>NC_060119.1:482301861-483551861 GCF_021461395.2 Schistocerca americana
GAAGACTAACGTTACCAGTAGAGAGAGGGCGGCCATTCGGGACCGAAGAGAGTGCTCTGAGATTGTTATCTTGCCTGCTGACAAAAGCAATGCCACTGTTGTTGTTTCTCATAAGGACTACATTGAGAAGATGCAGCGCCTGTTAGATGACGACTCGTATAGGAAGATCAACGCTGACCCCACAAAGAAGGTGGAGAACAAGACCAGGGCTCTACTCAAGGACGCGGATATACCAGAGGAGGATGCCAAGAAATTGTCACCTCAAGGACCTGTACTACCAAGACTTTATGGACTCCCTAAGGTCCACAAAGAGGGGGTACCTATGCGCCCGATTGTCAGCAACATTAGGGCACCTACTTACTTGCTGGAAAAATATCTGGCTGAATTACTTAGCCCCTTTGTAGGTAAATGCCCTCATCATATCCGTAATTCCGTGGATTTCGTGAAACGTCTCGACAACTTCAGACTGAAAGACGCTGATATCCCAGTGAGCTTCGATGTGGTTTCACTATTCACCAGGGTACCTCTACGAGAGTCAGTCGAGCTTATTGGGCAGAAATATTACGAGAAGACCACCGAACTCTTTAGGCATATCTTGACCTCAATGTATTTTCTGTTTAATGGGGAATACTATGAGCAAACGGATGGAGTCGAAATGGGCAGCCCACTCTCGCCGGTGGTTGCGAATTTATACATGGAGTACTTTGAAGAGGAAGTCTTGGCGTCATCCAATTAGAAACCCACTTGTTTTCTTCCGTTATGTTGATGACACATTCGTCATCTGGCCCCATGGTAGGGACAAGCTCCTGTATTTCCTTATTCACCTAAACTCCATACATCCAAACATCAAATTCACTGTGGAGACCAAAGTAAAAGGAAGATTACCATTCCTGGACGTCATTGTCAAGAGAAGAGCTGATGGTACCCTGAGCCGTGGTGTGTACAGGAAGAAAACGCACACTGACCTGTACCTGCATGCAGATAGCTGCCACCACCCTTCTCAGAGGAATGGAGTACTAAAAACACTAGTACACAGGGCGCGCAGCGTCTCAGACGCAAAGAATCTGCCCCAGGAATTGGAACACCTCAAAACCGTGTTCCGAAAAAACGGGTACTCGGAATGGCAGATTAGACGCGCTCTCCGTCCCACCACCACAGCACAACCTGTGGAGACGGATGGAATCACGGACGAAGAGGTAGCCACTGCCTTTATTCCGTACAATGGCGCACTATCGGGGAAAATCGGCCGTATATTAAAGAAACACTGAATTAAAACTGTCTTCTGCCCGCCCAATAAAACACGGGCATTACTGAAAGATGACCTCGGTTTGAGGAAGGCCGGCATATACCAAATTCCCTGTGAGTGTGGGAAGACTTATATCGGACAAACAGTACGCACCATCGAAGATCGTTGCCGACAACATCAAAGGTACACTCGACTGAAATATCCAAATAAGTCGGCGGTAGCAGAGCACTGTTTGTCCGAGAAACAGGAGATGGATTATGAGCGTACTAAGATCCTGGCTCAGACCTCTAAATATTGGGACAGCGTTATAAGGCAGGCTATCGAAATTCGCCCCAGGAAAGATCTTATCAACTGATATTGCGGCTACAATCTCAGCAAGGCTTGGGACCCGGCATTGAATGTAATTAAGAAGACTCTCAGCAAGAAGTACGAACTGGCGACCGGGGCGGACGTAGCAAGCACATCGACGCTACGGCAGACTCCGACGCCCATGTCTTCGCGACCGCCGGCGCGCGGGCGCGGACGGTGAAGAGAGCGGCCCGCGGGGGGAGGGGATTTAAATCGGTCGTATACCCGTGGACTGTCCTATATTCAGTGTACTGTTTAAGTATGTAATGAATCAAATGGACTAATAAATAAATTAATGAATTAGTTAATTAATTGAATGATCTTAACTTTGAAGTGAAAGACGAGTGGGTAGGATGTTAGCCGGGCTGCCTAATGAGTACAAATCAATGATAATGGGTTTAGAGAACTCCAACACGCCGACAACGGGCGATTCTACTAAAAATAAATTACTACGGGAAGTAACGGATGAAGCGTGTGGCAACTCGTAAATGACGTGGCTCTCCAGGTGAATAAAAAAGACAAGCGAATCAGCTCACACCACAGTTCCAGACATCCGAGATGTTACAACTGCAACAAATATGTACACATGCCGAAAAATTGTCGCAGCAGACAAGACAAGCGAAAAATCTGTAATTAAAGAAACCAGTTACAAGACATTCATCATGATGCCACCATCAACTAAAGCTATTCACAAAGACTGGTTTGTGGATTCTAGTGCATCAGCTCACATGTCTAACCATCCATTTGATTTAAATTTCGCAGTCAGTTCACAAGTGGTCGTGACTAACGACGAAAATTTACCCGTTAAAGGGACAGGTTGCATGCATATTAAAGCTGTGGCAGGCCGAGAGAAAATAAATATTGAGGTGACTGAATGTATAGACTGGACAAACCAATTGATCGCAGTGCAGAACCAGAATCTATTGATGCGAATCTATGACACAGAAAATTAGTCCACCTACACTCAGATGCGATGGAAGAATTGCGAAACGGTTTGGCTAATGGCATCAAATATAAAGGAGCTGCTGACACTCTCTGCATTATGTGCCTATAAGGTAAGCAAACTACATTTTCCTTCTAGAGCTAAAAGAATTTAGGAGTTAGTGCATTTAGATTTGTGTGGTCCGATGGAAGCCACATCAATTGGTGGAGCTAAATATTTTCTAACTCTGATTGATCATTTCTCTAGAAAGATATTTTTGTATACTGTCAGCAATAAATACCAAGTACCTGACATTATATGCAATTTTAAAAAGTTCATAGAGAATCAGACAGGCGAAAGGCTTTGTATCTTGCGAACTGATAATGGAAAAGAATATGTAAATGAAAGACTGACGAAATTTTTAAGGGAAGAAGGAGTTAAACATGAAACCACCGTTCCCTACACTCCAGAAAAAAATGGTGTTGCAGAAAGGTACAATTGAACAATCGTGGAAAAGGCAAGATGTATGTTATTTGAAGCGAAATTACCTATGAATTTTGGGGGCGAAGCAGATTCTGCTGCAGTTTATCTCATTAACAGATCACTGAAAAAAAACTTTGAACAACATAACGCCAGTGGAAGCTTTCTCAGGAAAGAAACTTGACCACTGACTTCTAAGACTATTCGGCAGTAATGCAGTGTCCACATACCAAAAACCATTAGGTGCAAATGGGATAAGAAATGTGTTCAGTGCATACTCGTCGGATACTGTGAAGACAGCAAGGCATATTGGTTGTTCCATCTGGTTCAACAGTCATTAAATCCAGAGATGTGATATTTAAAGAAGAAATAATTCAAGAGAATAACAAGCCAGAAATATGTGATCATTTGCTGGAACCAAATCAGATATCTATTCCGTTCACAAATAAGGAGGAGAACATTATGATTCAAGATGACCAAAGGGACAACAGATCAGATAAGAGCATTTAGAAGAAACAGGCTCAGTCAAAATAGAAGAACAATATATTGATAGACACCCAGACATCTTATTAAAAAATGAAGATATACATTCATACAATACAAGGCAAAAATATGACCTTCATATGAAACAGGTGAGAACATAATTGTGCTAAAAAGGCACACTATATTCTGGGATAAGGATTTACAATAATCTGCCTAACCATATTAAATCAGCAGGTAAACCCTGTAGTTTTAAGGCTGAAGTAAAGGCATATTTAATTGATCATTGCTTTTACAGTCTGACAGAGTACATAGAAGCCAAACAACAAAAATAAAGATGCATTATGAATATTCTACTTTGTATATATCCTCTAATGTTTGTTGTATGCATGATTCTTTGCTAAATTACTTCAATATCTAATCCTTAGGATTGCAATACAAACTGTATTTCATCTTGTAAATACGTAACATGTCCAGTATCCTTGTATATATTCTATACATGTAGGATTTTAAGGACTAAATAAATAAATCAGAACCACCTCAACAAGTGCTCAGAAGATCTTCCAGAATACCCATAACGAAGAAGATGGATGATTATGTGACCTATTGTACTAAAGAAGATTGACAAGAATCAGAGCCATCAACTTTGGAAGAAGCTTTACAATCCAAGGAGTCAGAGAAATGGTTTCAAGAAATAGAAGAAGAACTGAAGTAACATGCAGAAAATAAAACTTGGGAATCAGCTATCCTGCCTCAAGGCAAAAAAGCGATTGATGCTAGGTGGATCTTTAAGATAAAAAGAGACTTACAAGGACAGATAATTCGCCATAAAGCTCGACTTGTAGTTAAGGGATGTTCATAAGTTAAAGGTTTAAACTATGAAGAAACATACGCACCAGTGATATGATACAATTCACTCAGATATTTGTTTAGTCTAGCTGCTAAATACGACTTGGCCATTGATCATTGTGATGTGGTGACAGCTTTTTTGCAAGGTGATTTGAAAGAAGAAATTTATGTTAAAATTCCCACAGTTGACTCGTGACAAAAACAGTCAAATATGAAGGTATTAAAAGACTCAGTAAAGCAGTGTATGGACTTAAACAGGGAAGTCGCTGTTGGAATATCAAACTGGAAAAAGTTCTACTAAGTTTAAATTTCTGTGGGTCCACCGCTGATCCATGTGCTTATCACAGAAACCAAGGAAGTGATATATTAATTGTAGCTGTTTAAGTAGATGACATGCTGATATTTTGTAACAATATGCAACAGAAAATTACATTTAAAGAACAACTAAAGGAACAGCTTAAACTAAAGGACCTTGGAGAAGTAACCAATTGTCTAGGGATCCGAATGACAAGAGATCATAAGCTTGGACTTTTATGGTTGGCTCAGACTCATTAAATCAGCTTTTACGAAAGTATAACATACAAGACTGTAATCCAGTATCCACTCCGCTTGACAATAACCAAGTATTAAATCATGAAATGAGCCCAAAAACAGAGAGAGAAAGAGATGCCATGAAGAAAGTCCCATATAAAGAAGCCATAGGTAACTTAATGTATGCACAACTAGGTTATAGACCAGATCTAGCGTACGCAATTGGAGTTGTGAGTCGGTTTAATAACAACCCTGGAATATCCCACTGGCAAGCTGTAAAGTGAATCCTAAGATATATAAAGGGAACTAAAGACTTCAATCTACAATTTCCAAAGAAGATCATGACATCACAGGTTACACTTTCCCAAAAGAGGGCCTGATAAGATTGTTTTGCAAGAACAAAGGTGCAACTGATCTGTCAAAGACAAGTGGATACAAAGGTCGCACTAAACACATTGACACCAGGCATTAATTCATCAGGGAAAAGATACATACAGGAGAAATAACAGTGGAGTTTTTCAAACCTGTAACAGATACCTAAATTTGTAATAATAAACCTTAACTGAAATAACTGTAAACAAAATTCTTAAAATTTGTGCATTTGTTAATTGCTTATTATGGATGCAGCCGATTGTGTGGTTTATGTGTTTATTTACCTTTCTCTGCTTCATAAAAAATAATTGGCATATATTATACAGATGTACTGTGCATTACAATAACCCAAAAATACTGTTTCTACTACTATGTATACTGAATGAAATGATTGCTTTTATGTGATCAGCTGTAACTCTTGATAAGTACATACATTCTTATCTTAATGTGTACTAGAGACCTGGAACCCAATACTTCAGTTATGGAATTTTGCCTACCCACCAGATACATTTCTTCTGTTTATTTTTAAAGGTGCTGGTGGAGCCACAACTCAGATTTCTCTTTTGCTCACCATTTCATTTGTTTTTGTTACAGCAAAGGTCAAGTATTCTAAAAACTGACAATAGTGATCTAAGTAATAAAAATGAATATGTTTGTATTTAACTTTATCTTTTACATACGAGGGGCGTTTGAAAAGTCCATGCAAAAATAAAAACTACATACGTGTTTGGGGTAAACCTTTTTTTATTTTTCAACATAGTCTCCTTTTAGACTTATACACTTCATCCAATGCTGTTCTAATTTTTTGATCCCTTCCAAATAATAGGAATTGTCCAAGTTTGCAAAATAGCTATCAGTTGCTGCAAATCACCTTGTTTGAATGAAATCTTTGTCCCGCCCCCATTTCTTCAAATTGGGGAACAAATAGTAGTCCAAGGGAGCCAAGTCTGGAGAATAGGGGGGACGTAAAAACGAGTTGGAATCTTATTTCCATTAATTTTGCGATCACAATTGCTGAGGTGTGTACTGGTGCATTGTCACGATGGAAATGGACATTTTTGCAGACCAATCGCCGACATTTCTCTTGCAGCTCAGTTTTCAAACAGTCCAGTATCGATGAATAATATTCAGCTGTAATAGTTTTGTGCTTTTCTAGATAGTCGATGAGGATTATCCCTTGCAAATCCCAAAAGATAGTCACCATAACCTTTCCGGCCAAAGGTAATGGTCTTCGCCTTTTTTGGTGCAGATTCTCCCTTGGTAACTCATTGTTTGGATTGTTGCTTGGTCTCAGGAGTATAGTAATGTATCCATGCTTCATCCTCAGTGACGAAATGACGCTTAAAGTCATGTGGATTCTTCCTGAACAGCTGCAAACCATCCTTGCAACACTTCACATGATTCCATTTTTGGTCAAGCGTGAGCAGTCGCAGAACCCATCTTGTGGATAGATTTCTCATGTCCAAATGTTTATGCAAAATATTATGTACCTGTTCATTCGAGATGCAGCACTAGCAATCTCACGCACTTTAACTTTTCTGTCATCCATCACCATATGATGGATTTTATCAATGATTTCTGGAGTCGTTACCTTCACAAGGTGTCCAGAACGTTCAGCATCACTTGTGCCCATATAGCCACTCCGAAAATTTTGAAACCACTTATAAACTATCCTAATCAAAGGTGCAGAGTCACTTTAATGTTTGCCAAGCTTCTCTTTAGTCTCCTGAGGCGTTTTGCCTTTCATAAAGTAATCTTTAATCATCACACGAAATCTTTTTCGTCCATTTTTTGACAATCACTCGACTTCCTTGATTCACACGAATGCCAAACACAAATAAATAGACCAATATGGCTGAAACTTGGTGTGCAATCTTTCCAAAGATGCATCTAACTAAACATATCCTCGATACGTGCCGTTTGTGCCATCTCTCTGACTTTGTACCGACCTATCAAATACCCCTCGTACATATGGACTATAGAAGAATCTGATTTATTGGATCTTAGCTTTCTTACCATAGTGTCAGAACTTACTATGTGCAGGGTGTTCAGAAATTCCTGTTACAGACTTCTAGGGCTTGTAGAGGAGAGTGAATACTTAATATTTAGAATAGTAACTCATGTCCAGAAATGTACCATCTTTGTTCTATCAGAGTTTCAATTCTTATGTTTAACTCATTCACTTCTGCTTGAGGAACTGAATTAGGCATGATGCACTACAGTTACTAGGTAAAAATTCAAAACGAAACATGGTGAAACATCCATTTATCATTTAAGAACATTTGTTTGTATTAACACTTAAAACAGTATATGTTTACATTATACCAAAACAAAAAAAAAAAAAAAAAAAAAACAGCATACTGAGTATACAAAACAGTACTGATGCATTACAACAGTGGCTTGATGTGAAAACTACCAATGTTATTTTGTAATCTTTCCTTTCTAATTGTTACCTAATAGTTGTACAGTGTCATCGCTAATTCAGTTTCTCAAGCAGAAGTAGATGAGTTAAACATCTGATGTGAAACCATCATATGGTATGTTTCTGGACATGGGTTCCTATTCAAAATATTATGTTCTCACTCCCCTCTAGAAGTTCTAGAAGTTTGCAACAAAAATTTCCGAACACCATGATATTTGTAGGATTATTTGTATTTATTGTTTCTGCCAGCTCAGTATAAGCTTGACTTCATAAGTATGCATTGGCATCTAAACTATGTGTTGGTTGGTGGTGAATGTTTGCCTACTTATGCCATTGACTCTATAAAGACAGCACAAAATACCAGCAATTTGCAGGCAGTTCATTCCAATAACTTTATGTTTAGTTAAACCATGTGAGTGAGCATTTATGTGAAGCTCAGCATCAGCCATTTCAATTGTCCAATCTTTAGCTTATTATTCAAGAAAAGATATCCTTTTCAATGTAACACATTCATTAATAAATATTGCCATCTCAGTCTCTTTGTGTTATCACCTGCAGCTACTAGGTGCAACACATAACCCTCTAATTTTTATATACTATTTCACGGACTTTCAGTCCATGTTCTATTATAATCTTGATCAAATAGGGAGTATCATGATGGCTACAGGAACTGGTGACCATAGAGCTGTTTGTAGCAAGACTGAATACCACAACATCCAAATCCAACAAAAATGTAAGCAAAATATATCTATTTAAAACAGCAGGTAAAAATTCATTTGGTGCATTTCTGAGAGACAGTCTCCATTCCTTACAAACTATGTAAGTATAGTTCAGATGTGGCTTGAATTCAAAAAAATAGTATTGATGGCAACTCAGAGATACATAGCAAATAAATTAAAGAGCTACTACTTATACTCTGTGGTACATAAAACAGGTCAGGACACTATTAGCATTAAATTTAGCATTTGAGAAATTTTCACACAGGAGGATCATACAAACATACCGCCATTTGAGTCTCGTACAGATTCCCGTATGGAGGAAATAGTGGGGTTGTGAAGCAGCTGAATGGGTTGAAAATAAATAAATCGCCAGGTTCTGATGGAATTCCAATTTGGTTTTACAGAGAGTACTCTACTGCATTGGCTCCTTACTTAGCTTGCGTTTATCGGGAATCTCTTGCCCAATGTAAAGTCCTGAGCGACTGGAAAAAAATGCAGGTGACGCCTATGTATAAGAAGGGTAGAAGGATGGATCCTCAAAACTACAGACCAATCCTTAACATCGGTTTGTTGCAGGATTCTCGAACATATTCTCATGTCGAATATAATGAATTTCCTTGAGACAGAGAAGTTGCTGTCCATGCATCAGCACGGCTTTAGAAAGCATTGCTCCTGCGAAATGCAACTCGCCCTTTTTTCACTTGATATCTTGCAAACCATGGATGAAGGGTATCAGACGGATGCCATTTTCCTTGACTTTTGGAAAGCATTTGACTCGGTGTCCCACTGCAGACTCCTAACTAAGGTACGAGCATATGGGATTGGTTCCCAAGTATGGGAGTGGCTCAAAGACTTCTTAAATAATAGAAACCAGTACGTTGTCCATGATGTTGAGTGTTCATCGGAGGTGAGGGTATCATCTGGAGTGCCTCAGGGAATCTCTTGCCCAATGTAAAGTCCTGAGCGACTGGAAAAAAAATGCAGGTGACGCCTATATATAAGAAGGGTAGAAGGATGGATCCTCAAAACTACAGACCAATCCTTAAAATCGGTTTGTTGCAGGATTCTCGAACATATTCTCATGTCGAATATAATGAATTTCCTTGAGACAGAGAAGTTGCTGTCCATGCATCAGCACGGCTTTAGAAAGCATTGCTCCTGCGAAATGCAACTCGCCCTTTTTTCACTTGATATCTTGCAAACCATGGATGAAGGGTATCAGACGGATGCCATTTTCCTTGACTTTCGGAAAGCATTTGACTCGGTGTCCCACTGCAGACTCCTAACTAAGGTACGAGCATATGGGATTGGTTCCCAAGTATGGGAGTGGCTCAAAGACTTCTTAAATAATAGAAACCAGTACGTTGTCCATGATGTTGAGTGTTCATCGGAGGTGAGGGTATCATCTGGAGTGCCTCAGGGAAGTGTGGGAGGTCCGCTGTTGTTTTCTATCTACATAAATGATCTTTTGGATAGGGTGGATAGCAATGTGTTGCTGTTTGCTAATGATGCTGTGGTGTACGGGAAGGTGTCATCGTTGAGTGACTGTAGGAGGATACAAGATGATTTGGACAGGATTTGCGATTGGTGTAAAGAATGGCAGCTAACTCTAAATATAGATAAATGAAAATTAATGCAGATGAATAGTAAAAAGAATCCTGTAATGTTTGAATACTCCATTAGTAGTGTAGCACTTGACACAGTCACGTCGATTAAATATTTGGGCGTAACATTGCAGAGCGATATGAAGTGGGACAAGCATGTAATGGCAGTTGCGGGGAAGGCGGATAGTCATCTTCGGTTCATTGGTAGAATTTTGGGAAGATGTGGTTCATCTGTAAATGAGACCACTTATAAAACACTAATACGACCTATTCTTGAGTACTGCTCGAGCGTTTGGGATCCCTATCAGGTCAGATTGAGGGAGGACATAGAAGCAATTCAGAGGTGGGCTGCTAGATTTGTTACTGGTAGGTTTGATCATCATGCGAGTGTTACGGAAATGCTTCAGGAACTCGGGTGGGAGTCTCTAGAGGAAAGGAGGCGTTCTTTTCGTGAATCGCTACTGGAGAAATTTAGAGAACCAGCATTTGAGGCTGACTGCAGTACAGTTTTACTGCCGCCAACTTACATTTCACGGAAAGACCACAAAGATAAGATGAGAGAGATTAGGGCGTGTACAGAGGCACATAGGCA
The DNA here is from genome assembly GCF_021461395.2 of Schistocerca americana. Classification (NCBI taxonomy): domain Eukaryota; kingdom Metazoa; phylum Arthropoda; class Insecta; order Orthoptera; family Acrididae; genus Schistocerca; species Schistocerca americana. The sequence continues at coordinate 482,312,427 of NC_060119.1, forward strand.
GTCATTTTTCCCTCGTTCTGTTTGGGAGTGGAACAGGGAGAGAAGATATTTGTGGTAGGAGGTACCCTCCGCCATGCACCGTATGATGGATTGCGGAGTATGTATGTAGATGTAGACTATTCAATGAAAATAGCTTGCCAAATTTACAAGAATGCAAAATATCTAACATTGGCAATGTTTTTCTAAGCTTGAAATGTGGGATGCTTTTAATAGTTTCCATTACATAACTTTGTCTTGAAATCTGGCAGATATCCAAAGAGATTCTGGGAATATGTAAAGTACACCAGCAGCATGACACAATCAATGCCTTCCCTGCACAACAGCAATGGTAATGTTAATGATGACAGTGTCACTGAAGTGGAGCTACAAAACATGGTTTTCCAAAATTCCTTCACCAAAAAGATGAAGTAAATGTCCCAGAATTAAAACCAAGTTCAGCTGCAAACATGAGTAATTTAGAAGTAAATACCTGCATAGCAGTGAAGCAGCATAAACCATCTGATAAAGGCAAGTACTCTAGTCCAGATGGCATACCAATTAGCTTCCTTTCGGAGAATGCCGATACATTCACTCCATACATAACCATGTACAATCACTCACTCAACACAAGATCCGTGCCTAAACTCTGGAAAGCTGCACATGTCATATTAATACTCAAGAAAGTAAATAGGGGTAAGCCACTAAATTACAGACTTGTATCACAAACATCGACTTGCAATAGGATTTTGGAACATATACTATGTTTGAACATTATGAATTACCTCAAAGAAAATGTTCTGTTGTCAGATAATCAGCACAGATTTAGAAAATATCATGCTCACAAAACGCAACTAGCTCTCTGTTTACCCAAAGTAATAATTCAATGTTTCTAGATTTCTAGAAGTATTTTGACACCGCTTTTCGCAAGGAACTTCTAATCAAATTGTATACCTATGATTATCATCTCAGTTGTGCAACTAGATTCATAATTTCTTATCAGAAAGGTCACAGTTCATAGTAACTGGTGGAAGGTCATTGAGTAAAGCAGAAGTGATATCTGGTGTTCCCCAAGGAAGTGTTATAGGCACTCTGCTGTTTGTAATCTATATATAAAAAAAATTAGGAAACAGCAGATGAGCCCTCTTAGATTGTTGGCAAATAACGCTGTCATTTGCTGTCTCATAAAGTCATGAAAAAATCAAAACCAATTGCAAATTGATTTAGACAACATATATGTGTGGTTTGAAAAATAGTAATTGACTCTAAAAAATGAAAAGTATGAATTCGTCTCCATGAGTAATAATGGAATCCACAAAACTTTGGTTGCACGATAAATCACACAAATCTAAAGGAAGTGAATCCAACTAAATGCTTAGGGATGACAGTTCTGAATAGCTTAAAATTGAATTATCATATAGATAAAGTTGTGGAAAAAGCTAACCAAAGACTGCATTTTATTAGCAGACGACTTAGAAGATGCAACAGGTATACTAAAAATACTGCCTACACTACATTTCTCCATCCTCTTCCGGAGTACTGCTGCTTGGTATGGGATCCACATCAGATAGGATTGATGGAGGGCACTGAAAAAATTCAAAGAAGGGCAGCTTGTTTTATATTATACGAAATAGAAGAGAGAGTGTCACAGTTATGATGGGCGAGTTGGAGATGGCAATTAATAAAACAAATGTGTTTTTCATTATGACAGGATCTTTTCACAGATTTTCGACCACCAACGTTCTCCTCCAAATGTGAAAATATTTTATTGGTGCCTACCATCATTGGAATAAAATAAGCGAGATCAGAGCTTGCATAGAAAGATAAATATTTAGGAGTTCATTCTACCCAGGCACAGTTCGAGAGTGGAATAAAGAAAAATATCTTGAAGGAGGTGTGATGTACTCTCTGACAGGCTCTTAATTGTGAATTGCAGAGTAGTCATATAGATGTAGGTTACCAGTAGATGGACTGAATGTTCATTTACAAACAATTGCAGAAAAATGAGCTTGTTTCTAGGATCTGCACATTTAGATCCATTGTCCTAAGATTCTCCTTCTTGATGGGACTTAAATAACAGGGAGCATAAATGAGTGACTGTAGAAAAAACTTTCTTTGTACTTTCCTTTCAAATACAAACAATTTTTATTCACCTTCCTATCATAGTGTTAGAGTGCCACATCCAGATAGCAACACTGGCACAATGACAATGTTTGAAGCAAATGTTAAAGTGAAGAGAGTTAACTTTTTCTCAGAATTTCCCAAAAGCTGCAGATTGCTCTGTTGGCAAGTACTAAGTGTGCATTCATTTCTGTTTTATTTCGATTCTCTTCTTGAAAAGGAGTTTCCAGAAATTTAGAACATACAGCCCCCTTGAGCATGAAATTGCCTACAACTAAGGAACTACTTGTTTGATCTTATGCACTAATCACTTGATAACTCATTGTTCCTTCACTGCCGTGGAGACCAAATTCCATGACACTTTTGAAATAATTATGACAATTTTTGCAAGTTTTCCTTTGAGGTGCTATTTAGGACCACATCACCTCCACATGGTATACCCTTGGTACATGACTTTGGAGATGGTGTATCCCATATCCTCTGCACAATCAATCTGACAATGACCTATTTTGCTTCTAACAAGCATCTTTCTTAACCTACTCTTGCCTGCCACGCCAGTGATGCAATGATGTCTCAGTTACATGATATGCTGTGGTGACAGGTATGCTCTCTCTCCAATGTAGCAGCTTTTTAAAATTCAGTTTCTCATGAGTATAATGTAATAATACCTCTCAATTTTTTATCAATAATACTTCTAATTGAAAACTCAGACAGTGGTTCTAAGAAAGGACCAAATTCGCAAGAGAGGAATATAAGAAAAAGAAGGAAAAGGCGGATAAGACAGTGGCTAAGGAGAGAAAAAAGTGGATGGAAGGAAGGACAAAGATGATGGAGGAGCGTAGCACAGGAAATAAGAGAGTACTGTGTGGAATGGTCAAAAGTTGGAGGAGAAGTTTGAGAGAAGATTCAACAATGATGCATAAAAATGGAAAAGAGGTTAATAACAAAGAGAGACTGAAGTTAGTGTGGAAGGAGCACTTGAGCACTTGCTAAATCTGAACTAACTTCTAGATGAGGATATGGGAACGGGATATGATTATTGGTCGAATGCAATAACTATCCCCATTAAATTCCACATAAAGATATATTTCATAGTTAGTCATAAACATTTACACAGCTTGAGATACAGAACAGAACTAAAAACTAACATGGAGGCTTGGCAGAGCAATCAGAGTCCAAAGATGGTGTTAATCGTGGTCGATACGACCTATAGACGCCACAAGGATAATAGACTAAAGGAGGTAGAAGTAAACTTTGTAGGGGAAGTGGGGGGGGGGGGGGGGGGGGGAAGGGTAGAAGCTGCTATGGAAAGAAATGGAAATGGCACAGACACGATGAAAGGAGGAGCACCAGGTGTGGATGAAATTAGTGTCAAAATGGTGAAGGCTGTAGGTGAGAGTGGGAAACAGTGGCTGTATCTTGTTATGATGGTAGTGTTGAATGAAAAAAAGATTGGAAGAGCGCACTGATTGTCTGCATATTCAAGAAAGGGGGTAGGAAGCATTGCAGAAGCTATAGGGGAGTCAAATTCATACCACATTTTGGCAAAGTGTATGAAAAGATCCTGAACAATAGAATCTGAACAAGAGTCAAGTACAACTGAGAGGAACAGCATATCTTCAGACCTGGGAGGTCAATTGTTAACCTCATATTTGCAGTGAAGGAACTCCAGGAGCATCACTATGAATTTGTGGAAGATATTGTGTTCCCATTTCTTGATATAGAAAAGACATTTGATAGTGTCTGTAGAAGAAAAGTCTGGGAAGAACACGAAAAGAGGGGAGTGGAAAAACAGAAAACAAGCAGAGTGAAGGTGATGTACTGTGGAAGTTTGAGTTGTGTGAAAGTGGGAAATGAAAGAATATTTGTCCCAGCAAACAAGTGGTGTGAAACAGGGCAGTGCATTGTCAGCTCTCCTCTTCATTGAAGTCTTGGATGAGATATTGATTAAGATGGCAGAAAAAAACTGGAGAAGACAAGATGAAAGCAGTGGTATTCACAGATGACTTGATGATCTGGGGAAACAGGGAGGAGAAGATTCAGGAACAGCTTGAAAGAAAATTTGATGTAAACAAATCTGAGGCCCTGGCTACAACTAGAAAGAAAGAAAGAACAACCAGCAGAGTAAAGTGGAGGTGAACAACTGAAAATGGTGGAAAGTGTTAAGTACTGGGAAAGTGTGATACAAGAATAAATGAGAAAGAGATCAGTGGCATAACAGACAGACAGAAGCATTCCTATGAAGTGTTAGATCCCTTGGTTTGGAAAAATGACAGGGGTTGCCTTGTACCTTAGTTTCCAATACTGGGATCCAGTTCATTTTTCACACCTTTCTTCTGTTCCCTTCACAGCATTAGTCATGTTATGGCTCTGCCATTCCACCCTGAATCAAATGGAGAGGCAGAATGACTACTGCATACATTTAAGTCCCAAATGAAAAAGTTTGTTGTGGATTGTTTGCTAGATGACAGCATTCTCTATTTTCTGAGTACCTATCACATATTGCCCTTGGGGGAGTTGAGCCCAACTGAGTTGCTTCACAGCCAACAGCCATGCATGCTTCTTCACCTTTTGTGGCCTGTGCTGCACCTGCAGTGGTCGGTTCATCGACCGCTTCATGCTGGGATCACTGGTGTGGGCACAAGGGTTTGGCTGATGGCCCATGTGGATACTGGCCACTGTTGACCCCCCACTGGGGCACCATCTTTATGACATCAGTATGACCGAGGCACAGTGGGCTAGTGGTGCACCACTTCAAACAGTTGCGCCCCCGCTTGCCACCAGAAGCTACCAGTTTGTGGGTGCTGCCCCCGTCGCTGTGTCCTACCCTGCCACCATCCACCTCGAGTCTGTCTTCACCTGCTGCAGAGGCATCCCTGCCCCATCATGATGTGCAGTGCCCTCGGATTTCAGTTTCCTGGCATTGGTCCATCTCTGGTCACAGTCTGCTGTTCCAGTGGTGCACCACTAGCCCACTTTGCCTCGGTCATACCGATGTCATAAAGATGGTGCCCCTGTGGGGGTCAACAGTGGCCAGTATCCACATGGGCCAGCAGCCAAACCCTTGTGCCCATCCACACTGGCTCCCTCGCCATCATTGCCTTAGCCATCATCATCGGTGGGTCCAGCCCCATCTCCTAAACACTGTGATCTGCTTGCTGATGATGACACAGAGATAGCAATGGCACCCTCCCCCTCGGTGCTGTCGTCATGTGCGGTGTGGGCCCTTGGATGTGCCTACATCTCCAGGTGTTCTGGCCCTACACTCCAGTGCCTGCCTGAGACATTGTCCCATGCCTGCCATTGGCAATGGCTGCTGCCACTCTGTATCTCGTGTGTCTCGTTAGGCCACTTGCATCTCTTCCATTGCCTGGGTGCTCTCTTTGCATGAGGAAGAGGTGTGCTCTATACGGCTACTAGATAAGATAAGATAAGATAAGATAAGATAAGATACTGTATTGTCACATAACATGTTTTTATACAATCATTCAATTGAGAACATTGGTGACTCATCAGTCTTTAACCTAAGTTGTTACAGTATTTTATATACTACAGGAAATATGTAATACATACATTGCTTATTATAATAAAAATACATTATATTTTAAATCTTTTCGTAACTCATCGAATCATTACCATAGCCTTCACACACCTATATAAAGTATGGATGTACTGAGTGGGATGCAAACTGCCATTCAAACTATAATTCTATATATAAACATGAATATACAATGAACGTGTATACTTTGTATCTATATGGCTTCGAAAGTATACCGTTTGTACTTGTATCTTTACTCCCTATTCCTATTTATAAATTCTTCTACACTATAACACTGCTTTTTATTCATTTAGAAATTCTTCTAGACTATAATAACATTTGATTTTTAGTATGTGCCAATGGTCTTCAATGTGGATTCGCCAAATATTGACCTTATCTTATTTCTGATCTTCAGAGCCATGTAATATGGAGTATTTTCATATACTGTGAGTCGGTGACAAGGTAGCATGTATTTCAATTTATGTCTAGTTTCATAGGTATGTGTGAATGTATTTCCTTCAAACAGATGCGAGTTTTTCTGTTCAAAGAGAAGTATTTCATGTATGAAGATGGAAGGGATTGTCATGAAGTCCAGGCTTTCGAATAGTGGTTTACATGAATGTCTACTATTGGTTCCTGTCATTGCTCTGATTTTTTACTTTGAAGATTCAAAGGAGGTTTGTCTTTTCGCACCCCAAAATATTATTCCATATCTTATAAGTGTTATGAAATACACGTGGTATACAGTTTTCTACACCGTTAAATCCGTTACTTTGTGTAGTACCCTCATTGCATAAACTAAACTATTTAATCTCTTCAGTAAACTGTCCACATGATTGGTCCATTGCAAGTTTTTATTTAAAATTATCCCAAGAAATTTTACAGAATCAACTGTGGTCAGTTCTTTACCTAAGTATTCATTCTGTGATATACATTCAGTAGTTTGTTTGGTCCAGAAGTGTATGATTTGGGTTTTTTCAAGATTTAATTTCATAGCATTATCTTTTATCCATTGTTCAAGTTCTTGTAGAGTTTGTTTCGTGGTCCTTACTAATTCATCAGTGTTTTTGCAACAGACTACAGCAGTTGAGTCATCTGCGTAAAGTATTGTATCTGTATTTACTTTGCTAGGCATGTCATTTATGTAATATAAGAACAGAAGTGGTCCGAATATCGAGCCCTGGGGCATACCTGATTGAATTTATTTCCAGCTAGAGCAAGTTTTCTCTCCATTTTGATGTATCACCACCCTTTGGTATCTGTTTTTGAGATAAGATGAAAACCATCTTATAGATTTTCCATGGAAGCCATAGGTATCCAATTTTTGGAGCAGTAGCTTATGGTTTACTGTGTCAAACGCCTTTGAGAGGTCACAAAAAAATACCAGATACACTTTGTTTGTTGTCAAGGCATTTACTTACTTTATAGATTAGTTCATTTACAGCTTGTAAAGTGTTTCGTCTCTTCCTAAACCCATATTGGTTATTGAGAATAATATTACCTTCCTTATTGTACTTTTCTAATTGATTACATACTATTCATTCAACTATTTTAGAGAAAACTGGGAGTATAGACACTGGGCAGAAATTTACTAAATCATCTTGTTTTCCCTTTTTGTAGATTGGATAGACTTCAGCATATTTCAGTCTGTCTGGAAAGCAGCCCTCATCAAATGATTGGTTTATTATTTTACAGAGTTGAGGTGCAATGCTGTCACTTCCTGCCTTTATGATATTTGTTGGAATTTCATCCCAGCCCACAGATTTAAGGTTTTTTAGGGATTGTATGATGTTAGCTACTTCATGACATGATGCTGCAGTAAATTTAAACTCTCTTGATTCCTGCAGTACTGCATGAGGTCTTATTTGTGGAAGTAAGAAGTTATGAATTTTGTTTGTGGTTACAAAGTACTTATTAAATTCTTCACAGATGTGCCGAGTGTTAGTAACAGTATTCCCATCAATTTCTAGTTTGTAATTAAAATTTTTTGTTTCTTCAGTACCTGTTTCTTTCTTGACAACCTGCCATACTGCTTTTGATTTACTTGAGGCATTAGCTATATATTTACTGTTTTCCAATTGTTTTACTTGTTTAACTACCTGATTAAATTTTTTTTTTTTTATTTGATTTTGCACCTAATAAATTCAGCATCATGGTTGGTTTTCGCTTCCTTATTCATTTCCCTGTTTCTAATACTAGAGATCCTGTTATCTTCCATAATCCATGTCTTACTTTTATTGTATTTATCATGTGTTGATACGAGGGGAAAGCATTCATTGAAAATGTTCTTGAATTCAGTTATGAAAGTGTTGTAATTATTGTTTACTGAACACTGGTTGCTGAAGGTCCAGTGGGTTTCCTTTAATTTCAAGATACATGTGTTTATATTTGGCTGGCTGAAATTTCTGACCAATTTCACTGTGGGTCTATATGTTTTGTCTATGTATGGCAATGACATTAAAAGTGCTGAGTGATCAGATATTCCTAAGTCTAATACATATTTTTCTGAATTCCCATAATTTTTGCTGCTCACTATATTATCAATGCTTGTGGCAGAAGTGGCTGTTACCCTGGTGTACTCAGTAAAATTTAGTGTTAAGCTGCTTGTATCCAACAAATCCTTCAGGGTGGTAACAAATCTGTTTTCATCTCTTATATCTATATTAAAATCAGAACAAATTACAATCTTTTTATATGGTTTCCCTACCTGCAACCTACTTAGCAGAGTTCCAAATTTCTCTAGAAATGCCCTAATAGCCCAATATTCTGGGACATGATATATGCTTATGATTAGTAAACCATATTCAGACAGCTCAATGCAACAGCTTTTGAATACCTGTTCCTTATTTAAACAATCGAAAGTCGTTTTGGCTTCGTAGTTTTATGTCTGTTCAACTAATATACATGATCCTCCATACCCCTTTTTTCTGCAAAACCTCCATGCTAACTTGTATCCTGAGAGTGAATTTAGTAACTTGACATTGGCCCATTCAAGCCAATGTTCATTCAAACATATGACTTTTGCAGAGTTAATTTGCCCTAATAGTATTTCTAAGTCATATAGTTTGTTCATCATTTCTCCCAACACACCACCTATGTATAAGTGCATTATGAAGCTATTTTTACTGACTACAGAATTTACAGTATCTATTAAACTGTCAGCAAAGTTTACACCTATGTGAGTTTTTACTGCAAATTTACGGTCCCTCGATTTGTGAACTGAGTATAGTGTCACCACATGTGAGCGCTTAAATCAGCCATCAACTGTATTAGTGCAGGCTGACCAGTAGAGGCTGCCTGTAGGGAGTCACACCATCTACTGGCAACATACACCTATAAATGCTCAGAGAAGCACTAACTCACTCTCTCTATGTTCTTTTAGTTTGTACTACCACATCAGTTGTTTTGTTTATTGCTTATGTTGCATCTGTATGATTCTTTTGTCTTGTTACTTGTGAAGTCATGAGAGACTTCTTTCCATTATTGTTCAGAGATTTATGAATAAAGCCATATTTTTGTTACTTGGTTAGGTTTTGTGTATTACTTTGATTATAGAAGTTTACCGTATAATGGAAACCGATTTTTATTAAATAATGACAGTTTTTCACTATACTTCTACATTTATATTTATACTTAGCAAACCACTGTGAAGTGCATGGCAGAGAGTACTTACAAATGTACCAGTTATTATGGCTTCTTCTCTGTCCGCTCACATATTTAGCGATGCAAGAGTCACTGCTTGGATACCTCTGAGTGAGCTGTAATTAGTCTAATCTTATCTTTGTGATTCGTATGGGAGTAATACATAGGGAATTGTAAGATATTCCTAGAGTTTTCACTTAAAGCTGATTTTTTAAACTTTCTAAGTAGGCTTTCAGGGGATAGTTCACACATGTATTCAGGCATGTACCATTTCAGATATTTCAGCATCTCTGTGACATTCTCCCATGCACCAAACAAACTTGTGACAATTCATGCTGCTCTTCTTTGTATATGTTCAATGTCCACTTTGAGCCATATTTAGTATGGATCCCATGTGTTTGAGTAATATTCTAGATTGGGTCATATGTATGGCAGGTTTAAAGAACAAGCAATGGCCATATGGGGTGCCAAGCTGAGAGGAACACCCAAGTGCAAAGTTTGTACATGAGGTGTACCATAATCAGTGGCAAAAACTGACACAGTTGAAAGTATATGATGACAGAAGCAGAAATGTTCCAAGCAAATGTGGGTTTGGAAATGTGCCATTCTCAAGATAACCGCAAATGTGTGGTGAAGACCCATAACTGACTTCAGTACCAAATATTGCTCTAGTTAATGTAAATGTATTTGAAATATAAACTTAGTGATTAAGTTCCCATCTGATTGGGCTCAAAATTCACCTAAGGCCTACTTTAACAAGAAATACAATAAATGGTTCAAATGGCTCTGAGCACTATGGGACTTAACTTCTGAGGTCATTAGTCCCCTAGAACTTAGAACTACTTAAACCTAACTAACCTAAGGACATTACACACATCCATGCCCGAGGCAGGATTCGAACCTGCGACAGTAGCAGCCGCACGGTTCCAGACTGTAGCGCCTAGAACCACTTGGCCACTCCAGCCGGCAAGAAATACAATACTACTTTGGCATTTTACATGTTACAATTTACAGCATATGTGTCTCTATTGAAGGAGTTGTTCCACATCTCATCTTCACATAAGGAGCCAATACTGTACTAATATCTCCAGTGAGATGCCCCCTTCTCCCCAGCTCACCCCCCAGGTCATATCATTAATCTTGACATTACTGTAAAATATGCTGCTCCAGTTCTGCTGCCATATCAACAGGGTTACTGTACACTTCACTTTTGAAATGACCCTAGCCAGAAAACTCCTGACGTCAGATGGCCTTCGAAGCCAAGGTCTGGGCTGTGATTGACATGTCCAGCTTGGACAAAAGTGCCATGTTAGATGTAATTTTATATCAGCAGTGAAATGTGCCCGTGCCTCATCATGCTTGTACCATATTCCCCAACATTGCACAAGTAGGGCATGCTAGGGGTAAAATTTGAGCCCAATTAGAAGCAGAAATTAACAAGTTTATATTTCAAATGCATTTTGTACTGAAATCAGTGACAGCTTGTAACCACACATTTGAATTTATCTCACAAGAGACTTGTCTACAGACTCATGTTTTTTGAAACATTCTGGTTTCTTTTATTGTATTCTCTTACATGTAACAGTTTTTGCTATTCTTGTAGTTGATGCTGTCACCAGTAATTGAACTTAGGTTAAAATGCTACACTTAAATGTATGTGAGGAGGGAATCATTCTAATTACTACTGATGCTGATTGAGAATAAGGTATACAGTTTTTGTAATTCTATCTATAATTGGACAGTGGTAATATATACCAACATAGCAACATACTAGTTTGGGCCTCCATCATTCACGGGTATGATGGCAAGCGAGAACTAGAAAATTTCAATCACAGTTAATAAAAGTTCACGTAACAACTTAGCTGCTCCATAGAATGAGATACTCAACTCGGATATCCTTGGGGGTTGCTGCTTCAGAAAATACCAGCATTTGACATTGCTGATGTACTAATTTTTTAAAGAAAACACAGAGTAAATCACTTTTCTTTTCTTGTATTATGACTTATTTGGATGCACATTGATGGTATATACATTTCTTGTCTGGCAGCCTCTGAAAAGAGTATCACACAAACAGCTTCTGAAAGACAATGTTGCAGACGCACTGACTTACTCTTTTGCTGCCTCTGACTGTCTCTTATGCTTTTCCATGCCTCTTTCTTACTGACTTTTGTGCCTCATGCACCACTTCCTTTTATATAAAGCTAAACAACTGAATACATTGTTAAATGTAAGATTTACATAACAACAATTAAAAGTCATTAGATGATTTTTGTAACACACACCAAAAATTGAGCCACATATTGCCCTACATGTTCTTATACAAAGTTTGGAAGAGTTTATTTAATTTCATATACAATTTCAATTAATTTTACAGTACAACAATTTAAATTGCATTTTAGTTAATTATAAACAAATGACTTTGAATAAGACATTGTTATTGGTGTTTTGTTTTGCTCTCACATAGAGCTATCATTTTAAATAATCATAATGAACAAATATTGTAGCTTTTCAGACATAGTGGAGAAGTCAAATTTCAAGAATCTGTGGGGCAACATGGCTGCACAGTTCATATCATGAAATTTCATCAGAGTTGGATTATTAACAAATGGCTTACTTCCCTTAGTTGCTAATATAAATCAGATACCATATTAATATGAAATGTAATCTGAGGTAGTAAATTCATTTGTACTAATTTTTTGAAGGCAGTTTGCTACTGTAGCTGGGTATAGACATAACAGTAAAAAATCCAGAAAGTTAAAAATTCGAGCTAAAATGATCTCTTCAGAGAATATTGACATGAGGAAGGAATTTCAGATAGGAATGGGAAGGTAGTCCCATTTCAAGGTCCACCACACAAAAAGTATGAGTGCTATCATTCATCTATAGAGGAGGATTATTATGCAGGGTGTTTATAAATTAGTTATACAAAAGTAATCTTTGTTGTGAAAAAAGTAAATAACTTGCACAAATGTTGGGTAAAGCACTGAATGCAGTATATCTTCAGGTTTTATTAGCAAATGTTCAATGAGGCTACTTTTGTAACATGATGAATGTCTCATCTGTAATCAATTTCCTGCCAAAACCTTTGAAGCAAGTCGTGATGTATGGTGGCAACTGCTTGTGTTATCCACAATCACAACTCCTCAAAATTTCCCAGAAATGGAGAAAGAAACACTTGGTCTTTAATGTAATCCCATACACAGAAGCCCACAGGGTTAAATCAGGAAACTGTAGTGGCCAGGATATTGCTCCAGCACGTACAGTCAAGTTGACATATTCCTATTGAGATACAAGACACCTTCACAATAGTAATTTGGTGGCATGCCCTCTTGTTAGAAAATAAATTCTATGCCCATATCCAGTTGTAATTGAGGCATTAGGTAATGTTCAAGTATGTCAGGTACGACATGCCAGATACAGTTTATTCAGTCAGAAAGAAAGGACTATAAATCTTGTTACAGATCACAAACATTTGCCTTAGGTGAGTCCTGTACATGTTTGATATCATTTTCAGTCTGCATTTTGTTAAATATTCCTACACAAAACTCAGTTTGTTTTTCTTTGTCACTGTCTCTTATAACTTGCAACAATTCCTGTTTGTAGGGTTTGAATGACAGGCCTTTCCGTAACAGCATTCACACTGTAACACCAGGCATATCTAATTCTAATCTGGCATGTTTTGTTGATTTACCCAAACTATGATTGTAAGACTGCCAAACTTGTTAAATTGCTGCATCAGAGACCGATGGGCAACCCTGAACTGGCATCCTATGTGTTACATAGCCAGTTTTGGTGAAATGATTGTACTAATTAATAATAGTTTGTCTTTAAGGCTGCAGCTTGCAATATTTAGTCTTGAATTGTCTCTGAAGTATAGTAAGCAATTTGGATTCACGAAACCATCAATGACATTGTGCATGCACTTCACCTTAATATGACTCCATGATGACTGTTGGAATAACTCATTTATGCATACCACCTAGCAGGAATGTTGGGAACTAACAGTGTTAGGTGGGAATATAACTTGAAGATATACTGCATTCAGTGCTACATCAGACATTTCTGTAAAATATTTACCTTTCTTACAATTAAAGATTTGATTTCTTTTGTATAACTGATTTATAAACATATTGTATTTATGACACTAGCAAAATGAATAAGATTCCAAGGAAAGGCAATTAATATCTGAGAGAGAATGGCAGCAATATGTGTGTGGGGAAAGGGGGAAAGGGGGAGGGGGTTCAGGGGAGGGGGAGGCTGGTGGGGGGGGGGTGATGTGGTTGATGGCACTTGTGTGAAAAAATGTTCTTGAACCTGCTCTGATCACAAGAGTGTTTTGTAAGTAATCTCCTTTGTGGATGTACTGCATTTTCCTAATACCCTAACTATGAACTGAAGTTTATAGTCCACTCAGCCTACAATAGAGACTATGTGTTCATTCCATTTCATCACCTTTTTATTATTTTTCTTGGCATTTACCTTCTATCTTCATAGTGCCAGCTTGTTAATTATTGGATTTAGCACTGTTAGTGGTAGAAGGTTGCCTTATACTCATCCTATCCCACCCCTCCCCCACCAGGGTAGGATCTATGTACCCTATCTGCCCACATCTCTGATCTGGGATCAGTGTGCCTCCCTAAATCCCAGAATCAATGTGCCGAGGTTCGAGGCTATCCAGGTGAGTGATCATTCCATTTTGTAGCCCTACAAATTCTCTACTCTGTCTTACCTCAATTAATCCTTAATTTTCTAGCATGAATTATTTAGAAGATGTGCTTTAATTGACTTTTTGAAAATTTGGATTTTAATTACACCTTTAATCTCCTTGGGCAATTTATTGTACAGTTTTATATCTTTGTAGATTTTTGTTGTATTTTTACTGTTAGTAATTCTAACCTTAGTCTGGCTCTTGCCCCATAATCAAGAACTGAGACAATAGCTTTGTTTTTTCTTGATGTAAATAATAGATTATTAGATGTACTCGAATGATGCAGCTAGAATCCCCAGCTACTTAACAAATTTTTACAGGAAGCTCTATTACTATTTTTAGTTATTATTTAATGGTCCAGCTCTGCAGTTCGAAGACTGTGCCCATGTTTTGTGTATGGGACTCACCACGAAACAATTCCACTGCAAAAGATAGAGTGCAAAAAGGAACAAACAGCATATAACAAACTGCTGGACACTAATGATAAAACTCTAAGTGAATAACATCCTAATGAAATGATCTGTGCTCACAAATTTCTGTTTCCATTCCACTTCAAGCAAAAGTCATTATTAACCTTTGTGCTAGCTTTGAAAGCCGTGAAATTTTCATCAACATTAAATTTTACAGAGTTATTTTCCTTCTTTAAGCAGAAATTAATAATGTTTGTTTTGTTCATAAACAGTTATAAACATTCTTCAGGTTTTCATTTGCTTTCTCCTTTAAGAGTTCTTATGTTTTATCTGTATTTAAAATATAGCTGCCATGAGCAAAATGATTTTCCCGTGTCTAACATTGCCTTAAAAATTATTGATGTGTAACAAAAACGGTATTGGTTCTAAAATGCTGTCTTAACAGACTCTTATGTTAATACACCATTTCTTGAAATCTGATAACTGCTTCACTAAAAGTTTTACTTAATTTGTGGCCTGTGCTACCTCTTCCCTTTGTGCCCTGTTTGCCAGACATAATTGGAGCCAGTCGTTGGTAATTTCTTTTATTCATAGTTATTCTAGATTTTTAGTATAATTTTATGGCAAACAGTAATAAAGGCCTGTCGCAGATCTAAAAATACACCAGTGACACATTCACACTTGTATAGTGCACCAAGTACCACTTTTCTAAACACTAGTGTCGCTGATTCTGTATTTCTACTAAGAGTCATGAGGTTAGTTTACTTTGCACCAACTGATAATGAGGCTTGGAACTATTTTAGTTAGTAGTTCTTGCCCCACTCTGTTGATAATAATACAGCCATACTGTTCCAGATGGTAGTTTGTAATAAAACTAATTTTATTGCTATGTCCGACATAATGTCATTTTCATTGACATGAACCAACTTAGTGTGACTCATTTTAAGATAAGCACTAAATCGCTGTGATATGAAGCTATTATTACAGATTAAATTTTATTAAGATTCTTAACACACACTGTCTTTAACGTAATGTGTCACCTTGCTTTCCAGTGTAATTGCACCTGGGTATCCTTTATACCACCAGAAACTCTTGTATTGCACTTGTAAATGTATCATGATCAGAATCCCCAACAGTGTACTCAGGTTTAAGAGACTTCCTCTGCTGTGTTCTCTCTGAGAAAACTGACATAATGATTGACACTGAACATGTTTTTGGAACAAGCACTGTTGAGATTCTTGTTCTGGATTTTCCTGAATCACTTCTATTGAATTACCAATCATGGTAGCACGGTTGTTAGCACACTTGACTCACTTGCATTCAGGATGATGAAGGTTCAAACCTACGTGTAGCCATCTGGATTTAGATTTTCTGTGATTTCACTAAATTGCTTAAGGCAAATGCTGGTATGGTTCTTTCAAAAGGGCACAGGTGCTTCCCTTCCCCTCTGTCTCTAATGACATCATTGTCAATGGGATGTTAAACACTAATCTCCTCCACCTCATCCTTCAGCTGAATTGCAGCATGGTTGGCATTTCCAAGCTAGAAATAGCACATGATCCCTACTCTCTTTCTTCACAGAATATTTTCATAAAATGGTATACAGAGTACAGGTCTCATATCTTTACATTGCCACTGACTAAACCACCCTCCTGCACATGTAAAGTTTTAACTTTATTTACAGTCTGCATTACTTAACTAGTTCACAAAGATTACAGGAAGACTGGTCCACAGATTAGTTCCTCTCACTCATCCTGCCTGAGACAATGCATCTTCCGTGAAATACACTCCGAGATACTTATATTCTCTGATGATTTTATGTTGTTGACTTCTATCTGTGGGTGAGGTTACCATTTTCCACCTGCTTCATTTCTGCTAATGAAGTGGTAGCCCATCTTGCATTCATGTCCAGTAAGATTGATCCAGAGTCCTGCAGTCCTCATGAGCTCACAAATTTGTGCCAGCTCACTCCTGGATCTAGACAAGAGGAATACCTTGTCAGCATATGGCATGTGTGTATGCATTATTAACTTGTGCTAGAATCTCCTTGAACTTATTGTCGGATATTTAATTCAATATCTTTACTGGTTCTTCTTCTACATATGAAAATTCTGTTACTTCACTAGTATTATTTTCAGTAACAACACTCGTGATATTGTATAGTGAAGTGTTATGTTCTGTGTTGCTGTGTATTTTTCTATACAAAATAGATACCTGATATACATTATTACTCTAGTCTCGTAAACTGACTACAGCTGGGAGAGCAGTGTGCTGACCACAGGCCCTTTCATATCCACATCCAGTGACACCTACGAGACGAGGATGACACAGCTGTTGGTCGGTACCATTGAACCATCAAGTGCTGTTCAGATGTAGTTCTATGTGTATCATACAGGTCACTGTCAAATGACTTCTTGCAGTTTTTCTTCACTAAATGAGTGAGATAGTTCATTAGTTTCTAGCTCAGCTTGTCTCTGAATTTTAGGTTCAGCACTATGTTTGCCCATTTTTCCATTTAGCAGAGGCTGAATTAGAGATATGTTTGTATGATTTATTTTCTGAGTAGGATTGTTATTTTGCTGACACAGAATCTCCCATGCCATCTGACTGCTTTTTGTGATGCCCAAACTTTCTAACATTTCTATCCAGTATGTTTTCTTAGTTTCTGCCAGACACTTGTTAAGTTCCAAGCCAGAAAGCTTACTCACTGAATGGCTTTTCATCAAAATCCTTCATATACTCCTCTTATGGTTTTATTGTCTCTCTGTTAAGGCCAGGAATACACTTGGCACAGCAGCCACATGGGACTGATTTGCTAGAAGGTTCCTGCAGATCAATCATGAAATCATCGTATGATTGAATAAGTTGTTGCTGTTTTGGTCATCAGTCCAAAGATTGGTTTGACGCTACTCGGTCCTGTGCAAGCCTCTTCATCTTTGAGTAACTACTGCAACCAACAGCCTTCTGAATCTGCTTACTGTATTCGTCCCTTGGTCTCCCTCTATACTTTTAACCCTGCACCCTTCCCTCCAGCACTAAATTGATGATGCCTTGATGTCTCAGAATGTGTCCTGCCAACCGATTCCTTCTTCTAGTCAGGTTGTGCCATAAATTTCTGTTCTCCCCAATGCTATTCAGTACCTTCTAATTGGTAATGTGATCTGTCCACCTAATCATCAGCATTATTCTGTAGCACAGCATTTCAAAAGCTTCTATTCTCTTCTTGTCTAAACTATTTATCTTCCATCTTTCCTTTCCATACATGGCTACACTCTATATAAATACTTTCAGAAAAGACTTCCTGACAACCAAATTTGTACTCAATGTTAAAAATAACTCTTTTTCAGAAATGATTTTCTAGCCATTTCCAGTCTACATTTCATATCCTCTCTGCTTTGACTATCATCAGTTATTTTGCTCCCCAAATAGCAATATTCATCTACAGTTTAAAGTGTCTCATTTCCTAATCTAATTCCCTCAGTCACTTGATTTAATTTGACTACATTCCATTATCCTGGTTTTGATTTTGTTGATGTTCATCTTATATCCTTCTTTCACTGTCCACTCTGCTGAGCTGTCCTTCCAAGCCCTTTGCTGTCTCTGACAAAATTACAATGTTATCAACAAACCTCGCAAAGTTTTTGTTTCTTCTCCCTGGGCTTAAATTCCTACTCCAAATTTTTCGTTGTTTCTTTCATTGCTTGCTCAATATAGAGCTTGAATAACGTCGGGCATAAGCTACAACTCTCTGTCACTCCCTTCTCAACCACTGCTTCCCTTTCATGCCCCTCGACTCTTATAACTGCCATCTGATTTGTGCACAGTTGCAAACAACTTTTGCTCCCTATATTTTACCCCTGTCATCTTTAAAATTTGAAATAGAGTTTTCCAGTCAACATTGTCAAAGCTTTCTCTATGTCTACAAATGCTTTAAACATAGGTTTGCCTTTTCTAAAGCAATTTCCTATGCGAAGTCGTAGTGTTAGTATTGCCTTGTATGTTCCTACATTTCTCTGAAATCCAAACTGGTCCTCCCTGAGGTTGGCTTCTAGCAGTTTTTCCACTCTGCTGTAAAGAATTTGTGTTAGCATTTTGGAACTGTGACTTATTAAACTAATAGTTCTGTAATTTTCACACCTGTCAGCACCTGCTTTCTTTGGCATTGGAATTATTATATTCATCTTGAAGTCTGAGGGTATTTCTCCTGTCTCATAAATCTTGCTTACCGGATGGAAAACCGAGCGAGGTGGCGCAGTGGTTAGCTCACTGGACTCGCATTCGGGAGGACGACGGTTCAATCCCGTCTCCGGCCTTCCTGATTTAGGTTTTCCGTGATTTCCCTAAATCGCTTCAGGCAAATGCCGGGATGGTTCCTTTGAAAGGGCACAGCCGATTTCCTTCCCCATCCTTCCCTCACCCGAGCTTGCACTCCGTCTCTAATGACCTAGTTGTCGACGGGACGTTAAACACTAATCTCCTCCTCCGGATGGAAAAGATTTGTCATGGGTGGTCCTTCCAAACTGTCGATAGTTGTAACAGAATGTTGTCTACTGCCGGGCCCTGGCTTTGATTTAGGTCTTTCAGTACTCTGTCAAATTCTTAATGCAGTATCATATCTCTCATCTCAACTTCATCTACATCCTCTTCCACTTCCATAATATTGCCCTCAAGTACATCCCCTTGTATAGATCCTCCGTCTACTCCTTCCATCTTTCTGCTTTCCCTTCTTTGCTTAGGACTAGTTTTCCAA
Source organism: Schistocerca americana (assembly GCF_021461395.2). Lineage (NCBI taxonomy): Eukaryota > Metazoa > Arthropoda > Insecta > Orthoptera > Acrididae > Schistocerca > Schistocerca americana. The sequence continues at coordinate 482,331,572 of NC_060119.1, forward strand.
CTGAGTTCTTAATATTCATATAGATTGTTCTCTTTTCTCCAAAGGTCACTTTAATTTTTCTGTGGGTTGAATCTATCTTACTCCTAGTGATATGTGCTTCTACATCTTCACATTTGTCCTCTAGCCATTCTTGCTTAGCCATTTTGCATTTCCTGTAGATTGTAGATCTCGTTTTTTTAGACGTTTGTATTCCCTTTCACCTGCTTATTTACTGTATTTTTTATACTTTCTCCTTTCATCAGTTCAATTCAATGTCTCGTGTATTACCCAAGGATTTTTAACAGCCCTTGCCTTTTTATCTACTTGATCTTCTACTGCCTGCACTATTGAATCTCTCAAAGCTACCCAACCTTCTCCCGTAGGATTCATTTCCTCTGTTTTTGTCAATCGTTCCCTAACGCTCCCTTTGAAACTCTCAACAATCTCCGGTTGTTTCATTTTATCCAGGCACGAATCCTTAAATTCCTATCTTTCTGCAGTTTCTTCAGTTTTAATCTACAGTTCATAACCAACAAGTTGTGGTAAGAATCTACATTTGCCACAGGAAATCTCTGTTTTACCATATAATCAATCCGAAACCTTCCACAGTCTACAAGTCTCTTCCGCACATATATCTTTCCATCCCCATAGTCACTTCTGCTGCTTCAGTCTTCTTTGGTGGTTACCTCTATGAGTGTCCTTAGCAGACAAGAAATCACACTGCATTACAACAATGATTACGTCTGTGTTGTTAATTTATTAATGCTGGATGGCTGAACCACGGATGTGGCTCAACAGAATCTTCCACGTGTTTAATCTGTAATACTTGCAGCACAGACACCTTCTCCATTGCCCCCTATCAATTAATATATCAGAACTGGTTACTGAATGCATTTCTGAACTAACTACTACACAAACTCAGCACGCACAGTAAAACCAACTATTCTCGAACTCTATCATTCAATCCATAATTACGCCCAACAATATTTTTTAGAATACTTGTAACAGTGAGAAACAGGGTAACACTAGAAAACGTTTGTCCGCAAAGAAACCTGTTGCATACATCCCCGAATGGCTGTCATATTTCGCGCTAATAGGCACTTTCATTTGTTCTCTACTATATGTCTTGTCAACATGAAAAGTTTTGTAATACAGTTCTAAATATAGCAAAATTAATGAAACACGATATTGATTTTGTACAGCACACAAATTTAAAAACAAAAGTAATGATTAAAGTGTTAAGGAATATATCTTTACCGTCAATAACTACTGTTTGACGTGTATCTCCCAAGAGACATAAAATACGTCGATTAACACATCTTCCTAAGTGCACTGGAATGTTTCAAAGATGGCGCATGGAGGGGTGTCTGTCGCTGACTGCTGGGTGAATTTTCAAAGGAAATAATCGGAGTAAACGTCGATGATGTGTTATTGTTGACATACAGAAATTATTGGTTTTGTGTTTGTGTTGCGTAGTGTTAAAATAATTGACTTCCGTAGTTTCGTTGCCTTTACTACCAGCTCAAAACCTATTTGTTGATGCAAGAATAAACTGTCACCGAAAGGTAAGTTACTAAGCTGTCGTTAGTGCAGAATACGTGCCAGTAATTTTAGTTCTAGAAAGCTTGAAGTAAATCTCACAGCTGTATGTCACGCAATATGTTGTAAATTTTTCATGATATTTTTTATATTTTGTGAATTACTCATTCTTCTAGCTGTTGATAAATATTGCGAACGCGGTTTTTACTTTCGGTACGTGCCAGTAATTTAATTTTTACGTATCCATGTGATAGTAAAGCTGGGAATTAGGACAAGTGCTAAGTGTTTGATTTATTATTAGCAGCAGAGTGGGTGGCCGTGCAGTTCGTAGTGAAGTCACCAGCCGCTTCTTCGAAATGTATCGCATTTCCGGAGTTTCTTCTTACTCACACGCTACGTTTTTGGATTTTTCACCCAGTTAAATATGTAGTTTGTTATCATGCAATACTGACGGCGCATTAATTTGTTTTGCGGCTAATTTTCATTACTGGCACAACCTATGGGAGCGACACAGCTCGAATGTCGGCATAAATTTTTGCGTGGTTTCAGTATAGATGTAGGTCGTTGTACTAAGTTTTTTCGATTATGAGTTTCTATAAAATCAGTGTTAGGGATCCTGAAATTGCGTGAAGTCTTATGGAACATATCGTTTATTTTGTACTAATTTCGTGTGGTTTCCATAACAATTTCTTTGCAAGAAATGTTAGCATTTATGATTAGTTTTTTGTGCTACGCATTATTGAATTAAAACTCCGAAATACGTGGACTGTTGATGTTACTACAAGAGCACCCCTTTTGCTTTGGACAAACTTTTGCCTTGGCTAGCCGCGATGGTACAAATAAGCGTCACGTTCTGTTGTAAGACCAAGGGGAGGGAACGCAGCTTCGTTTCACAGAATACTGTATGTTGTATTAAAGCAAAAGTTCAGTATGCGATGTCGTGGTTCTATCCTCGTTCATCTACGCACTTATGATGGCTTCAGAATAAATGGACAGATTTCCGCCATCCGTACTTCGTCGTTTGATGGTGATTGTTATTGTGAATGCGATGGCGCACAAGGGAACGTTTATCAGCGTCGCGGCCAGCACAGCGGCTGTAACAATGCAATCCGCGGACTGGGTGAACCATTAACCAATAAGGATAAGCCATAGGGATACTCTGCAGGGCAAGGACGCATTATCATTTTTCAGCCGATCGATAACGTAAATCAGCACTAGTTGAGCTTTCGCAAATCAAGCAAGAACTGGCAGTGTGGATGATCGATGTTAGGACCTTTCCTGGAGGTTGTGGAAGATCAAGTAGATTGATTGAATAAGGAACGAAGACGTCCCGCAACAAGTCAACGAAAAAATGTCTTGTAAGTAACACATTGAAACAAAGACAGAAAATGACCGGGCACGTTTGGTGAAAACAATACTTAAGGATAGTAAGAATTACAGCGGCGGGCCTTGACATGATTATATAGTTCATTTCATTATTGATACCTGAAGTAGCAGTTATGCTGAAATGAAGAGGATAGCTGGCAAGGAACGGGAATGGAGAGCTGCATCAAATCAGTGTGGGTTGATGAACAAAACACATACAACAGTTCAATTAAACGTGGATTTTCAAATGGTAGAAAGTGTTCGCGCGCTATCTATGAAACTGAAACAGAAGAAGTGGCGGATAGAATATTGAAGTACATCCATTAATAAGTGGAAGACAATTAAAAGGTCAATCGTGGATCACACCCATTGTATTTTTGGAACTACACAAGAGTCGGTCAACGGCTCTGATAAATTGCTTGCAATTATTTATGTTCCGTTTTAGAAAATTAGATTTTATTTCTTTCTAATTTGAAACATAAATCGACAAAGTTCGTTTTCAGAAAATGTAATGCGCGCGAACCATCAAATATCGGCCGACAGTAGTATTTAGGCAGTATCTATTTTACCCTTAGCGAGATAAGCCTCTACATCCTTACATTTGTCCTCTAACCATCCCTGCTTAGCAGTTTTGCACTTCCTGGCGATCTCATTTTTGAGACGTTTGTATTCCTTTTTGCCTGCTTCATTTTTGCTATTTGGGGAGCAAAATAACAGATGATGGTCGAAGTAGAGAGGATATAAAATGTAGACTGGCAATGGCAAGGAAAGCGTTTCTGAAGAAGAGAAATTTGTTAACATCGAGTATAGATTTAAGGGTCAGGAAGTCGTTTCTGAAATTATTTGTATGGAGTGTAGTCATGTATGGAAGTGAAACATGGATGATAAATAGTTTGGACAGGAAGAGAATAGAAGCTTTCGAAATGTGGTGCTACAGAAGAATGCTGAAGATTAGATGGGTAGATCACATAACTAATGAGGAGGTATTGAATAGAATAGGGGAGAAGAGGAGTTTGTGGCACAACTTGACAAGAAGAAGGGACCGGTTGGTAGGGCATGTTCTGAGGCATCAAGGGATCACAAATTTAGCATTGGAGGGCAGCGTGGAGGGTAAAAATCGTATAGGGAGACCAAGAGATGAATACACTAAGCAGATTCAGAAGGATGTAGGTTGCAGTAGGTACTGGGAGATGAAGAAGCTTGCACAGGATAGAGTAGCATGGAGAGCTGCGTCAAACCAGTCTCAGGACTGAAGACCACAACAACAACAGTAGAATTTGGAGACAAAATTTTTGACCAAAACTAGCCGGGGCACCTGGGTCAAAAATTTTGTCTCCGGATTCTGCTGAAGGCCGTTATTTGATGGTTCGCGCGCTTGCGTCTATGTAACTTGTCTTAACAAAACGATACTGTGACTCGAGCGTAGCCTTGACAAATTCAAGAAATTCGATTTCCGCATTGTTGTGATTTCGAATGACTGATTTCAAAAGCACAGTGTGTTATCTCTGTATGGATTTATTGATTTGCATATAATAAATTATCTTCACTGGATTAAATTGCGATGTTATGGTGGTTGTTAAACTTGGACCCTTATCGCGAAACAATACTTGATTGCACAGTATTCGGATGTGCATAAAAGTGAAGCCCCACAATAAGTGGGTAATTTTAGTTAGCAGCCTTTATCATAAATTATTTAAGAAAAAAATTGTCTAATTCCTTCCCCTCCTATCATTTATGAAATTGCGCTACTATTCGTTTCTTATGTTCAAGGACTTCAGTTACGTTGAGATTTTGTAGCGTAACCTGAATTCACCATCCGGCTTCAAAAGTAGAAAAAAATGTTGCTTTTCATACATCTACATTGACATGGATACTCTGCAAATCACATGTAAGTGCCTGCAGAGGATTCATAGGCTTCATCGAACCACCTTCACAATTCTCTATTATTCGAATCTCGTATAGCGCGCGGAAAGAGCGAACACCTATATCTTTCCATACGAGCTCTGATTTCCCTTATTTTATTGTGGTGATCGTTTCTCCCTATGTAGGTTAGTGTCAACAAAATATTTTCGCATTCGGAGGAGATAATTAGTGATTGGAATTTTGTGAGAAGATTGCGTCGCAACGAAAAACGCCTTTCTTTTAATGATGTGCAGCCCAAATCCTGTATCTTTTCAGTGACACTCTCTCTCATATTTCACGATAGCACAAAACGTGCTGCCTTCTTTGAACTTTTACGATGTACTCCGTCAGTCCTATCTGGTAAGGACCCCACACCGCGCAGCAGCATTCTAAAAGAGGACGGACAAGCTTAGTGTAGGCACTCTCCTTAGTAGATCTGTTATACATTTTCTAAGTGTCGTGCCAATAAAACGCAGTCTTTGGATAGTCTTCCCCACAACATTTTCAACGTGTTCCTTCCAATTTAAGTTGTTCGTAATTGTAATTCCTAGGTATTTAGTAGAATTTGTGGCCTTTAGATTTGACTGATTTATCGTGTAACAGAAGTTTAACGAATTCTTTTTGGCACTCATGTGGATGACCTCACACTATTCGCTATTTAGGTTCAACTGCCAGTTTTCGCACCATTCATATATCTTTTATTAATCGTTTTGCAATTTGTTTTGATCTTCTGATGACTTAATTAGACGATAAACGACAGCGTCATCTGCAAACAACCTAAGGCGGCTACTCAGATTGTCTCCCAAATCGTTTATATAGATGAGGAACAGCAAAGGGCCTATAACACTACCATGGGGAACGCCAGAAATCACTTGTTTTACTCGATGACTTTCCGTCAGTTACTACGAACTGTGACCTCTCTGACAGGAAATCACGAATTCAGTCACATAACTGATACGATATTCCATAAGCACGCAATTTCTCTACAAGACGCCTGTATGGTGCAGTGTCAAAAGCCTTCCGGCAATCCAGAAATACGGAATCGATCTGAAATCCCTTGTCAGTAGCACTCAACACTTCATGTGAATAAAGAGCTAGTTGTGTTTCACAAGAACCATGTTTTCTAAATCCGTGTTGACTGTGTGTCAATAGACCGTTTTCTTCGAGGTAATTCATAATGTTCGAACACAATATATGTTCCAGAATCCTGCTGCATATCGACGTTAATGATATGGGCCTGTAATTAAGCGGATTACTCCTACTACCTTTCTTGAATATTGGTGTGACCTTTGTAACTTGTCAGTCTTTGGGTACGGATCTTTCGTCGAACGAACGGTTGTATATGATTGTTAAGTATGGAGCTAATGCATCAACATACTCTGAAAGGAACCTAATTAGTATACAGTCTGGACCCAAAGACTTGCTTTTATTAAGTGATGTAAGTTGCTTCACTACTCCGAGGATATTTACTTCTACGTTACTCAGGTTGGCAGCTGTTCTTGATTCGAATTCTGGAATATTTACTTCATCTTCTTTTGTGGACGCATTTCGGAAGGCTGTGTTTAGTAACTCTGCTTTGGCAGCACTATGTTCGATAGTATCTCCAGGGATACGTGTATCATTTTCTGCCACATAGATGGTGCTTTATTTCATCCAAAAATTGATGAACTCAACACACTAGACAGCCTCGCAAACCTACTGGCGGTTTGAGGGCAACGTAATATCGCTATGCCAGTCGTTTAAGGGTTTAAATGACGTTTCTTTTTTCTAATGACTTACGCTGTCAGTTGAAGAGCCACAGTCTGACTCGCATTTGAGTATGGCGCACGTGTGCATCTTTTTCACAGTTACTAATTCCAGAATCGTCAGATAGTTGAACACGGAAGTCCTGGATTTGCGGCCAGACCTAACGATATTGTACCAAATGTAGTAATTATCGTTTGAGGACATGCAAGGTAATGGCTGTTGGCAAAATTTAATCACCGTGGAGAGTAGTGTGTCTAGACCTGACGTTTCTGATTGAAAATTGATTTCGTCAGTTTTATTTGGCTCGTGTTCATTCATCAGTGCTGCTCGGTATGATAACTTTCGTTCCTGTTCAGAAGAATAAAATATAAGAATTGAAGTTGGGGAATTTATTTATTTTGTTTTGATTATTATGGTTTTTTCCCCTCTAGTACCAGTAACTATTTCTCGAATGAACAGAAATAACCTGTTATGTTTTATAGGTACAGTGAATTTGCCACACGCAATCAGCCCTTTTTATAACGTATATACGTTTCACGAGTGTTATATATCAATCACTATATATTTTCCAATAGAGGAGTCCACTTAGTGAGACAAACCATATAAGGTTCGTGCTCGCCTATTCACTTTTGAACCGTTTGATTTTTCTTTGAATCACTGACGGCCGTTTACAGCGAAGAGACCTGCCCTCCTCAGTCTAATGGCTTATTTTCAATGATGTCGCGGTAGCTGATGTGGCAAACATCAGGGAAACTGTATGGAAAAATGGCTGCCAGGGCTTATTATAACTGCAAGCAGTAGATTTCTGTAGCAAGCACTATGCAGACTTGAACCAATTTTTATTAAGGTGCTACCAGTTTTATGGCTTATAGCCACTTCATCAGACGCATATAAAAATTAAAACCGGGTAAACAGTATGTCGAAGAATATAGCAGGCCCAACCTTCATAATTAAAATAGTAATGTCCGTAGCGCAGACGGTCAAGGAATAAAAGAGCTGGGCGACGGTAAACATCGTATGCCTTGTATCTATGACGCTCCAGCAAGTCAATCCAACTAAGAGCACCCAGGCGAGCTGCAGCAACCACGGGTCGCACTGCACGTGCGGAACTAGTTGTAGCTGTAAAATGTACTTCCGACAACGTAGTCGCTTGAAATCAGTGACCTTTCAGAAGGAACGGAGTGGGGATTTTGTGAAGTTACAAAATTAAAAATAAAGCTGAGTTCGCCTATAGAGTAAATTACCTGAGATCTAGTTGCTTGGTGCGGTGGCTACAGAGGGATAGAGGACGAGTTATCGCCGAGATAACACTTGAGACTTGGAGGTAACGAGGGAGTGACTATCAGAATCACTGGGCTTTCGCATTTAGTTTTCTTACACTGTACACACAAGCACATCTTCCAGTGCTTAAAATCAAAACAAGTTGCTTATTTAATCTTTGTCGGATATCGGTAGTGTGACAAGCCGTAACAATACGGTTTTTAGATGACATTCTGCAAGATGTTCGAGCCATCCATTCAGCAAGATGTTTGAGCTATCCATTCACGCATACTGGGAATCCTGATAAGCACGCAGGATCAAGTGCTTTGTACAGGCGTGTTTGACCGCCCGAAGTTAATTTTGCACTAGCGTTCGGACGATTCAAGCTGAGAGAGGTATGATCGACTTGCAGTTATGCAAGATCATGCAAGCATTCAAACATACACTAGCTTTAACCATTTTACCCGCAATGTGCAAACTTGCACAAGTAAACGTAAGTTGGGAAGCAATCTTTGTATCGTTGCCACGGGAGCTGTATGAAGCAAATTGGTGGAAAAGTGTGTTCTAGTGCATAAAAACCAGCGTCGCTTAACGACCTTTAAGCAGAAAGCCTATCACGGTACAGCAAAGAGGGACGTGCTATCTGTTACAATTTTGACAAAATACAAAGCAGGTGACCCTGTCAGAGAAAGACATTCGTTATTAAATAACTTAACTATGGAACGTTCTTATTAATCTGTCGCAAGATGTGTCAACATTTGTTTTTGAATTGTTGGTAGCCCAGTTGTTGATGGCTGCACGGTAAGAAATATATTCGCTGCCGAGATGAATGAGGTGCGGGAAGGGACAAACAGTAACTAACTCTGGATTTTTGACAATGGAACATACTCAAATATTGCGAAAAGAAAAAAAAACTTGAATGTGTAACCACCCCCTCAAAACCAATGGGCTTTGGCGCGGTGAGGTGGTTTGCGTGTTTTTACAGATAGCCGTACCATAACATTTCAAGCATGTCGCAGGTGTAACATAGCATTTGAAACATGTCAGAGATGTGTCTGTGGAGACGCCAGACTAGCGTTTGGTTCTTGATGAGGACATCAGCCTATCCACCATTTAAAGGTTCAACAATTTGTCCTTGTAACATTATCCAACATGGTCTTGCTACGTTGGTACTGAGAAAAGCTGATAGCAAGGGAAAACCATGGCCGTTATTTTTCTCCAGGGCATGCAGTTCTAGTGTATGGTTTCATGATGTCATCCTCCGGGGTAAATGGTCATCCCATTGGAATCTCTGCGAGGGGAATACCCAGGTGTATCTGTAGCTAAAGCACCAACTGTGTACAACAGAGTAAGTAACCCAACAAGTCTACTGAACCTAAAGTTCTTTAAACTCTGATTTTAAATCCGGATCGTCTTGAATCAAATAGTTTTACGAACATCGGTGCTTCAGAACATATCCACTGTAATGTTTACACAGTTTGTCCTGCCATGCTGGCTATCCATGTTTCCCCCAAGTGACTCAGAGATGGGGAAAACAGGCCGATAGTGCATCATGATACGCTTGCCTAAACTATAACAGATCTGCCTCAAGACAAGAATGAATGAAACTGTAAGATACTTTGTAGGTAAGCCTGCCTCGTTGAGAGAAGGTGATAGCCAGATTAAGAGAGTGTGTAACATTTTTTATGCCTATGGTACATGTTTTATACTCATTTTTTGGCTGTAAAGCGATTTGTCGACAATGGAGACGATTCTTACCATAGTTAGTTCATCTGATATTTGTGATTTTTTAAAATTATTATTATTCGGGCAGATCTGCAGGGATTTTTTCCAGTAGTAGACACTGTAGGTCCACCTGTTCCAACACTGCTCCATTGGGTAGGCGCACTCTGTGGCCCTTCTGCTCACCCACGGACAGTCGCAGGTCGGACAGAACTCGCCAGGTAACTCTATTGCTTGCTCTCGACTAGGCATTCTTTGCTCTGTAATTGCCTCCACCTGTGAGTGGGGGTTCTCTCATTGCAGAGTAGCTCTTGGAGGCCCCACTTGTGCTCTGACTTACGTACCAGACCGATCCATGGACATTGGTGTGCAAAACTTAAGGAGAAAGTAACTTCCGCAAAATTTGTGACTGCGAAGTAGCATAGCTCGCTGCGACTTGCACTGTACATAACAGAACTGCCACAGTATAGGACAGAAAATAACTGAAAGAAAGGAATGAGACGAACAGAAATGACATTATTATTCAAAGTCAGTGATTACAATGAAGTCAACGCTATTTATGATGGTCTTATAGACATCACAAGAGGCGAGACGTGGTTCTTAACAAGCTGTGCGGTCACTTCTGGCGGCAGTGCATTCTCAGCAGCGCACTCCCATGTTGGCTACAAGGTTGGTTAGGGGTTCACTTGTCAGAGCGCTCCATTCCGTCAACAGCGCAGTTGACAACTGCAGGATGGCCGTTGCTGCATGTGGACGTGGTACAATGCGTCTTCCCAACACATCTCACATGTGTTCGACGGGATTTAAGCCGGGGGAACAGGCAGGCCAAATCATACGCTCTCGTTCTTCTAACAGCGCAGCTCGACGCGGTCGCTCACTGTCATCTAAAAACATGAAGTCAGAGCCGAATGCACACCTGAAAAGACGCATGTGCAGTGCCACCAGAACGTTGACTGGCGAGTGGGAAGTGTTAAAAGATCTGGAGGTCGCTACAGCCCTGCAACATTATGCCTCCCCACAACGTAACAGCCGGCCGAAGTGGCCGTGCGGTTAAAGGCGCTGCAGTCTGGAACCGCAAGACCGCTACGGTCGCAGGTTCGAATCCTGCCTCGGGCATGGATGTTTGTGTTGTCCTTAGGTTAGTTCGGTTTAACTAGTTCTAAGTTCTAGGGGACTAATGACCTCAGCAGTTGAGTCCCATAGTGTTCAGAGCCATTTGAACCATTTTTGAACAACGTAACACCTGGAATACAAAACGGTCATGTTCGACGATTTTGGGCATACTCTGATATTTCGATTGTTGGGAAAACGTAATGCGCCCACGAACATTGTCGAACGTGATCGTTTTGGTGATCCATGTGTTGTGGTGTGGGGCATGGGCGTACCGACCTCCAAATGTCTGTGAGCACGGTACACTCACCGGTCAGCGTCACTATGACACTGTGCTCCTCCCCCGTGTGCGTCCTTTCAGGGATGTGCTCGCCTCTGATTTCATTTTTATGGATGAGAATGCGCGACCTCTTCGAATAGCGCAGGCGGAGGAGCTCTTGTAACGAGAGGGTGCTCAGCGACTGGACTGGGGCATTTCCGTTTCCACGATTTAAATCCCGCCGAGCACGTTGGGATGCGTTGGTGAGCATGTTCACGTGCACCAACGAGCATGCAGCAGTTTCAACCACGCTGGTGGAGGAATGGAGCACTCTGCCCCGTGAACTCCTAACAGCCTTGTGGCCAGCGTTGCCGTCCGTGGTGATCACACATTCTATTAATAATCGTGTCCTGCCTTAATGTCCGGGGGACCGTCATGATTCGTGTTGACTTCAGTGTAATTTTTATCGTTGAATATAAGAGTTTTTTTTCTCTTCGTCTCACTGCATATTTCTCTGTTACCTTTTGTGCTATATTGTGCCAGATCTTTCTTGATATGGTTCAAGTTTCATCGAGCTACTTTGCTTGACAGTGACACATCGTGAGGAAATTACTTCTGTCCTTAAGTTTTGCGCGATAGTGTACTTTGACGTCTCCGTCAATTATTTTTCAGCACTAGCATCAATATTGCCTGCGCGACAGTATACTTTGTCTCCGTAAATTATTTTTCAGCACTGGCCTCAATATTGCCCTCAAGGCTCTTATTTTATCTCTCGTATGTACTTTTGTCATCCGACTATATTTCTACCGTATGTCACTAAGTTTTTTCAGTTGAAAAACCCCATGACACTGAGTGATGACCTTGATGTTAAGTCCCTTATTCCCCAACCAACCAACCAGTCAACCTACTGTATGCGTTCTGTGTGTGCACGAGGCCCTATGCCACGCCTGTCAGCGCCCTCTCGGCCCCTAGACTGTCAATAATATTGTGCGGTATTATTGATCGTCTATGTATAAGATTGAAGGTTGTCCAATATATTGCAGAATATACTGACGGATCTACTGAAATTACACTTTTATTTTGCAAGTTTCCTTGGTTAGTGATGGAAATCAGGTGGTGGAAATCATACATTTCATATAATATACTTCAGTTATGTTGTATATGGAATATTGCATATAAATTGTTAGAATATTTCAAAATATTTGAAAAGTACCCCGATTAGAATGGTCACTCGTGATAAACGGCTGTGATTTTACCATCGTGATTATTTCGCAAGGCATGTCGTAGGAAGTAATATGTTGGCTGTCTCTTGTTAGAACGTCAGCACTTTGAATTTTGACAGTGAGCTTATTAGTGATACACACAGCCTCTCATATAGCGGAAAATGACTTCCATCATCTTTCTTTTATCGTTACTAGAAACGCGCTACTTTTATTATTATTTTTTTTATTTCTCTGACAGTCCTGTCCTGTACGGCTGACAGATTGCCGACAATTGCCCAAGAATCTGTGCAAAGAGAGTTTTGTGAGCTGCAGTCTTCGTGTGTGAATTATATTCTTTATTGTGATTCTTCGAATAACTGTCAGTCTAACATCTGTTTTTCATACATGCTGTCGTTCCACTGTAGGACATACCAGACGTGTACCCGTAGATATTCCTATGTTGTGAATGCTTCCCATGATTTATCGCCGATTGTACAATCGAACAATTATGGCCTTTTTCGTCTGAATTTTTTTTCACGGAGGCTTACCGACTATCGTTCTACCTGCACTCCATTCGGAAGTAGAACAGGAAGGTCAGATGTTGTAGTACTACTTGAACTACCCTCCTACACTAATTGTATGGTGCCTTGCGAAGTATAGATGTAGGTGAAAGACACCTTTGCGTATGGGATCTAACGACACAGCAACGTAGCGCATTCTGGCGGTAGCTAAGACTATGGAGAAAATAATATCTCATTCCCTTGGTCAAGTATATTGTTGCAGTCGTCTTAATGGTTTCGATGATTTATGCGGTTCACAATATGAAGAAAGCTTATTGCAGTAGGCCGGTAGTGGCCGAGGAACATAAGTGGCACCGTTCGTAACGTAACAAGTGGCGTTGCTTTCTGCCAGAGGTTTTTTTGAACCGTGCAACGTGTGGCGCCAATTTTTAATAACGGCTCGATTCTTATCGGGGAAATAGTCAGTTGAGAGAATGGCGTCGTATGATGAACTACTTCCCCTCACTCTTTTAAGCCGAGAGGGTAGGAAAATGAGAAAACATCCAATGTATACTGTTCACTTTACCAGAGGGTTAATTACACGATGGCAACTTAAGTGCAGACGAAAGTAAAAGTTTTCATTTGTCTTTGAATTTCAAAGTCGTCGTTTTACGAGTTACATGGCTACACAAAAGGGGATATAACTGGAATTGAAGCAGAGCTAAACATCTGTTTTCCAGCAGAAGAGAAATTGGTCTTCACTACGAGGCTACTAATGCTTGGTCCACCACCAGCAATGCAGGGTGAAGCTTTGACAATGTAAGCTATTCGTACTCGCGAAACATCAGAAAAACCATTAAACGAACGTCGGGCGAGAAAGCCGAGACGAGACAGAAGACAAGTTTCTCAGCAAGTGAGTACGATAGCCTTAACAATTTATAATGCTGTGAAAGCCTTAACAATTTATAATGCTGTAGTCGTTGCTTTATTGCTCTAATATATCGCCAGGAATTTTCTATAATTTTGAAGAATACTTTCTGTCACTAGCAATAACAGTAAACGTGTGGTAAATAAGTTAGGCGGATACAAACAACTAAGTAACTTTGAACATATGTTTGAACATATATATTCATTTTTAAATCAAGAAACAGTTTTTATATACTAAAAATTACGCTGAAAACGGACACAGTTACTTGTTCGTGATACGTTTGTATCTGACAGATAATGCGTTAGCGATTATACATGCAGAGAGGGTACTTTATGAGAAGTGGATTGAGCAAATTGTATATGTTGATTAAATGGGTACCGTATTTGTGGTCCAACATGATAAGGCAATTGTTGCAATCTGGGGCTTTCCTTGCTGCAATAACTGAAATTATTTCGCAACATAATTCTAGTTTCCTTTCAGGACTCAATTTGCAAATCTCTGACAGAAGGAACCACCTGCCATCATCATTCGCATCCTCCTTGGAATATGCTTCTGTGGCGATCCCTTTTCCACACTGCCTGTTGTTTTCTTGGAAAGAGTTTCCATAAAGCTCAGTTGATCAAAATAAATGCATTGCTTTTTGTTGAAAGCTTCAAAACCGCTTTTTATATTTTTCTTGTTTTGAAGTCCCTGAACTCCAAAGTACGCTTCTGCCATGGATTCCAGGTTTCCTTTCAATCTCAGAAAGCAACAACATCACGGACTTCACAATTCATTGATTTGTGAGTATATAGGAAGAGAGATGATCTACCATCTGTGCACTATTTCTTTGCAGCTTTCAGGCGGGTGGAGCAGGAAGCGTAAGATAAAAGCTGCACGCTGTGAAGCGACTACACGAGGAGATGTTGCTGGTAAAAAAAGAAATTTTACCTTTTGTTTTGTAAAAGCAAACATGAAGATACAACAAAAGTGAAATGTTTGAAATCGAAGATAAAACTAGTTTTACAAGAACGGTCTTGAATAGAAAATGCGATAATACGCAGTGCTTCATCATTCGTCTTTCCCCAGAGTGTTATTAAACCTAACAGGTCATATGAAATCGTTGTTCGGCAGTATCTTGATGCTGCCGCCATTTCTAATCTGCGGTATAGCTTGGTAGTAGAGGTTAGCGACGTAATTTATCTGAAGTCTTCTTGTTTTTATTGTTTAAAGACCATGAAACTTAGACCTAGTTATCTGAATGGCCCATTGGGGATTGTACGCTTGTTTCTGTTAACTGTACTTCTAATAGTCTGCAAAAGGCGTAAAGATCTTAAAATACCCTGTTTTCTCTACATGCGGAAATGTTTCTCTGTTGACATAAACGTCGGTGTTAGGTTAAAATCTAACCTTTCTGCCGCCGAACAAATCATTTAACGTAATAAGAACAGCTGCATGTTTAGCTAGGAAACTGTGTACCGACGACTAATGTCTGCGACAGCTTTTCCTTGACCCACTGGCATCTTTTGCGTGGTTTTAATTTTGGTACCTCATTACCTCGAGTCGTGTTGTTTTGGCTCGGTCACCTGCAGTCCGTCTTGCTTTGTCCCGACGCGAAAACACCGCCTCATGTCGCGCGTCACTCACCTCGAGATAGGCGCAAAGGCGAGTACATATATCAGTAGACACCCTGCGACGTCTCGTGAAGTTTAATGTTCGTTAATATTAACTTCCCAGTGGTTCGTTCAATAACATACGCTCTGTCAACATAGCCGGTGCCAGAAAATTGTGAATGTATGTTTTAGCGCAATACAGTATTGGGTCGAAATAAGCCAAAGTAATATCTTAGCGAACTACTGTATAGGGTCGAAATAAGCCAAATTAATATCTCGAAATCCGAGTACGAAAAATTGTGATGCAACGTATTTGCGTGACCCTACGAGTACTGTTACCTTTTCGCATCATGGAAACTGTGGTGTCACCGCCAGACACCACACTTGCTAGGTGGTAGCCTTTAAATCGGCCGCGGTCCGTTAGTATACGTCGGACCCGCGTGTCGCCACTGTCAGTGATTGCAGACCGAGCGCCGCCACACGGCAGATCTAGAGAGACTTCCTAGCACTCGCCCCAGTTGTACAGCCGACTTTGCTAGCGATGGTTCACTGACAAATTACGCTCTCATTTGCCGAGACGATAGTTAGCATAGCCTTCAGCTACGTCATTTGCTACGACCTAGCAAGGCGCCATCACCAGTTTATATTGAGGTTATAACATGTACCGTCAAGAGCGATGTACACCAATTGTGGATTAAAGTTAAGTATTCTACCAGTTACCTCCTGTTTTGCTAGTCTTATTTCTCTGACCTGTTCCAGACCTCACGCCAGCCTGCGTGAGCTTAAACGCGTGCCTTTCGGCTACCAGTCATAGTGGATTGGCTGTCGGGCCAGTCCACTACAGAAACTTCGACGGTAGTGGTTACAATTACTCAGAAATTAAGCAACAATATCATTAGTGTTCTGAAATTAGTCGTTGTGTACTTGTATGAGGTTGCACTGTAACCGTCTTCGATTGTTGGCGGTTTCATTTAGGTAGGACTAGTAAACCCCACATCTCCCGCACCGAGCGAGGTAGCGCAGTGGTTATCACACTGGACCCGCATTCGGGAGGACGACGGTTCAATCCCGCGTCCGGCCATCCTGATTTAGGTTTTCCGTGATTTCCTCAAATCGCTTCAGGCAAATGGTGAGATGGTTCCTGTGACAGTGCACGGCCGACTTCCTTCCCCATCCTTCCCTCATCTGATGAGACCGATGATCTCGCTGTTTGGTCTCTTCCCCCAAATCAACCCGACATCTCCCGTCCCCTCCCCACTGCCGATTCTTTAAAGAATCGAATTCTCTTGTGTAAAACATCTTCAAACGTCTGATTGCTTATAAAATGTGTTAATGTGTCAAATACTAGACGTTAAGAATTTAAACAAGAAAAAGTTTGAAATTATGTTAAAAATTTGTTGGGAGTTGCTAAGTGGTCTCAGAAAGTTGCTAAGTGCTCTCATTCTCAAAGACTGGATGAATCTAGTCAGGGTAGTTTTTGCGTCGTGAATTGCGAAGGAAGCAAGGTTGGGTTTAACGTCTCGTCGACATCAAGGTCATTAGAGAAGGAGCACAAGTTCGGATTGTGTCAAGGATGGTGATGGAAATCGGCCGTGCTCTTTCCTAAGAACCATCCCAGCATTTGGTTGGAGCAATTTAGGGAAATCACGGAAAACAAAGAGCTGGATGACCGTACACAGGTTTGAAACGTCGTCCTCCCGCATGCAAGTCCAGTGTGCTAACCACTGTGTCACCCCTCTTAGTATGAGTTACGCTGACTCACGACATATACGGATATTGTAACTTTAATACTTGTCTTACTGTGTTAAACGTTTATCGTAAGATTATACCTCGCAATCAGTAGATTATGACAGCATTTTAAATTTTTAAATTTGTCAATAATTATATGAAATATTGAAAATAAATGTTTTGTTGCGCCTGGAATCCGTTAGACATGCGATAACATGGGTCGGTGACTCAGTGCAAGCTCTTTGGTTTCCTTATTTTTGAAGGAGGTAATATGGACCAAAACAAGAAAAAAAAATGTTCAGTAAATATGGTCTCTAAATTGCCTTCCTTAAGAGCTTTGACTTGTTCAGTGGAAATGTGTTCCGCAGTAGCAAAGATGAATGGGTTGCCATTTCTCTTAAGGTATGCATTTTAGAACTCATGTTTACCAGACATTTTTTCTTGGTTTGGTCCATACTACCATTTCTGAAGGTCGCCTACCCTACGATCTTGGCAGTAAGAGTACCGGTACGCCGGCCGGGGTGGCCGAGCGGTTCTAGGCGCTACAGTCTGGAACCGCGCGACCGCTACGGTCGCAAGTTCGAATCCTGCCTCGGGCATGGATGTGTGTGATGTCCTTAGGGTAGTTACGTTTAAGTAGTTCTAAGATCTAGGGGACTGATGACCTCAGAAGTTAAGTCCCATAGTGCTCAGAGCCAAGGGCAGTACCGGTACACGTACTCCTCTGTCAGAGACATCAGAAGGATTTTCGCTTATAATTTTGGAGTCGGTCGTTTCCGGACCAGGGTTTCCTACCTCCAATTGATACATTTTTACCGTTCTCCATCGTCCGAGAAAGTTTTATAACATCATCAGGGAATCATCAGCATATATAAAGTGTCAAACGTCCCCTGTAGGAAGACTCTGTCTTGTCTGTTAATATAGGTAAAGTGCAACTAAATGATGCTCCCTAAGTTTGAGGAAGCATGATAATTTTAGGTGGTGTTTCATAAAAGTGGGCGCGCATCTAGTGGTCGTGCGGTAGCGTTCTCGCTTCCCACGCCCGGGTTCCCGGGTTCGATTCCCGGCGGGGTCCGGCCGCGGTGGTCTCGCGGTTCTAGGCGCGCAGTCCGGAACCGCGCGACTGCTACGGTCGCAGGTTCGAATCCTGCCTCGGGCATGGATGTGTGTGATGTCCCTAGGTTAGTTAGGTTTAAGTAGTTCTAAGTTCTAGGGGACTGATGACCACAGCTGTTAAGTCCCATAGTGCTCAGAGCCATTTGAACCATTTTTGAACCATAAAAGTGATGCCACTGAACCAGCAGCTTAACACTAGACCAAAACTATGAAGTGTCGCTACTTCAAGAGAGGAATTTTGGTATGTCTTGCTTTGCAGTACTTAATGTCTTTCATAGATAATGGAAACTGTATGCCTGTATGCGAAACATGGGTTCAAACCGCCTTATATATATATATATATATATATATATATATATATATATATATATATATATGTGTGTGTGTGTGTGTGTGTGTGTGTGTGTGTGTGTGTGTGTGTGCGCGTGGGATCTTTTCTTTCGGACATGTCCGAAAGAAAGATGGTATCTGTTCTTTCAGACATGTCCGAAAGAACAGATACCATCTTCATATGGTTAAGGCTCTCCGGCCATTTGACCATCTTCTTCTGTGCGGTTGCACAAACAGGGCCCGAACTCTTAGGGGAATAGGCAGAAAGCTGCGAGTAATGACTATAATGGGCAGGAGCACTATGAATAAGTGCCGGACAATAAGTTGGGAATATGGGTCTCACGCGAGGCGTGCCAGGGATAAATCCCTGTAGTCGCACTACCTCTGTGTCCTCTATGGCTCAGATGGCTGGAGCGTCTGCCATGTAAGCAGGAGGTCCCAAGTTTGAGTTCCGGTCGAGGCACATTTTCATCTGTCCCCTTTGTCTTATATCAACGCCTGTATGCAGCTAGGCGTATTCATTTCATTGTAATTTCATTCCAACGAGCTGCATGGTCACCGATGGTATCTGTTCTTTCGGACATATCCATCTTCATATAAGTATTATTGCCATCTGTTGATTGGCCAACAATATGAGCACCTGACCACCGTCCATTCTGTGAAAACCGCACGCCAATAGCACTTCCCATTTCCGCAATATTTGCGGTGCAAGTTTTAGGTGATTAACCATCTACACGTTCAAGAGTCCTAGACTGGCATAAACTTCCAATTATCACGACATATTCATTTCATTGCAAGTGCGGCATTCCTGGACGAATTTCACCGATGTGGTTTCATATAACTGAATTCAGCCACATTGAGTCCATTCATTTCATTGAAGTGAATTAAATTTAGTTGGCATTACACATATCTTAGACTACGATACTTCCTAAGTTGGCCACACGTGCAACTGCTAGATTGACAAGCACGCATGATCAGGCGTTTCGTGCAAGCAAGCACAAATACCCGTCGCCTCCACACAGTCCAAGCATGCTTGTACGAGCATGAATTTGTGCCTTGACTGTACAGAGCTCGAGAGAAACCGATTTTCTAATTTCGGCCCGTTTTGCCTTCTGACGCGAAAAAATTGACGAAAGAGGAAATGAGATGTTGGGTAAACGTTAGTTGGAAAATCATATTTGAACCTCTTATTAATCGCAGTACCTTCTATTAAGAATCCAAATGCAATCATAAGAGGAACAGTAACACTACACGAAAGACTGTCAGTCGTACTGATTTTGCTCGGGCGCTGAAGGGGCTATGAGGGCTTCAAAAACGCACTATACATATTTATAATACACGGTTGTTTACTTTATCTCTTTCTTCGATTCTTCCTCCCCCTCCCCTCATCCTCCTCCTATTATTGATCCATGGAGAATTTATCGTTTTAATACAGACATGTTTGTTTATGGCAATGACAATTGATTTGTGTTTTGTTTGAGATATGATATACCCTACATCCCTCTTCGGCTTACCGCGATAAACAATTTATTTAATGTTGTTCAAACATGGCTTGCTTTCGTACACACGAATAAGCTTGTCCAGCACTTTGCTACTGATTTGCTAAGTGTTGTTCGACGTAAAATTTCGTCGTAGACTGCTTCACAATTGACGCTTGCTTGTACAGACCTGCACACTGCCGGTATACAAGCTCAAGCACATATCCTTTGGTATGCCTGTACAAGCCTACATGCTTGAAAATCTAGTAAACGTCAAGCAGCTTGAAACAATTCTAATGCTTGATCAGAATTACGCTACATATGTTGAAGCGTTCTTGCACGAAGTGTTTGATTATGCATGCTTGCAGTTTCGTGTGTGGCTACCTTTAAAACTATCCAGTTCTCCACTTTCAGTACCAAAAACTGACTGCCGAAGAGCGGCCGTCATCCTTATCGAACGATAACTAGGCTCAGGTACGAATTGCAGGATTCCGACTGTAGTAAACTTTGTGCTTAGTAGCGGTAGCCAGTCTGTTATACCTGAGAGAGAAGGGGGGGGGGGGGGGGGGGATCTAGGTGTACGGTAAATGATTGGTACTCCAGTGACAAACTCCGCCAGTCCTCTGTTTATCAAGGTCGATGCCTGTTTCATTTTCTCGTCGCGTTTCATTACGACAGGGTATTATTGTCGGCCCATGCTCTGTGATCAGGTGCAGAATATTAGAATGTCTGTTGAGAAGTACATAAGATACAGATTGCCAACAGAGACTTAAACATAGATGTTATTTCTCTGGAGAGAATTATATTATGGTCTTTAAAATGTTGTTCTTACTGTCGCTCTTTCGCTCGCTGTGAGAACATCAATAGCTCCTTTTGTTTCTAGCAACTGTACAACGCCGCAGTGTCCTGAGCTCATCACCAGCCATACACTTCCTCCCGTGAGGTTCTACGTTCATTTTTTGTGTAGGGTTAAAAGAAAAAAAAGTTCACAGACAAGAGTCCATGCTCACGTGCCTGTTTCTGCCAGCGTCCCATCATAAGACTGCACGGAGTTCTCTCAACTGCCATTTTCTCGAAATTCAGAATTTTAAGCACGACTACACCCCGCTACGAGCTGTACGTACGCATTGGGAGTGCGTGGGCAGTGGAGAGTTCAGTGGCTTCGCTGGTGGTGACGCGGTGACCTTTTATGCCTAGGGTTACCTTCGATCTTCTGTGGGCGTGTCGCTGTCCGCGTACTACAGCAGTTGAAACTGTAATCGCAAGTGATGTGTAGATTGCAACATATACTGCTGAAATGTATTGTACTTACTCATTTTTTTGTAATATATAAATTTTCTCTATCTTCTTTAAGACGAAGACAGCTGGATGCGGTGGTGGCCCTACCGACGTTGTATATGTTTGCATTGTCACAACTGTAGGCTATAAATCATGTTTATTCGCGAAATGGTATAAAAAATTAATAAAATTTAGTGGCTCTCGAAGTACGCGTATTTTGTCTTTATGTTTAAGCTACAAGCCCATTTAGCTTAGAGATATAAATGAGTATTGACATAATGATAATTTCGCAGACGTATTTTGCATTGATCTTAGAGTGATCCGGTTTTTTATCTCCATAAATTTATGGAAAAATTGCGATTAAAGGCTGCATTTGCTCGTTGTATGACTTCTTTGAAGAGATCATTTGTTATAACGTCTGTCCTGTCAGGTTGCGGGGAGAGCTTCACGCTTTTGTTTGAGCCCTCGGCATGGCGCCAGAAATGTGTCAGAGACCGTTCACATGCTGAAATGCCAATTGTCTTCGGGCATTACGCCAGTAAAAAGATTGTGAATAGATTCTCGTAGTATCTGAACCTGCAATCCACCTGACGAATGAAGGTTGTGCCTGGGACGGCCTAAGCATCTACTATATGCGTTTCTTTTTCATCACGCTACGTGTTCAGTTTTATTCTCTTCAAACATCGCATTGAAAATTATATAAAATTATACATATTTTGGCGTTTGGTTTGGTTGAGGTTCATTTTCATCTCTGTTTTGTGCATCAGTGGAATGTAAAGTATGCATTCAGGAAACACGTCCCCACGTAAACAGACGTAGAAACATCGTATGTAAAAGAAACTCCTTTCAAGTAGTTTGAGAAACAGAATTTTTTTAGATATCCATCAGAATTAATTTGAAAAACGTGTGTCTTTTTCAGGTAGCCAGTAGACTATGTATTAAATGGATGTATGGACACTATATGATGGCATAAAACGCGTTTAGTAGTTTCAAGGATAGTTTTAGCGTTAATGAAGTATTGTTACAGCAACTGCACATATCATGACTGCACAAATGAAGACGATTTTGTTACTTATTAATAGAATGTACTGCATCTATATCCCACAAGCCACCGTGCGGTGTGTGGCGGAGGGTTCTTCTCATACCAATATCCCCGCACACCTGTTCTATTCACGAATGGCGCGTGAGAAGAATGATTTTCGGTGAAGCTCCGTGTAACATCTAATTTCTGTAACTTTCTCGTCATGATCGTCTCACTAGACTTGCGTTGTACAATCCGAGCTTGTGCTCATTTTCTAATGATCTTGTCGACGAAAAGTTAAACATTCCATGCTTGCAAACCTTCTTCAAATCTCTGATTATCGACTGGATTCAGTATCGCTTCGCAATACACAGGAGTTTCCAGTCTCTGTTAGCCTGCCCTGTCGATGAGCTCACCAGTTTCTTCAGGTGTTTCTCGCGTCATTTGATTCTCCACGCCTTGGTGGTGCACGTCTTGGTAATTACGGTGCCCTGTCTCAGATGTTATATCGTACGAACCCAATAAGTAACATTCGACGGTTTTTCAGCAGCATACTGGTACCTCGTGAGAGCTGAATATCATCCTCTCGCAATACGCGCGATGTGACGCAGTGGCGGGGATCCTGAACGCGATCTGGGGATAAGAGGTACGGTCTCTGGAAATCCAGACGTAGGCACTTCTAGAATATCATGTTACGTGTGGGAACCGGATTTATATTAAATCTACGGCCATCGAGGTTCTATATTTACGCGATTTCTGTTAGTCATTTCAGGAAAATGCCACGTTTGTTTTCCAAAATGCTCCTGCCATTTCATGTCCCCAGATTAAGCAAGGAAGATGAAATTTTCGTGGAATTTAGTACTCGTCTGTGCTGTAAACGAGCATTGCGCAGAGAATAAAAATACTTTTTAAATTATAAAAGGCTTATAAATTACGATAGTACCAGGCGTATCCACGCACACTCGTTCCGTCGTTGGTGCACGCACATCTTATTGTAGGAATGAGTTTCACTTTTCGTCGTTGGTGACTACGCGCCTGCAGTGGTGCCGGTTAGCGTTTTCCACGACGTCACCAGCGTTATAAACAGTTGCGTGCACAGTGTTGTCGCGTTCTTCGAGATAGCAGAAAAGTTAGCAGGATTTTCTGTACTAGTTCTTTTAACAGTTCCACTCTCTCTTCTGTCGTGTAGGCCAACCTCCGACGGCTCTCTGGGACCAAGGTCCATTCCACAATTTCCGGCCTGAGCCTTCCTCCATCGGAAACGACTAGAGGAGGCTTGGCGATACCCTTCTCTTCTCAGAATCGTGAGTACTACAATGCCGCCTTTATTACGAGGAAGCTATGTTATGCTCTCAATTCATCCCAATCCTCCGCCCCAAGGCAGGACCATGTTCACATTCAGATGTTGCAGAACCTTTCTCTTGCGGACAAGCACTTTCTCCTTCATACCTACTATAGCATCTGGGCAGAGGGTAATTTACACAGACGCTGGCGTGACGCCACTGTCACACCCATACCCAAGCCCGGTAAGGACAAAGACATTCCTTCCAGTTATCGCCCCATTTCTCTTACCAGCTGTGTTTGCAAGGTGATAGAACGTATGATTCATGCCCGGCTGGTAAGGTGGCTCGACTCTCTCAATTTACTAACCACTGCACAGTGTGGATTTCTTGCGCGCCGTTCTGCAGTTGATCATCTCGTCACTTTGTCAATCCATGTCATGAATGGTTTTCTGTGGAAATACGAGACTGTGGCCGTGTTTTTCGATTCGGAAAAAGCCTACGACACCTGCTGGAGGACTGGTATCCTCTGTACTCGCTACACGTGGGGCTTCCGTGGCCACATGCCCTGTTTCCTACAGGAATTTTTAAAAGATGTAGTTTTTAAGGTAAGTGTGGCTTCTGTCTTGTCGGACACCTTAATCCAGGAAACCGGTGTGCCTCAGGGCTAGGTTCTGAGCGTCGTCCTCATTCCTATCGCTAGTAACCCTATAATGGCCTGTCTCCCGCCGGCCATCTCCGATTCCTTTTTTGTTGACGGTTTTGCGATCTATTGCAGTTCTCCACGAACTTTTCACCTTGAACGGCGCCGTCAGCGATGTCTCGATCGTCTTTACTCATGGAGCATCGACAATGGCTTTCACTTTTACACTGACAAAACCGTTTGTATTAATTTCTGGCGGCGCAATTGGTTTCTTCCACCCTCCTTACATCTTGGACCTGTTGCTCTTCCGTTCGTTGAAACTACGAAATTCCTGGGGCTCATGCTCGGTAGGAAACTTTCTTAGTCCTCCCACGTGTCTTAAACTGGGCGCCCACTGTACGCGGTCCCTCAGTGTCCTACGTGCCCTCAGCGGTACTTCCTGGAGAGCGGATTGGACCCCCTCCTCCCCCCCCCCCCCCCCCTCCGTTTGTACCTGTCGCTTGTCCGTTCGAAACTAGACTATGGGTGTTCGTTCATGCATCTGCACGTCCGTCCGTGTTATGCCGTCTCAATACTATCCACCATCGTGGCATCCGTTTGGCCACTGGAGCGTTTTACGCTAGCCTGGTTGAGAGTCTGCATGCAGAAGCTGCGGAACTACCGCTGTCATACCGCCGTGACTTTCTCCTCAGCAGATACGCAAGCCGTTTCCCTGCCATCCCTGATCACCCATCTTATGCCTCCTTCGATGACTCCTTTGATCGCCAGTATTGGGCGCGTCCGTCTTCTCTGTTACCTCCCGGGGTTCGCTTTCGGCTCTTGCTCCGGTAGCTTAATTTCAGGCTACCTGCCACATTCTTGATGGGTGTGAACCCATCACCACCTTGGCTTCGTGCCTCAGCCCGTGTTCACCTTGGCCTTCATTTGCTTTCTAAGGACACTACTCCGCCGGCCGGAGTGGCCGAGCGGTTCTAGGCTCTACAGTCTGGAACCGCGCGACCGCTACGGTCGCAGGTTCGAATCCTGCCTCGGGCATGGATGTGTGTGATGTCCTTAGGTTAGTTAAGTATAGGTAGTTCTAAGTTCTAGGGGACTGATGACCTCAGAAGTGAAGTCCCATAGTGCTCAGAGGCATTTGAACCATTTGACACTACTCTAGCCTCGCTCTATCGCCGTAAGTTTCACGACCTTCGCGCGGAATTTCACGACAGTAGCTTTGTGTACACTGATGGCTCTCGGACTGACCATGGTGTCAGGTGTGCCTTCGTCATTGGCACCGACGTTTTTCGGTATCGGCTTCCGGAACACTGGTCAGTATTTACAGCAGAGCTCTTCGCCCTCTATTAGGCCACGCTGTACGTCCGACGACACAGGCTTTTCAGTTGCGTCATCTGCTCTGACTCCCTTAGTGCTCTTCAGACCCTCTGTCTGCTGTACACGGTCCATTCCTTAGGGCGGAGGGTCCAGGAAAGCTGTCACTTGCTCGCTCTTGATGGAGCTACTGTGATCTTTATGTGGGTTCCTGGTCACGTCGGTTTGACGGGAAACTAGGCCGCTGACGCTGCTGCCAAGGCTGCATTCCTCGTACTTCGGCCCGCTAGTTCTTCCATTCCCTCCGATGATCACTGTGTTGCCATCTGTCAGCAGGTGGTGTCACTTTGGCATCACATTGGTCTACCCTTCATGAGAACAAGGTCCGGGGAATTAAACCTCTCCCAGCGGCTTGGCCGGCCTCCTCTTGGTCCTCTCGCCGCGAGATCATTTTAGCTAGTTTGGGTATTGGACACTGTCTTTTTAGCCATCGCCATTTGCTTAGTGGTGCTCCTCCACGACTTTGTGCTCGTTGCCCTCAACCACGGTTCGCCAATTCCTGACGGAGTGCCCTATTTTTCAACCACTTACGTTCTCATTTATGTTTGCCGTCTTGAGTAATCGGCCTTGTTAGCGGGCGATGCTCGGGCTGTCGACCGCGTTTTACTTTTTATCCGTCGTGGCAATATGGCGAAGGACATTTAATCTTTAGTTCAGGACCTCCGTTTCTCTATGGTGTATTTTACGGACCTGTCTCCAAGTCCCTGCTTTTAGCTTTCTTTCTTTCCGTCGATTGGACGTAACGTGTAGTCGTTTTTTTAACTCCGTTTTTTGTCTTCCTGTTCTACGGCTCTGACATGGTCGCGTATGACCCTAGTTGTTTTCGCGTCCTAAAACAAAAACATACAAACTAAACGACGTCATCAGAAGTGGTTTATCGCTATATATTTTCCTCCGTAGCTGAACGTTGAGCGTGTTCGAGTGCCACATGGAGAACCCAGCTTCTACTTTCGATGGGGTAAGACGGGGCTTCCTGAATCATGGGGCTATGTGGATAGAAATAAGAAAATATTCTAGTGCTGTCCATGTGCGCAGCTCGGACGCCATTATGTTATCAGACTTGCTAATCATATAATTTTACGGTGTGGGCATCCACAGATTATATACACTATAGAATTTTTTTTTAAGCGTCTCTATCATTTTACTACTCAAGTCGTGCACAAGAGGCAAGAAGCTTATTCCAAATATATTTAATCCAGACAGTAATCATCCAAAAGGAAATAGAAAAGGTAAGTTTCTTTAAAAATAATTTATATTGTTGAAATACATGAATATAAATCTTTCTGCTACCAGTTATATAGCGACATCTGTTATAAATTTGAAAAACTGCTTACATTTAAAAGTAACAGAGGGTTGTGCTGTGTGAATCAGTCTTCTTGGGGCTTTCCGAATCGGAATATAATACGCATTATTTCATCTTTATTGATCTTTTATGTAGCCTAATTATAGACAATAATCAGTCAGCCTCCATTACAAAATTTGTTTGTGGTAAAACTTTCGACGTCACCTGGAGACGCGGAGTTAATGTAGGAAATGCTGTGAAGGAATTCGAGCGCACGGAGATTTCCCTCTTCAGTCCTAACACAATACCATCGCACAAATTCCTTCCTTCGTCCACATTCATGACTATGACCCGGTGTTTTACCAAAGAGTCAGAAATCTTAATCCTCTAAGAAATTAGGAAGGTCAGAGGTCAGCAACATCATCATAATTTTCTTCTGTTTTGCCAACCCCAGCGAATACCACCGCTAACCCACATGCGAGGAGACAGAAAAATTCAGCTTGTCATTTGACTTCACGAGTTCATCTCAAGCGTACAACAAGGAAGAGAAAATTGCGTTTTAAACATGCCAAAGAAACGAGGTCAAGGGTTGCACAAATGCGTTGGATTTAAGAGAAACCTCAGAACCAGAAAAGAATTCATCTTCGTCATTGTGTCTAATTGTAAGACAGTTGTCAATGATACACGTAGCCCCATATACGTTTCAAATAATCCCACATATTTTCAACTTTTCCGTCGTTTCAACATTTTAAAATTTGCTACTGACGATGAAGAAGGATAGATGTTGAATCTCCTTTACCATACAAGACTTTTAAGTACGGGCTGTTCAGCATTACAATCTAACAAGCGTAATAAAATATTTACTACCCCTCAGTGTCTCAAAAATTTGTAATGATTCATTCAGCCCCACCTTGCCCTGCTAACAAGAATCTACACAGCCTCGTGATTGGCATTGCGCAAGTTGTGTTTTGAGTACGAGGGCCAGTCTGAAAGCAATACTTTCTATTTCTTTCTCTTTCATGAAGTTGTTAATGCAGTAATCCTGGATTTGGCGCACTTCTGCAAATCTTCTACAGCCCAGTCCAGCAACAGAGTCCTACAGCAACAAATGGCAGCACTGTGTAAGTTTCTAAATTGGTCGATAGTGCCGCACATACGTATGAGACAGTGTTCTGTGATTGAATTCCTAACTGCAGAAGATGAAACGCCCAGTTCGTGAAAGGCTGAAGATGGACGCATGAATATGCTCTGGTGGACGACAGCACTGTTGGGCGGGGGCGACAGGTTCGTCGCCGTACAAGAGAGAAGAGCAAACACAGTTGGCTGATGCAACAGAACAGACTAACGTGGAGAATCGCACAAAAGCATTCTTCGGACTGAAGACGATAACATGTAATCAATTCCTATACTCCATAGGTGTTGTTCTACTAACCTATAGAAATCTGAAGCCAAATTGTGACTTTTAACTAAAGCAAACAACGTTTAATGTGTTGATTCACCAGCGACGATAATGCATTGACGAAAAGAAACACCAAAAGAACAGAGCATGACAGACTAAAGGCCGAAATACTAAATTTCTTTTTCCAAAGCTGTTTCACAGAGGAAGACTGCACTGTAGTTCCTTCTCTAGATTGTCGCACAGAAGACAAAATGGGAAACATCGAAACAGATTACAGAGGGATAGAAAAACAATTAAAATCGCTCAAAAGAGGAAAGGCCGCGGGACCTGATGGAATGCCAGTCCGATTTTACACAGAGTACGCTAAAAGGAACTTGCCCCCCCCCCCCCCCCCCCCCTTCTGGCAGCGGTGTACCGTAGGTCTCTAGAAGAACGTAGCGTTCCAAAGGATTGGAAAAGGGCACAGGTCATCCTCGTTTTCAAGAAGGGACGTCGAACAGATGTGCAGAACTATAGACCTATATCTCTAACCTCGCATTCCGGCCATCCTGATTTAGGTTTTCCGTGATTTCCTTAAATCGCTCCAGGCAAATGCCGGGATGGTTCCTTTGAAAGGGCACGACCGACTTCCTTCCCCGTCCTTCCTTAATCCGATGAGACAGATGACCTCGCTGTCAGGTCTCCTTCCCCAAACAACCAACTAACCTATATCTCTAACGTCGATCAGTTGTAGAATTTTGGAACACATTTTATGTCCGAGTATAATTACTTTTCTGGAGACTAGAAATCTACTCTGTAGGAATCAGCATGGGTTTCGAAAAAGACGATCGTGTGAAACCCAGCTCGCGCTATTCGTCCACGAGACTCAGAGGGCCATAGACACGGGTTCCCAGGTAGATGCCGTGTTTCTTGACTTCCACAAGGCGTTCGATACAGTTCCCCACAGTCATTTAATGAACAAAGTAAGAGCATATGGACTATCAGACCAATTTTGTGATTGGATTGAAGAGTTTCTAGGTAACAGAACGCAGCATGTCATTCTCAATGAGAGAAGTCTTCCGAAGTAAGAGTGATTTCAGGTGTGCGGATGATGCTGTGGTATATCGAAAGGTTGTAACAATGGAAAATTGTACTGAAATGCAGGAGGATCTGCAACGAATGGACGCATGGTGCAGAGAATGGCAATTGAATCTCAATGTAGACGAGTTTAATGTGCTGCGAATAGATAGAAAGAAAGATCGTTTATCATTTAGCTACAATATAGCAGGTCAGAAACTGGAAGCAGTTAATTCTATAAATTATCTGGGAGTAGGCATTAGGAGTGATTTAAAATCGAATGATCATATAAAGTTGATCGTCGGTAAAGCAGATGCCAGACAGATTCATTGGAAGAATCCTAAGGAAATGCAATCCGAAAACAAAGGAAGTAGATTACAGTACACTTGTTCGCCCACTGCTTGAATATTGCTCACTAGTGTGGGATCCGTACCAGATAGGGTTGATAGAGAAGATCCAACGGAGAGCAGCGCGCTTCGTTACAGGATCATTTAGTAATCGCGAAAGCGTTACGGAGATGACAGATAAACTCTAGTGAAAGACTCTGCAAGAGAGACACTCAGTAGCTCGATGCGGGCTTTTGTTGAAGTTTCGAGAACATACCTTCACCGAGGAGTCAAGCAGTATATTGCTCCCTCCTACGTATATCTCGCGAAGAGACCACGAGGATAAAATCAGAGAGATTAGAGCCCACACAGAGGCATACCGACAATCTTTCTTTCCACGAACAATACGAGATTGGAATAGAAGGGAGAACCGATAGAGGTACTCAAAGTACCCTCCGCCACACACCGTCAAGTGGCTTGCGGAGTATGGATGTAGATGATGTAAGTAATGAAATTTCTGGAATACTTTTGTCTATGTAACATACTCAAGCGGTTAATATTGCAAGATAACAGATTAATGTATGTGCGAGATAACCCACTGCAAATATAACCGGCGTAACCGCCAGAATGTTGACTGCGAGCAAAACGTGCATGCATTGTGTCGTACAGGTGCGGGATGTTAGTTTGTGGGATGTAGTTTTATGTCTGTTCCACTTGGTCAGCCCAGACAGGGATGGTTAATGCTATTTGTGGATGACGGAGTTGTCCGATGATATCCGATATGCGTTCGATTGGAGACAGACCTGGTGATCGAGCAGGCCAAGGCAACATGTCGACGCTCTGTAGACCATGCTGGGTTACAACAGCGGCATGTGGGCGAGCGTTATACTGTTCGAAAACATTCTCTGGAATGCTGTTCGTGACTGGCAGCACAACAGGTCGAAACACCAGATAACCGTACATATTTGCAGTCAGGATGCGTGGGATAACGACGAGAGTGCTCTTGCTGTCATACGAAATTGCAGCCGGATTACAACTCTAGGTGTAGGTCCATTGTGTCTAGGCCGCAGACATTTTTGTTGCAGGCTCTCAGCTGATCTCCTGGCAGCCAGGAAGAACCAGCTTTACTCATAAAACACAATAGACCTCCACCCTGTCCTTCAATGAGAGCTCTCGCTTGACACCACAGAAGTCGCAAATGACGGTGGTTTGGGGTCAATGGAATGCACGCTACAGGGCGTCTGGCTCGGAGCTGTCCTTGAAGTTACCGATTTGTAACATTTCGTTATGTCACTGTAGTGCCAACTGCTGCTCAAATTGCTGATGCAGATACGATGCGCCAGAGCCAAATGTCGAACAGGATGGTCTTCCCTGACGGAAGTGCCACTTGGCCGTCCGGAGCCCGATCTTCTTGCGACCTACCACGCCTACTAACTTTCGTTTATGTCTCAAAACTCCTCCTTGGCGCCGCGATTTTTTTTCCAACCGTGTATATTCATAGCAAATGTATTCGCAACGCTTACAATTTGTCGCAGTCTGTGCGTTATATGTGATACATCAGATTGCTAACGAGACGAAATAACAGTTGGGTAAAAACAAACGTGAATTTATTTTAGTCTACTAATTTAATAAAAACTTATTTTCACGTAGGAAAATAATGCTTTGTGGCTGGCCACTACCACCAATTGTAGCAGTATTAGTAGTAGTAATAATACACGACACCACTCTATTGGTCGACGTCGGAGCAATATCTTGCTGCATTACTAACTTAACTATCATCTACGTACTGCTTCCCATGGAGTGCATCAGATTGGAGGGCTTTGCGCGACTTTTTTTGCAGTGATGACAAACTCCTCGCCCAACGACTCATCGTGCGTTTGTTCACTGCCAGGTCGCCGTACAGTCTTCGAGCGCCTCTGAATATCTGTGATGCTCTGGTTTTCCGCTAAAAGAAACTCAGTGACAACTCTCTGCTTGGAACGCACTTCTGTTACCGAAACCATTTCGAAGGTTACCTATAGCGCCGACTCCTATTGGCACTTCATGAAACTGCAGGGGCAAAAGCGGGAATATTCAGCGATATCCCACAACAAATTCTACATTTTTCCCACTGAAACTGTTGTTCTACTCATTGAACGCCCGCCTTAGTAATGATCTTTGAGAGATACTTCAATTTCGTGAGAAAAACCCCATCAAACCCTTTTGGTTGTACCACACCGAAAATTTCATTTTACCCCCCGGGGTATAATTACCCTGAGTTTGGGAAACGCTGTAGGAAATAAAGCTGAATCAACGATAGTAACCTTTCCTAGCTGCTTGGAAAGTGGTTGTTTCTGATTGCTCCTACCACCAATGGTTTACTCCAAGAACAACAAACAGCTGACATAGCACTTCTCCAAATCATATGAAATAGACATAGTGGACATTAACACAAAACCAGCTGTTACCCACGACTGCTCTTGCATGTCAGTAGTTTTGTAATGATGAGTGATCTTGAGTAAGTAAGCTATTGTGTGTGCAATGACGTCAGCTGCCCTCACGTGTCTGCCTGTTCGGCTAGGCATAGCTTGTGATGTGCGCCCTCCCCGAACAGCCCCAAAGCAGGATGACGTACATCGGGAAATTTTGTCCGAAAAAGCTGCCCAAAAGTCGACTTTTCAAGTGCGAGTGATTCTTGGAATGCATAACTTCCTGCGATGGTCTGATGGGTGGGGCACTGCTGAGGCATTGTGTTGTTTGCGTATTGTACACCGATACGCGGTAGAGCCAGCCTGTATTAACGTCTCACTTGCAGTGCATTGGATGCTCCTTTACTGGCTTGAAATCACTCTGCTTTTGTGACCGTGTTAAAGCGTATTTTTACTTAAACTGTGGTGAAAAGCAATATGGGTTCCTAAGGTCTGGGTATATACCGTTATTTATAATTATTTACTGTGATATTATATACCATTTTTATTAGTAATCATTCTTTTTGTTACAATTAAGGATTTTTCCTTGCATGTTTGTTAATACAGCGTGATAGAAAAGTCATTCATGTACTGGAAATTTAAGAAAGTGGCCGGTGAATAGCACAGTTTTATTTTGTGTGATTGTTTTACGTTAATAATGAGTAGGACACACGCACCTCCCTCCATTATTTAAACAATTAAATATTACGAGTTTAGATTAACCAGTGCGGAGATAGGAAATCACGGGAACAACTGAAATAGCGCATCGTTTCACTGCTATTTGCATTTATTGTAACACTTGATAACATATCAAGAAAATGTCGTGTGTTACACTTGACAGATAATAGCACTAGAACAGTAATAAACACCTGATTCAGTTTTCTGCACTTTAGTTAAAGTTCAACAGGGGAACACACTTTTAAGTTCTCTCATAAATATAAATATGCGCGTAGGTGCGTTAAAGTACTAGGTATGGAAAGTCGCTTATAATATCAAGGCAGGCACACTCCATGTAAGGAGAAAATAATTAGTAAGTTTAGACATTGACCAGAACATTAGAATGAATAACTAAACAGCCCAAAAATGGCAACTTAATGGCTACCTAGAGTAACAAACTGAGAATAGCATGCTTATAGATTGACTAGAATAAAGGAATAAATAACACATACACGGTTTATTACGACCGAAAAACTGTTGGGCTGTTAAGCAGTGATTAATTTAAAATAGCCACAACATATGCTAACCAGGTTAGCGGCGTATTTAAAGACAAGCGTCGAGCAAGGACCCAGGTCAGAAGGTAATCAAAACTAGCAGGATTCCCTTACACGGCAGACGTGCCAACAGATCCGTTCATACCCTAGAATCAACTAGCGTAACATAAATCATTGACACATTTCAGGTAATAGTTTAAAACAACATACTTAAATATCTTTGTTTACCACAAGCCTTAATTATTTGACAGGTTAGGCTTTGTTATTGAAGCCTCGCAAATGAGGTAGCAAGTTAAGGTTCAAAAAATTGTTCAAATGGCTCTGAGCACTATGGGACTTAACTTCTGAGGTCATCAGTCCCCTAGAACTTAGAACTACTTAAACCTAACTAACCTAAGGACATCACACACATCCATGCCCGAGGCAGGATTCGAACCTGCGACCGTAGCGGTCGCGCGGTTTCAGACTGTAGTGCCTAGAACCGCTCGGCCACTCCGGACGGCAGCAAGTTAAGGTCTACAGTTCTACCTTGCCATTTAAAACACGTCGTGACGAGGAAAAGGAAGAATCCATATAATTGATTGTAAGTCACTACTTGGATCCAGTATTTGACGATGCGCTCAAAATCCACATCAACAGACAAAGGTGAGAGTCAAGGTGACACTCGCAAACAGCACACGCAGAACACGAGCATAAGGTGAACATTAAATAAACTGCTCCTTGTTTAGTCGTTTACACACCGACGAAACAAATGGTCTTCGCCGAATTACTGTAGATGCCAGAATGTCCAGTTGCTTGCAAATAACGCAAAATAATGGTCAAAACGTCTTACTTTAAGTCCGACGACATCCGTAGGACAGGAGTTTCAATGAACAACCAGGCCTCATCCCCTTTGATCCATCCGCTGCCAAGACAGTAACACTGACTGCTATCACGGCCTTAACGATGTATCACACCTGACACGAGTCTCGCCAAACATAAACAAAACGGCGTGGCCTCCTGTACGCTCCCGGACGTCCGCAATTAGAGTTCCTTCTCCAGAACGACGCTCTTTCGCAAACACGGCAGGCAGCCGGCCGCAGCAGCGCCACAACGCCCTCTGGCTAGGGCAAGGAAACAACACAGCGCGAAGCGGGAATTTCAAATCGAGCAGGAACTGCATAGAACCAACCGTGACATTTCGTCACGGCTCAACGAGTTGTGAGCTATAAATAATGTCATTTACGAAGTGAGGTGTGGAAGCATTTGGTTTTTGTCCTAAATCCTTCGAAAGTCAAAATTATGACAAGAAAACAGCTCTATGACCTTGTGAAGAGATGCTCTGGAAAAGAATTTCTAAAAAGATCGAAGGTTACGGGACATTATACTGTATATTACCAGATCCTACCTTCCCTGATGAAGAAAAGAAAGATTTTAAATATAAACTGCCTTACACAAAGTCATAATTAAAGAAACGATTGCTGCTTTTCACAAAGTTGAATGTGCCCTCTTAAAAAATAACCATAATTTGCTATGAAGTGCCTTCAAAATTCCCTGTTGCGAAAGTCGAGGCGGTAAGCCGTCAGTCTTTCGTAGAGTTAAGCGAACGCAGTAAAAGGCGTAAGACACAGCCGTTGAGAAACAGTTTTGGAGACGACACAATTAACGTATGCCAGTTAAATGAACCTCCGAGAATCTGGAAATGTTGAATGTTACAAAGTGCTTGAAGATATTGCTTCAGCTCCTACACGAGGAGTTGAAAATAGACAAGCATTAGATCGGAGTCGTATAGACTTACAAGCACAAAAGCCTTCGCAGTCATTGTGGAACTTCGCTGACAAGGGAACGATACAGAATAAACCGAACAGCTGACAAAAAGGTCTACCCCGTTACACTATCCTTCAAAGAGACTAAAAGGCATTGCTATCAGGCGACTGCCACATGTGCGGAGATAAAACTTCAAACCTCTCTTAATCACACATGTGAGTGATTAATATTATATTTTGAAGATTTCAGTCATCTTTAGCGCCTCTCCAACTTATTACTCGTACGAATAAAAGACTTAATTGTTTGGAAACCTCCTACACCATCATCTGCTCGCTATTGAACACCAATAAAAATTAAATTTATTCATATAACAGCTGATGTTACTACTGAAGAAATTTATTATATCAACAGGCAAACTGAAAGATTTTGAGAAACAAAAATTGCAAGAACAGAGGGTGATTTATCCATAAAACACAGTTGATGACTATGGTAGATGAAAAGGTCTGCAATGCAGCAACAGAGATGTTACATTTTCAAGGCTACCTCTGACTTGTCAAGAAATAAAGCAATAACTACAGAAGCATTCAGTTCGACCTGTGTACACCTCATGCCCGAATTAGATGTTTCGAATTTTTGTTGCATTTGTCGTATAGAATAAAGATAAAAAAGTGGCAAATCCTTTCAAAAGAGGAAAAGGAACTGTTCAAGAGAGGAAAAACGTCATACAAGAAATGTTTAGAAATCGACTGGAATTGATTGTAGATGTTGCCAAGCAAGACTATGGAAATAGAAATTATGGAAATATCAGTAGAAGATATTCTGCAGACGCTGAAACAAAAGCAGAAATAACAACAGTACAACTCATCCAGGGTTATTCTGGAAGCTATTTCCAGTGGACGTAAGACAGACACAGACAGATTTGCTGCTTATGCTTTTGAAACACGAAGAGTGTATGTTGATTAGATCATATAAAGAATTCTTCCATTGTACAAACATTTTCGTGCATGGGCCAACTGTCATTGAACATGCCCTCTTACTCATAGGCAGTTTATCAAAAGAAGGAATCAAGGCTCGCAATAAGCACAGACAAATGTTTGCCAGGAAGTTCTCACGAGAAGAATACAATCTGGACATAATAAAGAGGCTACTACTGACATCTGATCCATAAATAACGTGAATGAGATCGAAGCCAGAGAAAACCAGCAAATCTTTCATAAAAGAAACAGATTTACTGATCTCAAGGGAAGGATGGATGGGGCAGGATCCTCAAGCTGAAACTGATGATGAAGAGGAGTCCCCTATAAAAACAGGCTGTTCAGATGAACGAAACTGGAAGGCATCATCGGTTTGTAGCTATGATATAAAGAATTTAATAAAAATACCATAATTTTGTTTTATTTCATGTTGCAAAGTATGTACATAAATTATTATCCTACAAAAATATCCCCTAGGGTCTCTCAGTACAGGAAATACCAAACGCTAATTTTGGCCAACTTTTGCATGAAATACCCCTTTGTGCGATGCGGGACGCGCAGTGTCGCTGCCTAGTGGTACGTGTGAAGGGCATGGGCATCTGTACATATATAATGTGTGCATTATGCAACAAATTGAATAGGTTTTTTATGGTATATGTCCTTCGCTGCTTTAAAAAAGTGTTCCATTGCGTACTTCACACTGTTTGCGGCAGACTTTCTCTCTCTCTCTCTCTCTCTCTCTCTCTAATGTAGCCTCTGTTCTTCGTCAGGGTTGAAGTTACCTCCATACCATGTTTGATCGAAATCTATATAGCATTTTAGTGGTGAAAACGTAACCCACAGAGTTACTTTGGTATGTAGTAATATTAGTTGAGGATTGTGTAAGCGCTGTATTCTAGCTGTTAGCCGCGGGAGCGCTTGCATATCACTAAAATGAAATGAAATATGCGTACAGCTTTATTGGCCGGGTGACCCCATTCGGAATGTATGGCCGCCTATTGCGTCCTTTTATTTGACGGCACTTCGCTGACTTGTACGTCGATGATAACGAAGTATTGATCAGAACACACACACGCACACACACACCAGAACAGAGAAAATCCGAGGAGGATGAGATTAGTGTTTAACGTCCCGTCGACAACGAGGTCATTAGAGACGGAGCGCAAGCTCGGATTAGGGGAGGATTGGGACGGAAATCGGTCGTGCCCTCTCAAAGGAACCATCCTGGCATTTGCCTGAAACGATTTAGGGAAATAACGGAAAACCTAAATAAGGATGGCCGGAGACGAGTCTGAACCGTCGTCCCCCCCGAATGCGAGTCCAGTGTGCACCACTGCGCCACCTCGCTCGGTGGAGAATCCGACATGGCTAGGATTCCTACCCGCGACCCAGTAATCGAGGCTTAGCAATTGCTGACCACAAGACCACGAGCTGTTTACACACATCAATCGTTTTGTTATGATGAATGATGGTGAGCTTACTAAAATAAAGTATTGACCTTCTAAGCTATTTAATTGCGTTAAACTTACACAGAAAGTGCACTGTATTTCGGTACAGCGCATATTTTATAACATTTGTATGTGCAAGAACGTCAGTTGCTCTCGCGTGTTTGCCTGTTACACAGGGTTACGTTCAGTTATCATAATCAAATACAACCTCATTTAAAGTTCCCCACGTTCTACCAGTAAAGGCACGACATCTCTGTCGTACAGCATTTAAATGATGCCGATATTGTGATTCTTCAAGCACCTCCGAAGCTACGACGCCCAGTGCCTAAAATGCGATAGGCTTGTGACAGATACAGTATGAAAGTATTTATTAATCATGTTAAGGATACTGTAGGCATTATATTCATTACGTTCAATCGAAATTGTGTAGAGAATGCGAAGCAGTAAAAGCATTTTCACAAATATATTAAAGTACAAAAGTCAAAGAGTAATCATTGTTCCATATTTCGCATTTTATTCTTCAAATCAACAAATGTTTTGTACTACACACTTCCTCAAGTAGCCTATATACTTCCTCAGGGTCCATACTATCTCCATACCATTTCAGCAAAATCGATTGAGCAGTTTAGTCGTGAATGGGGTAACAAATAGTTATTTTTGCAATTATAATACTAATATGTACCAAGCGCACATAACTGACGAACTAGTTTTAACGGACGTATCATAGTACGAGGGTGGTTTGATAAGTGTAGTAAATTTCCGTGAAAGAATGGAACATTTTCTTGCGCTTTGATGGCTGGTAAGCTTGATTACAAGGATC
The DNA here is from genome assembly GCF_021461395.2 of Schistocerca americana. Taxonomy (NCBI): domain Eukaryota; kingdom Metazoa; phylum Arthropoda; class Insecta; order Orthoptera; family Acrididae; genus Schistocerca; species Schistocerca americana. The sequence goes on from NC_060119.1 coordinate 482,369,630, forward strand.
TTATAACCAATTTCAACAATGTACAGCGTACAGTTCGTTGTTGATAGCCGTCTGAACTGGTGAGTGTCCCTACTGTGATTGAAAACGCGGAAAACCGAGTTTCGTGTTGCTATTAAACATTGTCATTTGAAGGGTTGGGCTGCCGCACAGATCAAAACACAATTGGACGAAGTTCACGCGGACTCTGCGCCATCATTGAAGACCTCCTGCTTTTGCATTAATGAATTTAAACGTGGTCGGAAAGCACCGAAGGCGAAGCGCACTCCTTCGTTCAATTGAGGTCACCACAGAGGAAACCAACGACAAATTCCATGATATAGTAATGCAAGACAGCCGAATAAAAATTTGTGAGATTGCTGAGACTGTCGGCATTTCAACCGAGCGAGTGCATAATATCCTGCTGGGAGAATTGACTATGAAGAACCTGAGTGGTAGGTGGGTGCCGCGATTGCTCACAGCCGACCAAAGGCACATCTGGCAGAGCATTTCAACACAATGTCTGGCGATTTTTAATAACTATCCACAAGACTTCTTCACCGATGAGCTGTTGACTGTTGATGAAACCTGGATCCATCATTACGAACCGGAGTCAAAACAATGAAGAAAGGCCGTTGAAAGTGCACTGAAGAAGACAAAAAGACCATTTTGGCAACTGGTAAAGTGATCGCCCTTTTTTGGGGAGGGGGGATTTACAAGGAATAATCTTCAAAGAGTACTTGGAAAAAGGCAGAATCATAAATCGGCCCTGTTATGCTTCATTGTCAGATCATTTGAAACTTGCATTAGCTGAAAAAAGACCAAGATTGGCAAGCAAAAAAGGATTCTTTCATCAGGATAAACCACCCCACACATCAGCGACAGAACATGAAATGAACATTGAATTGGTTCCTCATCCACGTTATTCACGAGTCAGCGCCAGATGGCTTCTTCCTGTTACCTAACTTGAAACTTTGGCTTGATGGGAAGAAATTTTTGTCAAATGAGGAAGTGACAATTGCAATCAACGAGCATTTTACAGAGTTTGACAGAACCTATTTTTCCGATGAGATGAAAACCTGGAGGATCGCTGGACCAAATGTATATTCCTCAAACGAGACTGTCAACTAGTAACGTGACAGGTGGCGATTCTTCTGGAATACCTGGAATTCTCAGGGAATTTCATTTCACCTTGAAAAATCAGGCAATTTTGGGAATTTTGTAAAATCTCTGGAAATTCTGTGTTTTTATGTAAGATCGGAATTTAATGTTGTGGAACTTCATAAATAAAAAAAAATTAAAACACTTATATTTCAAAGTGTTTTAATTATTTGGAGCTGGCCGCAGTGGCCAAGCGGTTCTAGGCGCTTCAGTCTGGAACCGCGCAACTGCTACGGTCGCAGGTTCGAATCCTGCCTCGGGCATGGATGTGTGTGATGTCCTTAGGTTAGTTAGGTTTAAGTAGTGCTAAGTTCTAGGGGACTGATAACCTCAGATGTTAAGTCTCGTAGTGCTCAGAGCCATTTGAAACATTTGAATTATTTGGATATTAGTCCATATAAATTATGGATGTTCAGAAATAGCGGTTAAACTACAGCCGAGAAGAAGGAAAAGTCGTTATTGTGATATGCTCATGCCCCCAGCTCGCCCTCCCATTGCGTTCACCGTTAATTTTTCAGGAGCTTCTTATGACATCAGTCTCCCCTTCATACTGGAATTCTCACGGACTTTTATGTTTGTTTGTTTGTTTGATATCCACCGTGGGTGAGTAGAGATTTTCAGTGAACTGAAAAACACTCATTGGTTGTTGCGATGTGTTTTCTCCGGCAGCGTACGTGTTTCCTTATTCTATCTGGCCACTCGTGCACCGCCGCCGCGCTGGAAATAGCACGGTCGCGCCGTCGCTGCAGATCGGCCGCTGCCGCGACGGCGACGGCGTCGCCGGCTCTGCTCGGCCAGGCTCGGCCGGCGAGGCCCGCGGTCCGAGCGGCCGGCCGGGACCGCCGCCAGGCAGCCGCGGCTATTTCCGTCGCGCGCCCTCGCCAGGGGTCTCCACACGCCGCTGCATTCCACTCGCCGCGATCGGCTTCTGCTCACCGGCCTGTTCAGAGGAAAACATTCAAAAAACTTTTTCGCACGCAGCTGGAATTAGCGAACACTTTCCGAGCGGTCGGCGATGTTTGGCGAACCCAATCAGCGTTCTGTGGTAGCTGCGCCGTGGGCGAGTCCTCGGTGACCATCGACTGGAGTCCTGAACAGTGGCAGTCCATGAGCGATACGTGTCGATCGAATATTTTGCTAAAGAGTTGTCAATGATCAGCTCCAGTTAAACGTATTGCACAAGATGAATGAAGGCAACATTTTTTTCACTCAAGCTGCAATATTTAATGAAGAGTTCTGTTTCATCAGGTCATACGCGCAACAAGTTTTGGTCTGTACAGGATGTCTCATAATTAAGTATGCGGCGGTTGTATGGGGCAGTGCTGCCAACTCTCATATCGGCAGTCTCCATACAGTACTTATTGTTAGTCATGCACGCAGAGCAACTGTCCACTCACCCTGGGGGTTCCCACAGCACAAGCTGCACTAGCTAGAGTGTGTGCATCCACTAGGCCACGGCCACACGAGCTGTTTTTGACGAGGCGTTTAGTCCCTCGCGCGCTCCCGACCAAATCGATTCATTATCGATCTTGTTGTTGTTGTGGTCTTCGGTCCTGAGACTGGTTTGATGCAGCTCTCCATGCTACTCTATCCTGTGCAAGCCTCTTCATCTCCCAGTACCTACTGCAACCTACATGCTTCTGAATCTGCTTAGTGTATTCATCTCTTGGTCTCCCTCTACAATTTTTACCCTCCACTCTGCCCTCCAATACTAGATTGGTGATCCCTTGATGCCTCAGAACATGTCCTACCAACCGATCCCTTCTTTTGGTCAAGTTGTGCCACAAACTTCTCCCCAATCCTATTCAATACTTCCTCATTAGTTATATGATCTACCCATCTAATCTTCAGCATTCTTCTGTAGCACCACATTTCGAAAGCTTCTATTCTCTTCTTGTCCAAACTATTTATCGTCCATGTTTCACTTCCATACATGGCTACACTCCATACAAATACTTTCAGAAATGACTTCCTGACACTTAAATCTATACTCGATGTTAACAAATTTCTCTTCTTCAGAAACGCTTTCCTTGCCATTGCCAGTCTACATTTTATATCCTCTCTACCTCGACCATCATCAGTTATTTTGCTCCCCAAATAGCAAAACTCCTTTACTACTTTAAGTGTCTCATTTTCTAATCTAATTCCCTCAGCATCACCCGACTTAATTCGACTACATTCCCTTAACCTCGTTTTGCTTTTGTTGATGTTCATCTTATATGGTCCTTTCAAGACACTGTCCATTCCGTTCAACTGCTCTTCCAAGTCCTTTGCTGTCTCTGACAGAATTACAATGTCATCGGCGAACCTCAAAGTTTTTATTTCTTCTCCATGGATTTTAATACCTACTCCGAATTTTTCTTTTGTTTCCTTTACTGCTTGCTCAATATACAGATCGAATAACATCGGGGAGAGGCTACAACCCTGTCTTACTCCCTTCCCAACCACTGCTTCCCTTTCATGTCCCTCGACTCTTATAAGTGCCATCTGGTTTCTGTACAAATTGTAAATAGCCTTTCGCTCCCTGTATTTTACCCCTGCCACCTTCAGAATTTGAAAGAGAGTATTCCAGTCAACATTGTCAAACGCTTTCTCTAAGTCTACAAATGCTAGAAACGTAGGTTTGCCTTTACTTAATCTTTCTTCTAAGATAAGTCGTAAGGTCAGTATTGCTTCACGTGTTCCAGTGTTTCTACAGAATCCAAACTGATCTTCCCCGAGGTCGGCTTCTACTAGTTTTTCCATTCGTCTGTAAAGAATTCGTGTTAGTATTTTGCAGCTGTGGTTTATTAAACTGATTGTTCGGTAATTTTCACATCTGTCAACACCTGCTTTCTTTACGATTGGAATTATTATATTCTTCTTGAAGTATGAGGGTATTTCGCCTGTTTCATACATCTTGCTCACCAGATGGTAGAGTTTTGTCAGGACTGGCTCTCCCAAGGCCGTCAGTAGTTCCAATGGAATGTTGCCTACTCCCGGGGCCTTGTTTCGACTCAGGTCTTTCAGTGCTCTGTCAAACTCTTCACGCAGTATCGTATCTCCCATTTCATCTTCATCTACATCCTCTTCCATTTCCATAATATTGTCCTCAAGTACATCGCCCTTGTATAGACCCTCTATATACTCCTTCCACCTTTCTGCTTTCCCTTCTTTGCTTAGAACTGGGTTTCCATCTGAGCTCTTGATATTCATACAAGTGGTTCTCTTATCTCCAAAGGTCTCTTTAATTTTCCTGTAGGCAGTATCTATCTCACCCCTAGTGAGATAGGCCTCTACATCCTTACATTTGTCCTCTAGCCATCCCTGCTTAGCCATTTTGCACTTCCAGTCGATATCATTTTTGAGACGTTTGCATTCCTTTTTGCCTGCTTCATTTACTGCAATTTTATATTTTCTCCTTTCATCAATTAAATTCAATATTTCTTCTGTTACCCAAGGATTTCTACTAGCCCTCGTCCTTTTACCTACTTGATCCTCTGCTGCCTTCACTACTTCATCCCTCAAAGCTATCCATTCTTCTTCTACTGTATTTCTTTCCCCCATTCCTGTCAGGTGTTCCGTTATGCTCTCCCTGAAACTCTGTACAACCTCTGGTTCTTTCAGTTTATCCAGGTCCCATCTCCTTAAATTCCCACCTTTTTGCAGTTTCTTCAGTTTTAATCTACAGGTCATAACCAATAGATTGTGGTCAGAGTCCACATCTGCCCCTGGAAATGTCTTACAATTTGAAACCTGGTTCCTAAGTCTCTGTCTTACCATTATATAATCTATGTGATACCTTTTAGTATCTCCAGGGTTCTTCCATGTATACAACCTTCTTTCATGATTCTTAAACCAAGTGTTAGCTATGATTATGTTGTGCTCTGTGCAAAATTCTACCAGGCGGCTTCCTCTTTCATTTCTTAGCCCCAATCCATATTCACCTACTGCGTTTCCTTCTCTCCCTTTTCCTACACTCGAATTCCAGTCACCCATGACTATTAAATTTTCGTCTCCCTTCACTATCTGAATAATTTCTTTTATTTCATCATACATTTCTTCAATTTCTTCGTCATCTGCAGAGCTAGTTGGCATATAAACTTGTACTACTGTAGTAGGTGTGGGCTTCGTATCTATCTTGGCCACAATAATGCGTTCACTATGCTGTTTGTAGTAGCTTACCCGCATTCCTATTTTCCTATTCATTATTAAACCTACTCCTGCATTACCCCTATTTGATTTGGTGTTTATAACCCTGTAGTCACCTGACCAGAAGTCTTGTTCCTCCTGTCACCGAACTTCACTAATTCCCACTATATCTAACTTCAACCTCTCCATTTCCCTTTTTAAATTTTCTAAGCTACCTGCCCGATTGAGGGATCTGATATTCCACGCTCCGATCCGTAGAACGCCAGTTTTCTTTCGATAACGACATCCTCTTGAGTAGTCCCCGCCCGGAGATCCGAATGGGGGACTATTTTACCTCCGGAGTATTTTACCCAAGAGGACGCCATCATCATTTAATCATACAGTAAAGCTGCATGCCCTCGAGAAAAATTACGGCTGTAGTTTCCCCTTGCTTTCAGCCGTTCGCAGTACCAGCACAGCAAGGCCGTTTTGGTTTCATTATCGATGAGGAACATGAATTATGTGCACAGTGAGCTGTTCATTCTGGAGGTAGAAAAATATCCGTGTATTTATGGTATAAAGTGCCTAGACCATAAAAAAATAGTCTGAAGGCCGAGTCGTCGCTGACAACCGCCGTAGCGTTTATTGGAGGGGATTGGAAGAAAAATGGAACTGGAAGAAAAAAGTAAAGTTGACGGTTACGAAACAATAAAAAGTTACATTCTTTACTTCAAATATATTTACAAACAAATTCTTCCACATATTCTGGATAGGAAAACCATGTAAAATCCACTCCTTAAGCAGTTTCGCCAATGCACTGATCCATGAATCTTATAGAAATAGCCTGCGAAATGGTCTCTGAGAAGTTTGCCGCTGTGTTACCTCTAGTCCCACATGAGACTTGTTTAATGTACGTGTCAGTGTGTCCTCAGAAGTTACGACCATCAACAGTCCTCATACTGTATAATTGCGAAGTACACGACGTGTTGTAACTACACTGTCCATTCACATTAATGTGACCACCTGTCAAAAGCCTGCATGTCGTCTCCAAGGACAGATGCATATTTATGTTGATCCACTGTGCGTTCCAGAGTGCCGATATCACCCAGGGAGTTACACGAAAACATTCCCCAGACAACAGCGCTCCCTCCTCTGGGCTGGACACTTCCGACTATTGTTGCAGGGTGTTTGGTTGGGTTGTTTTGGGGGAGGAGACCAGACAGTGAGGTCATCGGTCTCGTCGGATTAGGGAAGGATGGGGAAGGAAGTCGGCCGTGCCCTTTCAAAGGAACCATCCCGGCATTTGCCTGGAGCGATTTAGGGAAATCGCGGAAAACCTAAATCAGGGTGGCCGGACGCGGGATTGAACCGTCGTCCTCCCGAATACGAGTCCAGTGTGATAACCACTGCGCCACCTCGCTCGGTGCAGGGTGTTTACTTTCAGACGTTTCACGCCGGACATGCCAGTGGTCAACCTTCTGGTGGAGCATAAAACGTGATTCATCTGGAAAGGCCACCTGTCGCCGCTCATTGGACGTCCAGTTGCTGTACTGGCGTACGAACTCCAGCCTTCTGAGCCGATGAGCAGCAGTCAAAAAGGGTTCATGAACCAGGCACCTGTTGCGGAGGCCCTTATGCGGCAACGTTCGCTCAGCGCCTGTCGAGGAGACACTGTTAGCCCCCTGGTTCATCTGGGCGATCGGTTGCTTGACGGTTGCACATCTATTCGCTCGTAAGAATCGTTCACCACTATCATCTATAGCCCGTTTTGGATAGCGCCGGTTTGCCATGCATGGCGTATTTGAAGCACGTCGGCATGCGAACAGTTTTCAAACTTAGCCTTTTCGTAAAGGCTTCCACCCTTGTCCCGAAAGTCGATGACGATGCTCCTTTGGACGCTGCAAGTCTGTATCACGACGGCGACTGCACTGTTGTCCGCGTCCCCGCTACATACTTTTTGTACCTTCCACTGCTAGTGCTGCCACCTGTCGTCTGTGAGTGTTTATTGAACATCGATGTCGAACATAGCCGATGGTCACGTTTTTGTGGCTGGGCCGTGTGTAACTGCGCAATATCGGGCAAGCTGTTGTACAGCCAGCCACACATTCGCAGCGATGTCACAAACGGCTCATTCGTGGATCCTTGTTGATTGGAACGTTTTTGCCTACTGTAGGTTTTCACCCGTGTAAGCTTTCGAGCTTAATTATGATATTTCCTGTATGGCTATATTCAGTGTAAAATTATTCTAATATCAGTATCGGCTTAAAAAAAACATGATTAGCGATTATACTCAGCTGCCACGCTACATATTATGAAACAGACATGACAGCGTACTCAACAGCGAAGTGTTATAGACGTGAAGGTGGCATCAATCTCACAGCATGTGCTACCGTTCGTGAGTTGGCTCTGTAAACACTTGAAAATGAATGCATAAGCCGAAACTTGTTGTGCATATGACATGAACAAGAAGAGTTCGTTATAAATATTATATGATAGGTGCCAAGTATTCATTTCGTTTTACAGTTTATATCTGTGGTGCTGTTATGATGAAGATGAACCAAATAGCACTGATCACGTATTGTATAGATGTTCCCTTCAGCAAGCAAAACAGCCGAAATTATCCTGATGAATGATTCAAATAACTCTTAAAGGATGTTCAGGACGGTAATGTACCATTCCGCGCAAAAAGAAAAAAGAAAAAAAAAACTATTCCCGTTCCTAGAGGAAGGTAACAGAATCTTTTTTTTTTCAAGCACAGACCGTACTGTCTCGATAATATTAAAATATCAAGAGCGTGCAAACCCGCGAAGATTTATTATTACTTTATCCAATTCAGCTTACCATTTCTGGACATTTACGGCCTTGTAAAGGAGCGCACCGGCATTTTGGAAGATGCGTTCCCCTGAAAGAAATAATTCTTGCGTCATTGAACGAACATAATAGCCTAAGGCGATGTTTCTTGGTTGGTTAGTTCATTTGGAGAGGGGACCAAACAGTGAGGCCATCGGTCCTATTGGATTGGAGGAGGATTGGGAATGAAGTCGGCCGTGCCCTTTCAAATGAACCGTCCCGGCAGTTCCCTGAAGCGACTTAAGGAAATCACGGAAACCCTAAATCAGGGTGGCCGGACGCGGGTTTTTGAACCGCCGTCCTACCGAATGCGAGTCCACTGCGCCGTCTTGTTCGATAAGACGGTGCAATAGACTTTACTTGATACTCGTAGTTCCAGTGTGACTACTGGACCAATTGAAATAACAATATCGACTGCCCTATTACGCAATTTAACCCTAACTTTACAATTGGGAGAGAACTGTGTGGATTGCCGCGTCCTCTGGTGGCCTGCAAATGTTCCTGGATTTTTAAAATTTTATTTTTCAGCTTTCGCCGCAGAAGCCTGATCTTTTCTTGCGACTGTCTTTCTGGAGGCAGATTTAGCACGACTGTTTTGTTTCCGCAATTCCAATCGTTTTAATTTTGTTGTGACAATGTTATCTATACTTATATTGCATTCAATAGTCATTTCATGGGATCCCTTGTGGATGACGGTCTGGTTTACTTTGTTTGACGCCACCTGGGTGGCTTGCATGTCTGATGAAGACAAATGTACGTTAATGTCGATGAATAGGAAAAGCAAACCTCTAATGTTCGGATCAGCACTAGTAACGTCCTGTTTGTAGCGTCATTTCCTTTAAATATCTAAGCGTAACGTTGCAGAGCGATTTAAAATGGAACGACCATTTTTTTAGGATTGTGGTAGAGAAGGCGAATGGTCGAAAGCGAGGTTCATCTGTAAAGGAAACCGCCTGTTAAACGCTAGTGCGACCTATTCTTGAGTACTTCTCGAGTGTTTGGGATCCGTACCAGGTCGGCTTAAAGAAAGACATCAAAGCAATTCAGAAACGGGCTGCTAGATTTGGTACTGGTAGGTTCCGACAGCACGCAGGTGTTACGGACGTGCTCCGGGAACTCAAATGGAATCCCTGGAGGGAAGGCGACATTCTTTTCGAGGAACACTGTTTAGAAAATTTAGAGAACCAGCATTTGAAGCTGACCGCAAAATAATTCTGCTGCCTCCAACAAAAATGGTTCAAATGGCTCTGAGCACTATGGGACTTCACTTCTGAGGTCATCAGTCCCCTAGAACTTAGAACTACCTATACTTAACTAACCTAAGGACATCACACACATCCATGCCCGAGGCAGGATTCGAACCTGCGACCGTAGCGGTCTCGCGATTCCAGACTGCGGCGCCTAGAACCGCACGGCCACTTCGGCCGGCCCTCCAACATTCATTGCGCATAAGGACCACGAGAAATTAGATCTCATACAGAGGCATATAGATAGACGCTTTCCCCTTGCATTATTTGCGAATGGAATAGGAAAGGAAATGACTAATAGTGGTACGGGGTACCCTACACCACGCGCGATATGGTGCATTGGGGACCATCGATGTAGATGTAGATAAAGAGAAGTATGTAAATTTGCTATCGCATGACACACAGCGATTCATGCTAATATCCGTGAACTGCAGTCAATTGTCCGCAGCTCCTGGTCTAGTGGATAGCGTTGCTACCTCTGTATCATGGGGTGCCGGGTTCGATTCCCGGCCGGGTTGGGGATTTTCTCCCCCCGGGGACTGGGTGTTTGTGTTGTCCTCATCATTTCCTCTTCATCATCCGTGACAGTGGATAGATTGGACTGTGTAAAAATTGGGATTTTGTACGGGTGCTGATGACAACGTAGTTGAGCGCCCCACAAACCAATCATCATCAGCTGCTGCAGTAAGTTGAATTACCTCCTGCATTCATTACCTCCGAATATTATAAATATATGAAGCTTATTTGTGAGAAAAGAACTTAGATGGAAAACCAGTCCTAAGCAAAGAAGGGAAAGCTGGAAGTTAGAAGGAATATATAGATGGTGTATACAGAGGAGATGGGACTTAAAGGCAATGTTATAGAAATGAAAGAACACTTAGATGAAGATTAGATGGGAGATACGTTACTGCAAGAAGAAATTGGCAGAGCACTGAACGACCGTAATCGAAACAAGGCCCTGGAAGTAGAAGATATTCCGTCTGAATTACCGACAGCCTTGGGAGAGTTAGCCATTACAAAACTCTTCCATCTGACGTGCAAGATGTATGAGATAAGCGAAATACCCTCAGAATTCAAAAATAATGTGATAATTTCAATTCCAAAGAAAGCAGGTGCTGAAAGTTGTGAAATTATCGAACTATCAATTTGATAATACTTACACGAATTATTTACTAAAGAATGGAGAAACTTGCAGAAGCAGACCTCGGGGAAGATCATTTGGATTCCGGCAAAATGTGGAAACATACGAGGCAATATTGATTCTACGGCTTATCTTAGAAGCTAGGTTAAGGAAAGGCAAATCTATGTTTATTTCATTTGTAGACTTAGAGAAAGCTTTTGATAATTTTGAAGGAAATACAGAGAAAGCTTTTGACAATGTTGATTGGAATACTCTCTTCCAAATTCTGAAGGTAGCAGAGGTAAAATACAGGAAGCGAAAGGCTATTTACAACTCGTAGAGAAACCAGACGGCAGTTATAAGGGTTGGAGGAAGGAAAGTAGCTGTTGAGAAGGGAGTGAGACAGGGTAATAGCGTATCCCTTATTTTATTTAGTCTGTACATTGAGCGAGCAGTAAATGAGGCCAAATAAAAATTTCGAGAAGGAATTAAAATTGAGGGAAAAGAATAAAAACTTTGAGGTTTGTCGATGACATTGCCTGTCACAGACAACACAGGACTTGGAAGAGCACTTGAACGGAATGGACAGTGTTTTGAAAGGTGGATAAAGGATGAACATCAACAAAAGCAAAACGCGGATAATGTGATGTAGTCGAATTGAAGTAGCTGATGGTAAGGGAGTTAGATAAGGAAACGAGACACGTGAAATAGTAGATGAGTTTTGTTATTTGGGCAGCAAAATAACTGGTGATGACCGAAAGAGAGGGGATATAAAATGTAGACTGACAACGGCAAAAAAAGCGTTTCAGAAGAGGAGAAGTTTGTTAACATCGAATACAGATGTAAGTGTGAAGAAATCTTTTCTGAAAGTATTCGTCTGAAGTGTAGCCATGTGTGCAAGTGAAGGCTGGACGATAAAGCTTTAGACAAGAAGAGAATAGAACCTTTTGAAATGTGGTGCTGCTGAAGAATGCTGAAGGTTAGATGGGTAGATCATGTAGCTGAATAGAATTTGGGTGAAAAGGCCTTTTTTGTTACAACTTGGCCAGAAGAAGGGATCGATTGATGTGACACATTATGAAACATAAATGAATCACCAATTTAGTAATGGAGGGAAATTGGGGGGGGGGGGGGGGGATCGTAGAGGGAGGCAACGAGACGAATACACTAAGCAGATTCAGAAGTATGTAGGTTGCAGTAGTTATTCGGAGATGAAGGGGCTTGCACGGGATATAGTAGCATGGAGAGCTGCGTCAAACCAATCTTCGGACTAAAGACCACAACTACTTTCGTACACTGTATTGCTCAGATTTTTACGTCACATTAGTCGGTGCGTAATTGGGCGTTATTGTCCAATGGGTTCGTTATAATGGTGGGAAAAAGAGGATGGAGAACATTTCAGTTGATTGGCGGGGATAACTTGACAGAACAGTGTTGGCTGAAGGGATAACTTGCAAGAACAGTGCTGACTGGACATTGATTTGTCGAGAGCACTATTACTAAATGCCCCGCTACGTGAATGCTAGAATGTGTTCGAACATGGGGTACATATGTGCAGCGAGGCGGCGCCGAAGTTAAGTTGATTGACTGGTATTCAGAAGGACCGGATCTCAAACCCTCCTCCGGCCCTCCCGATTTAGGTTTGTGGTGGTACTGAGTCACTTCAGGGAAATACCTGTTGGCTTCTCAAACAAGGTCAATCTGGTTTTCCCCCCGTCCTCGTTCTACTAAACTAATGCTCCCTCACTAATGAATTTGACGTAGATGGGACGTAGAACACGAATTTCTTTTTTACTTGTTTTCCAACTATGCCCGCGGCGTCACGTATCCAAGTACGATAATCAGCTGTGCAGCACAGCATCGATGTTAGAATTAGCAGCAGGCTTTTCTGACGTGCGTAATATGTGGATGTGTATTTATCATCTTGACATTTTTTCTTGAAAGGAAAGCGTATTCGGGAAGAAAGCAGTTCAGATCCCTGTCCAACCATCCAGATTTAAGTTTTCCTTAGTAATCCTAAATAGCTTAAGGCAAATTACTTTTTTAAAGGACATTTTCGATTTCCTTCAACAGAGCGAGGGTGTGTCCTGTCTGTACTGACCACTGCATCTTCGGGATGTTAAACCGTCATTTTCCCCCCTTTCCTCGAAGAAAAATTTTCGAAAAAAACGGCGCTTTCAGTCTTCACCGGTTTTTGCATCTCATTGTGAATTGGTCCAATCCATGACTATTTTCGAAGGCAAAAGTATCTCTTAAGCTTCAAAATGGTATCTTGTTGTAAACTTTCTGAGACGGTTCGTGGTTATGGCCCGCTTAGCTTTACGGTTGCTGTCAGGTATGGGCGATCCAGTAATTAGTCATGTAAACAGTTAATGTGTCTCCTTTATATTGTGTCTGATATCTGATTTCATTTACTACTGCAGTGTCAGTGTAACGGTCGGGAACGTTCCAGTCAGAGAGAAAATGAGATGTTTCGACTACTTTGATAAGATCTTGCAGCGCCGTTTCGTGGTTTGATCTGTACACGCTTCCACATTCTCCAGTCTTTCTTTAATAATAGGAAAGAAGGTTTTTAGTACCAGTTCGGTTGCATTTAGACTTAAGGCTGAAGTTCGAATTACCTTCCAGAACTATGCTAATATCATTCTTCCTCGTCAGATAATAGGTAACCGAAAGCTTTACGCACTTCTAGGAAACTTTCTCTGTAATGAAGAGGTGTTCTTCACTTATTTCTCTGCGTTCTTCAGTTATTTCTCTGCTCCGGCGTAATTAATTATGCAGAGGGCGTCGTTTGTTGCACTCACATAAGAAGGCTCGAGTAAGCAGTCAACAAAGTAGCTATATTAGCAGGTCACGGAAAGTGATTTTTGTCCAACTAAAAGGACCTTTTTTTTGAGCGGTATAAAGGTGCTTGGGTTTCTCTCCTTTCGCCACTAACAGCTGACGAGGAGAAAACCTGAGCATTTATCGAGGACTGAGGTAAAGGAAAGTGATATGGCCGCGCTAGTTACGCAGCAACTCGTTCACAATTAGACATTTCGCAAGCAGGCATAATAGAATACTATAGCCGTCGCCTGCATTACGTTTGCGAACGAACAACTACCCGAGTGCAAGGCAGAAGAAGAATGTGTATTATCCCGCAACATTCGCAAATACACTCCTGGAAATTGAAATAAGAACACCGTGAATTCATTGTCCCAGGAAGGGGAAACTTTATTGACACATTCCTGGGGTCAGATACATCACATGATCACACTGACAGAACCACAGGCACATAGACACAGGCAACAGAGCATGCACAATGTCGGCACTAGTACAGTGTATATCCACCTTTCGCAGCAATACAGGCTGCTATTCTCCCATGGAGACGATCGTAGAGATGCTGGATGTAGTCCTGTGGAACGGCTTGCCATGCCATTTCCACCTGGCGCCTCAGTTGGACCAGCGTTCGTGCTGGACGTGCAGACCGCGTGAGACGACGCTTCATCCAGTCCCAAACATGCTCAATGGGGGACAGATCCGGAGATCTTGCTGGCCAGGGTAGTTGACTTACACCTTCTAGAGCACGTTGGGTGGCACGGGATACATGCGGACGTGCATTGTCCTGTTGGAACAGCAAGTTCCCTTGCCGGTCTAGGAATGGTAGAACGATGGGTTCGATGACGGTTTGGATGTACCGTGCACTATTCAGTGTCCCCTCGACGATCACCAGTGGTGTACGGCCAGTGTAGGAGATCGCTCCCCACACCATGATACCGGGTGTTGGCCCTGTGTGCCTCGGTCGTATGCAGTCTTGATTGTGGCGCTCACCTGCACGGCGCCAAACACGCATACGACCATCATTGGCACCAAGGCAGAAGCGACTCTCATCGCTGAAGACGACACGTCTCCATTCGTCCCTCCATTCCCGCCTGTCGCGACACCACTGGAGGCGGGCTGCACGATGTTGGGGCGTGAGCGGAAGACGGCCTAACGGTGTGCGGGACCGTAGCCCAGCTTCATGGAGACGGTTGCGAATGGTCCTCGCCGATACCCCAGGAGCAACAGTGTCCCTAATTTGCTGGGAAGTGGCGGTGCGGTCCCCTACGGCACTGCGTAGGATCCTACGGTCTTGGCGTGCATCCGTGCGTCGCTGCGGTCCGGTCCCAGGTCGACGGGCACGTGCACCTTCCGCCGACCACTGGCGACAACATCGATGTACTGTGGAGACCTCACGCCCCACGTGTTGAGCAATTCGGCGGTACGTCCACCCGGCCTCCCGCATGCCCACTATACGCCCTCGCTCAAAGTCCGTCAACTGCACATACGGTTCACGTCCACGCTGTCGCGGCATGCTACCAGTGTTAAAGACTGCGATGGAGCTCCGTATGCCACGGCAAACTGGCTGACACTGACGGCGGCGGTGCACAAATGCTGCGCAGCTAGCGCCATTCGACGGCCAACACCGCGGTTCCTGGTGTGTCCGCTGTGCCGTGCGTGTGATCATTGCTTGTACAGCCCTCTCGCAGTGTCCGGAGCAAGTATGGTGGGTCTGACACACCGGTGTCAATGTGTTCTTTTTTCCATTTCCAGGAGTGTATCTTATCCATGAAGCTGCTTTCCTGTGTGTTTCCCAGTCTGGTGCCATCATTTCAGACTTACAACATAATCGCCCCTATTTTCCAATGGGCCTGTTGGACCTCCAGGCGAGAGCCACAGCCCTGTCGAAGTTGTGTATGCCACGGGTAGCAGACCTACTTCCGAGCTCTCCATTCTTTGTGTAAAGGGCTTCGTGTATGTTCCTGGTGTACTATAGGTAAATGAAACAATCGTCGCACAAGGTCGCAATATAGGCTTTGTTTTAAGCTCGAGTAATCTTGCCATAAAACGATTCGTTTTTATTGCGAAGCGGAGCTACTTCACCGCGAAAGGAATCCTATCCAACTTGTAAACATTTGCAGACTTAATAGGAGACACTGAATATTACGGTGCTGTCGTCCTCGTAGCTTTAATGGACGCTTCTGTTAGCCTGTTAATTTTTGTTTATAATATATGTGTATTTGTCGTTAAATACGTAAAGAGTCAGCAGATATGTTTGCGGTTTTCATATTATTTTCAAAAAAGCCTTCCTCGGCTATTTTGAATTTAACTGAAATTAAAGTGTCAACTGTAGACCAAGGGTCACCTGTTTCCTTTCGAGTTGATCATAAATGAGTTTTCAGATTAGCTGTGAAAGCACTTGAGAAGCCAAAACGTTGACAGTAGGATATCATAGTGTCATCCCCAGCAGTCAGTAATGTTACTGTCCGTATCTCATGGTCTGGGGTTGGCGTTGCTGCCTTGGATCCCCGGCTGGGTCGGAGATTTTCTCTGCTCGTGGAGTGGGTGTTAGTGTTGTGATCATCATGTCATCTTCTCATCGTCCCCGTCGACGCGCAAGTCACCGAAGTGGCATCAAGTAGAATGATTTGGACTAGGCGGCCGAACTGCCCCAGATGGTACCTCCGGGCCGATAATGCTATACAATCATTTAATTTTTACTGTTGATGCCGGACCATGTCGGTAATAGATGCCAATAACTCGATGATGTGATTTCAGAGTCGGGAGCGTATTATTTATCTGGAAAAACAGTTTGAATATTCAAAGAATACACTTTGCATGTTTATTCCTGCGTAGTCAGCCGTAATGACAGGGCTACTTAATCTTAGTTTAGATTGTTTCCTAATTTTATTTGTCACATCAAAAACCAAAATAGTCTTATAAATACGTTACGGTAGGTATAAAAGAAAATCAATATATGTTTGTTCGTGCAAAAAAATATGTGTCATTGTGAAATTCATCGTCAGAGCGTACCGCATTTCCCGACAAAATTGCGTCGATATAACAAGGAAATCTAATCAGTCAGGAAGAATGAATTTTCGTGATATTATACTGACCAATCAGTTTTTCTTCCGTCATAAGGAACTACTTGTATTCTGTGTCGAATTTTCAAAGTTAATTAATAGAGTTCATTTATCTTCTGTATTGTTTTCCATCAGTTTATACTTTTCGTCCCAATTTTCCTATGGCCTTTACTGCACTGCGAGAGCTAAACTCGTTTTATGGAACGTCATCATACTGCTTTACGAACGAGAGAGAGAGAGAAAGAGAGAGAGAGAGAGAGAGAGAGTGTCGCGCAGACCTCATTTGTGTGGTGCTATTGTGTTAGGCACTGAAAAGAACCATGTACTGGTGATTGTACGCAACGTGATGGCACAGTCAAAGCTGAGAGGTATTGTCAAGAGGCAGTGACGTAGGACCATTCACAGTTGCTGTACGAGTGTGACGTCTACTGGCATTTTGCTCGTCTGCGACGGGGCACATCATCACATTGCTGGGCAAAATAGTTGTTTGCAATGTCTGTAAGAGGTTTTGGATTTTCCGGCGTGTGTAGCTCAAACTTTGTCTCGTATATATGTCAGCTAATTTCCAGAATGACCATTTATAAACAAAACACTTTTTTGGGCGTAGGAATAATAAAACAGTGGCAGCTTATATCAATAATTAGGCAGCAAGTAAACGTGGACAGTAATATGAAAACTTATCGAATGATTTGGATCAATACTTCGTCACATAGTATGATCTGCAAAGCGTGACAAAAATGTGAAGTAATCTTGAGAGGGTATGTGATGTTACTGCAGTAATTACAAAAGCGAATGTCAAGTTTACAAAGAACTTGGCAGTGTGATCCCACTTGCCAGTATGACGTTGTTCTCCCTGTTGCCTGATTCGGTTGGGAAGGATGCCGTGTTGTATCGCCTCCGAAACGAGCTGGCATACAACTTTTGTAATTGGTCCTCTGTTCCCTGGATACTGGCACCGGAACGAAGTGGACATCCCAGCTGGTCCCACACATGTTCTGTCGGGTCAGATCTGGAGGTCTTGGAGGCCACAGGGTACCTCAGCATCTCTTCATGCACACAGTTGGTGGACACACGTGGCATATGTGGACGAGCACTGTCTCGTTGCAAAATTGCACCACGTTGTTGTTTTGTGAGAGATAGCACATGAGGACGCAGGGTGTCCGTGACGTACTGTTGTCCAGAGTTCCTTCAGTCACTACCAGCCGCGACCTGAAATCATACCCCATGGCTCCCCCACACGTTGACGCTAGGAGCGACATCGCACAGCATTTGAAGAATGAGATCTCTCACTAGGTCGCCGCCATGCTCGCTGATGATGGTCATCTGGGGTAGTGTAAAACCGTGATCCATCACTGAACACACCGAGCGAGGTGGCGCAGTGGCTAGCACACTGGACTCGCATTCGGGAGGACGACGGTTCAATCCCGTCTCCGGCCATCCTGATTTAGGTTTTCCGTGATTTCCCTAAATCGCTTCAGGCAAATGCCGGGATGGTTCCTTTGAAAGGGCACGGCCGATTTCCTTCCACATCCTTCCCTCACCTGAGCTTGCGCTCCGTCTCTAATGACCTCGTTGTCGACGGGACGTTAAACACTAAATCCTCCTCCTCCTCCATCACTGAACATCGTACGACGCCATTTGTATGCAGTCTATGCTTTCCCTCGTCGCGGCACCATTCCAAACGGACCGTTTGTGTAGTGTTAAAGGCAGCCTACGCATGGGACGGTACTTCCCTATTCCGGCAGCTGCTAGTCTTCGACCAGTGGTGCGGATGACGCAGAATATTGCAGGGAGTCCACTGCATGTTCTCGCGCAGATATGAGGGGGTTACGATGTGCTTGGTGCACAATACGGCGATCCTTCCTTGTGACGGCCAAACGTGGTCGGCCGCAACCTTGACGACGAGTACGCCTGCCCACACGTTGTCATGAAGTCCAACATGGAGCCACTGTCACATCAGAATGGCCCAATCTGAATATTGCACGATTTCATCAGCCGGTCGGACGGAGACCCACAAAGAGGTCCCTTTCAACCTCTGTCTGTTGCTAATAACATTTTCACGTCCCTCATATATCTTACCAAGCTTGGTAACTACATTACACATGAACAACACTAACGCGCTTCGGTGATCGTTCTACCTGTCACAGAGATCTGGAACTGTTTAATGATTTACGTACCCGTCAATGGTGTGTATATGTTGGGAATTACATTGACATCCGACCATGTCCTCTGTGTGTTTCATTTTTAAAAATAATGTGTGTGAATTCCTATGGGACCAAACTGCTAATGTCATCGGTCCCTAGACTTACACACTACGTAAACTAACTTATGCTAAGAACAACACACGCACATGCCCGAGGGAGGACTCGAACCTCCGACGGGAGGGGCCGCGCAGTCAGTGACATGCCGCCTCTAACCGCGCGGCGGCACTTTTTTGTTAGGCATTGTATTTACTTTTTACATTATGTCAAAAGGTGCAAACCGTTCGTCCTTTTTTGTAAAAGAATTATTCCGTTGTGAACAGTTTTGTATCAGTTCAGGGCATTGGCTTGTTTTTTAATGCTGTTTGTCCCTCACTTCTGGAATCATTCCTATAACAGCCTTCTACTTCATAGGTAGAGAAAGCCTGGAAAATAGTGAAGAGATGTAGGAGGAACTTAATTTTGGAGAGCTGGTCGTGAGTCGTGCTTGTGTAGGTCAGCCGGTAGGAACACTGCGCGCGTAAGACAAAGTTCTGGTTTCGAGTTCGATCGGGCACAAAGTTTAACCTGCCAGAAAGTTCGAAAATAAACGCACGCTCCGCCTCACAGTGGAAGAATGAGGTTTATAAGTAGTAAGTTTGTTGTTCCCAGAACGTCGATGTTGTATTTGACGTTAAACACGCCGTATACGCATTTAATACGTGACCAGAGAGATGTATTGTTGCTTTATCTTCTTCTCAACCATGTCAAACCAAGTATTACGGTTTTGGCAATAGTCAGTGAAATATCTATGGTTGGCTTGAAAGCAGAGCAGGAATCAGAAACGGGCGTAACATTATCTCGTTTGTAAGAATCCTAGATGGTGAGAACGTACTAAAGTAATGAGATGTCCTATTTTGGATACTAATGATCGAAAGTGTGTCATGAAGCGCTGCGAAGTTCATAGTTTGACGCTCTGTTGCTATCTTAATGATCTAGTTCCGTAACTTTGATGATTACGGAAAAAGGGGGAAAAGCATCTGTTGATTTGCTTCAAAGAGTTTCATGGTGATGCATTCCGCGAGCGAATGGAAAAGCACAGTAAGATCTAGGTGATATCAGTCCTTTGGCATTATTCTATTTACTGCGATAAATATTTCTTCATATAGGTATTTAAAGCGACGACGGCGATGATGGAAGGACGGTGGCGGGGGGGAGGGGGGGGGGGTTTGGAGGTGGGAGATGGTTATGTCTAGGGTAGAGTACTAAATTGAAAAGTCAAAACGTTACGAACACTTGCCTCATGGTGTTTTCGTCCACTTTTGGAATGCAGTCCAGCAGCGATTCAAATGTGTGTCTTATGGGTCATCAGTCCCTAAGCTTACATACTACTTAACCTAAATTATCCTAAGGACAAACACACACACACATGCCCGAGGGAGGACTCGAACCTCGACAAATCCCCGGTATATTCGTAAAGTATGTGGTACTAGATGTTTACGCACAGGTCACACAATTTCCGTAAATTACGGGTCGGGGGTTGGTGAGCACAGAGTTGGCGCGCGATAGCGTTTCAGATGTGTTTTATCAGGTTCAGATCAGACGAATTTGGTGGCCAAGATATCTTGGCGAGTTCACTCTAGTCTTACACTCGTGCTAACATGTCGTCGCCATCGGTGAAGATATTAAGCATGAGTGGATGCAGGTAGCCGGTAATAATTTTCACGTAATCCACAACTGTCATGATGCCTTCGATTACTAGTACAGGTCCCATGGATGCCCAGGTGAACTCCCCCCATAGCGTAATACTCGCCCCACTTGCCTGCGTCCGTAGCTGTGTGCTTGTTTCGAACAGCCGTTCAAATGGATAATTGTATATACGGACACGATCATCGACTTGGCATAAAAAGAAACTGATTCAACCGTTCAGGAGACGCATTTCCATTGATCCACGGTGCAGTCTCAGTGATCCGTTGCCGAATGTAATCTTATTTGACGATGTCATTGGGCCAACGTTGAAACTTACGTAGTGTTCGCTTGCTGCGGTTCCCCATGTGCACTGAACGGTGCACTCAGAAACAGTTGTGCCTGCACCAGCAATGTACTGTCATCAGATCATCTACAGGTTGCCGCTTTTCCGGCTTTATACAGCGGGCAAGCTTCCGACCGCCAAGTTCATTGACGAGGCGTCAACGTCCAACACGTCGCGTACTCGTAGTTCCATCGTCCTTTAACCACATTCTGTAGATGCTTTTGAGAAGACCACGCGAATAGCCGACCAGCGTAGCTGTTCCTGAGACTGTTTTCCAGACGGCGGACTGTAGCAATCTGACCTTTGCCAAAGTCGCTTATGTCAGTTGATTTCCCTATTCGGCGGCTCCATCGCCGCTTGTATTGTTCCCCATTCGACTTTCCTTGCATATTTTGTTAACCGTGTTGTGTGCCCGCAGCGCTAGCAGGAGACATTCAGTGTCGCTGGTGGGCAATGGGCATAGAGTTTTGGTTCGTCATTGTATTTTCTGCTCGGATTTTACTTTCTGAAATCATCCTAATTAGCATAAAAAGGTCGTCGTCTGATTAGCACACTCTCTTTTCTGGTATGAGCTTCACGAATACGTCTTTTAGAGACAGCGAATTAGCAAGCAGAAGTTGGTCTGTCCGATGTTTCTTGCAGCACACAGTGCCTGCGGAAATCGTTGTTTTTATTCTAATTATAAACAAAATACTGTGTAACGTGATTTTATGCTCTCATATACGTAGGGTAATAACAGGATATTTCAGGAAATTTGTTGTAAGTTCTGTGGGACCAAACTGCTGAGGTCATCGGTCCCTAGGCCTACACACTAATTAGTCTAACTTAAACTAACTTGCACCAAGGACAACACACACGCACCCATGCCCAAGGGAGGACTCCAACCTTCGACAGGGGGAGCAGCGCGAACCGTAGCAAGGCGACAAGACCGCACGGCTACCCCGCGCGGCCCGGGGTATTTCAGGCGATGACAGTAAAACACGAAGAATAAGAAAAATCCCATATATTGGGTTTTGTCTTATATTAAGAGTAACATTGTTATACTCATATCGAAGAGTGACAAATATCACGGTATCATATTAATCGTGTAAACGCTCAAGAGATGCGGCAGGTTTGACAAAGATGGGGTGATAGCTCTGAGTCCAGATTAATGCACCGAATTATAGGAAACGAGAGTTTGCAGGAGGGGCAGTCGAGTGCTTCGCCGAAAGTGGGACCACGGGTTGCAGAAGATGCTACGGTAACGGCAGAGCACAAACGTTGTCCTACCGTGTGCGTTATTTTCTCCTCCTCTTTCTCCTGTAGCCGTTATCCTCACACAGCTGAATGAAGTCTCTTCTGTACTTTTCCATTTTACTCGGTTCTCTGCCACCAGATCTCACCAGAGTGATCCAGTTTTCTTGATCCCATCAAGACTTCTCGCGTGGGGTCTTCCAGAGCTTCTTTTGTGTACCCATGGTTTCCAGCTACATTCCCAGATGCAAGGCCCTGAAAATTAGATTTGCAACCGTAGAGCCCCTGCTTAGTTTCGGCCTATTTCTTGGTACACTGGACAAGTACTGCCTTTTTATCTTGTTCTGTAGACCTCCCGTGGTCAGCTCTTTTTATTTCCGTTGTAGATTCCAAGGCCAAGGATTTTTTCATTTTCTGTTTATAGGCTTCACTCATTTCTTTTATGTGAATTCTCTTCAGTTCCTTTTTTTTTTTTAATCTGGTGTTACCATGTGTGGTATGAGGGGACCTGAGCTGGTATTTTAAATCTTTTCTAAACGTTTCCTGATTCATTACAGACTAATAACCACAATGAGCGAAAAATCAGCCACTCCAGTAGACCTGACGCAAACACAATGTAGTACCTCCAGTAACCTGATTACTATATCAATTTGGCGATGAGGAAAGTCTGCAGGTGTCTTTGGGTATGATATATCTACCTGTAGGCACTCACTGGTGATTAGATCCCGTAGAGCTGCCAGACAGCGGGGGCTGTAAATGCTGCATTTCACCCTCTGTTCCGTCAAACCTGGAGAGTATGCTTGCAGCCCT
Organism: Schistocerca americana; assembly: GCF_021461395.2. Classification (NCBI taxonomy): domain Eukaryota; kingdom Metazoa; phylum Arthropoda; class Insecta; order Orthoptera; family Acrididae; genus Schistocerca; species Schistocerca americana. The sequence goes on from NC_060119.1 coordinate 482,392,231, forward strand.
CTGAAGATGGCTGTTGTCACCTCGAAATGGTCCACAGCGTATTCATTGTGGAAATGTAGAACGAAGGACAACACTTGGTCATCGAAAATGTTGAAAAAAAATCTGTTTCATGTTAAAGGTGCCGTGTGTGAGTGGTCCCAAGGCATTGTATGAAAAACGCTCCAAAAACATTACAGAACCACCGCAAGCCCCCTCCACTCAGTGCGGGTCAAACACTGTATTTTGGCTATCATTTGCGCTTGTCGCTTTGCATCATTTCAAAAGGAGGCAAACTGCGACCTGTCGGACCACACCACATACCTCCAATCAGTTACTGATCAGTTCCTCTGTTTTTTTGATCCATTGAAGATGTACCGAATTATATGCTGTTGTGAACAATGGCCGTTTGCGTGGTATTCGATTTCGCGCAGTTTATTTTGCAACATTCACTCGGAAATTGATTGAGATGGATCTGCAAGCAATCATAGCCGCAATCCCTGCCCTGTTTGCAACCGACTGTCGCTGACAAAGTGTCACAATCATTTACAGTCTCCGTGGTTAGGATCGTTTTACATTCACTGTTCTAAAACCTTGTCACGTGGTTGCGATTGGTACACGGTTCCTTGTAGACACGTTGGGCAGCCCTCTTCAATACACCAACAAATGAGGCCACTTCACCCACAGTGCTGTAATGGGCACGTGCAAACACGGTAGCTCCATTCTGTAGCGCCTTCACGTCGACTCATCTTATTGTGCTGATTCCATACGATCGAGTGGGACAACAAATTAGCAAAGCATTAAGGGAAAAATGTATCTTCTCAATTACCACCGTACTGCAGCTATGTTGAATCAGAGTGGCTACTGGATTATTGACGTGATATAAGTCTGTAGGCTATCGTGGCACTTGTCGTTGATGGTAAAACCTTCTGAGTAGATAGACTGCGTTATATTCCCCTTCAAACTTGTTCAATGCTCAACATTTTGATTACTATGGCCAAGGTGTCGTCTTAATGTTAAGCCTTCCAGGGCACAGGAATCCTGAAGAATATCCCAGCAAACGGATAGGAATGTCGAGGAGGAATATGACGCGGCCTGTCGACTCAGAAAGTTTTACCATCAACTGTTGGCATGAGAATTGGTTTCCGCGAACGTAAGCACAATTTTTGAGGCCAGCCAAATCCTCTGGTGAAACAGAGAAGCTGACTAGGTATAAACTTAACGTCCTCTTAAAGTGCAATCACCATTTCACTCAACAAAATTCCAAATCAGATACTTTGGCAAGAGCGACGGTAGTGACAATGGACTTCACTTCGGCATATCTGTCGTTTTTGACTCAGTCGCCTTGAAATAGGCCTGTTCGAGACGTAACCACTCGCCGTTCCGTGCATTTAACGAGCTGCTCGGAATCTTAGGCGTGCCAGGCGCGCTGTGGAGGTGCCGATCGAGTCGTCGACCTGGTCGGCACGGACTGAGTCAGCGTAGGCCGACCGCGGGCTGCACCCCATCCCTGCCCAAGTAGCCGTGGGCGAATCCACGCCTGGTTGACCGCGGACAGGGTTGCCGCAGCACCTGCTGCTGCTGTCCTGAAACTTCCGGCCGCGGGTCCCGTTAAAATTAGGGCGACGCAGCACACTTGCAAAATACCGGAGATTAAAAATAGCGCCACTGCTTACACGATGCCAACCGTCCCGTAATACGATCCAACTGCTCGCCGTCGAATGCTCTTGCTGCATTGTCGAGGTTTCCAGGCTGTTTACATACCTCGCCCCTTCCGTAATGCGTACCGGCTGGCGAGCCAAGTGGTAGCTTGCAAGCGCCCAGCGTCTGTGTTTCTCAACCTGCATTATTATTTATATTGCCAGACTCTAGAAACCACAACTGTAGACATGTGATCAGTTTGGGATTGGTCAAAAGAGGAAGTAATTACAGAGCACTTCGTACAATTAAGCTAAATACTATCACTATCATTTCAAGCCTTTTTTTGTCTTTAGATTTTTGACTGGTTTGATGCGGTTCGACACTACGAATAATCTCAAAATCATTTTAAGGCAGTGAGCATTGAGGAAATCCGAAGGCCACATGTAGAGTGCTGACCATTAGAACTGCAACAAGAAGGATAGGAAAAAATATTACTTAGTGTGTGAATACAGAATAGGAGGAAGAACACATGATAAAATTTGTAGGTGATTTGGTAGGAAACACGGTGTAAAATTTAGTACACAGAACTGTGACATCTGACAGCAACAACGGCACTATCCTGATCGAGCATCGGGTCAATTTGACAGGGGACCGTACGTCGTCATTGATTTCGTCCATACTTATGGTATTTTCACAGTTTGGCAGCAAACAATGCATAACGAATTTGTCAAATATTACAAATATTGGGGAGGGTAGCTAGTAATTTACAGTAGAATGTTTTTTAATGCAGTCTTCTCGGGATGCGATTTATTTTTCTCTCTTGACGAAATAATTTTTGAAGCTTTCTGATAAAATACTTCAGCCGAGATAATACTTGACATTGCAGGATTGCGCTAGTGGAGCGAAGTACATTTGGATGGGGGTGCGGGGTGGGGACACTTTATTACTGCACAATGGCAGTTCTTCGTCTTGAAAAATCTCGTATAGTTCTGGATTTATTTGTCTGTCCTCGCCACGGATCAGTCAGAGAGAGAGAGAGAGAGAGAGAGAGAGAGCATTATCTCGACTTATTTGCGATGTAAGCAACATAAAAACTGAAAATAAAAAAAGAAGTTTCCGTATAGGAACTCCACCCAACAATACTCGGATTACTGTTCCGTAATCTTTCCGCTGCGCCAAATGCTGTCTAAAACTACGCCAATATAAATAGCTCACGCCTCGCCAAACCTGCACCAAAAATGCTGTTTTTTATAAATGCTTCGGCGTCTGGAGCTCCCAGTTTTGTCATTTTTATTTCTAGCCAATGCCTGCATATACCACAAATTTGGACGAAATCGGTGACAAGTGGACGCGGTACACGAGTGAGCTTGATACGTCATTCTACGATACTTTTCTACGATACTTCTGCTGTGTGCCAGAGTAACAAGCTTAGCGGCTGGCGAGTGCTGGCGTGCCAACCCCACCGCAACCCACGACCAGAAAGTTTCAGTGCATGATAAATCTCAAGAATGCGACGGCTAGGGCAAGGTAGCTCGCGATAGCACGGACAACATGCGATCGTCCGTTATCTTGTTGAAAGATAACGCCACGATTATCTCGAAGGTAGGGCACAGTCACAGGTGTTAACACGTCTGCTGTCCAAATTACCGTCTATGTGGACCACAGATGATAGTGTTGTGAAGCCAGTGGCATCCCATTGACGACCACGGATGCAATCTGGCAGTGTCAGTTCTCCTCAGATCTTCAACACGCAGATACGTCTATTGTGATGTTGAACACGGAACCAAGACCGGTCCAAAGAGTCGACGTCGTGTGCCACTCCTGTGTCTAATGCTTCGTTGGGAGCTCCACTGTCAACGCACCTCTCTCTGCGCCTTGTCAAGGGAAGCCGCAACGGTGGTCGTCGCGCTGACAATACCAGACATCTTCGTACTGACCGTGTAGACATATGTTTTGCTGCAACACAGTCCCATTTCCTGACTCAAGCTGAGTGGCCTGGGTGTACCATCCCGCACGGCCGAAGGAACAGTGTATCTTCTCGAGCGCTAGTCATCCGGGGCCGCCGAGACGTTACTGACGGTGGGTGTGGCCCTCCTTAAACCACCAATTCCATATTCACGTAACAGTCGTGGATCCAAACCAAACCAACCCGAGCAGCAGTATAGCACAACGATGGACCGCTGTTTCGATAGACCACGATTCCTGCCGATGTCGAGTTCCGACACGTGCTCTTTCTTTTATGAGGCGTAACTTCTCATAAACAAATGCTATTTCCGAATGACAAACCCGCTGCCTAAGCTTTTCTTACACTGGATATAGATGGTGTCACCGGTTGCACTGAAATGAAACGTGTATCATTTGCGTATCCAAGTGTGTAGTACATTTAATGACAATTTTGTACTTTAATTATATGCTGCCTTCATGGTTTCGTAATTTTAATGACCAGCAGTGTATTTCTGTAGGACAAGGACCGAATGGAGATAATTTGCCATTGCTTTCCAACGATCTTCCGTAGAGCTTCAAGAGTGAAGTGTGTTTCTGTATTATAAAGTCACTTGGGGTGACTGCATGTGCAGTGACGTGTTATGAGGACCAACTGAAAGGAAAGGAAAGGATAGGCTGAAGGTCTATGCTGACATGTTGCTTACTAATTTCTACCAGCACGTGACTGTATGTGCAGTGAAGTGTTGTATTTCTGTTATGAGGACCAACTGAAAGGAAAGGAAAGGAAAGGAAAGGAAAGGATAGGCTGAAGGTCTATGGTGACATGTTGCTTACTAATTTCCACTAACACGAAATGCTAGTGCTGCGCTCACCGTGCTCAGTCGACAGGCGGGTAACCATAGTCAGTGTCACATACTGCCGGCTGGGGTGGCCGAGCGGTTCTAGGCGCTACAGTCTGGAACTGCGCGACCGATACGGTCGCAGGTTCGAGTTCTGCCTCGGGCATGGATGTGTGTGATGCCCTTAGGTTAGTTAGGTTTAAGTAGTTCTAAGTTCTAGGGGACTGATGACGTCAGAAGTTAAGTCCCATAGTGCTCAGAGCCATTTTTTTGTCACATACTCTCAGTCTGTGGGACATTGCCAAGAGTTGGAGAATTTATCCTCGCACATTGAAACAGAGTCTGGTAATCAGGAATTGTACATCACCACATTGTTTGCAATTGATAGGTAAGTCGGCGAGTTACAATGATATATCTCTTAAAAACAAGAAATGACAGGAGAGATATATTTACGAAAGATGAACCAAGCTGTTTGCTGCTTAACTTCCGTTGCTAAAGAGAATGCAAAAGTGTTCATGTGTTCGCTAAAAGGTCAGTTGTTGGTTTGTATTCTTTTGAATTCGAGAGAATTTTTTTTTCTGTATTCTTTGATAGGTCTCGAAATTAAAATCATATGAAAATCCAATGAAGCTTGGCGAAATGTGCTGCTCAGTGCCTCTAAAATATGCTGCTCATTGTCTCTAATATACACGTCGATCGTGTGACGCTGCACTTTTCAGTTCGAAGTTCACAGTGAGCACGTAAAGATACCTAGAACAACTTAGTCTCCCGTCAAGTGTGAAGTGCGTGCAGTGTTCTTCATGTTGAGGCGTTCCGCCTGCTATCACGCTGCCTGCATAACGTAACTGTCATCCGTGACAACAAAGTGCGACAAAGGTGCTGGATCTTCGAAGCAGGACTTAGAGACGTTCATGATGCAGGTGGTCAACCGATGATCTTGTTCAGCGAGTCTTCAACGAAGGGTAATTTGGAACAAGCGAAGACGAATGACAACAGGCATTGTCCCTCCTCTTTACAATGCTCTGCCGCACGCTGCAGCTGCAACAAATACGCTCCTGCAGTGTTTTCGATGGGAATTACTTGGTCACCTACCATAGAGACCGGACTTGGTTCTCTCAGATTTTCATCTCTTTGCTCACTTGAACCGCTGGATATGACAGCATTTTGGCACAGACAACGCAAATACAACACTACGACAAATGTCTGAGTCGTAGCGGCGACTTCATGGAGAAGAAGCTGGAAGATGTAGCTAAATGGTGCAAATAAAACTTTTTTTAGTTTTCAGTGTAACTTCCATTTCGCGACCAGTCGGACCCTGGGAGGAAAAAATAACCCTCTTACTTGGGGGTAACCATGAACATTCGTCGGTATGCTGAAATTCCTTGTCGTCTACTATCATTTGACTGCTCTTCAGACTATTTCGAATCGTACAGCTAACATCCGGGGCTCCTTGCAGCCTGCAATGGTAAATAATGGAGTTGTTATTGTGTAAGGTCCCAGAAGATACACGAAATGAATGGCGGTGACTCAGCAAGCAAAGATGCAAAGAAAATTAATAAAGAAATTCATGCGCCATGATGTTAATAAAGGCGTCACTTCCTTTTTGAGGCAGAAAGTTATGTGAATAAGGTATAGCAAGCTGTTTTTGGTGAAACCAGCTGGCTTTCATGTTCGTTCTTTTGACTGCTCTGACAAGGTTAAGTCGCATATACCACTGGATTGCAATTTCACGCTTGTGTAGTACTTTCGACAGTCGGCTGCTTGGCCGTACGTGTCCTATCATATGGCTAGGGTTCATTAAAGAAACAAATTTATTTGACGACTTCTTCTCCTGTTTCAGTTTATCGGATGCATGTAGTCTAGGTATATAATGTATTCGGGATAAGCAGGCTTATTCCCATTTATGCTTTCTGTGGTTTAGCAGAACTACTGGAAGTGAATAACGATGTAATTCTTCAGAAATAAGCACAGATTTCCTTTCCTATCTTTGTACAATCCATGTTTGAACTACGTATCTGTCTACTTCTTTGTGTTAGCGACGTTACAGGTTCTTGTATTACGGATTTAAAAATAATTCCATTGCTAGAAATTTGTTATTTGTTGTGATGTATGGTGTCAAGCAGAAAGGAATTAAAATTTCCTGATTTCCCAAGTTTAAATTTAAAGCTACATTTTAAGAAGTACTATGACCATGATAAAGGCATCTGTGTTCGGCCATTTTGTCGCCACCACCACCACCACCACCACCACCACCACCACCACAATATGTTACGTCCGTGCAGTCAGAAAGACTACATTTCAAATGTAAACATCGTTTCAGCAATCAGATTGTTTTGAATTATGGAAGTAACTGTTATAGATGGACGAATTAAAACAATCAAAATTTTATAGAAAGGCGATAAAGGGGCCTCTTGGGCAGTTGAAATACTTGCGAACCAACGCAAAATGTCGCGCCTACCGAGCGAGGTGGCGCAGTGGTTAGCACACTGGACTCGCATTCGGGAGGACGACGGTTCAAACCCGTCTCCGCCCATCCTGATTTAGGTTTTCCGTTATTTCCCTAAATCTTCTCAGGCAAATGCGGGGATGGTTCTTTTGAAAGGGCACGGCGATTTCCTTCCCATTCCTTCCCCAGTCCGAGCTTGTGCTGCGTCTCTAATGACCTCGTTGTCGACGGGACGTTTAACATTGATCTTCTCCTCCTCCTCCTCCCGCGTCCACGCCAGCGGTCTGTTTGTGCTTGGCAACGCGCTTTGCGTTAACGCGTTGTGGAAGGCGCCGACCCATGAAATACGACTTCAGCGTGTCTGTGCAAAGTTCAGTGAACGCCTGCTGTTCCAAAATAGTTTAGGTCACACATGTTGCTGCTGCTGCTGCAACAGCTTAGTTCTTGAGTGCAACGAAATGAGTTGAGTAATTCTGCGGGCCGGAATTCTGCTCGGTGAGTCTTCGATGTAGCGGACTGATGTTCCTTATCAAGTGTTAGTTTCATAAATAATTTCAAGTTGATAAAATTTCTACGATACCTATAGTGCTAACAGCTCTCTAAAGTATCGTAACTAGTTTAGCTAGACAAAGTAGTTGCCTATGTTTTTTAAAGTGTAGAATTACTTTACATACAGTACGCTTTGAAAATTGTAGGTGCCAAAAATATGGAGTAAAATAATAATCTCACGATAGACAGTGAAAACCATACAATTCCTCTACAAAACGTTGTAAACACAGGTTGATTCATGCAGAGTAGAAAACAACAACCATCCACTTTTAACAATGTTATTTATTCGCACAAATACCGCCGTTACCGGTTTCTCACCGACGTCTGTCTTCCGTCGCACGATAGTTGTTCATACCACAACCCTAATTTGTTCCACTGAAGTTTGTGATATGCTCACATCGCTGGTCAGTTTGGTGACACTTACAGCTCAGTGTTATTGACTGTGGCAGCTTTGTAACCAGAGTGTTACATAACCCAGGCGAAAACATTGTAAATTGGAAAGTAGGACGAGCGTCTTGTGAATGGCAAGTCATCCCATCCGCTGCGTGTATGTCATTTTCCAAACTGACCTCATGATTTCTTCTGGTTTCCGATGAGGACAGCAACCTTTGAAACTGAAACCATACAAACGCCTATATTTCCTCGCGGGTTCGCTTGCTGAACGTACTTCAGTCTTTTCGAAATTATTTTTGTTACAATTTGCATTTGATACTGCCGTTACCCATGGCAGGGCTTGGATCTCGTTTCGGTGGCCATCGTCAATACAACTGTTTTTTTTTTCCAACGTAGTTTTAGAATGTGGTTCACCTCGCTTCATGAGGGAAGTAGAAGCTTCGATTGCGAAAGCGGTTTGTTGAGCACTAAACTGACGTAAAGAAAGAATAATTATATTCTTATTAGCATTTACGATTCAAATACCACCATATTGTTTACAGCAGAAAGTACAGGGCGTTTCAAAAAGAAAGAGCAGATTTCAAACATTTATTTCTCAAAAACTACAAATGATAGAAACACAATTCCAACGGTCCTTCACTCAATATGAGTACCAAATGTTACACAACAAATATCAAAACTGTACCTCAATATGAGCACCATTTGTTACACGACAAATATCAAACCGGTATCTCATTTCTTGCCACACACGACGCAACTGGTCTTTAGTTACCGAATTCACGGCCGCAACAATTCGATGTCGTACCTCTTGAAGAGTAGCGGGCATAGGTGGGACATAAACACAGTCCTTTATGTACCCCCACAAATAAAAATCGCAGGGAGTAAGGTCTGGTGACCTGGGAGGCCACAGACGATGACATTGATCTTGTGCTCCTGCTCTTCCAATCCACCGTCCTGGAATGGTGTTATTTAGGTACCGTCGTACAGGTTCAGAGAAGTGTGGTGGGGCGCCATCTTGCATGAAGATGAAGTGATTTGAATCTTCCTGAAGTTGAGGAAATAGCCAGTTTTCTAACATGTCCAGGTAAATGGTTCCTGTGATAGTTTTCTCCATGAAAAAGAAAGGTCCATAAACTTTGTTTACCGAAATTGCACAAAAGACGTTAACCTTTGGTGAGTCTCTTTCATGTTGAATAACGTCCCTCGGAGTTTCACTCGCCCAAATTCGTACGTTATGCCGATTAACTTTACCAGAAATGTGAAACGTTGATTCATCTGAAAAAATTAATCGTTCGGCAAAATTGTCCTCTTCCATGTCCTGTAGAATTGCAGTTGAAAATTCGAACCTTTTGTTGTGGTCGTCAGGACGCAATGCTTGCAATAACTGCAGTTTGTACGGCTTCATGTGCAGACGGTTACTCAGAACGCGCCATACCGTTGTTTTAGACATGTTTAGTTCGTGACTTGCCCGTGCCGTGGATTTTCTAGGGCTCCTTTCGTAAGCTGCACGGACACGCTCGACATTTTCATCCGATGTGCGTGGACGACCCGTGCTTTTTCGCTTGCAGATGCAACCATCTTCTACGAATCTGTGATGCCACTCATAAATTTGCTTATGACGAGGCGGCTGTTTGTTGAATTGACGGCGGAATGCACGTTGCACACCAACAATGGACTCTAACTTTGCAAATTGCAGCACACAAAATGATCGTTCCTGTGGTGTCGTCGCCATTTTCCTACAAACAAACGCCAGCGCCACTGCGGATTTGCATGGAACTTCTGCGCGGACCATTGAAAAACTTTGAACCTTTCTCTGACAAGAAACGTTTGAATTGTGTTTCTATCATTTGTAGTTTTTGAGAAATAAATGTTTGAAATCTGCTCTTTCTTTTTGAAACGCCCTGTATATACGTTACGTCTCTGTGCTAAAATTTTTTTCTTGCTCCTTTCACGAAAAAGTGCAGTACTGCCTGTATGCGTATCGATATAGTCACTGAGAGCCTCACTAGGTTTTTTCCGATGGTATGGAGACTGCAATGAAAGATGTTAAAGATTTTAAAATCTTATTTTCCTGGATGCACAACACATTCGTTGTGGCATATTCCGATGTATCTTCGTAGACTGCCATTAATCAAATTGATACAGCAGACGCTACTGCTCACCGTTCTTATTATACTTGCTCCTAAATTTAATTTGTTTATGATTACATTATGACGAACAACAATGTAGGTGGGTTGAAACTATCGTCCCGCAAATAGCTGATGTTACATCAAGTCCACTAAATTACATTGGAAGAGTATTCAACATGTCATCAGTGAAAGTAGCTGTTACAGATTTTGATGTCTGTGCTCAGTTTTTACAATGGAGCCTAGGGTGGCGGGTGGTAGAGGCTGAAACTATGAATTTCACTCTACTTATTTTTTCAAAGTGTTGTACGAGGGTACTTAAAAAAGTAAGATACACATTGTTACGACAGACCAAGTTACTTTTTCTGACTGCTTTGCTATACTTAAAAGTGGCACAGATCAGGTACAGGACACTGTCTTTTTAACATAGTCATCAAGTCTCTGTGAACAATGGTCGGAAAGTTCTACCAATCGTTCAGTTCCTGGACGATAGAAATTCACTCCTTGTTCACGGAGCAGTTCGAGAGCCGCTGTGTGAACGTCCCGTCCTCATCGTTGGAAAACCGCTTTTCTCGCCCCTTGCTGCGAATCTCTTCCTCGATTGTCTGGGCATTGTCGTCTATGATCTGTGCTGTTGGCCTTATTTCCCGATCAGCATCACCCACGCCCGTGCTGCCTTGGTGAGATTGTTGGCACCAGTTCACTACGGCTCGACGCAACATTGCATTTGGTCGGTATACTTCCAGAATTCCACGGTGAATCTGAATTTAGACGCTTTGCCCCCGAGGATCGTATTGTCCCGCGCACTTCTCCTTTGGATTACTTTTCCACCTATGCACCTGCTATCCTTACCGCAACAGAACTGTTTTTGCAAGGAACTCGGAACGTGTACTCTCTTCTGACAATGTGCTACTCTTCTCGGGCAATTGTCTTAGCCTGGAACGACATTTCTAATTTATTTCCTGAAGTACCTACGTACATTACCACATGCTTACGGTCATACATCCTGGAAATATTCGTTTCAGAACACTGACGGAAAGAAAATGAAACATCAAAAAGGAGTTGTGCGGCATGAAGTTGGTAAGCTTGTTTCAACATCTGAAAGATGAGGTCTATACAGATTTCGCGCTAGTCGCATAAAAGTGGAGTTAGTAGCGCCTCTATGAGGATGCAAGTTAGGTTTGCTTTAAATACGCGCCGTAACGGTCGTGGGCGTTGGCTACCTCCGACATTGGAATTGATGAGTTGATGTTAGTCTAGAATGGCAAGAATCCTTTAAGGCGACGAAGACATCATTATCAACACCTAACTGAATTTGAGCGAGGTCGTGTAATAGGACTGCGAAAAACTGGATGTTCCTTCTGCATTATTGCAGAGCTACATCTACGTCTACATGGATACTCTACAAATCACCTTTAAGTGTCTGGCAGAGGGTTCATCGAAACACCTTCACAGTTCTCTATTATTCCAATCTTGGAAGCGCGCGTAAAGAATGAACGCCTATATCTCTCCGTACGAGCTCTTAGTTCCCTTATTTTATCGTGGTGATCGTTTCTCCCTATGTAGGTCGGGGTCAACAAAATATTTTCACATTCGAAGGAGACAGTTGGTGATTGGAATTTCGTGAGAAGATTCCGTCGCAACGAAAAAGCCTTTCATTTAATGATGTCCAGCTCAAATTCTGTATCATTTCAGTGACACTCTCTCACATATTTCGCGACAATACAAAACGTTCTGCCCTTCTTTGAACTTTTTCGATGTACTCCGTCAGTCCTATCTGGTAAGGATCCCACACCGCGCAGCAGTACTCTTTTAAGAGGACGAACAAGCGTAGAGTAGGCAGTCTCCTTAGTGGATCTGTTACATTTTCTAAGTTTCCTGCCAATTAAACGCAGTCTTTGGTTAACCTTCCCCACAACATTTCAGTGTGTTCCTTACAATTTAAGTTGTTCGTAATTGTAATTTCTAGGTATTTAGTTGAATTTACGGCCTTTAGATTTGTCTGATTTATCGTGTAACTGAAGTGGATGACCTCACACTTTTCATTATTTAGGGTCAACTGCCAATTCTCACAACATTCAGATATCTTTTCTATATCATCTAGCAATTTGTTTTGATCTTCTGGTGACTTCATTAGTCGATGAACGACAGCGTCATCTGCACACAACCTAAGACGGCTGCTCAGATTGTCCTCCAAATCGTTTGTATAGATAAGGAACAGCAAAGGGCCTATAACACTACCTTGGGGATCGCCAGAAATGACTTCTGTTTTACTCGATGACTTTCCGTCGGTTACTACGAACCATGACCTCTTTGACAGGAAATCAAAAATCCAACACGCAACTGAGACGTTATCCATAAGCACGCAATTTCACTACAAGCCGCTTGTGTGATACAGTGTAAAAAGTCTTCCGGAAATCCAGAAATACGGAATCTATCTGAAATCCCTTGTCAATAGCACTCAACAATTCATGCGAATAATGAGCTGGTTGTGTTTGACAAGAATGATAGACTGTGACGGCCATATCGCTGTCCGAGGGGGAAGACCATCGTGTTCGGCATATACACATTGTGATCAAAAGTATCAGGACACCCCCAAAAACATACGTTTTTCATATTAGGTGCATTGTGCTGCCACCTACTGCTAGGTACCCCGTATCAGCGACCTCAGTAGTCATTAGACATCGTGAGAGAGCAGAAACGGGCGGTCCGCGGAACTTACGGACTACGAACGTGGTCAGGTGATTGAGTGCCCCTTGTGTCATACGTCTGTGCGCGAGATTTCCACTCTCTTAAACATCCCTTGGTCCACTATTTCCGATGTGGTAGTGATGTGGAAACGTGTAGGGACACGTACAGTACAAAAGCGTACCGGCCGACCTCGTCTGTTGACTGGCAGAGGCCGCCGACAGTTGAAGAGAATCGTGATGTATAATAGGTAGACATCTATCCACACCATCACACAGGAATTCCAAACCGCATCAGGATCCACTGCAAGTACTGTGACAGTTAGGCGGGAGTTTAGAAAACGGATTTCACGGTCGAGCGGCTGCTCATAAGTCACACATCGCACTGGTAAATGCCAAACGACGCCTCACTTGGTGTAAGGAGCCTAAATATTGGACGATTGAACAGTGAAAAAACGTTGTGTGGAGTGACGCATCACGGTACAAATGGTATGATCCGATGACAGGGTGTGGGTATGGCGAATGTCGGTGAACGTCATGTGCCAGCGCGTGTAGTACCAGCAGTAAAATTCGGAGGCGGCGGTGTTATAGTGTGGTCATGTTTTAAACACCTTCTTGCTTCCCACTGTTGAAGAGCAATTCGGGGAAGGCGATTGCATCTTTCAACACGATCGAGCACCTGTTCATAATGCACGGCCTGTGGCGGAGTGGTTACACGACAATAACATCCCTGTAATGGACTGGCTTGCACAAAGTCCTGATCTGAATCCTATAGAACACTTTTTGGGTGTTTTGAAACTCCGACTTCGTGCCAGGCCTCACCGACCGACATCGATACCTCTCCTCAGTGCAGCACTCTGTGAAGAATGGGCTGCCATTCCCCAAGAAACTTTCCAGCACCTGATTGAATGTATGCTTGCGAGAGTGAAAGCTGTCATATGTGAGCCATCACCATATTGAATTCCAGCATTACCGATGGAGGGCGCCACGAACTGTCAGTCATTTTCAGCCAGGTGTCCGGATACTTTTGATCACATAGTGTAGCTCTGGCGCATCCTACTGCATTTCCAGCAGCAATCTGTGCAGCAGTTGGCACCGCAGTAACACAACGAACTGTTACAAATCGGTTACTTCTAGGACAGCTGCGAGCCAGACGCCTGTATAGTGCATTCCACTGACCCCAAACCACCGCCATTTGCGACTTCAGTGGTGTGAAGCGAGATTCATTGGAGGTTAAGCTGGTGATCCGTTGTGTTTTCTGATGAAAGCTGCTGTGCCTCGGTGCCAGTGATGGCCGTGTGTTGGTTAGGAGGGGGTCAGTTGAGGGCCTGCAACCAGCCTGGCCGTGTGCTAGACACTCCGCATCTACACAGGGAGTTATGGTATGGGGTGCGATTTCGTATGACAGCAGAAGCACTTTCGTGGTTATCCCACGCACCGTGGCTGCAAATTTGCCCCTCAGTCTGGTGATTCCACCTGTTATGCTGCCATTAATGAAGAGCGTTCCAGAGGGTGTTTTCCAACAGTATAACGCTCGCCCAGATTCTGCTGCCAGAACCCATATGCTCCGTAGAGTGTCAACGTGTTGCCTTGTCCAGCTTGATGACCAGATCTGTATACAAGTGGGCATGTATGGGACATCATCGGACGACAACTCCAGGTCATCTGCAAACATCCCACCTATATAATACGATGGATGCACGTTTGTATTGTTGCATTCGACATTTTGTCGGTTATTCTGGTTATTAAGGTAGCAGCAATTCACATCTGCAATGGCTTTCTCGCCCTTACGTTAACCTGTGATCTTGCAACATTACTCACTTAAATATGTTAACCTAGGCAAAAGTATTCTCAAAATTTCATTACTCAACAATTTTTTATTTTTTTATTTTTTTTAATTGTTCGACTTTTCTTTCTGTCATTGTATATCCACCAGTGCATTCTGTTATAATACAGTGCGAGTACTTAGATAAGGTTTTATGATATGCTTTCTGTGGAAAATTTTTAAAGAATGATTTATAGACAGAGACGTATGCTTCCAGGTGGTAAGAATTATGTCGACGTATGAGTTTCCTTGCCTTCTGATGAGACGTTGGCCAGATATGAATTGTAAGGCGAAGAGGTGTGTGTTATTTTTACTCTTCAAGGGGTGATGTTTTATGGAACAAAGTCCCACACAAGACAGTTTTGGGCTCACTTCCTAGATTCTTCCGGAAATCTTAAGGCGACTTAATCCAGCGTATCAGTGTGCAGTTATTGCCCTATCTTGTTCATGCTAGCCTGTGCCACTTGCAGCCGTAGAAGATTACGTCATTATTGTGTCTACATCTTTTCTTGGAACAAGTATCATCTGGAAAGATCCACATGCATTACTCCCCTTTCCTCTTTGGATCAAATTGTCACAGGATCATTTAGTCAATAATTAAGTCGGTGGGTACTGATTCTGACGTGAAACTACTACAGATGGGATGTAGTATCCGCTGACAAATCTAGAGACCAGAAATTTCCCGTGCAAGAAACGTGCGTCAGTCCAATCGTAACAATACTCTCTGTGCGGTGATCGGTGGGCTGGGTGGCATGCTTCGAATACACATTCGCTTTTTGCCATAATGACTGTTGGCAGAGCTCGGACCAACGTTTTGCAGCAAAATAATTTCTCTTGTATCTGAATTTATTGAACCAGCTAATGGCCTTGGTGATGAAAAGAATCAGCATGTGGAATCGTTATATGGGCGAGAGAGGCAGTAGTAGATTTAGTAGGGGATGTGCATTAACTAACCAGAACCTAGTATTCCAAATACTTTAAATAATGTACGTAGTAACGAGAAGACTCGTGTTGTAAAAGTCGATTTCGCATATTTCGGAGTCAGATGTATTAACCTATTAACTGTTGACTTTTGAAGTTGTTATTGTGTTTGCTGTACATTCGGTTGTAGTTTTAAACCAAGAAAATGGTGTAACATTACATTTTGATTTTGTTTCCAGTGTTTCTTAGGTCGTTAATATTCATTACAGGTTGTACATTGAGCTCAGAATAAACCAGTCTTACCCCAATGTGACGACCTCGTATGTCAGTCTCATCACTTGCTAGAAATGAAGATATTCATCTTCGTTAATAGGGATGAAGACAAACTTGTGAGCCATTCTTTCCGAGCAGATAAGGCAGAGGTTAAGGCGTTGGACATGCAGTATGGAGGTGATGGCTTCAATTCCGTATCTTGCCGTCCTAATAAGATTTTATATAGGTTGGCTAAAGCACTACAGGTAAATCCTGGGATGGTTGCTTCAATATGCTACGGTGGGTTAATTTCCCAATCTCTATCCAACAGGACCAGTGCGCCACCACTTATCGCACATACGTACATTGGAACCTTGTTTACCTCCTTCAGTGTTCTTCTGGGGTCTAAAAGTTCGGCCGCCTCTACTTTTACTGGCGCTTTGTGTTCTAGCGCCAGATATCCTGCGCCAGTTAAAATTAGGTTTATACAAATGCCAGCTGATTGGTGCCAGGAATCATTACTTCACAGAGCTGCAGCAAGAGTACCTTCCTACTTGATTGGAAGCAAGTTACGATCCTTTCCCTTGTAGCTCCACTATGTTAAGAGGGGATTACGCTGCGTTGTGAGTTGACTCACAAGAAACTGTTCTGCTAATGCTGTGTGCATTCTGCATTTTTCTTTTCATTCCTTTCCAGTTATATAGGAGTGAAAGGGAGAGCGATAGCCTGCCTGCGTTCTAATTGCTTCTGTGGCACAGTGCCAGCTGGCGGTTTGGTTTTTCCATTATCCTGCCGTGTGTATGTGTGTGTGTGTGTGTGTGTGTGTGTGTGGGTCCTCTGGGACCTGTCAGTTCGACGCACATCTGGGGCAGGCGTCTTAAAGAAGGGACGCACAATCGGACCACAGCATCACAGGCACACACAGCGCAGACTATGACGTCAGCATGGAACCCGGAAGCAAGTACGTGTGTCTGGCACCCACGCGGTGTGGGCGATACCATCACTGATCTGCTCCATAGCTCGGACAGCGAGCCAGCTCCACCGGTAGAGGCGTGCCAGAACCAGTGCAAGATATCTGTTATATTTTTTCCTTGTAAGTGTTCCGTTCATCGAAGATTGTTTTTCTCTACACTACATTAATTTGAACTGAAAAAAAAAGACTGTTTCGTCAGTAATCGCCAATGGACTGCGACAACATTGAGTGTACGTATTTGCTGCAACTACAACGAAATTTGTGCACTACTGCTTCAATTTATAGACTTAAAAAGTATTTCCAACCAAGTCAGCACCTTAGTGCCGATTGAAAACAGTCGTCGACTTATCTCTTTCATAATTAGACGAGAAGCAGTGCGAGTTAAATATTTTCCGGTCAGATATGTCTCTTTGAGTTCAGATCGGGTTCGTTATTATGAGCAGAGATGTTTGCTGACGCGTTCACATTCATTTGTCCCGATCGGAGCCGAAGGAAATGAACACCATCACCCTATTTGACGCATGTTCAAGCGTAATGTTTGAACTGTGCATAATTTTTGGAAAAAAAGATAAAATGTCAGTAGAGGTGAATCCTATAAAACTCTTCATTTTCTGTTTTCACGCTAATATTAATTTAGTACTATAAAGAAAAATGACGTGAAGTTACACTACTCTTCGTTTCTTCCCGTTTTAGTGAGTGGTAGTTTAGGGGACGTATAATCTTGCCCAGAAAGAAAAGTCATATCCCTTTTTGGTAGTTCGTCACGTAAAGAGTGCAATGGCACGTGCAGAGGGTTCTGGACGGACTCCAGGGTGGATGTTGACACTCTTCGGTCTAAGATTTTGGTTTGGCTGCTATCCAGATCAACTTAGTCTACAACTTTCGTGATACTGAACTGGATAGCCGCTATTTTCGTCTTCGGTGGTTTGTTGGTAATGGAGAGTAATCAATACCTTCCCCTCCCCCGTCCCAAATCATGACAGGTCTCTTGTCATTATGCCGCTATCCTTTCCTTTCCTTACTAAAACAGTTCGTTAAAAGATGTAAATACGTATTTCTCCCCCCTACTGTGCCACTGTTTTATAGACAGAACACCGTAACATTATTGTTGTTCTCTTCAGTCCGAAGAGTGGACAACCATCAACACCTGATTACAGTCTTCAGACCTTGATCTTCCTTATTTTGTCTTCAAGTCAAGTTGTGCCATGAATTTCTTTTCTCCCCAGTTCAGTTCAGTACCTCTTCATTAGTTGCCCGATATACCTGTCTAATCTTTAACATTTTCTGTAGCACTGCGCCGGCCGCGGTGGTCTAGCGGTTCTAGGCACTCAGTCCGGGACCGCGCGACTGCTACGGTCGCAGGTTCGAATCCTGCCTCGGGCGTGGATGTGTGTGATGTCCTTAGGTTAGTTAGGTTAAGTAGTTCTAAGTTCTAGGGGACTGATGACCACAGATGTTTAGTCCCATAGTGCTCAGAGCCATTCTGTAGCACTGCATTTCAAATCTTGTCTGTGCTTATCGCTCACGTTCCACGTCGGTACAATGGCTAACCACCACACAAATATCTTAAGAAAACAATTCCTAATAATCTGCACTCAGTGTTTCCAAATATTTCTTTTTCAGGAACGTTTTTCTTACTATTGCCTGTCTGCATTTTTATATCCTCTCTACTTCGGTCATCGTCTCTGCATGGACAGATTCCTGACTGGAAATGGAGAAAAAAAGGTCCTATGAACTTATGCTCGGAAATGTATCATTGCCTCGGTAGATGGCGCTGACGAATGAGTTCCTGTGACCACGTGCCGTATGTCCCTTGTGTGTTGCAGGTTGTGCGATTGCTGCAGCGTGCAGTAAGTAGCAGAATGGTCCAGTATTCATGTCTGGAACAAGCTGAGATTGTGTTTGTGCATGGCGAAGCAGATGCAAACGGTCATGAGGCAGCACGGCTATTCTATAACAAGTACTCTCACAGCACAAACCACATCACACAACATTTCAAGCCCTTTTTGGGAGTCTATCTGATCGTAGATCCTTTCAGACAGACGAACATGCAGGGAGGTGGCGGACTGTGCGTATAGCAGATTTGGAGGATCAGGTTCTACAGAATATTGAGATGAACCCTAGTACAAGCTCCAGGCAAGTGGCCCGCTAACATGGTGTAGGCCATAGTACGATTATGTTGTCCTGCATGACAGCCGGTACTATCCCACTCACCAGCGTTACGGGACGATTTTTTGTCGTTGCACACACATCGTCCATTTCCGGACGCATGTACACAGGACCTTTTTTCTTCGATTTCCAGTCAGGAATCCGCCACTGCAGTTTGTCGGTTTTCTTAATGTTCACTCTGTTCAATTCGATCATCTTCCATTACTGTTGCTTTATTTTTGTTTATATTAATCTTATAACCTCGTTCAAGACGTTTGCCATCCCATTCAACGGCTCTTCGAAGTCCTTTGCCGTCTCTGACAGAGTTACAATGTCATCGACAAATATCCGGCAGAGCGACAATAGCGAAGCAGTTGTGGAACTCTCTCGATAATATTCATACAAAAAACCTCAACATTCGCTACGCTACAGAGTCTACTTTGTGTCAGGTGACGCAGATGCTTCTAAAAGCACCCTCGTGGCCTTCAGGTTTGCAATAGCTTAATGGTATAAAAAGCCACGGCCTTCAGACTTGGCGTCTCGAAAACGTGTTAATGTATAAGCGGCACTCTGCTACCATATATCCGCGTCGTGCAGCGCTACCTGCTGGACAGAAGGCTTTTTGTGCCTTAAAACACAGCAGGTGCAGCGGTGGGCAGCAGTGCGATTTGCCGTTTGCGCGTGATCGGTATCCCCATGGATCAGAACGCGTTACTGAGGCTGCGGGCCTGGCGACGAGGTGCTGCTAAGAATAGAAACTCGGGTAGTCGGTAGCTGACGCGCTGTGAACTACTTTGAGGGCTGCAGATCCGCTCTTCCGCACGCCAATTTCCTTGTTCTCCATATCTGGTTTTTCGTAATTTGGCCTTAAATAAACGTCTGGAATATAGTTTTTCTTCATATTTAAGGATTGAGGTTTGTTATTTTACTGTTCAGTTTTTCATCGCATTTTGGATGATGGTCGTGGCCACCGTCTGTTGTGAATTGGGACACTGCGTGAGATTAGATGTTGTTGTTTGCCAATTTCCAGATGGACTCGCGTTGGCAGTTTTTACAAATCTGTACCTTTTTGACTTTTAGACTAAATAGCTATGTATATTGGTGTGATGATGTTTATGGTACTCTTATCATGATCAGCAACATACAGACAAAATGTGTTTGATTGCGAATAGTAGGCCATGTCATATGCACTAAGAAGAATCCCTCATAATCGTCAGACCAGTTCCCCTCTGGCTAAATGTTTACTGACAATAATTCAGACCTGAGAAAGTTCAAAAAAATGTTCAAATGTGTGTGAAATCTTATGGGACTTAACTGCTAAGGTCATCAGTCCCTAAGCTTACACACTACTTAACCTAAATTATCCTAAGGACAAACACACACACCCATGCCCGAGGGAGGACTCGAACCTCCGCCGGGACCTGAGAAAGTTCACTGTGTTGCATAAATGAATGTAATTCATATCCGTTAAGTAAAATAAACTTCTGCAGGTCGATAAAGCACCAAATACAGAACTGATAATGAGACATATACTAAGTTTCGGAACTATGGTGGGATAATCCTTCCGTGTCTCGAACAAGGCAGATAAATCTGTGCTAATCAAAGTGCTGTACGAAGCTATAGTTCTGCAGTTATTCGCTGATGCTGAAGAAATCGCTGGCTACGTGCTGCAGTGGACAAATAAATTCTGGTTAAAGGTCTACTGACAATATTATCAATTTCTTTTAAATAAATGTGTTGCACACTGAGGTGACAAAAATCATGGGATGCCTCCTTATATCTTCTTGGACCCCTTTTGCCCGACGTAGTGCAGAAACTAGGCGTGGCATGAACTCAACACGTCGTTGGAAATCCCCTGCAGAAGTTTGAGCCATACTGCCTTTATAGCCGCCAATAACTGCTAAAGTGTTCCCGCTGCAGGATTATGCGGACGTACTGACCTCTTGATTATATCCCATAAATGTTCGACGGGGTTCATGTCGGGCGATGTGGGTGGCCAAATCATTCGCTCGAATTGTCCAGAATGTCTTCAAACCAACAATGGTGGCCCTATGACATGGCGGATTGTCATTCATAAAAATTCCATCGTTGTTTGGGAACATGAAGTAGACGAATGGGTACAAATAGTTTCCACGTAGCCGAACGTAACTACTTCCAGTCAATGATAGGTTCCTCTGCCCCAGAGGATCCAGTCCTTTCGATGTAAACACAGCCCACACCATAATGGAGTCACCACCAGCTTGCACAGTGCCTTGTTGACAGCCTGGGTACATAGCTTCGTGCAGTCCACGCCGCAGCCGGCCGCGGGTGACCGAGCGGTTCTAGGCGCTCAGTCTGGAACCGCTCGACTGCTACGGTCGCAGGTTTGAATCCTGCCTCGGGCATGGATGTGTGTGATGTCTTTAGGTTAGTTAGGTTTAAGTAGTTCTAGGGGACTAACGACCACAGATGTTAAGTCCCATAGTGCTCAGATCCATTTGAACCATTTTGAATCAGTCCACGCCGCACTCGAACCCTAGCATCAGTCCTTACCAACCGAATTCGGGACTCATCTGACCAGGTCACGGTTTTCCAGTCGCCTAGGGTCCAATCGATATGGCCACGAGCGCAATAGAGGTGCTGCAGGCGATGTCGTGCTGTTAGCAAAGGCACTCACGTCGGTCGTTTGCTGCCATAGCCCGTTAACGCCAAATTTCGCCGCGCTGTCCTAACGGATACGTTCGTCGTACGTCCCACATTGATTTCTGCGCAGTGCCCCGCCAACGCCGCTGCTCTCGGTCGTTAAGTGAAGGTCGTCGACCTCTGCGGTGTCTGTGGCGAGAGGTAATACCTCAAACTTGCTGTTCTCGGCGCAATCTTGACACTGTGGTTCTCGGAATATCGAATTCCCTAACGATTTCCGGAATGAATGTTCCATGCGTCTAGCTCCAACTACTATTCCGTGTTCGAAGTCTTAATTCCAGTATGCGTGAATCACGTGAGTACAAATGACAGCTGTGCCAACGCACTGCCCTTTTGTAGGTTGTGTATGCGATATTACCGCCATCTGTATATGTGCATATTGGTATCCCATGACTTTTGGCACCTAAGTGTATAATAGTCAGCGTAACCAAGAGCGACCTTGATCACCTGACGCACATCACTTCCACAAAACTTGCTCTTTAGAGAAGCTTATAAAAATATGAATTCTTCCATGAAGCTACCTAGAGAAATTAGGAGTTTCTGTATGTTAGAAACTTCTAAACCAAAATTATAAATTTGATTCCAGTAAGTCATGAGTCATGGATAAACGGATGAAAAGCTTTTTTCGTCTAGCTTTGTGCCATGCCACTGCAATAGTATTTTTATCGTTCGCTAAGTGCAGCTTGCATGTACATATGGATGGAGTCATAGCTGAAGGAAAGACAGTTGGTGCGGTCTTCATGCGGTATTAATCTCTTTTTGTTATTTTAGCTGTAACAGATCTGTAAAAATCATAATAATATCTGGCCATAAGTATCCAGATACCTATTAGTGGACATTAATACAGGGTGTGTCCACCATTCGCCTTAACGACCAACGGCTTGAACTTTACTGGAGCCACTTTCAATTAGGTGTTCAAATGTCTGTACAGGAATGCCAGTTCATTCTTTCTCAAGAGCCGAAACTAGACAAGGTGTAGTGATGATGTTGGTTACTGGGGTCTGGAGCAAAGTCGACGTTCGAACCCACTGCCTAAGGTGTTCCATTGCGGTTAGTTCGGTACTCTGGCCAGTCCATTTCAGCAATGTTATTGTCCACAGACTGCTGCCTCACAGATGATGCTTTATGACAAGGAACATTGTCATGCCCATACGAACAGTCATCGTCTCCGAACTGTTCCGCTGCTGAACACAATACACAATGCGGTAAAACGTGTTCATATCCTTCCACATTCAGCACTCTGATTACGTGCTGTGCCTAAGCACGAAAAACACTCTTATATGATCGTAACACAACCCCCGCCGTACCTTGCTGTTGGCATCACATTTGTTATCAGGTAACTTTTGTCCAGCCATTCGCCAAACCGAAGCCTTTCCATCGATTTCCACTTGGTATAGCGTGATTCATCACTCCAAATCAGTTTCCCAGTCATCCACGGCCCAGTGACGTCACTCTTTACACCACCTTGGCGTAGACTACAAAAAAGTGTGGCTTATGAGGAGCTACTCGACCATTGTACCCCATTCAACTCCCGACGCACAGTTATTGTGCTAGCGGGACTACTGCTACAACTTTGGAACTCAAAAGTGATTACATCAGCTGATTTCATATGATTTTTTTTACTGGACCTCTCCTCCTAGGTCAACGGTCCCTGCCCGTCAGTGCATGAGGTCTCTCTGGTCTTGATTTAAGCTGTGAGTCACCTCACAATAACACCGCCGACAGTGACTTCAAAGTCACTGAGCTCACCGGACCGACTCATTCTTCTGTTATTGCTTCTCTGCTGAGAACATAATACGCACTGCCTACTTTTAAAATGGCGAGTAAGCTTCCCGTGACGTATATTGGTCAGTTCCGCATTACATAGGGATCTTCAGAGTCTTTTCATCTGATAGCGTTTGTGAATAATATATGACTTTCTTTCGGTGCCTCCTCTCTGAAAGAAGTTTCTTAAATGCAACTTCATGTGTGTGGAATACTGCGAAAACCATGTTTGATAGCAGTTCGTAGCTATGAAACTTATTGTGTGTCACTTCCATGTGTTTACAATGCATGTATGGCTCTGAGCACTATCGGAATTAACATCTGAGGTCATCAGTCCCCTAGAATTTAGAACTACTTAAACCTAACTAACCTAAGGACATCACACACATCCATGCCCAAGGCAGGATTCGAACCTGCGACCGTAGCGGCCGTGCGGTTCCAGACTGTAGCGCCTAGAACCGCTCGGCCACCCTGGCCGGCCCGACCTAGCTGTGTTTGTTCTTTAGTTTGTTTGTAGTTGCGATACCTATTGCAGTCTCAGTTTCTGAAAAGTACATCCGCAGCTATATCTTGTTGCTGTAACACAGCGTCCTCTAGTGTAATAAATGTAAGAGCCAAAGAGTACTCAGAACCACCTTGCCAGAAGGTGGTTGGGTCTTCGCCGTTTTCGGCGGTGATGACTTCACACGTTTTCACTGCCTACTTTCCTTCCTTGCCACGGGGCCATAGTGACCCACCTATCCCTCGTCCATGATGGTAAGGAGAGTAAAGAAGCCATCTAGATTGGCCTGACATTTCTGTAACATTTCCGCCGCCGCCGTTTGGGTTCAACAGACTTTTTGAACGGGTATTGATACGCAGACACGGAACCCAACACGGAACGACATTTTGTCATGTTCAAAACGTTGTGCAAGGTGTCGAAAACTGGTTTGTGACTGTCACTTTTTTCACTATCGCCTCGTTTGTGTTACGCCAGTTTTCGATGACCAGGGCCTCCCACTTCTCATGCGATTCCTGGTTCTTAACGTCGTAACAGAGTTGATCTGTCACTTCGTTGTTCGTTATTCAGACTTCTTTGACGACATTGGAAGCGTCCTTGACGCTTAGCCATTGTGTCATTTTATTGTGCATTACTGCTGTAAACTTGCAGGAAATCAACACGGACTGTTATAGTGTTGTTCCGCTTTAAATATCAAGAAACGAATTACCCCACTGTATCAATGGGCTGCGCCATATACGGTATTGCAGTGGCTGTGTTGTTAAAAAGAACCCTGTAATGTTCTTTTGGACATGCATGCAGGAACAATAGAATCGTTCTTCTTAACAACACAGGCATTGCAGTATCGTATTTATCTGCCGATACCGGGCAGCGACTTTCAGTTATAATGTCCTCCCGTGTACTGGATATTACACAATGTGTGTTTCGGTACAGGTTGTGACACAGGAACGACGACATACGGAAGTCTGTTGTATGGCCTTGGTCGTGCACGGATAGCCAAAACGGTTAAGGCGTCCGCTCGCGTAAAGCGGGAAATCCGGGTTCGAGTCCCGGTTCGGCACATATTTTCATTAGCGTCATTTCCCTATATAGCTGCTGTTTGTCCGTATTCGAAATGCGAATACATTTAATGTATTCATGTATATGTAGGTGCTTGGTACGGTACTGTCCTGTGGGCCTGGATATTTAATGTGCACAATGAATGCAGACATGTATCAGCAAACAAAGAAAAAATTAACTTACAAGTTATCTGGGTATTGTACCGCCTTATATTGTAACTAGCTATTAGTATTGAAATCGAAGTTTGGTCTAACGTTATTGTGGCCTTCTTATGGGTCTGCTGCTCTATTTTTGCTGTCCTAAGTCACTTCTATTTTGTCACGACTGCTCTGCTAATAATATTTTTAAAAACGATGATGTTGGTCAGTAGTGATGGAAGGAGCAGGAAATTTTGTTCTAACAGGTTTCCTATGACGGAGGGAGTGAGGATCTGCTGTTGTCTATAGCGTCTTCAGTGTGTGCCATGATTAGTAGTCATCGGCGAATGAGGTGTGAACTCTTGCTGGATTTAACCCCTTCGGCGGCAGTTACTCGCCGGTAACGGTCTCGTCCCGTGTTGTTAGTGTGACCTGTTGGGCTCTGAAGGCTGACCGCCAGGATCGTGCAAGCCTAATCCATCCCTCGCTGTCGTGTTGTTGGGGTGTTTTAATGTTTCAAAGGCATCTGAGATCTTACACTTTACCATTCCTGGTTATTTGGCAAGAACGCAGGTTTTAGAGTATTTCTGGCGGTCAGCCACTGCACATTTGTTCCTCTGCGAAGTCGATAACATCGGACATTCCAGGAAGCTTTTTGCGGCTGATGCTGCTGTATTCAGAGAAATCGCAACGCTAGAAAGTTGCGAAATGCAGGAATACCTGCGCAGGATCGACGTTTGCTGCATAAAGTGGCAACTGACCCTCAACATTAACAGATATAACGTATTGCGAATACGTAGACAGGAAGACAGTTTACTGTATGATTACACCACTGCAGAACAATCGCTGGAAGCAGTTACTGATATAAAATATCCTGGAGTGTGTGTCCAAGCAATTTTAAATGGGGAGAGCATACGAAAGAGTACTGCCGTCAATCTGGGACCCGCACCAGGTAGGATAGATAGAGAAAAATTGAGAAGATCCAAAGAATAGCAGTACGTTTCGTTACAGATTGAGTTAGTAAGCACGGAAGCGTCACAGAGGTACTAAGCCAAACCTAGCGGCATACGCTGCAGAGAGAAGGCGTTCTAAAAAAGTGGTTCAAATGACTCGGAGCACTATGGGGCTTAACATCTGAGGTCATCAGTCCCCTAGAACTTAAAACTACTTAAACCTAACTAACCTAAGAACATCACACACATCCACGCACGAGGCAGGATTTCGAACCTGCGACCGTAGCGGTCGCGCAGTTCCAGATTGTAGCGCCTAGAACCGATCGGGCACCCCGGCCGGGGAAGGCGTTTTACATCACGGTATGACCTGCTGTTAAAATTCCGAGAGTGTACGTCCCTAGAAGAATAATCCAATATATTGCTTCCTCCTACATATATCTCGTGAAAAGACCGTGAATATGAAATCAGATTCGAGGGCACACGAAGATCTACCAACAGTCGTTCCTTCCACGACCCATAAGAGTCTGGAAAAGGGAGGGGGGGGAGTGAGTGTTGTACACAAAGTACCTTCCGCCACACACTAAAGTGACACGTGGAGTATAGACGTAGACGTAGAGGCATCGCTCGTGTTCCAGTACGCGCGTTACAACTGGCTTGCCGATTTTGCTGATGTAGACTTCTCCACATTCATAGTCCATCTTGCACACGCCAGCAGTGTGCAGAACATCTGTCTTGTCCTTGGTGGGGCATAGCACATTCCGCATCTTGCGGGTGCTGTAGAAAATACAATGGACAGCAAGCCAGAGAAGGTGTTTACAAAAAAATAAATCACGTAACTTTATATTTTCGAGATGATGATTGAAACGTTCGTATTTTGCGTGCTCACTTTGAAGGCTGGCCAGTTCAACACTGTGAGGCCAGAACTCCGTTACCAAAGCAGCGGCAGTATCATTTTCAGACTAAGCCAACGTCGGCGGGAGAGCAGGTGACAGGCCGATCGCATTCCATTCATAAACCGACTTGTTGTGAGGCACCCAGTCTCGTTCAAGTCTCACCCTTGGTTTAGTGATGCCCGAGGTAGTCGAACAAATGGGTTACCCGTGTTTAAACGGCACGTTTCGCCGCCATGTCATTCATGCTGTAGAATTGAAACAACTACTACCAGTTGACTGTCTTCATCACACTGGACTCGCATTCGGAAGGACGACGGTTCAATCCCGCGTCCGGCCATCCTGATTTAG
The DNA here is from genome assembly GCF_021461395.2 of Schistocerca americana. Classification (NCBI taxonomy): domain Eukaryota; kingdom Metazoa; phylum Arthropoda; class Insecta; order Orthoptera; family Acrididae; genus Schistocerca; species Schistocerca americana. The sequence goes on from NC_060119.1 coordinate 482,419,286, forward strand.
GTTTTCCGTTATTTCCCTAAATCGCTCCAGGCAAATGCCGGGATGGTTCCTTTCAAAGGGCACGGCCGACTTCCTTCCCCGTCCTTCCCTAATCCGATGAGACCAATGACCTCGCTGTCTGGTCTCCTTCCCCAAAACAACCAACCAACCAACCAACTGTCTTCATCTGTTAAAGGTCGTTTGTGTTGCATTCTTGGAGCTCAGGAGCTCATTCCTAGGTTATGTCCTACAGATGTCGCTTTCACGGTTGCCAAGGTAATACCTCATGCTCGTTGACATTGAGGACCTGAGTGGCTGCGTTTCACATTTAAGCGTGCACTGTAACTCTTGCGGGACGCCCGTAAAGAGTTTATGGCCGCCATTACTATAGGAGAGCGACATTCAGGGACAACAGCCGCCCACCCTTGCTCACCGCAACACATTTCGTTCGGCGGTTCTGCCGAGCGAAAGATACACATTACCCCATTTATCAGTCAGTAGCATCCGCTTTCGATTGCTGTTAGATGCCAGTTGCCAGCATTCTGTCAGTCTGAGATAAACCGTTCAGTAATGATTTCGTCTTTGTATGTTGTGCTGTTAAGAAGACGTTAAATTGTTAAGAACTGTGGCTGATGTACGGAGTACTTCAATAACGAAATTGTAACATTACAATTGTACACACATCAAAAAAACGTTTTGCATCATATCGGTTCCGAGAGTTCGGGAACATGTACAGAAAATAGCAATAGAGATCAACATAAACATTATTTCCCCCCTTTTTAATTGTTCGTGAAGATCACACACTGCATGCTGTACCACCATACAGCGAGACCTTCAGAGGTGGTGGTCCAGATTGCTGTACACACCGGTACCTCTGATACCCAGTAGCACGTCCTCTTGCATTGATACATGCCTGTATTCGTCGTGGCATGCTATTCACCCTTCGTCGTGGCATATTATCCACGGGTTCATCAGGGCACTGTTGGTCCAGATTGTCCCAATCCTCAACGGCGTTTCGGCGTAGATCTCTCAGAGTGTTTGGTGGGTCACGTCGTCCATAAACAGCCCTTTCCAATCTATCCCAGGAATGTCGACAGGGTTCATGTTTGGAGAACATGCTGGCCGCTCTAGTCGAGCGATGTCATTAACCTGGAGGAAGTCATTCACAAGATGTGTACGATGGGGGCGCGAATTGCCGTTCATGAAGACGAATGCCTCGCCAATATGCTGTCGATATGGTTGCACCATCGGTCGGAGGATGGCATTCACGTATCGTAGAGCCGTTACGGCGCCTTCCATGACCACCAGCGGCTTACGTCGGCCCCACATAATGCCACCCCAAAACAGCAGGGAACCTCCACCATGCTGCACTCGTTGGACAGTGACTAAGGCGTTCAGCATGACTGGGTTGCCTCCAAACACGTCTCCGACGATTGTCTGGTTGAAGGCATATGCGACACTTATTGGTGGAGAGAACGTGGTGCCAATCCTGAGTGGTCCATTCGGAATGTTGTTAGGCCCATTTGTACCGCGCTGCGTGATGTCGTGGCTGCAAAGATGGACCTCGCCATGGACGTCGGGAGTGAAGTTGCGCATCATGCAGCCTATTTCACATAGTTTGAGTCGTAACACGACGTCATGTGGCAGCACGAAAATCATTATTCAACATAGTGGCGTTGCTGTCATGGTTCCTCCGAGCCATAATCCGTAGGTAGCGGTCATCCACTGCAGTAGTAGCCCTTGGGTGCCCAGAGCGAGGCATGTCATCGACAGTTCCTGTCTCTTTGTATCTCCTCCATGTCCGAACAACATCGCATTGGTTCACACCGAGACGCCTGGACACTTCCATTGTTGAGAGCCCTTCCTGGCGCAAAGGAACAATGCGGACGCGATCGAACCACGGTGTTGAGCGTCTAGGCATGGTTGAACTATAGACAACACCAGCCGTGTACCTCCTTAGTGGTGGAATGTCTGGAACTGATCGGTTGTCAGACCTCCTCCGTCTAATGGGCGCTGCTCATGCATGGTTGTTTACATCTTTGGGCGGGTTTAGCGACATCTCTCAACAGTCAAACGGACTGTGTCCGTGATACAGTATCCACAGTCAACGTTTATCTTCAGGAGCTCTGGGAACCGGGGTGATGCAAAACTTTTTGATGAGTGTATATAGATTGACTACAATTAATGGAGCTGGTTTTGGTGTCATTCCTTTGGGAAATACAAAATTATTGCTCAAGATTTACTCAATTTAATCCATTTTTATTTAATGAACTGTAAATTAGATATCAATAATCCATATACAGTAAGCTTTAAAGGTTTCGAACAAATTTCGAATTTTCAGTGTGTACCCGTCCGGCTGCACGGCAAACATCTAACAATACGGTGTCTACCACCACGCGCTGTTGGTCCGTGCCACTGAGCTCACAGGTCCATGCTTCATCTTTTGCACAGACATGCAGTTTGTTGGTACAGCTTAAACCAGCTTTTATACTGACTTTTCTTACAAAAAAGTTTAAGATGTGAATATTTTTAATCTTATATTTACAATTTAAGATTTGCCATTTTTGTATTATTACTTGAAAGTGCTACGACCCGTATCATGTAGTTCTACGTCCCAGTAATTTTTATTGGATGCTTAAATGGAATAGTCTTACACCCTTAGGACGAGACTTTCTTTCCGAAGAATAGTATTCCAAGTTGCTCTAACATTGTTAGAGAGAATAAGAACACAATTCGTGTTTAACTGTTTTCAGTATACATTCAGATTAAAGTATTTCGTAATATTTGCGTTGTTGTTTTGCATCTTGTTATGAGAAGGAGAGGTGTTGGCCTCGCCATTACTTACATTAATCTCTAAATGGAGAATGGATATACAAGCTAAATTCAAATTAATTTTTTACTTTTCTTTCCTGTCACTGCTCACTTTTTCGCATAATGAAGCTCTGTACTTTTCACTAGTAGATTACTTGTCGTTTTTCTCTTCAAGGAAAATTAAAGTACTCTTAAAAAAATTCTTTGTACCGAAATCATTGAGGCTCAGATATGATTTTCCGTAATATAAGGTGGAGTCAAATCAAAACGAGAAAGATGGAAAAAGCAAGTATACTGTTATTATTTCTAAAGTAATCGCCATAAATGTTAATGCATGTATCCCACAGTAATACAAGACGGTCAATGCCTTCACGGAAAAATGTTGCGTACAGAATCATGATCTTACTCAGGTGTGCACCTCTTCCTCTGAAGCCCGGCGGTGTCAGGGATTTTCACCTGCCTCGAGATGACTGGGTGTTTGTGCTGTCCTCATCATTTCATCATCATTCCTGAAAGTGGCTAGTTTGGGCTGATCAAAGGTCGGGAATTTGTACGGGCGCTGATAACCGCGCAGTTGAGCGCCCCACAAACCAGTCATCATCACCACCACCATTATCATCATCATCATCATCTTCTTCTTCTTCTTCCTCTGAAGCAAATCGACGGTCACGAATTTCTTTCTTCGGGACTCCAAAAATCTGGAAATCACATGAGGAGAGATCGGGGACGTGTGGAGGATGTGTGAGGGCTTCCCAGCGCAACTCCCTCAGTTTAGTAGCAACAACAGACACGACAGCTCTGGGAAAGTAATGATGTCCTTTTCCTTTGACTGCGAGGGCACATTGCTGATTCACTTTTTGCGATAGGGCGCCACAATTAACGCACAGCTAGCTGTACGTAGACACTGTGAAAAAACTGAAGCATGACATCTAGTCTAAACGCCTAGTAACGTTGACGGACGGCATCATTATGTTGCAGGATAATTCCCGACCACATGTTGCCACGGTTGTTTCGACTTCGGTGCGGAAGTCTGGCTGGGAACCTCATACACATCCTCCAAACAGTTCCGATCTCTCCGCATGCGACTTGCATACTTTTGGAACACTGAAGAAAGAAGTTCGCGGCCGTCGCTTTGTTTCGGACGAAGAAATGAACGCCTGGGTACAATCGTGTTTCCGAAAACACTTTTTCACGAAGACACTGACAATTTTGTCTCAATGTAGAATGAACGTGTTAACAATTATGGCGGTTATTTTTGAAATACTAAATAGATTACTTAGTAATTCTCAGTCTTTCTCATTTTCAGTTGACTGCCCCTTGTATTTGCATTTCAAATTTTATTCAGGTTTTGTATTATTTCAAGTATAATTCAAATAGATGTAATGAAAAAGAGTCCTTTTAAATCTCTGCAATAAATTCATCACAGCTACATATTAGTATCTTCTGCATTTCGACAAGTATATGGTGCGTTAACAATTGGTAGTGACAGCTGATATGGGTAAATGTTAACGAGTGAAAAGGAAGGTTGACAAATTGCAACTCATATGTGTGGAAAAATGTTCCTGTACCGGCGTCATATCTTGTAAATATTTTAGAGTAATATTAATCCGTGATATGAAATGGTACAAATATGTGAAATCTGTTGTAGGGATGTTCGAAAGGAAGATTTAAATTCGTGGCAAGTGTTGAGTGGAAAATGCAGTGAAGATTAAGATCTAAAGGAATTTAAGTGGAAGTCGCTGGCGCGACCATCTATGGAGTGCTCTCCAGCATTTTGCGTAATAGGTCTGTATAATCCAGAAATGCCCGAGAAACCTTTCGCAGGAAGCCGTTCTGGGGAAATTTAGAGAATTAATTTTCTGGGAGACAGTATGACAATTCCACTTTCACGTTCGTATATGTCGGGTAAGAATTATTGGAATAAGACGAGAGAAATGCGCTGCGTACAGAGGCTCATAAACAATCACTGTCCCTCGTTCAATATGCGAATGAAATAAGTCAAATTCGTTAATGTCCATACTAAGCACCCTCTGCCACTCGCTTTACAGTGGCTTGCGGAATAGTTAAGTATAAGGGACAGCCATTGAAAACAAAACAGATAGAAAGAAGAGCTGTTTCAGAAGTGATCGCCATAATTGTTAATACGTTTATCCCACTGCGAGACAAGACATTCAGTGCTATCATGGAAAAATGTTTGCGGTTGCCTACGGAACCATGATTGTAACCACACGGTGCACCTCTTTGTCCGAAGCAAATCGACGTTCACGAATGTCTTTCTCCAAAAATATGAAAGTCGCACTGGGAGAGATCGGAACTGCATGCCCACATATTGCCAATGTTGTTTCAACTGTGCTGCAGAAGTTTCGCCGGATAAGCCCTTACCACACATCCTCCATACAGCCCCAGTCTCTCCCCATGCGGTTTCCATATTTTTGGAGCGTTGAAGAAAGGCATTCGTGGCCGTTGCCGTCGATACGTTTCGGAGGAAGAGGTGCACGCGTGGGTACAATCATAGTTCGGTAGACAACAACAAACATTTTTCCATGAAGACATTGACCGCCTTGTCTCACAATGCGATAAATGTATTAACAGTTAAGGTGGTAACTTCTGAAATGACGAATAGTTTACTTACTTTTTTCCCCATCTGTCTCGTTTCTATTTGTCTGCTCCCTTATAGGCGTATACGTGAGATTACTGTTCACTTTCGGTGACTACTGCTATGTCATCAACCAACCGTATCCTGTTCATTTCCTGCCCGTGACAAACACTGCATATCGAGATAGTTCTTTACTTCCCAGTTTGCCTCGAGAGGTACTTATCTAGGAATCTTTTGGTGCACGCTACTGCACATATCGGACAATGTATAAAACCCGTAACGTAGCAAGACAGTGAATTAACAGACTGTTCAGATATAAGACTTGGCAGGAAGGAAGGAAAGAAGATAGTTTTACATCCCGTCGATAACGACGTCATTATAGACGGAGGACAAACTCAAAGAGAAGAATGGTGCGGAAGAAAACAGCCCGCGTCTTTTTCGAAAGAACCGTTCCCGCATTTGTCTCAAGCGATTTGGGAAAATTCCGGAAGAATTAATTCCAAATAGCAAGGTGGGGAATTGTTCCTTGATCTTTCTACATCTACGTCGATATTCCGCAAGCCAGCTGACGCTATGTGACGGAGGGTACTTCTCACACCGTTAACTGATCCCTGTTCTATTCGCGAATGGCGCGTGGGAAGAACGATTGTCGATAAGGCTCTGTATTAGCTGTGGGAGGACGCAATGGCACATCAGTGAGGTTCTAGGTATTAAAAGCGAACGACGACGCCACTGCCGCCGTAGCTTTGCTGTAGCTGGCGTTCGTAGCAGACTCGCTGCCGTTATCTGCGTTTCCGCCTGGCACGGGCGTAGCCCAGCCTCAGCCGACCGTGTCCGCCGTCTTCCGATTGTTCCCCGTGGGCAGCCAGACGTGAGTGACGCTGCGCGCGTGGGCCGCTAGGAAGGCCCCGCCGGCTTACGCAACACAGGCGCTACTGCGTTTCACGTAGCGTCCAATCAGCGGGGCAGAGCAGGGCCGTAGCGCAGACGGGGGAACAGCCTTTACGAACCACCACGGTGAGAGTCATATTACAGGACGTTGAAACAGTAGCATCACATGTAAGTAATTGAAATTAAAGAGAGCCGGCCGAAGTGGCCGTGCGGTTAAAGGCGCTGCAGTCTGGAACCGCGAGACCGCTACGGTCGCAGGTTCGAATCCTGCCTCGGGCATGGATGTTTGTGATGTCCTTAGGTTAGTTAGGTTTAACTAGTTCTAAGTTCTAGGGGACTAATGACCTCAGCAGTTGAGTCCCATAGTGCTCAGAGCCATTTGAACCATTTTGAAATTAAAGAGAGAAAGGGGGGGGGAGGCATGATGAAACCATATGTAAACTTTAAATGATCATATTAGCCTTGTCGTCCACTGGAACCGTATTCATCCGTATAATCGATCACCAAAGGCTAGCGAATCGAGGACTGGTCATAATGTTTTAATTATTACTGCCAAAACATAATGTTAAGTAATTTTTGTTTGTTTGCACGTACATGTCTGCAGTCACGACGTGCGTTGTAATACCCGCGGCACAGTACCGTAGCACGTCGGTAGGAAACTTCGTAGCCTATTAAGAAAGTGGGAGTGGACTGAGGCGTTTTATTTTGGCCCCTATAGTGGTACTGTGGCGCGGAGATTTCATTGTGTACCAGGACTGGACGCATGTGCTTGGAAGCCAACAGAGAAATTACCGTGTAACTTTATGTATTCAAGATTATAATTAAAACTTTGACTACACCGCGTACTGCCGGCCAATACTGAGACAGGTAAATGCATTGACACGTGTTTACAGTATACAACAAACTTGAACAATTGCATCTCAACACAGCCAATTCATTGATGGCTCCCATTCGTTTGGTATTGTCTAGGTGGCTGACTGATCCCGTTTGAACTCGGTGTGTGAAAATCGCATTTTCACTCGTTAACAAAAATGCTTGGACGCTGGCTAAAGCCTCATCCTTTTGGGTTTTTGTTATAAAAGACACTCAGGAATTTCAGTAGTATAGATTTTTTTATTTTTGAAAGAAAGAATCTCACATAGTGAGGCATTAAGGAATAATAAATTTTCTGTTAGAGAGGGGGGGTGGGGGGGGATGTGGAGGAGGGGGTTAAAATTTTAGAGGAAGACCTAGGCATGAATACAGCAAGCAAGTTCAAATGATATAGGTTACAGTAGTTGTTCAAGAGATGAAGACGGTTGCACAAGACAGACCAGCTTAGAGAGCGGCATCAAACCAGTCTTACGACTAAAGACCACAATAGCAATATATTTTTTACAACATACTCGTAACACATTTCTTCTAATCACTGGAATTTTATTGGCATGTAATTTTTTTTGCAAAATTCAAATAATTGTTACGTGTTTCCTTTTCCGTTCCCTAACTCCAGTTCTTTTGGTGTACGTGAAGAAAATGAACAAACATGTGCTCTGCCGAATGCATCTCTTTTTTATTATTTCAGTCCTTGAGATTCTACAGCAACTTATACGATAGGTTCTTTTGTGGCCCTACATCTTGAAGTCACATAATTACTGTGCAAAGCTTCTACAGCGATCAAATAAGCCATTCAAAAACTGCAGGCGATTCTCTGTGGCATCGTCATTCTGGTCTTCTGCTCTCACCTAGTACAACAGCAAATAATCATATGAGCCTGTAGCAAGGAGACAAATTTCCTTGACAACTATTAGTTATATTCTTGCCAAAGAGAGGTCAATTTCGTGTAATACTCCTGAAGTCACATTCGTCGTTGTTCCCTTCCTTTGGTTTATTCCATATTTAATGTCTTTCCATGTCGCCTGCTTCCTTAAAAGTTACTGATGGTTGCTCGCGTGTTTTCTTTTTTTTTTTTTTTTTTTATCCGATGACCTTCGTACAACGCCTGTCTTTCTGTCTTCTGTCATTGATCTGGATTTTTTTATATTTTTTTCTTCACAAATTGTTGTCTGCTGCAGAAGGATTTCTCAAGCACACCTACGTTTGTGCAAAACGTGCAAAATCTTAATAAGGTATTTTCTGACAAAACTATTGTTTGGATGTTCTTTTCTAGTTAGTGAGCACATTTCTGCCACTGTGCAAGGGATAAGAGAAGCCAAGATGTGAGGTGCTGTTGCGTAGCTAAATGTACGTAGCAGCTTAACCGGTTTTCTTCTTAAAAGTGGGCGTCCATTGCTGAAATTTGCGGAGGCTGCGAGCCGAAATGTCACAGCGCGGCTGTTACTACTCGCGAGCTACTAACACGTGTATCCTGAGTGATTAGTTGCAGCGTGACGCTGAAAGTGGCACTCATTAAAACTGGCTAAATTAAGGATGAAAGTTGTGATAAAGTATTCAGGGCTCTTCTTACTGAATAGAACTGCGATGCTGCCATGGTTATCTACATTATTCAGCATTTTCGCCAGGAAGCTGCCACTTCCTACGAAGTTTTGCGTACATTGTATGTAATGTATACTTGGTAGCCCATGGATTTGTCGATACACTGTGAAAAAGCTTAAGTCGACATATTGGTTAACACGAAATAATCTTGCAGTCGCGACACAATATTAAGTGATTGTAATTTTTTTTTTTTTTTTTTTTTTTTTTTTTTTTTTTTTTTACTGTTCCGTACCTCAATCGTTAAAAACAGGACCCTTATAGAATCACAGACCCTTTTCCTCAGAAACCGGTATCAACTTGAAATTTTTGTCTATGGACCCTTGGATGTGTACAAAATTGAAGCTTTTGAGTCAATTCAGTCAAAAGATGCAGCCATTAATGTCATATTTTATATCCAACTCATTCATAGAAAACCTATAGGGTACTTCCTGTCGACATAGAATCATTACATTTAGCAAGAATCAAGTTGTCACTGTACAAGTAAAGGAAAAGCCCGAAAATTGTGAATTTGTAATTATATGACACGAAAAATTTTTTTTTTGTCATTTGTTATCCGACTGTCCGTTCATACGTCTGTTAAAATCCCTTTTTCTCAGGAACGGGTGGACGTATCAAGTGGCATTAAAGTCATGTGTTAAGGTCTGTAGTCCTTTAGCGGTGCGTTTTGTCACATATTTTGAAACTCGCAAACTCTTACATCAAAACCAATAGGGTACTTCCCGTTGACCTAGAATCATGCGTGATGACTGGGTGTTGTGTGATGTCCTTAGGTTAGTTAGGTTTAAGTAGTTCTAAGTTCTAGGGGACTGATGACCATAGATGTTAAGTCCCACAGTGCTCAGGGCCATTTGAACCATTTTTTTAAACCTAGAATCATGAAATTTGGCAAAAAGCAAAATTTAATAGTACATGTAAAAGAAACATACGAAAAGTGTTAATTTGCAATTATATCGACGAAAACTTATTTTTTTTGTCATTTGTTATCCGACTTGAAATTAAAAACATTCTCGAACTTCATGGGTTCCGAGGACCGATATCTTGCCAGTATCAGTGTCGATAACAGGCAAAAATCATCGAGATACTCGATTTCCGGGATGGATGAACTGTCTGTATACATAATTAAGTCTGTATGGAACCTATCCAATTTTTTTTCTTGCGATACGAACCAAAAATCATTTAACATGAAGAGATTTCGCTTCGTGGACGAACAGATATACCCGCTACGATTGAAAGTTGTTTTCACCTTGCGGATGCCTCCAACGTACCCGATTCTTTGACGCCTAGAGAATCGGTGAATATTGAAACTGAGCCGACTTTAAATGGAATGTTTGGGGAAGTGTCTGTATAATAAAACTGGCTTAGTGTCTCATTGCATGAATTTGATGCAGTCGATGATGATGTATGTGCAGCACCGATTATGTCAGTCGGTAACATTTTGGACATCGTTCAGAGATCGTATGATGGGATCGATGTAGACGGCGACGAAGAATTTGAGCGTGAAATTAGCATTGCGACTACTATCCCTACTACATCAGAAATATAGAGCATCATTAAAAGTGTCTTCAGTAACTTAGATGTGAATTCGAATGGGGAGATGAATAAAATTGTGAGTGGTATGGATTAATTTGTCGAAAATTCGACGCTGAGAGAGCCATTATAAAAATCACGTTTTTCGTCAGTAAACTACACTCCTGGAAATGGAAAAAAGAACACATTGACACCGGTGTGTCAGACCCACCATACTTGCTCCGGACACTGCGAGAGGGCTGTACAAGCAATGATCACACGCACGGCACAGCGGACACACCAGGAACCGCGGTGTTGGCCGTCGAATGGCGCTAGCTGCGCAGCATTTGTGCACCGCCGCCGTCAGTGTCAGCCAGTTTGCCGTGGCATACGGAGCTCCATCGCAGTCTTTAACACTGGTAGCATGCCGCGACAGCGTGGACGTGAACCGTATGTGCAGTTGACGGACTTTGAGCGAGGGCGTATAGTGGGCATGCGGGAGGCCGGGTGGACGTACCGCCGAATTGCTCAACACGTGGGGCGTGAGGTCTCCACAGTACATCGATGTTGTCGCCAGTGGTCGGCGGAAGGTGCACGTGCCCGTCGACCTGGGACCGGACCGCAGCGACGCACGGGTGCACGCCAAGACCGTAGGATCCTACGCAGTGCCGTAGGGGACCGCACCGCCACTTCCGAGCAAATTAGGGACACTGTTGCTCCTGGGGTATCGGCGAGGACCATTCGCAACCGTCTCCATGAAGCTGGGCTACGGTCCCGCACACCGTTAGGCCGTCTTCCGCTCACGCCCCAACATCGTGCAGCCCGCCTCCAGTGGTGTCGCGACAGGCGTGAATGGAGGGACGAATGGAGACGTGTCGTCTTCAGCGATGAGAGTCGCTTCTGCCGTGGTGCCAATGATGGTCGTATGCGTGTTTGGCGCCGTGCAGGTGAGCGCCACAATCAGGACAGCATACGACCGAGGCACACAGGGCCAACACCCGGCATCATGGTGTGGGGAGCGATCTCCTACACTGGCCGTACACCACTGGTGATCGTCGAGGGGACACTGAATAGTGCACGGTACATCCAAACCGTCATCGAACCCATCGTTCTACCATTCCTAGACCGGCAAGGGAACTTGCTGTTCCAACAGGACAATGCACGTCCGCATGTATCCCGTGCCACCCAACGTGCTCCAGAAGGTGTAAGTCAACTACCCTGGCCAGCAAGATCTCCGGATCTGTCCCCCATTGAGCATGTTTGGGACTGGATGAAGCGTCGTCTCACGCGGTCTGCACGTCCAGCACGAACGCTGGTCCAACTGAGGCGCCAGGTGGAAATGGCATGGCAAGCCGTTCCACAGGACTACATCCAGCATCTCTACGATCGTCTCCATGGGAGAATAGCAGCCTGCATTGCTGCGAAAGGTGGATATACACTGTACTAGTGCCGACATTGTGCAAGCTCTGTTGCCTGTGTCTATGTGCCTGTGGTTCTGTCAGTGTGATCATGTGATGTATCTGACCCCAGGAATGTGTCAATAAAGTTTCCCCTTCCTGGGACAATGAATTCACGGTGTTCTTATTTCAATTTCCAGGAGTGTATAATATACTGTATAGAGCCTTTCTGCGTGTACAGTATGTATGTTAAGAATAAATTTCAGCACAGAGACGGATTACTGCACTGTAATGGAATTCGAGGCGATCAAAAATTCGGTAATTGTTCTTTTTCTGCTTGTACAGTTTATCACGAAAAAAATATTTTGGTCCTTTCAGTTTTGTGTTAAACATTTTTCTTGTAGTTCTCCGTGAGAAGAATCCCTTTTAACAGTGGATCTTGTTAAAAAGTGATTATTGTTATATGTTACACTTTTACACTTCCCGAACAGCAACAACGAATGTAGCAGATCTCAGTTTTATGGGACGAAACTATGGGCGGGTCGCCTCTCGAACCCGCTTTCCTGTTTTCCATGGACATTGCTTCATCAATCACGCGATCTGATCACGCCTAATGAAGTGACTGACAGCATACACTTATCAAGCGAGTATTCCCTTTCCTTCCAAACTCTACAGTGAGGATCTTACGCTGCTGTGAAACCTGGCGCCACTGAGTGAACGTACAGGGCGGGTAGGCCGGCTTATCCGTAGACGTAGGGCTGTTGTTAACAAGGGGAAGGCCTCAGACACGGCCAAACTATTTGGCTCATGTTTGGCAGGGCGCTTGTGTAACACTAAAAGTTAAGGACTCTCCGTTCTGTGAGAAAACGACCCCTAAACTTCATGACGCACAGACTCCACATACACGCAGTCGATAAAAGATAGAAAACCGAGCATTTTCGTGTCATATACGGACGCCTATTTTTCGAGTAATCGAGAAAAGAAAATTTCACGACTGCCGTTTGTTTACTTACAAGATGAACTCTTTTTCATCGAAAACAGCGCTGACCTTAGCGCCTGAGTCAACTAGCAGCGAGCGGATCGCTTGTTTTCGATTCCTAAATGCATTTTGCGGGTATTTTTTCATACTTATAGCTATGCGGCAATCGTAAAAGTTATTTTTTTTGTCTTATTCGAAAATATGCGTTTGCCGACCCTGTATTTGAAAGAAAGATAAACTCTGTTTTCAGTTATCCATCGATAGCATAAATTTTGAGTCGATTACGCTATTTGAACCTCTGGGGTGGTTTTCTCAAAACGAGTAAAACGGGGTGGACGTAGTAAGCCCTAATATCTTCTTTATTTTAGGTGGACATGGAGAGCAGCTCGTAACAAGGTGAAGGTTTGTTTTTGGTCCTTGAGACGTGATTGGACAGCGTGACTGGAAGCGCACAGCTCGCGAAAGGCAGGAATTTGAGTTAGAGTCGCAGATGACATTCACTTCGCTGACAGTATGCGGTACACGTGAAGAACTCTCTGTTACTCGTCACAGTCTCCTGATTTTAGCTTATCACTTCTGCATCCGTTTTCGACAATCTTCCATGATCGGTGCTGATGAAAGACGCGGAAATATTGTACCAAGTACACTTCTCACCTGAATGGATACCCTAGAAGTCGTCAGCCAAATGCGTCTTTGGAAATTTAAAAAACTGATGCATGGTAAAACCACTGAATTATATGTAAACAACAACTTAAAGTACCATTATTTTCATGATTTTATAGAAAAGGAAACCATACTGTGAAAACTATAATTATCTTTGGTAGTCTTTCTTTACAAAATGGCTCGTTACTGTTTGCTCTAGAAAACGCCAAATTTAGGCAGAAAAAAGTTGAGAGGGAAGATTAATTTTGACCAACGCGCATTTACGTGACTTCATTCATGCCTAGAATTAATCTCTGTGACGAAGAGTGCAGGTTTTTTACTATTAGGGACTTCACAGAACTTGCGAATTGTGATCTTCTTGATAAATCACAGTTCTGTCGTACCGTTTTATTTTCTGGATTTGACATACTTAGGCAGAAAAAAATCGATTGTTGTCTTTGTTACAGGTGTTCACAGCGAATGTAACACTCAATCAAAGCCGCCGCGCCGGCACTCGTTCGCTGCTTTAGTGTTCGACCATCACCTCGGCTGCTTGCACGACGTCTAGCGGACCACGTTTGATATCTCGGTAAGTCGTCGATAGATAATCTTTTTCTTTCTTTGGAGCGGAGGGGGCGGTCTGTAAATGGGACTGAACAGTATCGTGCATCATACTCGTGTCAGTCGATGTATGGCCCGTCATTGTCAGTTTATTTTCTTTTTAATTAGTGCGAATTACATCGGATTAATCTGTTAAATTGGGAGGTATACAAGTAACGTTCGAATTGAATACAATTCCCTGTTTTGGCACGTAAAATCCTCCATGGCTGTACAGACATGAATGGTAAACAAACGACAAAATTGAATCAACTGAATATAACTAAAACATCGTTCTGATGTTACGAGAAAGCATGAAGGATAGGTGTCCACAGCTCAAGTTCTGTTTTCGACAGATACAGTGCTAGTAACCTTTACGCAAAAGAAAAATGAAAAATTGCATGTGATGAGCGCAGAGCATAAAACACAGCGACAAAAACTACAGGTAAGATAAGAAAACATAATGTAGGTACACTGCGGCCAAGTGGACAGTTGGCACATAGGACGTACGCCTGTTGAGTACAGGGTATTGATCAGTCTTCGTTCGTGTAACTTCAATGCATCCGTGATATGGATGTATAATTTGACTTTGTTCTCTTTGGGACAAAAGCAGAAATAAAATATTCTTTCCTTGTTTGAAGAAATTAATGTTAGCACCATAACTTGCTGTTAGTGAATAAGACACGAGCTACTGCGGACCGCCTAACAACGAGTTTACATAATCCAGCACCTGGTGCGCGTGCATGCGTACGTGAGTGAATATATACGTATAAGTGTGTGTACATGCACATGTTTTCAACTTGCGTGCGGCGGCGACCATTAGTTTCGCTAGGGAATACCATTTTCAAGTCGACGTATAATTACATTAAAATAAAAATATCTTGCTAGGATAGGTTTGTACACAAAACATCATATCCAAGTTAACAGTTGTATTGGTCAAGAAAATTTATATCAAAAGATTATGTACAGTCGTATGTTCGCAACATAACGTAACTACACAAGTATTTACTACCCTTACTAGTCGTCAATTTCACATTATTCACTAAAAGCAGCATAAGGTAGTAAGACGGATTTCTTACCGAGCGTGGGGGCGCAATTGTTAGCACACTGGCCTCGCATTCGGTAGGACTTTGGTTCAAACCGGCGTCCGGCCATTCAGATTTAGCTTCTCCGTTATTTCCCTAAATCGCTTTAGGAAAATATCGGGATGATTTCTTTGAAAGGGCACGGCCGACTTCCTTCCCGATCCTTTCCTAATCTGGCGGGACCGATGGCCTCGCTGTTTGGTCTCCTCCCCCAAATCAACCAACAACAACAACAGATTTCTTCGAATATACCCTGTCATGAAAAAGCGGTATGCACATATACAGATTGCGATAGTATGGACATTGCATTGGCGAAGCTATCATTTGTACTCAAGTGATTCATGTTGAAATGTTTCCAACATGAGTATGGCCGCAGGACGGGAATTAATAGACATTGAACGCGGAATGGTAGTTGGAACTAAAGGCATGGCACTTTCCATTTCGGACATCGTTAGGAAATTCAATATTCCATCCACAGTATCAAGAGTTTGCCGAGAGTGCTACCACATTTCAGGCATCACCTCTCACCACGGAGACCGCAGTGACCGATGGCCTTCACGCAACGACAGAGATCAGCGGCGTTTCCGTTGAGTTATCAGTGCTAACAGATCAGAACTGCGTGAAATAACCGCAGAAATCAATGTGAGACCCACAACGAACGTATCCGTTTGGGCAGTGCGGCGAAATCTGGCGCTAATGATCTATGGCAGCAGACGACCGACGCGAATGCCTCTGCTAATAGCACGACATCGCCTGCAGCATCTCTCCTGAGCTCGTTAACATATCGGTTAGACCCTAGACGACTGGAAAACCGTGGCCTTGTCAGACGAGTCCCAATTTCAATTGCCGGCTGGAGTGGCCGTGCGGTTCTAGGCGCTACAGTCTGGAACAGAGCGTCCGCTACGGTCGCAGGTTCGAATCCTACCTCGGGCATGGATGTGTGTGATGTCCTTAGGTTAGTTAGGTTTAATTAATTCTAAGTTCTAGGCGACTGATCACCTCGGAAGTTAAGTCGCATAGTGCTCAGAGCCATTTGAACCCCATTTCAATTGGTTAGAGCTGATGATATTGTTCGAGTGTGGCGTAGACCCCACGAAACCATGGGACCAGGCTCTCACCAAGGCACTGTGCAAGCTGGTGGCGTTTACATCGAAAGGATTGGGTCCTCTGGTCCAGCTGAACCTATCAGTGACTGGAAATGGGGTATCCATTCATCGACGTCATGTTCCCAAACAGCCGTGGAATTTTTGTGGATGACAGTGGGCCATGTCACCGGGCCGCAATTGTTTTAAGTACATTCTGGATAATTCGAACGAATCATTTGGTCGCCCAGATCGCCCGACATCAATCCAATCGAACATTTATGGGACATAATCTAGAGACCAGCTCCTGCATAAAATCATGCTCAAGCAGCACTTTAGCGATTGTGTATGGCCATACAGGCAGCATGGTTCAATATTTCTGCAGGGGACTTCCAACGACTTGTTGAGTTTAGGACGCGTGGAGTTGCTGTTGTATGCCGGGCAAAAGGTGGTCCGACGCGATAATAAGAAGTATGCTATGACTTCTGTCATCTCAGTGTATGAGAGCTGTGGGGCTCGTCTTATAAAGAGCGATTTCCTTAAGAAAGGGGCATCTCGACTTGGGAGTGAGCCTGGGCGTGCGGTTTTAACAGACGCTATTGTAATTTAGCGTGTTAATCCTTCTCGCAATTGTAAATGGGGTAAGTAGGCCCACAATGTTGCATCCGACAAGGAATTAATCTATTCTTCCCAGATTTACTTAGAAATAACAGTCATCAAATTTACTGCTCTTTCGGCGATTGATATATGAGGTAATGCATTATGAAAAAGAAGACATAGCTTTGTAAAAAGCATAGAACTTTACTCTCCGCTTTTTGGGGTGTGATTTAAATCCTAACTTGTGCTAATACATGTTTGCTGTACGTCGCACTAACTGTTTCACAATGCTACGAAAAAGCTTACGTAGAGTGTGCTGTAGCGCGAGGTGCGCACCATCGCTGGCTGGGATTAGTGTGAGCCCGGTGGAGTGACGTCACGCGGTGCTCGGTTTTGTGCGCGCGCCGGCACGTCGCATGTATTTTTAAAGAGGCGGTGGCTGTGGGCCTCACGTGCTAGCGGCCGGCTGGCCTTGCCGGGAGGAGCGCTCGCGTCATCAGGAAGCCGACCCGCCGGCGAGGCCCGCATTAAATGCTGCGCGGGACCTGTCCGTCGTCCACCGGCACTATTCCCACGAGGACCACTGCTTGTCTGCTGTTCACAGCAGTTGTTTGCGTGCGACCATATTTTCTCCTTTCCAAAGATCAATGGATTTGATTATCTTGAAACTCATGCTACACCTCACAAATCTATGAAAAAGGAAATCTATTCACAGATTCAAAAGACTAACAGTCCTCTTGAACACTGCGCAGAACATAGACGCTATAGCGGTCTCTACAGCTTGATAAATCTACCCCGATCGAATGCTGGTATCCAGGCAGCTCATCCTATGGAGTATGAGAACTTGTACATTTGTAGTACTGTCCCCCTTTCGGCAAAAATTTGTGAAATAGCGTGTTTCACAGAGGAGTCACAATAGGATATCTCTGCCGCCTGATTATGTATTTCTTCCAGCATGAATTGCCGTGTACTCGTACAAACTTGGATCACCGCGACGGTATAAAGCGTGTAAACACTAACTGTTTACAACGTACCTTAGTAGTTAGGTGAAGTCCAGAAGAAGTTGGGGGTCTATCAAGCCCGGAAAACAACTTCTAATTGGTATACAAAAGTAATCTAAGCTACTAAGCCCATGTACACAGCACGAGACCTTGGCTAAAATCGCCTTTAAATGTTAAAAATCCCTTGTTCTTGCACTTACAAAATGTAAAACTGGCGTATGTATGAATTTTATCTCAAAATTTTGTGTATTTTAACAGGCTATCCACAAAGTACATTACGTTTTGGAATTAAAAATAAATAAAGTATTGGAATTTTTTTTTATTATATACAGATGATAGCCACACTTAAATACTACTTTTCTACATAGTTGCCATTTAAATTAAGGCACTTATCGTAGCGATGGACGAGCTTGGAAATTCCTTCGTCGTAAAATTCAGCCACCTGGGCCTTCAAACATGTGGTTACCTCTTCTTGAAGCTGTGCGTCGTCATCAAAACGCTGCATAGCCAACCACTTCTTCATTGCTGGGAATAAGTGGAAGTCGCTCGGTGCCAGGTCGGGACTGCACGGCGGATGAGGAAACAACTCCCACTTAAAAGAACTTCACCAGTGGCATTTGCCGTGTGGGCCCGGGCGTTGTCGTGAATCAGCAAGATCTTTGAGCCCAACTTTCCCCTGCGCTTGTTTTGTATTGCTCTTCTGAGGTTGTGCAGGGTTTGGCAATACCTTTGGGAGTTTATTGTAGTGCCTCTTTCCAGGAAATCCACAAAAATCACACCTTTTCTGTCCCAAAGGAGGTAACAACGTGGTTGAAGGCGCAGGCGGCCGAATTTTACGAAGAAGGAATTTCCAAGCTCGTCCATCGCTACGATAAGTGCCTTAATTTAAATGGCAACTATGTAGAAAAGTAGTATTTAAGTGTGGCTTTCATCTGTATATAATAAAAAAATTTCCAATACTTTATTTATTTTTAATTCCAAAACGTAATGTACTTTGTGGATAGCCCTCGTATTATCAGTTGAGTCGTTTTATTCGTCTGTCCTTCTTACTACAAAACGAATGTGCTTGTAAGAGGTAAGTTTAGATCGAATTGTAAGCATAATTAGTTTTTCATAACGTTTACAAAATTCTTTCTTTTATTACCTTCACGGGAAGTTGAAATTAATAATTTTTAACGAGATCGCCGACTAAGCCGTTGGCGCAAGAGAACGAGAGGGTACCGAATAATCTGGCGTGGCACGTTTGTGCTGTAACTAACTACACGGCGCAACGGAATGAAAGGATCGCTTCCTCGAAATCCCGTAATTCCCACTCACTGCGACGCATGGGTTTGAAATGTGGCTCCACAACGTTTCTCTGGAATCGCGCAAAAGCGTGGCGCCCTGCGACGTCACCCTAGGGCTCGACGACGCCTCAAACAGCAGGTTTTGATGCAGGTGGAAAAAAGACTACAGTTCAGAACATGTGAGGTGTAAGGTGGGTTAATGACGTCACTTTGACACCAAATTTCACCAAAATTCTTTCAATGCCACGGTGGACGTGTCACACAATCGGAAGTTCGTCACACCTCCCTCTTACCCCAGTTTCATCCCGTCCTTTGACGCCTCTGCGGTGGAGGTCACAACTGCAACGCCCAGCGTTGAAATCTCATTCTTCATATGGCCTAGGAAAACATTGCAGACACACCGCAACTCTGATTCGGCACGAAAAGGAAGCAGGGGGTGGTGTAAAGGATGTCAACGAAACCATCCCTTTCCCTGGCGCGATAATTCCCACCCATCACGCCCTCGAAAGTGACAGTTCGCAGAGCGATGAACAGCCGACCGCTGTGGGCGAGCGTTTCTAGGCGCTTCAGTCCGGAACCGCGCTGTTGCTACAGTCGCAGGTTCGAATCCTGCCTCGGGCATGGATGTGTGTGATGTCCTTAGGTTAGTTAGGTTTAAGTAGTTCTAAGTCTAGGGGACTGATGACCTCAGATGTTAAGGCCCGTAGTGTTAAGAGCCATTTAAACCATTTGAAGAGCGATGAACAACAGGAAGACGTTTTTACAACCTTCGACACCGGTGACACCCTCGGACGTTGTAAACCTTCTCTATGAACATTGTGGGCCTGCATCCACATCGAACGTGATTACGCCCCTTTGGAGCACAGCGCGACCGCCAATTTTTCTCGCATGTAATGTTTGGAACCACTAGGAGCCGTTCAAAACCATTGGACAAAATTTGAACGTGATCCGAAGCAGCAAAGGGTGCTTACGCTTTTTCAGTGCATCTATTTCGTGTCCTCCCGTGGTGTGATCACAGGGAGATGCGACATTGACATATGCGTGAATAAAACAGCAAAGGGTCCGTTTAAGACCACCCCCCTCCCCGTAGTTAGCGCCAACCTTTATTGCGAATCTGAAAAAATGTACCTGTATAGAAAGAACCCGTCTCGGAAGTCCTAGGTGCTTCCACACCGGCAACCCCTTTCGACATTCTCCGATTCTGGCTGCCCCGCTGTCAGGCGCAAGACTAGCATTGTAGCGGCGAAAGGGTAGCAGCGTAGCCTGCCTGCAGGCGCCGGGACTTAACGTCGAGGCTCCTCTCTAACGTGGTCACCCAAAGGCGGATTGGTGGGTCCAGTAGTTTTACCGACCTAGTGCGTGCGTGCGTATGTGTGTGTGTGTGTGTGTGTGTGTGTGTGTGTGTGTGTGTAAATTTGGTCCCCTCCCCTCTGTATTCACGCCACAGAGGCCAGCAACATAGGAATGCTGGAAAAGCATAGGCACCCTTTGCTGCTTCTGAATACGTTCAGATTTCGTCGAATGGCGTTGAACAGTCCTTAATGGTTCCAATCTGTACACGAGAACAAAAATTGCGGTCACATTGTGTTCCAAAGGAAACAGATCTCGTTTAATGGGGATGCAGGTCTCAGTGTCCTTAGGGAAGGATTGAAACGTCCGAAGGCGTCAGCCGTATCAGAAGTTATCAGTAACATCTTCCTGTTGCGCTGCGACCTGTCGTTTTGGACTGCAAACTATGTAGGAATCAACGCTCCAGAGGAAGGAGTGGTTTCATTGACGCCATTAATGCACCTTCTGCGGGCTTATCCTTCCGATTCTGAGTGGTGGAGTGTCTGAAACGTTTTCCTCGGCCGTTCATAAGAAAACGACGTGACTCCAGCACTGTGCGTCGCGGTTGTAACCTCCATGGCAGTGGCGTCAAAAGAAGTGTTGAAATGTGGTGCCAATCTGACATGATTAACGTACCTTACACGTCACACGAACTTCTGACCTGTGGTGTTTTTTCGCATTGGTCGGCACCTAGCTGTTTGGAGTGTCGTCGACCCCAAAGTGAAGTCGCAAGTGCCAAGCTTTTGCACCATTGCGGAGGACGGTTGTACGCACTTTTGAGCCATCAAACTTAAGCGTCGCCATAATTGGGAATTACGAGGCTTAGAAAAAGCGATCCTTTAATTAAGTTGTGCAGTGTATATCGAATTTTCCGTCTCTACTTCACCTATGCCACTGCGGTACGTTGTAAACAATTATCGTTTATACCTTGTGTAAAGTAGACGGGAGCACACTTTACCGTCAGTCTGTCCAACGTTTTTCAGTGGAAATATTACCGGTAGCTTAAATATGGCTACGGCTGATTCCCCCAATTTTACCGATAGATTAATACTACGCGGAAATATGTAAGTGGGGCGGCGGGTGGAATTAATGTTATAAATGTTTTGTTTTTATTTATTTAAGTGTTCCTATTATTTATTGCTGTTGTTTGCCATTCTCAACACTGGCTCTCTAACTACAATATTGGCAACCAGAAAGTGATTAGCAAAACGTGAAGCCTGTAATTAGAATTCCTAGTGCCCACTTCATCTGAGAAATACATTTATAGCTACAGCTTATAGCTCTGAGGGATTAGGAGATTGTCTGGGATTCATAATCAGAAACGATTCTCTCTGAAAGTCACAGACCAAAAAAAGAATCCACACCATCCAACTACCAGAGCAGTTCAGACTCTAATATGCTGATGCAACTATAACTGTTCAAATTAAATGTTTAAGTGAATGCTCGCCATAATTTGATGATAATGTTCATCAACCGCCACGCTAAATAATGGTAGAATGTCTGTCCCGCGGCGGCATGTTAAAATACGACATACGCAAACTGAAGATAGATCGTTAAAGTCATCCCAGAATTAACACTTCACTCGAAAACGATTTCATGGTTACGCGTATCCCGAGCAACTTATTATGGCAACCGAGGCTGTTTATAGCAATGATACTGACGCGATGCGACTCCTGGCACAGGTGGTGCGCTAATCAGCTTCGGGAGAGAACTGGGACCTTTTTTTCTCGCGCAGCGTCCTTATATATAAAGCCGCGGTGCGGACGGCTAAGGGAACGCCTGATCAAATCGGCTCTCCCGACTAGCCGCTGGGCTAGTAATGCACCACTTTAAGTTATCGAATAAATCATTGCTTCCTTTGCTGATGGCCGATGAAGCTCTCAATTTAAATGTGCAATCAGCACACAGGTAAGTAATCGTAATAAAAGCCTGACGTGGCTAAGTAAAATATTTTGGGCGAGAGAATTAATTTAGTTACACTACACGCAGTAGACGAGCTCTGAACTTGGCCTTTGGAGATACGCTATCGCTATAGTTTTATAGTTATTCAGTTGAAACTTCTCACATCTTTATGATTATAGCGGATCTCCCTTCTACTTAAATTTAAACATCCTAGCCTTATTTATTCGCCTACTTAATCTATCTTGCTTCCTTAAGACAAAGACCGGAAAATCATGAATTTCAACTAAAATTTTAATTTGTGAGATCCAGAATACTGTTTCTACTAAATTACTATGCAAAAGGAATGTAAATATAAATTTTTAAGTTTCTAGCTCTTTTCTGTTGCGCCAATGATTTTTACAGAAAAACGTCCAAATTTCGAAAATGGTTAAAGTTATTGAACTGATATTCAACACATATTGATTTAGTATTACTCCTGACATGCTAGAAACGTTTCAGGTTATTTACTTGATTTTTAAAGTATTGCGCAACATTTATGACGTCAGAGCTAGTTAAGCGGACTAGGCTGGCACACAATGGAAAGACTGATGTGAATTTTATAGGGCGTGAGTAGGCTGCTTCCCTACAGTATGACAGAAGTAAAACAATGAAGCGAATAGTTGTTCTTGGATAGTCGTAAGAGCTTTAGATATGACAGTCAAAATTTCTGGTTACAGTCTCAGTGTGGCATCCAGTTTTAATCTGCAAGGATTTTCAGAACAGTGGATACCCTGCGGCAAAGTGAAAATTTGTTCTAGCCAGTCCGTTTCCCTGCGGAATCCTTCCTTCCAGGAGTGCCAGCTCCTCAAGGTGAAGTTTGGAAAGTAAGGAGAGAGATACTGGCGGAAGTAAAGCTGTGAGGTCGTGGGGTGGTAGATTCGTACCTGGACAGCTCAGTCGGCATAGAGCATTTGCTTGCAGAAGGCAAACGTTCCGGGTACGAGTCCCGCTTCAGCACAGTTTTAACCTGGCAGTAGGTTTTAAAAATCAGCGGCCATTCCGCTGCTAAGTAAAAATTCATTCTGGTCCGGAGGGCTCACAGAGTTCTAAAGAATGCTCTACCGCTATGTATTTTTCAAGCGTTTTCGAGATCGCAGTTCAAATTTTTATAAGACTTTTCGGTACCATACGACAGCGCCATTCGTCAAGGAGCAGCTGTAGTACCAGCGTCTTTTTTCTGATCTTTCGCCTAGCGCCGTTATCGATACAATAAACCATGCTTCTTTGGAGAGAAACAATAATAATTACGTTAATCATTGTGGTACATTCGTGGCGAGGTATAATAAGGAATCGTGATGAAATCAACTTTTATTTGTTATTGGCGTATATCGTAAATACGGGGTTACTCATAAGGACTTCCACGGTTTGAGATAACAGCTGCGGAAACTTCAAGACATACAGAAAAAATAGTGAGTATATAGAACATCTCTCCAAGTTTTTAACTCGTACTACAGGTGCGCAATGTGGGCACCGTTTGTGACACAGAAAATGGCAAAATGTTCGGCTGCTTGGAGCACGTCTTCGGCAAGCTGCGCGTAGATGATGACGGAAGGATGACGAGGACAACATACACTCCGTCTCAGACAGAGAAAATCCACAACCCGACCGAGAATCGAAACCGGGATCCCTTTATCGAACCAGCAACGCTAAGAAGACCACGAGCTGCTGGCACAGCAAATGTCAATCCGGTCGGAACAGTGCGTGAGTGCAGTTCACTGAAATCGTAGCTGCCGGGGAAGACGCAACGACAACAGCAATCTTTGGAAAAATGTTCATTTGGTTGCATATCTGCAGGCGAGAACTATAAGATGCGTCCGAACGGAGCGTATTATTTTTTCACATGTTCTAGCTGGCCCATGTGGCCGAGCGGTTCTAGGCGCTTCAGTCCGGAACCGCGCGACTGCTACGGTCGCAGGTTAGAATCCTGCTTCGGGCATGGATGTGTGTGGTATCCTTAGGTTAGTTAGGTTTTAGTAGTTCTAAGTTCTAGGGGACTGATGACCTCAGATGTTAAGTCCCATAGTCCTCAGAGCCATTTCAGCCATTTTTTTCACATGTTCTGACACGCCTGCCCCCTACTGCAACTACTCCACGGCGTGCACTACGAATAGAAATTTGGAGAGATGCATGCCTTACAAAGATCGATGGACGCTGTATCAAAGCGGGTATAGCTCGGTATGACTTCACTGCGAAACCTGCACGTATAATAATGAGGCTGAGGAGATCCGAATATTTATTTATCGATTCACTCACGTGTGTCTCATAGAGACAGTGTATGTTACTCCAAGCATGCGTAACCGGGTAAGATTTCACTGCGATACAGACACGAAAGTATAAATAAATAATTAATTATTTCATCACGATTCCTTATTATATACTGAAAAATGTACCTCGCTACAAATGCAACAACAATCAACATTATTATTATTATTATTGTTGTTGTTGTTTTTAGTTTATTGGTTTGGCCCACCAAGGACCACATGAAATAACTTATCTCCTCTCTTTTCTCCTTCGTTTCCAGTAGTTTTTCATTCTTTACCCGTGTTTTTCAGTTCTTTCTTCTGTCCATACTGCGCCTATCGTATCTTTCGTTTTCTCTTGGAAGCCCTTGAAACCTTTTTACTTTTGATCTGAACTTTTCTCTTTCTCCTGTCTCTTCCTACTGTCTTGTTGGACTTGATAAAATTACAGGAAATTGTAAATAAAGAACTAGGCGTAAATAAAACATAGAGAAGAAGGGTCTAAGATTGGATTTGTGTTGTATTTGGAGTACAGCCTCACGGGGGGAAACAAAAATTGGTCAGCTTCAGTCTAATATCGTACTGCACCTCTAAAAGTTTCCATAACAGCTGTGTT
Source organism: Schistocerca americana (assembly GCF_021461395.2). Classification (NCBI taxonomy): domain Eukaryota; kingdom Metazoa; phylum Arthropoda; class Insecta; order Orthoptera; family Acrididae; genus Schistocerca; species Schistocerca americana. Next base: position 482,444,333 of record NC_060119.1, read on the forward strand.
TTCCGTTGGCTTAAGCTGTATATGGTCCTGGTTGTGGGAGACTTCAATTTACAGCCATCCCTGCTCAACAACTGCGCGGATGCGCATGCTGTAGTGCTGCCCACATGTTTAGTGCGTTGTTTAAGGGGGTCAGAGAAGTTTTGAGTGGTATCAGTTTACATGTGTTGATGTTTCCGAATGGAACTCTTCCCACTTAGTCACAGTTTCAGTTAAATATAAGTTACAACTTGCACCGTCACCAATTATTATTGAAGTAATATCCTGAAATAGCAAAAAATAGAAAATAACTGTAGTAAGTGTAGGTTTCGGAAGGCAATCGTACCTCGCACCAAATCTGGACGTAAAATTCGAAGACGCACATAATATTTGAAAAGGCATGATGAGGTCACCAAATTAATCCACCATACGTTTTAACAGCAGCACCAGTTAATGAAAGACTTTCGCAGAAAATAAGCGGTAGACAAAAATATGGAAACGTCATAAACGCAACACACTACCATGACTAATACGGTGTAGGAAAATCGTTGGCAATCAAAACAGTTTCCAGTCATTTCGGTATAGATAAAAACATGTCTTGTGTTAATTTCATTCTTACTGCCAAATAGTGGCAAGTTCAGTTGACGATAATATATGTGGATAACGATCACGCATCCTTCTCTCCAGAGTAGATCACAAAGGCTCAATAATATTGACGTCAGAGCCGATGTGACATTTCAATCTCATGCTCACAAAATCACTTCTGGTCGATGTGCGCTGTGTGAACAGGGGCACTGTCGTCTTGGAGCACAGCATTCTCATTGGGAACAGACGTTATACCATGGGATGGCTCTGGCCAGACAATCTGGACACACAATCCTCAGCAGTAATGCGACCTTGGAGAGTAACCATGGAATACCACGATATGTCTACCCACATCATCACTGAACCTCCGCCATGTTTCGTTCTTGGGATGCAAACTCGCCTAGAGCTTGGAAACAGAGCGCAACAGGCTCATCCGACCAAATGATATTCTTCCATTGCTCCATAGTCCAGGTTCTGTGGCTTCACACCGCGTTTTAGGTTCACAAGTGCGACATTCAGTTCTGCAGTGACCTTTGCAGCTGTTATCCTCTGTATTTTTCGTCACAGTCCTCTGGTATGACCGTCCGTCACAATCATTCAACACACACTTTCGTCAGCTTTGTGACTTAGCAGATGGTATTTACCACTTTCTCTGTATGTGGTATAACTTCGACCATTGTTCTTACCACGACTGATACTTGGAACGCATCGAGGACATTGGTGATCAAATACAACAGCGCAACCTGTGCGCTTGCGTAGCAACTGCATCTATGGTCAAGCATGCATTTCTCTCGCTGTGTCCACATTTTTGTCCAACCCTCTTTTTGTTTTAGAAAATAAAAAAATCAAGATTTACGGGAGCTACAGCGTAATAACCTATAAAACTGTCCGTTGTAATTACGTAAAAACAGTGATCAGTAAAGCTCAAGCCACCTTCCTTTAGACATCGCTGTATCCGAAAACCCATAATTTACAACCGCTTACATCGAGAAGATAGCTAAATACAAGGACGTGGCAGGTGAAGTAAAAGGCACGTGGGAACACAAGTCTGTACTCTCCGTCACTGTGATAATGTTAGAACCCGGCGTTGTCCCAAAATAGACTACGAAGAGCCTCCTGGAGCTAAAACTGCATTTTTCGCTCCGTTGGCAGCTGCAGACGGCAGTTGTACTGAACAGCTGCAGAACAGTTTGCAGGATTCTCGTATAACATGATTTAGCAATAACGTGTTATTTAAAATGTTACCACTATATCAATACGCTCTAACACTGAACGAACGACCACAACTATACGGTGTAATGCCGGACTGACGGTCTGCGCGGTAAAGCACAGAATGGGCAGTTTTTGGAGAAGATCGAAGGTAAAATACATGCAGAAGAGATCTAGTGTTAGCTTGCCAACGGAATCCTAAAGAACGAAACTGAAGGACCGATTTTCGTTGCACAAGAACAAGCTATTTGAACTAACGCCATCAAAGCAAGAATCGAGAAATCAGCAAAAGATCCGAGGTGCAGACACTGCAAATAAACTGACGAAAGAGTAGATCATATCTCGAGTTGTTACAAAAAGATCGTTCAGACTAATGACAAGTTAAGGCACAATGATGTGTGGTGAATTATCCACTGGAACTTAATGCCGAAATTATCATCTGCCGATGATAAGAAACTGAAGGGATCACAAACGAGAAGAAGTTGTCTAAAACGGACATGCCAAATTACAGTGGAACTTCCGACAGGTCGAATGCTGGAAAACAATACACCAGACATCACAACTGTAGGAAAAAAGAAAGTGTGGGTCATTGGCATTGCCATCCCAGGTAATAGCAGAATCGTTGACAAACAGCTTGAAAAATTTGCCAGGTACGAGGACTGGAAGATCTAACTACTGCGACGCTGGCGTAAACCAGTGAATTTGGTCCCAATGGATCTAGGCACACTGCGAGCAGCACCAGATCATCTTAGTGGGCACTTATAAACCATTCATATTGATAAAATATCCATCAGCCAACTACATAAAGCCACTTTGCTGGTATCTTCACTAATTAATATTCACCGATACGTCATGCAGGCCTAGACGCCTGGGGATTTGTCCGACTTGGCAGAAAATACGAAATCCAATATCGTGAACTCATTTGCTTTGTTTACTATTATAAGCAATATGTCTAATATAATTCATATAATATGGCTACAGTAGGTGAAACGCTTTTGTTGGCTGCTCTCTGTATACTCTACTTTCGAAAGAATTGAGGGCTACCCAACACAGAAGGTAAACAACTTAGTACTCACATAAGTATATTTAAAAAAAATTAAAAAGTACCAAGTCACAATATAAAAAACGGCAAAACAGTCTGTTTAAAATTTAGGGGACAGCCATCAGTACTATTACGGTCTACCCAGGATTGTCAGACTGCACCAGACATTTATGGCAATCATTTATATAGATATCTGAACCCAAAAAAGTATCTCTCTATGTGCTCCTGCCTTGCATGGACTGCTCAATATCGCAGCGAATTATCAGTCACACTGGCGTTCACGCCTTGTGCCTAAAACATTGAACTACATCTACGATATCGCGGGCATTGTGTGTCTTGTGTCTGCATATCGGCGTGGCTGCATATTAATCTGCTGTGACTCTCAGCGTATTGGACAATTCGGAACTAATACGATCAAAACCAAATCAGTGGAGTAAATTTAAAATTGTTATCTTCGATTGAGAGTCTTCGACAGATGTGAAAGTAACTTCGGGATGCCCCAGCGAAGTTTGCTGGGATGTTTGCTGTTCACATTGTTTGTTAATGGTCTTGCAGACAAAAATTAATAGTAACCACAGAATTTTCGCGGATGATGCAGTTATGTACACAGAAGTACCGGCTGGAAAACGCTGCTCAAGTATTCAGTCGGATCTTGGTGAGATTGCAAAGTGGTTGCTTAATATTTTCAAAAATATGAACTTGTGCACTTTACAAAACGATAAAACCGTGGTGTCCTATGATTGTATTATCAGTGAGTCGTAGATGGAAACGGTAAACTGGTACAAGTATGTGGGTGTAACACTTAGTAGGGACACAATATGGAACGAACACGTAGGCTCAGTCGTAGGTAATGGAGGTTGCAGACTTCCGTTCATTGGTAGACTACTACGCAAATGCAGTCAGTCGACAAAGGAGTTTGGGTACGAAACACTGAGGCGACGCATCCTAGAAAATTGCTCGAGCGTGTGGGACCCGTATCTGATAGGACTAGCGCGGTATATTGAACGAGTACAGAGAAGGCAGCAGGAATGGTCAAGTCTGTTTCACCCGTGTGTGGAGAAACTGAATTGTCAGGCTCTTGATGATAGACATAAACTATCCCGAGGAAACCTGCTTACAATGTTTTCAAGAAACGGCTTGAAATGATCGAGTGATCCAGGAATATGCTAAAACTCCCTACGTATCACTCCTATATGGGTGACAAGGACAAGATGAGATCAATTACAGCGCGCACAGAGCCTTTAAACATTCATTATTTATGTGCCCCCGTACGTGAACAAAACGGGAAGAAGCCGTAATAAATGGTACAATGGAAAGTATCCTTGGCTATACACTTTACAGTGGTTTGTAGAGTACGGATGTAGATAAATCTTCAATAGGTTGGCCATGCTTGCATTGGAAATGAAATGGTCGTACGGCATTTGTGGCCGGGAGGTCCCATCTGGGATTACCACTTCGGCGACTTGGCGTGTCGATGGTGATATGATGATGATGATGACAACGCAACACACAGTCGACCACATAAAATCTTGACTCGGCCGTGAATCGAATCCGTGGCACCCTGATCTAGAGGCAGCAACGCTACCACTAAACCACAAACTGCGGACTGCACATGTTGGAAAATCCGCTCAGTGATCTAGTGAGCAACTTGCTGTTTTCGAGTCTCACTTTAGTGGCGTTTGCTCTCACTATCACGAAGAAAGCTACTATTAAATTCACTTCCACCCTTTTTTTTGCCCACTGCTCTCGTCCAAGGACAACGTTCGTCTCAACAGACATGCTCAAACTAGTTGTGACAATAAGTCTGCACTGTACGCTTTGCTTTCGTGACAGAGTTTTCTAATACACAAAAATGTTTACATTTAGGGAAATGGGTTTGAGTGTGCCGGCACGTCATAATTGTACACTTCATAGTAATTTGTTTTTTTTGTCAACGTTTTGTATTAATATATGTAATTTTGTAAGATTTAACAGCAGTGTTTTAATTTTAATGGTCTTCACCTTGTGGAAAACAGCATCGATTCATCTCTCTCTCTCTCTCTCTCTCTCTCTCTCTCTCTCTCTCTCTCTCTGTGTGTGTGTGTGTGTGTGTGTGTGTGTGTGTGTGTGTGTTTTAGTATTACAACAGGAAGTTAGTTTCAAGAACGACGGGTGTTGCAAGTGAAGTCCGTCATTGTTCATAGGGAGGACTGCAGCCGATATCTGAAATGCTGTATAACTTTGTGAATCAAGTGTTGTAGAATGCGTCCTACTTCAAGGCGTATAGCACGCTTCAAGATTCGTATAGTCCTGGGTCGATGTGTATACAAATCTCTCTTGTGGCAGACCCGTAAAAAGAAGCCACTTGTAGTTAAATACAGTGAATGTGTGAACCATGGAGTAATGTATTGGGAGATCAAGCTCCCCACGCTAGTCCCAAACCCATTTGTTGGAGTTGCGGTTCAAATAACTGTTGGATGATGTTGACACAACACTGTGGTGTGCTGCTAACAGCACAGTCGTTCTTGTCAGAAAAACTATGGCCCTGTGATGACTTCACTATTGACTGCACACCAAACTGTCACTTTGTCAATCTGTAGAGGCCTTTTGAGTATTGGTTTACATTTCTCAGCATTCCAGTAACGCATTATTCTGCTGGTTAACACACCCAGAAATGTGGAAGTGTGCCTCGTCACCAAACAAAACATGTGCGCTCTCAGACAAGTTTTAAATCAACATTTCTCATGCCTGTAATCAGTCTTGCCGATCCTGTTGCAACAGTTCTTGAACAGTGATCGTCTTGTATGGATGGAAGAGAGGGTCTTTGTGGAGAATTCGACGCACGTTCCTCTTAGAAAGCGTAGGGTGGACGCATGCTTGCGAGCAGAATGCGTAGGAGACTGCAAAATTGGCCTTAAACGCCCAGTGCTTTCTGGAGTTCGACCGGTTCTTTGTACTGCAACTCTTTCTTACACAACACCGCCACACGCACCGAAGTTCTCCATCCACAACAAAATCGATTTCCAATCAGGAATAGCGTTTCAGGTAGAGATCTGATAACAAGAACGCACCTCACTCTGTATTGCAGCAATAGACCGATTTTGGAAACGTACGTTTTGACGACAAAAGCGTGTCGCTCGATCGGCCAAGCCCTGTTTACATCTTATAATGGCACTAACAGAGACATCGACTCCTTAAAGCCAATTTAAACCAAGGACGGCGACACGAGCCGGCAGTGTATTGTGTCACAACTAACCCCTGTCGATCATGATCATAAAGTGAACTGCTTGTAAACCGAGAAGAATGCCACCGTCAGCAAACTAAATACTCCAAATTCTATATAGGCATTGGCGGATGAATGGTCCTCTGTATCACTTAAATCACGTCGTCGACAGCTGTAAGAAGCAGGACGAGATGATAACGACATTTTGTTCTCACATATGCTGGTGCCATTGGCCATGCTTTGCTTTTTATCGACGGTAGTGTATGTTTCCATAGATTCAGTTGCTGGCCGAAACGTCACAATTTGATGGCGTATGGCTGTGGTCAGCCCATTTACCATATGTGGACATATTGAGCACATAAGGGATTAGGCTGGCACCTCTCTCGAGCTGCAGAATGCCCTTCATTTGAAGTTGCAGGGCCGGCCGAAGTGGCCGTGCGGTTAAAGGCACTGCAGTCTGGAACCGCAAGACCGCTACGGTCGCAGGTTCGAATCCTGCCTCGGGCATGGATGTTTGTGATGTCCTTAGGTTAGTTAGGCTTAAGTAGTTCTAAGTTCTAGGGGACTAATGACCTCAGCAGTTGAGTCCCATAGCGCTCAGAGCCATTTGAACCATTTGAAGTTGCAGGTCCGCCTCGGTAGCTGCGCGGTCAGTGTGACGGGCTGCTAACTGAAGGGACCCGTTTCGATTCCCTGCTGAATCGGAGATTTTCTCCGCTCAGAGACTGGGTGTTGTGCTGTCCTTATGTTCGTATCGTTATAATTGACATTCCACTGTTGAGAGGGCTATACAGGCAACTCCCGAAAGCAATATTTAAAAAAAAAAAAAAAAAAAAAAAAAAAGTCGCAGCCCGCCCTTAAGAACTTGTAACTTCCCTCCCAATATATTTTGGTGGTTCTTAATTGAACCACTCTTTTTGGGTAAGCGATTGTTATCAGAGAGAACGCGCTTGCTGTAGTGCTTTTCCAGATTAAAGTGTCGCACCGTAACAGTTCACAGTAGCTGTAATTATGCTTCTAATAATAATATAGTTCTCCAACGGATGTTAACAGACTAAAAATCACGATACTGATTTATTCACTTATTTCATGTGTAATTATGCGAAGCCTCCGCTATTAAACCAGTTAATCATTCGCCGTTGCCCTATCATTCGACGGAAACTTCCAAACTGATATTTTACCAACATCTGCAAACTGTTCATATATATTTGGTTGTTATGCGACTGCATGCGACCGTTCCAAGCGGAACCTGTACAAGGACTGCCCTCACTTCGCATAAAGATGCGTGAGCGGTAACTCTGGGCACTGTCGAACGGTGCTGCGAGACAGTAGCTCCTGCCGGAAAAGACGCGCCAAGCTCCGTATATCCCAGAGAACCAGAGATGCGTACACTGGACACACTGCAGAGTGCAGCGAAGCGCAGAACGGCGTACGACGCGGCAGGACTGTGCAGCGTGTTTCCAGGTGCGCTCGCAGCGATAAGAACGGCAAACGATAAACCCCGTTCAAACAGAGCGTGCACGAATTAATCATTTTCTTTGATTCCCTACACTCCGCGGAACTCGTTCGTTGTTGCGCAGAGCTGCGTCGTTTGATGTGCACACTGGACGCGCCGCGCTGATCCACTTTCCTTGATTTTTCACGGTGCTGCCGTTGTGGGCACGGCAGAGTGGGTGCGATTTGACTACGTCATATCACTGTCGATAGTAATATCCGTACAGACTTGATGGTAATGCCACTGCATCAAGCCCCCCAGACCCGAGCTTGTGTGTGCGGTATCAGTCTTAGTTTTGCGAGACAGTATTTACGTTCTAACGTCTATTTATGAGCTGTTACGTTTAAGGTCCCAGGTGATCATATCTGCAACTGTAGGTACTCGTTTGCGAGTAATCGACGAAAAAGAATTTTGCGTGTAACTTAGAGTCTTTAAAGTTACTAGTAATACGCAGATCGGTCAGTGTAGCGTAATGGTTAAGGTACATAACTATTCTACTGAAGGTTGTGGGTTATAATCACGTTAGGTGCTTCGAAATTTTTTAGTTTTGGGTCTTTATAGAAGTGACTTCGATCATGGTTCTTATTCAATTAATTGGTTTGAGTATTTTTTTTATTTCTGTTATTTTTCCGTGTTACGTTAATCATCATTTTAACTGATGACTTATGAAACTTCTGGTTTGGTAATATTCACATCTGTTCCCTGCCACCTGCATTATTTTGAATAAGAGTTATTACATTCTTCTTGGACTTTGAAAGGTATTTCGCCTGTCAAAATATAACTTGTACACATGAGTTTATTCGATATACCCCGTTTTAATGGTGCACGGTACCTGGTAATTTTCCGAAATTTGTTGCCTCAGTTGTGGGGGTTCTCTCTTGTTGTCCGCGAGTGGATATCTTTACGAAACGACGATGCTCCATCCTACACGATATCACTGTCCTTGAGCACTTGAAAACAGCTACCATTCTTGCTGGATTGGAAAACGACGTATTTTACCATGGACAGTAAACAGGGCTCATGGAACACCAGCAAAAAAAAGTAAAATAAAAAACTGACCTTATGAATGGCTCGGACAAGCTTGTTTCAGTCTTTTGGCGGCGGCACAGCACACGCCATAGTTGTAGTGTATTGGGTAATATGTTGTCGAAGTCATGTTATTGTCCCAAAGAACGCAGCTTCGAGTTTATTCAGTATCGGGATGCGGCGATTGGCTTTCGCCTGCCCTGCCGCCGGAATGCATACGTTCCGACCAAGGCGCTGCATATCGTGCGCTGTTTCTGTCTGTTTGAGAGATGAAAGGGACGCGGAATGAAATACGACGACTGGCAGCAGATGCTTTGAGAGTTGGCAGCCGTTAGCGTCCAGAGCCTCTGGCGGTGACGGAACCCCCTTTTGATCGCCTCGGTTACTTCTTTTCCGTGCGTGGATTGAATCGATTAACTTTGTCCCTGCCAGGTTACTTCATTGGTCCTTTTTGTATCTAAGCGTTGCCCTGTTTATGGTTTCCAACGGATATGTGATATTGTCAACGATGCTGGAAGGACAAGGAGTTTTAGTGACGGAAAACAATCGTGACTCATTCGTGATTCCATTATGGCTCCCCTTCTATTTGTTATGTTTGCGAATTTTCCCTTACAAGTAGTGGTCCCCAGGGGCACCGAGCGAGGTGGCGCAGTGGTTAGCACACTGGACTCGCATTCGGGAGGACGACGGTTCAATCCCGTCTCCGGCCATCCTGATTTAGGTTTTCCGTGATTTCCCTAAATCGCTTCAGGCAAATGCCGGGATGGTTCCTTTGAAAGGGCACGGCCGATTTCCTTCCCCATCCTTCCCTCACCAGAGCTTGCGTTCCGTCTCTAATGACCTCGTTGTCGACGGGACGTTAAACACTAATATCCTCCTCCTCCCCCAGCGGCATCTATACGGTGATGTAGGTTAAGGTCCCATGTATTACACAGCCTTACCGCCATTCACCCTGGTGGGCCGCCACTTGAAAATAATCGACGAAAAAAGATTACGAAAAAAAGATTTCCGTATTTCGCGTCGTGTTCTGTTGCTTTAAAATATACATGTTACTGATATGGTTGCGTAGCGTAATGCGTATAGTACACGCCTCACATACGAGAGTTTGTGGGTCTGAATTTCACCAGGTGCTTTGAATTTTTTTATTTTTAAATCTTTAGCGAAATCACATTTATCATTGTATTTATTCAATTAATTGATTTAAGTGTGTTTTTTATTTCTATTCCTTTGTTACATCATTTTAATCACCGTATTAACTTTTTCAATTGTTCTCATTTTTCTTCCCATAGTTCTTTTTCCACTAGGAATCTTCGTGCATGTAATTTTAATTATTTCCATGTTTTAAAATCGACTGAATTTCATCCGTATCATCATTCTATATTTACGTCCATATTATTCATCTATTATTTCTATTTCTCATTTCCTTGCATTTCGTTTTGCTTACAACCCCTTCTTTCGTTTAAATCTTCATCTGCGTTATTTTGCCGATAGTGCAATAAGACTTTGTGTTTTAAATGTTTGTAAGACGATTACCATAAAAAATGTACATCCCATAACGAAATTTACATTTTAGACAACATTGCTCGTATAAATAGATTATTTCGCCTTTTTTAACCGATAGAAGGGAATTTTCAAATGTTTAAATATTATGATAGATAAATAAAAATAAACAATTAACTTCACTTGCACAAAGGTTCCAGAATGATGGGAAGAAATATGGAGATCAATTGAAAAAGCTAATACGGTGATTAAAAAGAAGGGACAATGAAATAGAAATAAAAAGAAGACATTAAAACCCGTAAATGAGTAGAAATTATGGCCAAAGTCATTTCAATGAAGATTTAAAAATACACCTGACGAGATTCAAACCCACAACCCCTTTCATACTACGCTTGTAATGTAACAATTAAACGACACACTGAGTCTGCATCAAATTTCATTTTTAAATCTATAGACCATTACTCGAAAGTCAGGATTTTATTTTTCGTCAACTATTCGGGAACGGGGGCCCGCAGGAATGAAAGGTTGCAGGATTTGACACCTGGAATCTTAACCAACGTCACCGTATAGATGGTTTCAAAATGTTGGCCCCACTGCCGGGAACCTCTCATTATTAGATATATTAATTCCTTATTGACAATAATTTTCTGGAATAACTCATTGTATGGTGATAGCACAAAAGCGATCAACTAGAACAATACCGATTGACTCAGAGCCGCTTTGAAGGCGTCCCCTCGAGTAGATATATATTCCAACACCAGCTTGGCGATCTACAGGTTGATTCCGAACTTTTGGAGTTTATTGAGGAGAGTTGTAGAGTGTTTTGATATAAGGAACCTGCTGTCTTCAGTGGCTCGTTACAGAGTAATAATTATGATTCATTCTGCTTGTTACGACCCTTACCATTATTTTTGTGAAGCTGGTATTACTTTTCGTTGTCAACCGTAAGTACCGTGAGTAAATAAAACAAGTCTTCCAAGCAGGACACACAAGACCTATCGTCGACATTTGCACTGCTGTGCAGATAGTTTCACTGCAGTACAAATACGAGGGTAGTCTTGGTGGGCTAACGGGGAGAGGTCTAAGACACCGGCCCAGGAAGTCTCGCGTTCAGTCCCGGATAGGAACGCCGATTTCGGCTCGTTCCAGCACCTCCAGAACGGCAGCAGGTCCACTTACCCCGCTGTCACATGGGTATCGGGGATGTTACCTGAGAGTAAAATGTGGCCAGTGCGATGGGTCCGCCACTCTCCTCCTCCTAGCGCTGCAGTGAAGAAAGCCTCTACTCTACATACAGCCACGCCAATAGACCGGCCACAAGCTTGTGCCACAGACTTTATCTTTCATAATGAGATAAAAAAAATAAAACGAAATGCAATTATTCTGTACCGAGGTCATGGCGATTACTGGTCCCTTATACCAAAATGCTCCGAGAGTACCCGTGAAAATCCTCCCGAATTTACATAGATAGAGATCGGTTATGCTAGCCCACTAATGAAATTAGCCGCCACAATGAATTTCCATAATAACACGGTAAGTCCAGTTGCTAACAACTACCCCTTCTATTCTAAGTTCCAAAAAGTAACGTGTGTAGAGCAGATAACAGAAGATGGTTACTTGTTAATTGTATTTCACTAGTAAAATGAGTGGTGTCAAAGACTAATATGTTCACATTTATTCGAACAGTCGCAGAGAAACCCGGTGTTGCCCATGTATTTATTTTTAGCTGTGCGTGCACGCCCATACCACGCAGCGTGTGACCTTGCGCTTAATGTTTATGACGTCATATTTCCTGGAACTTAGTGTGGTACAATGATATAATTTTGTAGGTACATTGAGCAGCATACGTGGATACTGTCTGCAAACTGTGTTAGGGATGGAGTTAGTAGCAACTAAGTGATGAATTTAAACGTGATGCACGATGCGGCAGTTTTTCACGCATCTTACTGTGTGGTGTCACATCTCTTGACCTGCGTGTCGCACAATGGTATGACATTGTAGGTTCATTCAGCGGCACATGTGGACACTGTCTGCGAAATTTATTGCGAATAGAGATAGTAGCAAAGAAGTAATAAATTTAAACCTCATGCCTCGTGCAGTACTTTTACTGCATGAGCAGCGGAAAAGTAGTAAGCGATAAACTTTTTTCCTTACATCATTTTGCAGGGGTTATCAGCGAGGGAGAAGAATCGTAAAGGTTTGATATTATGTATAAAGTTTGTAGCAAGTCTCTAAGTGCTCTCATTCTCAAATACTGGATGAATGATGTCTGGAAACTCACGCGCAGCCGACTACGCTTCTTTTTCACTCCCGTCTCCACTCCTTTGATAGGTAGACGGTTCTTTCTCCCACAGCAATTGTTGCCTGATATTAGGGTAGGTGTGTACGAAATTTGGCTGTAATCGGTCAGGTGGATTAGGAAGAGATGTGGAAAACACACACGCGCAAACACACACACACACACACACACACACACACACTTCTGTAATATATGTCGAGGTAAGAGTATGCGGTCAGATGAACTAAAGTGTAATTAGATATAGAAAAGGAATAGCAGTCAGAGATTCCTTGGAAGTATCCCAAGGAAATGTGATTCACCCACGAAACCTTCATTACAATTATTTTTGAGTAGTAGTTGTCAGTGTGGGGAGAGAAGACTGGTTTAGTAAGTGGCAGACGTTAATAGAGACCCGCTGTGCGCCCTTGACACTTCGAAGAACGCAGCACACCGCGCACACAGAAACAGAAAAATTCGACCTTATGTTAGCCATTTTTCCGGCCCACCAATCGTCAGTGGATCAGGAGAAGGAAGGAAACACATGTGATAGCTGAGTATAGACGTAAATCTATTGATTTGATATTCCTCCAGTAGTATGTTTTCGTTATGAATTAGTAAGTTGTCGCTTAGTTACACATTAATAATTCGCCGAGAAGCGTTCGTCATTTGGAAATTAAAAGAAATTCGAGGATTCTACATTGTAGTCGTTAAGGTAGTTTGGCGCTCGTTGTCATCAATTTTTCTGTTTTTGTAGTGGACTGAATGTCCTTGATAATCATTCCTACTTATTCTAAAATTGACTTCTCCATACATTTCATACCCTCTAATGCACGTTTCAGTCTCATTTTAACTAATCGTGTATGTCGTTAATACATGTCCCCTACCCTGTTCCTTCTTTTGGTAGAGATTTTCAGCTGATATTTTTCTTCTAGGGTATTCTTCCTAGCATCACTTCATTTCGTAGACTGCTTGATCCTTCCAATTTATTTTTATGATCCGTTTGCAGCGCTGGATTGAAATGCCTCGTTTCCTCTTTTTCGGTTTTCCGATGGTCCACATGTCAATTCGTTATAAGACTGTACTCTCAAAGTAGAATTTTAGAAACTTCATCTTCCCATTCGCGACAGTTATAAATAGCTCACCAAAATTTTCTTCTCGTACGTGAACCTGCTTTTGAACTCTCTCATACTTGCGCCCTCTTACGTGTTCTCTGCAGCTTGGGCAGTAGATTTTTTTTTTTTTTTAATGTATCTACCTTAACTTTGATGTTTAGCAAGTTGCTATCCCTCTGTGTTCCACGCATCGTCAGTATGTCTCTTTGCTTTATTTATCTATAATAGTAAGTTTTGTGATAATAATACTATCCATTACAGTTACTTTCGGACAGAATACTTGCAGTATCCACGAACCTTAGTATTCTTCGTGTTTCACTCTTTTCACCCAGTTTCTAGGGACTGTATGAAAAAAATCATTTTGTTAGAAACTGGTCACCGACGCCATGCGTCATTTAGTGTTCGTCGGTTCTCCGAACTAGTAAGGTCTACTAATCAGGTATACTGCAAACCGTCTACCCCAGCAGATTGATACAGCGACTTTCAAAACGAAGACCGAAGGAATGAGTGTCTCTAAGTGAAGAAAGATATTTCAGAAGAGATTCAGGAACTTTAATTTTGCTGAACCTACCTGTTTTATGCGGAACGGATGACTGGATTAGAGGAAACACAGAAGGTCTAATTATAAGCATGCCGCTGAGTGTCTACACCCTGCCTCTCAGGGGCATAACAAACACTTACGCCCAACGTCGTGGGGAAGCGTCTGCAAACATTTTGTCCCTACCAAAAGTTGTTCCCCTATGAAGTGATTATTACCCCTAGACATTTGATGCAAAGCCTTTGAAATTCTCTCTATCTTTGAAATTCATTCATTCTCTCTCTCTCTCTCTCTCTCTCTCTCTGTGTGTGTGTGTGTGTGTGTGTGTGTGTGTGTGTGTGTGTAGGAAGAAAAATAAATTGGCGATTGTTAGGACGACATATAAAGTTGACTGCGAAATGTTCTTACATTACTGGCCAAATTCCGATTGAAAAATTTTAACCGCCGCTAGGGTTAGAATCAAGTAGAAGACAGGCAACATTGCGAGTGAATGATCAATCCTTTGGTGGCCTGGCACTGAGTGGAGGGAAACTAAGAGTATATGGTTTGAAGTTGTTTCACTGCTTTTCAGTATATTTGGAATCACATTTACTTTTTCTTTGCTGAGGCTCTAGGGCGTCGCGTTAAATGCTGTCACTGATAATACGGAGTAAGTGGCCGTCGTCTTTCAGGCGGTGGTTATGATTAATGTTGTGGAAGGGGGTCATCAGTGCAGCAATAAGAATGCCAGAAGATGAATACACGGGCGTGAAACAGTGGTCTCTTCAGCTTGTAGCATTCGCATTCCGATTCCGGAACATTACTGCGTCTGAATACACTTCGGTATACGTTGGTTAAACTACGAGAATAGGTCCTAAACTACGAGAATAGGTCCTAAGAGTCCACATCCAATGGTGTGCTAGGTCTGAAAGAGAAGTTTCCTTACTTGGTATATTTTAAAGTTGCCTCGTTGTCCGATTGGACTTCCTCTCTCTAGTTCGCAGTTCCTGGTCTATAAAAACTGAACACTGAAACTAAGGGTGGCAACTGGGGTTGCTACTAATGTTCCGAAGTGAATTCATACACTTCATTTACGTATTGCAGTGGTGGATATTACCTTTTTTTTATTTACCCTTCATTGTTAAATTAGGAAATTACGCACACGTTTGAAGTAGTTGTAAAATTAATGCCGTATGAGAGCCAGCAAGGTCCCCAAGTGAACACTTATTGTAATTTGTCTAACAGAAGTTCCGAACATCGCTCGCTACTATAGCGGCTATCATCAGTGGTGCAATAGCAAGTCAGTTTGTGTAGCTTCAAAAGTTTCAAGAGGCACTTTCCACTCATTCTACAGTTTCTTGGATGCAAAATTCTGAGATTCACACTGCGATGGTTTACACGTTTACTTCAGAGAACACCGATTTCTCCTGCAAGTTTCGCAGGTACACCACCTGCGCAACGTGCGGTTCGTTAATGATCGACGATCTCCGCCGCCTCTAGTAATACGGACGTTGTTCTGTTTCTGAATGTTCTTTTAATAAAATAATATTGCAATAACAACGTCAGTTTGAATGAAACTTCCAGTATGTTCGGCATAAACTTTCTGATAAGTTATTTTATTAATAATTTATATTAAAGTTTTCCAATTTGCTTACCTGTCTGCGTTAGAGCACAGATGTATTCTCTGACCAAGCTTTCCCACGCGCTGGTTTCATCTGTGTACTGGCCACCAGTCAGTATGGAGTGGATAAAAACTGCATATCGCTTCTTACTAGCACTGAACAAAACATTGGATTAAATAAAGTGAAGACTTGCAAGCTGTGGTTCATGAATAAGAGGCACACACTGTTGGAAGACAAGGTTTAGACCATGTGAGGAAGCGCCGTTCTCATTTCTCGTGATGCGACGAGGTTAAACACGGTCAGCGCACAGGGTATACCCTTCGTACACAGCGGATGCTTTTTCTTTTTTAAATTGTTATTATTCTCGAACTTCAACATTTAAGTTAGCTAGGCCACCGGAAAGGTGTATTTTCTTAATATATGGCAAACAAAATGTTTTAATTTAGTTAGGTGCAACAGATCATATAATACTCTCCTTAAGACAGTTAAGTATGTGCTGCCTCGTCCGCGTGAAAGAAAAGCTTACAGCAGTGTAAATGCTTAATGTTACGTAAAATGAATTTTCATTTTGACTTTGGGCTAAATTAAGATGTTGCAATGCAGGACACTAATTTGTAAGATATGAAAGAATTTGAGAACGAAGTGGTTTTTGTGTCCATTGTCTAGTACAGATTCTGCGTTATATAATTTTAAAAAAAGGAAGTAAAATTGGTTCAAAGTTAACGGCTCGCTCCGGCGTGATGACCTCACCAGTGTCCTCGGTGAAGTGCCAGACGCTTGCGTGTGTGGGCGCGCGTCCTATTTACAAGCCAACCGGTGGCTTTGCACTGCCGCACCGTCCTCGCTACACGTGCTGCACTGCGAATAGCGTCGAAAGTGACACCGTTTCACATCATACGTCACCGTTTCTTTTCTCTACACACAGCAACTAGGCCATTTGTATCCATGGCTGCTTTACCTACATCGTGTTCCACTTCCTGTAATCGTGAAGCTGAAACATATCTATTCATTTCTTTTCGAACAAAACAATTCATTTGGCAGTCTTCTAAAATCGAAACGTATCTGCTAGTTCTTGTGATGTCTCTGCTTCACCTTACTAGTGTGACCAAACAAATCACACTTAAATTGCGGGGACATAAGAGGTGTTATCGCGATACCTGTGGTGACAATCTAAAAATCATCATGCAGCTGTACACCTGGTCCGTGAAGTCCCCGTACCCCGTGGTCAAAACAGTAGATTGTGTAATGGAGTCCTTAAATACAACGAATCTGTATTTATACGCCGTGTGTCAATGGAGACCTTTGCATCTCCATGTCGTGCTTCCTTGCTGAGCATCTTAGGAGTTATACTTCAAAAGGCTTCCACAACGCTTTGCCCAGTTCTTCATTATTCGTGTAGCGACGTAGAGCCACATGCGACTTGATTGTACCACATAATGAGTTGCATGGCGGGGTACAGCCCGAGATTCGTTTTGACAATTTCGGTGGGGCTTTAACCACGTCTGCAATATATCCAAATAATGACTTCTATTCATGTACTAACAGGTACCTTGATACCTCCTGACCCACATCAGATCATGAGGGGGATTTCTCTTCCACTCTTGCACATAATAGGGATTTTCATTATACCATAAAACAGCATAATTCCTATGTGATCTGTTGTATACCACATATTCATCAGAAAATAACTCTACTGACCGAGACTCGGAATTTGCAGATTTTGCCAACAGAGCATACCAGGCTGAAACTTCCATGTCGTTCTCGGCTACTTCGTTCGGAAACATCGGTAGTTAATACTGAAACAAAACAATACAATGCTGACAACAATGTTTTTCATCAGCTTCAAAGTAGGTATACAGGTAACTATTTACTTTCCCCGTTCTACAGAGCTAGGAGGGTTACGAGAACAACTCGTTCGCCCTTGTAGATTTACGACACGTCATAGCCAGAATGCAATAAACTGTTAGCAAGGCCTTAAGTGCTGAGCAGTGTTAGCAAGGCCTTAAGTGCCGAGCAGTGTCACTGTAAATAATTTCCGGTTTTAAAGTTACTAAATGTGGCAGAAAGAAGTCTGTTAATGATGACTTTGTAATAAACACAATTAAATATCTTTGAATGTGGCTCCTTGTACCAAAGGGGGAACATGTTTGGTGACCGCTATTGGTCAGCGCAGATGATTCTGTGTCGGTCTTACGCTTACGATTGAGTTCACACATTGTGTTGAACGTACGGTTCAGTGGTAGACGACGCCTACGTATTCCCTTGCTGACCGAAATACATCGTTAGTTACTATTGCAGTGGGAATTACATCTTCGACATTGGACCGCGCCTCGGACGGAGGCCGGTGGGTCAGTATTATTCCATGGGGGACGTTCACCTGGGCTTCCATCAGACCTGTGGTAGTAATCGCTGTGGGCTACGTGACCATTATTGCGTATCACATTTATCCGTTCATGTTCGATGTGTCCTCCGACATCGATGGTCTCTACTAGCATGGAAATCGCATGGGGAGAGATGAGGCCTGTATAGAGGATGTGTAAGGGCCTCACAGCGAAACTTTTGCAGCACAGTCGAAACAATTAGCACGCCAGGTCCGGGAAAGCCGTGATGACCTTATCCTTTGACTTTAAGCTGCTCACTGACGTTCTGAAACATGACGCCACAGTTAACAATGAGCGGGACGTGGACACTTTGCAAAAACTTGAAGCGCACCGTCTAGTCCAAACGCCCAGGAATGTTAACGGACGGCAACATTCTGTTGCAGAATTGTATCCGTCCACACGTTGCCAAGTTGCTTCACGTATGCTTCAGAAGTTTCGCTGGGAAGCCCTACACATCCTCTATACAATCCCAATCTCACCCCATGCGGTTTCCGTATTGGTGGAGCCCTGGAGGAAGATATCCGTGGCCGTCGATTTGCTTTGACGAAGTTATGCACTCCTGGCTACAACCATGGTTCCGTAGGCACTGCAGACATTTTTGCATGAAAGCATTGGCCGTCCTGTAGCACAGTGGGATGCCGGCCAGTGTGGCCGTTCGGTTCTAGCCGCTTCAGTCTGGAACCGCGTGACCGCTACGGTCGCAGGTTCGAATCCTGCCTCGGGCATGGATGTGTGTGATGTCCTTCGGTTAGTTCGGTTTAAGTAGTTCTAAGTTCTAGGGGACTGATGACCACAGCTGTTAAGTCCCATAGTGCTCAGAGCCATTTGAACCATTTTGAACCTACGGTTGCAACTGGAATGGATTCACAGGCAGCTACAATCGCCTCTCTAATGTCATGCAGCGTACGTGGCTTTGTGGCGTGGACGGTGTCCTTCAGAATACTCAAAAAGACTAAACGGCTTTAAATTGGGAGATCTTGCTGGAAACTCAGCACTTCCTCGTTTGCCTATCCACCCCTCAACAATTGTTTCATCGAAGAATTGCCACACGTCACGATGGTAATGTGACGATGCACAGTCTTGTTGAAAAAATACAATCTTCATCTCGGTACAGTTGGTGAACAGCTGGCGCAATTCTTTGCTGCAACACGGTAAGGTACAGGGTGGCGCAGGGGAACAGGAAATTTTGAACGTTACAGTTGGCAGCACTGTAGCGCCGGCAGATGTTCGAAACTTCGCACAATTGATGTGAACGCATTGCCATTTAGTAATCATGGAGAATTGGACTGGTGCGGAACGTGCAGTAGCTGTGAGAGCGTTTTACAAAAATGGTGATAGTGCGACTGTCGCGCAGAGAACATTTCGACAGCATTACGAGCTTGGACGTCATGGACATGTCCCATCTGCGCATGCGATTACAACGTGGGTGCGTAATTTTGAAGAAACATGATCTGCCTTGAAAAAGAAACCTCCAGGTGGCATTCCAATGGTACGTACCCCAGAGAACATTGCAGCTGCTAGAGCTGCAATCGAGAGAAGTCCACGCCGCTCCGTTCGACAGCATGCATCTTAAGCGACGAAGCTTACAAAGAATACTGCACGAATTAGACTTCCATCCCTATAAGTTGCAGATTGTGCAACACTTACATGAGCGAGACCCAGCGTCACGTATCGAGTTTAGTAGCCAGATATAGGCTAAAATCAACGAGGACGCGAATTTCCTTGGTAACTTATGGATATCAGACGAAGCCCATTTCCACCTGAGCGGATTCGTGAAAAAGCTGATTTTTCGTTATTGGGCACAGGACAATCCTTGTGAGTTTCACCAGCGACTACTACATAGCGCCAAGGTCACAATATGGTGTGCTGTATCATGTCATGGTGTTATCGGCCCTAATTTTTTTGAACGTGAGGATGGTAGTGCAGTGACAGTAACATCCGCTCGATATGTTGATATGCTTCAAACATTCTTTACACCGAGACTGTACGAGGTTAATCTTAACGTCGAAAACATGTGGTTTCAGCAGGACAGAGCCACGTCACACACTGCTTGACAATCGATGGCAGCAGTTCGTCAATTGTTTGGAAGACGCATTATTTCACGTAACGGTGACATTGCATGGCCTGCGAGATCCTCTGATCTTACTGTGTGCGACTTCTTCGTGTGGGGATATCTTAAAGGCAAGGTGTACCGTACACGTCCTGCAACAATCCATGAACTGAAGGAGAACATTGAAAACGAAATCACTGCCATTCCCGAAGATTTGCTACACCGCGCATTCCAGAGTTTTCATAACAGGCTGTTAGAGTGTGAACGCCGAATGGGAGCACATCTTTCCGATGTCATCTTTAAAAAGTAAAGAGACACTTTTGGACATTTTGATTGTAAAGACATACTGAATAATGGCATACTGAATACATTCACTTTCGTTAATAAATTACTAGTTTTATGAATTTATTCATGGAAATGACGTTATTTCGAAATTTCCCGTTTCCCTGCGCCACTCTGTACCTTACACCTGTCACTGTTCCTTCAAGCGGGAAGGGCCGTAAAAGTCCTGTGCCAGACGTATGACTCCACACTGATGAACCAGGAAGATTAACAGCTCGTTCTTTCGTAACAGGGGGATTCCCTCTTGCCCAGTAAATACAGTCTGACCAGTGATGGTTCCATTCAGTTTAAACGTTGCCTCATCAGACCACATAACGACATCATCCAACTTCATCATCGAAAATCCATTCACAAAATTCGAGGCGCTTGTGTGGATCGCCCACATTCATCGCTTGAAGCAACCTGGGAATGTAGAGTTTCCACTTTGTTTGCTTTAAAACGCGGTGAACACTTGAATTGCTTACACCATACTCACGCGCAGCCTGCCGTAAGACTTCTTTAGGGATTTTGTGAAAGTTTGTACCGCTGCGTCTACCCCTCTTTCGTCCGCTGCTGATTTCTTCCTGCCACACAGTTTCTTCTTCAGATTACGCACACTTCCTTCCCTCTCAAATGTGTCACCTGATTTCATTATTGTTACACTTGACACTGGCGCAGTATCAAACTGTTCGCCATCGCCTTTTTTTCATGTCTTTACGTTTCCAGTGACACTTTAAAATCCACTTTCTTTGTTCCAAGGACAAGTTTCCAGCCGTCATGTTATTTACTTCCAGTTACTTGCATTTGAAAATAAAAAAAAAAAAGAAATCCAGTAAATGGCTACTCACACTAGTCATGAGAGCACCATATAATCACAATTGGATCGGGTTATCATTAGTATCTCCTCTTTATTGGAGTTCAAACGGTGTAAACCGCATATATTAAGAACATAAGATAACCTATTATGCTTCCCAGGGCACACCCAAGATTTCTTTCGTTTCTGTTGTGCCTTTCGGTATAATGTACTGTATTCGTCGAGTCAATCACACATCTGCGAAAACACTTCGTATGTTCGTATCTCGGTTAGCAGTCGACGATCTAGCGCCGTGTCGAATGCCTTTCGGAAAGCTAGGAATACGGAATCTACCTGATTACGTCTATCTGTTGGGTGAAAGATGTGTATGAATAAAGAAAGCTGTGTCCCACACAAGTCGTTCAGCTCGAATCCATGCTTATTCTTTGAGAGAAATTTTTCTTCCAGGAATGTCATAATGTTAAAGCTTAGTAATTGCTTTGCGGATCCTGAAACACATTGGTGTCAGCTACATTGGTCTGTAAATCTGAGCGTCCGATCTTTTTGTAAACAAGTCAGCTGCGCTGTTTTTCTGTCATGCGGGGCCATTCACTGCGTAACAGATTCGCAATAAGTGTAAGCTAGGAAAAGGGCTAATTCCGTAGCTGTTTCAGTGTAAAATGTAACTGGCCTGGTGCCATGCTGCCTTGAAGTAGTTTTAGTAGTACGTGGGAGTATGGATGGCATATTTTATCCAGTGGCGTCTTGAAACGCCACACGTGGTTATTGTTCGCTACACTATGGGAAAAAACGTAGTCTTACAGTATAGAGTCATCGCAGTTAAGTCTAGCATATATTGTAACACTACCCCTGATTTTGACGTAACGCAATCCATCTAGCTTTCCGTTATGAATGTTATGCATTTTTTGTCGTGTTGGTTTCTGGAGTTTGTGATACATTAGGTTGCTAGACTCATATGTTACGTGACCCGCCGTCTCCCTTAAGAGACAATAAATTCTTAACAACGTAAAACATTTGCGGCCAGCCAGAGTGGCCGAGCGGTTCTAGGCGCTACAGTCTGGAACCGTGCGACCGCTACGGTCGCAGGTTCGAATCCTGCCTCGGGCATGGATGTGTGTGATGTCCTTAGGTTAGTTAGGTTTAAGTAGTTCTAAGTTCTAGGGGACTGAGGACCTCAGAAGTTAAGTCCCATAGTGCTCAGAGCCATTTGAACCATTTGAAAACATTTGCGGCATGGTAAGTGACTTCCAGAGTTCTTCAACAAATCTTTTATAAATTTAAAAACGTGCTCTACTTTTTATAAAAGAGATGATAAAAGTAGCCCTGTAAACTGTCAAAGATAATATGAAATGTCTTTTATGAAAGATGCTTGACAAAGATCTTTTACACTGTAATACGGGCCCAACACATCTGCGGTGACTATGAAATTGAATGAACGTGTCTATTTCTACGAACAAGAAATTATAATTTCAAAACTAAGTAATAAAGGAAGTAATGGACTCTTATGTTTGTTTGCTTTTTCATTTTGGTTAATAAGCTTAAACATACACTACTGGCCATTAAAATTTCTACACCAAGAAGAAATGCAGATGATAAACGAGTATTCATTGAACAAATATCTTATACTAAAACTGACATGTGATTAAATTTTCACGCTATTTGGTTGCATAGATCCTGAGAAATCAGTACCCAGAACAACCACCTCTGGCCATAATAACGTCCTTGATACGCCTGGGCATTGAGTCAAAGAGAGCTTGGATGGCGTGTACAGTTACAGCTGCCCGTGCACCTTCATCAAGAGTAGTGACTGGCTTATTGTGACGAGCCAGTTGCTCGGCCACCATTGACCAGACTTTTTCAATTGGTGAGAGATCTGGAGAATGTGCTCACCAGGGCAGCACTCGAACATTTTCTGTATCCAGAAAATCCCGTACAGGACCTGCAACTGCGGTCGTTCATTATCCTGCTGAAATGTAGGGTTTGGCAGAGATCGAATGAAGGGTAGAGCCACGGGTCGTAACGCATCTGAAATGTAACGTCCACTGTTCAAAGTGCCGTCAATGCGAACAAGAGGTGACCGAGACGTGTAACCAATGGCAGCCCGTACCATCACGCCGGGTGATACGCCAGTATGGCGATGACGAATACACGCTTCCAATGTGCGTTCACCGCGATGTCGCCAAACACGGATGCGACCATCATGATGCTGTAAACAGAACCTGGATTCATGCAAAAAAATGATGTTTTGCCATTCGTGCACCCAGGTTCGTCGTTGAGTGCACCATCGCAGGCGCTCCTGTCTGTGATGCAGCGTCAAGGGTAACCGCATCCACGGTCTCCGAGCTGATAGTCCACGCTGCTGCAAACGTCGAACTGTTCGTGCAGATTGTTGTTGTCTTGCAAACGTTCCCATCTGTTGACTCAGGGATCGAGACGTGGCTGCACGAACCGTTACTTCCATGCGGATAAGATGCCTGCCATCTCGACTGCTATTCATATGAGACGTTGGGATCCAGCATGGCGTTCTGTATTACACTCCTGAACCCACCGATTCCATATTCTGCTAACAACCATTGGATCTCGACCAATGCGAGCAGCAATGTCGCGATATTCTAAACCGCAATTGCGATAGGCTACAATCTGACATTTATCAAAGTCGGAGACGTGATGGTACGCTTTCTCCTCCTTAAAAACCTTTTTTTTTTTTTTTATCCTTCCTGGTTTTGCAAATTTTAATGACCAATGTACATGGACTTGCAGTCCTTCATTTGAAGAGATAATCTGCTAAGATACTTCCACTGTCTCCATCTACCCGGAGTCCATTCAAAAATGTGTATAGCAGCGGCTAGACCATTGTTGTTTCAACAGCAAGTTGGCAGGAGGTTGTGCGATAGTGCACTGCCCGGACTTCCAGAGCAACTTGCCAGATGGATGCGGCGTTGCTCTGCACGGCAGAGGGCGGGGAAGGGTGAGCCGTAGCCAGTGAGAAGCCGAAGCTCTTCTCCCATGCAGTCAGCAGTAGCTAGTACGTTGGCAACAGTGAACGATAGCCGTCTCTCGGTATGTGGCACATCGATGCAACTTTAAGCGCTTTCTCTGCTTTCACAGCTGGCCGTATATTAACTCTCGCTCATGTTAGAACAACCTATCTAAATACGTATAGGGCTACAGTAGCGGTGCGGATGTATTCGCATTTTTGAATGCTGATATCACTTCAGTGGGACCTTTCTAAAAATAGAACTGTCAAATTTACTGCGTTTCCCGGTAATGTTAGATAATGTGGAACTATCTATGTATTGCTAGATTTTCTGGGAATTAAAAATCTCTGCATTACTTGATGTATTAATTGTCAGTAGTCGTCCTACTACAGCTCACTCATAGATTAGGACTAATTTTACCGCCTATAAGTGTTGACTAAGAAACCGACTTCAACACTAACGTAGGAAACAATGCTGCTTCTTCTTCGAATAGTCGGTAGCAAATAGCAGTTTGGGCTAACTCACTGGAATTCCGGGTTATCGCCTGTTTTCTTAAATCTCTAAACGGACCAAGCCATCTCGATATTCGCCTCGTTTCAAATTATCTTTCGACGTGAATCCGAGAAAATTGTAACCTCTAACACCGAGAAGTTATTCACAGCGCAGCTGGCACTCGAAAATTACTTACGCCTTTGTAAAAGGTGTGTAGTCTTCTTCTTGACATCAGGTTATTCTAAATGTTTGTTCATTGTCATGTCAGAACTCCTAACTTCACAATTTCTTCGTGTTTGCGAGCATGGAGAACGACAAAAGGAAGTGTTCCAAAATGTGGAAGATGAGGTAAAGGAACTTGAACACATTAGAGAGCATTTACAGCGTGATTTGAGGAGCACGCGAAGACATTTTCCCATGAAGAAAACTTTTAATACTTTCATCTGCTAGTAGCTTTTGCACGAATTTTGATAATTGCCGTGCAATACCGTGATTGTAATGTCGTTCCGGAGAGCAGTCGCTATTATAAAGACAACTATCATATGCAAATCTGACACCACCACCACCTGGCCACGGCGTTTTACATAGGTCTACTGCTACTGACCTACTTATTTTTTTTTTGCTCTCTGGATCAGAGTCTGGGTTTCAGTTACGGCGCTGAAGGGAGAGTAATACAAATCTTTTTCCTTTATTAACGAGACATAGCAAGTTTTGTGAATATTGCAGTATATACTATTTTCCCACAACGATAGTTGTTTCCAACATGTGCGTGAGATACATTCCATGGAGCCTAAACATCAGTGAAACAGCCTACATACACGCTGATCTTCTTTAATTAGTACTTAAACCTTCATGAAAATATCATCGTTGAAGGCGATCTGGGGTGTTCGTTTGACGTTGACCAGCGACAGTTTTAAAAAAGTTTATGTGACTCAGAAATTGCTTTGGTGACTTAGGAGACAAGTGCCAATTCGGAAATGCCCTTCCGGTTACAGTGAGTGTGCAAAGTCAAGTTTTAGAATTCCACATTGAAGGAAAGTAGGAACATTGCGCCACGTTCCTTCACGTCCTTATCCTTCGCGGCACAAAACACCGGAGAGCGGGACAGCACTCACGTTCACTTGCGTTTGCGTACAAGAGCTTCCAGTTAGAGGGAGCTAGCTTTTCTGTTCCTGTGTCTTTCACCCAGCAGTTCGACGGGGTAACCGTCATCCCCGTAGGGCAACACCGACTCAAAGGAAGGCCTCGGCGCTTGTTCGTGACGTCACGTCAGCTAGGCACGGCGAACACCAGATCTGTCGTAGCCATACTCATAACGGTGGTCTCTCCCTCTCTGACACAGGAAAATGTGAAACTATTGGCGGTAGTTGACCAACACACATTGTTCTGAGAGATTTCTGCAATCAATTAATTGTGCAATTCATTACACCTCTTAACAAATAGTGTACTCCTGAACTTAAATTTCCACCTGTTTTAAGGATTGACATACAAAAACAACTTCATGGTCCAGCAGCAACAAAATTCGTGCGTCTTTACCTTATTTGTAAATCTGAGGAAGTGACGTTTGTACTGGGTTTCTTTTACAAGAAACTGTGAACATGTTGGTGCTCTTCTTTAGGTATCTTTGTTGACTATGGGGTGAGGAGCACTGAATGTTAATAAAATATCTTACGATTGTACACGTTGGGGGAGGGGGTGGGGGACAGAAGAAACGGCAAAAGAGAGATACTTGTTTTATCAAACAAAATTTTTTTATCTTATAAAGTTTCTCCTTTCAGCTGCAAGAGGGGAATATTTATCTTTTCTAATGTGCATGTTTAAAAAAGTTTAAGCTCAGCAGTATTTTCGTAGTATGAAGCTATTTTGTTTCCTGTTTAGAATTCCTTTCGTTGAAAACGACTGTAATCTAATGACTGGCAACAGTACACATGTAAATTAGTTCACATTTCCAGTGACGATGTCAAACATAAATAAATAAAAGAAACGAGTTCATTGTAAGGGGGTTGGGGTAAATTTCGATAGCAAAATGGATCAAGTAAATATAGTTACTTGAATGTAAAATATCCGAAGCTTGCAATGGGGCAAAGCATCTTCTCATGTTGATGTACGTTTGTTTCGACAGGATTCAGTAATACAGAACTATGATCTTTATTTGTAGCTTTACGATAGTAAGAAAATCTTTCATCTAAATAAAACTGCAGAACCCAAAACAATACCAAACATTTTGTCCAAAAATAAGAAATTTATAGTGATAATCACACCCAGGCGTTTCTGCCTGCAACAGACCTGGCGTTCGCCGTGCCGAGCTGACGTGACGTCACCAACAAGCGCCGAGGCCTTTCTTTGAGTCGGTGTTGCGTAGGGGGACGTAGTATGCTTGTATGGAAGCAATGCGACGGTAACGGTGTCTTAACTTACAAGATACTTCCCTGCTTCTTGTGAGATCTAATTCACAATCAGTAAGGCAATTAAATGTGAAGCCGGTCATTTAAAAACATTTTGGCCAGCGGTATGAAGACAGGATCCAAGCACGTAACTTAAAATGGGATTAATGTCATTTGTACAATGATAATAATTTTTCTTATATATTGTTGCTTATTGTATTCTAAGACTCTCCCAACAACTTTTGAATATGCGACATCTAAATGGTTCTGAGCACTATGGGACTCAACTGCTGAGGTCATTAGTCCCCTAGAACTTAGAACTAGTTAAACCTAACTAACCTAAGGACATCACAAACATCCATGCCCGAGGCAGGATTCGAACCTGCGACCGTAGCGGTCTTGCGGTTCCGGACTGCAGCGCCTTTAACCGCACGCCACTTCGGCCGGCTGCGACATCTAATCTTTTGTCATTATACATCTACATGGATACTTTGCAAATCACACTTAAGTGTCTGGCAGAGGGTTCACCGAATCACCTTCATTATAATTATTATTCCAGTTTCGAACAGCACGCGGGAAAAGCGAACACCTATATCTTTCTGTGCGAGCTCTGGTTTCTCTTATTTTATTATTATGATTGCTTCTCCGTGTGGAGGTCAGTGTCGACAGAATATTTTCGCATTCGAAGGAGAAAGTTGGTGATTGAAAATTCGTGAGAAGATTCCGCCGCAACGAATAACGCCGTTGTTTCAATGATGTCAACTCCAAATTTTTATCATTAATTTGTTCGGTTTTAATTAATATGAAGAATGTGCGCTTAATTCTTTAGTTTGATATAATAGTGACTATAAACCATTTGCGTGCGCTCGTCTCTGATGATGGCAGAATCGAACTCCTACTCTCAACGAATGGACACATCTCCCAACGGAAGGGGAAACATAAGAAGGCAAGGGGGACATATACTTGATCCTTACGTGACTATACTTAGCCTCAGATCGAAGTTACTCATTCAAGAACTACTTAATGTTTCCAGAATGTGTTTTCACTTTGCAGCGGAGTGTTCGCTGATATGAAACTTTTTAAAACTGTGTGCCGGGCCGTGACTCCCGACTTCGAGTCTCGGTTCCGCACACAGTTTTAATCTGTCGGGAAGTTTCATAACAGTGCACACTCCGCTGCAGAGTGAAAATTCATTCCAGAAACATCCTCCAGAGTGTGGCTCTGCATGTTTTCTCAATATCCTTTCTTCCAGGAGTGCTAATCTTACAAGGTGTGCATGAGTGCTTCTGTGAAATTTGGAAGCTAGGAGACAATGTAATGGAGGAAGTAAAGCTGTGAGGACGGATCGTGAGTCGTGCTTGGGTAGCTCAGTCGGTAGAGCACTTGCTCGTGGTAGGCATAGGTCCCGAGTTGGAGTTTCGGTCCAGCAGACAGTTTTAATCTGTCAGGAAGTTACTTAATGTCTTATTAAAAATTTATGACTTAATTTCTATCCACGATGAAAGATGAAAATCAAGCAAGATATTACAAACTGCGGAGTCTGCTGATCCAGTCTGTTGCTTTCATCTACCCCCACGTATCTACCTCTCCATACAGCGGTTTCACCTAACGCCATCTTCTTCATACAGGGGTTTCACCTAACGCCATCTGAAGTCACACCTGATAGCGCGAAGCTAACGCCCGAAATGTGTCTCTGGATGCACGGGGTTACTCTATAAAACAAACGCCCTGAATCACTCCCGGAACGAACTCGGATGATGGAATTTATCTGTAAACAAGTGCCAAGTCTTAGGCGAGGACGCCCATTGATCCAGCTAGTCACGAAACTTTGAAGGTTACACGTAACGTTTTACACGTTCTCCTCCTTCCCGCCCCCCTCCCGGTATTGCTGCAGCATCACTCGATTCAATTAAAGATTTTGATAACAACTCCTGCCTAAAAGGTAGAGAAATGTAGTAATCTTTAACGAAAAAGAATGCTTAAAATGTTGCTATTACTTATCATTTTACTATATTTCACAAGTTTACAAATATTTGACGTCTGCAGTAAACGTGATTAGACCAAAGTTAATCATCCATATATATTTTTCCCCTTATCTTCACGAATAGGTAAGTTTCAAACACGAATAGCCAAGTTTCAAAATGTTACATTTTCTTTGAAGAAAAGGAGAGGCAATGGGGTGCGTTGAGTTGTATTCTAAATATGGTAGCACGCTCATTTTAACTGTTCAGGACACTAGCCAAATTTCAGTACCTGTGGACAGCACTAATGATCTGATGCATAACAGACTTTAACTCCAACCACAGATGGAACAGACTCAAAAAAACTTAACGTATTCCAAGTACACGGACACCGATGCGTATCCCTTATTCCCCGAGATTTTTAATTTCACATGTTTTGATTAATGGTGGATTCCTTCTGTGAACTGGTCCTGGAACTTGGAATACATAGGGAAAAACATTTGTGTACTTCGTTCGTTCCGTTTCTTCAATCGCAGTTTCATCATCAGTGGATAGGTAAGTGCTGTGTCTCGTTAACAAAGGGAAAAGACTGGTATTATTCATTTGCGGTATACGGAGAGTGAATACCGTTATTTGTGCGCCTCTTTCGATTTCCGGCCATGCTTGGTAGTCAGTCTGCGCATGCACAGTTCGCGGACTGCCTGCACCGCCCACGCGATTTCGTGCACGTGCCGGAGGAATTCCAAGTTCAAGGAACGCAGCGTTTGGAAGCGTTGATTTCCTCATTTGCCTGCGCTGTCGCTTGCTAGCGAACTGTGCCACCTACGCGCTGTTCAGACGTGAGTGGTTTATTTTCGAGTGAACAGTGTGTTGTGCTCCCCGGAATAAACTTTGTGGCTTGGCGAAATAGTGCAGCACTAGGGCCTGTCGTTCTTTTTTTGAGAACGTAGTTGCAGTTGAAAGGAAGGGCAACGTCCGTATTTTGTGTTAGAGATGGTTACATCTTTCGGCAGTGTACGGAATCGGCAAAGAGGATTGTTCGAACGGCCATCCAAGCGGTACCAAGAAAATTTCACCATAATTGGTTACTGATGATACCTGTATTAGAAAACTTTCAAACTAGAGAATCACGAACTTGTTATTTCTGAGGTCAGTGACTGGCCAAACGTTCACCGTCTGATGGAATTCAAGGTTCCCCTTACAACACCGTTACCAATATAGATCGACAATTGCAAGATGTAGAAGTGTCTGTTTTGTACCTTTTGTGTGATTACGTTTAGTATAACTGCAACAGACAGAGCGTAGGCTAATTATGCACACCCTAAATATAAACACGTGGTTTTACAAACACTGCCTTTTGTATTTCGCTCGTACTGTATTGTTTCTAGAAGCGCTCCGGACCCCATCACGTCCGTGATCGTTGTAGTGTTGTTTTTATCTGCTGTTACGTCGACCTTACTCACTTCCAGTGAGGCAAATAATCATCGATGCCAGTACGCTTCCACAAAAATAGTCGCCGATTTGCTATAGTGTTAAGTAGAATTACTGAGTATAGTATCACTAGCTTTGTGCGCGCTGCTTTCGCGTAGACTGTTTGGCCTGCAGCGTTTTTTTTTTTTTTTCCCCTCTGTAATCGAATCTTTATGTTGTTGACAAACTGCAATACCTTCTAGGCTTTTCAAGCTCATTAAGACCATAAGGATGGTCTTTTCCGAATGTTGTTCTGACCAAAAAGCGAATCTTGTAGCTTTTATATATAACCGAGAAGTAAAATTCCAGTTTTCATAAATTAAGCTCTAAAAATTTTTTAATGTAACGAAACATTTTCTTAAAAATTTTCTTCCCTCATTGCACTCCCTTAAGGGTATAATTTCCAGAAACACTGAAACACGTATTTTTTTAATTTCTTACCCAGAAGTCAAGTACTAATTTTCATAGATATAACCTCAAAAATCCTTTAGTAATTATGTAGTAATTATTTATTTTCAAAAATCTCTCACCTACTATTTTACCCCCTTAGTGGTTGAATTTCCAGAAATGCTGAAGCGCGTATTTCTTTATTTGTGATCGAGAAACCAAATACCAATTTTCGTACTTCCAGCTTCAGGATTTCCTTATTAGCGGCAATTTTTTTATGTAAGAAAAGCCCTTCATCTCCCATTTCACCTCCTTAAGAGTGGAATTTCGGAAAATCCCTTCTTAAACGACGCCTACAGTATGGGACCCACATCTTTCCAAATTTAGCGGTTTTGGCTGGGCGGTGATGAGTCAGTGAGTCAGAATATTGCCTTTTATATATAGTATCATTACAGCAGAGTTCACGTAAAAACGTTGTTCGCTAAACCAAACAATAAAAAAGAGCTTACCAGTAGGTACGCTTGTTATATTATCATATTACGACTCCCTCTGAGTCCTTTCGCTCTTACTTTCGATTTAATACATACATACTTACCACTTCAGATAGGCAGCTACGATAACATCGCTTCTGTTGTTGCACTACATGTTAAATCTCTTATCCTGCCACTTCAGCGATGTGGAAACTGACTCAAAGTCGGCAATGGCATTTGTAGAAAATTCCGCAGCGACTACGAAAGTAACGGCGAACATTTCACTTGCAAAGCTCTCCAACCGACCTTTAATTCTCATGTGGACGGCTGTAGACTAAAGTAAATAATACTTCGGTAGCACCAGTAGATAAGCTGTGCAGAAACTGACTTGGAGGTCGCGCATAACCAGTGCTGCTACACTACTGGCCATTAAAATTGCTACACCAAGAAGAAATGCAGATGATAAACTGGTATTCATTGGACGAATATATTATACTAGAACTGACATGTGATTACATTTTCATGCAATTTGGGTGCATAGATCCTGAGAAATCAGTACCCACAACAACCACCTCTGACCGTAATAACGGCCTTGATACGCCTGGGCACCCTTACATAACACTTTAGCGACTGACACAAATATAAAGAGTGACACTATTCACAGTTCGTGTCTCCTCATTCTTTTGATCATCTGCGGCACAGTCTGAAGTCAGACGTGCATAATGCCCTGGGGAACATCGGTTTTTTGTATGAGGAATACGCTTAGTGTCAGCAGTTCGTATGTCGTCGTCTTATAACTTATTGTTGAATAACTTACGTATTGTTACTTAAGACGATTCTGTCTTTTTTGTATTGGTAACTGATTTTAGACTACATTATTTGCAGTCCTACGTTACTTTTTCCACTGTCTCTTTTCGGCCATCGAGTATGCATAGATGTTGGTCTCTACACTATACCTGGCTCGCGACAGTGACCTGCCTGCATTGTTTCAGGCAACGACACGAAACAAAATTTTACTGACACTTGATTTGAATAAGTGAATAGCATTACAATTATTCCGTATGACCGCCATTTTATTAACTCTAACCTCTTGGGAATATTAACAAAATCAATAAGAGCGCACTTAATGGTGTACGTTTCGACGAATTATGGAAGGGAACAGAAACTGTTTCAGGCATATTTCATTTGTCATCTTGGATGGTTCAAATGGCTCTGAGCACTATGGGACTTAACATCTATGGTCATCAGTCCCCTAGAACTTAGAACTACTTAAACCTAACTAACCTAAGGACATCACACAACACCCAGCCATCACGAGACAGAGAAAATCCCTGCCCCCGCCGGGAATCGAACCCGGGAACCCGGGCGTGGGAAGCGAGAACGCTACCGCACGACCACGAGATGCGGGCATCTTGGATGATAGTTGAAGCTAAATTGGCAGCAAAGATATACGTGCTCAAATGTACAGTTAATTGATTGCAAAAACAAACACCACAAATGCTATTGTGAATCGTAGTATCAAACGAATTAATATAGGTCGGAGTGGGTAGGGACGAATGTGATAGCAACTGTAACAAAATCGTTGGCATAAAAGAGACTACTAAGTAAGCTCTCTACGCGTCTAGAGAACGCAGTGTTATTAACAGTGCGGTAGGAATTGTGGGGGGGGGGGGGGGGGGGGGAAGGTTCGGTTAATAAGTAATTCAACAGATTTTTTTTTTCTGAAAGCAGGTTGGTTTTTTCAGTATTTCGATACACCATATTATTACCCACTCTCTTGGCAACAGAACCGTATTTTTCAACATCATTTTCATTTCAATTCAATACGACGGCCTGTCGCTACCCCATTGGGAGAGCCAGTACGCCTCCGTGGATCTCCGTTCAGTGCTACGGCATTATGCCATCTTACTGGGAGGGCCCGTAGGTCCGCATGGTACAACTCTGCTGGTCGACGTGGGCGCCAACGTCTTGCTGCAACAATAACCTCCCCATCACCCATGTAGTACTTCCCGCGGAGTGCAGCCTTCTTTGGGATAAAACTATGGAAGTAGAAAGGTACGACATCCGGGCTGTAGGGTGGGTGTAGAAGAACAGGCCATTGAAGTTCTGTGAGCTCCTCTCGGGTGCGCAGACTTGTGTGAGGCATTGTGTTTTCATAGAGAAGGATAAGTCCGTTTGCATTTTTGTAGCGACGAACACGCTGAAGTCGTTTCTTTAATTTCTTGAGGGTAGCACAATAAACTTTTGAGTTGATCGTTTGCAACATGAGGGAGGGCATCATACTAAATAACCCAGAAGACAGTCGCCGTGACTTGACCGGCTGAGGGCCGGCATTGAACTTTTTCTTCGGAGGAGAGGTGGCGTGTCGCCACTCCATGTGTTGCCATTTTGTTTCTGGGTCGAAGTGATGACCCCATGTGAGTCGCAAGCAATTCCGCACAGATGGTTCTTCGTTGCTCTTTATGATATTCTGTCAGGCGGCGATGAACGCAGCGGGCACACACCTTTGAGTACCCAAACTGTTGGACGAGAGTGTCCGCACGTTCCAACACTGCAGGAGTCACAGCTGTGTGCGGCCGATTGGCACGCGGGAGATCAGACAGGTTTGCGCGACCTTGCTGCGATGATGGCAGACACCTCGCCCAACGAGTCGCCACGCTGTTTTCCACTGCCAGGTGTGTGGAGTCATTCTGCAAGCGGCCGGCCGGTGTGGCCGAGCGGTTAAAGGCACTTCAGTCTGGAACCGCACGACCGCTACGGTCGCAGGTTAGAATCCTGCCTCGGGCATGAATGTGTGTGGTGTCCTTAGGTTAGTTAGGTTTAAGTAGTTCTAAGTTCTAGGGGACTGATGACCTCAGCAGTTAATTCCCGTAGTGCTCAGAGCCATTTGAACCAATAGCCATTCTGCAAGCGTCTGTGAATATAACAGCTCTCTGCTTGGAACACACCTCAGTCGCCACTTAAAAAGCTATGTATAGCGCCGCCATCTATCAGAACATCATGAACTAGGGGCTGGATCGGGAATATTTCCCGATGCCCCACAACAAACTCCTCATTTTTTCAAACGAAATTGGCCGAGAAAAGAAATGTGTTGCATTAATTACTTAACACCCCTCGTAAATAATTAATTAAAGATTAGTTGTTATTACCAGTTCTCTTCCGAACCGTGTGAATGCAAGAAGTGAGGCTATGAATGGATCACAAAAACTCCAATACTGTTCGATGTTAACTAGACGGTCGATTAGTGCGGTGGCCCTATAAAACTACTATATTTTCAATGTGTACTGCTATGCTACTTGTTTATATATTCATAACATTAGACATAGTGAATTTACGTAAAATCAAAACAGGTCTGACGTTGGTTTGAAAGATAGGCAGGGGCTCATCCGTAAAGAGAATTTCATTCTGCTGCTTCGCAAAGAAGCGGAGTTGGTTTAACGGGTAAGGAAATGGACTTGACATTTCGGGATGAGCAGATTTCAAACTTCAGCCCCCCCCCCCCCCCCCACACACACCTGGATCTGTGCTTTTCGTGGCTTCCCTTAATCGATTAATTCCTCATCCTTACCCTACACGAACTTTTGCTACTTGGCTACTCTCCTTGTCGTCAACTGTACGTCAAACCCAAACCCTTATTCATTTTACGTTGATTTCCAACCTAACATACAGTTTCCCATACCCTTTATAAATTCTTCATTCTATGACGAGTGGTGAGCGGTACAAACCTGGCTGGCTGCTTCGCATACAGCATGCCCCAAACCTTTTGGGACCAAACTTTGGCGGTTCGTAAAGCATTTGATATTGAATAGTGTGACATGAGAAACTAGTGATCGGAAATGAATATTAATTTTTTATGTACATAAACATCTTGGACATTATAAAAACGTAAGGTCAGAGCATCTAATCAAACTGACAACCGCAAGATTCAATGCAAGCAAGCGTTAAAATGGAGCATAAAAATTTATCGTGTCGTCGTCGTCATTATCGTCGCCGTCGTTGCTGTTGACTTCAGTCCGAAGACTGTTTTGATGCAGCTCTCGACTTAAGTCTGTCCTTTGCAAGCGTTTACATCTCTGCATAACTACTGCAATCTACGTCCATTTTAGTCATATCTCAAAAGATTTTAATTATATCCTTCTATGAAATGTTTATCCTCTATGTTTCACTACCTTACGGTGTTACACTCGGTACATACATCTTCACAAAATACTCCCTGACGGATAAATTTGTATATACGTGGTATCCGTTCTTTCGCATAAGTCCGCAGGGACAGATACCATTTTGATCCAGCAGCCACTATGAAGTAAGTCACAGAGGAATTACAGACATTGACTGCGGGTGGGCATTGATTTAAATCAATGGAGGAAGTGAAAATTTGTTCTGGACTGGGATTCGAACCCGGATCTTCTGTTCTCTAGGCATGTGCTGTGACCACTGAACTATCCAGACACAGTGACCATCGCACCTGCTCGGACTACCCTAGTTTGCCTCCGTCAGACTCCGATTCTCAACTTACCCACACACTGGGAATGTAGTGCCCCTTGCCCATTAGCCTGATTACTCGTGACCTTTGGCCTATTCCCCTTAAGAGTTGGAGCCTGGTGTCCATCTGCACTGAAGAGATCATTGGCCGTTCTCGCCTTAATCACACTGATCTGCCAGAACATTATGACCACATACACACAGTCTATATAAACCCGTCCAGGCGATATCAGCGTCACCTGGTGAAAAATGAGTGCTTGTCAGACACATGCACGGTGTCTGTGATATCAGTAAGGGCGCTGTTTGTGTGTGAAATGGGAAAGGCGCGCGATCTATCTCAGTTGGTCGAGGGCAGGTTATGATGGACTGGATGCTCGGCACGAGCATTCGGAAACTGCGCGACTTGTCGGGTGTTCGAGGATTGCAGTGGTGAGTGTCTTCAACACGTGTCGAAACCAAGGTGAAACTACGTCCAGGCGCCGTACGGTTGGGTGGCCAACCCTCATTACAGATATCGGACGTCGTAGGCTGGGCAACTAGTAAAACAGGACAGTCGGCGAACTGTGGCGGAACTAACATGAGACTTTAATGCTAGGCAGAGTAAAAGAGTATCTCAACACACAGTGCACTGAACATTCCTAACGATGGGCCTCCACAGCCGACGACCCATGCAAGTGCCAGTATTAACACCACGACATTGGCGGCTATGACTGAAATGAGCGCGTGACCATCGGCGCTGGATGTTGGTGCAGTGGCAGACCGTTTCGTGATCTAACGAATCGCGGAAGCTTCTTCATCATGCCGATGGGAAGACGCTTATCTGTCATTATCCAGGGGAACAGCTCTTTCCACCGATACTGCGGAACAGAGACAAGCTGATGGCGGCACATTGGGGAACATTCACGTAGGCATCCACGGGTCCAGTAGATCTCGTGCAAGGCACCATGACGGCCAAGGAGCATAGTACACAGGTTGCAGACGACGCACACCGCTTCATGATGACCATGTTTCCCGACAGCAGTGTAATTTTTCATTAAGATAATGCGCCATGTCACAAGGTCAGGAGTGTGATGGAGTGGCGAGTTCCAGTTGATGCACTGGTCCCCCAACTCGCCAGATTGAGTGTGACATCAGAGTTCATCGCTTCCGCCCCCCTTCCCACAATTTACGGGGATTAGGTGACTCTTGTGTGCAAATGTGGTACCAACTCCCTCCAGCGACCTTCCAAGACCTCATTGCTTCCACGCCTCGACGTGTCGCCACTGTTTTCCGTGCCAGCGGTGGACATACCGGCTGTTAAGTAGGTGGTCATAATGTTCTGTCTGGTAAATGCATGTGTATGTGGTATCTTTTCTTTCAGGCACTCTCATAGGAATCGGCCAAATGCCGCGAGTAAAGAGGTTAATGGGTAAGGGGCACTACATTCGTAGTGTGTGGGTAAGTTACGAGTTTGGGTCTGACAGGAGACATGTTAGGTTAATCCGTGCAGTTGCAGTCATCACTGTGTGTGGATAGCTTAATGGGCAGAGCAACTGCCTAGAGAGCAGGAGACGTGGGTTCAAATCCCGGTTTTCAATTTTCTCCATTGATTTAAATCATTGCCCGCTCGCAACCAATATCTGTAATTCCTTTGTGACATAAATTTGTGTTCGAGGTCAACAGATTTCACTTTTTCAGAAACGCTTTTGTTGGCATTGTCAGTCTGCATTTTATAACCTCTCTACTTCGACCATCTTTACTTACTTTGCTGACCAAATAGCGAAACTTACCTACTACATTTAGTGTCATTTCATAATCTAACTCTTCTCTACTTTTTGTGTTTCATTTCCTTATACAAACTTTATTGCGCAGTGTCAGATATCCGTATTGTACAATGAGACAGGCAGCCAGGACTCTACCAACCACTTCTTCTTCAGTTTCTACTGGGATTTCGTACACGAGTGACGCGTGAATCCGTCAAATTACCACCACTATCGATATGTCAGAGACGATCGAGTATTGAATTTCTAGGTCGCCATACCAACGTCGACGCATTATCCATCAGGACCTTATACGGGCTGAAATATTGATCTCCAGCCATTGGTTCCTGTCTGAGAATACTCAGTCTAAGATTCTGTATTACTTGATTCTTTAAGTCTTAGGATACCCGATATGTAGGGCGTAACGGGTATAAGTGCAGATATTTCTCTGCGTGGTACCTTAATATGTACACGCATCATTGTGTTGGTTGTTTTTTCTCTGCATGGAACCATCTTCCCGCAAGCATGTCAGATAATGTACTGCCTGATGTTTCTTGCACGGTCGTAACTGCATCACTTAGTGGACTGCCTCTGTCAATATAGACTAACCATTTTCGATCCACTCTTAAACACCTGACCTGCTGCCCAAGGAAAAATAAGCATTAATAGTTTTCTCTTGCCATATTTACTTGGAGGTACTACACACCCACTCTAAAAACATACGGCTTTGAATAGCTGTAATTATTAGTCTGCGGTTGACTTAAACACTGATCTAACGTTGTTCACTACACCGTCCTCAGTCACCAATAGAAATATCTGCACTTCTACCCATTACACTCTGTATAAGCTTCTCGATGATATCGCTCTTCCGGTCGCCGCAGTTACTGGCTCTCCGTCCTATTCTTCGGCTGCTAAACCGCTGTTGTTGGCCATCGTTTGGCGCCATAGTCGTTTGACTGAACTTCGTGGGTGCCGAACGTATAAGTGGTTGCCACAATCTGTTAACGAGAAAAGGTGAACATTAACTATTTGATGACAGTACCTGCATATTTTATCCGTCTCCAGTCTGCTAGAGTAGCTCCATCGCAGTTCGTTTGGTAAATGGCCCCTCGACTCCGACCAAGCCAGCTATTCCAGCTGTACTCTCTCTCTCTCTCTCTCTCTCTCTCTCTCTCTCTCTCTCTCCACGCGCGCCTCCTACATTGAATTACGCATTTGAGTGCTGGATAGAGATGACTCATCAAGATTCCAGCGCCGCTAATCTGCATGTGGTAGCTACAGACTCAACTTTCATGTCATTTTGTGTTTTTTCCGAGGCAATGCAATTTGCGCTAAATTGTATTAAGGGTCTTCCACTTGTGACGCTTGTTCGCGGTGTATGGTGCAGATGTTGGCTAAGCGTCTCTGTGTCGAGCAGCGGGCAGTCAATGGAAGTATAGTATGGTGGTTAGCTAGAAGCCACGTGTAGTCGGAAAATGTAAATTACCGAAATTTTGTGGACGGCCCTTCCCTCACTTTTTGCTTTCGCCGCATATCCATGTGAGTTCGATTTTTTAACTGTTTAGAGCATTTGCATGCGAAAAATTACGGGCTCAAGTTCGAGTCCCGGTCCGGCATACAATTTTTATCTGCCAGGAAGTTTCAGATCAGAGCACACTCCGATGCAGAGTGAAAATCCATTCTGGACATAATCGTTTTTGGCTATACCACGGGTTTCTAAACTGTTCGTCACTGCTGTCAGGGGCGTCGTGGCCTTACAGTAAAGGCGTCGCTGGTTTCATAAAAATAATTTCGTTCATTTGCCTTCTGAGTAAAGGTACAAAATATGTGCTAGTAATGATATCTAGCGGGCTGACAAGGAAGCGTTGTTACTACGGCAGTGTGATAGATGTTAGTCAAAACTTATTACGCGATTTGTTTGTTTTTATCCAGTAACCATCAGTTTGAAGGCTAGATTTGTGGAATGCAGATCATTTTTAATTGTTGTTTGTCTTCTGTGATTTTTGTTTCGTTGTCAGCGTGTACAAACTTTTAAATGTAAGTCCAAATGCTATATTTCAAACGTATCATGTAATTCTGAAGAAATGAGTAGACGAAAGTGCGGGAAGTGTGACAGTTACTTGAATTTCCGTTCGTGAGTACTACTATTGGAAATGAAGAACGACCACAGTGTGTTATGTGTTTCAAAGTCCCAGCTGAAGAATGCTTCCTAATGAAACGAAACGACTATTGGAGGTCGAATCACCGGTAGTTTGATAAACAAACCCGAGAGTACTTTTCCCACAAATAAAATAAAAAGGAACCTTAAACTGAACAAGGTACGATACCTACAGAGGCTCTTCTTGCATCTTACAAAGTTGCCTGCCCTGTGGCAAAAAGCAACAAACCTCACAGCCTAGCGAAAGACCTTATTTTAGCAGTTGCTTTATACATGGTATCTGTTATGATAAGTGAGTCAGTTGATAAGCAGGTGGGAAGTACACCTTTCTCAGACAGTGCTGTTAGTCGTCGAATACTCGATAAGCCGGACGACATTAATGATCATTTGGTTGAGAAACTAAAAGGTAGTGGTGGTTGCGCTATGGAGTTGGATGAAGCTGCAGACAGACACAACGTTGCGCATACAGTTTGTTACTGGCTGTTTATATAAGGGGCGTTCAAAAAGAATCGAGCCGGAGGAATAATTACAGAAACTGGTACCTGTATGTTATAAGTATTGGCCCTGGCTGTTGAGACATTTGTCCCACTGTGACACAAGGCGGTCAGTGGCTGTCTCATAAAATTTCCGGGGCTGCGATGTGAACCATTTCCGCACGTACAACTGAACGTCGTCGTCGAGTGCAGGAAAGGTTATGCTGACGTTCTTCTTTGACCAAGATGGCCCCTTCTGATTCACTTCCTGCAGCACGGAACAACAGTGAATGCCCAGCGTTACTAGCAAACCTTGACCACCCTTCTCCACTAGATCAAATCAAGACGACCAGGCAATCTCACCCGTGGGGTCATTCTGCTCCACGACAATGCAAAACCTCGTACGGCCCACACAGTCGCGACACTCCTGCAGAAATTCAAATAGCCAGCGTCAATACTTCTGACATACAGGTACTGGTTTCTGTAATTATGCCTCCGGCTCGTTTCTTTTTGAACGCCCCTTATACATAGGAAAATTTCATGAAGATTTTTGCTGCAGGGCAGTAACTTGCAGAACAAAAGCTGCAGATCTCTTGAAAATACCACACATTTTTATGGAAGAAAACAATGTGAATTGCGGATTTTGTGTGATCATGTGTACAGATGGAGATGATGCGAGGGTGGTTTGAATAGCTCTCGGAATCACCACGAGAGGTCAGCGCTAGCGCAACGAGTTGTTCTCGTGATATTCATTGGACTGTTGCCTGTAAACACATGCCACGTCAATGCTCTTCGAAGGGAGCTGTGGCGTTGACGTGACTCTGTTGTTGTTCCGCGTAGTGATTTGCGAAGATGGAAAAAATCGAGAGTCGAGTAGTGATTATACACTTCGTAAAGAAAGGTACGAAAGCAAAGGACATTCATGCCGATTTCCAGAATACACTGGGGACTTTGCTCCTTCGTATTCAACTGTTGCCAAGTGGACATATGTATTTAAATTTGGTCGGGAGAGCTTAGATGATGATCCGCGCAGTGGTCGGCCAAGATGTGTCACTACTCCGGAAATCGTTGCAAAAGTGCACAAAATGGTCATGGAGAATCGCCGATTGAAAGTGCGTGAAATTGCTCATGCTTGCCAGATATCATCCGAAAGGGTATATCACAGTTTAACTGAAGAATTATAATTGAAAAATTTATTGAAAAATTTATCTGCAAGGTGGATGCCGCGACTCTTGACGCTGGATAAAAAACGCATGAGAATGTACATATCGGAACAATGTTTGGCCTGTTTTTTTGCGCTGGTTTGTGACCACAGATGACAATTGGGTGCACTACTATACCCCAGACACAAAACAACCGTCAAAGCAGTGGAAACATGCTGGTTCTCCGCCACCAAAGGAAGCAGAGACAATTCCTTTGGCGGAAATGGTCATGGCATCAGTGTTCTGGGGCGCGAATGGGATTCTGTTTGTAGATTATCTGCCCACTGGGCAAACAATTGTTGGATAGTACTATGGTAACCTCCTGGACAAATTGCAATAAAAGATAGGCGAAAAAATGCCAGGTTTAACAAGGAAGAAAGTTATTTTACATCAAGACAAAGCGCGCCCGCACACATGTGCTGTCGCTAAGGCAAAATTACACGAAGTGAGGTATGAATTGTTGCCACACCTGCCTTATTCACCCGATATGGCTCCGTCAGACTTTGATTCCTTCCGAAATCTGAAAATTTTTCTTGATGGACGAAGATTCACTTCAAACGAAAAATTGATAGCCGGAGTTGACAACTATTTTGCAGGCCTGGAGGAAACTTATTTTCGAGATGGGATGAAGGTACTGGATCATAGTTGGACCAAGTGCATTAATCTACAAGGAGACTACAATGAAAAATAAAAAAGTTTCAGTGATGGAAGTACTTTTTTTTCTATTCCGTACCGAGAACTTTTCAAGCCACCCTCGTAGTGTGGCTGGCCTTAAGCCGGATTGCAAGCTCTCATCCATAGAGAGACTCGTCATGCCATTTCGCTATTCACCGCGAAGCACTGGCATCAAACAGTATGAGCCGCGCCCTTGAATCAGTGATCGAAGTGGTAGGCTTCATTAAAAGTCGGTGGCTTAAGTTGTTTTCAACAAAAGCGGTTACTGCAAGTTACGCAAGTATCTCGAAGCGCGGTACGCGGCGTGGGTGAGGTGAGGAGGTCGATCTGGGTGCTGATCCTATTTCCCTAATTTATCACAGTTACTCTCGCTGGCTTCCAGGTGGGAAGTGTTGAAAAGGATCTACAATTTTGATGCTTGCCCTCTTCAAGAGAAATATTTGAGTTCGCCTATGGTGACTTTGTATTGAAACGGCCGTATCTTGGTGACGTCTTTGAAAAGCTCAATTCATTAAATGTATCCGTCCAAGGCGAGATAGTTTACGATAATGACAGAAACTGAAAAAAATGAATTAAAAGTTGTGCCATGGACGGGACACTTTAATTAATCTGAGCTAGATTGTTTGTTTGGTGGTGGTGGTGGTGGTGGTGGTGGGGGGGGGGGGGGGGTTATGGAGTCTTAAATATTTGGAACTGCGGTTTACAAGTAACCATAAAACCATTTTATTGAAAGGAAAACGCCTACTATACTTTTTTTTCCTATCCTTGAGGGTTTGGGGGAGGGGGCTGGTCCTCACTTGCCTCCGGGTATGAGCACCCTTGGTTCAAGGGATTGAAAGCAACATTCTGCAACTGTCGAGAAAATTTCAGCCTCAAGAAATTAAGGAAGAAATAGTTGGATGATAAAGATATACGGATATACATCACGTTTTCCTGCTCTTCACACGGTTTTAGAAGATAAATACTTTCAGATGAGTGAAAAATTGAAGCTTGTGTTTGTGAATCATTTAACTGAACTCTGTGATTACTTTCTGAATTACCTTCCAGAACAAATTGGTCAACACAACTGGATCAAAGATCATTTCAGTACTGAACTTCCGTCAGTACTTATGACTGAAGGACAAGAACAATTTGTTGGTGTTTCTTCAGGCTCCTCATCACGGCTGGATTTTTGGAACTCGATGAAGCAGGATCGTCCGTAAGCACATAACAAAGCCCTACGAATTTTAATGCATGTTGCAACAATGA
Organism: Schistocerca americana; assembly: GCF_021461395.2. Taxonomy (NCBI): domain Eukaryota; kingdom Metazoa; phylum Arthropoda; class Insecta; order Orthoptera; family Acrididae; genus Schistocerca; species Schistocerca americana. The sequence continues at coordinate 482,487,582 of NC_060119.1, forward strand.
ATGTGCAGAAAGAGATGCGAGTCACTGTTTCCAAGCTTTTGCCGAGATTGAGGACTGGTGATGGAGAAGCAGTCTCATCCTGCCCATTAATTTCGTTGCAAGAAAAAGATGTTAATGACATTAAAAGTAGACTGAAATGTGTTATGTGAACAGTTAATCACTCTCATTCATTTTTTACAAAATTTAAGTTTATTTACCCACACTTCTAGTCGCATGTCATGTGCGAAAGGAGTCATAGATGTTTTACATTCAAGTGTGAAAATCACTGGGTTGTACAAATCAGCTGTTCCGACATTCAAACTGGCCACGTTTTTTCGCGACAGGCATTAACAGCTTATACTTAAAGGCGAAAATATGTGGTGCACCTTGTTCTTATGATTTTCCAAGATAAATGGTAATCGACGTACTAATAAATCTGTATCATAACTTCGGTTTTACGCGAGCAGTAATAAGGCCTACTGTTTAACGTAAAGTTTGAGTCACGAATAACACTCCTGAGCGCCGTGAAACAAGAGAAGGTAAATTGCGGTGAAGTGCGAGTGGATTGTGGGTACCGTGACCGCGGCCAGAGAGTTGGTGACGGGCAGCGGCTTTGGACAGGGGAGGAGAGGAGAGGCACAGCCGTGCAGACGCGGTCTATATCCGTGGTACACGAGGACGGCGCAGGCTGCCAGCTGCGCCGTTTATATTTGTCGCGTCTCTTAACGGCCGCGCGCGCACAAGCCGCACGCCTGGCGGAATCATAAGCTGCAAAAAGGCCGCGCAGCGCCGCGCCGGGCTCAACTCGCGGCAACTTCTGCCGGCTCCCGGATACGTGGCCGATGCTGCTGTTGCTGCGATGCCGTTAATCGAGTACGCACGCGCCTCACCAGTTACCGCCTCCACTATCTCCTGGGACATGATTTGATCTGCAGGGGTTAGACAAATATGTGGAAGCAAGAATGCAGGTTGCACTGTTGTATTTGACCACGAACGTCACCTGTGCATTGTCCTCAGTACCTCGTTGCAAGTGTCAGTAGTTGTGGCTGGTTCTGTGTAGTCTTTAATGCGTTATTCTGGAGCTAACGGAATTCGAACGTGGACAAAATATGATGCTAGTATGGCAGTTGCTTCTGTAAACAAGGAGGCCGAAGTGTTTGGTGTTCCAAGGGGAGGGGTACTGTATTGATGATTTGAAGCGTGTACAATCTGTTGGTTATGAACTGTAGATTACAGCTGAAGAAACTGCAAAAAGGTGGGAATTTAAGGAGATAGGACTAGGATAAACTGAAAGAACCAGAGGTTGTACAGAGTTTCAGGGAGAGCATAAGGGAACAATTGACAGGAATGTGGGAAAGAAAGACAGTAGAAGAAGAATGGGTAGCTTTGAGGGATGAAGTAGTGAAAGCAGCAGAGGATCAAGTAGGTAAAAAGACAAGGGCTAGTAGAAATCCTTGGGTAACAGAAGAAATATTGAATTTAATTGATGAAAGGAGAAAGTATAAAAATGCAGTAAATGAAGCAGGCAAAAAGGAATACAAACGTCTCAAAAATGAGATCGACAGGAAGTGCAAAATGGCTAAGCAGGCATGGATAGAGGACAAATGTAAGGCTGTAGAGGCTTATCTCACTAGGGGTAAAATAGATATTGCCTACAGACCTTTGGAGAAAAGAGAAGGTTCGCCGATGACATTGTAATTCTGTCAGAGACAGCAAAGGACTTGGAAGAGCAGTTGAGCAGAATGGACAGTGTCTTGAAAGGAGAATATAAGATGTACATCAACAAAAGCAAAACGAGGATAATGGAATGTAGTCGAATTAAGTCGGGTGATGCCGAGGGAATTAGGTTAGAAAATGAGACACTTAAAGTAGTAAAGGAGTTTTGCTATTTGGGGAGCAAAATAACTGATTATGGTCGAAGTAGAGAGGATATAAATTGTAGACTGGCAATGGCAAGGAAAGCGTTTCTGAAGAAGAGAAATTTGTTAACATCGAGTATAGATTTAAGTGTGAGGAAGTCGTTTCTGAAAGTATTTGTATGGAGTGTATCCATGTATGGAAGTGAAACATGGACGATAAATAGTTTGGACAAGAAGAGAATAGAAGCTTTCGAAATGTGCTACAGAAGAATGCTGAAGATTAGATGGGTAGATCACGTAAGTAATGAGGAGGTATTGAATAGAATTGGGGAGGAGTTTGTGGCACAAGATGACAAGAAGAAGGGACCGGTTGGTAGGACATGTTCTGAGGCATCAAGGGATCACAAATTTAGCATTGGAGGGCAGCGTGGAGGGTAAAAATCCTAGAGGGAGACCAAGAGATTACACTAAGCAGATTCAGAATGATGTAGGTTGCAGTAGGTACTGGGACATGAAGAAGCTTGCACAGGATAGAGTAGCATGGAGAGCTGCATCAAACCAGTCTCAGGACTGAAGACCACAACAACAACACAGGGAAAGCGGAAAAACATCTCCCGCTTAATCACAACAATGACGAAAGTGTGTGTTGAGTGATCGTGGCAGACGGACAGACAAGTAGACAGTCATTGTAGAAGATGTGACGAAAAATATGAAGACGACAGCTGCAAAAGTCCCAGCAGAACTGATGTCGCACTCACAAACAGTGTCAGCACCAAAACTTGCAAAGCGAGCTGGAATTCCAAAACCACTCATCAGTGATGAAATGACTGTACCAGAATACGTGATTGCGAAGCCATAAAACTTGGACTGCGAAGCAGTGGAAGAATGTCGTTTGGTTGAATGAGTCTGGTTTCACATAGTTTCCAACTTCCGGCCGAGTTTACGTTCCAAGAATGAAACATGGCTAGGGTTCGTTGATGATTTGGGCAGCCATATTGTGGTATACCATGGCCCCCCGGTGATTACTCTGCAATGTCGTATTATCGCCAAGCATTTTGGCTTGTTAGGTCCATTACATGTTCTCGACAGTGTCGCTGTGATCCAAGACAACAGAGCCTATGTTCATACAGCTCACATCGTCCAGAACTGATTTTGTGGGCACGACAATGAATTCTCGCATCTACCTTGGCCATCGCAGTCACCAGATCGTAACATTATTGAGACCTTGTGGACTACTTTCTCTGTGAATGGTGCATGAGCGCTGCCCATCTCCATCATTGTTACCTGAGGATACCACTGTTTCGCAGGAAGAATAGTACAAGAACCTTCGTTAACTTTAAGGACCTGTATTTATGTATTCCGAGACGACTAGAACCTGTTCCACTCCCTGCTGCTGTGTGTAGCGCACGGTACTTCGTGTATCACTGTCTCCCATGCCCCCCCCCCCCCTCCCCACACATACACACACACATTTGTCAGACACAGCGGGAAACTTTCTGAAATAATTTAAATAGTTTATAAGATATTCTGTCGGTACTTGGAAGAACATAGATATATTACAGACTGAAATACGCGGTATTGATATTCCACAATAGTTGGTTCTGTACTGGCTTTCGGCTTTGTATGCTATCCCCGTACTCAACACAGTCCACACAGCACCAGCGAGAATTGACAATTGTACTAAGATTTTTTTTCGGAAGATATGTGACCTGACATGTGACCTAATTTATAAAACTCAAGATTATTGAAACTCTCGAAGACGCTATGAACAAATAAATGTTACGTTACTTTGATTGTAGGTTGAAAGTGTAATTATGTTTAGTCCAAAAACAAGTGAGTACCGGCATAGACTAGTATGTTATATGGACAAAATAGCTGGTGAATGTGACGGAAAGGCTACAAAGAAGGGCAGGGAGGGAGAAGTCATTGAAATGATTCCTTCCTCCTCTCTGCCCCCCCCCCCCTTTTTTTCTCCCCAACCTCTTGGTACTTAGATCAGAACTGTTAATGCCAGTTAGATTTTCTTTGAAAGTGTGTCTGCACCGTAACATTCGCCATTGACATAGCAAATTTAATCACAGAACGCCTTATCTTAATGCTATGTCAAAATTTTGTTGACAATAGCAACAGTAATTCTAGCGTTGCGTACATGAACTACACTGTCACGAAGCAATACGGCAACAAGGTTAAGGAGGATGCAAATGACTGTGTGCCATTTAGGACCATCTATGCCATTTCAGTATAAGATAAACCTTTATAACATTTACGCTAGTCTGTTTTCACAATCTTGTAAGGGAGGAGGAGGAATTCACTCAGATCACACTGTCTATGGAGATCTACTTAGCGTCGTCACTCAGAGGCGAGCCGAAGTCTTACTCAGCAGTAGTGAGATTGAAAGATCTGTCTGGTTGGTTTCGCAGGGTTTTCCCTAAACAAATTCAGATGCCGATATGGTTCCCTCGTCCATCCACCAATCCAGTCGCCAGTTGTTGCCCATAGACGTAGCTAACACTTCCTGTAGTAATATTTGCTGCAAAATATTGTATAAAAATATGACCCACTAATGTATTAGGTGGTGGGTTGATGATGTATTCACATCGTTGTTGAAATGAAGACTTTATAAAAATCCAGTCGCTATCCCAGTCTCAGTTCTTTTCCTATTAAACAGGTGCTTCAAAATATATTTCCTCAGAAAAGATGACCAGCTAGTTTGCGAATCGTATGCAGTCTCGATATGTACACCGAAGCATCTCTTCATTTAGTTCACAAGCCCTCCCTATAGCTTTGTTTGCGGTCGATCGCAGTAAGGTGCGTGGATTGAGAACTCAAGTTCTGAATATGATAAATATCGACTCTTCAAGCCGGCCGAAGTGGCCGTGCGGTTAACGGCGCTGCAGTCTGGAACCGCAAGACCGCTACGGTCGCAGGTTCGAATCCTGCCTCGGGCATGGTTGTTTGTGATGTCCTTAGGTTAGTTAGGTTTAACTAGTTCTAAGTTCTAGGGGACTAATGACCTCAGCAGTTGAGTCCCATAGTGCTCAGAGCCATTTGAACCATTGACTCTTCAATCCGTGAGCTATCTACGTGCTGATAACGTTACTGTGGGGCCTTCATTGTCAGAACGACCTGGGATTCAACATGCACAGGTATATGAAGATTCAGTTAGTTAAATACTGTTATATGTAGTGCCGAGAAGCGAAATTGTCGTCATTAAGCGTCTGCTAATGAAGGTATAGCGCCGGAAACCGTTTCAATTTGCACGCATTATCCGAATTGGGTCTCCCCTTGTTGCCGGAGTTACCCTCTCTTTGATGAATCCTATTTGCTCTTGATGAATCCTATTTCCTGCTTCATTGGGCGGATGGTCGTGGCCTGTTCCGCGAGGAATGGGAGAGAAAGAAAGGAGAGAAAAAATTCTGTGGCCAGAGCAGATTGAACACTAGCTATTGGCAGAAGCTTAGGGATATGGAAGCGTATCTGATCCTCCAGAAGCATGTATCCGTATTAAAAAAACACTGTAGGATAATTTTGTAAAGAATCTATCCTGCACATCCTGTCCAATGCGAAGAACGGTCGTGATCGCATGAAACTGTCGATAAGGCATGTGATACAGGGGCATAAAAGTGTATATAAACATAAACACAGGCACGAATATACTACGTGTGTGTTAGAGAGAGAGAGAGAGAGAGAGAGAGAGAGAGAGAGAGAGAGAATGCAGCACGCAAATATTATATAGCATAAGTGTTTCCCAGCTGTTAGCATCCAAATCAACAGGAAGCATTTCATACGAGATAGCCAAAACTCATGAAAATAACACACGTTCCACAACCAACGATACATCAGGGCAAACACTTCCACAAAACAAGAGGGACGAGTACAAACAAAGGGGTGTATCACGAGCTACAGCCCACAGCGAAAAAACTGACACTGGCTTTGCGTTTCTGAGAGCTGTAAAGCGCTAAAATACAAGTCTGCATCCTGAGGTTCCCCAAAGCGTCGTGACAGATTTTGTAACTGGTTAGGGTGTTTGTCGAGTTAAAAGTTTTAAGATAGAATTAAAAACATAATCTTCTCACTTATGGTTGTTAGTAAGATTGTTTTATTTGCATGGCCGTCATCAAGTTTGTGAACTACTTTTGGAAACCCTCTCTAACTTTCCGAAGAAACATGAGAAAGTAATGGCGCTCGCGATATTTATTGAGGTGAGGAGTAAGCTAACAAATTTTTAAATCTTCTGAATTGGAATATATGCTTGAATGTTACGCCCGAAACTACTGAATTCAGGCCGGCCGAAGTGGCCGAGCGGTTCTAGGAGCTACAGTTTGAAACCGCGCGACCGCTACAGTCGCAGGTTCGAATCCTGCCTCGGGCATGGATGTGTGTGATGTCCTTAGGTTAGTTAGGTTTAAGTAGTTCTAATTTCTAGGTGACTGATAACCACAGCAGTTAAGTCTCATAGTGCTCAGAGCCATTTTACTGAATTCAAATATGTCGTGGAGATGCGGCCGCATAAATTCGCAGTTTGTGCCTGAAAAATGGCGGAGGGACTGTCTGTCGAAATATCGTCGATTTTTGGCGAAATTACTCGGTCACATTTGCCCGCGAATTATTCATGTATTGTACACGCCGGAAAAGATTGAAGTTCGAAAGAGCCGCGTGGAGTGGCCTCGCGGAGGCGCCATGTCACGGATTGTGCGGCCCCTCCCGCTGGAGGTTCGAGCCCTCCCTCGGGCATGGGTGTGTGTGTTTGTGTTGATCTTAACATAAGTTAGTTCCAGTAGTGTGTAAGTCTAGAGACCGATGACCCCAGCAGTTTGGTCCCTTAGGTATTCACACACATCTGAACATTTGAAGTTCGAAAGCTTAAAGTTAGCTGGATTACGGAGATCTGAATACCATGAACTGGTAGAGCTCAGTGTTGCATTTATTCCAGTCGGTTCCTACAGTAATATAAAACTCTTCATTTTGCACAGAATGCATTGCAGCCACAGAGAACCATTTATAATCTAGTGGTGTTGGTATTAAAATCAGAAGAAAATTATAAATAGACGACTTACATTGAATCATGATAATGTGCCATGCAGCATTAAACTGATCGTGAATTTCAACTGATCGTGGTCGATGTTAAAATGGTAATTTTACGAACTGAAAGACAAAGTGGTTCAGAGAAGCTCCGAGTAAATTTTCTATAAGATCAAGTGTCACCCTTTGTCGTCGTCATCGGTGTTATTGATAAAGATAGTGTGCTAAAATAAAATACTGGATAACCTAAACAGAGTGTTGGTGTCATCCAGTTCTGACGAAATTTCGTGTTTAAATAAACAGACAGAAATGTGAAGGTGTAGTCTAGACGTTACACGAAAAAGTACTTTTAATTAATTTGAAGGACATACTAATATTAGCACGTAGAGAAAAAGAAATGAGCTTAAATCGTGGGTAAGTTTCCAGCCGTAAACTATAGCAAGAGCATCACAAGGAAACATTCAACATACCGACAGAATTAAGAGAAAGGTCGACTGCGATACCACGGTAAGCATGTCGTCTTTGGGTCAGTTTGACACTAAATCGTCTATTATGATTCCTTGATGGAAAAGAAAACAAAAAAATGGCAGTTTGGCTCGGCTATTCGCGTGACTGGAGGCATGGTCAAATTTCTGAAATTAGTGGTTAGAGACAGTGTGTAAGCGTATTTGTTGGAAGTCAAGGAGAAATACTCTGACGGACTGGATGGAAGAATGCATCTCAGTTTCAGGAACCTTTACAAAGAACAACACTAGTATAAACCAAGCCAGTCCATTGCCCCATTTGTGGTGAATCTGCGTAGTCGTCGAGCAGGAGACTACAATATCTCGCACGTTTCCTTTCCTGTTAAGTCGCGACTCTTTTCACAAACCACACAGATGAAGTATTTACAACTAGTAGAAGAATGGAGCGCGTAGGGACTCTGCAGTTATACGTCTTTTCTTTCTCTATTTGTGTCAGTAGCTACATGACATTAGTCACGATACAGAAATGACAAACGTATGTCGTACAACACAGGAAATAGGTAAAATTGTATGTTTAAAATGATGAGTCATATCAGAAGTTAAGAAACGTTATCTAAACGGCGTATGTCAAATGACGGCACATCAACAGATGAGGAGAAAGAATTATGAACCCACTCCAGCTGTAACTAAATTGATGACACTATACAATAATGTGCAGATTAATTGGGACCAATTCATATTTTACAAGGAACTGAAGTCGGTTGGTTAGCTGTAACAAATTTTATACGCCCAATTGTTGGACTCCTGTAGGGCTCGCAGGCCCCTTGTTGCCGTGACTACGAACAATAGTTGCAGCCCCCCCCCCCCCCCCCCCCCAACCCCGAGTGCTTGCATATACAGCAACAGCGTGTGTTATTTCTGCGTTCTCTACAGGAAAACTGTGTGTTAAAATAGGCATTTTACCTAAAGAGGGTTGCGCTTCATGCACACACATATCTCTGACTATAAAGGACATTGCCTCTGTTGTTGATGTGAGAAACCTATTATTTCAAGATTTATTTATTAGGGCGTTTAGCGATTCTGCCTCATTGTCTCCAAATAGAAAATACAGATGTGGACGGAAACGAAAAGCCATCCCGAGTACTCATAATCTCTGCTTAGAAAGAGTATAATTCATTCTCACAAGACAAGTAAGGACTTTCAGAGAGATTTATTGGCTATTGGAGTTGAAATTGACTCTACCAGTACGGCGTAGGTTTATTGATTGTGGACTGAAAGCACGAAAGCCAGTAAAGAAACGGTTTTCCATGAAGAAAAAACTGTTTGCATGGGCTAAAAAATACACACATCAAAAAAACGTTTTGCATCGCCTCGGTTCCCATAACTCCTGAAGATAGACGTTGACTGTGGATACTGTATCACAGAGACAGTCCCTTTGACGATTCAGAGATGTCACTAAACCCGCCCAAAGATTTTAACAACCTTGCATGAGCGGCACCTATTACACGGAGGGGCTCAGACAGCCGATCAGTTCCAGTCGTTCCACCAGGAAGGAGATACACGGCTCGTGTTGTCTGTAGTTCAACCATGCCTAGACGGTCAATACCGCGGTTCGATCGCGTCCGCATTTGTTACTTTGTGCCAGGAAGGGCTCTCAACAATGGAGGTGTCCAGGCGTCTCGGAGTGAATCAAACCGACGTTGTTCGGACAGGGAGGAGATACAGAGAGACAGGAACTGTCGATTACACGCCTCGCTCAGGCCGCCCAAGTTCTACTACTGCAGTGGATGACCGCTGCCTACGGATTATGGCTGGGAGGAACCCTGATAGCAACGCCACCATGTTGAATAATGCTTTTCGTGCAGCCACAGGACATGTTACGACTCAAACTGTGCGCAACAGGCTGCATGGTGTGCAACTTCACTCGCGACGTCCATGGCGAGGTCCATCATTGTAACCACGATATCATGCGACGCGCTACAGATGGACCCAACGACATGCCTAATGGACTGCTCAGGATTGACATCACGATCTGTTCACCGATGAGTGTCTCATATGCCTTCAACCATACAATAGTCGGAGATGTGTTTGGAGGCAACCCGGTCAGGCTGAACGCCTTAGACACACTGTCCAGCGAGTGCAGCAAGGTGGAGGTTCCCTGCTGTTTTGGGGTGGCATTATGTGGGGCCGACGTACGCCGCTGGTGGTCATGGAAGGCGCCGTAACGGCTGTACACTACGTTAATGCCATCCTCCGACCGATAGTGCAACCATATCGGCAGCATAGTGGCGAGGCATTCGTCTTCATGGACGGCAATTCGCGCCCCCATCGTGCACATCTTGTGAATGACTTCCTCCAGGATAACGACATCGCTCGACTAGGGCGGCCAGCATGTTCTCCAGACATGCCTGGGATAGATTGAAAAGGGCTGTTTTTGGACTACGTGACCCACCAATCACTCTGAGGGATCCACGCCGAATCGTCGTTGAGAAGTGGGACAATCTGGACCAACAATGCCTTGATGAACTTGTGGATAGTATGCCACGACGAATACAGGTATGAATCAATGCAAGAGGACGTGTGTACAGTATTCTGGACCACCACTTACGAAGGTCTCGCTGTATGGTGGTACAACATGTAATGTGTGGTTTTCATGAGCAATAAAAAGGGCGGATATGATGTTTATGTTGATCTCTATTCCAATTTTCTGTACAGGACTTTCAATGATTGCAAACGTGCAGTTTTTACCGATGAGTCACATTTCATTGGTCAAGGTTACAGAACAAATGTTGCCGGGCGGAGCAGCCAAGAGACAGTGAGAGCATAGATGCCAAAAAAAGTTTCTGGAGTTTCTTCACTGCAAGTGGCCCTGGGGCACTAGTTCCAGTTGAAGACATAATGAATTCAACGAAATAAATGGAAGTCAGGCTCAGGATTGTGCCATTCGTACAGACCTTTGCAGATGCTGGAGCAAAGTTTCAACATTATCTGGCCCTATGTCACACTACTGAAGCAGTCAAACAAACAACATTAATGTGCTTGATTGGCCTAGTAATTCACCAGACTTAAATACCATCACGAACTTGTAGAGCCTGCCGGGGTGGCCGAGCGGTTCTAGGCGCTACAGTCTGGAACCGCGCGACCGCTACGGTCGTAGGTTCGAATCCTGCCTCGGGCATGGATGTGTGTGATGTCCTTAGGTTAGTTAGGTTTAAGTAGTTCTAAGTTCTAGGGGACTGATGATCTCAGAAGTTAAGTCCCATAGTGCTCAGAGCCATATGAACCATTTTTGAACTTGTAGACTGTTGTGATGAAAAGGCGTCTTGGTAAAATGGATTTGTTCAACAAAAGAAGACCTGCTTCTAAATGTAGTAAAAGTGTGGTTTCATGAAGACGTACTATGAAACATTTGCTACAACCTGTTCGAATCTACTGTATTCCAAAACGTATTCAGAAGCTCATTAAACCAAGAGTGGACGCATTAGTTATTAATATTCCGTCAGTTGTACACACTGTATAGCAATAAATGTGCACAGCTGCAGTTTAACTATCTTGTTCAAATTAAATTGCACACTACTGAAATTATGTGAGAACCAACAAAAAATGCAACGGGACTCAAATCCTTCGCGCTTGTTATGTCAGAGTGTCTAGACGTATCAGGGGTCCCATATCACTCCATGTGCACACGCCCCACACCATTACAGAGACTGCACCAGCTTTAACAGTCCCCTGCTGACATGCAGGGCCCGTGGATTCGTAAGGCTGTCTCCATATCCGTACACGCCCATCCGCTCGATACAATTTGAAACGAGACTCGTCCGACGATGCAACAGGTTTCCAGTCATCAACAGCCCAATGTCGGTGTCGACAGGCTCAGGCGAAGCGTAAAGCTTTGTGCTGTGCAGCCATCAAGGGTACACGAGTGGGATTTCGGCTCCGGAAAGCCCATGTCGATGAGGTTTCGTTGAATGATCCGCACGCTGACCCTTGTTGATGGCCCATCATTGAAATATGCAGCAATTTGCGGAAGGGTTGCACTTCTGTTACGTTGAACGATTCTCTTCAGTAGTCGTTGGTCCCGTTCTTGCAGGATCTTTCTCCGGCCCCAGCAATGTCGGAGATTTGATGTTTTACCGGATTCCTGATGTTAACGGCACACTCACGAAATTGTCGTATGGAAAAATCCCCACTTCTTCGCTACGTCGGAGCTGCTGTGTCCCATCGCTCGTGCACCGACTATCACATCACGTTCAAACTAACTTAAATCTTGAAAACCTGCCATTGTAGCAGCAGTAACCGATCTAAGAACTAAGCCAGACACTTGTCTTATATAGGCGCTGCCGACTGCAGCGCCGTATTCTGCCTATTTACATATCCCAGTATTTGAATACACATGCCTATACCAGTTTCTTTAGCGCTTCGCCGTGCGGGATTAGCCGAGCGGTCTCAGGCTCTGCAGTCCTGGACTGTGCGGCTGGTCCCGGCGGAGGTTCGAATCCTCCCTCGGGCATGGGTGTGTGTGTTTGTCCTTAGGATAATTTAGGTTAAGTAGTGTGTAAGCTTAGGGACTGATGACCTTTGCAGTTAAGTCCCATAAGATTTCACACACATTTGAACTTTTTTTTTAGCGCTTCAGTGTATTTACAGCATATTTACACTCAAAATTTTACCTCGATAATTGCACTGGTTCATATTAAATACAAACGAAGTCTTGTGCATCTACCTGGTTGTCGATGACAGTTTCTCGTATGTCCTATCGTCTGGTAGAAGAGCGCTTAGACATATCAGAAAAACTTCTCGCCACCCGCGCAGGCTGCCCGTGCAGCAGCGTCCTCTGGCTTAAGCGTCGGGGACTTGGAACCATCAGTGTTCGTGCTGGCCGCTACAAGTAACAGCGAGCTAAGCCCTCCCCTAACAAAAACACACTTCCTGTCGGCGCCCACCGCCATCTCAAGTGTTCTGTATGCATGAACCAACCTGTCGGATACCTGCGCACGTGAGAGACGCCCTCCTGCCAAATTAAATGCCCAACAGGGAATCGACCCAGAAATGCTGCTGAAGTTGGTAAATAATTAATTCTCGGACACATGATCGAGATATAGAGGATAAAAGGCAGATGCGGTAGCTGGGCCTAGCCTTCCTAACGCACTCTAACGAACTGCTTCAGAAGTTATTAGATCTGATGCGGAATATCACATCTTGAAGATATCACAAATGTTGCTTCAGAAGACCTGTCCCGGAAAATATTAATTAAATCTTTAATATACGCGTTTAAAGAATTTGATTCACACAGTTTAAAACTACTCGAAATAAAAAAGACAGACACTGCACAATAGTTTGCGTGCATAAACAACAGCGTTATGTGTTTGACGAGAAATTTTATTAAATAATCCAAACCCATTATTATTTGACGTCAAGTTGGAAGCGGTGATGTGTGAAATGATAGTTGGAATTTCAGATTTCGACGTGAATTTATACCGTCACGGTTATAGAGCTCCCGACCACTACACGTCTGTTAAGTGTATTTTCTTTTTTAAAAGAATTACACAATTCCTAAGTTGACTTATTCCCTCACCTACACCAGGATGAAGAAAGAGACCGCGTGATTGGATAGTAACAACAACAAATACTGGTGCGATGTATTGAGAAACATAATGCACTCATGGTTAGTTGCCTGAGATCGTTGAAAAGACTTTTCCATACCATGTACTCACCTTCCGGACGTCCACAAGCAACGCACCGGTGCTGCAGTACAGTGCCAATGCTCAGAGACTGGAGGAAACTACTGCCGTAAACGTAACTGAGGACTGCAGCCGCGGAAACGCGTGTCAATCACAGAGAGGTCAGGCGGCCGTGTAGGGTCCCGGTTCCAGAACGATGGGAGGAGTTCGAATGCTATCAATATTCCAAGCAAAAACATTCGACGTATTGAATCTTCTCACATTTCCGCAGAGTATACACGCGACACACGATGTCCTGAAGGCAATCCAGCGCAAACTGGGTATTAGTTCACTATTCACGCGACCAGGGGGCGCCGCGAGCCAAATCGTGATAAGCCGCAGCAGACCGGAAGTGCTCTCTAAACTGGTGTACAAAGTATGGGCAAGCTCCCAGCCTGGAACAAAGGCGTCCGGTGAGATTCTGTTTCTGGCTCCAACCTGCTTACTTGCTGATATGCTTTCTACGGCCATCTCCAGACTCACAAGAATATTGGGCCCACGTATAATCTCTCTCATATTCCTTACGACTATCGATGTGTGAATCTATACCTCCCTCGCGATAGGAGACACATTCATTTTCTCTGGACATACCGGAACATAAGCCTCGGTAGCTTTACACGGCAATGTATATACACATTTCAGACAAGCTGTGCAATTATCGGTTATATGTGTGGCTCAAATGGCTCTGAGCACTATGGGACTCAACTGCTGTGGTCATAAGTCCCCTAGAACTTAGAACTACTTAAACCTAACTAACCTAAGGACAGCACACAACACCCAGCCATCACGAGGCAGAGAAAATCCCTGACCCCGCCGGGAATCGAACCCGGGAACCCGGGCGTGGGAAGCGAGAACGCTACCGCACGACCACGAGATGCGGGCGGTTATATGTGTACAGCACCCGAAAAAGTTATGGTATGCCCACACACACAACGGCTACATGTCTTGATTCTCCTCAGTTCTAGGAAATTATTTGCCGTTTAAATCTTCCAGTCAGCGTTTTGGAAGGTGCTGCAGCCTGTCAAGACTCTCTCAAACAAGTGTTGTAAAACACAGGCGTGACAGACAACCAAAAGCGCTTTCGCAGCCGAAGGCGTTGGAAAGAGTTCAGCGATATGGATTCGCGTTCTGAAATCAACATCGGAGTCAATAGTGCAATAAAGCAAACGTGAATATCTGCTTAGGGGAGCCGATGAGGGGACGCTCTGTGTATCCATTTTGTTACAGCCGTATTGGCCGTCCTATCTGTACACTATAGCAGATCCAGTTGAACTACCGCATTGCTATATTGTGCAGCTGTTTATAAGATGAATCTATAGCCCCTTACGTTTGGTTACACTCCCCAATGCGTTCAAATCACAATTCACCACATCAAATCTATCCTCCCCGTATGACCAGACGTACGTAATTTTCTTTATATGAGTAGCAGTCTGATTAGTTCTCACGAACGTCTGGTGATATGTCAGAACAGAAGCCACAGTACCTTTATGTTCAAGCAGCAGCATAGCATTTCTGACCGTCGTTTATAGGTCTATAACAAAAAATTACGACACGTCCACACTCGCACCAGCTGGGTGTCGTTTTCGTACTACCCAGTAGCAAAAAGGCCTCCCACCATCACGTATTTGTCGATGAATAAAGAATGTAATTACAATTTAAAAAAGCCCTAGTGTCTATTTTTATTTTATCGATTTCACCACTTCCGCGATAGCTTTCTGTACTTTTGATACATGTAAATCCAGCCAACACCACTGGTCAGAATGAAGTCAAATTGCAACGGAATATTATCGGAGACAGGGGCAGGGGGGGGGGGGGGGGGGGGGGAATGTATGCCAGAAGAAAAATTAATAGTAACAAAATGTAGCAATAGATGACGCTGTAAGCATCATAATTTAGTAGTGGTCGACTACAAATGGCAAATAAGTCATACAACAATGCCTAAGGTGTACGTTTGACTTTAAAACGAACTGTACTACTCCGTGTGCCAAAACCCGCTTAAAAAGCATCAATCACATCGGTTTTTAACCATCCTGAGGCCAGAAATCGCATAAAAAGCATCAACCAAAACAAATCGGATTATTAATTTCCGTGTGACTGGCGCAAAACATGTTCAGTATGTTGTCCACCGTTTACTGCAACAAGTTGAAATCGAGAAACAGCGTGTTCCACAACTGATCGAAGTGTTTCCGGGGTCACGTTCAGAACGTGTTGCGAAATGGATGCCTTCAATGCAGCTAAATTTGCAATCGGAACACTGAACACAACGTCTTTCAGATAGCCCCACAGCCAGAAGTCTACGGATTAAGATCAGGTGATCGTGACGGCCAGGCTGTAGGGAAATGGCGGCTGATAATTCTAGAATTTCCGAAATGGCGCTTCAGCAACTGCTTAACTGGATTTGCAATGTGCGGAGGTGCTCCATCTTGCATAAAAATACCATCCACACATCCACGCTGTTGGAGAGTTGGAATGGCGTGGTTGCGCAAAGGACACTCATGGCGTTTACCAGTCACGGTACAGGTAACAGGACCGGAAGCACCTGTCTTTTCGAAAAAATTTGGCCCTATTATAAATAATGCCGTAAACCCGCACCACACAGTGACCATTTCAGGATGAAGTTGTACTGGTTGATTTGCGTGAAGATTTTCCGTTGCCCATATTCGAAATTCTGTGTATTGACATATCCTGTCAGATGGGAAGTGGGCTTCGTCTGTCCACAAAATCTTCCACGGCCAATCATTAACCGCTCTCATGCGAGCAGGAAATTCTAAAGCAAAGGTCTCTCTTGCTGGCAGGTCAACAAGAAGCAACTCGTGCACATGGGTATTTTTGGATGGATGGCAAAGAAGGGATGTTTCGTAGGATTTTACGCACCGTGCTCACGTGTATGTCCAAAGTTCGGGCAATTCTCCGTGCACTAGACGTTTGCACACCACCTCTCGTCTCCTCCTGCAATGCTGTGGCCACTGCATCCACTGACGTCGGATCAATTCGTTTCCTCCCTCTACCAGATTGCACACCAAAAGAACCCGTCTTATCGAATTTCTGAATCATTTTCTCCAGGCCCACGGCAGTCATCGGATCAATGCCTTTTTTCAAACCCTTCAGTGTCCGGAACTTCTGCAGAGTGACGCGTGCACAGTCATCATTCTTGAAATACAGCTCGCGATCGTGCATTGAGACGCGAGAGGAGGAAAAGCCCTGTACCCGGCGTTTTCATACCAACTTACATGGGTCGTGCGCATGACAGGTGTTTTCATTTAAGTATTCTGACTCATACAGCGCCATCTATTCATAAATTTTCAAACTATTTTGCTGCTTCTGCCATATGTTGTCCTCCTCCGATAATATTCAGTTGCAATTTGACGTCTTTCAGACCAGTGGTGTTATTTCTACAGCGTTTTGAAAGGGTAACCAATTTTTTTCGTTTATTCAGTTCACACAAATACAACTCAGTTCTTGAGGCACAACCCCCACCTGTCTCCATTGCAAGGCCTCCCATTTTCTCAAAAACTGCCACAACCTCGCCACCCCTCCTTCCTGTAACACCTGCAATGGTCCCCATCCCACCTACTCTCACTCCTGCCACCGCTGAGCTTACTGTATCTGTCCGTCCCATCGGTCCCCCCATCCACCCTAACAATTCCCTCCGTCATCCTGCCTCGGGCATGGATGTGTGTGATGTCCTTAGGTTAGTCAGGTTTAAGTAGTTCTAAGTGTAGGGGACTGATGACCTCAAATGTTAAGTCCCGTAGTGCTCAGAGTAATTTTTCCCTCTTTCCACCCCCCCCCCCCACCCCCCACCCCGCTGGCTGGAAACATCATCCGTTTCCTCACCATACTCCTCCAAAACATTCACCCTTTCCAACGCCCCCACACCCTCCAACAGATCGCCCTCGCCGCCCACTCCACCTTTCACCTCAACACTTTCGCCCCTCACTCCCACAACCAAGCCCACTCCACCTTAACCTGCAACTCAGGTGTCACTCCTGTCTCTGCAGTCTTAGCTCATTCTGCGTAAGGCTATATGCAGCACTGTGGTCTTACAGTCAAATTTATATTTTTTTTCTAATTGTAGTACGGATTTTGCGATTTTGGGCGTCTTCGGAAGGAAACGTTCACTTTAAAAATATATGGCTTGGGATGTATTTGTACGAGGTTAATGAAATTTTAATACATTATAGCCAAATACATTGTTAATGTAAATCTCAAGTTACAACATTTTCCGATCACCCAAAAAACCACGATAGTGCAAAATAAATCGATAATCAAAAACTTTGTCATATCGTGGAAATTTCAATAAACAATACAAAATTCTTACTCATTATCTGTGTTACTTCAAAATAGGATCAAATAAGATCAAAATACAGGTATAGTACTGGAATAAACCAAGTTTAAAGGGCAATGTGCCTTCCACTTACTTTCTATTGTGAATGAGTGGTGAGTCATGAAAAAGACCTAGTTCATTTCAGGGAGTGAACAGTTCTGATCCGATCTCTGAAAAGAACAGTTTTACCCATCTCTACCCTTGTGATTGCCGCTAATATCAGCGTCAATAGCTGCTCCCCTGCCGCCCTTCGGTGGTGGCATCAGTTCCTCCTCATAATCCAAGGTGACCTTGTTCCCCTTCCCCAGCATTATGAATGCAATAGACGAAATTAAGAACTACCCTGTGAAACTGAAATGAGCAACAAAATCGATTCATACACGTGCAGCTATATGCACTGAACTCGGTGGAGATGTTTTTCAACATTTATTGTGAAGATATTGTAAAGTTGTATGTACACTGTGCAACTTCCCTAAAACTGAGCTTTGTTTTTTCTAGTTTAACATGAATTCACGTGTGCTATGGTATTAATAAAAGCAGATTATCTGACACATTCATACAGTTTCAGTTAACGTTATTACCATCATTTTTCCAAAACTAATTCTCTACAACTTCTGTTGAAAAGTTTGTGCAACTGTCTGGAATTTAAAAAAAAAATTGGGCCAAGTAGTTGATAAATTAAAAAATTTTGCAAAATGGCTTCTTTGCTTTTCTGGGTGTTCTGGAAAACTGCTGCAGATATACATCTGGGACATGTTTAATTAGATTCACCAGATCAATAACAACAAAATAAATGGAAATCGTGCTTTACTTTAACGCGTTGAGATTGGGTTGTTTGGGGGAGGAGACCAGACAGGGAAGTCATCGGTCTCATCGGATTAGGGAAGGAAGTCGGCCGTGCCCTGTCAAAGGAACGATCCCGGCATTTTAGTCGATGTGAGTCGGTTTCTCTTTTCAGTGCATATTTGTCCTGAAAATATTCGTTCACGGGGCACTGATATTGCTGTGATACATAACACTTTTAGAACCAATTGATACAGCGTTGGCCACAGCAATTTTCTTATTTCCCACCACTTTAAGGGATCGCTGCTTCAAGACAACTATTCCTCCGCTAAATATTTGACCAAGTCGACAGTTGCCGCACTTTCCGTGTCGTGACTTGCTTGAATGTGACCAATACTTCCATCAAACTCCTCCCAGGTTGAAGAAGTCTCATGCATTACTATGGTAAGTGGTTGAGAAATTGTCTGTGTTTTTTGTTTTTGAACAGCCAACGCTTTCATTTCTGCTGTATCCTTCATATAGCAATCTTGAAATGTTTTGTCTGCTGAACCCTTGCATTTTGAAATGGGAGTCTAGCAATGTTGCCTGATCATTCAATTCGTTCCTGAAGATAACGCCAAACCACTCTGATAACCCTTTAAGGCAACTGTAAACCAATGACTCATTTTGAAATGGGAGTCTAGCAATGTTGCCTGATCATTCAATTCGTTCCTGAAGATAACGCCAAACCACTCTGATAACCCTTTAAGGCAACTGTAAACCAATGACTCTGTTTCTTGAAGGCATTCTTTATGTTTGCCTTTAATTCAATTAAACTTGGCAAGATTTTAATTTTAGAATGTGAGACTGTTTTCTCTGAGGACTCCTCTTTGATTACCTCACCGAAATTTTTCAAAATTTGTAAAGCCTAATGCATTATCTCCCAGTTTGTATCTTTTAAGCTGATCGATTTTCCTCCTAAAATAGTGAGGCAATAAGTTATGGAATCTTTATTTAAAGTAAATCTTTGCAGCATTTTGTAAGTAGAGTTCCATCTTGTTGCGACATATTTTTTCAGTTTCAGTTTGTCACTTTTTAAATTTTCTTGAATTTCGGCAAGTTGCTTAAAGCAAAGGGTCTCTCCTTGAAAAACATAATTCTTTTGACCTTTTCAACGGTTTTCTGTATGGACATTTGAATTGCGTGTTGTAGCCGCGCGGTTAGATGCTCCATGTCACGTATTGCGCGGTCCCATAGGAATTCACACACATTTGAATATTTTTTGCATATTGCACAGTGACGTTTAAAGAATGTGCAAAGCGTGAGATATGTAGAAATTTGAGAAGCGTGGCAGTTAATTTCATATTTGACGCATTGTCTGTTACTATGCCGGACGGAGTGGCTGTGCGGTTCTAGGCGCTACAGTCTGGAACCGAGCGACCGCTACGGTCGCAGGTTCGAATCCTGCCTCGGGCATGGATGTGTGTGATGTCCTTAGGTTAGTTAGGTTTAATTAGTTCTTAGTTCTAGGCGACTGATGGCCTCAGAAGTTAAGTTGCATAGTGCTCAGAGCCATTTGAACCATTTTTTCTGTTACTATGGAGGTGATTTTAAGATCGATATTGCGTTGGCAGTAATACATTTTATTCAGTTTGAGATGTTTTGTGCAGTGCGTCTGTCTTCGAATTGTGAGCACTGTAAAAGGCATGACTTCAGTTTCGTCTTCTAATCTATGAAATGTGCTGTGAGAGCGTGGAAACTAATGTTATTTACACTCGTCCACGCAGACTGCCTTGTCGGTGGCCAAATCGTTTTTAATTTTATCGAATAATTCATGACAGAAACTACGAATTAGAGAGTTTGACAACGTTTTCAGACTTTGTAAATTAAAAATTGGGCAGAGCAAATAACATGTAATTTTTTTTTAAATTCTGTATCTTCAGCTATAGAGAAATGGTGGTATTCTCTGCAAATCATTTTTAAAAACGGTACGTCTAATGCTATACTTTTATTTGAATTGAGCGGATTTATAATATATTAAAAAAATTACTTATTGGTTGTCGTGAATGAAAAGCAGTTGCGGGTGAGGCCATCACAAAAGGAAATAAATCAGGACTTGGTCCAGCACCTGACGACACCGAAGGGCGGGGTACAGCTTGAGACTCTATTTGTCTTTCTGAGAGGATACCTTCACCCAAGGTGGAAGCAGACATCAGGGAGGACAGTTCACGAGAAATGATTTCTTGCATTTCTTCATCCACTGATGGCGATCTTGGTCGGCTTCCTGACCCACATCGTTCCAGAAACACTGTAGGATGCTTTGATTGTAGCTGTCCCTTCAGGTTTGATGATGAGACAGAAGCCATGGAAGCTATCTGCTGACAGTAGCGGCATTTTCGCTTTCCTCCCATTTTGATAAAACGGTACCTTACATTGCTCAGAATTCTGTTCGAAGGCAATGTGGTTAACCTGTTGTTGTGCAGCACTGAAAATTACGCTGGAAAAATTAAAATATTTACTGTTGACATAGACATTTTACATTGTAAAAGCTTAAAGTGACAAAAAATATACATGCAGCGCATTCTATGGTCGGAAGTTGTAGAGCAGGATGTAGGTCGTCATGATCTGCGAAACATAGACCCACAATCGTGAAGTTTGTATGATATACGAAGAGCTCTGAAACAGTCATAGTGATTAAGGGACTCGAGAAGACAAGTCTGACAATACACGAGGATTTCACTGCTGAAAGATAAACACTTTGAATATTGTGATATCCGAACTTGGGATACATAGCGTGTGAACAAGAAATGGCAGGCTAGTGCTGCGGATAAAGGCTGGAAAAAAGCAGTGCAAATGAACTCTAAAACCTGTGCTTTAGGAGCTACGACCTTGTCTACTCATGCAGTAACAGGTTCTACCAATCTGTCTGTACTGTTATTGTAGAACACAGTCATTACTTTCAACTCATTTTGAAGAACTCCGCCATATACTTCAGAAGATCGACATCCATGTCTTTCTTCTAACGCACGTCGACACCTGGCTCAAGCCAAGCATGCTCTCCAGTTTCGTAAATATAGGCTCCACTGTCCTAAGACACCACAGAAGCAACAGATGAGGAGGCGGAGTAGCAGCATACAAATGCTTTGACTTATTACCGACCGTGCTACTCACGTCCAGTAATAATGAAGACAAATAAATCGAATATACGTTCGTAAATATCAAATCCGTTAATAAAATTTGCCTAATCTCTGTCCTCTACAGACTTCCGAAAGTAGGCGGGATAGCCTGTTTCAAAACTGGCCTTTCAAAATTCGTTTCGACTTAGAAGCATACAAGTAATGCTGGTAATACATAAATATTCTATCCCTTCTCTTTGAAGTTCACAGGTGTAGTACGTTATTCAAATGGAACAGTATTTCAACTTGCACGTACCCATAATGCAGCCTACAGTCACACTCTCATAAATATATTTGCCACGAAATCCACAAGCAAAGAAATTCGTGCCTACAATCAGCTCACAAAATCATATTCATGACTTACTCTCCAAAATATCCAAGGAATAAACTGTAGCTGACAACATAGTACCTGGAAGGGATAGTTTGGGAGGCGACTTCCATTTCATTCCTGGACTTGAAAAGACAAGCTCATGGATTTACCCCCAAACTAACTCGATTACACAATAAATATGCTCCCCGAGAGACTGGAAACCCGAAGTGAAGACCTGCGCCTTGGTTAACGGAAGAGCTAAAACAGTTCATGAATCTCGGCGACAATGCACATAGGACTTATCAAATGACCTCCTACCATTGAAAATAAAATTGATTGCAAGAAAAACGCAAACAGAGTCAATGAATCTGAGAGAAACGATAACTAAGACATGCCAATACATTAATCTAAAATGTAAAGGCCAGATGCTCTATGAAAAGGCTTGTGTGATCAAGAGAAGTATAGGTAAAGCAGAAGGTACAGCTGATCCCATTGTCCTAACCAAGGAACTAGACCAGTATTTGACTTTAGCGATAACTGTCAGTGAACCCTAAACAAAACGTAGACTTACTGATTATGTCTGGGAGGTAAACGACGGTAATAGCGAAAAATTCTCCCTTTAGGTGATGACGCCGTCGAAAAATCCTTCAGATTAACATTTACTGTACAGGATGGCTTCATAGTCCAGATGATCAATCTTATTGTTGACCCACTACTGCTCTCAATAACTACTGCTCCCTAGACCTTGAAGCTCTTGCCTGGACAATACAGCAGAAACACTCGTTCGTATCAAGGTTCAAATGGCTCTGAGCACTATGGGACTTAACTTCTGAGGTCATCAGTCCCTTAGAACTTAGAACTACTTAAACCTAACTAACCTAAGGACATCACACACATCCATGCCCGAGGCAGGATTCGAACCTGCGACCGTAGCGGTTGCGCGGTTCCAGACTGTAGCGCCTAGAACCGCTCGGCCACCCTGGCCGGCGTTCGTATCAAGATACAAGGACTATAGATCCGATTGCTAAGAATACTAGCTGCCTACATCCTTGGTGGTATTACTAGGTGCATTCAAGTTCTAAGGCTTCCGATTTTTTTCTCCGGACTGGAAAGAGATAGAAACATGCGCATTGCTTTAAAATGAGGCTGCGTTCACTGTCAATACGTCCCAGAGATGACAGCACCGTACGGCAGATGGAATTTTACCGCCACCGGCGAGAATGAGAACTGTTTTAAATACTTAAAATGGCGACGTTTTCCTTACTTGAACAGTGTGCAATCATTCGTTTTCTGAATTTGCGTGGTGTGAAACCAATTGAAATTCATTGACAGTTGAAGGAGACATGTGGTGACGGCGTTATGGATGTGTCGAAAGTGCGTTCGTGGGTGCGACAGTTTAATGAAGGCAGAACATCGTGTGACAACAAACCGAACGAACTCGGGCTCGCACAAGCCGGTATGACGACATGATCAAGAAAGTGGAGAGAATTGTTTTAGGGGATCGCCGAATGACTGTTGAACAGATCGCCTCCAGAGTTGGCATTTCTGTGGGTTCTGTGCACACAATCCTGCATGACGACCCGAAAATGCGAAAAGTGTCATCCAGGTGGGTGCCACGAATGCTGACGGACGACCACATGGCTGCCCGTGTGGCATGTTGCCAAGCAATGTTGACGCGCAATGACAGCATGAATGGGACTTTCTTTTCGTCGTTTGTGACAATGGATGAGACGTGGATGCCATTTTTCAATCCAGAAACAAAGCGGCAGTCAGCTCAATGGAAGCACACAGATTCACCGCCACCAAAAAAATTTCGGGTAACCGCCAGTGCTGAAAAAATGATGGTGTCCATGTTCTGGGATAGCGAGGGCGTAATCCTTACCCATTGCGTTCCAAAGGGCACTACGGTAACAGGTTCATCTTACGAAAATGTTTTGAAGAACAAATTCCTTCCTGCACTGCAACAAAAACGTCCGGGAAGGGCTGCGCGTGTGCTGTTTCACCAAGACAACGCACCCGCACATCGAGCTAACGTTACGCAACAGTTTCTTCGTGATAACAACTTTGAAGTGATTCCTCATGCTCCCTACTCACTTGACCTGGCTCCTAGTGACTTTTGGCTTTTTCCAACAATGAAAGACACTCTCCGTGGCCGCACATTCACCAGCCGTGCTGCTATTTCTCAGCGATTTTCCAGTGGTTAAAACAGACTCCTAAAGAAGCCTTCGCCGCTGCCGTGAAATCATGGCGTCAGCGTTGTGAAAAATGTGTACGTCTGCAGGGCGATTACGTCGAGAAGTATCGCCAGTTTCATCGATTTCGGGTGAGTAGTTAATTAGAAAAAAAATCGGAGGCCTTAGAACTTGAATGCACCTCGTATTACCCAGTGGGAAGAAGGTATTTAGAAAGGCCAAGGAAAATCAACAATTTCAACCAAGAGGGCGTAATATCCAAATGCCTAATATATGCAGAGAGAAGAAGAGGAATATCGTATTAAAAATATTGATTTTTTTTAAAAGTAACTGTGATTTTAATAAGTTTTGTATTTACGTATAAAACTGTGGTCTGATGCAAGAGGGATCATGAAGGCATTAACCTCTCCTGGTTAAATGAATAATTAAAATATTAAACATAACATACAGGCTGTCCCAGAACGAATTTCCTTTATTATTCAGTACATGGTCATTGTTTACAATGTACTGCAGTAGTGTAGACAAAAGTTCAAAAATGGTTCAAATGGCTCTGAGCACTATGGGACTCAACTGCTGAGGTCATTAGTCCCCTAGAACTTAGAACTAGTTAAACCTAACTAACCTAAGGACATCACAAACATCCATGCCCGAGGCAGGATTCGAACCTGCAACCGTAGCGGTCTTGCGGTTCCAGACTGCAGCGCCTTTAACCGCACGGCCACTTCGGCCGGCATAGACAAAAGTCGAGACAAATAATTTGATATAGGACACGTGGGCTTTCAAGTCGGGAAACTACCTCAAATCGGCTTCCAAAACCTATCTGTGGTAGCTTGCCCAGATATAGTCTACGGTGCGTGTTCGCAGCTTCCGATATGATAATATGATTCCGATAATATAACAACAGTAACCAAAGATTGAGAAGGATAGTACATAAACATTTGTTCATGTTTGGTCATATTGACATCCGTAGTGCCCCCAAACCACATTCTCTGCGGCAGACACACCAAGACTAATCTAGAATTGTGCGGCCATCCTCTGTTCACTACACAAATGTAGCAAGCCCTTTGCTCGACATTTTAGCAATCTTGAGTTCGTCCAGAAGTTACCAAAAATTTGTCCCATTTTCGGCCGTGTTAACACTTGGTCGCAAACTCATCATTATCAACATTTGTTGATAATGAGAGTGTTAGACAACGCCCGGATTCAGCGTTATTTTCAAGTAAAGTAAATTTCCTTCTACACAAGATGAACTCTGTGCGCGAATGTCCGATGAATTTCTTAAATCACAGAGCGTTGACTCTCATTCAAAAATCAAATCTTTGTGGACGACCATTTAGAGTATTTTCGAGCCCAGAAGATCAGACATTTATGTCGTTGTTAAAAATTTTACTGGCACATTTGTGTGATGTATCTTAAAGTGTAACACGCGCAAAAAAGATCAACATTATGTGTGAAAGCTTAGCTTCTCTTGCAGCTTATTAATCTAACATTATACGTGAAAGCTTTTCTTTTCTTGTTGCAACGATATGTATATTAATTTAAACCAGTACCTTTTCCTATTTGTGTGTTCGCGCTGCGTAACAGTGATGTCGCTATTGACTGACGACATCACGTATCCTATGCTCCGAATATCCGCTGTCATCGGCTGGCGAGATGGCTTGACGTGAGCTACGACTGGCTTACAAAAGCGCATAGCAATCTCGATTTCAATTCTTCGGCAAGTAACATGCAGTGTTTGGTGTAATTCGTATTTATACTTTCGTAATACCAAAATATGCACCGTACATGTTGCTGCACATCAGACATATTTCCAAAACGTGATTTTCCCCCTGAGTTACGTTTTCTAAAGTGCAGGGAAATTCTACACCGGTGTATAAAACCACAACCATTGAAAGGATTAATAAGTTTTACAGTTCCGAAGAAAGGTATACTGTTACTTAACACAGAAAAAGTGTATTTTCATCCGGGAGAAAGTGTATTTTTAACCGGGAGATCCGGGAAAAATCCGGGATTTTTTTTCTCGTCCACGTATACACCCTGATCATACTACAAACAGAGTTTTCGTAAGTAATGCCAAGATGTTTTACAAAGCGATAATCTCTTAATCATCCGTCCTTAGGCTCTCAGCTCGAAACAACAGTGATTATCACATTTATCACCTGTCTCGACGCACAATCTGGTGTTAATTACGAGTGAAATGCTTCCTGTTCTATGCACCATACTATATTCCGGTTGCAGTATAAAAATCTTTTGTAGCAGCATAACAAAAACCAAAAACATAAAAGGATGAAGTAATGTAAGTGCGCGCGCACATGTGTGTGTTAGCGCGTCGTGCGTGCCCAACTTATACTTTCAGAGGTCAATCAAAAGTCAACCATTTTATGAAGAGACATTCCCGATATTTTCAATTTTCCTGAAAACGGTTGATAATGTGTGTGAGACCTTATTTACGTCTGGCCATAAGTACTCACTAAACTCTAAAAGCCTGATTCATCGCTCCAGTTGATTACTACTGTCGAGGAACTACCATTTCAAGGCTTCCAAATCTGGCGGCTTTTACGATAAAACTGCAGTGGTTCTTAGTATAAAAGAGGTGCCCCAGGAAAGTGTTGGGTATTTTTTGTGGCAGATGGAGGCCTGCCGTATTTCTACGGTGAGAAAGGAAGGATACGGCAGATAACAAAAGCCTCATCCGCAATACCCACAGTCCTGCTTCACACAGACTTCCTCTCGATCCGCAGATATTCGACGCTTTCATTATTTCAGTCTCCTATTGTCTCCATACAGTTTGTTTGAGAACCATGCGCAGGTGATAATGCAAGGAGTCTAAACTGTGCACTACAGGCAGTAAAGGCAATTAAAATACAATCAGCAAAAAGGAGATGATTCAGATACGTTCTATTAACGTAGATTTTATTGTTCTTTTTATTCAGATTGAGGATAGGTGCAAGTTTGAACATACAGTAAAAAGGCGAGGAGACTGGATTTGTGTGGCTTGAACTTCGTGACATAATGTTTTGGTGATAACGACGAAGCGGGTGCGGTTTTTCTGAGAAAATGTTTTATGAACGTAGCTTTAGAGACTGTGGAAGAAATAATACAGTAGAAACATAACAGTCGAACCCCACTCATGAAATGGTGGTTTTCTGCATCAGTGTGAGCCTCACATGCTGTTAGTGAGGGTAGAGCCAACTGTATTGGTATGTGCATTCATTGTTTCAGAAGAGCCCTTGCAAGTCTTCATTAGGAAGGGGAGGACGAAGTTGGCCAGGCGTCCTCTACCAGGTCGATAGAATTACGAACAGGAGACCTTGTCGATTTGTCAGTTCTCCAGCCGATTTGGTACTCTAGACGTTGATCAAGTAGGCTTGCTTCATGTGGAAGTACAACTTGTGAAATGTGCGTTTATTACTTGTGCGGTCTCTCTCTCTCTCTCTCTCTCTCTCTCTCTCTCTCTCTCTCTCGGGATTGAGACGCTTTGGAATCTTAAATGAAGTTGTGCATAAAATCGTGATTTGGTGAGAGTTCTTGAAGAAGCTGAGTGCGCGATGGCTGGCGCGTTTGTTGACTCATAACCGAAAACGCTAGAGGTGGACAATTAAAATCACGTTTGAGTAGTTGAAGCATTATCGTAAGGAATCATGCTAAACATGCTGATCCACAGTTATAACCCGAAGAAAAAACTTATGTAAGAAAAGTAACATGGTGAAAGTGCAATTCAGCTAAGACAGCAATCCACTAGTGGGACCCGGACGATGTAATCACGATTCACTATTTGGAAAAACTTAAAAAGTTTAACGAGTTATAGCAATAGAGGCCAAGATTTAGTATGCAAAAAGTTCTTGTGCCAGAAGAAGGAACCTTATTCATTGGCCATTTCTATGGCGAAAGTATACGAGCTCGGCTTCGAAATAGTTCCTACAGCACATTTAGCTTCACGTGAAATTACTACCTCCAAAAAACTATTGGACTGACGGAGTTTTTCTTCGAGTGAAGGGATTTTGTGTGTAGTAAACTAGAATTAAGTGGAATTAGAAACAAATTTATTTCCGAAAGGTGTAGAAGAATCTGTATTTTCGCTATACCAAATGTGCTAAGGTCATGGATATTATGTTCGGTAGTAAACTTCTATTTATTACAAAAAAGTTACTAACTACATATTTTGTGAAACTTATTACTCTGATATACCCACCATAATTGAGGAATTGGGCCTGGCGGTGTCATTGTGGAAAGCTACTAATTTCCACTTTCCCAAATAATAATGGGCATCGAATTTATAATCACAGAATCTCAATACACTTCGGATTAGATTCCACTCTCCAAAGTGTTTACATTGTTATTGTATTGTCCTCATTGATCTTTTGTGCTCTACCTGAAATTGTTTCAGAACCATCGACTGTAAGTGAGTTCTCTGTGAGTTTAAACACAAATAAACAGCAGAAAGCAGGTGGATATGCAATGTGATATTGTCGACTATTCGTTCCTAGGGCTTCCAAATGTTGATCAGAGAAACGTATCCCATCACGTGCAAATGATTTTACACACGTGCGTGGCTGTAGCAATATCCCAACCAGTATTTTTGGATTTTCTGTTGGCAGTTCGGATTTTCTGTTGGCAATATCCGTTACAACGTTTATTTCATCATTAGTGCTCGGACAGATTACACATCAATATAAAAACGATGAGACATCAGAGCCATTATAAAAGGATAAAATGGTTTGCCACACTAGCAAATCTTTGAGTAGAAATAATTGGCGTTTGTATTGAAACGGCTTCGCACTGGTAGTACTAAGTGTCTGCGGCCGGACGACTTGGTTCACATAACTGTAATACAGATTATATAACAAAACCCTTCCCATGAATCAACCTTAGTGAAAACCGTATCAGAACCCCTACAGTAGTTCTCGAGATTAGCCTTCACATAGAGACATAGTATCACGGCGAGGAACTTCGATTTACTAATAATTATAGATTCATTTTCTTGCTTCTAACTTTCAAAATGTACGTAGTTGATGTATGTGACAAAAATTCTATTGGTTTAAGTTGAATAGTTATTTCTTTAATAACAATCATTAAAACCTTGTGCTCTGTTTTGATCTCCAACTGCTGAAGTGCTTTAGGTAGTCTCAAAAACCTCAGTGAAGGATTATAAATTCTTTATAGACATCTGTGCTGAGGGCATTTCAGGCGGTATTGATTTAAGTATTCGTGTTCGTATTACTCCGACGAGATACTCGTCGAATGTCCTTGTTTTGACGGGTGTGAGCTGTGAGAAGTCCTCTGACTTTATGACGTTTCCAGTTCGCTGTAAGATGTCTATTCCCGTTATGGCAACCCTTTTTACACTTAAAATATCCGCAACTACTGTAAACAGTGCACCCTTTGTTTATCCCACACATTCTAATTTTGCATTTTTGTTCCTGTGTTGAAGTCAAGTTCAGTCACTTTCTTTGAACACCTTTCAATCACGGTCATGCAAATAACGGATGTGTCGCACATCAGAACGATACAGGAATACTTGTTAGCAGAGATACGGGGGTGGTACTTGGCCCGCTGTGCCATTTAAAACGATAAAAATAAACTAAAAAATCGACGAACTTCATTTTCACTTATTTCAAAAAGAGTGAAAACAGCAGTTCGAATTTGCATCCCACCTTTAAGTACAAACTTCACTTAAAAGTAAGAATGCTTCGTCCAGAAGTTATTTCACCTTCCAAGATTGAGAGCCATCTCGGACCTCGAAATTTTTATTGAAGTATGTCTCTCTCGTATAGACGTTATAGGTGGTGCTCGCTTGTTTTTTAATCTTTTGTAGCAATATATCCTTCATAAGAGTACGTACCCCAATTGCAGCATACTCTATATTCATGCAGAACGTTACAAAATTGGTTGCAATTAATCACGCTATATTTCTATTTCAATGCGTAGCGGTGGATGTTCTACGGCGTACGTAAACCAAGTGCAGATTACATTCGAACTGTTATCATATATACAAGGGAACACACGAGAACGCGAACTGCCGTGCCACTTCTAAAACTTCAAGTGACGTTGATTTCACCACAGGTGCATCATCCACTTGACACGTGACACTTAATGTGATGCTTTTGAAATAGCCCTTTTATTTTACTGACACCCAAACCTCCAGATGTCAGACTCTCAGATCGGTACCAAACGTGTGTCGATAGAGTATCGACTAAAACGCCCATTTAATTCATTCTAAGTTCCGTCCTCCATTAAAACATGCGTAAACTATAACTAAAAGTAATGCCAGAACTACGGAGCACAGGAAAAGCTTATCTGTGAGTGACCATTTTGAAGATCCAGCGTGGGTGAGTTGGTACAGCGTAATGTCGTCGCACCAAAGATATAGTGTTCAAATCCCGCCGATGACATTGGTTTTTTTAACTTTTTAAGTGTGCTGTGTGCTGTCGTCCAGTAGAATATGCATAAACGGTAATTAAAAACAACACCAGAACTACTGACCACAGGAAAAGCATGTTGTTGTGGTCTTCAGTCCAGAGACTGGTTTGATACAGCTCTCCATGCTACTCTATCCTGTGCAAGCTTCTTCATCTCCCAGTACCTACTGCAACCTACATCCTTCTGAATCTGTTTAGTTTACCCTCCGCGCTGTCCTCCAATACTAAATTGGTGATGCCTTGATGCCTCAGAATATGTCCTACCAAGCGACCCCTTCTTCTAGTCAAGTTGTGCCACAAATTTCTCTTCTTCCCAAATTCTATTCAATACCTCCTCATTAGCTATGTGATCTACCCATCTAATCTTCAGCACTTTCTGTAGCACCACATTTCGTAAGCTTCTATTTTCTTCTTGTTCAAACTATTTATCGTCCATTTTTCACCTCCATACATGGCTACACTCCATACAAATACTTTCAGGAACGGCTTCCTGACACTTAAATCTGTATTCGATGTTAACAAATTTCTCTTCTTCAGAAACGCTTTCCTTGCCTTTGCCAGTCTACATTTTATACAGCTCTCCATGCTACTCTATCCTGTGCAAGCTTTCAGGAACGGCTTCCTGACACTTAAATCTGTATTCGATGTTAACAAATTTCTCTTCTTCAGAAACGCTTTCCTTGCCTTTGCCAGTCTACATTTTATACAGCTCTCCATGCTACTCTATCCTGTGCAAGCTTCTTCATCTCCCAGTACCTACTGCAACCTACATCCTTCTGAATCTGTTTAGTGTATTCATCAGTTATTTTGCTCCCCAAATAGCAAAACTCCTTTACTACTTTAAGTGTCTCATTTCCTAATCTATTTCCCTCAGCATCACCCGACTTAATTCGACTACATTCCATTATACTCGATTTGCTTTTGTTGATTCATCTTATATCCTCCCTTCAAGACACTGTCCATTCCATTCAACTGCTCTTCCAAGTCCTTTGCTGTCTCTGACAGAATTACAATGTCATCGGCGAACCTCAGAGTTTTTATTTCTTCTCCATGGATTTTAATTCCTACTCCGATTTTTTCTTTTGTTTCGTTTACTGCTTGCTCAATATACAGATTGAATAACATCGGGGATAGGCTACAACCCTGTCTCACTCCCTTCCCAACCACTGCTTCCCTTTCATGCCCCTCGACTCTTATAACTGCCATCTGGTCTCTGTACAAATTGTAAATAGCCTTTGGCTCCCTGTATTTTACCCCTGCCACCTTCAGAATTTGAGAGAGAATATTCCAGTCAACATTGTCAAAAGCTTTCTCTAAGTATACAAATGCTAGAAACGTAGGTTTGCCTTTCCTTAATCTGTTTTCTAAGATAAGTTGGTTGATTGGTTGGTTTGTGGGATTAAAGGGACCAGACTGCTACGGTCATCGGTTCCTCTAAGATAAGTCGTAGGGTCATTATTGCCTCACGTGTTCCAACATTTCTATGGAATCCAAATTGATCTTCCCTGAGGTCAGCTTCTACCAGTTTTTCCTTTCGCCTGTAAAGAATTCGTGTTAGTATTTTGCAGCCATGACTTCTTAAACTGATAGTTCGGTAATTTTCACATCTGTCAACACCTGCTTTCTTTGGGATTGGAATTATGATATTCTTCTTGAAGTCTGAGGGTATTTCGCCTGTCTCATGTATCTTGCTCACCAGATGGTAGAGTTTTGTCAGGGCTGGTTCTCCCAAGGCTGTCAGTAGTGGTAATGGAATGTTGTCTACTCCAGGGGCCTTGTTTCGACTTTGGTCTATCAGTGCTCAGGAAAAGCATATCGGTGATTAAATGCGCTGAAGATCTAGCGTTGATGACTTGGTAGAGCGTGAGACCGTCGTACAACTATACAAATTTACTCTATAGGTTTGCTACTTTTATCTAACGAAGCGAAAGCGGACTGCCAAAAGAACATTACTACAAACTCCGAGAAGTTCTTTTTTTGTACGACGGCCTCACGCTCTACCAACTCAACAACGCTAGATCTTGAGCGCATTTATTCACGGATATGATCTTCATGTGCTCAGTAGTGCTGGTGTTACTTTTAATTACCGTTTATGCGTATTCTACTGGACGACAGCACGCAGCACGAATTAAAACGGAGTTTTCGTTTTATGCTCTATCGACACACAGTGTTTGCTACCGATCTGAGTGTCGGAGATCTGGAGGTTTGGGTATGAATTGCAAAGGGAAATAAACCCATTAGTCATTCATGTTCGCGGCTGTAATCGCCAAGCTTTTGTAGCACATGCGTTCTCCTGTGTTGTAAGAAGAAGCCACCTGTAAAAGATAGTAGCAGAACAACCTGGTGCTGTTGCTTGCATATGTCGACCCGTTACGCTGACGTCACTACTGACGTGACGTGTGTTTGCGGCGAATTGCTCAATCCGAACACTTGACCGACGCCAAGTCACAGCGTGACGGTGATTCTCGACCTCTCAGGGTAAGTTAATAAAGAAGTCCGATGCTGCAGGGATACGCCGTCTACCTGACAAAAGTGCATGCGCACGTGTACTTCAGCAAGCGCTGCCGTATCGCGAGCCTTTGGCCGCGTGCCGTATGACTCATGTTCCCCGAATCACAGTTTCTGGATGTTCACTTCTCACTCACGGCTTTCATCATACATGTGCCTCGAGTCAGGCATTCTTTCTCAGTTGTAGAGTGCGAAGCAACGGCGACAAACCATAAAAAAATATTTAACCGTTTGCGGTTGATACTAATAAACTCTGTGCTTCGTATATATATATATATATATATATATATATATATATATATATATATATATATATATATATACACACACTCGATTCTTTTAAAACTCGAACTCCCATGTATAAAACAGCTTCAAACTTGTGACTAATTTAGAAATTAGTTAATATGTTAAATATTTCATATTAAGCATGTAAGCGAAAAAGTTCAGAAAATGCGTGAAATTATGTGTAAAGTTCCTTGCTCTTTCACAGGTACTGGATGACTATAGTCTGGGAAGTTGTGCGCGGTGGTTTACGCTGTGTCAAGACGTATACACAGTTTATAGCTGTAATTCTTTTCTTACAGTGTTGAACCTTTCACAGAAGATTATATCTCGTAATAAGTGGATTATTATAGCATTTAAACTTTTAAATTCGATCGCTACGTACGTGCGGGAAGTTAAATATTTGTTACTACCGGATGCCTTTAGGTAGATGAACTAGAGATGGGACTGGATTCCATACCCCCGGACAGTCGCTTAGTGCTATAGATAAGCATATGATATCATTTACTACGTAACGAAGAGAAGGAAACTTCATGAATATAAAGATGAAACGTTATACTTTGAAGCCTACACAACTGTAATTCAGTATTACTTTCGGCTAACAAGAAACGAAAATTGATACATTAAAACAAGCACGGTCATTTGGGCATTTTCGATTTCTGATTTCGGTTAGGTCCGACGCGTTGCATGGACAGTAAATGCCTTTTATTCTTCTATCGTGCCTAGTTGTATTGTACCATTGTCGAGGCAAATGCAATATTTAGAAAATCTGAGTTTGTCGATAGATAGTAAAGGCTGGAAATAAAAATAAAAAATCGGTGTCATATTCGAGGGTGGACTACACGTCTTGGGCTTTCTTCCAATAAATCTGTCAGATATTTGCCTTTCGTACGATTAGTTTTATGTGGTCATTTCACTTTAAATCGCTCCGTTCCCGTACTCCCAGATATTTAATGAACGCGACTGCTTCCAGTGATAGTTCGGCAGTCGTACAAGCATACAATAATGGAGTTTCATCCTGTTTATGCGCGATACTATGCACCGATCTACGTTCAGGATCAACTTCTGCACACAACAGCATCAGTCACGAACAATGTCACAGATCTTTCGACCTTATCCATTAGGCCACACAACGGATGTCTCTGTTAAGAGTCGTCAAATGCATTTTCTCTGGTGTTTCGGGAGATATTTGCAATTTTATGTGTAGATGTAGTCAGCCGAAACAAGTACTGTCCATCACGTCTTCTATGCGGCTCGGTGTCGACGGAAAGCGTCGGTCCGTTTCCAGTCACAAACAAAATTATTTTTAAAGCGGAATTTTAGGCGCCTGTTCGATAAAGCGGTCCCAAATTAGTCTATTTGTTCTAGGTATGAGTTAACAGGGACAGTAAAACTCGAAGAATAACGAGTACTCCAGCAGCAACTGAGCAGTGCTGCTGCTTGGCTGTAGCAGTCAGCTCGGGCCAGGGCGGTGCTGTCGCTGCTCGACTACTGGTCATTCTTCGTGTTTTATTGTCCATATTTAATACCTCGGTAAAACAAATATCGGACTACACCAACCTTGGACCTCTCTAACGAAAATTCCGCATTAATAATCATTTTGTTTGTGACGGGAAACAAACCGACTGGGAGGAGCACACCACAGAACTGCTGAAGCGTCTTAACAAATCTCTATTTGTAATGCGAATTGTGTCAGACAGAGGGGATATAAAAATGAAAAAGCTGGCATACTATGCTTACTTTCATTCCATAATGCCATCTGGGATTATTTTTTGGGGCAATTCATCAAGCCAAGCCAAAATTTTCCGGATACAAAAACGTGCAGTGGTGTGAACTCAAGAACATCCTGCAGAAGCCTGTTTAGGGAACTAGGGATACTAACTACTGCTTCCGAATATATTTATTCCTTAATGAAATTTGTCATTAAAAATATATCACTTTTTCAAACGAACAGCTCAATTCATGGAATCAATACTAGAAATAAGAATAATCTTCACAAGGATTTAAAGTCACTTAGTCTTGTACAAAAAGTTGTGCATTATTCAGAAACACACATTTTCAGTAACTTGCCAGCAGCCATAAAAAGCTTAACAACCAATGAAATTCAGTTTAAGAGAAGCCTTAAGGATTTATTGGTGGCCAACTCCTTCTACTCCATTGATGAACTTCTCAGTAGCACAATTTCAGCTCAGTAATGTGTTCATTGTAAATAAGTATATAGTAGATGTATTACACGTTTATTACCTTATAAATAAATAAAAACTTTTTTATTTTAAATTCAGTGCATTAGTATTTGTAAAATGATTCTTTCATATAGCGTTCATTAAAAAATGACGACCATGCCACTTGGGACCTGTGGAATGGTACATTAGCTTATTTGTTTGAGTTGTAAAGATTTGTCATGTATTGTTGTTTTTCTGACTTGTTCTACATCCTGGAGGACCTCCTCACTACGGATCAATTGGAATGAAAGTAAATCTAATCTAATCTAATTTCCTACGACACTGGGCGTCGCATGAAAGACGTGGCGAGTAATATTTATAGCTGACTCCAACTACACATCGAAAAAATGGAATTGCAAGTATCTGCTGAAAAACTAAGGAAAATGCACCTGTTGTCTCGTAGAAGAGGCTCTCGGTGTACCGTTACGTACAGTCATGGTCCCGTAACACTCCCTTGGGGTCTGCCAGAAATTACATTCACGTCTGAAGATATCTCTCCACTAAGAATAACGTGTTGTGTTCTGTTTTCCATGAACTCTTCAATCTAGTCACAAAGCTCGTCTGATTTTCGTACTTCCCGTATTTTGTGCGGAACTGCATTGAACGCTTTTTGGAAGTTAGGGAATACGGCACCAACCTGGTCACCGGTATCTACTGCCTTGCGGGTCCCATGGATGGGTGGAGTGAGCTGGATTCCATACAATCGTCGTTTGGGGTATCCTCGTTCATTCCTTATCATCCTTTTCCAATTGGTTTGTGGTCCAATCTCTGAACACCTCAGTGTTTGTGGCGCGGTAAACTTCAGCCTTCGTTCACTTTATCATCGTGGGTCTTTTAAATGCAGAGAGGCGACGTCTGTTAATAGAGAGGGAACTAGCCATGGATTTGCGTATCAAATATGGTTAAAAAGAGTAATTTGAAGCCTTAATAGAGGCGTGGTACTAATGTCGCTGTTTGTTGAAATCATTCTGAAAGCGTTAGAAATCCAGTTGTAATTAGATTTCAGTCTTTAGCACAAAATGTTTGCTGATCCAAGGGATTGTTATACATGGGAATTATATGTAGTTATACATAGGAAAGAACACAAGTCAACCTGTCACCGACAGAAGTAGCCGTGGCAGAAAGGAACTGTAGATATTTCGCTTAACAGAACCACAATACAAGTTTGAAATGAGATCAATTTGTTGTAGCTGTTTAATACATCTGAGTAAAAATATTGGCGGACAGAACAGTTTGCTCAAGTTAACAAAGTGGCTAGTACTATCATGCAGTGCAGGCTTTCACGGTCTGCATTTGCGTGGTTGTCTTTTTGTTTTATGGGCATTAAGCGGTGATCCAAGGCGTATTTGTGTATAATAAATTTTAGTATAATACAGTTGTGTGCAATCTTGAGTTTTCAACATACTTCTCTGGATAACATTTCGCCTTCCAATGTTGGAGACATCATGAGAGGCTGTAACGACTAATAAAGCAGTTACAATCTCAAACCATTTCGGCTTGCTGAGCTTATTTGATATTGTAAATGCTTTCTGAGTCGTTATAACCACTGATGATGTCTGCAACAGGGAAGACGAATCGTTAGGCAGAGAAATATGCCATGGATTACGCCCAGGAAATAAAAATCATCAGATTCATGACTACTGGTTGTATTGTTCACTTTTTCATAATTTTTTTTTTAGTTTTTACAATTTAATTTAATGATTATGTAGAATTTGCTGTACTATTATCTTACCATGGTTGTTCGCTCGTCTGCACTGTGTGAAGAACATAGATATTACAGCCATTCAAGTTATTGTTACGTCAGTTTCATTATCCTTCATTGACTGTGTAAAATATACTGAATAAACATATCAGTAATGGGACCTCAAGTGGTGTTCTCAAACCTATTGTTTTCTCAAATTTCTCAACTGTCATCTGTATTCAGGGACTGCCAAACACCGTTCAACCTAGTCAGGCAAAAGAGACTTTAATTTTAAGTCTCTTGTCAGTTCGGTGTCATTCATGTTTCGTGCTTTTATCCTCTTAGTATTATGTGAATGGTAGCCTGTTGGCAGACAATTAAATGGACATTTGTTTCTTTAGGCATCAAGATGGTCGTGAGTGATGCGAGCATCCACAACATAATGGGAGGGATGGAGAGCACTGGTGGTGTGCGTCTCCATAACCACCGAAGGAAACTGAAGCAGAGGTATTCATTTGTCATTACATTCTTTAGGCACCACTTTTTAGATGTAAAAGAAATTTAGTTTCTTGAGTAGCACTGCTAATATAATTCCTAGTTGTTACTGCCAGTGGTATCTTATATTTGTTGGGTAACAATGGCAGTTTATTTCAGTTGAAGAGAAGATTTAAGTTATAGCTCATTACTAACAAACAGTTGTAGTAAATAACATGAGTAAACAATGCTAAACAATGCAAGGAAGGCAGAAACAATCTTTTATCTCTATGGTGTAAATTTCAGAAGTATCAGATGTTGTGTGCCTGCTTGTGAGAATATGTGTGTAATTTTTTTTCTGAAAAAGCTCGGTGTCTAACATCCTTTTCATTGTGTGTGTCTGCAACTCAGCATTTCATTTTTACAGTGAGTAGCAATCTCTTCTTTTCATAATTGTTGATACTCATTACTGTTGGCATATGGGGATGTTTCAACAAATTGGAGGGTTCATACATTATGAGTTACGGAAATATCCATGCATGAATGATAAAGAAACAGAGTACAATTCTGTGGAATTTTTTATTTTTTTAATTTTTTTTAATATACCGGGATACTCCCTAAGTTTTTTTTTTTTGACTGGTTTGATGCCGCCTGCCACGACTTCCTTTCCTGTGCTAACCTCTTCATCTCAGAGTAGCACTTGCAACCTATGTCCTCAGCTATTTGCTTGACGTATTCCAAACTCTGTCTTCCTCTACAGTTTTTGCCCTCTACAGCTCCCTCTAGTACCATGGAAGTCATTCCCTCATGTCTTAGCAGATGTCCTATCATCCTGTCCCTTCTCCTTATCAGTGTTTTCCACATATTCCTTTCCTCTCTGATTCTGCGTAGAACCTCCTCATTCCTTACCTTATCAGTCCACCTAATTTAGATGCTATAGACGAATGTTGAAAATTAGGTGGAACATTTAGGCAGTGTTAAATGCGCTAGTCTGTGTAACACTACATAAATCAGCTGTGGGCTGGAGGAGAACTGTTATTTTCTTCTGCAAATGAAGCAATGTGTTGGTTGAAACTGTGGAAATCGGATTTGTGCATCTTTACCTTTCAAGTATGGATATACTAGTATGCCTTGATCAAGAAGTCTACATGGCCACTTTGAGACTCTCTTTTTCTTTCATTCGCTTTCAAATTCCTGATATATTTTGTCAGATTTGTATGAATAATTAAAAACTTCAAAATCCTTGCATAGGAATGCTAATAGTGATATTACATACAAAATATTTACATTTAAAAGGACATTTCATATTGAGTGATCTGAGGTGGCTACATATTATTGCTTCTCAGCTGCCACTGAACGTTTATATTGTCTGTTGGCTGTATTAAGTACCATTGCAATGAGCAGCTCCAATTTTCAGTGAATTAGAAGTTGAAAGTATGCAACAATCAATTCAAGTGAATCAGCACACAATTTTTAAAGAACAAGAGAAACTGACATTGAGACCACAACCTGAATGTATGCAGTTTACAGACAAATTGCATGTACTGAGAGAAAATTTTAAGTTAAGCT
Source organism: Schistocerca americana (assembly GCF_021461395.2). NCBI lineage: Eukaryota > Metazoa > Arthropoda > Insecta > Orthoptera > Acrididae > Schistocerca > Schistocerca americana. Next base: position 482,526,548 of record NC_060119.1, read on the forward strand.
TGTTATTGACCATTATTATCAGAAGGCATGTGTGAGTGGCACATGGGCTGTAAAAGGAGGTAACAGGATTAAGATTCAATGGATAAAGGGTGGATAGTTACATGCTTTTATAAGCTAACACATTATACACAAACAGAGAGAGAATGTAGTGAAAGGAGGTAGGAGATTTGGATTAAGATTCAAGAGGAAACAAGAAGGAGGTGGTAATTATGAGCTTTGTAAGCTAATAGATTGAGGCAACGGCCTTGCCGCAGTGGATACACCGGTTCCTGTGAGATCACTGAAGTTAAGCGCTGTCGGGTATGGCCAACACTTGGATGGGTGACCATCCAGCCACCATGCACTGTTGCCATTTTTCAGGGGGTACTCAGCCTCGTGATGCCAATTGAGGAGCCACTCAACCGAATAGTAGGGGCTCCGGTCAAAGAAAACCATCATAATGACCGAGAGAGCGGTGTGCTGACCACACACCCCTCCTATCCACATCCTCAACTGAGGATGACATGGCAGTCGGATGGTCCCCATGTGCCACTTGTGGCCTGAAGACAGAGTGGTAAGCTAATAGATTACATACAACCAGAGAGAGAATTCATTGGGCTACCTAAAGTGTTACGATAATTGGAAAGCACGCTGCCATAACTGTACTCTTCGAAAACAGGCAAGATAAAATAGAACTGTGAATAAAGTATGTTTTACAGAGATACAGAAATATTATGGTTTAATGTGGAGGTGATTAGGTATGAGTCCCAGTAACACTTCATCTTCAGTTTCCCAGCAGTATACTCCTTCTAATACAAAATGCGTTTTATCTAGGAAGACATCAGTAAATTCTCAGATTGCAAAAGTTGTTCATGAAAACAATTCAGTATAACTGATCATGTTCTACTTGATTAAATTGAACAGAGTCAGGTGATGACTAAAATGGAAGTGCTATATTTTACTGTGACTGCCAGGAAAACTAGGATGGATCACAAAAACAGATTTGCTGTCAAATAATAAGTGGTAAAAATTATCTGTTATTGAATCTGAAAGATAACTTCATTAAATATTGAGACACTTGGAGAAAGAGAGAAGAAACGGGCAGAATCAATGTGTGAGGCAGAGTGTGCTTTGTAATCTAAATAGCAACTTTCGTTTTCTATATTGAATTTGATGTCTTCATTATATACTACATAACTCTTACTTCTTTGTAGAAATAATTAACACAAAACTGACATTATTGATATGTGTTAATACCATAAAACCTGTTATGAATAAAATATGACTCCACTGAAACTCTTATTTTTGTCTTTGTTTTCAGGTTTGACATAATCAAGAAGCTGGGGCAAGGCACATATGGAAAAGTACAGCTAGGTATAAACAAGGAGACTGGGCAAGAGGTAACGTATAGTAACGTTTTTGGTGTAATTTTGCTGACATACTGCTTCAGGAAAATTGAACGTGTTTAAATTTTTGAGGTTACATTGATCATTATTTTCCGGCAATTGCCAACTTATTTTTGTTTCAGAATAGGTTAGACATTGCAGGAGAACACCTAATATACAGAGTAATTACGAAGTTTACAAAACATTTTAAAATATCAGTATAAGTAAGCAGCTGAACATCACATAACAGTTGATACAGCTATGTGAAAGACAAGTTCTCACTCAGATATTCATTTTGTATGTGGTACCAACAAGTTATTTTGCAAAGCCCATGACAGAGGTATCACTGACCATAATTGCATTTTGTGTGCTAGAACTTGCTGTTGCCAGTCTGCAGTGCGTATGCAGAGAGATTTCCATGGCAAATTTCACCAGACACCACCAGTGTACAACATCATAGTGGTACTACAGGAAATTAAGAGAAGATAGTTGTGTGACGCAGAGCATTTGGACCAACCAGGCTTGTCAGAACAGACATAAGGGAAGTGATGCTGCAAAGTCCCATGAAGTCCACTTATCAAGAAAGTGCAGAATTGAACATCCCTCGGCCAACATCGTACAAAATTCATTGCAAGCAACTAAGAGTGAAGCCTGCAAATTACAGCTCTTGTAAGCCATAAGCCATGCAGACAAATTGTGCCACCTGCAGTTCTGCATTGATATGCAGAACCATCTTGAAAATGACGACTTCGCAAGCAAATTAATCTTCAATGACAAAGCCACTCTTTGGCTTCCAGTAAACACCAGCCAATGCAACACATACACATGCGCGACAGAGAATCCACGGGCAAATGTCTAAAACATCTGGGATTCAGAGTAAGCTAACATTTTCTGTGCCATGTTTAACAAGACAGTCTGCGGACCCTTCTTCTTCACTTTGCGAACTGACAGTGGCGTCACCTATTTTGACATGCTGCAGTTGTGGCTCATGTCACAGCTTGAAACTAATAGAAGGGGTGTCATCTTTCAAGAAGATGGCATCCTTCCACATTTCCACAGTTGTGTAAGATGTTCCCTGAGTGAGATATTGCCATGTTGCTGGATAGGCAATGTTGTGGCTGTCATCTGTCACATGGTACTACTTGAATGGCCACAATGGTTGTTAGCCTGAATGCTTTGCCATATTTTTCTTGTGGGGTTACGTGAAGGAAAATGTTTTTGATCCACCACTACCACAGAATCTTGAAGACCTGTGACACCACACCACAGCAGCAGTTCGTATCATCACTCCTGATATGCTGGTTCGGGTAATGGCAGAATTCGACTGTTGTGTAGACATGTGCCATGTAATGTAGGGTGGACTCATAGAACATTCTAAAAAGAAAAGTATGAGAGTTATCTTTCACAAACCATATCATTTGCATCTATCTGTACCGATTTCTGAAATGTGTCATGGATTTTATAATTACCCTGTAGTACTCGTGCTCATCATATTACTTGTTTGGGAGGAAAAGGGCAGACAGGAAGTAATGTCAGAGAAGGGAGGGATATAGAACCTGAACTTATGTCCTGATTTAGTGTGAATTTTCCTTCCTGTCATCTCGTATCAGTTTTCTTGTAGATTTCTTATTTTCAGCCTTTATTTGTAAAAGACCAAAATGGATGCTGCAGAGGTTATTCATATGTTAATGTTGTATTCAGCATGTTACAATAATAGAGAAGTGCTAGTATTGTAATATAATTAGAAAATACACATTTCATTCATTGATCATACCAGGATGTTTATCTAGCTTTCCATCTATCTTCTATCTCTTCCTTATAAATATGTATGTGTTAAAATTCCCAGTTATGTCCATATGTTCAGATTAATCTCAGGAATGGCTGTAGAGATTTTGGTATTGTTTTCACTAACATACAGACTGATTTACAATGAAGGTTTGTAATTTATAAATATTTCATGCAATTTGGCTGGACTATATGAAGTAAAGCCTCCCACCTTTGTGAAAATTATGCCATTGTCACCTAACTGTGAATGGCAGGACTTGTTGGAATCTTGGTTGCTCACCTTGTGGTCTGTGCCATTTTTACTTGCCAGAGAGTGCTGGATACAAGCATTACAAGGCAGAGAGTGTTTTGTACCAAGGTTACTTGGTGAGGAATGCTTTGTACCAAAGTTCTCCATACCAACATTGCTTGGCAGAGGTTGCTTTTTACTGTGTTGTATGGCTGAGATGGGTACATTCCAATGTAGTGTGATGGAGAGTTCTTCATACTGATGTGTGGCAAAGGGTGCTTTGTACTGATGTGTGGCAGAATCTGCTTCCTACAAGCATTGTGAGGCAGAGGCTGCATGCCACAAAGGTCATGTGGCAGACAGTGCTTCATAACTATGTTTCCCAGCAGAGGGTTCTTCATACCATTGTTGCATGGTAGAGGGTTCTGGAGGCCATTATTTTTAATGAAAAGAGTGCATCATACCGATTTTGTGTGGCAGTGGGTGCTTTGTACCAATGTGGTATGGGGAAATGCACAACAGGGCCACAAACTGTAACTCATGCTCACACTGAAGTTGGGTGGTCAGTAATTGGTCTTAGCTCTTGTCAAACTCCATTCTGGTCATAGCTCTTGTCAAACTCCATTCTGGTCATGTAGACCACACCATACTGACACTGCATTTGGGCTACTTGCAAGTGGTTGTAATAATGTTGAACTGGTAATTTCAGTCAGGCAGGCTGGCCAGTGTGGTAGCTCTCAGCCCCATTACTGCCATGAGATACCACTCAAGACACTAATTACATATGGAACAGAAAATGTTTGTGTCATTAAAACTTTCCAGGCGCACACTGCTTAAATAATTTATATTATGTGAAAGTGATGACATTCAGTTACCTGTCTTCTTTTATCATAACTCTATGCAGTGGCCCATCATCAAAGTCATCTGGCCTTAGATATTTAGAGCCATCTGTGTGAAGCTCGGCCAGGTCACTACTAGTGTTGAAAGGTGAGCTGTGGGAAACATGTTCTTAACAAAGAGTTTCAAAGCCGTATTATAGAAGTTAAAAAAAAACTTGCAGAAAGTTTCTAGAAATTTATGATATGGTCTGAGTATGGAAATCGTAAGTGTAACACAGATTTAGCAAATTCAGCAAAAGACAATGATACCTTCTTATTTGCGCGTGACCAGGCAGTTATACCAGCCTCAGAAAATGACCTTTAGAGATCAGTTTGCCTGTCACATACAGTTTGTGAATGCAAAATATTAACAGTAAAAACTGAGATTAAGGTATTTTATTAGAAAGATCCATTTGGTTACAAATCAGCATCAGCTGTGAAGTATTAGAACGGGTCACGCACTTCAAACACCTTGAGGGTAGTGCCACATAAAGGGATGACCAAAGCATTGAAGTTGAGGTTGCAATTTGCTCTGCAGTAAGTGACTAGAAGATGGGATCTTTTGGTAGGACATGTTATGAGGCATCAAGGGATCACCAATTTAGTATTGGAGTGCAGCATGGAGGGTAAAAATCGTAGAGGGAGACCAAGAGATGTAGTAGGTATTGGGAGATGAAGAAGCTTGCACAGGACAGAGTAGCATGGAGAGCTGCATCAAACCAGTCTCTGGACTGAAGACCACAACAACAACACGTGGGGCACTTAAAGTTGCTATAGAAGAGAAAAATGTGTAAAATTCTATAAAACAAAGGTTTTCCCAGCTTTGTAATATTGAAATGAAACATAGATCTAAAATTCAGGGATGAGATTCCCAGATTGGAGCAGAAGACAGTAGACTCCTATTTGTAGGCTATATGGTATAAAAATTGAAGATGTCAGAAAAGAACTAATGCCAAAATTGATGAATAGCAAAATACATGGTTCAAGTACATTGATGAGCCAAAACATTATGATATCTGCTGAACAGTGTGTTGGTCGACCTTCAGATAGCTGTACAGAAGTGATTGCTAGGTTTCAGAAGCTATGTGGCACTAGATGTCTATGTACAGTTCACACCAACGCTTTGAATTATGGGCCAATGGTTAGTGCTTGCAGAGCTCGTGGCCTATAGCATCCTAGATCTATTCCATCAGGCTCAGATCTGGCAAAGTAAGTGAACAAGACATTAACGTGGATTCAGTGATGTGCTCCTCGAACCCAAGTGCGACATGGCATTTACAGTCATTCAGTTTTCCTGGTGACATCTGTTGATCTCTGAGACCTCAGCGAGTGTTACAAGTACATAGCCACAGCTAGCACCCAGTGCCCACTGATGCTGTATCAGGACATCTCGTGCAACCAAGCCTGTAGCAGACCCAGCCATGATGTTGACCATTGACCTGGTGAAGACAGTCAAGATGATATAGCAACCCACTGCCTCAAAGTCTGCACCAGAGCATGGGCAGCTGTGACTGGCAGCATCAGACTCCAGTGGTGCAGTTCTGGGGTGACCTGAGTTCAAGCCCCAGAACATGGGAAGGAAGCTGGATTTTGGCAAAGAGAGCCATGTTGGGGACACGAGGCCCAATGTTGGAGCTGACAGTTGCATTATAGGTGTGATGTTGTCTTCATGGCATTTTACAGAACTGGATTGGCATTGTAACATAGCCCAGCTGTCAGTTAACGACTGGCTGGCCCCGTTATAAATACCGCAGTTAGGAAGCAGATAGTATGGAAGGGATAGCATGGCTACATTCTTCTGTCCCACAGTAACTTCTTGAAAGGTGGTCAAGGAATTGATATGGCCTTGCGGAAGTAGGTCTGAACCATTTAAGTAGTGTGATTCTGATCTTGTGACACACACAGTTGTCACTGAAGATGTCATCACCATCAGGGAAGACATTAAGCATGGTCAGCAATATGAAAAGAATAGATTGTGACTCACCTTAGGCCTTCTTCTGTATTGGACGAAACACACACACACACACACACACACACACACACACACACACACACACACACACACACACACACGAGCGCGTGACCACTGTCTCTGACTGCTGAGGCTAGACAACGAACATCAGTGTATGATGGGAGAAGCAGTCTGGGTGGTGGGGGTAAAGAAGAGGTTGGGGCAGGTAGGGGGATCGATTGCAGGCTAGAGGTTGGGGACAGTAAAGTGCTGTTTATGGAAGCATAAAGGAACAAGGTGGGGAGAGTGTAGGGTAGATAGGTACAGTTGGGAGTGTGTTTGCATGAATGTGTGTTTGTGATTGTATGATCTGTGCATAATTCACATTGTCCACAGCTGTCGTGATGTCATAGATTACTACCGTAGGTCCCATTGAAGCCCATGTGAATGTCCTCAGTAACATAATAAAAGAGCCTTGACCAGCCTGCGTCCAAGGCACGGCACATGTTTTATGCAGCCACTTCATGGATGACAGCATATCCTTTCACAACTATCAATCTATTATATGAAGAAACACCATTCACACGAACAGAGTGCACATTTTCATTTATCCAGATTCCAATTTCAATGATCCAATGCTCACTGTGATTGTAATTGATGATATCATTGGGTCAGCATGGGAACACACAGGGGTCATCTGCTGTGGAACCCTACTTGGCAATGTGCATTGAACGGTGTGCTCTGAAACACTTGTGCCTATGTCAGCAGTGTACTGTGTCATCAGATGTGCCACAGGTCATGACCTCTCTCTCCGCAGAGCGAGAAAGCCTCCAACCATCTTGTCCTGTGATTACGAGTGGCCATCCAACACCCTGTTGCCTACTCATGTTTTCACCATCCTTTGCACATCCTGGAAACATCCCCCAGGCTGTAGCTAAGCCATGTCTCCACAATATCCTTTCTTTCAGGAGTGCTAGTTCTGCAAGGTTCGCAGGAGAGCTTCTGTAAAGTTTGGAAGGTGGGAGACGAGATACTGGCAGAAGTAAAGCTGTGAGTACTGGGCGTGAGTCGTGCTTCGGTAGCTCTGTTGGTAGAGCACTTGCCCGCGAAAGGCAAACGTGCCGAGTTCGAGTCTCGGTCGGGCACACAGTTTTAATCTGCCAGGAAGTTTCAACTTTCCTTTGAATTATGATTCTCTGTCATCTCTTGAACAATCTCTTGCTCATTGTTTCTCTACTCTTTTCTTATTTTACTTTGTTACTAAGACATGATCATTTACTCATGATTTTAGTCAGCTTTACTAATATTTAGGAATTGTAAGGACCCTCCCCTACTCTCTCTCTCTCTTTCTCTCTCTATGTGCATATGACATATGAGTAATCTGTTTTCTATTCTTATCTTTTGTACTACCTTTTTCCTAGTATTTGTAGCTTGGAGGAACTCTGGACAAAATAAAAATGTTCTCTTGACACTCATTTGTTTCGACGATACCTAATAATGCTAGTCGTTCACAGAATTCACACTTCCCAGAATAATCCCTATAAAACTTGTGACTTTTGTCACGATACTGTCCCCTTCTCCTAGGATCAGCACCTATTCCTTGCTTGCGGGTTGACCTTATGAGACCACTTCCTCTTTCCATTCTGGTAGGTACGCCCCTTACAAAACATCCCTATTCTTTAGTTCTGTAGGCCACAGATCGTCCTGTCTCCACGTAGGTATGCCTGCCCTTTATACTTAGTGAATGCCGCGTACGCACCCCTTATCCTTTCTGAGCAGGTCTCACGGTTCATTACCCTAGTATACATTTCTATGTGTGCCATAATTAAGTATCTTCTGGTAAAGATATAAATCTATCTTAAACTTTGCATTCATTCTTTAATACTGTATATCATTTACACCCTAGAGTCCTCCTCTATTTATCAACTTCTACATTTTCAATAGATACTATGTCTACATATACTATTTATGTCCCACTATCCCACAATTCATCAGTGTATTTATTACACTGACGTTTCTTAATGATCAACATGACTTAATTCCTCTTCTACTTTTGTTTTCTTTCTTTGCTCGCGCCACTTTCTTATTTATCCATTACTCATTACTACTTTATAGTTGGTCATTATTTAGTGTTTTCATTCCATAAACTTACATGCTTTTGTCTCTCTTTGCGCATCAGTTCGTTGTGCCTATTCTAATCTCTATTTAGAACTGTCACTGTTCTTCATTTATGTGCACCTCTTCTTATGTACATTCGATGTAGAACTGTCATAGCTTCCTATATATAGGTGCATATTTCCATATGTACAAACATTTTCCTCAACAACACCTGGTGGTCCTCACATCATGACCCTCCCATCTATATCACATCTCATAAAAGGTATAAAATGCTCTATACAAAATAGAAAATCTATACACTACGGTATAACAGTTGTTCAGCTAGTCACATCATATTATATTTTCCACAAATATAATACTCTATTCAGTTTATTTCGTCTAGATATCACTTTTTTCTGTGATTCTCTTAAGTTGTTCTCTATTTTATAGTCATATCCAGTTTTCTAAGCATTAAGACTACAGAATAGTTCTAGATTCTAAAGGAATTCAGTGCAGGAAAATAGTTTAGGAAAAAAACACTGAAAACAACTCGGGATCCGACGGTCGGTACACCGCCCTTTAACTCAGGATGTTAACATCCATAGGGGATATACAAGTTTACATCCTTTACATTGTATTTCTCCCCCTTTTTTTTTTTTGCTTATGTTAAATGCCAATCGTAATATTTCCTTATAGTACCCCAAATATTATTATAACATTTTGGGTCCCATAGATCTGATATTAACTTTTCTTGAGCACTGGCAGACTAGTACTTCTCTTTAAATTTCATTTGAAAGCCTCCCCAAGAGGAAAAATTCTCAATATTTACTGTTCTCCATTCTAAGGCTTCCCCTGGAAGGTCCCCCACAGCAAATTTGATCTTGGAATCTTCCCAAGTTTTTGGTAAAGTTTGGTTAAATATTTTTAAGAAATGGGTTGGATGTACCTCTCCATCCAGCTTAAATCTAGGAAATTGTCTAGAGAACCCTGAATTAGCTCCCCATTTGCAAATCAGTTACCGCTTCAGTAGTTAATACAACATTAGGTGAAGTTACCCTTTTTTCTATTTTATCTTGGATAAGCTTAATTTGTCTCCACAGATTGTCCATACCCTTCCTGGTATTGAGTTCGGAAACCATAAGGCGGAGGACAATGGGGTTGTTTTCATTTGAAAGAGTGATGTTTTTCGACCTTGGGACGTGTGCGCGCAGCCTCTGGCTAGTGGTGATCCCCCACCCACAGCGTGGTAAGAAAGCACAGGCAGTGTTGAGTCAGAGATGGTGCAGGATGGAGCTGTCACAACATGATTTTTTACAATTATAAAAAGGGTTTATGTGCCGAAGAATGCCATACTTCTTTGCTGCGTGTTTTTGGTGAAGCTTCCCCTTCTAGGGCCACAGTTGGAAATTGGTTTCGTGAGTTTTCGAGGGGTTGGCCTTCAATTGAAGACGAACCTCGTCCCGGTCAGCCAGCAACAGCTGTGACTCCTGAAAACATTGATGCTGTGAGGAAAATGATCAAAGAAGATCCACATCTTACATTTTGCGACATTGAGGGGACCCTAAATATTGGATCAACAGCAGCACAGACCATTGTTCATAGTCACTTAGGCCTTACTAAGAGATGTGCCCGTTGTGTGCCACATTCCCTGACAGAAAGACAAAAGGAGGCGAGAGTGGACTGGTGTTGTTTCATGCTTGAAAAATTCAATGGAGGGAAGTCCCAAGACACCTACAATATTGCCACAGGTGATGAAACGTGGGTCTACTATTATGACCCTGAAATGAAGAGACAGTCTTCTGTGTGGTGCTTTCCAGGCGAGGAACCACCCATAAAAGTTCGACATAGTCGGAGCTCTGGAAAAAAGATGGTGGCAACTTTTTTCACAAAGATCGGGCATCTCACCTCTGTGACCTTGGACACACGTCATACAGTCATCACCACATGGAAGTCACAGCATCCAAAGTCCAAGAGTGGGCACCTTCTGCTGCATCACGACAATGCATCTGCGCACAGAGCTGCCAGAACAATGGACTTTCTGGAGAAGGAAAAAGTGCGAGTGTTACCCCATCCCCCCTATTCACCTGACCTGGCCCCCTGTGACTTCTTTCTGTTCCCTAAGACTAAGGAAAAAATTCGAGGGCAGCGGTTTTCATCAGATGAAGAGGCCATTGCAGCATACGAGAGTGCACTAAGTGACATCCCAAAAGAAGTTTGGACTGACACATTTTCTAAGTGGTTTCAGAGAATGGAAAAATGTATATATGCTAATGGAGAGTATTTTGAAAAGTTGTAAACGTTTTTTTTGAAATAAATTTTTTTTCGTACATTCTGCTAAAAACTTTCGGCATAGCCCTTGTAGGTGATACATTTCCGGATGTTATTCTCTCTGTAACCTTTCGATCTACAATTTCTCCAAATTGTTCCTCCAAACTAATTACATTTATAATATCAGAGTTAGCTATTTTCTCTTTGAAATTTCTTTCTACATTATCTGCCTGTTTTTAGACTCTTTCTACTTGTGAAATAAGTAGACATACAAACTTTACTTTTCGTCAATTGACGATGTATTTGACTTTCATGCACAACAAAACTCTCACTTTCCACATAAATATGTAAGTCTCTCGTACAGCCGAACGTCAGAAACCAGTTGAGTTACAGTTAAAAGAAAGTTGGCTTAGATACCCTAACTTTTCTTAACAGGAATCAGAAAATAAATCTTGCCTATAGCAAGGTTACGTCAAGAGTTTTCTTAAGAGTTCTGTTTCAACTGTCCTTGTTTTAATAACAATAGGCAATGACACAATAAGCACAGAGCTGCATATAAACTCCATGGTTCTTCCTTACACACTTACTAAAACATCTATCGATTGCCCTGCAGGTACTTGTCGATGCCGTTCGTCCGCCGCATCTACTTTCTTCCCGTGACTGATTTTAAACCTGCACACACAAACATGTAACATGCAGTAGGTAGGATTCTACTATCCCACACTCATATCCAGAATATCGTGTGTTTGAGGCAGTAGGAGACTGAATGGTTGTAGAATTTACACAGAAATTCTCGAATCACTACACAGCCCTACAGGATTCGTGGTATCAGTTCCTTCCAGCACTACTTCAGACATTAGTCGAGTCCATGCCATGTTGTGTTGCGACACTTCTGCCTGCTCGCGGGGGCTCTACATGATATTAGACAGGTGTACCAGTTTATTTGGCTCTTCAGTGTAAGACAGTTAATGCTGTACTTCTTACATTAACAGCTGATGCAAGCATTGCAAAAGATTGTTTACATTTTTTTCCTTTCTGTAGTCACACCTTGATGTGGCATCCTCCCCATCCCATTGCATCCCCGTTTTGATTAATGTCACCATGTGAGCATTTTAATTAGTAAGTAAAATAGTAGGCTATACATAAATACATACTCTTGTTGGGCCAATTCTACTAGGATGTATGTTTCTGCTGAGTCTGCAGTGTTTTCAGTGTGTTTGCTGATGCTCCTGTCTTATGACTGGAGTGCTTAAGAGACAGAAATCTGCATTAGGATGACCAAATTGAGATTCCCTGTAAAGTCCTACCATCATGAATAGATAAGTTATTTTTCTTGAAGTTGCATTTTAGTTTTTGAAACATTTAATTCTTGTGTTGTGTAGTTGGCAGATACTTGTTGTATAATTTTTTTTCTGTTTCAAGTGGCAAATGGTAACTTTTGAAATGGCTAGTTTCATTATTTGGGTTTCCAACAGTTGTAGAGATCAACTGTTAACTGTTGTTCGACTTGATGAGGGCTAGGTGGTACGCCATTCAAAACCCACATGAAGGGTATCTGTGAAGTAGAAGGAGGAAGGACTAGTTTCGTATATAAAATAGCTTAGTAAATGTGTACATCAATTAAACCAATATTGGACAGATTTATAATGTTTTCTCTGTGTTAGAGCCATTGAAATGTAATATATGAACAGAATATCTGAGCAACTCAAATTAATGGAAAGAGAATCATTAACTGTAGCCAAATTATGAGAATGAAAGTTGCTACTCACCATATAGCAGAGATGCTGAGTCGCAGATAGGCACAAGAAGCGACTCTCAAAATTATAGCTTTTGGCCGTTAAGGCCTTCATCAACAATAGACAGACATGTGCGTGCGTGCGGAAACACACACACACACACACACACACACACACAAATGCAACTTACACACACAACTGCAGTCTCAGGCTACTAGAACCAAACTGTGAACAGCAGCACCAGTGCGTGATGGGAGTGGCAACTGGATTGGGGTAAGGAAGCTGGAGCAGGGAGAGGGAGGGATATTATGGTGGGGGTGGTGGGCAGTAAAATGCTGCAGTTTAGACTGAGTGCAGGGGAGAGGTGGAGAGGGGAAGTAGTGGAAAAGGAGAGAAATAAAAAGACTGAGTGTGGTGGTGGAATGATGGCTGTGTAGTGCTGGAATGGGAACAGGGAAGGGGCTGGATGGGTGAGGACAGTGACTAACGAAGGTTCGTTAACCCCACTCAGTCACCACTCCCATCATGCACTGATGCTGCTGCTCACAGTGTGGTTTCAGTTGCCTGAGATTGCAGTCATGTGTGTGGATTGCATTGGCGTGAGTGTGTGTGTGTGTGTGTGTGTGTGTGTGTGTGTGTATTGCTGATGAAGAGTTTTCTTGTTGTGCCTATCTGCAACTCAGCATCTACACTAAATGGTGAATACCAACTTTCCTTCTCATAATATTGTTACATTCCATCCTGGATTTTCCATTGTCTGATTTAATTACAGCCTTGTGTACCATACAGTTAGTCCTCCATTTTTTGCTGCCTGCTGCCACTGGTACTAATGTAATTTGATTATTTTGTTTCCCTTTGCAGGTTGCCATAAAAACTATTAAAAAGGCGAAGATAGAGACAGAAGCAGACTTGGTAAGGATACGAAGAGAAATTCAGATTATGTCATCTGTGCAGCATCCAAACATCATTCACATATATGAAGGTAATGCACAATTCACTTGCAGTAGGTGTGTTATGATATGATGATACAGCTTTGGGGTACACAGTAGTGCAGGTGTTATTCCCATTTTAACAGCTTCAATAATGGGCAGAATAAAAGGAACCTAATGGAATCTATCATCACGCTGAATGGGTCCTTAAGATATAAAAGGTGACCCTTATAAATTGCTATCTTTTGTATTCATCTTGTATGGTTCGTGTTAACTGCTTTCATGTCCTTTTATTCAGAGTCTATTTTAACTGTATCACTTAGGGTGTTTCATGCATTATGCAAACAGATGTCTGGCACAGAGTGAGAAACAACCAGGAAAGTTGGCTTCAGTCGCACTGTATGCTCCAGTCTAAGTCTTGGATGCTGACGTTGACAAATCAGGCTTAACTGAACTAAATGAATTAACAGTGACCTTAAAAAGAAGTCCAAGAAAATTTTTCTGACTTTTAGTACCTCATTCTGACATTTCAATAGGATGTGGTCGCACAGCTGTACACAAACTTAAATTGAAGCCTTACTAAGTAATGATAGTGAAGCAAGTAACAAACAAAGATAGTCTTGCTCAATGTCAGTATTGCAAGTGGCTGTTGCAGTCTCTGCGTGAACTGATAGAGGTATATGCTATCATCAAAACCATCTCATACTACTGTCAAACACATTTTTCTTGTATATGTGTTTGAATTGTACTGTATCAAATAACCATGCGTCTCTTTGTTATATCAAATAACCGTGGGTCTCTTTGTTAGTTGCCTGAAAATGGTTGAAGTACATTGTTCATATATGTGTCAGAAGTAATGGTTTGACAGAAAAAGATCGGTACCTTAGTGCATATTGCACTGCTTACACACACCACACTCTTGCTTTCACATTATGCAGAGGCTCTTGATGTAACCAACTATTTTCAGAACATCAGTGGTTCATGTACCCTAATAAATGCGATCATACTTCATCAGAAGAAAGTGTGTTTCATGATTAACCTCTTCAAGAGGCACACACTGCAATCGCCAGCTGCAGTACGGATGTCAAACAGCAGCATCTGAATTTTTCAGTTGATGCAGTGTCATTAATTATTAAGGTCTCAGGGGTTGCACAGCTCTGCTAGTCAGATGCTACTGACTAACTAGTATTAAGTGCTGCGTTCCCCAGCAGTTTTTTCAGACTCTTTCCAGGTCCATTTGTATCTTGCCTATTCCAGGTGAAATCAGTTTACCACCTGCTGAAATCCAAGGAATGGACTGGAGTGAATGCAGCAATCTACCTTCCTGGTGCTGTCAGCTGCAGCACTTGCATCATACATGAAATACACAAGAATGGAGAGATATTTTTTTATTTTTGAAGTAAATATTAAAAATAATTTTATTTTTGCCCAAACTATTGTTATCAAGGTTCGATCAAATGTCATGGAAGGGGCGGGTGGGGTGGGGGGGGGTAGGGCTGGCATGATTGATCTGGGGCCATCTACAACAAATCATCATGTGCTTGCAGAAGGGACCAACAATGAGCAAACAGACAAATTGAGGTGGCACTATAGGTAAACATAGTCCCAGTGAGTAATCTGGAGAGATAAAACCTGAGGTATAGCAAAAATGGAGACCAAGAACGAATAGTGCATTGTGACAATGAGATGATAATGAAGCAAATACACCACTGAGTCCCATGTGACGGCTCTGGGGACTGTAACTGCTCCTCCTAGCCTAGGTCTAGTTACATGCCCTCAGGCAGGGTTTCAGTGTCACAGAGCCATTATTCAAGATATCTAGCCATTATTCAAAATATCTCCCCTGAAATTGGCATGTGCATGGAAGCATAATGAACAATGTTTTGGAATGGGAAATGGTGGTGTGGTTCTTGTACTGGCACTTAATCATGTTGACTGGTGAGAGGAACTGGGAATGTCCAGCCTTATGCTGCATCATGGCGATGTGGGTATCATGGTCAGAATGCTGAGAGGAGATATTCATCCCCATGTCTGAGTCAAATTGCCTCGTAGGGACACCACCTTACTGTAGCATCTTCAGGGCTGGGTGAGAGAGTTTGCATGCATGAGTGAGACTGAGGTGGCATAACTATTAGCAGGGCCACTTAACTCAGACAGGCTTCAGCAGAGAGGCCTTATGAAGAGAGGAAAGAGAGGGCTATATTTTTCCCAGAGAGCTCCACCAGCATAGATTGGTATGGGCACTGCGACCCTGAGTTTCCCAGGCTGGTGACATACCAGCACTGCCAGACCACTTCTACCATACCATAAATTTGGGGAACACTTTAAGGGCCATCGTTTGGTGCAGAGGTGGAACATTGTGAGTTTCTGAGAATGTGGGTCTTGGCTACCACCGGCTTGGATATGAGGAAATTACATGCCTCCATAAAAAATTTCAACACCAAGGTGTGTTACATGCTGATGGCGTGAATGGCTGTCGAGGCAAAAGGGAGGGCACCTGCTGCCCCCAAATTGTATTGTTGTTGTGGTCTTCAGTCCTGAGACTGGTCTGATGCAGCTCTCCATGCTACTCTATCCTGTGCAGGCTTCTTCATCTCCCAATACGTACTGCAGCCTACATCCTTCTGAATCTGTTTAGTGTATTCATCTCTTGGTCTCCCTCTACGATTTTTACCCTCGACGCTGCCCTCCAATACTGAATTGGTGATCCCTTGATGCCTCAGAACATGTCCTACCAACCGACCCCTTCTTCTGGTCAGGTTGTGCCACAAACTCCTCTTCTCCCCAATCCTATTCAATACTTCCTCATTAGTTACGTGATCTACCCATCTAATCTTCAGCATTCTTCTGTAGCACCACATTTCGTAAGCTTCTATTCTCTTCTTGTCCAAACTATTTATCGTCCATGTTTCACTTCCATACATGGCTACACTCCATACAAATACTTTCAGAAACGACTTCCTAACATTTAAATCTATACTTGATGTTAACAAATTTTTCTTCTTTAGAAACGCTTTCCTTGCTATTGCCAGTCTACATTTTATATCCTCTCTACTTCGACCATCATCAGTTATTTTGCTCCCCAAATAGCAAAACTCCTTTACTACTCATTTCCTAATCTAATTCCCTCAGCATCACCCGACTTAATTCGACTACATTCCATTATACTCGTTTTGCTTTTGTTGATGTTCATCTTATATCCTCCCTTCAAGACACTGTCCATTCCATTCAACTGCTCTTCCAAGTCCTTTGCTGTCTCTGACAGAATTACAATGTCATCGGCGAACCTAAAAGTTTTTATTTCTTCTCCATGGATTTTAATACCTACTCCAAAGTTTTCTTTTGTTTCCTTTACTGCTTGCTCAATATACAGATTGAATAACATCGGGGAGAGGCTACAACCCTGTTTCACTCCCTTCCCAACCACTGCTTCCCTTTCATGTCCCTCGACTCTTATAACTGCCATCTGGTTTCTGTACAAATTGTAAATAGCCTTTGGCTCCCTGTATTTTACCCCTGCCACCTTTAGAATTTGAAAGAGATTATTCCAGTCAACATTGTCAAAAGCTTTCTCCAAGTCTACAAATGCTGGAAACGTAGGTTTGCCTTTTCTTGATCTAGCTTCTAAGATAAGTCATAGGCTCAGTATTGCCTCACGTGTTCCCATATTTCTACGGAATCCAAACTGATCTTCCCCGAGGTCGGCTTCTACCAGTTTTTCCATTCGTCTGTACAGAATTCGCGTTAGTATTTTGCAGCCGTGACTTATTAAACTGATAGTTCAGTAATTTTCACATCTGTCAACACCTGCTTTCTTTGGGATTAGAATTATTATATTCTTCTTGAAGTATGAGGGTATTTCGCCTGTCTCATATATTTTGGTTACCAGATGGTAGAGTTTTGTCAGGACTGGCTCTCCCAAGGCTGTCAGTAGTTCTAATGGAATGTTGTCTACTCCCGGGGCCTTGTTTCGACTTAGGTCTTTCAGTGCTCTATCAAATTCTCCATGCAGTATCATATCTCCCATTTCGTCTTCATCTACACCCTCTTCCATTTCCATAATATTGTCCTCAAGAACATCGCCTTTGTATAGTCCCTCTATATACTCCTTCCACCTTTCTGCTTTCCCTTCTTTGCTTAGAACTGGGTTTCCATCTGAGCGCTTGATATTCATACAAGTGGTTCTCTATCTGAAACCTGTCAGTATCTCCAGGCTTCTTCCATGTATACAACCTCCTTTTATGATTCTTGAACCAAGTGTTAGCTATGATTAAGTTGTGCTCTGTACAAAATTCTACCAGGCGGCTTCCTCTTTCATTTCTTCTCCCCAGTCCATATTCACCTACTACATTTCCTTCTCTTCCTTTTCCTACTATCGAATTCCAGTCACCCATGACTATTAAATTGTATAAGCCCCACTAAGGCATATGGAGGTCTGCCTGGGGTCAACATTTGTTTCCCTAGTGGCTCATGCGATCACTATGGAGTGAGCTCAGTTTCCAAAAGGAGGCTGTGTTTTTCCCAGGGAGCTCCACTGGCAAGGTTGGTAGACTAGTGTGCCATTAGACTTTCATTATAATCGAGTGAGCAGAGGGAACTTTGATGCATAGCACCTTTAACTTCTGTAAAGATGTGGTTAACTGCTCCAGTATAATGGAGATGGAAACTGAGGAATAAGATGAAGAATGGAAAGACATGGTTGTTACAGACACTGCAAAACTATATGAGCAGAGTCAATGGCACCTTGGAAAAGAACGACGACATTTACTCTAACCTCTAATACTCCAGAATTATATGAAAGTATTCTTGTAGGCTATATCCATCTTAAGGTTTGACCATTTGTTTCCAACAGTATGTGATGCTTCAAATGTCAAAGACTTGGTCATACCACTATAGCTTGTAATGGGAGGGGAACAGGTGAAAATAGCAGAAACTCAGCTCAAGAATCGGATGACTATTCTACACTTATCCCTAAATGAAAAAAACTTCTTTGAGGATCACCAAGTATTGAGTGGGAAGTGAAGGTGTGTAAAAAGGAAAGGAACCTTGCCCGCATATCACCTCACACTATCAGAGGCCCACTAAGCCATCCTCTAGACTCCTCCCATAAGTAAAGAAAAACATCACACAAAAAGTTCTTCGAAATCAAAAAAAGGGGGCAGCAGCCATTGGATCAGTGAGAACTCTCCTTTTCTGATGGTGATTTTATGGCCAAGAGTACGGGTATTCACATGGAGGAACTGAAAAGCTGATCACTGTCTAATATTATTCCTGACCCCTCAGATAAATCACCACCACTGAGGGAGAAGGATGACGACAACCCTTACTAATCAGTGGCTCCCATAGAGACTTATGTGTGCAGTGGATCTTAAATGGATGCTAATCACATTTAGAAGAATTATATCTCCTAGCCCAGGAGAGAGCATTCTGCATATGCTGACACGAAATACATTTTAATGTCACTGACACACCTGTGTTGCAGGGCTACCACTCCTGCAGAAAGGACAGTGTTACTGGAGACAGGGCTAAGGGTAGGGTGATTTCTTTCATTGATGCTAGATGCCACTGCTCTCCTGTCCCTCTTACTGTGGACATACAGGTTGTTTCAGTGCAAGTTCCCTCACCAGTTAATATCACAGTGTGTTCTTTATATCTTCTACCTCATGATCTGTTGAAAGCAAGTGCACAAACACAGCTCCTTCAGGCAGTCCACCACCCATTCTTCCACTTCAGTGCTATGGGACTCAGCTGTCACTTGCGACACGCTTCTCTGCAGCTACAGGGCATCTTTAGCTATTGACCCTTTTTTTTGGCTCCCCAGCTATTGCAGGCTAGCTCCAGTGGAAAATGACCACGTATTTTCATTCCAGTGGCCATTTTCTGGTGTGGATCCAGCTGCTGACTTAGGTGGTGGTTGACACGAGACTGCAAAGACAAATGCTTCAGAGGCCCGATTAGTTAGCGATACAGTTCAACAGGGCATCTCCGAACAACAGGAATGTGCTCTGCAGGTTGAGGACCATATCACCTGTTTAATGCCACGAGCTGCTGCCATTTCCATTCCCTGTCTGGCATCACATCAGATGATGGTCTGTTCTTTGGTTGAATGAGGAATGTCACTCAGCCATTGGAACCAGGTGCTGAGCTTCGCAGCAAAAACCTTTGCGCCTACAGGTCTTTGAGAGCACATGCAAGGCAAGTTATAAATGAATGGATGAGGAGCTCCTGGAAGGAATTCACAACTTTCATTTATTTGTCCAATTCCACTACACAACTTTGGGACTCAGTAAGGCAGACTTCAGCCAAGAGCTGTACACCTACCCCCAAACTTCTTGATAAATAGAATCTTGGTGGCTTACATTTTAGCAGAACACTTTTTTACCATAAATGTGTCATCCAAACAAACTCCTCTGATTTTCAGATGTTCCATGGGACTGCGGAGATGAGAAGGCTTCACTTCTTTCTTGTCTAATGAGGAGGTCTACAATCTTCAATTCTCCATGTCGGAAATGGAATCAGCTTTCCCTGCAACCGTAGACATTCCTCCAGGGCCGAATCAGATTCATTATGTTCCATATTCTGTGCCCTGGCATCAAGGACATACTCTTAGCTTGTTTCAGTCAGATCTGGCTTGATGGACAGTATCCCATTACTAGGGAGGAAGCAATATTAATTCTGTTAATGAAAGACAGGCAAGGATCATGCCAGCCATAATGGTTACTGAAGTCTTAGTTCTTACCAGCTGTGGGTTAAGACTCTTGGGCACATGGTCAGCCACCACCTCATCTGGCTCCTCGAATCTCATAGTCAACTGTACCACTCCCCATGCTGTTTCAGATTCTGCTGTTACATCCTTGACAACTTAGTTCTACTCGAGATGACCATACATGAGTCTTTCTTATGCCACAACCATTTAGTACGTGTGTTTTTTTGATCTTGAAACAGCATATGATGCTAGTAGGAGGCACAACACCCTTCAGAAACCTCGTAAATGTGGTCTACTTGGTCTCAATCTTTCCTCAAGGACAGGCATGTTTTGTATCATGTTGATGATGCCTTTCGTGACCACTTTACTTAGGAGAATGGGGTCCCTAAAGGCAGTATATCCAGTGTCACATTGTTCACAACCACTACCAAATAGAATCTCCTTTGCAGTTAAAGATTCTTTGTTTGTGGTTGACTTTGCGATCTTCTGCTCTTCCTCTGAAATACAGTGATGATGAAGCAACATCGGCTGACCAAAAGGATTTTGGGATCTTGGACCAATAAAACTGTTTATAGGTCTTCACTTGAGAAGACTCCTTGTGTTAACTTTAACCATGCCTATCTCAGTTTTCACCCACTGGAACTCACAAGAAGGGACACTATATTATACATTTTAAGGAAAATGTGCACTTTTTGGATCCAATATTTGACTCAAAATTAACCTGGCTTCCTTGCCTGAAAGACCTGTGAACAAAGGGCTTTCAAATCATTAAGTATTTTGAAATGCCTCAGCGGACATACATGGGGAGCGTACAAGTTACATCTGCTGCTGTTTGATTGGACATTTGTCAGATCATGGTTAGATTATGGCAGCATGGTTTATGAATCAGCTAGTATTTCACACCTCAAGATGTTAGATGCTGTCCACCATGAGGGTATTCGGATATTGTCTGGAGCCTTCTGGACCAGCTCAGTTCAGAATGTGTGTGCAGAAACATGTGAACCATCACTCATGATTTGGTGGGGCCTCCGTTTGGCTTGACAGGCTCTAAAATTCTCAACATTGCCTCAGGCATTGGTGTTTGGTGTGGCATTCTATCTCCACTTTGGGTGGCTTTTTAGGAATTGGTCCCATGTGACCAAGCCATTTGGGCCATGCTACTGGCTGTTTCATGGATTTGAACAGATCAGACCTTCAGATGCCTGTGCAGTAATGGAACAAATTGCCACCCCAGTGTTTTCAGAGGCCCAAAGTAATTTTAAGCCTGGCTAAGTGCAAGAAAATTGGTACTCCAGATTATGTTTTTACAACTCTGTGTTCTTCAATTTTAAGTACGTGTCACAATCCTGTTGTTGTTTATACAGATGAATCCCAACAAGGGAATGTACTCAGTTATTCATCTGTTTTCCCTGATATAGTTTTCCAAGTGCACATTCCTGAACAGTGTACAAATTGTTTTGCGGAGTAATATGGCATTATGGTGGCCATAGAGTGGATTCAGAAGCATCACTAGTACAAAATTTCTCTGACTAGCTCAGTATGCTACAAATGGTCCACCAAAATACTCATTAAATTTGTAAAGTCAGCTCACCCATGAGACCTTACAGCAGCTCTGACACTGAGTCAAGGAGCTGGTCATTTGTTGGGTACTGGACGCATCGCGATACAGGGAAGCTACATAGCTGACAAAGCAGCCAAAGAAGCATGTTGGGATGGTATTGAATATCAATGTGCCATCCCCTTGTATACTGTCCTCTTGTTATCTGACAGAAGAATTATGCATCAGTGGGAGACTGAATGGTTGGAGGTGGTGGATGAGAAATGGGAGTCACTTAAATAGACCACATAGGCATGGTGGACTTCATGCCATCCACATGTTACAAAGAGGTGCTGTTTACCAAATTGTGCATAGATACTGTTCTTTAAAACATGGGTCCTTGCTCTGCCAGGAGAGTCCAACATGGTGGGAAGTTTGTGGCATGCCACTTTTAGTACAGCGTATTTGGCAACGTGAGTTTTATATGCTGATATCAGGGCAGTCTTTGGTTTGGCTGGAGATATTCCTACCACCCTCAGTCCTCAGTTTGGCTGGAGATCTGCCCACCACCGTCACCATCCACACTGACACTGACATCAATGTCTCACAGATTTTGAAATTTTGTGAACTGTCTGGCCTCATGTTTAAAGTGTTGTGGAGGAGAGGTGGAATTTTAATTTTAATGCATTATAAACAACTCTGCCTGTGGAGACAGCAACCCCCCCCCCCCCCCCCCCCCCCCCCCCCCCCCCACACACACACACACACGCACAAGAATGGCATTTGGACACTCTGTAAGGACAGAGATGACCATACTGTTTGAGTTGTTAAAGTGAATAGTTAGTGGTCTACCCAGTTGTGATGAGTTCTTCAAATTATAAGTTCTTTTTAATTATTATAAAGTTTTAGCTACTGTAACATTACGCATATTTTTCCGTGTTAACATTAACCAAAATTTTAATATGACCTGAACTATTAAATATTTTATATTGTATATTTAGTTTATGATTTACTACGAGAAATGATGTTTAACATAAAACTTTTGTAAAATTTCTCCCACTCCAACAGGTCAACTGGTACAGCAAATGCCTGAAGAATATTTGAATTAAAACTGTGTTGTTTGCAACATATTCTTATTAACGACACAACATTTTAAACGATGAAAAAATTTAGCACAACTGTTTTATGGTTTTTAAAAATGTTGTAAAAGAAAAACATCTGTACAGATTTGATGCATGCTTCAGTCCAGCATAGAGCCATTTTATGGTTTTGAAAATGTTCTAGAAGGAAAATTTAAGATAATTTGAAGATGCCCCATGAAGATGAAATATGCCATTAAGAAAATGTTGTGATCAAGACTTTTTAAATTTAAATATAAAACTTTTGTAATATTCTATTTATACAAAGAATTATGATTAAATTTTATTTCTTGAACCATAAAAAAAATATTTTTTCAGTCCTATCTGGACTTGAAATAGACACTGATAAATGATAGTGAAACAAAAACAAAAAAATTGTTTTTGGGCATGAACTTTAGGGAAGCAAAACTTGCTCTCATGTACAACAAAAATCAGTCCACATCCATGTGTAATTTCAATGTGGAAACACTTCAAGTCCTGTGGAAGTATTTTGATGGAATAAGTTCTCACCCCAAGAAATTCTTCAACTATGTGGAGTAAGGCACCAGCAGCTTAACTCCATTATGGCCTCACCAAAAACTAGTGTGGGATTTCTCAGAAACTCTTCTCTGAGTATGGAATGGATTTTGTTATATTTGATAATTTGTATGATGAAATATTTGCAATTAATAATTTTGAAGTTGAATATGATAAAATAGTCTCCCATTGACCTTGAATTTTAGTCTTGCAGTCCAGAGTCTCCTGTAAGGGACTGAAAATGTACTTGACCCAGAGCTTAATCAGATATTTATATGCATTGCCATTGACCAAAACCACATGCTTACAGATTTTTCTGAGTGCAGCAGATTTAGATATTGTGTGTAGATTTTATTTCGTACTTTCTAAGATTCCACCTAGTCAGTTTCACTGACAGTGGACTGTTTATAAAAGTAAAGTGTTCTGCATTTTCTACTTTGATGATAGCCAGTGACGACAATCTCACTATGTAGCTTAGTTGCTCTACACACTCATATGTAATCTTATGTCAGCTCCTTTTACGACAGTAGAAAATCGTTTGCTTTCTTTAGATTACATTAACTGACCATACTTCTGAATTTTGTTACTGTAAAATACACTGTTTCGTTTGCACAAAAAAGTAACAATGTTTTGCCAGCAATGGACTTGTTGTTTCTCACTGTAGTATGTAGTATTATTCAGTGAGCTATGAATAATTATATTTGACTCTATAGATGCACACCAAATAATCATTTGCTTATGAAACATTAATGAAGCTCAGATCAAGCCTAGTGTTGCTCTTTTAGTTCTTGTTTGTTTCGAAATGATGTAACTTCCACAACCACCTGTTGTTGTTGTCGTTGTCTTCAGTCCTGAGACTGGTTTGATGCAGCTCTCCATGCTACTCTATCCTATGCAAGCTTCTTCATCTCCCAGTACTTACTGCAACCCACATCCTTCCGAATCTGCTTAGTGTATTCATCTCGTGGTCTCCCTCTACGATTTATACCCTCCACACGGCCTTCCAGTGATAAATTTGTGATCCCTTGATGCCTCAGATGTCCTACCAACCGGTCCCTTCTTCTTGTCAAGTTGTGCCACAAACTCCTCTTCTCCCCAATTCTATTCAATACCTCCTCATTAGTTATGTGATCTACCCATCTAATCTTCAGCACCTCTCTGTAGCACCACATTTCGTAAGCTTCTATTCTCTTCTTGTCCAAACTATTTATCGTCCATGTTTCACCTCCATACATGGCTACACTCCATACAAATACTTTCAGAAACGGCTTCCTGACACTTATATCTGTATTCGATGTTAACAAATTTCTCTTCTTCAGAAACGCTTTCCTTGTCATTGCCAGTCTACATTTTATATCCTCTCTACTTCGACCATCATCAGTTATTTTGCTCCCCAAATAGCAAAACTCCTTTACTACTTTAAGTGTCTCATTTCCTAATCTATTTCCCTCAGCATCACCAGACTTAATTCGACTACATTCCATTATACTCGTTTTGCTTTTGTTGATATTCATCTTATACCCTCCCTTCAAGACACTGTCCATTCCATTCAACTGCTCTTCCAAGTCCTTTGCTGTCTCTGACAGAATTACAATGTCATCGGCGAACCTCAACGTTTTTATTTCTTCTCCATGGACTTTAATACCTACTCCGAATTTTTCTTTTGTTTCCTTCATTGCTTGCTCAATATACGGATTGAATAACATTGGGGACAGGCTAGAACCCTGTCTCACTCCCTTCCCAACCGCTGCTTCCCTTTGATGCCCCTCGACTCTTATAACTGCCATCTGGTTTCTGTACAAATTGTAAATAGCCTTTGGCTCCCTGTATTTTACCCCTGTCGCCTTTAGAATTTGAAAGAGAGTATTCCAGTCAACATTGTCATAAGCTTTCTCTAAGTCTACAAATGCTAGAAATGTAGGTTTGCCTTTCCTTAATTTATTTCCTAAGATGAGTCGTAGGGTCAGTATTGCCTCACGTGTTCCAACATTTCTGCGGAATCCAAACTGATCTTCGCCGAGGTCGGCTTCTACCAGTTTTTCCATTCTTCTGTAAGGAATTCGCGTTAGTATTTTGCGGCTGTGACTTATTGAACTGATAGTTCAGTAATTTTCACATCTGTCAACACCTGCTTTTATTGGGTTTGGAATTATTATATTCTTCTTGAAGTCTAAGGGTATTTCGCCTGTCTCATACATCTTGCTCACCAGATGGTAGAGTTTTGTCAGGACTGGCTCTCCCAAGGCCTTCAGTAGTTCCAATGGAATGTTGTCTACTCCCGGGGCCTTTTTTCAACCACCTATACATTTAATTTTTGTACAGAGCAATTTACTTGAATTTTCTATTTGTTTTATGACTTTGTTCATTCAACATTCAAGTTCAGAAAAAAAAAAAACCTTGAACGACTGTAGATAGGATATCCATATTCACAGGACATGTACATTAGTATGTTCTGCAAAAATGATTAGCATTTGTACCATGTCGGCCTGTGAATTCAAGGTCAACATCAATATCCACACCTGCGGGTAAAGTGTGGCTGTGGCTCTTGTTGTCCCTATAAACTGAAGGTAATAGATAAGTGTGACTTGAGCAGACGTGCAGTATGCCTCGCAGATGTATGCAAGGACCGTACTGTCAAATCAGTAAGTTTGAACGAGGGTGCGTTATTGGCATGAGAGAATGTGATGTATCCATCCAGGAAATTGCTGGTCATGTGAAATGAAGTGTTTTGGCAGTGCAACGGGTGTGTGCAGAAAGGTTCATGGAAGGCCGCAGAACACGCTGAGAGGGATCAGGTCGCAGCCCCAGACCACCCCCTGAGAAGATCAACACCTCATCTGATTGGCGTTGCAGGACAGATCTGCATCTTCCTTGACTCTGGCACAACAGTGGAATACATCATACACTATCAGGGGTGACAGTCTGTCACTGTTTATTATGTTGTGGGTTACGTGTGCATCGTCCACTTCTCTGTCACTGACCACAGGAATGATGGTAGATAGTGTTTTCAGACAAATCCAGAATCCTGTGACCTGTAGTCATACCCTTTTTACACAACATCTCAGATACCATTTTTCAGCTAGACAATGCACGAGCACATGTTGCTGCAGAAACAAGAGCATTCTTGTTATCACAGGATGTCACCCTTTTGCCCTGGCCTGCCAAATCAGCAGACTTGTTGCCAATCAATAACGCGTGGATATGGTGAAACGATGGGTGATGCACTGTGACCCAAAGCCAACCCCCACAGATGAACTTTGGAAACAGGTGAAAGCAGCACCGATGGCTATACCATAGGATGCCATTCGTGCCTTACAAGTGTCGATGCCGTCACAAGTGAGAGAAGTTATCAGGGCCCATGGTGGACCCTGTGCATACTAGGCAACAGGACACTTGCTAAACCGAGGTGACTGAAAAGCAAAATCATTTCTGCAGAACATACTGATGCATATGTCCTATGAAAATGAACATTCCCTCGAGCCGTTCCAGGTGTTCCGGTTTTGGACATGATTGTAATATGCATTTTATCATTTACCATGCGAAGGAGTACTATGTCATAAAACATTGCTGGGCACGTTTGTTATTTGACACCATAAGCCAAAGTTCCATGAAAGATTGTAAAGCCACAACTATAATTTTTGCACAGCTTGTCGTAAGAGACAGATAAAGTTGCCCTATATGAAAATCAATAAAACAACACATATAATAAACACTTGTGTTTATTTTCTTTGTTTTTATCTTTTATCATAAAAACAGTCATTACTAGAAAAAATGAGATGATTTCTTTGCTATATTTCTTATTACTTATTGCTACAGGAGTGCTGTTTGTCTATATTTGGTCTAGCCACATCTTTTATACAAATTCCCTCTTCAGAGATTGCTTTCTAAACCTGATTGACTTTATTCTTGTTTGTCTGATCACACCTTAAAAATTTGTCTCAATACCACTTACAAAAAAAAAAAAAAGGGGAAATGATCAACCGTAATTACATTTCAAAGCTGTGTGCTATTCTGTCAAAAACTGTTTCTTCTGGTTTGAATATGTTAATCTCCTGCTTCAAGAGCCTACAGACTTGAATCATGACTACATCCATCATGTTCATAACAACTGACTCCTCCAAAGCATAAACTAAATTTGTTTCAATTTAATACAGTGTTAGTGACAAATACAGCTAGCAGTTTCTTCCAGGACCAAAGTGCTTCTCCAGAGAATCGTTTTCTTTAGACCCCAAGACTTGTACCATTCTGTCAGACATTTCAAGCAATGGTGTGTAGATGATCTAGACATTGCAACCTTCAGTGAAATACATACAGCAGTTATACGACATTTATTAAACTTTGCAAAAATGTATTTGTGGAACTCAACTAATATTTCTGTAATAAAACATGGGATGAATGAATGTTGCTATTCTTAATAAGTATGTTTTGAGCTGTGCCTGGCTGGTGATACCTTACAACATTCAGAGTAAGGTTTGGTTTTTTGGAACAATGCAGTTTCCCACTTTTAATCAGTGCATATACTATAAATGCAAATACTGTTTTATGGTTGGCTGTGCCATTGGGGGGGGGGGGGGGGAGGGGGGGTTGTTTGAGCCACCTAAATTGAAACTGCTTTCTTTTGAATCACAAGTTGTTTTGCATATGCAGGTGAAAAATAAATAGAGAGGGAGAGAATAGGTGTATGTGTTTTGTTTTGTTTTTGTTGCTAGTGGTGATTCGTGAAGGTGGTATGATCTCCCCATTTAATCAGTAAGTCACCATCGCTGGCGTCACATGCCCTCATTCCATGACACACTGTGAAGAAATTTGGATTTTAATGTGAGACATTGAAGCTAATTGTGATGTTCAGGAAATTTGTCCCTCCACTTCTCTTTGCACAGTCAGCTAAATATAGATGGTGAAAATTTCTTCCACCACCAAAATTTGAACTGGCAGCTCTTCACAGTCATGCATTAGTGGCCTCATCAATGAAGCTGAGGTAGATATAAAATCTGTTAAAAGTTTTCATGTATTAATATTGATTTATAATAATTAATGGTGTATGCACTTTCAGTTGCTCCTATGAACTGTGAATCTTTTTTTGATTTAACCATAAAGTTGTATGTAATCTGTGATCATATTTTATTTATGGAAGAGGAACGTATAGGAGTAGGTGGGAAAGGATATGCAGCTTCATTCTTTATGTTACGATTAATGGATAATTAAGACACAAAACTACTTTTTTTTAAACAGTTCTGGTTAAGACTTTTACTTAAAGTTATCACATTAAAGATGATGAATTCTCACTCTTTTAGTGATTCTTCCTATTTCTTTCTCCTTGAAAATTTATTGTTACTGTTAACATACTTGATTGTCTGTGAGTGAGATTATCTGTTTTATAGATACCTCGATTTTTAAGAATTTGTTAAGTTACTCAGAATTCTCTATGGTCTTGTTTATTTTTGCGGTACAAATGTGCAACATAATGATGTCATAATAATCTCAACTTTATTTCTTGTCAAGAAATTAATATGAGATACT
Organism: Schistocerca americana; assembly: GCF_021461395.2. Lineage (NCBI taxonomy): Eukaryota > Metazoa > Arthropoda > Insecta > Orthoptera > Acrididae > Schistocerca > Schistocerca americana. The sequence goes on from NC_060119.1 coordinate 482,555,203, forward strand.
TGAGAAGTGACTGAAAGGATGGGAAGGTGAAGAAGCAGCAGTTAGTGTTACTTATGGGATTCCTTACTGCATTAGTCAGTCATTGTGTTAATTATTGTGAAGCCGGAAAATTAAGAAACTCAATACCATATGCTGTGATTAGTACCAATGTAGATTTCAGTTGCTATCAAGCCGACAGTTAAAAACATGATTATTACCAAGCAAAATATGGAGCTGTTTCATTGAAGACAGGAATGTTATGTAATCTTTCATTCATGATCAGTGCCAATTCCTCAGCAATTCATTCAGAAAAAAAAAAAAAAAAATTATCACGTTTTGTTTATAAGCAGAGGAGAGAAGTAACACATTCCCACATAACTACAAATTTCTGCACCATTCAAATATGTCATCCACCAGAAACAGAACCAAAAAATTATTTAATATGAAGCATGGATGAGTATTGAGGTTATATTTTTGCACGTGCGCTTATTTGCTTACCCATATTTATAATATTCAGCAGGACACTATTTTCTGTACTATGAAAGAAATAATTCCTTGTGTTTTAAGGTCCATTAATATTTGCCTTTTTTCTTTATTTACAGTATTTGAAAATCGTGAAAAGATGGTACTTGTTATGGAATATGCTGCTGGAGGAGAACTGTATGACTACTTGAGTGAAAGGAAAGTACTTTCCGAAGATGAAGCTCGACGAATATTTAGACAAATATCAACAGCAGTTTATTACTGTCACAAGGTCTGCTTCTTCAAAAAATATTCAGTATTGTTATGTTTCAAACTTGCGTTGTCTCATAAACGGCAACCAGTAACATTTTTTTTCTCTGACATCCACAGCACAAAATTTGTCACAGGGATTTGAAGCTGGAAAATATTCTTCTGGACGAACATGGAAGTGCAAAGGTAATGTTGTACCTAGAATATTAGTTCCATCATCTGCCAAGTGAAATTCTGTATCATCCACATTGTATTACCCCCATCTTCATTTACTGTTGAATGCTAAAGTACTGAAGCTAATCTCCATCCTTGTTTGTGGCAAATAGTCTCTTGTGAGCCTTTTGAGCTGTTTCAGGAGCTTAAATGTTAAGTGTAGGGGTTTATAATAATAACAGTAATAATAATAATAATAATTTATATAAGTAAAAATGTAAATGTTCGTTTGAGCGAAATTGTAAATATCTGAAAGTTTTCACCAGTAGCAATGAAATTTTGCCACTATGTTGCATTCAAACACTTGCCTGTTTTTATGTAGCTAATGCAGCACCATATGGTGAATAAAATTTAATACATGTATTATACACCGAGGTGATAAAAGTCCTCATATTGAGTTGGACATCCTTTTAACCACCGTAGCGCAGCAACTCGTGGAGAGGACTACCAAATCGTTGGAAGTTCCCTGCAGAAATATTGGGCTATGCTGGCTGTATAGCCATCCATAAATGCAAAAGTGTTGCTGTTGAAGGATTTTGTGCACAAACTGACATCTGGATTAGCTCCCATAAGTGTTCAATGGATTTCAAGTTGAGTGATCCAGGCGGTCACACCACTTGTTTGAATTGTCCAGAATGTTCTTCAAACTACTCGTGAAAAATTGAGGTCCGGCGACATTGTGCATTGTCATCCATAAAAATTCCGTCGTTGCTAGGGAATATGAAGTCGATGAATGGTTCAAAATGCTCTCCAAGTAGCTGAATGTAACCATTTCCAGTCAATGATTGATTCAGTTGGACCAAGGACCCAGTCCATTCCACGTAAACAAAGTCCACACAGTCATGAAGCCACCACCAGCTTGCACATTGTCTTGTTGAAAATTTGGGTCCATGGCTTCGTGAGGTCTATGCCACACTTAAACCCTACCGTCACCTCTTACCAACTGAAATCAGGAATCACCTCCACAGGCCTCTGTTTTCAAGTCATCTAGGATCCAACTGATATGGCCAATTCCCAGGAGAGGTGCAGTAGGTGATGTCATGCTGTTAGCAAAGGCACTGTTGTCGGACGTCTGCTGCCATAGCCCATTAATGCCAGGTTTTACTGCACTGTCCTAATGGATATGTTTGTCGTGCAATTCACATTGATTTCTGCAGTTGTTTCACGCATTGTTGCTTGTCTATTAGCACTGACAACTCTACAAAATACGGCACCCGAGGCTGTTTGTAGCAGTGACACTGATGCGACGCGGCTCCCGACACAGATGGCGTGTCATTCAGCGTCTGGAGAGAACTGGGGCCTTGCTTCCTCGCGCAGTGTTCTTATATATAAAGCCGCGGTGCGGACGGCTAAGGGAACGCCTGATCTTTTCGGCTCTCCCGACTAGCCGCTGGGCTAGTAACGCACCACTTCAAGTTACATAATAATTTATAGCTTCTTTTGCTGATGGCTGAAGAAGCTCTTAATTTAAACTTGCATTCAGCACACAAGTAAGTATTGATAATAAAATTTTGACGTGGCTAAGTTAAATATTTTGGGCGAGAGAATTAATTAAATTACACTGCACGCAGTAGATGAGCTCTGAACTGGCCCTTTTGAGATCCGCTATCGCTATAATTTTATAGGTATTCAAAAGAAACTTTACACATCTTCATAATCATAGCGGACCTCCAACCTGTTTAAATCTAAACATCCTAGCCTTATTTACTAGCCTACTTAATCTATCTTGCTTCCTTCAGTTTTGAGACGAAAACCACAAAATCATGAATTTCCACTAAAATCTTAATATGTGAAATCCAAAGTACTGTTTTTATTAAATCATTATGAAAGATGAATCTAAATATAAATTTTGAAGTCTCTAGCTCTTTTCTGTTGCGCCAATGATTTTTTCAGAAATACGTCCAAATTTCGAAAATAACTTAAGTTATTGAACTGATATTCAACACACATTAATTTAGCATTATTCCTGACATGCTAGAAAAGTTTTAGTTCATTTGCTTGATTTTTAAGGTATTGCGCAACATTTATGACGTCAGAGCTAGTTACAGCAGACTGGTTGGCACACAATGGAAACTGATGTGAATTTACTACAGTGTGAGTAGGCTGCTTCCCTACAACTACAATACTTTGCCAGCATCCAGCATATACTGTACACCTAGTATTTGTTATAAAGATTTTTTCGCAAAGATATAACATACTATGTTCAGAGGCATCAGCTCTAACCAATTGAAATGGGGTTCAAATGGCTCTGAGCACTATGGGACTTAACTGCTGAGGTCATCAGTCCCCTAGAACTTAGAACTAATTAAACCTAACTAACCTAAGGACAGCACACACATCCATGCCCGAGGCAGGATTCGAACCTGCGACCGTAGTGGTCGCGCGGTTCCAGACTGGAGCGCCTAGAACCGCTCGGCCACTCCGGCCAGCGTTCAGAGACATAATTTTCTTCTTCTTTGCATACACATTAGAACCTCACTAGTCCATCCCATATAGGACCAGGAACATGGTTGGAATACAAAAAATGTTGGATTGTCAAAACACTTTTATTGACCTGTAACATAACTGTACAGTATCTTGTGACTTCCATTAGTGTTACTACAGAGTGCAACACTTAATCTGTCTATACCAAGTTCTGTTCCTGTTACAGACTCTTTTTGGTGCAGCAAGAGCTTTTATAGGGAACATTCATCAATGTTATACACTAATCAGGGGTCAGATTAAGCTCTTTAACTAAGTTTCCAAATTACAGAACAAATTCATTAGCAACTGTTTTGTCAGCAGGCAACTTCTTGCTGCAAAATAATAACATTTTAGTTGCCATGTCATTTTTTCTTCCACCAATGTAATCAGCCCTCACTCACCGTGAACATTTCAGTTTCATTGTTTTAATCTAATTTTTCATATAAAATCAGTGCCTTTTCTTTCATGATTGAACCAAACAACAGATTTCCTTTTCTGCTCATCTGCTCAAACTACATCTGCAAAGCATTGTCTAAAATTTCACTTTCAGTCTTCTTAAAACTCTTATGTATTTTCAGTTGTTTCTCATCATCAGTTGCCATTGCATGACTATCAACAGTTTTCCTATTTTTTTCTGCAGTCTTTAACAGTTGTTATGCCAGTCCCTACCTCACTTGCAATGTTTTCAAGAGACTCGTCTTTATCTAAAATTCCAACCATTTTCAATTTATCCACTAAAGACGGTGTCACATGTTTTCATTTAGTTGATGCCATGATTTAGTTTTACACAGTTTAATGAAAGACGAGCACTGTCTCTAGTAAAAAATACATGCACAATGACATTTGGTTAATAAGTCCAAAACAACTTATTTCATATAACTGCGAGTCAATTTATTTCAAATTAAAACTGATGCTCATGCTCCCACCAATCAGAAAAATAATACCCTGAAGGACAAAGAAGAAACACATAAATTTTGGGATCTCCTGGATCAATTAATCAACATTACTCCATCAAACATAAAAATTCGTCTTCAGTGCTCAGTGCTGAACTGGGGCAAGAAAGAAGATACAGAGATATCATTGGAAAATGGCCCGCACATAAATGGACCAACAAAAATTGTCAAAGGTCAATTGAAACTTGTAGAAACCATAACCTGGTCTCAAAATCAACATGTTTTAAAAGGAAACCTCACAAATTAAAAACCTGGAAACACCCTGATTTCCGAAAGGACAAATGGTGACTGGACCATGTATGTATGGATAAATTTCACCATTGTGAAATCTACAATGTCAAAGTTTTAAGGGGTGAAGACTCAGGGTCTGAGTATTATGTTGTGAATATCAAAATAAAATTAACACAAATGGTAAAGAAAAGATCTCAGAAAAAAACTAGAAGAAAATTCGACCCAACCATCTTAACAAAAAATGAGGAATACACTACGAAATCAGCTGAAGGATCTATCAACTGTGATACGCTAGAAGAATCAACCACCAAATTAAAATTCATAGCAGAAGAGTTAGCTCCAATAATTCCCAGGAAGTAAACATGAGTGGTGGAATGAAGAATGTGACCAGGCATTAGAAACAAGGCACCAAGCTTGGATAAAGCATCAAGCCCAAAAGTCTGAAGAATCACTTCTAGAACTAATCAAGCAAAGAAAGTCAACCCATAAAATCATCAGACAGACAAAATGCAAGCATCTTAAAAATACCTTAGAAAAGATAGAAGAGAACTTCCAGAAGAAACAGTCTTTCAGCAAACTTTTAAATTGTGATGACCCACTGGAAACATTTCAAGTAGACACTGAAGCACCTATTTTAACCACCCCAGACCTAACAGATCCTCCAACTATCAATGAAGTAGAGGTCACAATTCAGGAACTAAAAAATTACAAGGCGCTTGGTGAAGACCATGTATTTGCAGAAATCTGGAGGAATGCTGGAAAACCTGCAGTCATAAATCTCCACCAACATCTAATTGAAGTGTGGATCACAGAGAAAATTCTATAGCACTGGGCCTCAGGAATAATCCATCCATTATTTAAAAAAGGAGATAGAACCAATTCAGATAAATGCAGAGGAATAGCCCTTCTGGACTGCACATACAAAATTTTCTCCCGCATTATTTACAATAGGTTCAAAAACATTATGGAACCACAACTTGGAGAATATCAAGGAGGATTTCAACCATACAGAAGCTGCTCAGACCAAATTCTTAGCCTGACACTAATAATGGAGTATTACACTTCATTTTATAATTTCTGTTTCTCTATGTCTTTCACTTTTTTTCATTGGGATATTAAACATTTGATTAACCATTTATCTGAAGAATGCTTTTTTATATTGGTGTGGATGGCAAAAAAAGTTATGAATGGTAACATTGGTAGTTGTTGGCTTTTTGAAAATTTGAATACCATGCTTTTAATTTTTCTTTGACAGTTTTAAATCAAGATAGTTAATGCCATCTGTTGCATCATGTTCTGCAATGAACTGACTTACATGGTGTAATTTATTATGTTCTTCAGCTAGACTTTCTATTTCTTTCATTGTTCCGTTAAACAGAATAAGCATGTCATCAACATAGCATTTGTAGTAAAGCAGCTTATCTTTCAGTTGGATTTGAGATCTGAAAAAGTTGGCTTCAGGATTGTTAATATAAGTGTGTGCTAGCAAACCTGCAATACTACTTCCCATTGCCAGTCCAACATCCTGAATGTAAAACTTGATGTTGAACAGGAAGTAGTTGTAAGACTGTATCGGTCCTAGAATCTCTGTGGGTTTGTAGATTTCAGTTGTATCCATTGTTCCATTTTGGAGTATGTTATTTTTTATTGTATTGATTGTTTCTTTGGCAGTTTGTTTGTATGTAAGGTGACTGTGTCAGGAGATGCAAATTTATCTGTGGTTGGGATGGGGACATCTTTCATGTTACTGATGAGCCCATAACTGTTCTTGATATGGATATTATTTTTCCCTTACAGATAATGTCATTAAGTTCCCTGGTGATTTTATAGTTTAGAGTATGAGATGTATGAGACAATTCGGTTTGTGAATTTTATGTTGTGATCATAATTTTGATGCTGATGGGTTCATCACTGTTTTAACGTCAAGTTGAACTCATATATTTCAAAGACGACACAATACATGTAAGTCACCGAGCAAGTAGACAAAGTAAGACATGTGTACACGGTAACAGTTAAATCAGCACTGAGTCCAAGTCTAGCGGCCACTGGCTGGCTGGCCGCTTAGGTGGCACGGCTGCTGCATCGTTGGCAGACAGCGCCACATGTAGAGGACGTGCGTAACTTTGAAAGATCGGCGACTCACAACACTTTTCCCCCCTTTGAATTTTTTGCACTGGTCTTGATGGAGGTGGCCTGTAGATTGCTAACATCCATAGGTGTTGTTTGATTGGCCGTAAAGTCTCGAGGAGGAGGCTTCCCGTACGGATGGAAGTGTCCCTGATGATAACGGGTCGAGATGGCAGGAGACGTAGGGGTCGAATCTGCTGGGGCCCCGTGCACCAATAAGCCCGTTGCGGCAAGTCCGGTTCTTATAACAGGAGACATGGGCGATGTATCGGCATCCGTAGGAGAAGGAAGCGAGTAGAGTTGCTCCGACAAATGATGGTCATCCGGTTCCTGCATGGGCACGTCTTCTGGTGGCGTCCGTTCTTGTGCTGGCACCAAGATGATGGTGAGAGGGCTGCGTTGTGAGTAATGGGAGATGCCAAGATCCCGAGCGTCAGGTAGAGCCGAAGGTGGTGTAGCGGCATTCGGAACAGGCGTTGCCGGCACATGAGCCCGAAGCTGGTCCGAAGGACCCACTGCAACACCCGTGTCCATCTGGATTTCATACAGGTGTCGGCCACGGTGTCATAAGATGCGACCAGGACTCCATTTTGGTGGCCTGCCATATCCCCGCACCCATACAAGGTTGCCGACGGTGAACCGGCCAAGCGAAGGCACCCGTGGCCATGAGGTGGAAGGCCATAGAAGATGAAGTAGCGTGCGGGGCTGTCGGCCATGTAAGAGCTCAGCTGGGCTGTGGTCGCCCATGGGAATGAAACAGTAAGAAGCCAGAAATTGGAGAAGCGCATCATCATCAGCAGCAGAAGAAGTCAGGAGTTCCCTCATCTGAGCCTTAAATGTGCGGACCAGTCGTTCAGCCTCACCGTTTGACTGTGGATGGATCTGAGGGGCTGTGACATGCATGACGCTTTGACGGGCACAAAAATCCTCAAATTCGGAAGAGGCAAATTGCGGACCATTATCAGTGACAAGAGTAGAGGGAAGACCTTCCAAAGAGAAAATGCGAGCTAGAGCATTTGTGGTTGTCGTGGTGGTAGGCGACGTGCAACAGACAATGAAAGGAAAGTTAGAGTAGGCGTCAATTATGAGTAGCCAATAAGTACCTAAAAAAGGTCCCACGAAGTCAGCATGAATATGCTCCCGGGGCTTCTCAGGCGAAGGCCACGGTGACAAAGATGACTTCGGGGCGGCGGCCTGTGACGCACAAGGACCGCAGGCAGTGACCATGTGTGCGATTTCAGAGTCGATGCTGGGGCAGTACACATGACGGCGCATCAGAGATTTTGTGCGAGAGACACCCCAGTGCCCATGGTGAAGGAGGCGCAAGACCGACGCACACAAAGACACAGGTACCACAAAACGTGGCGAAGCATTGTCGGTGGAAAGGAGGATAACACCATCCCTAGCCGTGAGGCGGTAGCGCTAAGCGTAGTAGTTCCGCAACTGGTCAGAAGTCGTAGCGGACGGACGATCTGGCCAACCCTTCTGAATGCAGCGTAAAACCCGGGAGAGGGTAGGATCAGAACCCGTAGCAGCCGCCAGCCGGTCCCCAGTGATGGGGAACCTGTCCACAACCCGCTGCTCGGTAACATCCAGGTGGAAACACAAAAGTTCATCCCTATCGAATGCCAGATCAGGACCCATGGGAAGGCGAGACAGTGCATCAGTATTCGCATGTTGAAACGTTGGCCGGAAATGAATCTCATAATTGAAACGAGACAAGTAAAGAGCCCAACGCAGGAGGCGGTATGCAGCCTTGTCGGGAAGTGACATTGATGGATGAAACAAGGAAAAAAGTGGTTTGTGGTCCGTAACAAAATGAAATTTGGATCTATACAGAGAAACACCAATTTTATGAAGAGCATAAATAATGGCCAAAGCTTCTTTTTCAATTTGAGAATATTTTCGTTGGGCATCCGTGAGCGTTTTGGAGGCATAAGCAATGGGTTGTTCAGAACCGTCAGAAAAATGGTGTGCAAGGACTGCACCAATCCCGTATTGAGAGCCGTTCATGGCAAGAACGAGATGTTGGCCAGGTCGATAAGTAGCCAGCCACGGAGCCTGTTTCAGCAAAGTATTCAATTTCTGGAAACCCACATCGCATGACGCGGACCAGTGAAACGGCACGTTTTTATGAAACAGCCGATGCAACGGCTGAGCGACCGAAGCCGCAGATGGTAAAAACCTGTGATAGTATGCTATTTTCCCCAAGAAGGCCTGCAGTTCCTTAACAGATGTAGGGTGAGGAAGGGCATCGATCGCAGTGACAGTTTGCTGAAGCGGAGGAATACCATCCCAAGAGAGTTGGAACCCCAAGTACGTGATAGATGCCTGAAAAAATTGTGATTTCTGAAGATTACACTTAAGACCGGAAGTCTGTAAGACATGTAAAAGTGTGCGGAGATTCTGAAGATGTTTTTCAGTGGTGGAGCCAGTGACAACAATGTCGCCCATGTAATTAATACACCCAGGGACAGGGAGCAATAATTGTTCCAAGAATCGCTGAAAGAGAGCAGGGGCGCTGGCAACCCTGAATGACAATCGTTGGTATTGATAGAGGCTGAAAGGCGTGTTAAGGACCAGAAACTGCCAGGAAGCAGCGTCGAGAGGAAGTTGATGATAAGCTTCTGACAGGTCAATTTTAGAAAAATACTGGCCTCCAGCAAGTTTAGTAAACAATTCTTCAGGTCGGGGCATAGGGTAAGTGTCGATGAGGCATTGAGCATTTACAGTGGCTTTAAAATCGCCACAGAGACGAATATCACTATTGGGCTTAGCAACGACAACGACAGGAGAGGACCACTCACTGGAAGTGACACGAAGCAAGACCCCTGAAGCAGTGAGATGATCCAGTTCCCGTTTGACCCAATCACGAAGGGCCACAGGAATGGGCCAAGCTCGAAAAAATTTTGGCTGAGCAGTGGGTTTGAGCATTATAGGAGCTTCAAAGTCGTTTGCATGGCCTAACCCAGGAAAAAAAAGGGACGAAAATGTCGTTGACAAAGAATCCAAGTGAGCGTAAGGAATAGCATCAGAGACGATATTGACAGAATCATCTTTGGAGAACCCAAAAACACGAAAGGCATCGAAACCAAAAAGATTCTCCGCATTACTATGGTCAACCACAAATATGGGAACAGTGCCAACGACGGATTTATAAGATGCCTCAGCATCAAATTGACCCAAGAGAGAAATCTTATGTTTATTGTATGTCTGTAATTGCCTAGTGACTGGTGATAGGGTTGGAGAACCCAACTGAAGATACGTCCGATAATTGATGATAGTGGCAGCAGAACCAGTATCCACCTGCATGCGAACATCCCGACCAAGTATTTGGACAGTGAGGAATAACTTCCCTGAAAGGGAAGAAGTACAATTGACAAACAAAACAGAATCAGAATCAGAGTCATGTTCATGAACATCATGTATGCGGTCGGATTTGCAAACGGATGGCACATGACCCTTCTTTTTGCACTTGTGACACACGGCCCAATGTTGGGGACAATCCTCCCATGAATGTTTTGTAAAACACCGCGGATATGGAGGAAGTTGCCGGGGGTTTTGCTGCAGTTTCTTAGAGGTTTGTTTATGGTTAGACCGAGGCTGCGCGTGGGAGCGTACTGCGGCCACGTCGGCTGGCGGGGACATGCCGCACACGTTGTCAACAGGGCGCAGAGGTTGGATTTCCCCGACGTCACCCCACACCTCTATTTGCGCTCCAGCAGCGCGAGAAATTTCAAAAGACTGCGCGATGGATAGGACTTCATCTAGAGTCGGATTTATCAACTGAAGGGCACGTCGCCTAACTTCTTTGTCGGGCGCCGACCGGATAATAGCATCCCGTACCATGGAATCGGTGTAGGATTCTTTATGAACTTCAGTAACAAATTGACACTTTCTACTGAGGCCATGAAGTTCAGCAGCCCAAGTGCGGTAGGAGTGATGCGGTTGTTTTTGACAATGATAAAAGGCAGCACGAGAGGCTGCCACATGTGTATGCTTTTGAAAATATACGGACAGAAGTGGGCACATGTCAGCAAAGGATAAAGACGCAGGATCTTTCAAAGGAGCCAATTGCGACAACAACCGATACATTTGAGGTGAAATCCATGAATGGAACAGAGACTTGCATGTTTGTTCGTCCGTGACGTGAAATGCCAAGAAGTGCTGTCGAAGATGTTTTTCGTAATCAGACGTCTTCCGCCGTCTTGTCGTAAGGAGGAAAAGGAGATATAGACAACGACGAGAGACGCCCTGCATTGGATGCCGCGATGAAACCGCGAATCACTGATGTGAGAAGCATTTGCTGTTCAATGAGACCTTGCAATAGTTGCTCTAAAGTAGCCATGGAAACCTGCGGGTCAACACTACCTTGTCGCCAATTGTTTTAACGTCAAGTTGAACACATATATTTCAAAGACGACACAATACATGTAAGTCACAGAGCAAGTAGACAAAGTAAGACATGTGTACATGGTAACAGTCAAATCAGCACTGAGTCCAAGTCTAGCGGCCACTGGTTAGCTGGCCGCTTAGGTGGTGCGGCTGCTGCATCGCTGGCAGACAGCGCCGCTTGTAGAGGACACGCATAACTGTGTGGCGGCACTTTGAAAGATCGGCGAGTCACAACAGTCACTATACAGTACTTTACTTTTAATGGTGCCTAGAGGAAGCTGCAGATTTTAAGTATATTTTTAATTTTATCTTGGAATTTGGTGTTATGCTCATACTCTATTTCTTCTGTGTTATAAGTTTTGAAGAATCCAGGAGTGTTGTTAATGTAATTTGATTCATGGAGGTATGCAACTAAATGAAATAGTTTGTTTTTTGCGTTATGTGTTTCACTTCTTTTGTTTATGAAGCATCTTCAGTTACCTGTAAATTTTGTGATGTTAAATTATTATTGGTTTATGTTACCTATGATTTCCAGTGGTCCTGGAGATGTTTTCATTCTGTCCCCATGCCTTCATTCTCCAGCTGGCCAATTTCCATCTTTTTTTCATACACAACTATTAAAACACATAACTTGCAATGTAAATACACAAATGTTGATCACAAAATGAAAAGAGCAAGTGATGTGTTATAATAAATGTGGGTGAAAAATGCCAGAAATTGGCCAGCTTGAGCATGAGATCATGGGAACCAAACGAACATGTCCCCAGGACCACACATATGGCCTAACAACACTGGAAATTGTAAGTAACTTCAAACGATAATTTAACATCACAAAATTTGTGCTACAAAAGTTGTTTCTAATCTAAAAAACAAGAGAACTAATGGCCAAGTATAACATAGTGACATATTGTAACTACTACATAATATATGTATTATATTTTTAAAAAGAAATCTGTATTACAGACCACTAAAGATGCTTCATAAATAAAAGTAGTGAAATGCGAATGGCAGAAAACAAATTGCCTTTCATTTAGTTGCACGGATGGAACATACTTCCATGAATTTTGAAGCATCTAAGGAATGACAGAAAATGGAAAAGATGATGGTAATCTGATAACAAATGTGTTGCCTTTGTGCACTCTAACAATGAGGTCATCATCTGTTGAAAGTTTCTTGTTTATGTCACATAATATCCCATGTTCATTATTTATCTTATTCCACATTTTGTTACAATTTTTATTTTTCATAATAATCTTGTTTGACTTACGGGTTATATAATTTTGTTCACTTTGCTGTAGTTTGGCATTTGTATATGCTATTTTTATGCTGACTGTTAGATCTTTAGTATTGTTTTCATTTTGTGGCCATATTGTACTTAATTCCTTTGTTTAGCAACTTTAATCTGTCATTATTGATGCATATTTCTGTAAAAATTGTAAATAGCCTTTTGCTCCTTATATTTTACCTCAACCTTCAGAATTTGAAAGAGAGCATTGCAGTCAACATTGTCAAAAGCTTTCTTTAAGTCTACAAATGCTATAAACGCAGGTTTGCCTTTCTTAACTTGTTGTCTATGAGAAATCGTAGGGTCAGTATTGCCTTGCATGCTTCTACATTTCTCTGGAATTCAAACTGATCTTCCCCAGGGTCAGCTTCTACTAATTTTTCCATTCTTCTGTAAAGAATTCATGTTAGTATTTTGCAACCATGACTTATTAAATTGATAATTCAGTAATTTTCACACCTTTCAGCACCTTCTTTCTTTGGGATTTGAATTATTACATTCTTCTTGAAGTGTGATGGTATTTCGCCTGTCTCATACATTTTGCTCACCAGATGGAAGAGTTTTGTCATGGCTGGCTCTCACAAGGCTATCAGCAATTCTAACAGAGTGTTGCCTACTCCTAGGGCCTTGTTTCGACTTAACGTCTTTCAGTGCTCTGTCAAATTCTTCACGCAGTATCATATCTCCCATCTCATCTTCATTTATCAGGCTCTATATGCCCTGGTAATTCCAAGAAAAACCCGGGAATTTTTTCATCTGGTAGAAAACTAGGAAAAACCCAGGAATATTTTAGAATTTCGGGACTTTCTCATTGATCAGTTTTCAGTTAAATTTTTGTAATTTTGACTGGTGAGAAGTGGCACTCCAACAAAGAATATTACCGTATCCCGCTACGGGAAAATGCACCATTTACAACAACAAAACACAGTTCACACATGAGTGTGTGGCAACAGCAAAATCTGTGAAAGGTTAGGATGAAGACTATGCAGTACGTCATAACAACAAACTACTTCCGATAAGCGTGCCATCACAACTGTTTACATTAGGTTCGTTTGAGCAGTTGTCAGCGGACTCATGCACAGTCTTCTATGAACAGTACCTTCTCCCACTTCTGGCTGGTTAGTTTGCAGCTCTTAGCTACAGTGTATCAGCAGTAGCAAAAAGCAGCCATATGCTTCCAGGAAGAACTTTTCTGTCACTCCCAAGCTGCCACATCTGTGCTTGCGCAGAGCAGTATGAGTTGTAGATGGGAGGGGGTAGTCTCCACATGACCTGTGTTTACGGCCTTTACAAATGTCTGCTTGTGTCTGTGTATGTGCGGATGGATATGTGTGTGTGTGCGAGTGTATACCTGTCCTTTTTTCCCCCTAAGGTAAGTCTTTCTGCTCCCAGGATTGGAATGACTCCTTACCCTCTCCCTTAAAACCCACATCCTTTCGTCTTTCCCTCTCCCTCCCTCTTTTCTGATGAAGCAACTGTTTGTTGCAAAAGCTTGAATTTTGTGTGTATGTTTGTGTTTGTTTGTGTGTCTATCGACCTGCCAGCCCTTTTATTTGGTAAGTCTCATCATCTTTGTTTTTAGATATATTTTTCCCACGTGGAATGTTTCCCTCTATTATAATCATATCTCTATTTGAATATGCGTACGTATAACAGTTTCTTTGGCATTTCAGTGTATAATCAATTTCAAACCTTCCAATGTCTCCAGGTCTCTTCCACATACACGACCTTCTGTGATGAGTCTTAAACCAAGTGTTAGGTGTGATATAGCTCTGTGCAAAATTCTACCATGTGGCTTCCTCTTTCATTCCTTTCCCTGTGTCCTACTACTTTTCCTTCTCTTCCTTTTCCTATAACTGAATTCCAGTCCCCTAAGACTATTAAATTTTCATCTCCCTTAACTGTCTGAATAATTTATTTTATCTCATGATTCATTTGTTCAATCTCTTCATCATCTGTGGAAGTACACTCATGCTCATAAAGTAAGGACAATTGCAGAATGTGATGCCAGACAGCGTGGCACTACACAAAACTGGCACTAATAGCATAGGCACATACGGAACACACACGACACAGATCTGTAAGTCCGCGGTATTGGTGATAAGTTGAGAAAACCATGCTGAATCACATGTGCTACAAAGTGCCACTGTTTCCTGCGCATGTACCCCGACATCAATATAAGATATGATCACTATGCACCCGTACACAGGCCACACAATGGGTTGGCATACTCTGGATCAGGTGGTTCAGCAGCTGCTGGGGTATAGCTTCCCATTCTTGCATCAATGCCTGTCTGAGCTCCTGAAGTGTCCTAGGGGTTTGAAGATGTGCAAGTGCGTCGACCAAGAGCATCCCAGATGTGCTCGATTGGGTTTAGGTCTGGAGAACAGGCTGGCCACTCTGTTCGCCTGATATCTTCTGCTTCAAGGTACTCCTCCAAGATGGCAGCTCGAGGGGGCCGTGTGTTATCATCCATAAGGAGGAACGTGGGACACACTGGTGCAAAATGACGTGCCTATACATCTGACCTGTTACAGTTCCTTTGTCAAAGATATGCAGGGGTGTACGTGCAACAATCATAATCCCACCCCACACCATCAATCCATAACCTCCATACAGGTCCCTTTCAAGGACATTAAGGGTTTGGTAACTGATTCCTGGTTCACACCAGATGAAAACCCAGCAAGAATCACTGTTCAGAATATACCTGGACCCATCCGTGAACATAACCTGGGACCACTGTTCCAATGACCATGTACTGTGTTCTTGACACCGGGCTTTACAGGCTCTCCTGTGACCAGGGGTGAGTGGAATGCACCTTGCAGGTCTCCAGGTGAACAAACCATGTCTGTTCAGTCGTCTGTAGACTGTGTGTCTGAAGACAACTGTTCCAGTGGCTGCAGTAAGGACCCGAGGAAGGCTACCTGTGGTACTCCGTGGCCGTCCGCGGACACTGATGGTGAGATATCGGTCTTCTTGTGGTGTTCTACGCTGTGGACATCCCGTACTGTAGCGCCTGGACATGTTTCCTGTCTGCTGGAATCATTGCCATAATCTTGAGATCACACTTTGTGGCACACGGAAGACCCATGCTACGACCTGCTGTGTTTGACCAGCCTCCAGTCGCTCTAGTATTCTACCCCTTGTAACGTCATCAATATGTGTTCTTTGAGCCATTTTCAACATACAGTCACCATTAGCATGTCTAAAAATGTCTGCACACTTACTTGCTGCACTGTACTCTGAGATGCACCAACACACCTCCGTGTATGTGGACGGCTGCCAGTGCCACCGTGCGATGACCGCAGGTCAAATGCACCATATGGTCATATCCCTAGGTGATTTAAACCCGCAAACCATCCTCCAGAGCGTTGTTTCACATTGCATCAGCATTATCCTTAATTTATGAGCATGAGTGTAGTTGGCATATAAGCTTGTACTACTGTGGTGGGTGTGAGCTTTGTGTCTATCTTGGCTACAATAATGCTCACACTTTGCTGTTAATAGTAGCTTATTTATTATTAAACCTACTCCTGCATTATTGTATTTGACTTTGTGTTTATAACCTGTATTCACTTGACCAGAATTTCTGTTCCTCCTGCCACTTAACTTCACTAATTCCCACTATATCTAACTTTAACCTATCCCTTTTTAAATTTTCTAACCTTCCTGTATGGTTAAGGCATCTGACATCCATGCTCTGATCTGTAGAATACCAGTTTTGTTTCCCATAATAACGACATCCTCCTGAGTAATCCCGCCCGGAGATCCAAATGGAGGACTATTTTACCCTCGGAATATTTTACCCAGGAGGATGCCATCATCATTTAACCATACAATAGAGCTGCATGCCTTTGGGAAAAATTACTGCTGTAGTTTCCCCTTGATTTCAACCATTCGCAGTACCAGCACAGCAATGCAGTTTTGGTTGATGTTACAAGGCTAGATCAGTCAATCATCCATGCTGTTGCCCCTGTAACTACCAAAAAGGCAGCTACCCCTCTTCAGGAACCAAACGTTTATCTGGCCTGTCAACAGATAACCCTTCGCTGTGGTTGCACCTATGGTATGGCTATCTGTATCGCTGAGGCGCGCAGATCTCCCCACCAGTAGCAAGATCTATGGTTCATTGCATCTTGGCGGCGGCAGGGGGGGGGGGGGGGTCATGAATACATGAACAATAAGATTATGGCTAGGTTCTAGGTGCATATTGTACAACTGTAAATTGAGGTAGTATTTCTTCTGGTAAAGAGATTTCATTTCAGCTTTTAACCAAATAATTTCATTTTGTGGTTTTGCTATCTTGGCCGATGCGCTTTTTTTGTTACTTTTTTTCTGATTTAGTTTGGAGTCAGGTTTTTGTTAAGTCTTTTGTCAAGGATTGTTTTTGTTTACACTTCCAAAATACACATATTATTCTAATTACCTGAAGTGGTAGCAACATTAAGCTTATCCATTATGGATGTTCCAGATAATAATGTTGTAAGTAGTATATAAAAGTTGAAAGTGAGACCTAAAACAACAGCAAATGGTTCATCTCCTCATTGCTCACATTCCCTACAAATATTAATTAATATTTTAGTCTTTGTGCAATTGTATTACGTAGTTTGATTATAAATGGTCATGTTTATGAATTTCATACATTATACTTCATGGTTATATTTACCAGTTGGTTTTATATTCCTGCACAGATTGCAGATTTTGGTTTGTCGAACGTCTTCGATGAGCAAAGGTTGTTGAATACCTTTTGTGGCAGTCCTCTGTATGCTTCACCTGAGATTGTTAAGGGAACTCCTTACCATGGCCCTGAAGTGGACTGCTGGTGAGAGAAATTTTTAATGCATGATTAGCAATAATAATAATAATAAAGTAGCTGCATATAGTTTTATAATTAGTGTATCTTTGGATAAATTTCACTCTGTTTAGGGAAAATTCTTTTTGCTTCCATAGTTGTTTGAATGTATAAGTTTAGCTGCCAGATACTACCTCTAATCTTAAAATGGTGTATTTACTTACAGTGACATTACCATTAAAATTTTGGGCACATTCTGACTCCTTTGTATCTAGAGTTTTACACATAAACATCCTTCTGCAAACCATTTGTCATTATTAATTATTTCCAGAAAATTATATACAAATGGAAGTTCCTAATTTTTATGTTAAAGGTCACTTGGTGTTCTATTATACACATTGGTTTATGGAGCAATGCCTTTTGATGGCTCCAATTTCAAACGTCTTGTGAGACAAATCTCCCAAGGAGACTACTTTGAACCAAAGAAACCATCACGTAAGTAAGACAAGAACAGATCATTTTTCACTTTTTCATTTCCTTGACTACTCAAGTACATATGTGTAGCTGTAATTGAAATAATTTTGTGGCGGAAAACGCACTGATGGACTATCATATTAACTATAACACACACACACACACACACACACACACACACACACACACACACACAGAGAGAGAGAGAGAGAAAGAGAGAGAGAGAGAGAGAGTCCGGGAACACTTTCAATTATTTATTGCACAAGATCTAAACATTGTACAGATGTCATATGTATTGCATTTTGAAGAGAAACTCCGAAAGTTTTTTTACAAACATTCAGTATGCGAACCACGAGTGACCCAGCAGATGTCAGTACAGTAATCAAATTCTTGCCTTACCCGTCCCAGCATGACATCGTCGACTGTGGCAGTCACTTCCCGTGTTCTCTCTCGGAGCTCTGCTACATCACATGGTAGAGGCAGTACATACACCAGATCTGCAATGAGTCCCCATGGAAAAAAGTTACACAGAGTGAGATATGGTGCTCAGGGAGGGCACTTCATGAAACAGCTGTCCCCTTCTGTAGCATGGCCGATCCATCGATGTGGCAGCTCCGTTTTCAGGTGCCCACAAACCACGCTGTAGTGGTATACATGGAAAAAAAAAGCTTTCTGGCTTTCTCTTCAAAATGACATATGTATCATATCTGTACAGTGTTTGGTTCTTGTGAAGTAAATAATTGAAAGTGTTCCCGGACATCATGTACCGTGTGTGTGTGTGTGTGTGTGTGTGTGTGTGTGTGTGTGTGTGTGTGTTAACTGAAATAATTTACTTTTCCCAACGAAGCATTAAGACAGAAAATCATGGTTCTCTTCAAATGGCACAGTTTATTTGCTTGAAAACTTCTCCAAGATAGGATTGGCAAAGTTAATCCCATAAAAGATGAAGTAGCACATTTAACAAGATAGCAAAACAAGACAGGGCAGCACCTTACTCTGCTTCAAAGCTTTGTATCCGCACATACATTTGCAAGGAAAGTGAAAGCTCTGAAGATGGGATGCAAGTTGTTCTTAGGTAGCTCTGTCAGTAGAGGACATGCCCACGAAAAGCAAAGGTCCTGTGTTTGAGTCCTGGTTTGGCACACTGTTTTAATCTGCCAGAAAGTTCCGCTATAAAAGAAAGTTAAAATTTGCCAGAAGTAGTACAGAGTGTGTGCTGATAGATTCATTCTATGTGGGGAAAACTGTTAGCACTAGGAAGAAATAATGACTCTTAATGGAAGGTAGGGAAAGGTGATAAATCTCAAAATTTACAGTTAGTGTTGTACACTGGTGGAAAAACATATACATACCTGTGCCGTATATCACATACTTGTACTTCTTTGCACAATAGATTAGATTTAACAACATATAATCAGATCTAAGGTCAGATATCTAAATGAAAAAGACATCAAGGTATGAAGACTACGTTAGCTTTGTCGTGTCAAAACTGGATGATGCAACATTTGGATAACTTGATACCTTTCTTGGAGTTGTATTACTCTTGTCATTACTGATATTTTTGGTACGGAAAAGGAAAAGAATTGACATTGTTAATGTGCATCATGACATGAATGCTGTTTGTATCAAGCCTGTCTATTTTCAAAGGTCCCATCATTTGCATACCCTATTTTGCCTTCCTCTCTCAGTCTCTAGCTTCTAATATTTACACATTTGATAAGTTTCACTGATGCATTGTAATCTAAACATATCCCTTTTACTTTGTGTTGCTACAGCTGTTAAATATTTGAAGAAAAGAATTTTATCGTCATCAGCTGTACAATTCAACTTCATTCTTTACTGGTTCCAGTTTTTACAATCATCATCTTCACTAGAAGAAAAACAGAACATCAGATTGATGAGAAATGTGTACTACTCATGCAAGAATCATCATCATACCAAATACAATGATGTCTCACAGTAGTATGTAAAATCCACATAATTTAGCAAATGCCATGAATCATTCAGGCAGATCACGAACCGAGACTAATGGGTAGTTAACAGGTCATTGGCTGACCTGGCACAGTTTGTTTGCTTTGAAAAGACTCCAAAGACAGGGTTGGCAAAATTAATCACATAAAAGATAATGTAAGAAAACAGCAAAATGAAAGGGGGAAGGGCCTTACTCTGCTTCAGAGTTTTGAAACTGCAGATATGTTTGGTTGCTAGGAAGTGAACGGAGGAAAAACTATAAAAGAAGTTCTGTGAAGTTGGGAAGGTAGGATTAGTTGACCTGTTAACTGTCGGTAGTCTTTACACAACCTGCCTGTGAGACTTTCACCTGTGAGACAGCTTTGTATTTGGTATGTTGATGAGTCTTGTGTAAGTGGGTGCACATTTTTTATCCATCTGATGTACTGCTTTTCTTCCAGTGACGATGGTTTTAAAAACCAAAGCTAGTAAAGAATAAAGTTGAACATGTATGGCTGATGGCTATAAAAATGCTTTTGTTGAAACATAACCATCTGATTTGGGTGACTTAAGAATGTAATATGTACCATAATCCCTTCTTCAGGTCTCTATCTTCACTCTCTCAAACTGAAAAACGACTACTCGACATCACATAGAAACAGTCCTGTATTATGAAATCGGAAAGGCACCTTTTCAATGCCATTTTCACATAAGTCTTGAATTTTACTGGTACCATGTGTACAATATTTGCCTTTACAGCCACCTGATAATAGCCATTCATTCATCTTTATTATAGACTATATGTACTTCACTCGAGTGTAGCCAGTCATGCACATTACACTTAAGCACAACTGTAAGCAAGATTGCGAAAACTTTCATTCAGCATCAGTAGCCTCCGTAGACTGTGGTAACAAATCCCCTGTATCATTGATCTCCATCTGAAATACTTTTGCACTTTCTACTTAAATCACACTATTCTTGCCATACCACTAAAATTGGTGCTATTTTCAGTGTATGGAGCGTTACTGAGATTTTTTGGGATGCCAAATGGAATAGTTAACTTACTACCCACAGCATTACTTCTCTCTGTCTCACTCTATATTGCAGTGTTCAGCATACTCTGTTTACTTCTTGTGCCATGTGAGTCTCCACCTAAGAACTGAAAGAAGGAAATGTGTTTACAGCTTGGATACCATGTACATCAGTTATTCCTCAAATCACACATTGTGCTCTAAATCTTTTGCCTTTAAGACCCACTGTACTGCTTCTTTATGATACATCTTGTACCTGTAAAAGTTTAGTTTAAGGGAACAGTATACATGAAAGTGAGAATACTGAGATTTGCAACAACAGGAGTTAAACATCACCAACAGTAACAATACATTTGTTTGCAGTGAGTACTTGTAACATATTACATATATACTTCTTATCCTGTTTACAGTATTTCCCTATACTCATTATTACTAATTGTGCAGCTGCATCACCTTTAATTCGAGAAATGCTGACTGTAACACCTGGTCGGAGAGCTGACATTGAGAAGATATGTTCCCATTGGTGGGTGAATGAGGGATATGGAGAGTCTTGTTTAGAAATAGCAGAAGAACTGGCTAACCAAACACCTGTTCGTCTGGATCTCTTGCTGTCACTAGCACCACCTGCACCAAATGTTGGCAGTGACAAGTTGTTAGTGGGAGCTGAACAGGTAATACTTTACTTTATAGCATACTGAGAAATAGATTTATTTGTAAATTTTGCTTCATGTTTTGAAAACAATATGTTTATTGTATTGTGTTCATTATTTCTACATATGTGGTTATGTGTTGTAATCAAGCAGGCAATGGCACAGGCCACAAAAGGTAATGTACTGCAATTTTAGGAAACAATATAACTTGGGTTTATTACAGTAGTACTTAATTTCTGAAATTTTGTTGGAATTTGGAGTAATAGGGGAGTTGAGCAATGTAGTTTCATTTATTTTACTTTTGATTACCCATCATTGCCCATTTACTTATTTGTCTCAGTCTTAGATAGGAATAAAATCTTTCCATGTTGTAAAAGCAAACCTAGTTTATTTCCATGTTTTTCCAGGTAGTAAGTGATGTGTTTCTGAGTTTGATTAAAATTGCCCCATGCATTCCACAGTTTTGCTTAGCATGTTGTCCCTGTTCCCAACCCTAACACACCTCTGTGTGTGAAATGCCATTGAAACTGTCACCAATCAGTGTAACAATACCAAAAATTTTCTTTTATTTGAGCAAAAGACAGTAGTCCAAATAACAAAAAAAAAAAAAAAATGAGACTTCCAACTGAGATCTGTTTTGTACAGTTCTACACAAAACAGAATATATTTTAAACTTGTCACCTCTTTCTTTTACATGTAAAAGGAGATCATTAAAGCACAAGTGAGATAATTTTTGTTAAGCTGGGTACATATTTAATTCAACAAATCTGTTGAAAGAGTGTTCCTAATTGCATTGAATTTGTTATTACTATATGTGCATCCATCACAAGAAGATGTAAGCTCTTCATGTTGTAAAAAATCTAAGGAATCATGATGACAACATATATGATAGTGCGTTAACAGGTGGATGATATTCCCTATTGCCATACAGTAGTATTTACAAAGTTGATGAAGAATTTTATCATTCCACTTATGGGCACTCAGGAACAGATCTATGCACTGAATGTATATAAGATGCATATCATCTGATCTGTATATACTGTAAGTATTGTTTTTATACAAATTACTTAGTAAGTAACAAAGTATAATTGGTTAATTAATAACAGATGTTTAGTTTTCCCGATATATCACTACATTCATAACATGGAAAAAAGATGAGAGCAAGTCATCCACTACAGATATTTTATTAAGATTCTGGTAATGACAGCATAATCTGGTTTTAAATGCATAAAAATTTGAGTTCCAATAGAACTTCATGTAGGGTACAGGTACAGGTAAATCTGTGGCACTTGGACATGAATATCTTAAAGGCGAAGTTATGTTTTACTGGCACTTACTGACAGAATGAATCTGTGAAGCTCTGTTGTTAGTAACTTGCATAAATTATGATATCTCATAATTTGATACAATGAATTGTCATATTCTTTGGTGTATTTGATACATCCCTGTTATTTTGAGGTTTCATCCACTTTTGGACTCAACATTTTTTTCTTTTCTTCTTATTTAGTTCTCAGTGCAGCTTTACTGCTATATCCCACATGATGAAAGTCATGCCTGCCAACATAATTTCAGTGGACGGCATATTGAAAACATTGCTACAAGAAATTTTGCTTTGACATTTTGACACAACCCCTCATGGCACCATTGCAGTTTGAGCCATCATGCCACTTTTGTGGTGTCATTTTAACTGCATGTGGGTACCTGGCTTAATGTCAGTTATTTTCAATCCCCCCCCCAGTCGCACTCCCGGAGGAGAAATATTGTCAGAACTGTAACCAAATAATGTAGCAACATTGTAATCTGTGAATTAAACAATAATATAGGCTGTTTTCAATTATTTTTTCATGTCTCTTCCCCTTTGCCCCCGTCCCCACTTCTAGCAAGCAGGGCAAGAGATGTCTTAGCCCCACAGTCCAGGGTATTTCAAAACGAATGACCTATTTAACAGTAACACATTACTAAATGTCCACAAAACATCCCGTCGATGTTGAGGTCATTAGAGACGGATTGTGTCAAGTATGGGGAAGCAAACTGGCTGTGCCTTTTTGAAGGAACTGTCCTGGAATTTGCCTGAGGTGTTTAGGGGAATCACGGAAAACCTAAATTTGGGTGGCTGGATGCAGGTCTGAGTCGTCGACCTTTCGAATTTTGGTATCCAGACATCGGGTAAATTCTTTGTGTAAGATTTCTTTGTTGACAGGAATAACTGTTGTTGTTATTCTGTTTCATAGCTCATTTATGTCACAAATCAAAGAGGTAGGAATGAAAACACATTCCTCTTTGTGTCCTCACAAGAAATAGCCACACGGGTTCATGTCTGGAGATATTGGAGGCCAAGGAAGCAGGGCTGTGTCTCAGGATCTGATATACCCTATGTAGGGGTTGAGGCAGTGTGCCATTGAGAAATTGCTGTATTTTGTTGTACCATTGTCGTTGGGTTCCATTCTCTTGGAATATGGAATGGTTATAGACCACCAGAAGTTATGCAGAAAGCTACATCTGCAGCATTTAAGTTGTCCTTTACAGAATGGGCTGTACGCCTTCTCATAATAAATGACACAAAACACATTCAGTTCAAACCTCATTCATGCTCAGTCTTTCCTGAGGGTTCTGGAGTCTCCATATGCAGACTATACTGCTGTACCACTAATGTGAAATGTTGCTTCATCAGAGAAAATCCCACATTGAAAATCTCTATATTCCTTGTCCTCTAACAGAGTTAAATTTTTGTGGGCCTTAAACATAGAAAGATGTGCAGTTTCAGTGTATGTGTGTGTGTGTGTGTGTGTGTGTGTGTGTGTGTGTGTCCATCCCACAGTAAAGTATTTTGGTACCTCGCAGGACAAACGGGACAAAGTGTCAGGTCCTGTGATGTGACCCTACATACAGCTTCAAGTATTTTTTCCCTGTAACTAGCGACAGAGAAAAATAGTTTTATTTTACAGCCAGTTCCGGTGTTATTTTTTGCCTATTTTGGAAACCACCATCATTTCCACTTTGTTTCCTTCCTTCAGCCAATCACAACACATGACTTTGATGTCATGCAAACAAGTCTCTTGTGGTAACACTGGACACTGAGAATGTTTATTCAATATCTGTTTTACTATTTTGTGAATGAAGTTTGTGGTTACAATATATTTCGTACTCTGGGGATTGGGTTAGGTTTGGAAGGTACCAGATGTCATCTTGATTTATGTGTTTACAAAAAAGAAGTGCTTTTTCTGGTGTTCTTCATATTAATATTATGAAAATATCTAGTTTAATTTGATGCACCACCTTAAAAATCAGCCAGAAATGTGCTGTTTTTTGTACAATAAGATGTGCAAATTTTTTGGAAGATTCACATCAGTGACCAATACTATTACTGGACCTTAGTTCATTTGGCATCACATCTAGAGCCCTAAATTCCTTGTGTGAGCTATCAACTATTATTTTAAGATTATGCATAATCCTCAGAGTTAAGAAAAAAAATTAAAATCCAGTTTCAGCATTAGTAACTATTAGTTACCAGTACCAGTAAACTGCTACCCTCAGATTTATGTCTTAACATGAGAGTGGTAAAATGCCAAATTTCACATTTAATTAAAGCCGCCAGTTTCGAGCTATGTTACTGAAAAGATGATTTAATTTTACTTTTTGCTTTATCATTAATAAGAAATTTTATGTCCCTACCCATAACATATATTGTGTGGACTAAACCTCTTGGCACACTTCAAGAAAAATACAGTGGCACAGTTGTGCTCACACGTTTCATAAACATAAAAAAGGGACCCATTTAACGTCAGTAGTCTTATTATCATTGGACTGTTTTTTTCTTGCTGCATTAAACTG
The DNA here is from genome assembly GCF_021461395.2 of Schistocerca americana. NCBI lineage: Eukaryota > Metazoa > Arthropoda > Insecta > Orthoptera > Acrididae > Schistocerca > Schistocerca americana. Next base: position 482,580,309 of record NC_060119.1, read on the forward strand.
TTCTTTGATTACTTTTGTAGGTATTATATCCAATTAATACAGTATATAGATACCAAAACAATGTTAACAACCAGATGCACAATGTTAATACAGGGAGTAATCACTTTTAAACTATTGCACTGCTGTCATTTGTGTGGAATAGTGGTATTTGACTGATGACTTTGTTACAGACGAATTTTGGACAGTTTGAAATGTATTTCAGTCAGTGATGAAGAGGGGGGTGGGCCAGATTTTTCCAGTACAAAACAGAGAACAGACACTGTATAGTGATAAAATCCAAGTTAATGTGTTTGTCCGTACATTTGTCTAGCTTAATAGACTAGCAGTGCGAACAGGGACAGAGTCATCTTGGAAAATGGTGCCCTTGGCAGGGAGTAAGTTGAACATGGTGCACTTCAAAGCATGAAATAACCACAGAATGTGTCCCTGGAGAGTAACAGTTACAGTAATATTAATATAGATTCAATAAGTTTAAACTTATATTTGTACTGTCACTGTGACACATCCATTGAATGGTAGGTTGGAGACAGTATAAAGCAAGATGTTTTGAGTGTTGCATGCCTACTGGTCAATTTTTTAAAAGGATATAAATTTTTTGGTTGTGAATCATGTGATTATCAATTTTGATGTGTCAACCTGTAACAATGAACATACACTCAATGCTGTAATATTAATCTTCCACAGACACATTGTTATACATTTTATTTCAAACTAGTCACATTTAAATTTGTTTCCTGCCTTATATATAAACTTTCTCTAAACTGACTTTCAGTTCAGATAAAGAAAGTTAACAGAGTAGAGTTTCATTTTTCGTAATTTTTTTATGTTCACTCAGTATGTAATTTGTACAAAATTTATTTTTGGTGATGCTTACGTGGCTCACGTAGCCTCTGTTAAATCTCTGAATTGTTTGAAAGCAGGACAGTTAGTAGTTTTTCACCAGATGAAATAGATATACTTTTAGACACACCATTTTTCATGTTTTTTTTAATTTCATACAAAAGCATTGTTTACCTTTTTGAAAGTAAAACAATTACAATCACCTAAGATCATTACTTCCAGTGGGCTGCCAACCTTGACATTTACTTTGAACAGTGTTGGTGATAACGAACAGAATCTCTGGTGAGCAGTGAAGCGATGTATTTGTCTTGATGTTCTCAGTCAGCCAACTAACACATGTCAAAGATGTAGATTGTCAAACAAGCAGAATGTTGGTTCCTACTTAGGTCATACAACTGACTTCCATAAGTAGCTTGTACAGCATTTGGTGTTATTAAAAATTGTGCTTATTCATTCTGCAGGCAATATACTGGTTCCTAAACCAAAACCTTAACCATGTTTGCCGTACATAAACCACATCTATTGATGAAAACAACATAAAAATGACTTCCATTCAGCATAGGTCCATATTGCATGGTTTGAGAGCACCATTTACGGTACATTAACACACAATAATTTTTGTGTACTGATAAAGGCAGTTTAGTTAAGAGGAATGAAGGTAACACTCTTATTGTTCATTGACAAACTCACCTTATGAAATGTGTGCCCCTTTTTGTAGGATGGAGGTGCTACTGGTATGGGAAATGATGTCTTAACATCAGTACCAGCCCGCTGTCATTCTGTAGGCAGCCTCATGGAACTTGACCATCGTCCATCAGATGTTATTTTGGAAGATGTTGCAGGCAAGGATACAGCAAAGAGGAAACTTGAAGGAGGTGAGAGACTGTGTTCAGTCTGTCTGTAAAGTAGCTGTAAATAGCAGAGTATAGGGATGGAAAGTACATCAACTCCATGATGAACAGTGTTTCCAGAATTAGTCTTTCACTCAGTAGCAGCAGTGTGTGCGGTATACTGAAACTTCCTGGCAATTACAACTTCTATTGGACTGGGACTTATATCTACAACCTCACCTTTTGCGGGCAGTGATCTTAGCAACTGAGTTATCCAGGTGTGACTTATGACCCACCCTCACAACTCCTATTCTGCCACTATCCCTCAGCTACTTTCTGAATTCCACAGAAGCTCTCCTGCATACCATACTGAAGTAACACTGTTGGAAGAAAGGGGGATACTGCAGAGAAATTGCTTAGTGGGAGCCTAGGGGATTCCTGATCAAGCTTTTGCTGAAAACGCATTGTTTGGCGGAATACAGTGTGATAGTAGGCACAGAGATGAAAAGTACCAATACCATTTAAGGCTACTTGAGATTTATTACTTCAGCCATCATTAAATGATTTTCCTGACTTTTGCCATTGTGAGTGGCTGGTAATGTCAAAGGGCACCCTCTGTTGCTGGTGGCAGGGAGGAATCAAGCCCATCATCAGAGATTATGTATACCCGAAGGCTTTTCCCCAGGTTATTACCACTGTGGTTCCCCATTAACTAATCACAATGGTCATTATCTGCAGCATTGGAATCCAGGAGTTAGTTACTGCGAGGCTATTTTCTTTGTTGTTGAACTATTTTTGTATTTTCATGTTTGTGAATTTCTATGGCTTTCCTGAACAAGTGGAATGGTAGGTGTTCTCCACAGCAAGAACCTCTCTGTTAGTGAAATTTATAATGTAACCGGTCTCATACACTGGGTGCTCCACTACGGCTGATTTCTCCACCTGTCGCAACAATCTCAATCACTATAGCAGGTGGCGGGGGGGCAGCAGCATTGAGCAGGAAAAAGCCCTCAGATGTTCGGTATGACAGGTACTTATAATCTCTGCTCAAGGGCTTGAATCCAGTCCACCACCAGCGATGGAGAGCGAGCCTTCACCCACACTGGTGAATCATCAAGAAAATCATTAAACGTCTGCTGAAGATCTTGAGACAGAAGCCAACAGCCGATACAGAGGCGGCCACGAAGGCTCAGCACTTTTGTACTAGCTAGCAATCTCTTAACAAACTTACGTAAGACAAAAATCCAGGAATGGAACAGTCTTTTTGTTGTGCCCATCTATGACTCAGCATCTACTGCATGGTGAGTAGCAACTTTCCTTCTCACAATATTGAAACTTACTTAAGAAAAATTTGAGGTTATTTGGAGTTTCACTGGGAATTGTTCTTGTTGTTGTTGTTGTTGTTGTTGTGGTCTTCAGTCCTGAGACTGGTTTGATGCAGCTCTCCATGCTACTCTATCCTGTGCAAGCTTTTTCATCTCCCAGTACCTACTGCAACCTACATCCTTCTGAATCTGCTTAGTGTATTCATCTCTTGGTCTCCCTCTACGATTTTTACCCTCCACGCTGCCCTCCAATACTAAATTGGTGATCCCTTGATGCCTCAGAACATGTCCTACCAACCGATCCCTTCTTCTGGTCAAGTTGTGCCACAAACTTCTCTTCTCCCCAATCCTATTCAATACTTCCTCATTAGTTATGTGATCTACCCATCTAATCTTCAGCATTCTTCTGTAGCACCACATTTCGAAAACTTCTATTCTCTTCTTGTCCAAACTATTTATCGTCCATGTTTCACTTCCATACATGGCTACACTCCATACGAATACTTTCAGAAATGACTTCCTGACACTTAAATCTATACTGGATGTTAACAAATTTCTCTTCTTCAGAAACGCTTTCCTTGCCATTGCCAGCCTACATTTTATATCCTCTCTACTTCGACCATCATCAGTTATTTTGCTCCCCAAATAGCAAAACTCCTTTACTACTTTAAGTGCCTCATTTCCTAATCTAATTCCCTCAGCATCACCCGACTTAATTAGACTACATTCCATTATCCTTGTTTTGCTTTTGTTGATGTTCATCTTATATCCTCCTTTCAAGACACTGTCCATTCCATTCAACTGCTCTTCCAAGTCCTTTGCTGTCTCTGACAGAATTACAATGTCATCGGCGAACCTCAAAGTTTTTATTTCTTCTCCATGAATTTTAATACCTACTCCGAATTTTTCTTTTGTTTCCTTTACTGCTTGCTCAATATACAGATTGAACAACATCGGGGAGAGGCTACAACCCTGTCTTACTCCCTTCCCAACCACTGCTTCCCTTTCATGTCCCTCGACTCTTATAACTGCCATCTGGTTTCTGTACAAATTGTAAATAGCCTTTGGCTCCCTGTATTTTACCCCTGCCACCTTTAGAATTTGAAAGAAAGTATTCCAGTCAACATGTCAAAAGCTTTCTCTAAGTCTACAAATGCTAGAAACGTAGGTTTGCCTTTCCTTAATCTTTCTTCTAAGATAAGTCGTAAGGTCAGTATTGCCTCACGTGTTCCAGTGTTTCTACGGAATCCAAACTGATCTTCCCCGAGGTTGGCTTCTACTAGTTTTTCCATTCGTCTGTAAAGAATTCGTGTTAGTATTTTGCAGCTGTGACTTATTAAGCTGATAGTTCAGTAATTTTCACATCTGTCAACACCTGCTTTCTTTGGGATTGGAATTATTATATTCTTCTTGAAGTCTGAGGGTATTTCGCCTGTTTCATACATCTTGCTCACCAGATGGTAGAGATTTGTCAGGACTGGCTCTCCCACGGCCATCAGTAGTTCCAATGGAATATTGTCTACTCCGGGGGCCTTGTTTCGGCTCAGGTCTTTCAGTGCTCTGTCAAACTCTTCACGCAGTATCATATCTCCCATTTCATCTTCATCTTCCATTTCCATAATATTGTCCTCAAGTACATCACCCTTGTATAGACCCTCTATATACTCCTTCCACCTTTCTGCTTTCCCTTCTTTGCTTAGGACTGAGTTTCCATCTGAGCTCTTGATATTCATACAAGTCGTTCTCTTTATCTCCAAAGGTCTCTTTAATTTTCCTGTAGGCGGTATCTATCTTATCCCTAGTGAGATAGGCCTCTACATCCTTACATTTGTCCTCTAGCCATCCCTGCTTAGCCATTTTGCACTTCCTGTCGATCTCATTTTTGAGACGTTTGTATTCCTTTTTGCCTGTTTCACTTACTGCATTTTTATATTTTCTCCTTTCATCAGTCAAATTCAATATTTCTTCTGTTACCCAAGGATTTCTACTAGCCCTCGTCTTTTTACCTACTTGATCCTCTGCTGCCTTCACTACTTCATCCCTCAAAGCTACCCATTCCTCTTCTACTGTATTTATTTCCCCCATTCCTGTCAATTCCTCCCTTATGCTCTCCCTGAATCTCTGTACAACCTCTGGTTCTTTTAGTTTATCCAGGTCCCATCTCCTTAAATTCCCACCTTTTTGCAGTTTCTTCAGTTTTAATCTACAGGTCATAACCAATAGATTGTGGTCAGAGTCCACATCTGCCCCTGGAAATGTCTTACAATTTGAAACCTGGTTCCTAAATCTCTGTCTTACCATTATATAATCTATCTGATACCTTTTAGTATCTCCAGGGTTCTTCCATGTATACAACCTTCTTTCATGATTCTTAAACCAAGTGTTAGTTATGATTATGTTGTGCTCTGTGCAAAATTCGACCAGGCGGCTTCCTCTTTCATTTCTGTCCCCCAATCCATATTCACCTACTATGTTTCCTTCTCTCCCTTTTCCTACACTCGAATTCCAGTCACCCATGACTATTAAATTTTCGTCTCCCTTCACAATCTGAATAATTTCTTTTATTTCATCATACATTTCTTCAATTTCTTCGTCATCTGCAGAGCTAGTTGGCATATAAACTTGTACTACTGTAGTAGGCGTGGGCTTCGTATCTATCTTGGCCACAATAATGCGTTCACTATGCTGTTTGTAGTAGCTTACCCGCATTCCTATTTTCCTATTCATTATTAAACCTACTCCTGCATTACCCCTATTTGATTTTGTGTTTATAACCCTGTAGTCACCTGACCAGAAGTCTTGTTCCTCCTGCCACCGAACTTCACTAATTCCCACTATATCTAACTTCAACCTCTCCATTTCCCTTTTTAAATTTTCTAACCTACCTGCCCGATTAACGGATCTGACATTCCAGGGTCCGATCCGTAGAATGCCAGTTTTCTTTCTCCTGATAATGTCGTCCTCTTGAGTAGTCCCCACCCGGAGATCCGAATGGGGGACTATTTTACCTCCGGAATATTTTACCCAAGAGGATCCCATCATCATTTAACCATACAGTAAAGCTGCATGCCCTCGAGAAAAATTACGGCTCTAGTTTCCCCTTGCTTTCAGCCATTCGCAGTACCACAACAGCAAGGCTGTTTTGGTTAGTGTTACAAGGCCAGATCAGTCAATCATCCAGACTGTTGCCCTTGCAACTACTGAAAAGGCTGCTGCCCCTCTTCAGGAACCACACGTTTGTCTGGCCTCTCAACAGATACCCCTCCGTTGTGGTTGCACCTAAGGTACGGCTATCTGTATCGCTGAGGCACGCAAGCCTCCCCACCAACGGCAAGGTCCATGGTTCATGGGGGGGGGGGGGGGGGGGGGGGGAAATTGTTCTTTGCAAATAAAAAAAAAGATGGGAGAGGAAAGTGGCACCAGAAGTACACTCTACTACACAACATGAGTTGGTTTTAGGTCAGATGTTCCTCCATTGGGTGCTTACAAAGTACTAAATATGCTATTATTATCTGAGGTGGTTGTTCTTCTCAGCACTTCTGTGCTTATCTGGAGTGAAATTTTGAAAATTCTTTGTGATGTATATAATACATCCAATGTGTAATCCCCCTCCCCGAAACACCCTTCTTGATTTCCTTGAGCCAATTAGTGGTGTTCTCCCTGTGATTAAGATTCATTTTGTCATTCTGTGAGATGACATTCTTTTAGTGTGCCCATAAAAGCACAACACTTCCGTTAAATGTGGCAATATTTTGTTACTTCTTCTATGCTTGGATCTATATTCTTCTCACGCTTCCCTGGGCCAAAATATCTTCCTCATAATTTTGTCTCCCCCTTTACTTATTTTATGTATAGCAGACACTTTCCGTTTGGTTGGATTCATTCAATGTTTCTGCATGACTGCTGTGCAATCTTCCTTTAGTGCTACTGCTGACAACTCTGTTGATGTTATCCACTCTCTTATAGCTAGACAAATTTCTGTGTAATGTTGGCTTTCCTGATTTACATTTGATTTTATGTTGGTATTTCTATCCTTTTATATGGTATCCAAAATTATCGCAAGATCAACCTCTTAAAGCATTTCAACATTTATCTTTATTGTAATGCATTTTCAGCCAGTCTACAAACATTCAAAAATCAATTTGATGTTCAGACTTTTCTAAATGTGATTCAATTTCTCACTCTCAATTGCACCAAGATTTCTTGGTGATATTGTTAAGTTTGAGATAAAAGATTGCACACAGCATGATCTTCCTCACACTATAATATCTGCTCTCATCAGATTACCTTTCCAGTCTTGTCTCCAGACCTGTTTTGTAGAACCTTGAGTAAGGTCATTTAGTTGACAAGTTCTCCTTTATACTGCATTGTTATGTAATTCTGCAGCTAGTAAGACTCTATTTGGTGTTTTTGTGGTTTTCAATCGTGTTATTCCTCCATATTTCTTTGTATTGCGTAGTGGTGATTGTGCTCTTTATTTGTTTATTTGAGTCTTAAAGCATGAGCCATCTACTATCAGAACTGGTGAAACCATAAAATTTACAAAAATATGTTAAAGTTATAAATTTAAAATATAGATATCTAACTACCAGGTGAATCAAGAATATCTGCAAAATCGGCCATGTCATTGTGTAACAGAGCACTGAACTCTTACTTGTGCAGCAGAGAGGGCCAAGTCTTGGAGGCAGTGAATTTATCACCGGATGTGTCAAGAAACGAGTAACAATCTCTATGTTGCAACTTTTTTGTCTGGAATCTTGTGTTGTTAGATTGCTCTACAATATGTCCATATCAGTAGGCAAAATTGTTTCTTACATTGTGTATTCTTTGAAGTCATAATATTTCATTTGGATACTGACTACACCAATCTTTGGCAGTAATTTCAGTATTCATGGGCTTCTTACTGTAATTGATGCGAAAGCAATCCTATTTCCTGTGTACCTGTATTTCAGCATTACTGTGTAGTGTAAGGTATATGTTGTCCTGAGTGGTGAACTGAAAATTGACTTTCATACCTTTTGCTACATAATGGAAACATTTGTAGATGAAAACTGCAGATCAGGTGGAAGAATGTTTGGAAATCAGAAGCTGCTGATGTAACGAAGCCTTCTTCTTGGTGGTATTTTCCATTAGGGAAGACAAAAAGAATTATTTTGAAGGAAGGCACAAAATAGTGGCCATGTAAAAGGCGAGGTACTTTATAATAATAATAATAATAATAATAATAATACCAAAGTTTGTGTATAAGAGGAAAATTACTGGTGCAGTTGACTCCTCACTTAGTGATCAAAGAAATTACTCTTCCTATATCTAAAACCAAAGACATAGTAAGTCTCATGCAGAAACTGTCTTGCCCACCATGAGCCCACCATGAAAAGCTCTTCAGCCATTGCAGTTTTATGAGCAACGGTATTAGCTAGTGAAACTGTCTTGCACTGGTAATGAAAGTTTCAACACAGTGTCTGAAGTCTGTGTCAGTAGTTCACATGAAATGCCTGATATTGCACGTGAAGTGTCTGATATTGTAATGTAAATGAGTGCAAATTGAAGTCTTAAAACAGCAGTATTACTCAGTATGTATGAATAGTGTCTATCATGATAATGATTCTATTAACATACTTGATTACATACAGGTCACGTTCTTTTTATTGTGTTAAAGATTTAATTGAACCACAAACTTTTAGTGAGTGAAATCCTATTTTGTATTCTCCTCAGTTTTCTGATGTTGTTCTTGATATGTTGTTATCCAGTTTACATTGAAATACTTTTTTATTGCTGTGAGGAAAAGTAACTACAGTGCCATTTTATTTTCATTTAAAAGCTTTTTTCAGAAGATTTTGGAATTTAAAAAAGAGTGCAGTTTTGTAAAAGAAAAGTAAAATTGTATGAAATTGAACAAAAATGCCCAAGTCAAAACTTAAATTAACAACAAAGATTGGTTCTTTATAAATAAGATTTCACAAAACAATAGAACTTTAATTCTAAACCATTAATATATAACTAAGAAATAAAAATGTTTTTGACCATCATTGTTTTGACTCTAGTGGTTTTTATATCCATATTTAAAAATATGCCTTCAGTGACTTTTCATACTAGAGACTTTGTGTGTCATGTAAATGAATTAACTGGTACTGCATTGTCCCATTCTTCTTATTTTATACCATATATATCTGGCTTTGTTTTCCTATGAAACAGTTTTGTGTTTTGAAGTAATTCATTATTTTTTCATTTTTGAAAGGTAGAATTCCCCATGGATTACTGAAAGACACTTCTGCAATGTATTTAATCTGCATTGAGCTCTTGTTAAACCTTGTTTGGTTGTAACATTAAATAGATAGTACTGACAGCTGTATTATGTTAGAAGTACTGATCCTGGCTGTTGAGACACTTGTCCCACTGCGACACAAGGCAGTGAATGGCTGTCTCATAAAATTACCAGGGCTGCAATGTTAACTAGTTCCGCGTGTACAGCTGGGCTGGATGTTGTCGTCCGTGATGAATCGTTTGCCCCTCAGAGCCTTTTTAAGGGGACCAAAAATGGCGTAATCAGAGGGGAGAGGTCTGGACTGTATGGAGGTTGGCCGAGAACCTCTCATTTGAATTACTGCAGAAGTGCCGCGACTGTGTTGGCTGTATAAGGCTTTGCATTGTTGTGGGGCAGAATGAGCCCATGGGTGAGATTGCCTGGTCGTTTTGATTCGATCACTTGGCAAAGGGTGGTCAAGGTTTGCGAGTAATGATGGGCATTCACTGTTGTTCCATGCTGCAGGAAGTGAATCAGAAGGGGTCCGTCTTAGTCAAAGAAGAGCGTCAGCTTAGCCTTTCCTGCACTCGTGTGGAAGACAACATCCAGCTTTATGTGCAGAACTGGTTAACATCGCAGCCCCAGGAATTTTATGAGACAGCCGTTCACCGCCTCGTGTCACAGTGGGACAAGTGTATCAATAGCCAGAGTCAGTACTTGTAACATATAGGTACTGGTTTCTGTAATTATGCCTCCAGCTCATTTCTTTTTGAACACCCCTTATATCTCCTGGTGACCCCCAGTGTGAGCAACTCTTTTGGCTCACTCCAAGGATGGCCAAAAGATATGTGGTTGAAATATCAATAGAAGAGCTGGAATTAGCAAGGCTGCATGCCCATAATTTAATGGGTTATTCATTAAGCTGCAATAATTATTGCCCACCTTTTGCCCTTAAATTATTTTAACTCTCAGGTGGCTTCAAATCAATATTGGGCTTTCTCACATTTTCATATTTTAAATTTATGTAATTTTAGGTTAGTTTAGAAATAAAATAAATGATTGTTTCAGGTTAGGCTCTGCTGTAGTGCACATAGTATCAATAAGAAGATCAGGACATAAGATAATATATCTGCATATCCCATCTCTAAAAGTTGTGCAGTAGGCCCAGTTTGAATAAATGTTTTCATTGGTTAACAATATACCCAGCTGTGAAGACATTTTTACTATATGCCAGCAAGCTCTTTGTAGTAAAATTGTATTGTAACATTTTCATCATTTAGTCTACTATTTTAAGATTTGTAGAAATTTAATTAGGTGCTTGCTAACATATGTCCATTAATGACTACAGTTTTTATTGCACAACCCCCTTTTCTTTACAATACTGGTTGTATTTGATATTTTATGTTTGACATTTATACTTCTTCAATTGCAGGTATCTCCACAGAAGAAGCAAATCGGGGTGCATCTAAAAGGAAAGAAAGAAGTAGACGCTCAACTCGTGAACGAAGCTCAGAACGACACAGAAGCCGATCAAGTAGTAGGAGTAAGCAGAAATCTGATTCAGTATCTACTGAGGAGCCAATGGAAGTGGACTCTGGAGTGGTGGATGTTGATCGTTCCCTTCAGGGATCTGTTGAAACTATTGTTGGGTCAGTGAAGACGGCCACATCTAGTGTAGACACAATTGCTGGCAGTAGTGTTCAAATGGATGAAGGTCTGGAGACTATGGCCAGTAGTACTCCAAAGAGCAGGACAGCCACAGATTTGGTTAAAGAGTTGGAAGAAAGTGAACCCCTTTCACCAGAAAATGAATGTTCTGCAAAGCCGCAGGACAATGTACAAATGCCTGATGATGAAGGGGAAAGTGCAAAAATTAAAGTGAAGCGGAAAAAGAAAGTAGTGAGTGAGAGTAAAGGTGTAGCTGAGGATTCGGGGCCACAGGTGATGGACCATATAAACTCGGAAAGTGTTTCTGTGTTGGACAATACAAAAGTTCCTACCATATGTGATAATGTGAAAAATGACAGCTCTGTTACTTTGGAAGCTGCCATGCAGAACAGTCTGATAGGTGATCATATAAATGCTGAAGTTAGTGAAACAGCAAGTTCTGTTGGAGAGTTAGATGTGAATGGTGTTAGTATAAATGGTACATCGGCTGCTGTGAGTCCTCCCGTTGATATTCCGAAGAAGATTGGTACCAAAACAAGAAGAAGTAAAGGTGAACTTTGTTTAGGGAAGTTGGGCTCAGGATCAGAGAAATCATCTGGTGCAAACACGCCTGAGGATACAGCTTCACCTCCTTCAAAACCAATGGAACGGAGACGCTCAAAAATATTTGAGACAGCTGAAAAATTTAATATGTTAGCAGGTGCTGAACCAAAATCTCCTACACCTGAAAAAGCAAAGAAAGTGTTCATACCTGGCGTGAAAGTTAGTGATGCAAAAAGAGCATTTGAAAAGAAATCATCATCTGCTGTTTCTGTACCAAGCTTAGCAAAATCTTCATCTTCTAAGAAGACTGAAGATTCAAAAACTGAAATTTCTGACATAGAAAATTATGAATCAACAGTAGAAGGGAATAATGCACTTTTGAACAACGAAGATGCACTTCCATTAACAAAAGCAATGAATGGTGAAGAAGAAATTGTTGCAGTACAAAATGAGACAAATGCTGTTATAAATGAAACAAGCAAGAAACTGTCCAATTTGGAGCTGAATGATCAGCCTGTGCCATGTGTAAACGAATCTCCAGCAGTATTACAAAAAGAAGACTCACTGAAATTCATTCCTCCTTTGAAAACATCCGAGAAGCCCAACAAACAAGAAGAAGCCCGAATAAAAAAGCTGAAAGATGCTGTTGAAATAATCAGCAATGCAATTACTGAAGGACATCGTAAAGAAGCTGGAACAGATAACACGAAGAAAGGGACAGCCACAAAGCCTCCTGTACCTGTTCCACAGGAGCTTAAAACAAAGACAAAAACAATGAACATTACAACCCCACTTTCTCCGAAGTCTCCTCCCCTGTCTCCTGTAGATCTTCAGACTGGTAAGAAATTAGTGAGAATTCAGGTAGCACCTAATGATTTTAGATTTGCAGTAGTACAAGTTGCTTCCCCAGTAGAAAACAAATTTAATTTTAATAGTGTTAATGAGCTGAAAGGCAATCAGAATGACAATAATGTGACACTTTCAAGTAAACCTGTGATTTCAGAAGTTCCAGAGAGAAGAACAGACAAAGAACCTGATAGTAATGATTATGCTTCTGGGATGAACACTGATGCTGCAAATAGAAAGAAATCCTCTAAAGTAGAAATAACACTGAAGTCAGCAACATTACCAAGGAGAAAAACCTCAAAAGCAGAGATTCGACTGAATTCACCCAGTATTGCACCTGCTGGTTTTCATACTGAGGTATCTCATATGATTGAGCCAGCAGAGCTGACTTCTCAGAGATCTGAAGCAGCATTCCCAGTTTCTGTTGCTGCACCTAAACAGCCACCTAGGTTCGTAGATACATTTATGTTACTGTATGAAATAATTTTATTCCTGTAGTATTCTAATTAGTTAGCAGATAAAGAGCACGAAAGTTCATTTTGACTTAAAAAAATTAATGTTTCAGTGGAGTTTTATAATACATTTGCCGAGTGATAACTTGCTGAAGACGTGTGTTGATACTCAAATGCTTATTCTGAGGCTGTTCTGTATTATGGAAAAAGACTATAAGTTGCACCTTATTTCCTTCTTTTTGTACATATAGATCAGTTTCTCTGGAGCCTGAAGGAAGAGTCAGCAAGCCACGAGAACACATCATTCCTATTCACGTGGAGGAAGGAAATGCAGTGCGGCCACCTGTACCCCCCACACAGCAGCGAGTGTATACTTCTCAGAGGTTGTAATTTTAATTGATTTCTGACATCTGTGTTTTGAGACTCATTCCATTTAAAGCATTAAAGGGTACATTTTTAAGTAATACATAAAGACCTGCAACAGGCCACATGCGGTTGAATGTTTGGTGATGCACATACACTAACTTGGATATAAGAATATTCCTCTAGCTTTTAAATTTTCACTCTTGAGAGGTGTGGGAAAGGGGACGCTCAGATATGGTGACTAGTGGGAGTTTAAGCCAGTTGGTGGAGTGAGGAATGTGCTGGAGGTATAGATGCCACCTGTGCAGTTCAGAAGGTTTTTTGACTTTAGGGAATATCAAATATTGAAGCACTTGTTTAGATAATTGGTGTGGGGCTTATTCTGTAATCAAGTGGTTATGGATAGTCACAGTTAGTCAGTGGCAGTTCATGAGGCATATGGCTACTTAGTTTTCATACTTACATCCTTCCTTTGATTTAATCTGTGAAATAATTGTGACAGGACTGTAATATGATGTGCTGAGTGAATAAATGGGATGGGATTTGTATCTGAATTGTCTGTAAGGGATCTATGGAAGAGTGGCATAAGAAAGGACTATCATATTGTATAGTGCAGGTGGGCGGTTGACTGAATACTTTGAGGAACCTATACTAAAATCTGCTTCACCTGGTCCATCTTGACATCATTCCTGCCTGATGATTTCACAAAAACGTCTGTCCTTATCAAGCACAGAGACTACCAACAGTATCTACATTTTAACATCTGTGACCCTTTTCTTGTCATGAAGTCTCTCATGTGTAACTTGATATTTGTGTGTGTCACATCTACTATAACAAGTTACTTTAGTGCAACTGATTACGTTTTAAAGCCTTTTACAGACTCTGTTATATGAACAAATATGTCACCCCATGTGTCTTAGTGAGGTGACATAGTGGTTAAGACACTGGACTTGCATTTGGGAGGACCTGGATTTGTATCTCCACATGGCCAGTCAGATTTTAGTTTTGTATGGTTGCTTAAAATAATACCATGCTAATTCCTATAAAAAGAACATGGATGATTTCCTTCCCTGTTCTTCCCCAGTATGAACTTGTGCTTAGGTTCCAGTGATCTTGTGACTACTGAGGGGGCATCAATCTCCCTTTACCAATGATTTCATCAGCTGCTGCAGTACCCATGTCATTCGGATCCCCCCCTCCCCCCCTTTACCCTCCACAGCACCAACTCCTCTGAACAGCATAGGTTGGAACAAACTTTTAGTTGATGCATTCCATTCTATGACTATAGTAAAGAAGAAATTTTCTGCTGAAACAATCACAGATATGTGTATAGTTTTATAATTATGAGAAAGCAGTGCCATACCTGGAAGATAAAGAGGCTTATATCTGCTGGCGGCAATTTCATATTATGAGTGAATTTGTAATTACCAGACACTGGGAAGAAGGATGTCAGTCTTGCTTAAACCCATGCTGATATACCAGTATGCAGCATTAAAATGGTACCTGTTAGTTTAAACTGCCTAAATCAACCAAGAGGTCAAGCAGGACTGACACGCTTTGTCCACAAATGAGGCAGTGTCTGAGTGTTACAGATATGGCCGTAAGTTGAAACTGGAGAAATTAGACTTATGCCCCTGCACCTATACGGTATAGAATAGTAAGAATTTAAAGAAATGTCCAGGACTCTGTGACATGTAGGGAGCAAATGGCTTAACACTCAGAATGTGAAAGAACATTTTGATTTGTTTGAGTATTTTAATATACAGTTTATTTTTGTTTGACTAAAAAAATGATAATTTGAGTGCACATGTATTGGAGTTAAGTTTTATGCACATGTGTAAACTTTCAAGAGGGCATGGATGGCGTTATTGAATTTTGTTGTTACTTTCCTCTTTCCTAGATCTGGGAGCCTATCTCGTCAGAGCACTCAAGATTCAGATACGGACAGTACTGTATCAGTTGGGCCAGAACCCATCAGGAAATCTCCACGTGAATACATCATTCCTATAGCAGTAGAAGGTGGAGGATATGTTACACCAAGGGCTGGTAGCTTGGAGCCATCTATTTCAGATGAAAACAACACCAAACCTAGACAACGGAAGACAAGTCGATTTGGTAGACACCGCAGAATGAGGTATAGGAGGGATTTTATGGCTTCAGATCCTTTGTCTTGTTCATACTGGTTTACATTGTGGTCTTTTCTTAGTTATCAATGTCAAAATCGTTTTTGCCTTGTGCAGAAACTCTATTGTGTCATTGAATCATGTCTACAGTGCCTATTTGGAAAATTTAGGAACTGTGACTGGATCTACTGTGTTGTTGTTAAGTACTAGCTGGTAGCTGAAGAAATTAGCTCTCTTTGTTGAGTTAATGTTGCTCATATATTGAATATAACTGCTACCATAAAGTTTATCTGAATCCTGATGCTTGATAATTCTGTTAGGTGCAGCATGTTATTTTGCAGAAGTTCTTGGACTGTTCCTAATTTAATACCCTTCAGTACTTTCTATTTACAGTTTTTTGAGGAGATATGCCTTTTTTGCATATAAATTTAATTTTTTATTTATTTTCATTTTTTAATTATTCAAATATCTTTCTAAACATTCAAAATGCCATTTTCAGTGTATTCTATATTTCACCAACAACTGTTGTTTAAAGCTTTTGTTAAAATATAGACATCTATATTGTATATGGTTAGAAGTAAGATCTTGGAGAACAGTGAGATACAGAAAAAGAATATATGAAGAGTGCACTGAGGTGAAGGATGCTACGTTACGTGTTGACAGTGGGTTGTTGAGGTCAGGATCTAGCTGGTTCCCCATCCCCGCACATGGATAAGCAGTGACTTTAATGTATGATGGCCTGTCAGATGCTCAGAGACACTAGTGAAACATCATTAACACAGTAAACATTTATTGCTCAAAGATACACACTTGTCTTAATTCTCAAGCCGCTTCTAGCTGTTTGGTAGCAGTGGTGTGCGACACTCCGAGTATGCATGACACCACTCAAGCTGCGCAGTCTCATCCCACAGTAGTTGCAGAACCATGGCATTAGCACCCAGTGTCGTCATGGGGCCAGTGGCACCCAGTGATGTCACGGGGCCAGTGGCCATGTTGCGCAGGTGGGTGGTGTTGCTCGCTCTGTTCAGGGCTGCTAGTGGCTCCAGAAAGTTTGTGACCACTGCACACCTGTTTGTACCATAGATGGTATGCTGGAGAGGCACTACCAACTCATCACAAAATGTGTGTAGTCATGCTACTCTCAGGAATGTCCAAGGTCCAAGCTAGATACTTGTGAATTGAGTAGCCCTATCACCAGAACAGGAGTGATATTTATTCAAGACTGGCTGGTATGTTCTTCTGCTGTGAGGTGGCAGTGTCATCACCTAGACTGCTTTTCTTGTCTGATCAGAGGGCCCTAGTGGCAGCTGAGAGGTGCCTTAACTTCACCTTTCAGTAGTAGTGGCAGATGTATTCTGTGGAGTCAGTCTGCCGAAAAGTTCTTTTTGAATCCAACTTAAAAAGCCTTCTTACTCCTCTTTGCTGCATTGGTGCCTTGGGAACCCATTTCTTGTGGTTTGTACGAAATTACTCTGTCTTGCAGCTGTATTACATGAAATGTCAATGGTTCTTCCTTGTTGGCATTCCTCCCGGCTGTTGCTTACTGACCTGCTTTCCTTACCTCTTGCACAATGAGGAGAAGACTTCAGAATTTTACTCCACTAAGCAAAGATATTATTCCTTGGTGCTTCAGCAAGGTAAAGATCTGATAATCACTCTTAAACTGTATGAGAGACTGGATGTGTATAGGAATAGTACAGGCAAATTACTTTATTTCATCAGAAATACAGACAGCGGAATTGATTCAAAATGGAAGTGTTCTGTTTCATCCAAGTTGAATAACTGATGAGTAGACATTTTGTCTGTTCTGAATGCCTAACAACTGTCATGGTTGTAGGAATAATAGATTACCGCTTACCTTAAAGGTAAAATAGAAAATGCCATACATAATGTGATAAACACATTTTATATTTATAACTGTGTAGGCTTCTGTGGCCAGAGTCAGTTGATGTCAAAAATTTTCTGAGTGTTGTACTGCATCTTAATGTAAAAATCTATAATGGAGAAACCAACGTTTCTTTCATGGTAATTGTGGCTGAAACTTTGATTTTTTCCAGTGTAGTTTTCTTACGTTATGACTTGGTACAATACTCGGAAAACTTTTATGTCAACAGACCTCATTTGTTAAGCATGATAGTTTCAAGAACAGAAAAAGGGATAGTGCAGCAATGGTGTACCTCAGATAATTTGCAGGCTGTGAGTGTTCTTCATTATTGTAGTTAACTGAGGGATACCAGTTAGCAGTACACTATGTAGTTTATCATTTATTTGATCATTTATGTGATAAGAGTTATATGGGACAAATTAGAAAATATACCAAATTTTCAGTGAGTACAGATTTATGGTGTGCTTTATTGAAGTTTGCTAAAGACTTCCAGTATGTAAGGTGTATGGGTTGCAAATATGTGTAGAACTGAGAGATATGTTTATGAGATCTGTTCAGAAAATAACTGAACATTTTGAATTATGTGCCAATGGAGATAGTTATATGCAGTTGACAGCACCACCTTGCACATTACCAGCTTCGTAACCACGTTTGGTGTCTTGACTGCTTTGCAAAATGGAATCGCTGCTGGAAAAAGTGTGCAGATGGGGGAGTACTTTGTACTTTGAAGGGGTCAGGGACCAATAATCTGTAGAATTTAAAGTTCAGTTGTTTTCTGAACAGAGCTCACATGAATGGTGACAAAAAAAACTTAATCATTTGACTGCCTGATTTTAATTGTTTAATTAAGAATGAAAAATATGTGTGACTGGAGGGCAGGCTATAAGTGTTTGAATGCTATACAAATATAATTTGTGCAATTGTTTCTCTTAGTTTGATAATTATTTGTGTGTTGCTTTGTAGTCATGATGTGTATTAAATTAGGAACCATAATGTTTGCATATCATTATTGATTCAGTTGATGCAGATTGTAAGAATGTCTGTGATTTGCAGTTCCACTACATAGTAGTCTAGGTGAAGTTCACCACCTTATAGTTAGCATGTTTTTTTTAAAAAAAAAAAAAGAAAAAAAACCTGTACAAAACTAAGGTAACGTGAACAGTTTGATAAAATAATCAGTAGTAATAATAATAGTAATAATAATAATAATAATAATAGTAATATTAATTGTCATCATCATTAACATAGAATTCTTGTATTATAGTTAGCCTACCAAAGAAAATGTCTGTACTAATACCTAACCTGTCATTTACTTTTTAGCGGGCTGATCAGTGATGCTAGTGAGGATGAAGGGTTTAATAGCCCATTTGCCACACTCCAACGTCATAGCTCACTGAGTCGAGATAAGGAACCTGAAACACCTGAAGAAGAGAAAGGCGCATTCCACATGCACAGACTTAGGTAATACCCAGTTTATGCATGCTGATATTTGGGAGTAGGTCCAGGCCATGTCACCAAAATAATACAGCATTTTTTAACATTATTATAATTTTTAGTTTTTTGTCTTGACTACCAGGTTACTGTAGGTCTCCATGTAAAAGTATACAAACACTGTCTTTTTGTCATTCTACACTTTAACAGTAAGTAGACAGAGCTCACCATAAACTAGACAGAGTTATCATATTTGGAGGGTTGTCCTTTGCCAATACATCATCATTAATTCATGTGGGGTGTCCTCAGAACTTTAGTCATCTCTTGTGCAACATGTTTACAGTCTTGCCTACCAATCCTCACAGATATTTATTTTTCTTATTTCTTCTTGTCCCATCTTTTGCCTAATCTGTTTTTAGAAACTTTTTAAATTTCATGTCCGTTGGCAGCATAGAACCCTTAAAGTTTGACACCTGCTTTTTGTGCCTTATCTTATAGCTATAGTGATCAGTGTCTTGATGATTATATTCTATTTTAGTCTATGAGTTTGTTGTACTTTTCTGGCCATTCCTGTATTTCATTCTCTATGAAGCCTATTTGATGTGTACTGTTCACTTGTTGACTCATACATTCAATCTTCACCAATACTCTATATTGAATGGCTCTGTAGGTAATTTCTGTTAATGTTTAAATTGTGATTGCTCTGACTTCTTTTTTATGAAGCAATCTGGCATGGCAGTTAAAATTTGGGACCTGTGTTTGAGAGCAGAGGGTTTAGTTTCTTGTCCTACCACCACAAAAACAATGTTGCAGGGTCTGTTAAAATGATGAATATTGCCTGAACAAGATTAGGGCCATTTCCCTTATCTGTCTTTATCAACCTATCTCTAATGTCTCAAATCTCAACTAAATGTAAAACTATAATCTTTCTAGGGAGTGCAGGCATTTGCATACAGGGGAACAGTGACCATTAGAAACTAAAATTGTAGAGCAACCACTAGTCACACAAAGCTTTCTCTTTATTTTTATATATTTCACTCGACCAACACAAGCATCTTCAGAAGTATGGAAATACTTGTACAGTGTGTTACACCGCCATATAATGAGATAAATTCATAGATTCAACTTACAATGTGATAACTTACATTATGTTGCCAAGGGTCTCAAGTTATAAATATCAGGCTGTGTATAGTGCCGCCGTCATAAGCTATAAGGAGTAAGTAAGTTGGTTGCATACTGTTATATTGCTAGAGAAGGCCGAAATGCACGCTATAAGCTCACGCAGGATGGCGTGAGGTATCGTTCTTGATGAGACATGCTTCATACGATAACTATCAATTGCTATGGCGCCTTACTAGGTCGTAGCCATTGACTTAGCTGAAGGCTATTCTAACTATCTTCTCTGCAAATAAGCGAGGCTTCGTCAGTGTTGCATCGCTAGCTAAGTCGTCCGTACAACTGGGGCGAGTGCTAGTAAGTCTCTCTAGACCTGCCGTGTGGCGGCGCTCGGTCTGCAATCACTGATAGTGGCGACACGCGGGTCCGACGTATACTAGCGGACCGCGGCCGATTTAAAAGCTACCACCTAGCAAGTGTGGTGTCTGGCGGTGACACCACACATACAGTTGACATAAACTCTCTAATCAGGTACTTTCTAAGATTAAGTGGCAAGACAACAAGACATTAACTGTACACAGCCAACTTACTCCATTTTATTTACGATGGTGGCACTGCACACAGCCGATATTTGTGATGTGTTGCTCTCAGCTACATAATGTAAGTGAACACATTATAAGATGAATCTGTGAATTTATGTTATTAATGTAGTGGTATAATACATTGTGCAGGTATTTCCATACTTCTGAAGGTCCTTGAATTGATCTAGTGAAACATGTATAAGTAAAGAAGACGTTACATGTGACTTGTGGCTGCTGTACAATTTTAATTTACAATATTTCTACCTTTCTCCACTGCTGTGTCTATTGAAAATGCTTCCAAAATTCTGTTAATGGTCATACAGCTGTATAAAGTTGTGACTACAGCAATGGAGCTCTTAATAGCTCTTATTCTCGCAAAGAAGTGTCACCAACTTGACCTCATGTTTTAAAGAGAAAAAAGCGCACACACACAAGATATCAGCTCCAGCACCAATCGTGCATGAAAATTTTGGCCATTTGATTGTATGCAGTTATGATCTTCTGAAAGTACAGCTCTTAAATTTTTCTGTGCAGCAGCTGTTTGTCATGTGCTCTGTTCCACTGCAGCTGCCTAACACCCAATTGTGAAGTACCATACAGTGGAGTGACTAAGAGCTTTTAACATTGTTGTACATTGCATCAAAATGCACTGTTGCTAAACTATAGCTGGTGCCAGAGATTTCTTTGCTTTGAACATTTTTTTGTTGTGATTCACAAATGCAGTGGAACAAATTAGTGTGTCATTGAAGGATTAGTGTAGTGCTATTTAATGATTGACATCACTGTTGTACAATATTTTCTTTGGATTTTAAAGCTGGCACTGTTAAAGTGAAGTAAATTTGCAGGAGATTCATTGTTCTTAATTGTTATTGGCATGATTAAATTTTAAATGGAAAATCATTAAGTACATTTCATAATAATTCTTCAGTTGCTTAGGCTTACCCATTTTAAATTTGAGTTATAAATAGCCGGAGACTATCAGTACGAGAATGTTATTAAAATAGTATTGAATGTATGTGTGCATGAGGTTGACATATTTACATGCTCATATTTCTTACTATTTTTTGTGTTGAACAATGTGTATTCTCAAACAAGATTTCAAAACACATTGAGCAGGAGTGTCCTCCCCCCCCCCCCCCCCCCCCCCCCCCCCCCCCCCCGCTTCAACATATAGGATGGCTCAAATTGTCACTCCGCTGTACAGTACTTCACACTTGGGCTTTACAGCGGTGCAGAATGCGTGACGAACAACTGATGCGTGCAGAAGTTTAAAAGCTGTATGTTCAAGTCATAACTGCATACTGTTAGAATTATGGCCCAAATTTTCATGTGGAACAAGTCAACTTTATGACGTTTTCTTGTCAGAGGTAGTTGTTGTTGGCAGGGCGTTTCTTTCTAACCCACCCTCTCACCAAGATCAAAGATCTAATGTATAAAATCACCTTCGTATAATATACATTAACAAATATTCCGTAAATCTCAAGCAATATCAGCAGGGGATATCCTTATTTGTAACTTTATAAATTTTATTTTTGAGGTAATAAATTTATTTAGTTATGCATACTTAATGCTCTTGAAGTCCCTGATAAAGTGTGCTAATGCCGGTTTGTAGCCTGGAAACAATTTCTTTCCTAAGGGAGCCAGTGCTGTCTTCAATTTTTTCAGAATGCTAGTTTTTGTCCCACTGTAACTAGTAAAAATCATTATTACTCCCTTGTAATAGCAATTCTTGGAATAGGGGGATCCATTCGTAGCATTGCAGCATCTGCTCCTTTCCATACTGTTGCCAGTTTTATTTAGATTGATTCAAGCTTTGTTATTTCTGGAAGTTCTGTCTGTGTTTGTATATAGAGCTTAACTAAACAAATTAAGTCCTAAGACATACTGAATCAAATTATGTGTGTAGATACATTACAGAAAATTGGATCCCATGTGAATGCAAACTTTTTTTCATATCTTGTTACTTATTTAAATTTATATTTAGTGCTGCAAGAAAAATCATTAATAGTAACAATGTACATAATTTCTAATATGTTTAATCCTGAAAATCTGTTGTAAATTTGTGTTATTGTTGATAATTTTAGTCATATATTAATTCCAGGTTACACTTGAGTTTTGCTGCGATTTGAGACTAGAATGTCTAATTTTATTGTACAATTCTAAACAGATTATATGTTGTAGACACAGATCCATCTGTCCATACAGCATGATATCTGTCAGCTTTTCTCCTTAATAATATTGTTTCATATCTCACATTTCAAGTGTCTGTGTCATGTTGTTAAATAATTATATTTTGCTCGATTCCCATAAAACCATTGTTTAAATAATTCTTCTTCTATTTTTATAAATATTCAGTATACAAATGAAAAATTATTGCAGAGGTAAAATATTAAATAAATATAATGTACACTATTCTTACCAATTTTAGGAGCTCCAGGCCAAATAGAAGTACACTAGAACGTAATGATAGCCTCAGTTCTGCAGAAGATGACGACGATGATGATGGCTTTGAAATTCTTACTGCTGAATCCTTATTCTCAACTCTGTTGTCAAGGGTAAGTTAAACAGGAAAGAGAGCGGAAGGTGCACAATGTAAGAGACACAGCTATGTAACTATTTATTTGTGGTTAGTTTTTCTGTACACTGTGATTTTCCTTAAACAGGAACTTAACTTCTTTTTCTCTTATACCTTTGCATTCATGGTCTTGGTGCATTAGCCCGAAAAATAGTTTTTGATGCCCACTTTAATATTCTTCCTTTTATGAAACAAATTCTTAACCACAAATCATTCTACGTTATTAACAGACCTTTTTTCGAGGGCTTTCTGTGACTACCCTATAAGTTAGGAATTATTTGCAGATAATGTGACTGAGTTTCGCAAACTTCACATCTGAGCAAAATTCCCATTTTACTGACATTGTTGCTTTAAGTTTTTGTTACTTTGTGCTAAAAGTTGTTTGTATATAGTTTCTTGAAACAAAATTTACTTGATCAGACAATGGAACAATCTGGAATGGAATCATGACAGTATTATGAAAAGGATAGATGCTGCTCACCATATAGCAGAAATGTTGAATGGCAGAGAAGCACAACAAAAAGACTACTAAACTCGTACGCTTTCAGCCAGAAGGCCTTCTTCAGAAATAGAAAACATAAACACACACATTTGTGCAAATGCAGCTCACACTCACATGTGTGCTTCTTGGTCTGTTTAGACCACATCTACGAGATATGCTATTTTTGTTAATTAAAAAAAAATATTGTTATTGCATGAACTTTTGTTGTGAAAACTATACAAAATCAGTAGAAAACAAATCGACTGAGGAACAGATTGGAATTTAAGATGTAGTGATGACTGTAATGAAAATTAAATTAATTTTGAGATACATGACAGATGGGTCATGAGATAGTCCAAGGGACCCTTTAGATTGGAAAAGACTTGGAAAACACCATAACGAAAGGTGAGTATATGACAGGAAACATGCAACAAGTGAAACATGGATATTTGTAACTAAAGACCATAATGTGATGAGAAGTCTGGAGAGGGGGCTTTTGTCTACCAGTGGATGTCGAAAGTCTGTTGATATGAAACCAAGGAGGACAACAGTCACTTCGTATCTATTGCATTAATGTAAACATCTTGGTTTATAGTGTAGTAGTAGTAGAATACTGAACAAAATGCTTCATGTTAATGTAAACACTACCCTCTTTTTGTATGATTTAAAATGATATCACAGAGTAAGACAATTGTCTGGCTTTTCCTGATATTTTGTTGCCATATGCATCCTGAAATTTCCTTTTTCAAACAGTCTCCGTCATAAGAGAGTAAACGTCTGTGCAGGTTCGTAGTTTGACACAGCGCCTCAATGTGGAAGATGGTGCTCGACCAGGTTTTCCTACCAGCACTCTGATGAGCCAGCTAAAAAATGTTGGTCGCACACCGCCTTCACGTTTCTGGAATAGCATGGGAGAACCACTTTCAAGGTAAACTTCGAATAGTTAAAATAAGTTTCTGGTGTTTCTTCACTGTACATAACTTTACCATAGTTTTTTAATTCTCTCTCTCTCTCTCTCTCTCTCTCTCTCTCTCTCTCTCTCTCTCTCCCTCCCTCTCCCCCCCCCCCCTCTCTCTCCCTCCCCCCCCCCCTCCATCTCTCTCTCTTGCCCCCTACCCCACTGTTGGCTCGACAGCCTCGCCCCCCCCCCCCCCCCAACAAACCACCAGCGCCATCCCCTCCTTTCCAAATAAGTGTCTTTTCTTTCTGAGTCTGTTAATGTCTGATGTGATTGTTAATTGGTTTATTTGTTATTAGACTCTGTATTGTATGTTAGGATATCTGTGGCTTTTTATGTCTCAGTCTTTAGACAGGAAGAACTGAAATATGTGAAAGATATGTTTACACTGATTTCCTCCATCACTGATCTCTTCTTATTAGCTATCGCTTAGTGTATGAGGAGAAGAAGATATCTAAATTGGAGTGAGTAATGTAGTATGATTTTCACTTTTTAAAGTTTATTAAATGGAAAAATTAAGGACCTAACTGGAGCAAAACCTGTAGATTATACCTGTATTTTGAAAAATAATTATAGCACATTTAATAGTTTTGGCATTTATATGTATGTTTTATTACTGATTTTTTTCCCCCCTGTCTGTCTCAGTGACAATTGTTTTAACTTTTTCCATAGTATTTAGAAACGTCTCCCAGAGGAATGCTGAATGATTTGTTGTACAATTTGTATCTCCCTGTTTTCTTTTTTGTATTTGCTAATTGACTTCAGTTAAGTAGTAGAAATAGCAGCATTTGGTCAAGGCACAATTTTAAATATAAATTATGTTCACTTTTGTTTATTGTTACCTCTTAAAGTAAATCAACCAATTGTACAGTGAGCTATTTTTCTTTTTGTGCTTAACATTGACAGCTGTTGTAGGAAATAGCCTATTGGTGAAAATAGTTTGAGGTTTATTAATACATGCTTCTAATCCATATCTGCACTAGATATTCTTTATTCCTGCTAATTGTCTCTGTTTTTGTATTATATTTTTCAAAACGTGTCTAATGTTTACTGAACGAAGAAAAATTTGATGGAGACAGAGGAAGAATTTGTGCATTGTTTGTTATAGTGGCAACTAGATAGTGGAAGCCATATTTGAGGAATTCTCCAGTCATTGAATGAATTTTAGTTGAGTGTTGCCTATTTTTCATATATAAAAGTGACCACTTTTTTAGAATTTCAGAATACAGATTGGTGGTTCATCACTGGCAATATTTAAAGTATTTTGATTTTCCGGAACTGTACTCGCTTATGATTAATATACTCCAAAATATCTGTTGAAATTCTATCTCACTAGATCATTTAATCTGATTTTCACTTTCACTCAAGTTGCAGTGCTATATTCACAAGAAAGATTAGTGTAGAGGTGAACTGTTTCTTCATCTTGCCTTTTAAATACACTCCCATTGAATGTATTGTTTCATATTTGAATTGTATTTCTAAACATATGACCGTACTAGAAAAGAAGAAATAGTACTATTCAGTATGTAGGGAGAAGCAGAAGTCAGAGATAGAAACAAGTTATATGATGGTCTTACTACAATTGAATTGTGAACAAGATTTATGGTAGTCTTTCCATCTACTAATCACACTTTGTCCTTACTCAGATTCTTTCACCTACTGCATGGCGTGTTGTAATTGTTCATTATGCCAGATTAGTAAACTGTAATCATGCTTACCTAAAATTATGCAAACACAACTCCCACACACATGACTGCAGTCTCTGGCAGTTGAAACCACACTTTTCATGATATTGTTACAGCCTATCCTGGATTTTCCATTGTTTGATTTTTACCTAAAATTAACCAGTTTATATCTAATGTATGACAAAAATTTGGTCTTTAGCATTCAACCAGAAAGGAAAGGAAAGGAAAGGAAAGGGGAGATGAGTTGATATATATTTCAAGATCATGCACCAATCTGATGATTTAAAATTCTATCTCACAGGGTATTGATATTAGGTTCTATTGATAGGACCTGCCTGTTGTGTTGGAATATTGAGCTCCTTGCCGACCCCTCTCCCCAATCCAGTGCTTTGAGAGAAGTAGGCTATATGCAATTTGTTGAATTTCTCTACATCTTTTCCTGTAAATACCAGTGGTTATAATTAAACCGAGTTCTGAATACTGCAGTGTGGGCTGTGTGCATCACAAGATACTGAAACATCATAGATATGCTCACTGATTGGTGCACATGTGGAGTATGCTGAAAACAAAAATCCATTTTCTGCCACCAGATGAAAATATGGCACTGTAGGCAGTCAGAATGTGGTATGGGTGCAGGAAAAGGGGAGGATCAATCAAACACATGATAAGAGTGGTTCTGGCGTGTTTATTAGAATATGGTCAAAAGTTGCAACGTGTTCGGTATGGTCTCCTGACTCAACAACATGCTGCATCTGTAACAAGCGATGGTCAACAGTTGTTTGCAGCATATCTGGTGTAATCAGAGTGATATATCATTGTATACTAACCTTCAGACCAGAACTGTGTGGATACATTCCTGATAGACACAGTCTTTCAGATATCCCCACAACCAGAAATCATATGGATTTAGATCAGGGTATCTGGAAGGCCACACATCTTTAAATTGCCTAGAGATGATGCAATGGTTACAAAGGTTTCTCACAGCAAATCTTTTACCTGGCAAGTGACAAGTGATGTCACTCCATGTGACACGAAAACAGTGGTGTGGACATACTGCAATCTTGCAGAGCTGTAATCACATGTTGCACAAGGAGGTCACTGTACACCTAACAGGTCAGTGAGGTGACAGCTCAATGGAGTAAAACAGACTGAGAATGAAAGAGCTTCTGAGAGCACACTGTGAAATCACATAACCTGAGTGCAGTGGATGTTCCTGCACAACATGTGGTGGAGTAGAACCCCATATGAAATGGTTTTTGCATTCACAGTACCAGTCTAAAATGTACCTTATGTGGCCAAAGAATATTCCCGGGCCACACATCCTCTATTTCCATGCCTGCCAAAAACTGAAGAACAAAGTCGTCTTGGAGCTTCATTTGATGTGAGTTCTCTATATTGTAGGATTCCAGTGTAAATTGCACCACAAAATCTTTTGAACTGTTGACCAGGGGGGAGAGAATTCCTGTAACACAGCTTGAGCCTTTAGTCCCTTTATTGACTGGGGCCACTTTACAGCTATTTCTGTCAGCAATATTCCCACAATGCAGTGCTTCCATTCTGGTAAAACAACTTTACCAGTCAGTAGCCATTATATTTCATATAGAAATCTTCAGCCTTCTTAACCCTTTACACCAACAACCACTTCACAAAAGAAATCAGCAGGCATTGCCAAGTGACAAACAGCATACTGACATCAAAACAGAAAATGTTTCACATTCTGACTGCTTACAGTGCCATGTATACAGCCCGCCAAGCAATACTTGGAACACCGTCAGTTTAGTTATAAACACCCTGTACATTTTTACTGTAGGAAAGTTTTGGCAGGAAGTAAATACTTAGAGTAAAGGAGACCACTCACTGAAAAGGAGCATTGAGTCATCAACAGGCAGAAATAAAAAAGAAAGAAAACTTGCTAGCTGTTGGAATGAATCCTTTCGACACACACACACACACACACACACACACACACACACACACACAGCCTGTGTCCTTATACATGGTGCTGGCATCATGTAGAGGCACAGCCATGCACATGTACACATCTCTCTCTCTCTCTCTCTCTCTCTCTCTCTCTCTCTCTCTCTCTCTGTCTATGCCTGCCTCTGTTAACCCAAAATATTCTATAAGAACTTTCCTACATTATTTAACTCAAACACAATGTTAGACAGATTGAAACTCATAGTCATTTTCACATTACAGTTACAAGTTGGCACAACACCTGCAGGCCTCAGGAAGGCAATAAAAACCCACTTCTAGCAATTTATAACTGTGATAGGAAATAATGGGTTTGTTGCAAAATAAACACATCCCATACTTCTTTTGGATCCAATCTTTGCACCAGCACTAGTTGAGTTCAAAGCAAATATTTCTATTGAGTGTTATATTTTACTTATAAATTATTGTATAGTATTTACTTAAATATAAAGTATACAGTTAAATTCATGTAACAAAGGCAAGTACATGTTGCTACATCTCCATTCTGAAAAGTAATGTCCAGTTACACTCAATGACAAAAAATTCCAAATGTCCCAAATATTCATTCATTGTGAGACTTGCTGATATTCAGACTCTTTGTATTATCCATGACAATATAGTTCATTTTAATACATACTCCACACTTTACATTGAACTGGCTTTTAGTGGAATTACGCGCTGAAAAAATTTATATGTTGTTAGAATTCTGATAGCTCTTCAACACATATCCTGTGATTGTAATTTGGATGGACTGTTAGCGACACTGTGTTAAGAAATTAATGATTAGCATGTGAATAATTTTAACTAAGAAGAAACAAGAGAAAATAAGGCAGTTATTGCTGATGGAGACAGTGTGTTGAATTTGACTGTTGTATTCTCTCTCTCTCTCTCTCTCTCTCTCTCTCTCTCTCTCTCTCTGTGTGCGTGTGTGTGTGTGTGTGTGTGTGTGTGTGTGTGTGTGTGTGTGTGTAGCATTTTACATAGTAGTAGTCTTGGGAACAGTGATCGCAGCAGTAGCAATAGAAAGAACTTTTGCCATTATTGCATGATGCATGAATCATAATATGGTGTAGCCTTTATGTTTAATTTTTTTGCAATTGTGCAAGTGTACTTTTTGTGCTGAAGTGTTAATTGAATACACTGTCATATAATATACTATCATTTTCTGCTATATAATTGCAGGAGGCTCTCGGAAACTTCACATTTTTCAAGACCATTTAGTCGGGATCAGGATATTCCATGGCGTCGTAGTGCTAGTCGAGATGTGTCCGACTCTGGTAGCGTGTACAGTGACAACAGTGGAACAGTCCCAAGAGGTGTGTAATTGCATGCCTTCTGCTCTTATTAATTTGGTAATTTGCAGCAGCATTAATGGTGAAAAGTTTCTAGTCTTGTACATGAACCAGATCACTTACGAGCTTTAATGTTGTCATATTGATGTGCCAGAATTTATTCGCCTGCAGCAGTGAGTACTTGTGATATGTAGCTTAGGAAAGAAGTTTTTATTGCCAAACAGGTAAAGGGGCATATGTTTGCAGGAATTTTAAGAGTAACTTTTCCTTTTCATTTCACCAGTTAATGGAAATGTCAATTGTATTTTGACTTGAAAAGATGACTGTATTAACAAACCAATAGTAATAACATTGTCTTCTGTATATAGGTAAAGATAACAACTCATTGTTTAGTTGAGGTGTTGATTCATCAATAAGCAAATGAACAGGATTGAGAATGTTGCTATGATTTTGGCTAAATACTTCGACAGAGTTACCGTAGCAGAATACACATTCACCTGCGTGCCTACATTATCTTCGCTGATTATATTACACTGACTTTACAGCTCTACACTTACCATTCCATTACTTATATCCAATTAAGGACATTCAATTACCACATTAACACTGCCCTCTATGAAGACCATGTATTCTTTTCCATACAGTTAGCAGTTAATATCTACTTGAAACTCCTACTTTAATGTTACTTTAATAATTTTACATTAACTGATTGCAAGGATCACAAACAAAGAGTATTGAAACATTGCAAAAATGCAGTAATAAGGGCATTACTGTAAAATATTCCAGGATGCATCATTGCATAGGCAATACAGTTGGATTTGGGGCAATATCTTGACTATGTTATATATTGAGATAAAAGTTCTTTTTAACTTAAATATTTGTTTAACACAATTTTTATTTGTAGTTTCAAAACAGTTCTTTCCCTTTTTGTGTGTGATATAACTATTGCTTTTCCTCTGTTTAGTAATTTCCCTATTTGGAATATTTTTTCTGTATATATCCTAACATTCATATTTACTTGTGCTCCATTTTAATCTTCGAATGAATAAAACAATGAGTTTTTCCATCTCTTATCCTTTCATCACTTCAGTCATTTTATACATAAGTAAAGTATTACAAAATTAAAAAAAAAATATCTCTTTGTTAGCATGGAGATGGTTTTTTTTTGTGCTCCTTTTCATGGAAAACTCTATTTAAAAATAACTTAATCAATTTTCCTTAACATTTTTGTGAACCAGTTACAAGAATATGCTGCACTGAAGATGTATAAATGTCTTCCATTAAAATCATTATAGTCCTTTCTTAGTCTTGTTGTTATAGCTTTATCATCTCTCTTATTGTGGACACCTTGTGTAATGGAGCCTAAGAGACCATTGTTTCGTAAGTAGTAGTTAGTGCAACTACTAAATACCTTTCGCAAATGTGGAGGTAGTTTGGGGAGTGGGACAGGAACATTACTCCTACAGTAACACAAATGCTATTATTGAAACAATAGACAAAAGGAGGACAGTCACCACTCACTTGCTGACTGACATATGGGACGTAGACAGAAATGGCAGTACGCAGACATCACTAGCTCTCAAGGTACCATTCTTTTCTGGTTGAAGTATACACTCTCCCAGACACAAACAAACAAAATTACTCACCTGTTACTACATTAACTCTTCAAACTGCATCCAAATCTTGTTGTGAATAAGTTTACACTTAATCTAATCCACACACATACACACTCCACAAGCCACTACAGGTTGAATGGCACAGGGTACCTTGTACCACTCTTTCCTGCTATAGTTGCAAATGGAGCAAGTGAAGAACAACTCTATATATATATGTCTCTGTAAGAGCCCTAATTCCTCTTATCTCATCTTCATGGCCCTTTTGAGAGATAGACATTGGTGTCAGTAGAATTGTTCTGCAGTCAGCTGTAAATGCCGGTTCTCTAAATTTCCCCAGTGGTGGTATTGCTGATATTTGTATAATGGGTATTAGGCTGTAGCCTGAGGCAGAGAATTATGCCCATAAGACAAATATCAGCAATATCGCACAGCTGATAAAGACTGCATTCTATGATTTCTCAATAGTGTTTTGCGAAAAGAATATTGTCTTCCCTTACAGCCTCTATTAGAGTTCATGAAGCCTACCTGTAATACTCGAGTGTTTGCTTGAATCTGCTGGTAACAAAACTAGCAGCACACCTTAGAATTGCTTCAATGTCTTCCTTTAATCTGACTTACTGGGATGCCAAACACTGTAGCAATACTCAAAAATAGGTTGAACTACTGTTCTATACATGTTCTTTGTATTTGAATTCCACTTTCCTGGAATTCTTCCAATAGACCGAAGTCGGCCATTCACGTTTCTTACTATGGACCTTACATGCTCATTCCATTTCATATCACTGCATTGTTTTATGCCGAGATATTTAATCGACACGACTGTGTCAAGCACATACCACTAATACTGTATTCAAATACACTACAGGCCATTAAAATTGCTACACCACAAAGATGACGTGCTACAGACGCGAAATTTAACCAACAGGAAGAAGATGCTGTGATATGCAAATGATTTGTTTTTCAGACCATTCACACAAGGTTGGCGCCGGTGGCGACACCTACAACATGCTGACATGAGGAAAGTTTCCAACCGGTTTCTCATACACAAACAGCAGTTGACCGGTGTTGCCTGGTGAAATGTTGTTGTGATGCCTCGTGTAAGGAGGAGAAATGCGTATTGTCACATTTCCTACTTTGATAAAGGTCGGATTGTAGCCTATCACGATTGCGGTTTATCGTATCACGACATTGCTGCTTGCGTTGGTCGAGATCCAATGACTGTTAGCAGAATATGGAATTGGTGGGTTCAGGAGGGTAATACGGAACGCCGTGCTGGATCTCAACGGCCTTGTATCACTAGCAGTCGAGGTGACAGGCATCTTATTTGCATGGCTGTAACGGATCGTGCAGCCACGTCTCGATCCCTGAGTCAGCAGATGGGGACGTTTGCAAGACAACAACCATCTGCACGAACAGTTCGCCAATGTTTGCAGCAGCTAGGACTATCAGCTCGGAGACCATGGCTGCGGTTACCCTTGACACTGCATCACAGACAGGAGCGCCTGCGATGGTGTACTCAACGACCAACCTGAGTGCACGAATGGCAAAACGTCATTTTTTCGGATGAATCCAGGTTCTGTTTACAGCATCATGATGGTCGCATCCGTGTTTGGTGACATCGCGGTGAACGCACATTGGAAACGAGTATTCGTCATCGCTATACTGGCGTATGACCCGGCATGATGGTATGAGGTGCCATTGGTTACACGTCTCGGTCACCTCTTGTTCGCATTGACTGCGCTCTGAACAGTGAACGTTACATTTCAGATGTGTTACGCCCCGTGGCTCTACCCGTCATTCGATCCCTTCGAAACGCTGCTTTTCAGCAGGATAATGCATGACCGCATGTTGCAGGTCCTGTACGGGCCTTTCTGGATACAGAAAATGTTCGACTGCTGCCCTGGCCAGCACATTCCCCAGATCTCTCACCAATTGAAAACGTCTGGTCAATTGTGGCCGAGCAACTGGCTCATCACAATATGCCAGTCACTACTCTTGATGAACTGTGGTATCGTGTTGAAGCGGCATGGGCATCTGTACCTGTACACGCCATCCAAGCTCTGTTTGACTCAATGCCCAGGCGTATCAAGGCCGTTATTACGGCCAGAAGTGATTGTTCTGGGTACTGATTTCTCAGGATCTATGAACCCAAATTGCGTGAAAATGTAATCACATGTCAGTTTCAGTATAAGATATTTGTCCAATGAATACCCGTTATCATCTGCATTTCTTCTTGGTGTAGCAATTTTAATGGCCAGTAGTGTATTACAGGATTTCTACTCATCTTCATTAACATATATTTTTCTGTACTTAGAGCAAGTTGTCATTCGTCACACCAGATAAAATTTATGTTTAAGCCGTGCTGTATCCATCTACAATCACTCAATGATTATAATTTCTTAATTATGATACTTTTCTTGTACACTATGGCATCATCAGCAGATGGATACAGATTGTTCTAGCCCCATCTGTCAGATCGGTCATATATACAGTATTCTTGTATCTGATGAACACTTGGCTTCTGGGAGAACATAATAGATTCTGTTTCTTAAGAAGTCCTCAAGTCAGTCACATCTGAGAATCTATTTCATATGCTTGGAGATTTGTTGACAGTCCACATGAGGCACTGTGTTAAAAGTGTTCCAGAAATTTAGGAATATGGAATCAGCCTGTTGCCCTTCATCCATGATTAACAGGCTATTGTGTGAGAAGAGGGCTGTGTTTCTTCAACATATTCCTCTTTGAATCCTAAAAACCACATGAGAACTGTATGATTGTTTGCTTGGTGGAGAAATGTGCAGTGCCCACCTGCGTGTCTGGGGGTTAGAAGAGGCCCGAGGTATTCCTGCCTGTCGTAAGAGGCGACTAGAAGGAGTCTCACATGTTTCAGCCTTTATGTGATGGTCCCCTGCAGGGTTTGACCTCCATTTTTCAAAATTTCCCCTAAGACCAAGTCAATTTGGGAAGGGTGCCTTACATGGTGCATAGTGTCCATCATGCACTGAGACCTCTTGCATCCTTCGTCAACGTGGATATGCACTTCTGCTCATTCTCTAGCTGTTGGACGATGTCATGCACATGGGTGTGTTTTCCCCCATCCACTGTGCAATATCATTTTCTACGCTGACGATGATAATGGACCTGTTTGCTTGGTTGCACTTGATATCCAGCATGGTAGCCAGTCCGTTAAGATGGGGCTGCCATGTACCCTGTTGGTCGTAGCCCCCTGACCACATAGGGATTGCTCTGCTGATGCCTGCGCCATTAACTCCCCACATATGCCGAGGAGTAGATGCACCGGGACTCCTGGCAATGGCCATCCTACCAGGTGGCCTTTGCCGTGGGTGGGTGACACACGTAGGGAGGACCCATGGATGGAGTAGGTGGCATCATAGTGGATGACACACGATGAAGTGTACCACGTCATCACTTGCTGGTGATCACACACCAGTAGTCTGTACACATTCCAAGTCTCAGTACAATGCAAGGAAGTATGATCCTAAATCATTTCCCTCCCTGGCCACACCATGGGAGGAATGCCAGGCTAAGGATGGCAGCGGCTCTTACTTGTCCCAGTACCTTGTATGTTTGAGAGCTGATGGGGAATCTTTCATGACTCTGAAGCCTCAGTTTTTTATCGATCATTTAGAGGACAAGTTTGGGGAGGTGGAGGGCTTGTCCAAAACGAGATCTGGGTCGGTCTTGATCAAAACAGCATCCTCTGCCCAGTCATGGGCGTTATTCGCTTGTGACAAGCTGGGGGTGTTTCCATTACTGTCGTGCTGCTTAAATACGGTTCAGGGTATTGTATTCCACAGGGACCTTCTTTTGCATCTGACGATGAGCTGCGCGCCAACTTAGAGTGCCGAGGTGTTAATTTCGTCCGACGCGTCCATAGGTGTCTGTGGGGATAATCAGGTTGCCACGGGTGCCTTCGAGGGTGACACATTGCCCAAGAAGGACAAGGTGATGGACTACCGCTGTGATGTCAAGCCACTATCCCTCCCCTGATGCAGTGCTTTAAGTGCTGGAAGTTCGTCCATATGTCATCCCGCTGTACTTCCATCGTATGTCGAGATTGTGGACATCCTTCACATACCAATACTCAATGTGCCCTGCTTCCCATCTGTGTCAACTGCAGAGAGCATCATTCCTTGTGCTCGCCATACTGCAGAATTTTACAGCAGAAAGGAAAATCATGGAGTATAAGAACCTGGACCGACTGACCCACACTGAGACTAAGAGGAAATTTGAGCGCCTACATCCTGTGGCTATGACCACCGCTACAAGAACAGTTGTAGCCCCATCAGTTCCATGAATTCCAGTCAGCTCTCCGAGCCAGAAGACTACACCTGCCCCCTTGATGGTGGGGCATGCACTTACCTCCCTGTTGCTCCTGCACCACCTACCTCGGGAGCATTGCCCCCCCCCCCCCCTCCCCCCAACCATGTGGGACACCAGTCCACACTTCTGAGCTGGAGAAGCGTAAGTCTTCTTCGGCCCCTCTCACTAGGAAGGGGTCCCTCGGGTCACTCCCTTCCCAGGTTTATGCTAGTGGGAAAGATGACACCTGCCAGGGGCTGAAGTGCCCAAAAGCAGCTGGTCATAGGGCTTCACGATCATCCTCAGTCCCTGAGACTGAATCAGTGAAGCCCTCCCAGCCAGAGAAACCCAAGGAGCAGCGAGGGAAACCCAAAAAGAAGACCTCCAAGACCAAGGGAATTGCGGTGACACCCACACCACCGCTACTTACAAGCTCTGCACCTGAGGATGGGGTGGAGATTCTGGTGTCTGCTGAGGACCTAGATCTCTCCAGACCCTTAGACACAGGAAATAAGTTGGTGGTGGCAACTGACCCTGAGGTGTAAACTGCCTCATTGAATATTCCATGCCTTCCCAGCCTCTCGATCACATTATCCTCCAGTGGAATTGCAGTGGTTTTCCCACCACCTTGCTGAGCTATGGCAACTGTTAAGCTTTCACCTGCTTTCTGCATAGCCCTCCAGGAAACCTGGTTACCGGCAATGTGGATCCCTGCCCTTCGTGGCTACAGGGGATATTACAAGAACCGTAGCGAATATAATGGAGTGTCAGGTGGAGTTTGCGTCTATGTCCTGAACTCAGTATGTAGTGAGCTGATACCCCTTCAAACCCTTCTTGAAGCTGTGGCTGTCAGGATATGGATGATGTAGGAAATAACTGTCTGCAACGTATATCTTCCTCAAGATGGTGTGGTACCCTGAACACATTGGCTGCACTGATCGCTCAACTCCCTAACCTTCTTGCTTTTGGGAGATTTTAACTCTCATAACCCCTTGTGGGGTAGCACCATCTGGGAAGCCTTCACCTTTGCTGTCACCATTGAATCTCCCCCACATGGTGCAATCGATGTTGTGATTGAGCAGGTGACTACAACGACCTTTTCTGTGGTGAAAAATGCAATCCTTCCTTCTTTGGGGTGCCCCCGCTGAATGTCAGTACCTTGGTGGTTGCCAGAAGTCACTGAGGGAATTAAAGAACGTCGGCAGGCTCTACAGCAACATACATGCACCCTTCCCTAGAGGACCTAATAGCCTTTAAACGGCTCCGTGCCTGCTCTCACTAGCTTATAAAAAGATGGAAACGGGAGTATTGGGAGAGGTATGTCTCAACCATTGGGTGCCATACGTCACTTTCCCAAGTCTGGATGAAGATCAGATGTGTTTTTGGGTACCAGATCCCAACAGGTGTCCCTGGAATTACCATAGATGGTGTGTTATCTACCAATGCAAACACTATTGCCGAGCACTTTGCTCGAGCCTCTGCGTCAGAGAATAACCCCCCCCCCCCCCCCCCCAATGACAGTTGTCCATCTCTTGCTGGACTTCCCACTCTAGCCGCTCTGCGGTGGACTTTTAACTTTCCCAGCACCCTACCTTCACTGTTGGGCGACAATGCCTCAACAGCAGCTTTAGTTTTACATTTTATTCATGAGGGTGGATTTTATCATTTAATCTAAGTTTTCACGCATGTCGTTTGTCCCTCTGTCCTCCACCCTAGCGCTTTTAGGGTGGAGGTTTTAATGTGTTGCAGAGTGGCTGGCTTCTCCTTTTTATTCTTGTAGTCGGCCAGCCACTGTGATCTGCTTTCTTGTTTTACTCTCTTCTAACTCTTTCTTAGGTCTCTCAGTTGTTTTCTTGTCTTCTTTTGTTTCTTTTAGTGTTTGTTGCCTTTCCTTCGTTCTTGTGGTTTTTCCCTTTCTTTCCGTTTTGTGTTGTACTTCTCATTTGTTTTGTTTTCCCCCTTGTGGCATTGTTTTATTCAGAACAAGGGACCGATGACCAAGCAGTTTGGTCCCTTCCCTCCTCTTTTAAACCAACCAACTAACCAAGCAAATGTGCAGTGTGATATTGAACTAGTATTATTATATGCTTGTCTCTTTCCATTCATCCATGGGAGAGTTGGAATATATCTTCTGCCATTTGAATTAGGTTGGCTGGTGTGTTCATGTTGCAAATTATGAGGTGTTATGAGGCACCCATTTATATAAACCAAAATTAATTTCTGATGCTGGCTGTGTGCATGGTAGTGATTGCTGGGAGAAAGAAATCTACTGGAAGAGTCGGGAAAGCTCAGGGAATTCTGAGAGACTTTCAAGTGAGCTGATGTTTTGGCTGACAGAAAGAAATGTTTTGAGTAATTTGGTAACGATCTGTTGTGGATTTGCATAAGGAAAGATGAAGGTCACTAGATTATTGTATTTGTTCCTCAATCACAGCTACCTTCTCTGAACTCCCTTGTGAATCTTCATTGCTGTTTGTGATTTCTTGAGCTCCAGGATCTTTCACTGTTGCATGACTTTTTGGGGCATAGTGTGTAACATGTGTGAGAAAAAGATGCTTTTTCTGTGTCCTAAAAGATATAAATGCATATCCACAGCGTAACGTGCATATTTCTTAAGTCAACACTGAATACTCACGTCTTATACAGATTTCAGTACAAAGTTGTAGTTTGCCAACTTTCCGTCAGTGCTGTGTTTCAAATCAACAATGACCGTTTTGTGAAGTATGTCCAGTCTAAAACTGTATGCATTATTCCTGTGGAAGTCTATTGATATTATACTCCAGTGAAAACAGATTGAAGTGTGTTTTGCAAGGATTTCTCGTCTACATGAGATTATGGCTAACTGACACGGCATGGCACACGAAGGAATTTACAGGAGTGGTAGTACTTTATAACTTGACGAATGAAGTATAAATTCTTGCTGAACTTGGAATGTGGCCAGTGAAAAAATTTCATTTGTGGCCATGAAAACAAGTAAAATGAAATTGCTCTCACATACATCAAAAAGTGATTCAGAGAAATTTGGAGTTTTAACCTAGAAGATTACATAACTAATGAGGAGGCACTGAATAAAAATTGAGGAGAAGAGAAATTTGTAGTATAACTTGATGAGAAGAAGGGATCGGTTGGTGGGACACATTCAGAGGCATCAAGTGATCACAGATTTAGTACTGGAGGGAAGTGTGGGGGTTAAAAATCCTAGAGGGACACCAAGAGATGAATACAGTAAGCAGATTCAGAAGGATGTAAGTTGCAGTAGTTGCTCAGAGATTAATAGGCTTGCACAGGATAGGGTAACATGGAGAGTTGCATCAAACCAGTCTTTGGACTGAAGACCACAACAACAACAACAACAACAACAACAACCTGGAAGAATCTAGAAATCACTGGGAAACCTTTTGACAGAAAATAGTTGTCACCCTGTTATGCTGCATTTATGTACATGAGCAGAAACTCTTCCCACAGGAGCAGCTAAGTATATGTCACTGAATATTGCTTGCACTGTAAACATGAAATGGTGGGAGACAAGAACAGTCTTTACTTTTTTGAAACAGTGTAACTAGTTAGTTTACATAGATTATTGTGATGTTGGGTCTTGGCCCTTAGCTCCATCAATTTGAATAGTATAAAATGTTAAGACAGTGTCACTACTGAAAAACAATAGTGCCTATTAAATTCAGAAATTGGTTGGTGTTAGCATTCAAGCTTGTTTAAAAATTGCAGTGTGTTGTCTGTAGTGTCTATGGAATGTTTGAATTGTGATGGATACAGTCTATTTGGGACCCAGAATTTGAGCATGTTAGATGACATTTCTCTCACTGCCTAAAGACGATGTTAAAATCAATTCTCAAAATATTGTGTGAATAATGGAACCAATAACCTGATAATTTATCTTAATCAGAAATAGTGTTGTTGTTGTTAGTTTGTCCAGAGCCCCCTCCCCCTTTTAAATAAATTGTATCATCTTACTACTTTGCATTCCCCTTAATTATTTATCTTTAAAATACCCATGCATTACCAATGTACAAACAAGACACTTCTTGTATTCGTTGTTAGTTATAGGTCACATATATGTAATGTAGTGAAGAGTTCCAGTTCTGTTGATGTTTCTAGTACAAGTCAGTTTAATATTTTTGATCAGTGTGTATAGTAGAATACATTGTATCAGTTTTTGATTAATATGTTCACATTCAAGTTTAATTTGATCACAAATATTGTAGTTGTAAACTGGACCCCATTTTTCATGTTGAGATGAAATTCAATGTGTTGTTACCAGTATCATTTATAAAATAGAATCACCACCTACAAATTAGAGAAACGAGTATCGAAAGGCATGTAAATTTTTGGCATAGAGACTACATGAATAATGGTTTGCTTACTTACTGTTAATATTCCTTTTTATGTAGATCATGTTTATAAACTTAGTCTTTTGATACAGGTAAATGTCATGTAATGATGTACGCTGAACTTCTAAAAAGTATGCAGTTGATAACTATAAATTTCAATCTATCTTTAATGTCTGGGTAAATAATTACTACTCCTTTGTTAAACATGTTAGTGATCAACAGTATATCAATAAGTTTGTGCTGGTTATTTTATGTACAAATCATTTATTTCTATTTTGAGTCAAACTCGATATTCTGTCAGTTTACTAGGAACAAAGAAGTGTCTGTAACACATATGTACCAGTGACCTACTTTATTAGGTATATTATATACATGTGCAATGGCTTTGATGATAATGGTTTGTTTGCATGAGATACAACGTTTTGTGTTCTCATAAAACTGCCATTAAGTTTCAGTGACTTCAGTGGTTACCTGTAACCAATTACTTTCACATTGTTTGATGACTTGTCAGATAAAGTGACCAAACGCTCATGTTCCGATAGGGATTTTGCACCTTAATGGGTGTATTCAGTGAAAGTAGGTATTGTTAAACATTTTATATATGTAGCTGGATTTTTTGGCATGTTTGTTGTATGACAACAATCTTTTTGAGGATTTTCACTGAGAAGGTGAGTAGGAAGGGGAAGACTTTTTTATTGAGGAAATAATTTTTTGTGTTTTTTGGGAATAATTATTGCATGTGCATTTTTAATAGCTACTTTTCTGCAATACATATTTTTTTAAACATATTGCTTCATGAAAAATTGCATTTTGAGAAGTAGTATAAGATGCTGCTGATTGTTGTGGATTTAGTTCAGCAAGATATGTTGGCTGTATGAATACCGACTGTGTATCTCAGTTCATGGTTTCATAACAAAGGTAAACTTTGGATTTCTCATACACTTTGCTGGTAGACAAGGAAAAAATTAAATTCCTTAAAGATGCACGTAATCAGAGTACATGGCCATTGATGTTACAGATTCTTAATAGCTTGATAGCACTTCAGGCAGTCCCACATTCTCCAGTTTGTTTGAGTATGTTATTTGTTTGAGATGAGTGGTACCTTACATTTTTAACCTATTGTTTACTCAGTATCTATTGTAATTTGTCTAACAAATTATGAACAATTGCTACATGGGGATGAATACCATTTTATTTCATGCAGTGAAGTTGTTTTGGAACTATATGGTCTTTCTTGGATATTGACTGTTAAAAATTGTGTGCTTGTAAGTTTTTTGTCACACCAACTAAGTAACCACTTACAGAATCAAGTGCTATATGTTTTCTTTGCATAATTTTTGCACTGATCTAGTGACTGTCTGTAAAGCCAGGCAGAACACCTTTAAGAAGAGGGTAACCGTAGTTTAAATTTATGAGGCATGTGCCAGTTGTTTTTGATGGTAACTGTGAGAGTTAAATAACTTTTACAAATATCCTAATAGTGAAATTTTGATATGGAAATCATATATCCAAAGACAAGATAGAGTACTGCCTTGCAACCACATAATTTAATGGGTTAAATAAAACAGTTATACAGTAGCCAGTGCTTTCAGTTGCCTAATAGGGTGCAGCAATAACTGACCAAGTACAGGTAGTTAGCACATTAGAGCAGAATTTTGTCACATTCATTCTGTATGAAAAAGGTGGCAAAACCTACGGTAAATTAATTAGAACATATTTGTAACTATGATGAAATTCGGATACATACATAAAAGCTGTATGTGCAGGGATTCATGGACCTTCCTTTGTATTATTCAGTGAGAACTTTAAGCTTACACAGTCAATATAAATTTAAAATAAAATCAAAACATATCCCAACTATTTCCCATGCATTGTGTGTGCCCTGGGCATGATGCAGTGATACCGGTGCCTTGTGTGGGTGGAAGTCATAACAATACTACCAATTCTATATTCATTTTCATGTTGTTGAGTCTCTCAGTGAGCCAAGTCTTCTTAGTTCAAAGATACATTTTTGTGTTGTTAATATACAAGTGACAGTATCACTGTGCTATTGCAGAATGAGTAAAGAACTTTACTTTTTAAGAAATGTACACTAATTTATCTCGAGCAGTTCAGAATAACTATAAAAATAATTTAAATGAACATGAGTATGAAGCGTACAGGGATTGGATAAAATGAATTGAACGTCCTTGAATAATCACATCTTCAACTTTGGTTTCTGAGTTTTCTATTGTGCACTAACAATCTCTTTTTGTTTCCCTATGTTTACAAAATCTTTGGCGGTTTTATGAGCCATAAGTCTTCTGTGATCATTCTGATGTCATGTTGGTTTTTCATCTCATTTATACTTTCAGACTCATTCTGACTTCAAATGAGCCCAGTTGCAACTCATTTTGTGCATCCTTGCATTGCTGTTAGTGATATCAGTGATCATTGTGTGTAATGTCACAATGATATACAAAGCTCATTTCAAATAATTTCTCTGTGGGCAATGATATAATGTACTACATTGATGCGAGATGTCTGTTACTGCGAAAGAACAGACACCATGTGAATCCTGCAGCTGTGAAACACTATGTAAAATGAAGGAGGATTATATGAATGCTGCAGGTGACAGCAGTGATCCCCCTTCCATTTACATATAGCTATAAAATACCATTAGTCATCTTTCAGTATTTATTTGTGTTGATCTCAAGTATGTTCAGATGCCTTTGAAAGCTGAAGTTTACCGCATTAGGTAAATATTCATATTATTTTATACAGCTCCAGTAATAGTAGTGTGCCAATATAGGAGTTAAACAACCCAGTCACCATGTCATTGCCTCCCACAAGCATTCAAGCTTTCTTCCTCTCACAGAAACAGTGTTATTTGTGTCTTATGTGGGAAGTTTTGATGAGTAATTAAGATTACAGTTTTATTGAGAAGTGAAATTAGTTCTTCATTGCATTGCTGTTTCCAGTTTTATCTAGCATCATTTCTTTTGATGTTGAACTACTTCAGGTGCTGAAAGTTTTCCTCTTTGAACTGTGTCTACATGCTTCTAAATAGATATGGTCTGTGACCTATGGAAGTACACCCTTGCAAATAATGTTGAGTTATAATATTTTTACTTTCATGCTGCTTAATGTATATTTTTTTCTCTGTGATTCTGTTCTCATTTCATGCAGCCAGAATGATTTTTTTTTCTTGATAGAAGATAAAACACTAGACAAATGGAGAAAGTAGGGTAAACAACCCAAGAAGAGAAATAGAATTACAGCTGGAAGTGATTCACAGTTAAGAACACTTCGGCATGGAAGGAGGCAATGACAACGTTGTCTCACCATTACTCAGACTTGCACGATAGGTGTGATAGTGACGTTTATGGGAGTATGTACTAGATACATTGAGACATTCCCCCTTCGACATGCAGTATTGAATTCACTCGGAAGGATTGTGATTATCTCATAACTTATCTTCAGACATTCTGTTTTGCATTAAATAAATATACAATACAAAGAAACAAGAAACATTATGAAAACATGTCACAATAGTTCTACTGGCCTCCAGCATCTTCAGCAACTGACAGCGGTAACTGATGATACAGAGGAACCAACAAAACTGAAAGTAAATCATGATAGTTCAGTTGCAGCCACAAGTATCATCAGCAACTACCCACAGCTGTCACTGGAAATTGAGGTAGCTGATTGATATGACACAGGCGAAAAGAAATGGGAGGCATGGGCGAGCTCATTACCTGATTGATTGTTTCTGTGGTAGCTTTCCAGTAAAAAACTGACTGTCATTCATTTTGTAATTGTGATCCAGGCATAATGAATAAGTATCTCAGGTACCAGAACTGGAAAATACTAATGTCATATGCGGGTTGCCTTCTGAGTTTTACAAATGACCACAAGATGACACTGTTGAGATGTGACACGATTGTTTTAAATTTTGTCATTTGTTATTGTTAAAACAATGGCAGCTCACAAATTGGCCACATAATGTGAAGTGTGTGCTGAATAGGATACATTTTTCACTAATAGAGGATGATTCAAAATTACGTTGCTACTCATATGGGATAAATATTTATCTATTAATAATACACCAAAAATGTATAATATCCAACTTTCGCATAGCACATGATGGTGAACAAGTTGAGGGCACTATGTAAACTACAATTTATGGAAATTACTGAAACTTTCATTTAATTTCATTTAAATCCACATTTAATGTTCGGGAACATATCCACCATTTGAGTGGTAAAGTAATTTGGAATCAACCTGTATTATAAGAGAAGATTCTGAGCTGGAAACATATGTGACTATGATAGCTTTAAAATTAAATACAAAGTGACAGAGACACAAACACAAAACAAACTGATGTGACTGCCTGCTGAGCTGTTGGACTGCTGCTTTCTTTCAAAACAGAAGTACAGAAACTTGCATAGACTTTATTGATGTCACAATAGCAGCAACTAGTGATTAATATAACTGGGGGCTCATATGTGAATATGTGGAAGCAATTGCAAAATCACTTTTCTTTCCAAAGCTAAAGAATTCTACTTTTTCAATACCAAAACTTTCAGTGGACCTCCAGACATTATAAACATTAATACAATTTTTAAATATGACTGTTGATCAAATATATTACCCAGTTAAACTCAAAAAGAGCACTAAAATGTGGAAGATGTGTAAATCACTTACAGTGGAATAGATTTAGTAATTAAATGTACAGTTGGTCACAAGGGCCTTATTCAAAAAAATTCTTAAATTGAATTCTGCTCCCTTATCAGCAGTTTTAAAAAGAACAATGAGGTTTACTCACTACCCTTTTTTCCATGCATGCTCATGAGCTATCCTGACCACTTGCGCAAAGCTAGATGTTAGGCAAAATTTGAACAGATTCTTAACTGTTTTGTAGGCTAGAATGCTTCTCAGTTGTGAACACAGAGTGGTTGATTTCAAAGTAATGTTATAAGAATTATATTATTAAACAGCGAAACATGGCATTATATTGGGGATAACACACAAATTTACACCATATAGGATGTCATATTGGAAACTATCACTGTTAGAGAGAGAGAGAGAGTTGAGAAACTATTAGTCATTTCTCATAGTATTCACCGGCTAACCTTTCGCTTCTTTATTATTAGACTCATTATATTTTTCTGTAGATCACCATGGAATTAAAAACTCAGAAAACTTTTTGTCTCACTTTGCGATGGATGTTATGGAAGTAAAGCGAAACATGTTAATGTAATAGTTCCATATAATGACTTTGGCCTCTTTCTCAATGTTTCTCTTCCTGTATGAAGTTTGGATAAAACCACAGAATTTTGACATTTTCCACCCTTGTCTTTATCACACAGACTATTAAAACTATATATGACATCTCTCTTTATGGCAGTAGTCACCCTTGTTCTGCCAATGGCCTTTAGCCTCATGAAAGAGTTTGGAGAAGTTGACAGAGGTTTGAGGCACTGTCTTGCCCTCTGTATGGACTCAACA
This sequence comes from Schistocerca americana, assembly GCF_021461395.2. NCBI lineage: Eukaryota > Metazoa > Arthropoda > Insecta > Orthoptera > Acrididae > Schistocerca > Schistocerca americana. The sequence goes on from NC_060119.1 coordinate 482,625,296, forward strand.
AAAAAATAAAATAAAATAAAATAAAATAAAAAAATGCAAGGGCATGAGGGTGCAAACTGCAATGTCAGCTTTGCATGACAAGCCCATAATGTCTATCCACAGGACATGTGACCTGTAATTGGAAATGTGTGATGATGATCTTTCCATTGGCAAAAGTTTCTGGATTAGTCTCCCCTTTGAATTTTGAAGAAGGGACTACCAAGAAGATGGTGATCGAGAAAGAATTCGAAATACCAACGAAAGGGCAGCACACTACAAGCTAGAATACGGAAGGCCAGAACTCTGATGCAGTAAGGAAGCTAGAAAATCTGTAAAGGAAAATGCAGATGTTCATTTTAGATGCAGTGGGTGTCAGCAAAGTGAAATAGAAACAATATAAGAATTTCTGATGAAAGGAGTATAGGGTAATATTATCAACAGGAGAAAATAGTATAATGAGAGTAGGATTTATCATGAGTAGGAAGGCAAGACAAAGAGTGAGTAATTGTGAACAATTCAGTGAAAGGATTATTCTCATCAAAATCTATTGCAAACAAACCCGAGAAACAACAGTGCAGGCATATATGCTGACATCACGGACACAATTAAGAGAGAGGGAAAGAATACGGGCATGTTGAACTGGAAATTCAGTACATAAAGGTAAATGAAAGTCAAATAATAATCATTGGGAGTTGGAAAATGGTGGTGGTGGTGGTGGGGGGGGGGGGGGGGGGGGGGGCAGAAGAAAGAGTTACAAGTGAATGTGGGCTTGCTAGTAGGAATACGAGAGGAAAAAGACGAAATTGAATTCAGCAATAAATTTCAGATGCTAGTAGTGTATTCACTGTGTAATGGGAGGGAACGATTTGAGGGAGTGGGAAAGAAAAGATTTTGTGCCAGAGAATATAAACAATTTTAACAACTCACTTTATTACAAGAAGATCCAGTAAGTGATAGAAATACAAAGTAATACAGGTAACAAATAAGACCTTGAAGTACAGGTCGGCAGCACAAATAATAATTACTTAAAGTCAAGTACAGAGGAGAAAACATGTTAGCACACTCCTAACCCCTGTATATCCACTTGAGTGGCAATCCAGAAAATGACAGTACAGTTGGGAAAATGTATTAACCTTGACGTGCATAACTTAAACAGGTGGGGAGAGGAACCCATCATGTAAGAACTATTTGTGCCAAATGTCAAATGTGATTACAATGTTTCTGATTTGCCGTTTCGACTTGAAGTGTGAAGTACAAGGCACCAGAAATAACATGAATGACATGGTTAAAATTAATAGCTTCCAACGTAGACCACTCCATGCAAAACTTACCATTAGTTCCCCAGATTACGGGATTTGCATAATTTACACTTCAATCACCATTAGAAAAATCAGTTAAAGTTACCATAGTTGACCTTAACGAAATACAAATATCAAACCTTTACATCAGTAGAGCCCAACCTGAATGTGAAATGTTTAGTTATGAAATACAATGCTGTAGGATTGCAAAAATCCCAAGATAAATAAGATTTTTGAAACACTGTTAGCAGAATTAGACACATTGAAGGTGAAACATTTCATAATAATTTAATAATAGAATTACTTGGTCCTTCCCTGCAGGAGTTCTTAGCCAATCAACAAGTAAAACTTTAAAGCTACAGTTTTAATGGCAAGCAAGTGTAGAATTTTGGACAGGGAATGCCTAAAAGCTTACACAAAAAACAAACATAAAGAACAAATGTGACCAATTAACTGCACTTGTACCAAGTTTATCAAATTGGGTAAAGTAAAACAAGCACTCAACAAATTAGAAGGAGACATGTCATTTTACTCAGCTGGCCAGCAACAAAAGGAGTGAGCAAATACACCTAATGATCCAGTGGCTTCAAGATCATCAAAATGGCTTTTGAACATGAACATGAATAGAACTAACTGAGCACAGGCAGGATACGATATCATACATGTACAGTCCACTCATGATAATGATTTTAAGTATTGTCTGCAAGATAATAAACTTCATTAATACCCTTGCCACCCACATAATTACGTGTGTCATATAACTTCAGTTCCCATAAAAAAAAAGTGAAACCCAAATAAAGCAGATTTTACTGCTGAAAATTTTGACAAAGAAGCACCAGGGATCAACATACCCAGCAGAGGTCATAATAACTATTCTGTAAAAGCATTAAATGGAATAGAATAATATGAATACAATATCAACAGTCCTACATGCAGACAGCACCGGTACTAGCTTGGCAGCACCACTAAAGTTGGAAATGACACCGTCAACTAGGATACTGCTGACAAACATTACAGTAAAAACATGTCCTACACAGGGACAGCACAAGTACTAGCTTGGTGGCACACTTGAAATAGGAAATGACAGCCAGCTGCTAAGGTACTACTAACAGACATCAAACAACGAAACAACGTGGTAAGAGAAAAAAGGGCACTTGATACCGTACAGTTTGATGATTATGGGCATGATGCACTTTGCAGCAAACTTAAACATAGAAATTAAATACAAGTTTCTGCTGGTGGACAAATCACACAAATAAGCATCAAAAAACATTGGACTTTACATAAATCATGATAGCTGATCACTCACCTGACATTTCAGTTCTTTGCACAGTCGCATGATGACTCACAGTGCGTGGTTCCAGCAACTACAGCAGAAGAAGAAGTTAACAAGTTAAGTGGCCACACAATACAGCCAGATAGCACATGGCACATGTAACCAAGAAGCTGAAAAGCAGAAAACTTTGAGTAATAGGCAGAAACCATCACGTAATACCAAAACTGATGCTTATCATTAATGTTTATGACATTCTGAGAGAAAAAGATAATTCCGTGCTATGGTTTGCATCGCTAGGGTGTAAGGTTCTATGGCATCTTTGACGCTCCTTTCTCGTTTTCCTTACATTTTATTTTCTTATACAGCATTTTGCATCTTTTCCCACTTTCTTTGCATGTATGTTTCCATTTTACTAAATTTGTCCACATTTGTTTCTTCTTAATGTGTGTCTGGGTACTGATGACCTTGATGCTGAGTGCCTGTAAGCCCCAACACACACACACACACACACACACACACACACACACACACACACAAAGGCTGGTCGATTCCATGTCACTGGCTGCCTACGATGAACATGAGGCTAGGCCACCACTTCCCCCCTACTCAGCTGTGCAGCACCATAGAAAACACACTGTGGCCAACATGGCTCACCAACAGCACCAGTCAGTTGAGCTACCTCCCCAAGCCAGAGAGCACACAGCCTTAAATTGGATCACAACTGTGCACCGGCCTGCCTCTTCACGGGACGACATGATCTCGTTCCTCGGCAACAGCCAAAGACATGAAAAACAGGGTCGCAACCAGTATTAAATGTGTACGACAGAAAATGGATCCACGCAAGGCTCACACTGTTAAAAAATTCCAGTAGAGGGAGATATACTTGGAAAAGGTGTGGAGACAAGGGATTCCAGTAGAGGGAGATATACTTGGAAAAGGTGTGGAGACAAGGGATTCCAGTAGAGGGAGATATACTTGGAAAAGGTGTGGAGACAAGGGAAGATTTCAGCCATCATTATCAGATAGAAATTCTGAAATCAGATAGTGGATTTTAAAGCTTTCCCCCGAGCAGACACAGACTCACATCACATTTTATTTTGGAGAGAAGTGGAATAATGAGAGATCTCTCAAGTTCTCTAAGCCCATAGAAACTGTGATAATGAATGCCGCAACAGGCAGTTCAGTTGAAGACAAAAAGACTGCTCTAAAAAGGGCAATTATAGAAGTTGGACGATCAGTACAGGTACAAGGAAGATAACTGAAGAAACCTTGAATAACAGAAGAAATACTTCAGCTGATTGACAAAAGAGAGAAGTACAATTTCAGGAAAAGACAGGAATACAGCAATATAAGTCACTCAGGAATTAAATAAATAGGTAGTGCTCTAGTGCTGGGGAGCCAAGGTGAAAAGGCTGCAGGAAAAATTTAAAGGAATTGCAAAAGGCATGGTCATCAGAAGGACTGATTCAGCATTTAGTAAAGTAAAAAATAAACTTTGGTGAAATTAGAAGCAAAGGTGTGAATGCTAAGACCACATGAGGAGTGCAATATTAAATACAGAGGTGAAAGGAGTAGATTGAAAGAGTACATTGAAGGCCTCTTCAGGAGGGAGGAACTGTCTGATGATGTGGTAGATGAAGACATGGGAGTTGATATGGGTGACAGTGGGGATCAAGTTCTAGAGTCAAAAGTTTAACAGAGTTTTGGAAGACAACTTGTGACCAAATAAAGAGGATGGCATAGATAACATTGCTTTGGAATTCCCAAATAACTGGGGGGGAAGTGGCAACCAAACGATTATTTGAGTTAGTTTATAGGATATATGAGTCTTCAGACATGCCATCTGACTTCCAAATAAACAACATACTCAGAATCCTGAAAATGGCAATAGCAGGTAAGTGTGACAACTATAACACAATCACCATAACATCTTATACATCCATGTTGAAGACTAGGATAATATACAGAATAAAAGAAAAGAAGATTTAGATTTGTTACAGGATCATCAGTTTGGTTTTAGAAAAGATAAAGGCACCAGAGAGACAGTTCTGATGTTTGTTAATGGAAGCAAAACACATCATATCTGTTGACGTAGAAAAAGCTTCAGCTATGTAAAATGGTGGAAGATGGTCGAAATTCATAGGAATATAGAAAGATGGATAATTACAATATATCTGTATCAAGAGGGAATAATAAGAAATTTCTGAGGGAAATAGGTGTACATTTTTGGAACAGGCAGATCATATACAATATATGGAAAAACCAAGAGTGAATAATAAGAATGGAAGACCAAGAACAAAGTGCGTGGAAACAGTGTAAGACAGGGTTGTAATCTTTAACCCCTACTGATGAATACGTACTTCAAAGAAGCAATGACAAAAAGATTCGCCGATGGTATAGCTATCTTCAGTGAAGGTTAGGAAGAACTGGAAGCATACCATCTGACTTCTGGATAAACATCATACTCACAATCCCGAAGACAAGCAATTGCAGCTAGGGCTGAGAACTATAACACAATCAGCATAACAGGTGTACGCTTTAGGAAAAGACAGATAATATACAATATGTACAAGAACCAAGAGAGAATAATAAGAATGAAAGACCAAGAACAAAGTGTTTGGAAAGAGTGTAAAACAGGTATGTAGTCTTTCACCCTTAATGTTCAAACCATACTTTGAAGAAGCAATGACAGAAATAAGGAGTAAGATTTGCTGATGGCATAGCTATCCTCAGTCAAAGAGAGGAAGGACTGCAGGATTTGTTAAATGGAATGAACACTCTAATGAGCACACACTATGGATTTAGAGTAAAATGAAGAAAGACAAAAGTAATGAGGAGCAGCAAAAATGAGGTTACTGATAAACGTAACATCAGAACTGACGACTACAAATTAGACAAAATGAAGGAATTTGGCTATCTTTGGAAGCAAATAACATAACATGATGGACAAAGCAAGGAGCACCTGAAATGTAGCGTATCACAGGCAAAGATGACGAAGAAATTTCTGAAAATGTGTGTTTGGAGCACAGTATTGTATGCTGGTGAATCGTGAACTGTGGGGAAACTGGAAAAGAAGATAATCAAAGCATTTGATATTTGGTGCTGTATAAGGATGTTCCGCCAATCGCCTTTTCAAAGAGTATAGAGGAACTAACAGAGGTTCAGTGCACCATTTTGCCGTTGGGGTGGGAAACTGCCCCTGAAAGGCAGAAAAATCAGCAGTGATCAGTGGCATAGGAATTCAGAAGACAGATACACATCTTGTGTGGCCAGCTGGCCAGCACACCTTGGCACAGTGTTACACCGTCCGGGTTATCTGGATGCTTCCCACTAACACCAACCTGTCAGAACTCCGGAGATGGGAACTTGCCCTTCAGTATATCCTCTCTTCTAGTTATCCGCCAGGCCTCAACCTCCGCTAATTTCAAGTTGCCGCCGCTCATACCTCACCTGTCTTTCAATAACATCTTTGCCTCTTTACTTCCACCTCGACTGACATCTCTGCCCAAACTCTTTGCCTATACAAATGTCTGCTTGTGTCTGTGTATGTACGGATGGATATGTGCGTGTGTGCGAGTGTATACCTGTCCTTTTTTCCCCCTAAGGTAAGTCTTTCCGCTCCCGGGATTGGAATGACTCCTTACCCTCTACCTTAAAACCTACATCCTTTCGTCTTTCCCTCTCCTTCCCTCTTTCCTGACGAAGCAACCGTTGGTTGCGAAAGCTAGAATTTTGAGTGTGTGTTTGTGTTTGTTTGTGTGTCTATCGACCCGCCAGCGCTTTTGTTTGGTAAGTCTCATCATCTTTGTTTTTAGATATATTTTTCCCACATGGAATGTTTCCCTCTATTATATATATGGATTTGAATGTGATTGCAGGATGTAATATTACCCTCCGTCACATCACCAGTAGACTTTCATTCTCCTAAATAATTGATTCATTTCATTAGCTTTGAGAAGAGTAAGATGTACAAGTAACTTTTTTATTTATCTTCATTTGCTCATTGTTGGCTGCAGTTCGAGATCTCTAGGTGTAGGTCCTTGAGGCTGAAATGTTTTAACTTTGTGGGTTCCAGATGACTAGATAACAGTTAAGTAAGTCTGCTGTGTTATTTCTGTTTCTATGACTTTTTTATTTTATCCCATTCTTCTCTGTCACACTGTCTTTACAATCTCCACTTTAAAACAGAAGTTAACTTTGTTATTTCCAAACATAAAAACATATCCGATTCCATTAGAGGCATGCCCACTACTAACAATATTCCAAAGAGATTACAAAACAAAAGAGTATACGAACTTTCTTAATAAAAAAAAAATCATCACCAAGTTATATCATTATTTTGTAAATGAGTTCAGAAATAAATTTAATAAATATTGTCAGATTGTGCAACTTAGTAACAGGAATTTTAAGTATGCCAGATATTTTCACAATTTCATATATTTCTAAAAGAAAAGTAATTTTAACTGTACATCCAGAGTTAATATATTTTACCCCAAAATATAATACATTGTATACAAAATCATTTGAAATTCATTTAGTTAAACAGCTGAGAGAATTTCAAACCACACAAGATTCGAGAATATTTTGGTATCAATTGTTTCTATTAAAGAAAGGTAATGTTAGAGGAGGGTGTCCAATTACAATATCCCCCTCACAAAATTTGGAAGCAGAGTGTTTACAATATACAAGGTCAAAAATACAACATTGCAACACTAAACTATAGAAATAAATACAGAGAATTACAAATTGTAAGTTTACATCCATACAATCAAACCTTCAAAATCTTCAAAAGAGAAGAGAAAGATTTTCAGAGCCTAAGTGTACGACGAGTGAGCTGACTCGAGAATCTCATGATGACGGGTGCAGACCAAAAGAATATACTCAATCATGAGTAGGAATGTAGTACAAAATCAATCAGCCACATAAACCAGAGTATTTAAGGATATGTAGATTCATGAAAAAACAAAATAATGAAAAAATATCAGGGCCTAAGTTTAAAATGAGGGGACTGATCCATGAAACCAAACCACACCAGATACACACAAGCACAAAATGTTTCAACATGCCAAAATGAATAAAGCTCATAATCATATCAAGTTCAGTCAATGCAAAGAGTAATTGTAAGAAGCATTTAGTTTCAGTCAATGGTTGTACACTCTCCTGGAGCACATCCGCACACGCGCGCGCGTGCGCCCACACACACACACACACACACACACACACACACACACACACAAATCTCGTGATGACCATGGTTACCCAAATCAGAGTTAAGCATGAATCTGTCCACAACTCAACTTCCAGTCAGATGCAATATAGCAATAGTCAAGATAAATACAGGTAAACAGAGTCATAGTTAGCTTTGAATGATGACATAGTCGAGTAGCTTGAGGACCAAAATCAGTTTATGAAAGCAGATATGTATACAACTTGTTATATTGTCTATACCAGTAAATTTGCTAATTGTCCATACAAACTAGCCTATGTACATAAAGTCCTAAATATTCATTTACAACTGATTAAAAAAAATAAATAAAAATAAAAAAATACACACTGATTTAAAGGTACATAACGCATTGGGAAGTTAATCCCTTACTTGAAAAAACATGCATTTATTTGAAATAACACTGTCTTTAGCAGTTTCGGCTAACGGTTACAAATCTCAGTCACAACACTGACGTAGTTGACAGCGGCTTGAGTATGTTACCCAGCACCTATGATCTCTTTTAAGTCGACTGGTCCAGCAGGGTACAGCCATACGGCAGTGTGGGGAGTGGATCCGCCCATATCTTTCAGTTTCCTCCCTAGAGTTCTTATCACATGCTTCAACGCATAGGTAACTTCCTGTCTAGGATTCACATCAAATCCTGAAACATTGTTTTGTGTACTAAATATGCTGTTCAATAACTTCTTCACATCACACAAGATATGCTCTCCCTATTCATTTTCCAAAACATATATAAAATTCTAAGCACAAATCTATCATAGAACGCAATTATGCAGTGCAGCGTAGATTTTAACTAGGTCAATAGATAAGACAGAACTTTAAAAAATACATAATCTTACGTACTAAATTCATGACAAACAAAACACAATTTCATAGTCTTATGAATCTACAGGTATAGTGTATATTTTCTGCTAGACTAGGGGCCATTATGCATCCATGTCCATAGGTCTTGTCCTCTATACAAAACATTAGCAGTACTTGATGTTTTACATACTTGCTTTGATTACCAGTAGCTCCTCTTATCTTTACACATGTAATGGACATTTCCACAAAATTCTTACTATATTGGATTGTGTGTCTAAATTGTCCAGATATGCCACAAATTGGGCTATTTGTATCAGTCAAACATTTCCCTTCCCACTGGTGAATCTTAATGTAAGGCCATCCAAAATCTGAATCATTTAATCTGTTATTAGATACTTCACGTATAAGATCACTTTCAGTTTCATCATGTTTTTGCAGGGTTTTATCAACTTCACTGGTATCATAACATTGCTTTGGTTAGGCATGCTGTCAGGTACAGATTGAACACAATGAATGAATTCCATAGCACAACTAACATCACTTATTACAGAAGGAACACAAAATATACTGCTGTCAAAATTACGCTTCCTACTTAGATCTTCTTTCACTTCATTCTACCAATTTGGATACAAATTTTGACTAACCACAGCCAAATATTCCAGAATGCACATTTATCCATGTTATCCTCAATCTGGTCCCAAACAAACTTATAAAATTTCCACCTATATTCTCTAGGCTTACAGATAACTCACCTTTACTGTTTGGATCATTACTCTGCGTGACATCAGTGAAATACTGCTGTGATTGGGCTTGTGTTCCATGACTCTCACTTACATCATCACATACTTCACGTACCTTATCTTTATTCACAAATAACTGTGAAATTTCATTATCCTTGAACTCCACAAATACCTGATACTCATCACCACCACCACCACCACCACCACCACCACCACCACCATCATCATCATCATCATCATCATAATCATAATACTCCTCCAAAAACACTTCATCAACAACATAATTGACAACACAGGTCTCATATCCATCGAAGTCACACACCTGACCTACATTCATTTTCAATAAGCTACCAGTCTCATACTTACCAACCTCAGCTATTTCACAGCTCTCATTCACATCTACATCATCAAAAATACCATCTAGTTCAGATCCAATACAGTTAGCACCTGTGTTACATATATCAATAACACTGTTTTCTGACCAAGAGAAGAAATAATCAGTACATATATACATTTTGGTTTGTAATTAGTACACCATGTGATCAAAAGTCTCTGGACACTTGGCTGAAAATGACTTACAAGTTTGTGGCGCCCTCCATTGGCAATGCAGGAATCCAATATGGTGTTGGCCCACCCTTAGCCTTGATGACAGCTTCCACTCTCGGAGGCACACGTTCAATCAGGTGCTGGAAGGTTTCTTGGGAATGGCAGCCCATTCTTCACAGAGTGCTGCACTGAGGAGAGGTATTGATGTTGATTGGTGAGGCCTGGCACGAAGTCGGCGTTCCAAAATATCCCAAAGTGTTCTATAGGATTCAGGTCATACCTCTGTGCAGGCTAGTCCATTACAGGGATGTTACTGTCATGTAACCACTCTGCCACAGGCAGAACAGGTGCTTGAACGTGTTGAAAGATGCAGTCGCCATCCCCGAATTGGTCTTCAACAGTGGGAAGCAAGAGGCGATTAAAACATTAATGTAGGCCTGTGCTGTGATAGAGCCATGCAAAACAACAAGAGGTGCAAGCCCCCTCCTTGAAAAACATGACCACATCATTACACCACCAGCTCTGAATTTTACTCTTGGCACTATACATGCTGGCAGATGACGTTCACCTTACCCATGCCCAGCCTTCAAATTGCCACATTGTGTACCGTGATTCGTCACTCCACACAATGTTTTTCCATTGTTCAGCTGTCCAATGTTTAGGCTCCTTACACCAAGCGAGGGGTCATTTGGTATTTACCGGCGTGATATGTGGCTTATGAGCAGCCGCTCGACCATGAAATCCAAGTTTTCTCGCCTCTTGCCTAACTGTCATAGAATTTGCAGTGGATCCTAATGCAATTTGGAATTCCTGTGTGATGGTCTGGATGGATGTCTGCTTATTACACATTACGACCCTCTTCAACTGTCTACGGTTTGTCAGTCAACACCGAGCGAGGTGGCGCAGTGGTTATCACACTGGACTCGCATTCGGGAGGACGACGGTTCAATCCCGTCTCCGGCCATCCTGATTTAGGTTTTCCGTGATTTCCCTAAATCGCTTCAGGCAAATGCCGGGATGGTTCCTTTGAAAGGGCACGGCCGATTTCCTTCCCCATCCTTCCCTCACCCGAGCTTGCGCTCCGTCTCTAATGACCTCGTTGTCGACGGGACGTTAAACACTAATATCCTCCTCCTCTGTCAGTCAACAGACAAGGTCGGCCTGTACGCTTTTGTGTTGTACATCTCCCTTCACGTTTCCACTTCACTATCACATCGGAAACAGTGGACCTAGAGATGTTTAGGAGTGTGGGAACCTCTCGTACGGACGTATGACACAAGTGACACCCAATCACCTGACCATGCTCGAAGTCTGTGACTTCCGAGGAGTGCCCCATTCTGCTCTCTCACGACATCTAATGACCACTGAGGTAGCTGATATGGAGTACCTGGCAGTAGGTGGCACCACAATGCACCCAGTATGAACAATGCATGTTTTTGGGGGTGTCCGGATACTTTTGATCGCATAGTGTACGTACATCACTATAATTAAACATAGTATCCCAAAACTTTTGATCAAAACCAAAATGAGAAATCTGATGTTCCTCCTGTGCTACATTATTAACAGTGTTGTTGTTGTCTAATTGCAAGTGTAAATTGGGGGTCCTGTACTTGTTTCCTCGCCCCAAAACTGTGGACCTTCATTGAGGCGGACTGCCGTTTCCTGAGTAGTCACCTCTATGATTGTTTCTTCTATTAAATTGCCCATGGTTATCCTCATTATTCCTGTTTTCCTAATGTTCAAAATTTCTGTATCTATTAACATTTGGACCCTGATAGAAGTTACCATTATCTGTGTTTCTGTAGTTATTACCGTTGTGATCTCTATCATTTCGATTGTTATGGTACATACTTCTTTCTACTGCCTTATCCACCCTGTCAACATATTGTAAAAATTGTTCAAGACAATCATCAGGTCCGGGTGCTAAATCCCATTGCAGCCTTTCTCGTAATCTCCTTTTTTTTAGTGCATCAATCAATGTCATGTCTTCACATGGTTTGTCAAGGTGTGTTAATTTCTTAAGTTGATTCTTACAAAACACTTTCAGAGTACCATCCCTATTCGTATAACTAGGACCATTCAAAAAATTCTCCCCGGCTCAGCTTCCAACCAAAATTTATTTAAAAAACTTTTTCAAAACTTTGATATGCTCCCACTGGTTTAAATTTAGATTTACCCAAGACAGAACTTCGCATTCATGACATATTTTAACAAATTTAATTTTTTGATCGTCACTCATGCCTGACACAAAACTGTCTCTACAGTAGTACAGAAAATCCATTGGATGTAAATTGTCTGATGGTTGGAAAACTTTTGATTGGATCGTTGGACCATGCAGTACCTTTTTTTGAATACAGATTTTTGTGAAAACAATTTTTGTGAACTGCCAAAATTTTTTGATTAAACATTCACATTAATTTGCATTCTGTTTTCAACATTTAACATTTTTTGACCTAAGCTACTAAAGTTCTTTTCCATTTTTTCTGCTATGGCCTTCTGTTGAACTCTGACACCATTAACATTCTTCTGATTTGTAGACTTGCCAATAAACTTATTTTCCAAAATAATAATTTTACTTTTTAAGACTTCAATTTTTTCATTCAGACTTTTTAATCTTTCTGACAACCCCTTTTTTTAAGACATCAGCTTTTTCATTCAGACTTTTTAATCTAAATGGTTAATGGAAAATCTCATATAAAGATGTGAAACAAATACTAACAAAGAGATAGAGGGGCTGGCCAGTACTTACCTCAGCTCAGTACAGCCGATAGATACACATAAAACAGAACTGAAAATTTACGTTCCTAGCTTCCGGAACAAATGTTCCTTCATCGGGGAGGAGAGAGGGGAAAGAAAGGGAAGAAGGGAAAGGAGATTCAGTTACTCACAACCCAGGTTATGAAGCAACAGGGAAAGGAAAATAGGGAGGGTAGCAAGGATGGAGGCATGGTTGTCAGAGGGAAGCCCAAGATATTCTACTGTAAGTACTGTGCCAGCTTCAAACGAAAGAGGATGCATACAGAAGTAAAGAGGTATATAGTATAAAGATAAACACAACTATGTAGGATGAAAAGACGCGTGAATGGCTAAAGAGGAAAGGGAAAGAGGAGAAGACTGAAGAGTGAATGGGAGTGAGGTTGTTTAACGTAGGTTCAGTCCAGGGGGATGGCGGGATGAAAGGATGTGTTGGAGTGCAAGTTCCCATCTCCGCAGTTCAGAGGGACTGGTGTTGGGTGGGAGAAGCCAAATGGCACATACGGTGTAGCAGGTTCCTAGGTCCCTAGAATTATGCTGGACGGCATGCTCCGCTACTGGGTATTGGGCATCTCCTAGGCGGACAGTCCCAATTCAGTCCTAAACCTCTTATCCAGATCCCTCTCTCCTCCAGAGACATCTGTTCTATCAAAAGGCTTAACCTTTAGCTCCACACCTAAATACAACCACACTGCCCTGTTTAAAGATCTCCTCTCATTCACCCGGAGCCTCAACTGGAAATATCACTTCACTACCCAAACACAGCCCGCAAATACTAGACCCAGTGTTGAACCCTGTCTAGAACAGTTCCGACTGCCTTCTCAAAGGGATCCTCCTCCCCTCCCCCAAAACCATCCCTTGCAGACATTTCAGGAATTCCTCACATCCAGTGTTGCCTCCCAGTCCTTCTTGAAGAACATCCCGACAACCCCCAACATCACTCCAGCTGAATCCCGTGCCATTAAGGAGCTGAAAATAGACCGCTCTATTGTCATCCTCCCTGCGGATAAAGGCTCCACAACTGTCGTACTTGACCATGTGGAGTATGTGGCAGAAGGACTGCGTCAACTCTCTGACACCTCAACCTACAAAGCTGTTACCCAGGACCCCATTCCCTCCATCCAGACTGAGCTGCAAAAAATCCTAAAAATCCAAGGTCCCTCACAAGGCCTCACAACGGCTTCCATAGACTTACTCACTCCACCTGAGCCACGTACCCGTACCTTCTACCTATTACCCAAAATCCACAAAGAGAACCATCCTGGCCGTCCCATTGTAGCAGGCTTCAAAGCCCCAACCGAACGTATCTCAGCTCTGGTAGACCAGCACCTACAACCTATCACTCGCAGACTCCCATCCTACATCAAAGACACAAACCACTTCCTAGAATGCCTCAAATCCATTCCCACTCCTCTCCCACCCGAAACCTTTCTTGTCACCATAGATGCTACTTCCCTTTACACAAACATCCCACATACCCATGGTCTCTCTGCCCTTGAGCACTACCTCTCCCAATGCCCACCCGAAGATCTTCCAAAAACCTCGTTCCTTATCACACTTACCAACTTCATCCTCACCCATAATTACTTCACTTTTGAAGGCCAGACCTACAAACAAATCAGGGGAACGGCCATGGGAACCAGGATGGCTCCGTCCTATGCCAACCTCTTCATGGGCCGCATGGAGGAGGCTTTCCTGAAGACCCAACAGCTGCTTCCCCTGGCCTGGTATAGGTTTATAGATGACATCTTTGTGGTCTGGACTCATGGTGAAGAAACACTCCTTAATTTCCTCCATAACCTCAACTCCTTTTCGAATCTGAATTTCACCTGGTCCTTCTCCAAAACCCAAGCCACCTTCCTGGATGTTGACCTTCATCTTGTTGAAGCTCACATCCACACCTCTGTCCATATCAAACCCACAAACAAACAACAGTACCTTCACTTTGATAGCTGCCATCCTTTCCACATCAAACGCTCCCTTCCCTACAGCCTAGGTATTCGTGGCAACCGTATCTGCTCCAGTGACGAATCCCTCAACAATTACACCAATAACCTGACCAGTGCTTTCCTCTCCCGCAACTATCCTGCAGACCTTGTCCACAAACAGATTTCCCGAGCAATACATTCCTCCCCGTCCAACAACAATGTTCCTACCCCCAGACCACACAGAAGCATCCCCCTTGTCACCCAATATTATCCTGGCCTCGAAAACATCAACAAATTACTCCGCCAGGGATATGACTTTCTCAAGTCAGCCCCTGAAATGAGATCATCCCTTGACAAAATTCTCCCTACACCACCCAGAGTTGCCTTTCGTCGCCCCCCTAACCTCCGTAACATCCTTGTTAAACCCTACAATATTCCCAGACTACCTTCTCTACCCAGCAGTTCCTACCCCTGTAAACGACCCCACTGCAAAACCTGCCCCATGCATCCCCCCACAACCACCTACTCCAGCCCCGCTACTGGTAAAACATCCACAATTCAAGGCAGGGCTACGTGTGAAACTACACATGTCATTTATCAACTGACATGCCTGCACTGCACAGCCTTTTACATCGGCATGACAACAACTAAACTGGCTGAGCGCATGAACGGACACAGACGAACTGTCCGCCTAGGAGATGCCCAATACCCAGTAGCGGAGCATGCCGTCCAGCGTAATTCTAGGGACCTAGGAACCTGCTACACCGTATGTGCCATTTGGCTTCTCCCACCCAACACCAGTCCCTCTGAACTGCGGAGCTGGGAACTTGCACTCCAACACATCCTTTCATCCCGCCATCCCCCTGGACTGAACCTACGTTAAACAACCTCACTCCCATTCACTCTTCAGTCTTCTCCTCTTTCCCTTTCCTCTTTAGCCATTCACGCGTCTTTTCATCCTACATAGTTGTGTTTATCTTTGTACTATATACTTCTTTACTTCTGTATGCATACTCTTTCGTTTGAAGCTGGCACAGTACTTACAGTAGAATATCTTTGGCTTCCCTCTGACAACCATGCCTCCATCCTTGCTACCCTCCCTATTTTCCTTTCCCTGTTGCTTCATAACCTGGGTTGTGAGTAACTGAATCTCCTTTCCCTTCTTCCCTTTCTTTCCCCTCTCTCCTCCCCGATGAAGGAACATTTGTTCCGAAAGCTAGAAACGTAAATTTTCGGTTATGTTTTATGTGTATCTATCGGCTGTACTGAGCTGAGGTAAGTACTGGCCAGCCCCTCTATCTCTTTGTTAGACTTTTTAATCTTTCTGACAAACCATTTTTTAGGACCAAATCTTATTACTAAGTTGCCTATATGGCCCATTTTACTATTGTTTTCAGACTGTTCTGTTTTCATTTCCTCTAATTTTGCCAAAACCAGCTTCAGAATATCAATTTTTACTGTTTCTTTGCTGACTATGCTTTCAATTGGTTCAAACATGTCCTGGCTGGATCCGACAGATTTCACTTCTACATTGCCAAACACACACACACACACACACACACACACACACACACACACAAAAACAAATGCACACCTCAGTTGCTTCATTTGTCTTGTGCACTATCTGTACCAATGTCACTGTGGTTGAAATGCTCCTTACATATTGAGTAAGGTATGTATGATTTGAATACTCTGTGGTAACTTTAAATCAGCTGTTCTAACACGGAGTATCTGGACCTTTGTTGATCCATGAAAACCTTGTAAGGGTCTACTGCAGAATTACTAAATACTAAAATGTGCTGGATTTACTCACAGAAGTTTTAAAGCAACTGTACTCAAATGATATGTTTCTACACATAGCATTTAATGATCAGTGTAGCTTGCGATTCTCGGTGGAGTAAAATTCCTGTATGTCTTTGTCATCCCTTTGGAGGTTTTGTTTGAATTGCCGGTATTGTGAACAACACTTCCCAAAAAAATAATGTTGATAAGTGAAATCAAAGTGATGTGAGAAAGAATTGTGGCCGTGAAGTTTAGGATCTATAGCTAGATTGCAGGTCAGGAGCTGTTACTGTTACAGTATTTAAAATTTCAGACAAAATTGAGGTAATGATAAATAGGTTAGAACTATGGATACCACATTTGCCAACTCAGAGCTATAGCCCATTTTCTAAGAAAATGATGGTGTTAATGCTAGCTCACATTACTGGACATTTTGCACTGCATTTAACTCTTTATGGGAGAGTTTTAAAGAACATTTTCCAGAATTTGGTTTGTCTAAAGACTATGTATTCAGCATGCACTTTTTATTGATTTGAGTGAATTGTGACAGCTGACTACTGCTGATCAGGAACGTTTCATCAGTATGTTTACAGTTGGAGATGTAAAATGAATTTTAAAGGAGCAAAATATTGCTAATGTTTGGAAATCGTTACTAGAGAATGATTCTACTGTAGCATTAAAAAAAAAAATTATGAAACACATGAGAAAGCATTTCTTCCTTAGCTTACATGAAAAATAAATGAAAGATACAGACTAAAAAAGTATACTGCACAACTTCCAGAAGTTCATTATGATATTAACAGCCTTATTAATTAGATACGGCATCAAGGTTACCACGAAAATACTTTGGCAGATATACACTTCATGCTGTAACTGTGTTCCTTTTTAATTAATGCTATTATTGGCAAGGAGTAGTTTGTTTGAGACCTTCATTTCATTCCCCCCCCCCCCCCCCCCCTCCCCAAAAAAAAATTCATACTAGTCTCCAAGCTGACCTTCCTGTCCTACCTCACATGTTGCAGTTTTATAAGAAAGTGTTTGTTTGGTCCCAGTTATTTGAAAATTCTGAGAGTACTGTCTGCACTTTGCAAATAAGACCTAATGAAAGAGGTGTACAGAATGAGCACTGTTTCCAGTCTTCATTCAAGGAGAGTACTACCTATTTCGACCACAGTCATAGACTCACACTTAATGCAAAGTCCAGTTGATATCTCTACAAATCCGGATAGCTTACCATTCACTTTTACTACATAGAGGAGGCACTGAACAGTGGACAGGCCCATTTAAAAGGAGATCTGGGTGTTTGGGTTGATAACACAATACATAGTCAACAGTATGTCGAGTGCATATTTATGTATCACAGCAGAGAAAAGAGGCTATTAGCAATCTGAGAAAAACTAAAACTCCAGTTGGTTATTATTTGGGTCCTTGTGTGGCAGTAGTTTGCATCAGCGCTTTACACATACTCATCTTTGACAGGAAAAATCATTTGTCAACTGGAAACCATGTGATTAGAGGTATACAATAATTGAAGCACATGAAAGTGCCTGTATGGCTCTAGAAAATTTCCAATCAGTTATTCAAATCAGCATAAAGCACTCTAGGCATTGAAGGCATTGTGAGAGAGTAGTTTATGGCACTCACAGCATACCATCCTTGTTGTACTACAGTTTAATCAGTCTTGTTCGACAGGCTGACAAATACCATCCAGGATGAAAGCCACTGTGTTTGACTGCCGAATTAAATCCATGCTATAGGCAAGGAATTGTTATGTTGATGAATACAAGCACAGTTCACTCAGCCGTGAGAAGGCAACTGAAGAATTATAGTTATAATTGCATTCCCTTGAAATACTGATGTTGTTGGCTAAATGAGTGACCATCAGCTCCTCAAATACTGTAATTGAATGACATGTTAAACCAAGGAAGAATAAATTGTTAATTGGCAGGTAAAAGCCTTACAAGATGATAGTGTCATGCAATGTAAGCTCACCCCTGCCCCCCTTCCTAATTCACGAGAGATTTCTTAGTCATCTGCCTTAGATGATTTTGAAAGCGTGCTGAAACTTGTGCAGATAGTAAACATTCTGAGCTCTTACCCAAGATGATAGGAAGGAAATTATAATTTGCTGCATGTTGGATGGTGCATATTTCGTTGTGCTACCTAAGAATAAAATCACATACATGAGTTATAGTCTACATTTAGGCTTTCATTATGTTTATAATTGTATGTATTATTTGCTCCTATCTAAAAACGATTCTCTCTCTCTCTCTCTCTCTCTCTCTCTCACACACACACACACACACACACACACACACAGTGTGCCAGAGTCACTGCTTAGAGGTAGACAAATATCGGCACTTTTGTATACAATATTATAGCCCAGTTTTATTGTGTATATTGTTGTTTGAGAAAGCACATTTTAGGTATGAGAGTAAAAGGTACTCACCACATCTCATAATTAAATTTTAACACAACTTAACTGTAGTATTTTGGTGTTTACAACTTGTAACCTATTTGTTGTTGCAGTTTCTGATAGTGCTTCTGCAAGTGTTAAATTGTGTTGCTGAAAATACTTTTTGACCATTTTCTATAAATCTAAAAAAGAAATTTAAAATGAAGCCGTAGCAACCTGCTTAAGTCTCAGTACCTTCCATGATCACGTTTTAGATATTCTTTTGTCCAAAAAAGTTGTCAATTAGTAGTTTAGGGAGCTGACTTTGTAAAAATTTGTCTTTTCAGATTGTTTATTTCAGGATAACTTTTGTACTACACACTAGTGTAATGTGAAGTAAGGTAACGGAGTTCAGAGTTCAACAATGTTCATATCTTCAAGAATAATGAAAAAGTGTAAAACACTGTCTCCCATGTTAATTCTCTGGCAAAAATATCTGGCAAGCAGCTTTAATTTTCTTTAGCTTCTCCGTCTGTCTTTATGCACTCATACACACTGCAGTACACGCACGTGCACACTGATGTGAATGTCGGTGTTGTTCGCAGCAAGCGTGCGTGTGACCGTGCATGTCCCTGCGGGCAGAGTTCGAGCCGGACTCAGCACAACTGCTACACATTAGTCTGTATGAGTGTATGTACTAGTCACTTTCTTGCGGCTGCTAATGTAGCAATAACTAGCACTGATCACACATGACATGTTTAGTTGCACAAGGCACTGTCACTAATCTGCCCATAATTAATGTGTTTACTAAATTTTACCCTTTTGTAGTGGCTTCCTTCTGTGATGGTTATTTCGCACATGTAAATTAGAAGATATTTTTTTTCTTTTTCCCCCAGGCACTCACGAATACAGCCCTCTATATTTGTAAGACACATAAAGATTAACTCCAAGAAGAGATTTTAAATTTTCTTATCAGAATTTTAAAATACACCTTGCTTCTTACAACCTGTCATTTACAATAATAATTTTCAGTTTTCTTTGTCTTTTTGACTTTAATGGTGAAAAATCTTATTACAGTGTTAGAAGCTCAGGTAAAATGCACATACTGTTCCCACATAACTAGCAGGTGTATTTGCATGGCTAACATCACTGACAAGATAATGGTTAGTGTGGAGTGCAATTAATTACAGGAATGGTGGATGAAACATTTTGTGAAATGAGTGATGTGTTTTAATTTGATACTTCTGTCCTAACTAAAATAAAATTCCCTTCAGTGCAATTGCACTCACTGTAAAGGACGTACAGAAATATGCTTTCATTAAGGAAAAAAAATGAAGTTATCAGTGACTTTGTATGACAATTCAAAGAGGCACAAGGTAAAATAAGAGGTATTGAACTTTTGTTGCATCAAATAGTCAAAGTTGGGAGATGTTCCATTTGTAGTGTTAAAGAACTACTGAATAGATGAAATAGTCTATTTAATTTGTTTCTAACTTTAGAACTTCTTGCCTTTATATAACATTTATTGTCAAAATAATTCGCATTCCATAACCTTTTTTGAACATTGCTATAATGCAGACTCTTCTAAAGCAAGGAACTGTAGTTTCTTTTTTTATGCTTGGTTTGCTTGATACTTCGAGAGCTGTAAGAATCATAAATTCAACTGTAATCAAATTGATGATGATTGTAAAATAATAAACTATGGCTGTTACTCTCTGAGCAGGTAAATGCATTCATTGAAAAAATTATTTTTTATTTTTATTTGCGAAAATATTGATGATCATCATATAAAACCAACTTCATAATTTTCTCATAGCAGATGAGTAGACATAACCATTGTTGGTAATTGGATAATGAAAATATTTAGGAGAAATGAGGTTCATTGCTTTTTGTAAGCCCACCATGTGTGTAAAATAATTATAACAAAGTGAGTATTATAATATGCATCATGTACAAACAGTTATAGTTGTTTCAAATAAACTTACTGACTGTACATGGATGCCAATATTCACGTCTGTTTATTTGGTCATAGAATATCCAAAAAGCTATAGACTGCTGTCTTTATAAGAGATATTTTCAGCGGTCACCATAAAAGTTTTCTTCTGTATCGTATTCATGGAACACATTGTTGTATCAAAATACTTGTGCAGGAGCAGTTTGCATTTGTGGCTTACTTCAGGATCTGTATGACTGAAAACAGCAAAATTGATTTATGATCTATTCCAGACACCTTTTGAGACCTGTTCCACTGAAGTATGTGTTACTTAGATTTTATCTTGCCATGACAAGTTAGGTGCCATGTATTATGTGAGCTGTGTGTCTAAAGACAGGTGCTATCTGAATGAAACTTAGAATGGGACTGTTTGAAGCCTATGTCAGCTATAACTTTTCAATAAGCCACTAGCTACATATATGAAATAGGTAATTGCTAGGAACAGGATTGATAAAGTGGGTAACCACAGCCAGCAGACTTGGTGAGCACATCCAGCTTATGCATCAAGAAGTGTTTGTATTTTGCCACAAGTAAATTTATGTTGAAAAGCGTTCTCATTAACAGCATGTTCTTACTGACTAACAGTAGAATGTTTTCTTGTGTTTCAGAGCCTGCTGTCTATGAGGTGCCTATTGTTTTGAAGTAAACCATTGTCATTACACTTACCCATACCCAGTGTGAAAGCAGAACTAGAGATTCTGTGATGATACATGTTATTAATGTTGTGTGTGTATTGTTAACAGTTTAAAAAAACACTAATTAGAGATTTTTGTAAAAAAAAATGTTTGTTGTGCATTGCAGATTATTAACACTGTAATGAGAGAGATACAAATAACATGCCTGTGATATTAAGTATAACGTAGATGTTGTCTGCTATAAAATGTGTGTTGCAGTTACAAATTTGTCATTGTTAAATGTTTTGAAGTGAAATGTGTGTTTAAAATAACACATTTTTAAAATAATTATTTATGTTGTTGATGAAATTATATGAGTCTGTATGGACAGTGCCAAAGAAACCCCAGCAGGTATGTTATTTAGCCTTGGAGACTGTTACAGGTTAGTAGCAGTTCGAAAGTCTTATTCAACTTTTACTGGTGTGCAAAACCTAAAAGCCAAACTGTGCCACTGTTGGGGGCACTTTTTAAGGCAAAAAGAAAAAAAAAAAATGTTTGTCAGTATTAGGGCATTGCCTTTTATAATAAATACAGACTGTAGATAGAATTATAGAAACTTTAATTAGTACACCCATGCAAATTATATAAGGAATTAGTAGCTATTATCAAACACTTCCATAGTATTATAAACCTGTTGCCAAGCATTAAAGTGATGTGTCAGGTGCACTCCTGTTCTACAATAGCATTTTTAGTGTATTGTGTAAATGTGTGATATAAAAATGTGTTTGAGTAGGTTTTCTATTACGTGAGGACAAGAAAGTCCTCCATTTGTTTTTGGAGATTTAGACACTTTGAAAGAAATGAATCTTAACCAGGACATGTTTATGAACTTCTTTTTTCTTGCCGTAATATTATAAATGGCATTTTTAAATTTGATATGTTGATGAGTAATTTCTACAGTGAGTAAATTATAATTTTTGTTATTAATTGGCATTACAGACTGTTTAGTTTTGTTAGCAGCTATCTAATTGTGTGACAGTACTAGGGAAATTGACTGTGACAAAAAATACTGCAGCTGCACATATAGTGTACTAAAGAGATTAACATCAAATATGTAATTATTTTTTATGAAAAGTTATATTAAAATATGCCTTTTTTGCTCTTGTTTCACCTCGAAACCATGTATTTAAAAAGTATATTTTTATAGTGTGTTTTAAAATAATTAATCATTGCAGTTCATATAAATACCCATTGGAAAGGAAAAAGTTACACAGTCACTGTTTCTTCTTAAAGAACATTTGTTTGTACTTCCATTTTCATATATAGTTCATAATGTCATTTTGTCTATCATCTTTCCCACTGTATAAATTTCATGCTTTTGCCAGGCAACTATGCTTTCATACCTAATGAATAATGTTTAATCATATATGTATACCCATTTTCCTTTCTCTGTTTACATTCTTATTCTGTAACACAAAGCAATCATTATTCTGTGAAAACCCGCAGTTCTGTATGAACTTATTACTGCTTTGATGCCATACTTAAAGTACTTTGTTACCAACCAAAATGTGAACAATCATACACACAATTTTGTTTCACTTTCAGTAGTGGTATTTAGATGTTTGATAATGAACAACTGTCATCCGTAGTACTCCTTTTCATATCCTATGAATGGACTGTAAAGTTGTTCACTTGTTATTTACATTGAAGTTAATTGGTTCTGTTATATTTCAGCAGGAATTTACATGATATATGTTACAAAATTTTGCTTTTTGGTGTAGTAGAAAGTGTCCTTAACTATGAAATACGCATTGAATATGAAGGCTAATACTTCTGCCCCACCACCACCTGTTTTTATCCCAGCACTGTGTTTTAGAATTGGATGCTTACTTGCAGCTGTAAGTAAAACTAATAATTGTCATTTGCTGTGAAATGTGTGCTGATAGAAATTAATAACTCCAGTATAAAAACCACAACAATAATGATAGATTGCTACTTGCTACATAGAGAAGCATGATTCACAGACGCTACAATGAAAAAGAATGCTACAAATGGTGAGCATTTGGACTATGTCCTTCGTCAGAAGTAGAAAATTCACACAAGCACAAATCACACACACACATGGCAACTGTCATCTCCAGGTGCTAAGAACCAACTGCACCTTCATCTTAAGCGAGTAGCAATCTGGATGGGATGGGCAGTGAGGGTATGGAAGATGATTTGTGGGCTGGGGAAGGAGGGAGATAGCAGGGGAGTAGTTCGGTGGGGAGGGGGGGGGGGGGAGGAAGACACTAGTGCTACGTGTGCAAGTATGCAGGGGTGTAATGGTGGCAGAATAAGGCTGCTTGTTTAGCATGAGGAGGCTGTTCTGGCAGGGGGCAGGTGGGGAGGGGAGAGGTAGAGAATGGGAAAGGACTGTGTTGGCGCATCAATGGGATAGAAGGTATGTGCAGTGCTGGAGTGGGAGCAGGGAAGGGGATAGGCAGCTGAAGGACGGATACCGGTGAAAGTTGAGACCAGGGATGTTACTGAAATGAAGGATATGTTGCAGTGAGAGCTCCCATCCCTGAAATTTAGAAAAGCTGGTGTTTGTAGGAAGCATCCAGATGGCATAGGCTGTGAAGCAGCCATTGACGTGAAGCACATCATGTTTGGCAGCATGCCCAAGGGCTGGGTGGTCCAACTGTCTGTTAGCTACTGTTTGGCAGTGGCTATTCATATGGCAGACAGCTTGTTATTGTTTTACCCATACAGGATGTGTCATTTTGTTTGCAGCAAATTTGGTAGATCAAATGGTTCCTTTCATAAGGACTCTGTCTTTGATGGGGTAGGAGATGCCTGTGTCAGGACTGGAGTAGTTGATAGTAGGAGGATGTGTGTGGCATGTCTTGCATCTAGATTTGCTGTGGGGATATGAGCCTGTGGGGCAAAGGGTAGGGGTGGACAAGTACAGTGCTTAGGTTGGGTGAGAGGCTGTTTACAACTTTGAATGGGGTGTGGAGGAAATTACTCATTTTCAGGCATGATGAGAGGTATTAAAAAACCTGGTGGAGAAGACAGTTCAGTTGTTCCAGTCTTGGATGGTACCTAGTCGTCTCAAGAGGAGTGCTCCTTTGTGGCTGAACAATGGGTATGTGGAGACTGGGACAAGGCATATGAAATATCTGATGAATTTTGACTGTGCAGCTTAGTGCACAGAGACTTGAAACTGCCTGGCAGATTAATAATGTCTGTGTGATTGGGACTCAGACCAAGGATCTTCACCTTTCGGGGCAGGTGGTCTACTAACTACCCCAGGCAAATTAGGAAAAATTAGGGACATAATTTATAAAGTTTTGAGACTTTGGGAAAACACTCATAGGGGATGTAGTAGTAAGAAATAGAAAAAGTTTCCTCCCCCATTGGGAGAGCATTCCTCTCCACCACCCCTTATTTCAGTTTTTTATGTTTTTTTTATTTTTATGAAAATGGTTCATTTTTTGAAGATTTGTATTATAACAAATAATACTTTCCAAAGGTTATACACATATTTTAAACAAGGTAACCAATTTTCAAGTTGTTCTATATGGAAGACTGAAAATTCATTAGGCTATGAGTTTGGCATAAGTTCCAGATTTGATTTTAATTCAGTTGCATCTTTCTCATGTTTCTCCACAACTATATACATAAATAGAAACATATATAGGGTTTTCCAGGGGGAATGATCAATATTCAGGATATAACAGGAACAATCATCAAAGTAATAAAGGCTATTGTAAGGTACATCCCTTCTACTGAAAAAAAGTGTTCATAGCTTGTAAGGTAAACCCATGTTTACTAGGCTTTTGTGTTTCAAATGATCATTCCTGGCAAATTCTTCCTGGGTCACCCTGCATGTAGCACATAAATATTAATACTAAAATCTGAAGGTAAAACAGAGAGAGAGACATATTCCTTTTAAAACTGACATTTATTGATTCAGAACAATTCTGCTATGCAGATTTTTTCCGGTGTTAGGTATCTTAATATTTACACTGAAATAAAAATTATTTTAGAATTAATCAACAGTTACTGTCTTAATAACACATTTACAATTATCATATGTACATCACATATACAACTAAAATACCGCAGTATCTGTTGAATAAATAAGCTGGTGTATATAATTATTTGCAGAAAACGATCATCCAGATATTCTGTCAAATCACTGCAGGTCACATTAGCACAGCTTTGTCCTTGATAGCATTTGTGTTTTGTTGTGAAGCATAATTCAGGCTTCACACAATTGAATTTTCTTCCGCACCCTTGACTGCAGCCACGTGAAATGGGAGTAATATCTTGTCTGAAGCATGTGGTCATTTGACATGAATTGGGGAGAGGAATGACTTTGAGTCCTTCTTTGGAGGCATGCTGTGTCAAAATAGTGACAGGCAAATTAGAGTATGACAGCATTGCTTGCCTGACACAAAAGTATGTTAAAACACTGAAATCGGAAAGCATTTAAGGTGTCGTCACCAAGACTTATTCCTGTTTTTGTGTGGAAAGATAGGATGATGCTTTTGCTATGGCCTCAGGAGATAAAGTTTGATTGTTGAATATTCATGGAATTTAATGAAGATGCAGGAATCGATTGAATGTTTGAAAGCCCACAAATTACTTTTACCAAACATTGCTGAAGTGCTGTCGCTACCACTTACTGCATGAAGAAATAGGATTCCACAACATTTTTGGAGTGGTTTCTTTCTTTCAGCTTCCTAAGCTGCATTCTTCAGCACATATGAAAAAGTATTTTTTTGGAATTGAATGGGTAACACAAAGACGATCTTAAACTTCTATCATCTACTTGTGCAGATTTCTGCTTAACTACTTTCTTTACATTACATTGCTTAATATATTCACATCGACATACGTTGTGCACCTTGATCATTTCAGTGCTTTGTAAAAGAGTATGAGCTTCACCCTATTGTTCCTTGCTGACACGTATCCAAGTTTCTAACCCCTTCGTCACTTTTGATGTCTCTCCTTCCAAAATAGATTTACTGCGAATAAAACATGTGGTAGAGTTCAGCATTATTCTTCTGTCAGTTCATAGAAAAGTAAAGAGAGTAAGAAGAAACACTACATAACATAACAAACTGAACTGTCCTGCGTGGCTTTAATAAATTCACAACATAATACCAACTAAACTGGACACATATAGGGAAAAAACAGGGAACCTGAAACAGGACTTGCTGTATTCATTATTGGACACCTAATCCTGATTTCAACAATACCAAACAAACAAGAAATTTTATCAACTTGAAAACACACAATATATTTCCACATAGTTAAGTTTCTCCTTTCATTTTCATAACTGATTAAGCAATAAAAATTGCAAAAATCATTCATTAACAGAATGCTGTTCTAACTCTCATATCTCAAAAACTTTTTGCCTGACAAAATATGCACAAGTCCTTTTTTGTGTAGAACTTTGGAGGAAGATTCTTTTTTTGTAATTATAGTTTTCTTGTAAAAATGACCATTTTGTGCTAAAATTTAAAAAATTGTGTGTGTGTGTGGGGGGGGGGGGGGGGGGAGGGGGGGGGGGAAGAGTCAGGGGGATGTGCCCTCCCTACAGGGCAACAGCTCCAACCAATACACTCTATATACGAGGGGCATTTGAAAAGTCCATGCAATAATAAAAACTACTTGACATAGTCTCCTTTTAGACTCACACACTTCGTCCAACGCTGTTCTAATTTGTTGATCCCTTCCGAATAATAAGAGTTGTCCAAGTCTGCAAAATAGCTATTACTTCCTGCAATTGCCTCCTCTTTTGAATAAAATCTTTGTCCCACCAGCTATTTCTTCAAATTGGGGAACAAATAGTAGTCAAAGGGAGCCAAGTCTGGAGAATAGAGGGGATGTAAAATGAGTTGGCATCCTATTTCCAATAATTTTGTGCCCACAACTGCTGTGGTGTGTGCTGGTGCATTGTCATGAAGGAAAAGACCTTTTTTTGCAGTCCAATCGCCGTCGTCTTTCTTGCAGCTCGGTTTTCAAACAGACCAATAACAATAAATAATATGCACCTGTAATAGTTTAACCCTTTTCCAGATAGTTGATGAGGATTACGCCTTGCGAATCCCTAAAGACAGTTGCCATAACCTTTCCAGTCTAAGGAATGGTTTTCACCTTTTTTGGTGCAGATTCCCCCTTTGTAACCTATTATTTAGATTGTTGTTTGGTCTCAGAAGTATAGTAATGTATCCATGTTTCATACACAGTGACGAAACGACATTTCAAGTCCTGCAGGTTCTGAACAGCTGCAAACCATCCTTGCAACACTTCACATGATTCCGTTTATGGTCAAGCATTAACGATCGCGGAACCCATCTTGCGGATAGCTTTCTCATGTCCAAATGTTTATGCAAGATATTATGTACCAAATTCATTCGAGATGCCCACAGCACTAGAAATCTCACGCACCGTAACTCTTCTGTCATCCGTCACCATATCATGAATTTTATCAATGATTTCTGGAGTCGTAACTGCCAGAGGGCGTCCAGAACGTTCAGCATCATTTGTGCCCATATGGCACTCTGAAAATTTTGAAACCACTTATAAACTGTTCTAATCGAATGTGCAGAGTCACCGTAATGTTTATCAAGTTTCTCTTTAGTCTCCTGAGGTGTTTTGCCTTTCATAAAGTAATGTTTAATCACTACATGAAATTCTTTTTCATCCATTTTGTGACAATCATCAACTTCCTTGATTCACACAAATGCCAAACACAAAGAAATAGACCAATATGGCTGAAACTTGGTATGCATTCTTTCCAAAGATGCTACTAACTAAACATGACCTCGATACGTGCCGGTGGTGCCATCTCTCAGACTTTGCACGGACTTTTCAAACGCCCCTTGTAAGTATTTTCCTGAAGTTTCAAAACTTTATAAATTATTTCTCACATTCGTTCTAACTTTGACAAGTTTATCTGAGGGTATACCAACTAATCTATCAAAGCATAGCTCACAAACCTCCCTCACAGCTTTAGTTCCACCAGTATCTCATGTCCCACGTTCCAAACTCCACAGAAGTTTTCTTTCGTAGGTAGCAGATGGGGGTACTGGCAGAAGTAAAGCTTGCGGGGTGAAAATGAATTCTGGAAACAATCCCACATGCTGTGGCTAGGCCACATCTCCACAATATCACTTATTACAGTCCAGCAAGGTGTAAAGGAGAACTTCTGTGAAGTTTTGAAGGTAGGAGATGAGGTACTGGCGAAAGTCAAGCTGTGAGGATGAGGATGAGGGTGGATCATGAGACGTCTTTGGTTTTTCAGTCAGTAGAGCACTAGGTTGCGAAAGGCCAAGGTCCCAGCTTTGGGTCCTAGCCCATCACACAGTTTTAATCTGCCAGGAAGTTTCATGTGAAATCTTTTTCTGGACGAGGTTGGGCGGGTAATTTCTGTGTGTGACAGCCGCAGTGAGACCTGTGGCATATTTGAAGAGGAGCTGCTCACCACTACTTGTGCGATGATCGTGGATGGTTAGGCTATATCAAAGGGCCTTGTTGGTGTGGAATGGATGATGGATGTTCAAGTGTAGGTATTGTCATTGGTTGGAAGGTTTGATGTGGATGGAGCTACTGATGTAACCATGCTGGAAGTGGAGATCGAGGAATGTGGCTTATTTGGCTGAGGAGGATCATGTAAAGTAGATGGGGAGATGTTGAGGTTCTCGAGGAATTCGGATAGGATGTCCTCACCATCACTCCAGATCATGAAGGTGTCATCAGGGAATATAAAACAGATGAGAAGTTTTGTATTTTAGGTGTGTAAGGATTTCTTTAGATGGTACATGAATAGGTTAGCACAAGGTGGTGCCATGCAGGAGCTCATTGCTGTACTATGGCATTGTTTGTAGGTGATGTCTGCGAAGGAGATGCTTGGCCTTCCATTGTTTCATACAATATAAAAATTATTAATCATGCTGTATCTTCAGATTCTGATAAAGAGCTTTTCATCAGAACGGAAAGGAAACTTATACAGCTAGGGAATGGAAGAGGGGGTGTACATGAACTAATGAATGGAAGGGTGAAGCACATCCTTGGCTCAAATGAGATGTACAAAAACAATTATTATAAAAGCAGGCTATTATTTTCCCTTGAAAACACACACACACACACACACACACACACACACACACACACACACTCTAGTGTGAAAAGGGTTTTTCATTCTTGGTACCAGACAGAGAGGAAATGAAGAATAATTATCTGACAGAAAGTAACATGGGAAAGTTAAAAGTGAAGCATGTATGTAACTTATTTCTGGTGTTCATTGATTTAAATGTCAATATTTGTGGTGCCATAGGAGATATAAAACAATAAACAATGGAGTGGATCCATGGTTTTCTTAGTAAGTTCATTAATAAGTTTTGATACACATCAATCCAGATTACTAGATAGAAGTGTGATAATGGTTTATCTTTCATAGAACATAATCAATAATTGTCAAGTATGGAAAAGATTTTTGGAAGTGATCACTGGAGTTGCAGCAGGATGTACAACTTGTTATTCAGCAGTATCTACAAATGTTTCCCAGTTGCACTTTTTCTTCTCCACTGAGGTGAGAGGGAACAGTTGAGACAGGAAGGTACAAATTCATCCTAAAAAGTCAAAAGATTATGAAATCAAACAATGGAAAATCCAGGAAGGAATGTTGCTACTCACCATATAGCGGAGATGCTGAGTCGTGATAGGCGCAACAAAAAGATTCACACAATTAAAGCTTTCGGCCATTAAGGCCTTTGTCAGCAGTACACACACACACACACACACACACACACACACACACACACACACACACACACACACTCTCTCTCTCTCTCTCTCTCTCTCAAGTAAATGCAACTTGCACACATGTCTGCAGTCTCAGAGAACTGAAACCACACTGCGAACAGCAGCACCATTGCATAATGGGAGTGGTGACTGGGTGAGGGTAAGGAGGAGGCTGGGGCGGGGAGGGGGAGGGATAGTATGGTGGGAGTGGCGGAAAATGAAGTGTTGCGGTTTAGACAGAGGGCAGGAGAGAACGTGTGGAGGCGGGAGGGGGTAAGTAGCGGAAAGGAGAGAAATAAAAAGAAATTAAAAGACTGGGTGTGGTGGTGAAATGACGGCTGTGTAGTGCTAAATGTTGCAGATGTTTGTAGTAAGTAGGTGTTTTAACGTATAATGTTTGTTTGTTTGTGGATGAGCATGAAAATGAAAAGAATCCATGTGTTGATACATAGCTGTTTCATCACTAAAGAAAGAAAGAAAGAAGAAAATTGTTTTTGGATTAAAGGAGACCACTCCCCAAAAAACAGAAGTGTTGAGTTGCCAATAGGCATGCACAAAAGAAAGAAAACTTGCTAGCTTTCGGGGTTATCCTTTGATTAGCTAAAGGGAAAAAAACACACCACACATGGACAGAGATGTGTGTGTGTGTGTGTGTGTGTGTGTGTGTGTGTGTGTGTGTTTTGTACTCTAGTTTGTCAAAGGGTAAGGATAATTCCGAAAGCTAGCAAGTTTTCTTTCTTTTGTATGTGCCTTCTGACAACTCAGTGCTTCTGCTTTTCAGTGAGTGGTCTCGTGTAAACCAAAACTATTTATGTTGTACAAGAATTTTCCTACGACCCATAAGAAAATTAGTCTAACTTTGTCACTGAGCTATCATAAATGTATTTTGCATTTAGTGCATAACACTGCACATCTGGGGCTATCTGAAATTTAATCATAAGGCAAATAATCTATAGTATAAATAAGATTTGAAAGCCAAAATGTTTCTCATCTTGCATATAAAATTATTTCTTTCCGCCAAAAATTAAAACTGACTTTCCTCATCGTCATAGTGCCACATGGTTATTGGCCCTCGGAACAGACATGAATGAGGTAAATACAATCGGACAAGGCAGGAAAAAAAGAAATATAATCATGATACACCAATGACATCTGTGAGTTGGAGGAAATGGACACAAAGAAAGAGGGTAGAGATCACTTTTTATGGATGACTGCTAGGAGAAGGAAACAAGCAAAGAATGGAGTAATGAAGTGATAAATGTGGGACTGCTACTTAAGGAGTGGATATAGACTGAGTGCATGAAAGTGAGTTAAACCTACAGTACTAATGGTTAATTGGTGATAATGTCACGTCAGGAAGATTCATTTGGGAGGATAGTGAAAGACGCATTGCAGCTGTACTGTTTATTAGAAAAGCTTGTACAATAAGAGGATGCTGTGACTAATTGAAGAGACTGATCTGTGTTTTTAATTTTTGTTGTAGCTGTCGTGTGATAGCAATAATACTTTGTAAAGCTGTGCATAGATATGACTGCATGTATTCTGCCAGTGATTGAACTGATGTATATGGGGCATATGGATGAATGGAGAATATCTTTCACTGGAATTTAGTTACTAAAAATGTCATAGGTGAGTAATTTACAAATAGTAATAATGTCTCACACCCATACAGCGAATACTGGGAGAGAGAAATATAGCCTGACTGTCTTGGGTTAAACAAAACAATTCTGGACGATATTGTTGGGACAGTTCCAAATGTAAAAGGATAAGGTAATCGTGTCATTTGAGACCAGGTCCCTTGAATATCTAGGTAAGCAATATGGGAGGGAAACTTGACAGAGAATACAAAATGTAAGCCCCGTTAAAACTCAAAAGTACATGCAGAAATCGAGAGGCATGGCTTGTGTGTTATCAAGATTACTTTTTCTTGTAAACCTCTTGGGCATACAGCTGGATTAATTGATAATTGTAGAACAAATTTTCAATGGCATAAGGTGCCATCA
This sequence comes from Schistocerca americana, assembly GCF_021461395.2. NCBI lineage: Eukaryota > Metazoa > Arthropoda > Insecta > Orthoptera > Acrididae > Schistocerca > Schistocerca americana. The sequence continues at coordinate 482,657,437 of NC_060119.1, forward strand.
TCATCAGGTTACTCCAGTAACGTGATGGTGATGGACCATTACACCATTGAAAATTTGTTCTACAATAATCAGTCGATCTGGCTGCATGCCTGAGAGACTCTCTGTCAGCATATTCATAGGTAAAATCTACTAACACACGTGAGATGATTGTTGGTGGAACTAGTATGATATTTGAGAAGATAGCGAATGTACATCATTAATGAGCATGAAGATTATGACATCTAATACAGAATTTTTGATTTGGTGTAGAGTCGTGAAAATTTCAGAAAATTGATAGTGTTTGATGAATTGTTCATAATTAAGGGATTGTTATATATCATTTATATGATTTGAGAGAAATGCTTTGGCCCACAATCTAACCAAGCTGCCAGCAAAAGAATAGGGTTACGGGGAATGAAATCCTATGAACAGAGGAGTTTTGTTGAACTGAATTTTTCAATTTCACTAATGTTTAGTCTCAAAGTTCTTGATTATAAGTTTGTAGGAAAAGATAGATTGCTACTTACCATAAAGAAGAGACATCAAGTTGCAGACAGGCACAATTAAAAGAAACTCAATATAGCTTTTGGCCACAGCCCTCATCAGTAAACACACACACACACACACACACACACACACACAAGCAAGCAAGGGCACATGACTGCCAACTCCAGCGTCTTGAGCTGGATGCTGGAGCTGGCAGTTTTATGTGTGTGTGTGTGTGTGTGTGTGTGTGTGTGTTTACTGATGAATGCTGTGGCCAAAAGATATATGTGAGTGTCTTTTAACCGTGCCTCTCTGTAACTAGATGTCTCTATCCTACATTGTTGATACTCTTACCTGGAGTTTCCATTGTTTGATTATAAATTTGTCATTTCTGATGTGAGGGCATGTTTATTAGTGGGAAATCACTGTTTCCGTTTGCTTAGTCTCTTGCACAAAGTTTATTGCTGATATGAAATCACTCACCTAAATAGAAGGCTAATTTAAATCAAATTATGATGTTGAGTTTATAATGTGAAGACTATTTATTAGTGGGAGATTAAATTTAGGCAGGGAGAGAATAGAAGCTTTTGAAATGTGGTTTTACAGAAGAGTGCTGAAGATTAGATGGGTAGATCATGTAAGTAATGAGGAGATATTGAAAAGAACTGGGGAGAAAAGAAATTTGTGAGCAAGAAATGAATACATTAAGCATGTTCAGAAGGACGTGGGCTGCAGTACTTATTCAGAGATGGTTTGGCTTGCACAGTACAGAGTGGCAGAGCTGCCTCAGACGTCTTTGAACTGAAAGCCACTACAAGAACAGTCTCTTACACAAAGCATATTGCTGATCACGATATCACTCATACAAAGAGAAGAGGTAATTTAAATCAAGTTATGATGCTGAGTTGTACAAATGCGTTGGGGAGTCTCTTAACACCTATCCTGTGCAAGTGTCAAGGTATGTTTCTAACCAATATAATTTATGTTAGGTATTGTCTGCTGCATGTCCAGTCTGTAAGCCATTTATATTCTGGGATGGGGGAGAGGTTGTATGCACATTACAGTCTTTGTCACTGTGTTGCTTCTCTTTCTTCTTTCCACATGTTATGAGCCCTCACCTCAAGTTCCGAGAAACAGGCAGGTGCATTGTTCCTTGTGTGTTTTTTTCTTTGAGGGGTGGTCCATATACTTAGTTTGTTGGAGAATTCATGCACTGGAATTCAGAGAGAGAGGCCATCAAAGTTCCATAATGATCTAAACCAAACACCCTCTGCAATTTCTTCTCAAGATGAACATTGTTGTCTCTCCATATTGCTGAGGGCTTGAGACCTGATGGTACACTTAACAAATCAGATATCGCCAATCTCTTGTTCAGTTCAAATGGTATGAGGAACTGCTGAGTGGATGATGTTAACTGCTTCTGCAGTTAACACTGACATGTTCTGAGGGTGGGAGTGTGACCACTTTGCATGGAGATCAGAATACAAGAAAGCATTACTCACATACTGTCTAACTTTCAGCCTGTCAGTGAATGTTTCAGTTACATTCGCCACTGAATTTGCATGGTTATAGATCTTATGTTATTAATGTTGAACAGATAAATGTTTCATGAAGTGAGTAACTGAGATAAAGAAATTTTGAAGTGCTGATTAGATCGGTAGGAAGTGTTCCTGTGAAGTAGTACTTCTTGTTTTGAGAGAGAAGCTGTAATCTCTGCGAAGAAGTTCCTCCAGCTCAGTAAATTTCTGAATAATTAGAGGCTACTAAGTTTTTAATCTATACAACAAAAATTTGTCTACAAGGAAATGCTGTAAAGTATGAAGAGAGGTTTCTGCCCCTTCTAAGAGCCGAAAATTGGTCAGTGGGGAGGCAAATTCGTGATACAGACTCAAATGCAATGGTACTGCCTTTTCTCTCATTTGGTGAGCTAACTTGATTCTGCTGTGATGGATCTGTTTATTCCAGGTATCCTATGTAGACATTGTCTTGAAGCATAGTAAATATTTTCTCTGCAGTGATTACATGCTGTGTGAGGTACAAGGCCACTACTTTCACGAATATCATGGTGCATTCATTGCAGCATATGAGTAAATGTTGCTGTTCTCAACACCAGCCCATGAATCCTCTTGAGCTTAAAAATATGAACTTTACCACATAGATTTTTTAACATATATCCATGCGACCCTCCCCTCATGAACCATGGACCTTGCCGTTGGTGAGGAGGCTTGCGTGCCTCAACGATACAGATAGCCGTACCGTAGGTGCAACCACAACGGAGGGGTATCTGTTGAGAGGCCAGACAAACGTGTGGTTCCTGAAGAGGGGCAGCAGCCTTTTCAGTAGTTGCAGGGGCAACAGTCTGGATGATTGACTGATCTGGCCTCGTAACACTAACCAAAACAGCCTTGCTGTTGTGGTACTGCGAATGGCTGAAAGCAAGGGGAAACTACAGCCATAATTTTTCTCGACGGCATGCAGCTTTACTGTATGGTTAAATGATGATGGGATCCTCTTGGGTAAAATATTCCGGAGGTAAAATAGTCCCCCATTCGGATCTCCGGGCGGGGACTACTCAAGAGGACGTCATTATCTGGAGAAAGAAAACTGGCATTCTACGGATCGGACCCTGGAATGTCAGATCCGTTAATCGGGCAGGTAGGTTAGAAAGTTTAAAAAGGGAAATGGATAGGTTAAAGTTAGATATAGTGGGAGTTAGTGAAGTTCGGTGGCAGGAGGAACAAGACTTCTGGTCAGGTGAATACAGGGTTATAAATACAAAATCAAATAGGGGTAATGCAGGAGTAGGTTTAATAATGAATAAAAAAATAGGAGTGCGGGTAAGCTACTACAAACAGCATAGTGAACGTATTATAGTGGCCAAGATAGACACGAAGCCCATGCCTGCTACAGTAGTACAAGTTTATATGCCAACTAGCTCTGCAGATGATGAAGAAATTGATGAAATGTATGATGAGATAAAAGAAATTATTCAGGTAGCGAAGGGAGACGAAAATTTTATAGTCATGGGTGACTGGAATTCGAGTGTAGGAAAAGGGAGAGAAGGAAACATAGTAGGTGAATATGGATTGGGGCTAAGAAATGAAAAAAGAAGTCGTCTGGTAGAATTTTGCACAGAGCATAATTTAATCATAGCTAACACTTGGTTCAAGAATCATAAAAGAAGGTTGTATACATGGAAGAATCCTGGAGATACTAAAAGGTATCAGATAGATTATATAATGGTAAGGCAGAGATTTAGGAACCAGGTTTTAAATTGTAGGACATTTCCAGGGGCAGATGTGGACTCTGACCACAATCTATTGGTTGTGAACTGTAGATTAAAACTGAAGAAACTGCAAAAAGGTGGGAATTTAAGGAGATGGGACCTGGATAAACTGGGTAAACCAGAGGTTGTACAGAGTTTCAGGGACAGCATAAGGGAACAGTTGACAGGAATGGGGGAAATAAATACAGTAGAAGACGAATGGGTAGCTCTGAGGGTTGAAGTAGTGAAGGCAGCAGACGATCAAGTAGGTAAAAAGACGAGGGCTAGTAGAAATCCTTGGGTAACAGAAGAAATATTGAATGTAATTGATGAGAGGAGAAAATATAAAAATGCAGTAAGTTAAGCAGGGAAAAAGGAATACAAACGTCTCAAAAATGAGATCGACAGGAAGTGCAAAATGGCTAAGCAGGCATGGCTAGAGGACAAATGTAAGGATGTAGAGGCTTATCTCACTAGGGGTAAGATAGATACAGCCTACAGGAAAAGTAAAGAGACCATTGGAGAAAAGAGAACCACTTGTATGAATATCAAGAGCTCAGATGGAAACCCAGTTCTGAGCAAAGAGGGGAAAGCAGAAAGGTGGAAGGAGTATATAGACAGGGTCTATACAAGGGCGATGTACTTGAGGACAATATTATGGAAATGGAAGAGGATGTAGATGAAGATGAAGATGAAATGGGAGATACGATACTGCGTGAAGAGTTTGACAGAGCACTGAAAGACCTGAGTCGTAACAAGGCCCCGGGAGTAGACAACATTCCATTAGAACTACTGACGGCCTTGGGAGAGCCAGTCCTGACAAAACTCTACCATCTGGTGAGCAAGATGTACGAGACAGGCAAAATACCCTCAGACTTCAAGAAGAATATAATAATTCCAATCCCAAAGAAAGCAGGTGTTGACAGATGTGAAAATTACCGAACTGTCGGTTTAATAAGTCACAGCTGCAAAATACTAACGCGAATTCTTTACAGACGAATGGAAAAACTGGTAGAAGCAGACCTCGGGGAAGATCAGTTTGGATTCCGTAGAAAAGTTGGAACACGTGAGGCAATACTGACCTTACGACTTATCTTAGAAGAAAGATTAAGGAAAGGCAAACCTACATTTCTAGCATTTGTAGACTTAGAGAAAGCTTTTGACAATGTTGACTGGAATACTCTCTTTCAAATTCTGAAGGTGGCAGGGGTAAAATACAGGGAGCGAAAGGCTATTTACAATTTGTACAGAGACCAGATGGCAGTTATAAGAGTCGAGGGGCATGAAAGGGAAGCAGTGGTTGGGAAGGGAGTGAGACAGGGTTGTAGCCTATCCCCGATGCTATTCAATCTGTATATTGAGCAAGCAGTAAAGGAAACAAAAGAAAATTTCGGAGTAGGTATTAAAATCGATGGAGAAGAAATAAAAACTTTGAGGTTCGCCGATGACATTGGAATTCTGTCAGAGAGAGCAAAGGACTTGGAAGAGCAGTTGAACGGAATTGACAGTGTCTTGAAAGGAGGATGTTAACATCGAGTATAGATTTAAGCGTCAGGAAGTCGTTTCTGAAAGTATTTGTATGGAGTGTAGCCATGTATGGAAGTGAAACATGGACAGTAAATAGTTTGGACAAGAAGAGAATAGAAGCTTTCAAAATGTGGTCCTACAGAAGAATGTTGAAGATTAGGTTGGTAGATCACGTAACTAATGAGGAAGTATTGAATAGGATTGGGGTGAAGAGAAGTTTGTGGCACAACTTGGCTAGAAGTAGGGATCGGTTGGTAGGATATCTCCTGAGGCATCAAGGGATCACAAATTTAGCATTGGAGGGCAGTGTGGAGGGTAAAAATCGTAGAGGGATACCAAGATATGAATACACTAAGCAGATTCAGAAGGATGTAGGTTGCAGTAGATACTGGGAGATGAAGGAGCTTGCACAGGATAGATTAGCATGGAGAGCTGCATCAAACCAGTCTCAGGACTGAAGACCACAACAACAACAATCTATGCGACTGTGGTAAACTGATTGGGTTAATTTTTGTACAAGCATCATTATCCCCTCCTCAATCCATTTGATAATCAGTTTGCAAAACTTAATTTGTAGCTTCATAACAGTTCAAGTCACATCATGGGTTCAACTTTTCTCACACAGTGCAAATTATCGTAATTTATGAGGATTTTGTCTGAATATTTTGTCAACCACTTGCATATTTTCTTCTGTTCTGGATTCCTATTATCTTCTACAAAACTTGTACTCATGTATTTTGAACATTACTTTTTGCTGCCCTGTGCATCTGGTAAGGCATAAGATCATTACTCTGTTCATCATCTATACTTGCACAGGAGACTGCTGTACTTCAGAACATGATGTCAGTTACACCCAGTCATGTCTTGCTGAACAACGAGCCATGGTTTGTCAGTGGTAAAATTTTGCAGTTAATAAAAATATTGGTATTATTTGATGAACAATAGTGAAGACTTCTAAGTAATTTCCTGTAGGAAGTTAATTTTCACATACATTATTTGCTGTGAGAGGTCTCCCCAATGTACCTTATGATAAACGTGGATACATCTTACGAGGTGGTAACACCACTGTCTCCTATTTATCGCAGAAACCTTCTTTTTGAAGTGTATCTATCGTATTGGTTGTACTAGGTGAAGATTAAAAATTATGCTAAAAATCTCTACAGGCTTCATGCAGTATTTAGTGGGTTACTTTGTGAGAATTATTATGATGACATCTGAACTCTTGCAGAGCTAAATTTGCAGAATGTTCACCAAATTACTGTACATATTTTTAGAAAATTAATCTGAGAAACTGATGATTCACAAAATGTTGTAAAAATTCATGGGATTAGTACCATAAAGACAGATAACTGTTAGTTATAAATAATTTTGTTGCAAAGAAATTTTTACAATAATGATTTAATGCAAATGACCCATGTTGGTGGCTTTGACAGCCATCCAATACTGGGCATCACCATTTTGATAGATGGAACTGAATATCAGATGTCTCCTCCGTTCCACAAATGCTTTAGCAACCTAGATTAATCTGCTATTTCCAGCAGATACATCACCAGTTCATGCAGTGAAATGACGTTGAAATATTTAGTAATAAAGGGTGAGATTACGTGATGTTTGTCCTATTACAAAGAGTGAGGTGGCATGTAACAAAATTGAATAATTCAACCTGGGGTACGGTAACGGTGTTTATCATTGTTGAATGGTTGATGGGCAAGGTGAGAGTTCGTAGAACAACCATGACTAAATAATTTTGGCTGGCCACACAATGTGGTCCAATCTCCAATCATGAAGGTGTTAAAATTTTCATAGAGGACAATATGTAGGATATGCTATGAATATCTACCAGTAATTTAAAAAAGATAATTGGAAACGTAGGAGGCAACAAAAAATTGTAATTTATATAAACATACCCAAAACAAAAGTAATGAAAATAGAAGAGGCACACAGCCCAATAAATATGACGCTACAGAAAAGAAGCCATAAGAAGTCGAGTCCTCACATACTTAGGAAATGGCATAGTGTAAATGAAAACTATGCCAGTGAAATAACAAAAAAATGTTTGCAGTTAAAAAAAGAATTGAGAAGAACAAATGCAGAATAAAATATAAGTATTGCTGACAACAATATCAATAAAAATTGAACTGAGACAGGGATTTGCAAGATTATTTATTTGGAGTGTAGTTACATCAGCAGAAAAATGCTTCTCTTGGACCACAAAGAAGGTGAATTCATCCCCCCCCCCCCCCCCCCCACCTTAAAAGACTCTGACAGAAAAGTGAGGAATTGGCTGTCTCCAATGCTCATCCCACCTTCCTCACCAAAAATTTGGACGTGCAATCATATTCGCACTATTTAACACGGAACATTGTAAATCTTTTTAACCAGTCTCTCTTTCATACTCAGCATCTCCCTCTCACTCCCACTGTCTATATATGTCTCTCTCCCACTGTCTCCTTTTTCTCAAATTGATTTACAGTATATCCCATTGCCACTGTTTTCTCTCACTTACACCGTCTCAATTCGTCTCCCTTTTCCATTGCCACAGTCTCCACAATACCTCAGCAGCTCAAAAGTTCTGATGGGTCCAACTTACTTTTCCCCCTCTACCCATGTGTTCAAAATTTCTTTTCAAAATGTGCCCTCCCTTATACCTACGCATTAAAGTACACTCCTCAATCCTATGTATGGTCTCTGCTCATCTGTTTTTCATTTCCACTGTGTCCTCTCTCTTTTGCTCTGACTGTTCCTGTCTACATTCATCTCTCTTTCTCTTTTACTGGCGGTGTCTATCACTGACTATCAATACACCACTGTTACTATCTCCATCCATCTGTCTTTCTCTTTCACTGCCATTTTCTCTCTCCCACCATCACTGTCTCCTCTCTCTTTCCCTCCCACTGGCAGTGCCTCATCTCTCTTCCACCATTATTGTCTCTCTGCAACTCTCTTTCAGCACAAAACAGCACAAATACATTCACATGCCGCAGCTTTTGGTGAGGAAGGCAGAATGAAGATTTAGGCACCTGGTTCGTGTCAAGCATTTTTTCCATTTTGTACTCTGTGCTCTTTATATCAAACGGATTCTATAGTTCAGTAAACATTCATATACTTCATACACACTGACTCATATAAACAACAAATAAGTATGCATAATCTTCTGGGTACTTTGGTCATTGATTTTAATTCATCAAAAATGTCTGGCTTATGTTTCATGTCTGAAAAGAGTAAAAATGTTGCTGGAAATATTTTACTGACTCTGCAGTCTTTACAGTTTTACATAATTTTTGTCGGTCATTTTAATTCTTTCCAGGCATGGTAAGACCTTTTTTACCCCAATCTTTGTCACTGCAGTATCACTTTGGATATATTTGTTTAGGTGTGAAGCGTTCATTATATACAGACAGTGCATCAAAGTTTTAAACATGAAAAAATGCTGACTAAAAACAGAGAGAGTGCACCAAAGCTTTATGGGTGTACGTCACTTAAAACTGCTTTTATGCCTCAGATTGGCTATTACATGCATACTTATGATAAATTTGAACTTGTGGATCTCTGTGATGGTTAATGATACCTAAAAAAGGTTCAGGATTCCACGAGAATGTCATCTTGAGAACATATGGTAAAAATTTTGATACTTCGCCATGAATATAAATTACAGAACGGACCATCCCACAACTGGTACTTTTTGTACCCAGAAACTCATATTTGGCTGGCTGAATTATTCTTTTCCAGTACTTCCGTTCATTCATAATATGAATGTTATTGCTTCAGTGCTTGCTAGATCTCTCATTGTGCAGATGTCTCCTGTGGTTCTCTGAAAGTAACGTGACACATGGAAACAGTATGAGGAAATCAGTATGTTAATCCATGATGACTTTATGTGATTATTCCATTTGTTGTACTGGCAGAGAGCCACAAAAGTGGCAGCAAATTTCATCTTTTAAACAGGACATGTGATTGATTGATAGTTGATATTTTTAAAATTTTGTGATTCTAATTTCAGCACTTAGCTTTGGAATGAATGAATGGGTACACATTATTCTTGTTAAACTATATTACTAACAAAAGGATAACTTTATAATTTTGTAACACAAGTTTTGAACCATTGGTAACAGTTTTTCAAGTACTAATTCTAAAGTAGGCAGTAGTCATTGTGAGATCCATACCACTTTTTTTTGTGTGGGTAAATGCTGAGATTTAATTTTTATGTAACTGTTTGGTCAATACTTGACTGACTTTAAATTGTGTACAACAATGTATCATATGATGTGAAATGCATTCTAGCTGTAGGGAATGCAGATGACTGAGTATCATGATCAGAAGTTTTTGAAACTCCATTTGTACCACTGCTGCAGATTGTGCATTGTTTTAAAATTCTTGGAGCAGGACTGGAACATGGAATACTGTTTTTTATGGGAAATGATTTTTACTGACTGAACTATCCATAAAAACTTGCAAATTTCCAGAATACACTGTGGAATTCAGTGTAAAATAACATCCTTTTGTTTTTCAGCATTCTTTCTTGCCCAATAAATCAATTTAATTAAAAATACTTTTTAATATTCATTGTCTGATCAAAACTATCTCGATACGTGGCTGAAAATTACTTACAAGTTCATGGCGCCCTCCATTGGCAATGCTGGAATTCAATATGATGTTGGCCCACCCTTAGCCTTGATGACAGCTTTCACTCTTGCAGGCATACATTCAATCAGGTGCTGGAAAGTTTCTTGGGGAATGGCAGCCCTTTCTTCACAGAGGGCTGCACTGAGGAGAGGTATCAATGTCGGTCGGTGAGGCCTGGCACGAAGTCTGCATTCCAAAATGTGCCGAAGGTGTTCCATAGGATTCAGGTCAGGACGCTGTGCAAGCCAGGCCATTACAGGGATATTATTGTCATGTAACCACTCTGCCACAGGCCGTGCATTATGAACAGGTGCTCAAGTGTGTTGAAAGATGCAATTGCCATTCCCGAATTGCTCTTCAACAATGGGAAGCAAGAAGGTGCGTAAAACACCAATTTAGGCCTGTGGTGTGATAGTGCTACGCAAAACAACAAGGGGTGCAAGCCGACTCCATGAAGAACATGACCACACCACACCACAACACCACCTGCTCTGAATTTTACTGTTGGCACTACACACGCTGGCAGATCGCGTTCACTGGGAATTCGCCATACCCACATCCTGCCATCGGATTGCCACATTGTGTATTATGATTCATCACTCCACACAACATTTTACCATTGTTCAATCGTCCAATGTTTACACTTCTTACACAAAGCAAGGCATCGTTTGGCATTTACTGGCGTGATGTGTGGCTTATGAGCAGCCGCTCGACCATGATATCCAGGTTTTCTCGCCTTCTGCCTGACTGTCATAGAACTTGCAGTGGATCCCAATGCAGTTTGGCATTCGTGTGTGATGGTCTGCCTATTACACATTACGACCCTCTTCAACTGTCGGTGGTCTCTGTCAGTGAATGGATGAGATCGGGCTGTATGCTTTTGTGCTGTAAATGTCCCTTCACATTTCCACTTCACTATCACATCGAAAACAGTGGACCTAGGGATGTTTAGGAGTGTCGAAATCTCGCGTACAGGCGTATGGCACAAGTGACACCCAATCACCTGTCCGCATTCGAAGTCCATGAGTTCTGCGGAGTCTCCATTCTGCTCTCTCATGAAGTCTAATGACTACTGAGATCACTGATATGGAGTACCTGGCAGTAGGTGGCAGCACAATGCACCTAATATGAAAAACGTATGCGTTTGGGGGTGTCCGGATACTTTTGATGACATAGTGTATGTTTCCTGAAGTGGCCTCTTGTTTGGTCAATGGGACTTTAAATATTTAGTTCGCATTTACTTTCATATAACATTTGTAAAAATGATCTAGTACCATTAAAAATAATCATGAACTTTAAATGCTTTTTTATGATTTGCAAATTAAAGATCACATTTCTTTAATTATGTGTAACCCCCATTAACTTTCACTTGGGCATTTGCAGTTGGAAAATTATTCATGTTTATTGTTTCCCTAAAATTTTATTTGCCATTGGGACAGATAAGTTACAGGGGTGTTTAAATGTACAGAACTTTCATTTATGTGGCGAAACAATACTTACCATTTCAAAGACCTATCATCTTCAAGAAGCAGTACGGTATCCAAAAATTATTTGTTGAAGTCATGTAAAGACAGAAAGATGTGCTGGTACTTCTTTGTGGGAGAAAAGTGTTTTTTTGGAGGTTGAAGGGATGGTGAGCAGTCACATATCACTTAAAACTCAGGTAAGATGGGTCCAGCTGTAGGAGGAAGAAGGGAAGCAAAGATGAGGAGAAACAGAGTAGGAAGCATTGACAACTTCAGTCAGAGTTCAAAAATTGGAGCAATGGAGTGAGAAGTGAACGTGGATTAGAAGAGGAAGAGAAAATTAAAAGTAGAAGGAATAATACAATTAAAGAACAGCAATCTAAATTCTAGCTCACTACCATTGAGAAGCATCAAGCAAGTAGTGAAATTCCCATTTGGTGTCCAAGGTGGTTTAGACACTATTTTTCTTCAAAAAAGCTCTTTTCAGTCCCTGTAGATCCATCCTAATTTAAAATTTCTGTAATTGTTACGAGTCAGTGTAGATGAATGCTTGGATATGTCCAAGGCGCGTAATGGGGCCCCTTAGGGAAATGGCAGCAAGAGAGGGGAAGAAAACCAATGTGCACTCCGTGTGCATACCGGGGGGAGTCATTCCAGATGTGGAAAGGGTCCTTCCGGATGCCATGAAGGGTACAGGGTGCACCCATCTGCAGGTGGTCGCTCATGTCGGCACCAATGATGTGTGTCGCTATGGATCGGAGGAAATCCTCTCTGGCTTCCGGCGGCTATCTGATTTGGTGAAGACTGCCAGTCTCGCTAGCGGGATGAAAGCAGAGCTCACCATCTGCAGCATCGTCGACAGGACTGACTGCGGACCTTTGGTACAGAGCCGAGTGGAGGGTCTGAATCAGAGGCTGAGACGGTTCTGCGACCGTGTGGGCTGCAGATTCCTCGACTTGCGCCATAGGGTGGTGGGGTTTCGGGTTCCGCTGGATAGGTCAGGAGTCCACTACACGCAACAAGCGGCTACACGGGTAGCAGGGGTTGTGTGGCGTGGGCTGGGCGGTTTTTTAGGTTAGATGGCCTTGGGCAAGTACAGAAAGGGCAACAGCCTCAACGGGTGCGGGGCAAAGTCAGGACATGCGGGGACCAAGCAGCAATCGGTATCGTAATTGTCAATTGTCGAAGCTGCGTTGGTAAAGTACCGGAACTTCAAGCGCTGATAGAAAGCACCGAAGCTGAAATCGTTATAGGTACAGAAAGCTGGCTTAAGCCAGAGATGGATTCTGCCGAAATTTTTACAAAGGTACAGACGGTGTTTAGAAAGGATAGATTGCATGCAACCGGTGGTGGAGTGTTCATCGCTGTTAGTAGTAGTTTATCCTGTAGTGAAGTAGAAGTGGATAGTTCCTGTGAATTATTATGGGTGGAGGTTACACTAAACAACCGAACTAGGTTAATAATTGGCTCCTTTTACCGACCTCCCGACTCAGCAGCATTAGTGGCAGAACAACTGAGAGAAAATTTGGAATACATTTCACATAAATTTTCTCAGCATGTTATAGTCTTAGGTGGAGATTTCAATTTACCAGATATAGACTGGGACACTCAGATGTTTAGGACGGGTGGTAGGGACAGAGCATCGAGTGACATTATACTGAGTGCACTATCCGAAAATTACCTCGAGCAATTAAACAGAGAACCGACTCGTGGAGATAACATATTGGACCTACTGATAACAAACAGACCCGAACTTTTCGAATCTGTATGTACAGAACAGGGAATCAGTGATCATAAGGCCGTTGCAGCATCCCTGAATATGGAAGTTAATAGGAATATAAAAAAAGGGAGGAAGGTTTATCTGTTTAGCAAGAGTAATAGAAGGCAGATTTCAGACTACCTAACAGATCAAAACGAAAATTTCTGTTCCGACACTGACAATGTTGAGTGTTTATGGAAAAAGTTCAAGGCAATCGTAAAATGCGTTTTAGACAGGTACGTGCCGAGTAAAACTATGAGGGACGGGAAAAACCCACCGTGGTACAACAACAAAGTTAGGAAACTACTGCGAAAGCAAAGAGAGCTCCACTCCAAGTTTAAACGCAGCCAAAACCTCTCAGACAAACAGAAGCTAAACGATGTCAAAGTTAGCGTAAGGAGGGCTATGCGTGAAGCGTTCATTGAATTCGAAAGTAAAATTCTATGTACCGACTTGACAGAAAATCCTAGGAAGTTCTGGTCTTACGTTAAATCAGTAAGTGGCTCGAAACAGCATATCCAGACACTACGGGATGATGATGGCATTGAAACAGAGGATGACACGCGTAAAGCTGAAATACTAAACACCTTTTTCCAAAGCTGTTTCACAGAGGAAGACCGCACTGCAGTTCCTTCTCTAAATCCTCGCACAAACGAAAAAATGGCTGACATCGAAATAAGTGTCCAAGGAATAGAAAAGCAACTGGAATCACTCAATAGAGGAAAGTCCACTGGACCTGACGGGATACCAATTCGATTCTACACAGAGTACGCGAAAGAACTTGCCCCCCTTCTAACAGCCGTGTACCGCAAGTCTCTAGAGGAACGGAGGGTTCCAAATGATTGGAAAAGAGCACAGATAGTCCCAGTCTTCAAGAAGGGTCGTCGAGCAGATGCGCAAAACTATAGACCTATATCTCTTACGTCGATCTCTTGTAGAATTTTAGAACATGTTTTTTGCTCGCGTATCATGTCATTTCTGGAAACCCAGAATCTACTATGTAGGAATCAACATGGATTCCGGAAACAGCGATCGTGTGAGACCCAACTCGCCTTATTTGTTCATGAGACCCAGAAAATATTAGATACAGGCTCCCAGGTAGATGCTATTTTTCTTGACTTCCGGAAGGCGTTCGATACAGTTCCGCACTGTCGCCTGATAAGCAAAGTAAGAGCCTACGGAATATCAGACCAGCTGTGTGGCTGGATTGAGGAGTTTTTGGCAAACAGAACACAGCATGTTGTTATCAATGGAGAGACGTCTACAGACGTTAAAGTAACCTCTGGCGTGCCACAGGGGAGTGTTATGGGACCATTGCTTTTCACAATATATATAAATGACTTAGTAGATAGTGTCGGAAGTTCCATGCGGCTTTTCGCGGATGATGCTGTAGTATACAGAGAAGTTGCTGCATTAGAAAATTGTAGCGAAATACAGGAAGATCTGCAGCGGATAGGCACCTGGTGCAGGGAGTGGCAACTGACCCTTAACATAGACAAATGTAATGTATTGCGAATACATAGAAAGAAGGATCCTTTATTGTATGATTATATGATAGCGGAACAAACACTGGTAGCAGTTACTTCTGTAAAATATCTGGGAGTATGCGTACGGAACGATTTGAAGTGGAATGATCATATAAAACTAATTGTTGGTAAGGCGGGTACCAGGTTGAGATTCATTGGGAGAGTGCTTAGAAAATGTAGTCCATCAACAAAGGAGGTGGCTTACAAAACACTCGTTCGACCTATACTTGAGTATTGCTCATCAGTGTGGGATCCGTACCAGGTCGGGTTGACGGAGGAGATAGAGAAGATCCAAAGAAGAGCGGCGCGTTTCGTCACTGGGTTATTTGGTAACCGTGATAGCGTTACGGAGATGTTTAATAAACTCAAGTGGCAGACTCTGCAAGAGAGGCGCTCTGCATCGCGGTGTAGCTTGCTCGCCAGGTTTCGAGAGGATGCGTTTCTGGATGAGGTATCGAATATATTGCTTCCCCCTACTTATACTTCCCGAGGAGATCACGAATGTAAAATTAGAGAGATTAGAGCGCGCACGGAGGCTTTCAGACAGTCGTTCTTCCCGCGAACCATACGCGACTGGAACAGGAAAGGGAGGTAATGACAGTGGCACGTAAGGTGCCCTCCGCCACACACCGTTGGGTGGCTTGCGGAGTATCAATGTAGATGTAGATGAAATTTGACATAATGTCAAGCTGTTATGTTCTTTGTTGGCAACAGTGATGATGATGTGACTGTCCTGAAGTGTCGAATTAATGTGAAGTAAGAGAGCTCCCAAATAAATGAGCTCACCAATAATGAGCAGCATTTTATTGTGATCTTCTCTTTTCTGCATCTTCATTAGAAATGATGGATATTAATCTTACTAAACTGCAACTCCTGGTGACCTAAGTATTTTTTATCTAATGAGATTGTTGTACACAATCCATCAGTGAGACACCTGCTGCTGCAGTCTTATATACACTGCCGAGCAAATTTTGTTGATTTCTTTCCTTTATAGCAGCATTTGTTGAGTTCACATATCACTGTCTTACCAGTAACATAGCCACTTGTGTGTATCAGTTGCAGTACAAACTTATAGATCTACTATACTAGCTCACATTTCCTTTTTTTGAGGCCCAGGTCTCCAGACCACAGATGCACATTGATGATCAACCTGGAGATAACTCAATTCCATCCATGTGTTACAAGAAACCTCCATCACCAGAATCCGACTGGCAGAAAGGCCACCTAACACCAGTTCTTGTGGCTCATAACCTGGTGCAAACCTTTCTAATTGATGTCATTCCAGTAACTTAAGTTCCTAGTGTGGTATGTGTGGCTGTATCTATTTAGCAGAGGTGAATGGGATGAAGAAGTTTAGTGCCTGCCTCTCAAGTAGCCTCAAATGGACTCCTGAGTATGATTTTCCCATGTTCCAAATACATTGTTATTGAAAGTTTCCCTCCATGAGACACTACAATGAAGGTTAGGTATTTAATATATACCATTAAAGCTCATTTTGGTGGCAGGAAGTCTACACCAGCACCTCTCACCACCTTGCTCGGCAAATATTGGTGACAACATTCCCCCCCTCCCCCCCACTAATGGGTTTCAGACCAGATACCCACGAAGAGAGATTGGGGTGTAATATCCTGTTGACATTGAGGTCATTAGCAAAAGACTACAAGCTTGATCTAGGGAAAGAAATCAACCATATTCTTTTAAAAGGCACCCTTACAGTTTTTGCCTTCGGCGATTTAGGAAAAACTAAGCCCTGAGTGGCTAGACGGGCATTTGAAATGCTGTCCTCTCAAATGTGAGTTGTGTCTTCTATCCCATGAATTTTTGTCGTCTCAGTGTAGTCTTATGCAGTTATTTGCTGTATGATGTCCTTTATCTCATATCACCAAGTGCAGATCTCTTACCTCTATCAAAACCGCTGTGTTGCCTTACTTAGTACTTACTGAGTTAAATGCCACCACATGTGCACGGTCAGTGACCTGAGCTATATGGATAAGTGGCAGGTTCCTGAGCTACGGCGACAGACTGTTCCTGATCACTAGATTGGGCACCAATGCCCTTGGTTAAATTCTGATTCCCCCCCCTCACACACACACACACAACACTATTGGACTGTGTTGGGGGAACAGTTCTGCAAGACGTGTGCTTCAGTGATATAGAGATCCTTGTTTCGTTATGTTTACCTAATTAAATTGCAAAGTTTAATACATAATGTATAAAGCTTAGAATTGTTTTGGTGAATACAGACATTTATTTACAAGCAAATTTTTTAAATTTTGTTTTAAATGAATCCTCAGTATATGCTTTTATTGATTTTGGCAGTTTGTTGATTCACATTGAGCCACTAGTCTATAGACTGTTACTTTTAATTTTGTTATTTGTCTGTAATAATTGTTGTTGTTTCTTCTGTTGTGTTCCTTGAGGCATCCCATGTGTTAAAAATATGTTATATACTACTCATTGTTACCATAAAACAATAGAGACAGGTCATCAGCAAAATTAATTATATGGGAATTAGAAGGATGTCAAGTGAGCCAACACAACCAAAGTGTAAAAAGTATATTGCATTTGCTATTTTGTTTGTTACAATTTTGCGTAATCAAACAATGGAGAAGAAATTGCATCACTGATGCAAGCAATGTGATTTTGGGCTGTTGGCGCACCCTAATACAGACAATGTTCCCAAGTAAATGGTTTTATTACCTAATGCGCACTGGAAAGAGACATTTGTATTGTATTTGATATCATGCAAGCTTTGTGTGTGTGTGTGTGTGTGTTTTCGTATTTCTTGGATATAAGATGGAAATGTGATCGCAATCTATCACCTACTGTGGCTAATACAAGAAAGCTGCTTAAGCTTCACTTGCTAATTCGCGTGACAGGTTACTAATAGTTAGCAAAAAACACGTTATTGAACTACACTCATGCTCATAAATTAAGGATAATGCTAATACATTGTGAAATAACGCTCTGGTAGGTGGTTTGCGGGTTAAAGTCACCTCGGGGTATGACCATGCGGTGCATTTGACCTGCAGTTGTTGCACG
Source organism: Schistocerca americana (assembly GCF_021461395.2). Taxonomy (NCBI): domain Eukaryota; kingdom Metazoa; phylum Arthropoda; class Insecta; order Orthoptera; family Acrididae; genus Schistocerca; species Schistocerca americana. The sequence goes on from NC_060119.1 coordinate 482,675,110, forward strand.
GCGCCTCTGGCAGCAGTCCACATATGCAGAGGTGTGTTGGTGCATCTCAGAGTACAGTGCAGCGTGTAAGTGTGCAGACGTTTTCAGACGTGCTAATGGTGACTGTGTGTGAAAATGGCTCAAAGAACACATATTGATGACGTTATGAGGGGTAAAATACTAGGGCGACTGGAGACTGGTTCAACACAGCAGGTAGTAACATGGGCCCTCCGTGTGCCACAAAGTGTGATATCAAGATTATGACAACGATTCCAGCAGGCAGGAAACGTGTCCAGGCGCTACAGTACGGGACGTCGACAGTGTACAACACCACAAGAATACCGATATCTCTCCATCAGTGCTCGCAGACGGCCACAGAGTTTTGCAGGTAGACTTGCTCGGGACCTTACCGCAGTGACTGGAACAGTTGTCGCCAGACACAGTCTACAGACGACTGAACAGACATGGTTTATTTATCCGGAGACTTGCAAGGTGCAGTCGACTGACCCCTGGTCACAGGAGAAGCCCGTAAAGCCTGGTGTCAAGAACACAGTACATGGTCGTTGGAACAGTGGTCCCAGGTTATGTTCACGGAAGAATCCAGGTATAGTCTGAACAGTGATTCTCGCAGGGTTTTCATCTGGCGTGAATCAGGAGCCAGATACCAACCCCTTAATGTCCTTGAAAAGGAGCTGTATGGAGATCGTGGTTTGATGGTGTGGGTTGGGATTATGATTGTTGCATGTACACTTCTGCATGTCTTTGAGAGAGGAACTGTAATAGGTCAGGTGTATTGGGACGTCATTTTGCACCAGTATGTCCACCTCTTCAGGGGTGCAGCGGGTCCCACTTTCCTCCTGATGGATGATAACGCACGGTCCCACCGAGCTGCCATCATGGAGAAGTACCTTGAAACAGAAGATATCAGGCGAACGGAGCGGTCTGCCTGTTTTCCATACCAACACCCCACCGAGCACGTCTGGGATGCTCTCGGTCGAGGTATCACTGCACGTCTTCAAACCCTTAGGACACTTCAGGAGCTCCGACGGGCACTGGTGCAAGAATGGGAGCCTATACCCCAGCAGCTGCTCGATCACCTGATCCAGAGTGTGCCAACCCGTTGTGAGGCATGTGTACGTGTGCATGGAGATCATATCCCATATTGATGTCAGGGTAGATGCGCTGGAAACAGAGGCGTTTTGTAGCACATGTGTTTCGGGACAGTTTTCTTAACTTATCACCAATACTGTGGACTTACAGATCTGTGTCGTGTGTGTTCCCTACGTGCCTAGCTATTAGCGCCAGTTTTGTGTAGTGCCACGTTGTGTGGCACCACATTTTGCAATCATCCTTAATTTATGAGCATGAGTGTAGATCCAGTTCTTCTCTCTATTACAGCAATGCGAGATACGTGCCTGTGTAGGCCTTCAAAGTGCTAATTGAGTGCATACGAAACATATTAGCTAAGTGGGAGTAGAGTGGAGTGGGGGAGGAATGGCTAGAAGCAGGTGGAGTGACGGTGCAACTCATGTTAGTTTCGCAGTGAATGCCAAAATAGGTTTGAAATTCCACGACAGTGGTTCTAGGTACAGTAGCTGCTAGCCGGTATTGATTAAATATTTCACCTTTCTTCAAACCGATACTGAGTTCATGCGTCTAGCTGTGTGGTGGGGAAAGATGCAAGTCCAGTTTCTGAAGATAATTACTTTCAGCCACTAATTATAAATCATTGCAAGTAAAAGATAGTTTTGGACAGGTAATTTGAATGAAACTGGTGATTTCGTCAGAGATAATCCAAGTCTTAATCATTGAAGTCTGACAACTACAGTGTTAAGGCCAATTGACACTGGTCGTCACGTCCCTTCCAACGAAACATTCTGCAGTACATTCCAATTGGCATCGTCTAGCCTCGGAAGTACGGTACGGGGAAAAAACTTGATAGTGCCCCTCCCCCCCCCCCCCACCCCTTCGAGCGTTTGAGATAGAATGTCAAAAATTAAAAAAAAAAACTATTTTTCAAAAATATGCTCATTTTGAGGCGCACACCTTTCTGAAGAGTTTGATGTGTAAAACATGAGGGTGGGCACTTTAATAGTGGCAACTATTCATTTACAGCTCGTACAAAATAGATACGTGTTTTACTGACTCTTAGCAGTGTAAATTGAGACAGTTCGAGCGGCGGGGTCTGTTGCCCGACGAATTTGTAGCAGTTCTGAAGTGAATGCCGTGAAGTGTTTCCTTCAGTTCAGAAATCGAGTTGAACTCACGAGGGCTAAGTCAGCGGAGTGCAGTAGGTTGTATAGCACTTAGCAGCCCCATCAGTCAAACAAATCAGTAACAGCTTGCACTGTACGTGTTTGAGAATTGTTGTGCAAAATGATGGTCAGGTCCTCAGAAAGTGTCATCACTTCTGTCTCTAAGCTGATCGTAGGTTGTGTTCCAAAAATGAACAGCATAGAGACAGAAGTGATGACACTTTCTGCAGGACCTGACCATCATTTTGCAGGACAATGCTCAATCACGTACAGTGCAAGCTGTTACTGATTTGTTTGACTGACGGGGCTGCCAGCTGCTATACCACGTACTGCACTCCCCTGACTTAAGCCCTCGTGTGTTCAACTCGATTTCTAAACTGAAGGAAACACCTCACGGCATTCCCTTCAGAACTGCTACAAATTCGTCGGGCAATACACCGCGCCACTCGAACTATCAACACAACTGGCACTGCTAAGAGTATCGTACGACTTCCACATCGCTGGCAACGGGTTATACACAATGCTGGTGACTACTTTGAAGCTCAGTAAAACGATGAAACACGTATCTATTTTGTTTGATCCGTAAATAAATAGTTGCCACTATTAAAGTTCCAACCCTCGTATATGATCGAGGAAATGTGAGACATGTTATTTGGTCTTAAGTGTGCAAAGGTGCAGTGCCACGCCTCTCTGTACAAGCTTCTTCCATCGTACGCCACTGTGTTTCACTCCGTGGAATTCAAACGTGTGTATTTTGTAATGGAAGCCACGAAGCCTGTGTTCAGGAAATTGAAAATTAAAATGTCCTGTGGTGCCTCTCCTTCTCCCAGTCGGCCGGTTTGACATCCTACCCCTCTCTTTTTTAATATATATATAAAAAAAATCTCTGATGCTGTGTGGGATTATTTGTGGGGGGGAGAGTAAGAACCCTTCAGAAAATTTGCACTCTTTGTTGCCTGTTAGTCAATAACATTCTCCTTTGTGTGGCATAAAATTAAATATAGGAAACAGACAAGATACAAGCAAGACAGTACACATTTCTTCGGTCCTTAGGTCACAGCATTTTTTTCTCTCTACCTGGCTACAGCTTTATATGGCGTGGTTTCCTTTCTGCGAAAGAATCTATTACCTTATCAAAGTTAGTCAAACGTTTTGCTACACTATTACACGTGTTCATCTTTTATACACCAAAGTAAACCTTTTTTTTCCTAAAAATGACGTACTCCCACTCAGTGGCGGATACAGAAGAATCTCAAGGAGGGGGCGCAAAAGATAGCTTGAGCTGTCTTTACTTTTACCGTAACATTCATTCTTCGGTCTTAATATTTCTGCTTCTGAATGTAACCTAGCTTCCTATTCGGCGAATAGTTCGTATTTATCACGCTACGTATCGAAGCTTCACTGTACTAGAAAACAGTAGAATATTCGCGACTTTTCTCGAGCAAATATCAAACAGAATAACGCATCGAGATCACTAGAATGGCCACGACTTTTCTCATTGGTATGTGTTAGCTACCTATGTGCCAGACAGAAACGTACAAAACGATGACGTGGACGCGCATGCTAACTCGATTCAGTCGAGTCGACTGACGAAAGAAACGAACGAATAGCGTGCGGGCTGACTGGAGGTGGCGGCGCGGTTGGCAATGCGGGTAGCCCCGCCCCCCATATGCATCCGCCACTGCTACCACTATCATTTACTGATCTTTTTACATCATGATTTTACGTCTGGCATTTCATGGGGAGCCAATATTTTTCTTAATTTAAGGCCAATTTTGAGCTTGATGTCCTGCAATATATGTTAATGACATAACTTCAGTCATTTGAAGATGGGATAAAAGGCCGAAACCTGGGTCGAAATTAAGTAAACAAAAATACAGTCAATAATACAGTCAACAATGACTGTTGCTCAGCAAGTGGCTACTTCATACCGAAAAAGCTGTTAATACGAATAGTACCCAAGACTGGTGTGGTTTCTCGATTTGATTACGCATATTTTGTCAGTGTCTGCTAGATAAAACGAAATATGCCTTCTTAATGTTGCAGCAATTGTAACACTGGCCTAATAAGCGAGAGTGTTTTGGTGCAAATGCTCATTTTTATCTACCTTGTTTACATAAGTAACACGACAGAGCCAGCCGGAGTGGCCGAGCGGTTCTAGGCGCTTCAGTCTGGAACCGCGCGACCGCTACGTCGCAGGTTCGATTCCTGCCTCCGGCATGGATGTGTGTGATGTCCTTAGGTTGTTGTTGTTGTTGTTGTTGTTGTTGTTGTCTTCAGTCCTGAGACTGGTTTGATGCAGCTCTCCGTGCTACTCTATCCTGTGCAAGCTTCTTCATCTCCCAGTACTTACTGCAACCTACATCCTTCTGAATCTGCTTAGTGTATTCATCTCTTGGTCTCACTCTACGATTCTTACCCTCCACGCTGCCCTCCAATGCTAAATTTGTGATCCCTTGATGCCTCAGAACATGTCCTACCAACCGGTCCCTTCTTCTTGTCAAGTTGTACCACAAACTCCTCTTCTCCCCAATTCTATTCAATATCTCCTCATTAGTTATGTGATCTACCCATCTAATCTTCAGCATTCTTCTGTAGCACCACATTTTCCTTAGGTTAGCTAGGTTTAAGTAGTTCTAAGTTCTAGGGGACTGATGACCTCAGCTGTTAAGTCCCATAGTGCTCAGAGCCATTTGAACCAATTTTTTTTTTTTAACACGACAGAATGTAATTCACGAAGTACCAATATCAAATGCCTACTTGGCCTACTACATGCAAAAATTTGCTCCAGAGATGCAAAAGTAGTAGTAGTACGAAATTTCTATACAAATTTAGAATCGTTGTATTCTGCCATATAGTAAAAACCTTGAGGTTTGCCGCTGACATTGTAATTCTGTCAGGGACAGTAAAGGACTTGGAAGAACAGTTGAACGGAATGGACTTTATGTTAAAAGGAGGATAATGGAATGTAGTCGGATTAAATCAGGTGATGGTAAGTGAATTAGATTAGGAAATGAGACACTTGAAGTAGTAGATGAGTTTTGCTATTTGGGCAGCAATATAACTGATGATGTTCGAAGTAGAGAGGATATAAAATTTAGGCCGGCGATGGCAAGGAAAGCGTTTCTGAAGAAGAGAAATTTGTAAACATCCAGTATAGATGTTAAGTGTCAGGAAGTCTTTTCTGAAAGTATTTGTATGGAAATGAAACGAGGGTGTGGCATTGTTGGGCGGGAAGTTCGGCCGCCGACTGCAAGTCTTATTTCAGTCGACGCCACATTGGGCGCCGGTGATGAGGATGAAATTATGATGAGGACAACACAACACCCAGTCCACGAGCGAAGAAAATCTCCAACCCGGTCGAGAATCGAACCCGGGTCTGCTGCATGTTAGGCAAGCGCGTTACCACTTTATTTATTTTTTTTTTTTTTTACTCATTTTGTTCGATTTTGTTCGTTGCATCTGCTCGGGGCGGACGTCGTAAGACATCCGTTTAAGTTCGTTGTTGATCGATTAACTCAGTTTTTTTATTACAGTGGGAGCTAACCCTCTCACCGAACACGCTGAGCTACCGTGCCGGCTGTGCTGCTAGCCAGGCGGGCATTTGTATAGAGCATAGCCTTGTGTGACAGTGAAACGTGGACGATAAACGTTTAAGACAAGAAGAGAATAGAAGCTTTTGAAATGTGGTACTACTGAAGAATGCTGAAGATTAGATGGGTAGGTCACGTAACTAATGAAGAGGTAATGAATAGAATTGGGGATAAGAGGAATTTGTGGCACAACTTGACTAGAAAGAGGCTCGATTGGTGGGACACGTTCTGAGGCATCAAGAGATCACCAATTTAGTATTGTAGGGAAGCGTGGTGGGTAAAAATAATAGAGGGAGGCCAAGAGATGAATACACTAAGCAGATTTAGAAGTTCTCGGAGATGAAGACGCTTGCACAGGATAGAGTAGCATGGAGAGCTGCATCAAACCAGGTTTTGGACTGAAGACCACAACAACAACAGTTTGTCTGATGTACCCATTTCTTCTCCTTCCTCGTTCTAACAAACAATCTTGTTATAACTAACTCTAACTATTCCTGCCATTGTCAAAACTTATTCTTCGGTGAAATTCACTAACCCTGCCAGAATAACCGCCTCAGTTATCCCGCGTTTAAATTCCGGTTAGGCATTATTACGTGTTGGTACAACGCTTTTTCCGCGCTATATTCCGAGAACAGAACTTAAGCGACTGCTAACTGGGGACTCAACAACTTTCTGTAGTGCAGCGACCTGGCAAAAATTTTCTCTCAAAATTTCATTTACTTGGATAAAACGAGAAGGTAATATGTAATCTTTCTTATCTGTTATTCCCCTTAATCGTTTATTTTCACTCTGGTAGTCTGAATCTATGGATTTCGCTAATAATTATGACAATGCTTATCATTCGCACACCGAATCAACCACATGAACAATCAGCGTTTGGGGTTTATTCGAGTCATTTCGTATAGTGCCATCCCCTTTTGTCTGCGGGAAAGTTTTTTTTTCATTTCTAGATGCAGAGACATCACTTACATATGGTGAAATCCCCTTTTGTCTGCGGGAAAGTTTTTTTTTTTAACTTCTAGATGCGACGGGTATTCTGCTGGCAGAGACATCACGTACACTATGCACATATTCAAAAATCAACTTAGAATGTGTTCAAAAATGTCCAAAAACCAAAAGGGATGCATTTTAAAATTATACCAATAATCGATAGATCAATCTGCGCTGGATGCTTGGCGCTTTGTGAAACAAGATTTTTTTCTTCAAAAATATGATTTTGGTGCCCACTGAAATCACTGCCCGAGCAAATAACCCAGTTTGCTACTTCCCTCCCCCCCATCCTATTGACCCATATTCTTAGATCCGGGCCTGGCGGCACCCACACAGGCCGTCACGTCACGTCACATCAAGGTTCCGTCATTCCGTTGCCGATCACATGACCCAAAACTTCATTGCCTCCCAATACACGACCATGGGCAGGCCTCCATATTTCGTTTCGTCGTGGTTTTCGTGATTTATGAGTCGTTTGTTGTTCGTTATGTATTATAAACTGTTTCGTTTCATTATTTCCTTTGTTAAAATTCATAATAAATGGCAGGTTAACTGAAGCAGCGAGACATCAGTTTGAATTGTTGAATTGTACGACGCGAGCGCACTAAATTACTTGCTCTCTTCTACATTTATAAAGTGCAATTTCAGAGATACTGGTATCGTATTTAATATTCTAGGTGCAATTTGACGTAACAAATGAATAAATTCATGTTTCCACTTTCCAAAATATAACATGCAGATTCCTCTTCCTCAAGCTCCTTGAATAATGTGTGAAATTCCCCTTCTCCACCAGGTAATGGCTTTTTTTCGGACCCATGCGCTTTCTTTGTGTTGTTTTGCATTTATTTCCGTCTCCCTTCCTAATATACATGCTATCTCTCAAGCTGCAAGCCATTGGAGTCCAATAAATATAATTTTCGTACAAATGTGGACTCTTACCATCCACACATAGAAGCTACTGCAGTGCATGTGTGCAAATCGCACGTAAAAACAGTTGGAAATCATCTTGCGAAGATAGCAATACCCGCGTAAAAAACTGTTGAGGTCAACAATGCGAGCTAAGATCTCGTGACTTGAATTGACTTGTGCAGTGAAGTGACAGACGGCGTGAATACACCTTGACGTGACAGTTCCGTATTGTGACGGTGCCATGCCGCACAGTGTGAACTGGCCTTTATGAAGGATCATAAGTCGCAGTTTGCCGGCCGGTGTGGCCGAGCGGTTCTAGGCGCTTCAGTCTGGAACCGTGCGACCGCTACGGTCGCAGGTTCGAATCCTGCCTCGGGCATGGGTGTGTGTGATGTCCTTAGGTTAGTCACGTTTAAGTAGTTCTAAGTTCTAGGGGACTGATGACCTAAGATGTTAAGTCCCATAGTGCTCAGAGCCATTTGAACCATAAGACGCAGTTCCTTTTTCTTAGTACGTGATTAAATTACGTGCAAAACTCTCAATACGACAAAACAATCTACAGGCTGTCTTCTTTCTTTTTCCTAGTATCAACTCTGCTACATTTTTTCACTTCCCTGAGTGCTAGGAGTGGCCGTATCCCTTCTATGCCCAGTGGTGTGGCACCCTTGACTGACCAGCCAGAACATTGTGACCACCAACCTACTATCGATATAAACCCATCCAAGCGATAGCAGCATCACCTGGTGAGGAATGACTGCTAGTCAGTTACATGCAAGGTGAATGTAGTGTCAGTGAGCGTGCTGTCGTGTGCAGAATGGGGAAGGCACACGATCTGTCTGAGTCTGACCGAGGGCAGATTGTGATAGCATGGGGGTTCAGCACGAGCATTTCGGAAACTGCAGAATTCGTCGTTTGTTGGAAGAGTACTGTGGTGAGTGTCTTCAACAAGTGGCGAAAACAAGGTGAAACCACGTCCAGACGTTGGGGGGATGTCGGATGACGTAGGCTGTGCAGACTGGTAAAACAGGACAGATGGCCAACTGTGACGGAACTAACATCAGACTTGAATGCTGGGCAGGCTACAAGTGTGTCTGAACATATAGTGCACCGAACTCTCTTAACAATGGGCTTGCACAACTGACGACCGATGTACGTGGCAATGTTAACACCAAGACATTAGTAATTACGACTGAAATGAGCACATGACCATTACCACTGCACGTTGATGCTGTGGCAGAGCGTTTGCATGGGAACAGATCCTTGACAGCTGTACGGGGTGGTCGGAGATAAGCTGGCAGTGGGAGCATTATGCTCTGGGGAACATGCATGTGGGTATCCAAGGGTCCATTGGAGCTCGTGCAAGGCACCATGATGGCCAAGGAGTATTGTACACTGGTTACAGACCACATACACCCCTTCATGACGATCATATTTCCCGATCAGCAAGATAATGCTCCATGTCACAAGGCCAGGAGTGTGATGGCTTGGTTTGAGGAACACAGTGGCGATTTCCAATTCGGTGCTGCCCCCCAGCCCTTTCCCCTCCCCCCCCCCCCTCCCCCCACCAACTCACTACATGAGAACCCAATTTAAAACATCCAGTGTCGTCAGAGTTCATCGCCCCCTCCCCGAAATTTACGGGAATTAGGTGACTTGTGTGTGCATATGTGGTGCCAACTCCTTCCAGTGACGTACCAAGGCCTCATTGCTTCCATATTACAATGAGTCGCCACTGTTATCTGTGCCAAAGATGGACAAACTGGCTGTTAGGTAGGTGGTCATGATATTGTGGCTGATCAGTGTATGTCTCTTCTACTGCGGGGTTCACTCTTGTGTAAACTGACTCGTGCACAATGAAACCAGTTTCATACCTCCTTACATACATGTAAATCATATTCTAAGTAATACTCCTATCTATTTTTCTAGACTGTCACTAAAACACATGCTTAATAAATAACCAACAACAAGTCATTATGTACAACTGCCGAGTGCCATATTCAGTAAGCATTCATTCGTAATATGACTGCCAGTATTACCACTACATATGATCCACTGATTTTATTTCAGATAAAGATTTGTTTACACTCGAGAGATTCCTTCTGGTCCGTTAATGTGTAAATAAAAACAAAATTACGAGAAAACAAAGATACTTTCCTTGGTATTACTTCAAGCGCGTTTTTAAATTGTACTGACTCCCAGACACAGTGAACGATGATGTTGATGACTGGATTCAGAAAATAAATGACAGTTATACTGCCACTGCGTACTGATACACAGGATCTTCGTCAGATAAATAACGGTAAATGTTACAGATTTCCCGTAAGAATCCTGCATACTTTTATCCAAGTAAAAAAATATTGCCCAGTCTCTGTGCATTGAATGTAAAGAAATTTTAGAGCTCAATTAACAAAGATTCTACGCGACTAACGTCAGCGATGTAATCGTTAATAACACCGTTGACTTATGACACCAAACAATTTTTTTCTTTGTGTTTTTTTTCCTTTTGGTACAGACAACTTATATATCTTGAAGGGAATGGTATTGAGGGAGATATGAATGATGCATAAAAATTTATACTGGACTAACGACTAAAGTTAATCTTAAGCCAGATTTGCCGGCCGTAGTGGCCGTGTGGTTCTAAGTGCTACAGTCTGGAACCGAGCGACCGCTACGGTCGCAGGTTCGAATCCTGCTGCGGGCGTGGATGTGTGTGATGTCCTTAGGTTAGTTAGGTTTAATTAGTTCTAAGTTCTAGGCGACTAATGACCTCAGAAGTTAAGTCGCATAGTGCTCAGAGCCATTTGAACCATTTTTGAACCAGATTTTCACGATATGTGATGGCAGCTCATAACACTATGTTCCTTTTAGTAATTCTGGGTTCAATGTGACTTAACAAATGAAAAAACTGGTGCTTCCTTCTTCCAAAATATAAAATGCAGTTTCTTCTTCCTCAAGCTGTGGCGGCTGCTGTGCGAGAGCACAAGAGCACTTGCGGATTTGTTGGTTATTTTTCTTTGAATGCTATTATACGTAACGCAAATGCGGTGATCTCAAGTAGACGGCACTAAATCTACCGCGCTAGGTATTGGTACTCCTCCAGACTGTGTGAAACCTGGCATCAGGGTCGCGAGCACATCTTCAGTTGTGCACGTTTTAAGGAGGTTTTGCACATGCGTCGCTGGTGTGACGTCGTTGCCTTACGGGTCAAACACGTAAGGATTTGATAAACGTCGTGTACGATTCACGGCGTGCCCAGCTATCTCCTGCCATGCAAGTACTACATTATGTCAGCGTTACCAGGTGGTAGCACACTGCAGCAGGCTTGTATCCCCGTTCGCACTGCATAAATCGCACTAGACGGTAGCACATTCCTCAGATAAGCGAATTCACTCACTAGATAACAAAATTTGATTGGACGTCAGTACATGTTATAGTTATACTCATTGAAAAATCTTGTTTGTGAGTTTGTGAATGAGTTAATATTAAGTTTTGGATATTGTCGTTTAGTAATCCATTTGAAGCGGCGAGAACCATAAGGGCCTAAAGCACATCAGCGTCGATTGTAGCATTGATTCATGCTTCTGACATCTATCTGTTGATTTTGTGGTGATTCACTTTTATCTGTGCTGTAGGCGCACTGCGTAGATATGAACATTCACGAACAGCTGTTTCCCTCGTTTCTCATTTTTACTTAGATGTGCTTTTGATAATTTATGGCTCTCAGCGCCCCCCGTGTATTCTAGTAAAGTGACCCTACAGGTAGACATTACTATCTGAATTTAATCGTTTCCACAAACGGCAGTTTGTGTTCGGAGTTGGGTGTTTACTGTGCAGGAATCGGCTTTCGTGTACATTGTCGTCAGTAACTCTGCTGAGTCTGTTTTTAAGTGCCAGCAGAAAAGAAAATTATGAGGAAAAGTTGGCCGTAAAGGAATTAGGGCCCCCAAGACAAGATCCGTTAATTGAGAAAGTGACGAAATCAGATAAGCATCTTTAAAAGCGAATATTTAACAAAGAAGTGTAAAATAGCGTAAGTTTTGTTGGTGCAACGTAAGAAAGTCTGATTTTCAGGTCGGAAGTTAATTCGTGCACTAATACATGTATCAGGAATCTTGTACATTTGTCCGAAAAAATAAAAAAAAGCACGAAAACTCCCACTTACACAAAAATTCGAAACGGGTAGTAACGAAAGCTTACACATTAGTTCGTTCCTGCGCTTAACTGTAGTTAATTATATACAAAACAACAAAATCTGACAAAAACAATTATTTCTTTTGTTACAAAAGTTATGCATATTGTTATTATTACTGCTATTATCATTACTGTTATCATCATTTGGCCGGCCGAAGTGGCCGTGCGGTTAAAGGCGCTGCAGTCTGGAACCGCAAGACCGCTACGGTCGCAGGTTCGAATCCTGCCTCGGGCATCGATGTTTGTGATGTCCTTAGGTTAGTTAGGTTTAACTAGTTCTAAGTTCTAGGGGACTAATGACCTCAGCAGTTGAGTCCCATAGTGCTCAGAGCCATTTGAACCATTTATCATCATTTTGGCAGTGGCTGTAGTTATATAAACTTGTTGATAAGCATAACGCCGGCCACGGTGGTTTAGCGGTTCTAGGCGCTCGGTCCGGAGCCGCGCGTCTGCTACGGTCGCAGGTTCTAATCCTGCCTCGGGCATGGATGTGTGTGATGTCCTTAGGTTAGTTAGGTTTAAGTAGTTCTAAGTTCTAGGGGACTGATGACCGTAGATGTTAAGTCCCATAGTGCTCAGAGCCATTTGAACCATTTTTTTTGATAAGCATAACTGTTACACAGCAGTGATTTTAGTTACACATTCTCAAAGTTTTCGGAATCTATAAATTTGTGAACACCCAAAATGTATACACATGAATCGCCACTGCTCAATTCCCTTGTCTAGTGTGTGAAAACCTCCTTCTGTACCACGTAATGATATTTTTTCGGACCCACGTATTTCCTTTGTGTTGTTTTGCACTTCTGTCTCCCTTCTCTAATATACAAGCTATCCCTGGAAGCTGCAAACCATTTGAGTCCAATAAATGTCGTTTTTGTACAAATGTGGACTCCAGCATCCACGCATATAAGCTACCGCGTATTGTATGTACACTTCGCGCGTAAAAAAAGTTGAAAATCATCTTGCGAAGATCGCAGTTCCGTCGAGAAATACAATCAATGTTAGACTGTGGTAGATTTGAGGACAACAGTGCGAGTTGAGATCACCGACTTGAACTGACTTGACGTGCCGCGAAGGACTGTGTGAATTGGCCTTACTACATTGCTGAAGGTGGGAGAGGGCCAGTGTTCCCACCAAGTACTATTAATGAACGCAACTATTCGAAAATAAAGGGATACTGCCAACGCCACATTTTTTCCGTTTGAAAACATTTCAGCCAAAACTTGACCATTTCAAGCGTTGGCTTCTATTTAAAGGAACCCCACTAAAACTGCAGAAAAGTTTAGCCTCCCGGCACAGAGGTTTCGTAAAGACAATGACGACGCTATCATTTTTAGTTAATGGTCTCAACTATGCTCTCAGTAATCTGTCCCTTTCCTACAGAGTTCCGTATCTTATTCAATATTTGGTAAGTATCCAATTCTTTAATCACTATCAGGTTTTTTTTTTTTTATTACTAAGAATGTAGGCTGCTAATGTAAATGTCGTGTGACTATGGCCTTCCGTCGGGTAGACCGTTCACCGGGTGCAAGTCTTTCGATTTGATGCCACTTCGGCGACTTGCGCGTCGATCAGGATGAAATGATGATGATTAGGACAACAAAACACCCAGTCCCTGAGCGAAGAAAATCTCCGACCCAGCCGGGAATCGGGAATCGAATCCCGGGTCCTTAGGTTTGACATTCTGTAGCGCTGACCACTCAGCTACCGGGGGCGGACCAGGCTGCTAATCAACAAATAAGTTTGATGAGTCGATTCCCCGTGATTACGGCTGCTTTAACCAATCATTCTTTCCTTACAAAACAGTATCAGAACACTGCAGTACACCAAAATCCTCCACCAATTTACATCTTGACGACGATTACGAACATGAAATGTACATGGTCACTGACCACCCCGCCTGATATACACCACTCTGAACGAGACATACTGTCGTCGCAATACTGTCGAACGCGAACACTCACAGGGGCAACAAAATTATCTGTGGGAACTTCTTTAACAAGACCTAGGCTCTGACTGTATCCTCTCCGTAGTAGCGCCAAATGTCACTTGAAATATTTGACTTACCCACGTGAAATATATGCCCGCTTCTCGAAAGAGAAACCAGCTCTCCCAGCCAGTTAACGTCAAACTGTGTAATCTTACTTCTGATCCATTAAAAACAATCATGATAAACATCTACAGAATCATTAAACTGAACAAAAGACTAGCGTTGTCATCCTGTTTAAGAAAATTCACATCGTTCATTTTGCGCCTGTGTAAAACTCGATAGTGGCAAGCTGTGTACTTTTTTCACGCTTCACTCTGTTTCGCTGAAGATGTAAGCAGTCTCCTTCCACACACGTGACATCTATAACAATCAATTACGTACACAGAATTGGTAACACGGAAAAAATTACGTTTCTCAGTCCACATGGACACCAGTCACATGTTGATTTGTAATAAGTTTAGGCAAATCGAACTCCCGTGATGTACCACCAAAATGTGGCACCTCACAGAGCGTCCTTGTCTCAAGCTATCACGGATGGGCGCCCAAAAAATTTTTTACAGATGTAATTATGTCCTTGCAAACTTATTTTTGTACTCCTATTTATACTGGACCATGACTAACTTTTCAAACACAGTGCGTGAAATACTCAATATTTTTCAAACTTTGGGTTTATAGAAGGGAAGATAAACCTTGTAGTTTACAATCCTAAACATGGCCGATGACAGCAGCCATAAAAAACTTTCAATAAACGACGTATACAGCCAACAGATTGAATAAGCCTATTGGGTATATGCACCATTTATTAAAATCATGTAGTCTAGATACATTCAGCTCTACTGAATACCCAGTACTACATCTATGATATTTATTGCTTGTAAGGTACAGAGATTATCCATTTTGCTAAATCCAATTACTTCTGCTTAGTGATATTACTGGTCACTCTTTGTAAGTCCGACACCTTTCCTGACCGAGCGGTTCTAGGCGCTACAGTCTGGAACCGCGCGACCGCTACAGTCGCAGGTTCGAATCCTGCCTGGGGCATGGATGTGTGTGATGTCCTTAGGTTAGTTAGGTTTAAGTAGTTCTAAGTTCTATGGGACTGATGGCCTCAGCAGTTAAGTCCCATAGTGCTCAGAGCCATTTGAAGCATTTTGGATAGCTTTCCTCCCGCTGCCTCCCAGATCCAGCCACCTTCTAGGACATCGAAGTGTTACCATTACCACTCCACTTTCCTCAGTCGGAGGGAAGTTTAGGTCCGAAAAAAATTAAACCTCATTACCTAATTCTTCCTTTGTGATATTTATCGATCCTGTCATAAGACTTATCCTTATCTCCGTTACTTAGTTTCACTGAAGGAAAATCAACTTAACAGCCTACGTTCATGACAGGGATGTCACCATGACACTAGGGCATTACGAAAATATCGTGATTAAGTCCTTTCCCCGTTACAGCAAATGGAAGACAGAAACAGAATCTAAGAATGAAAAGAGCAGCACCAAAGAGAAAAGGCGATAGATATCTCAAGGATAAGAAATCCACACCCTTCACTACGGATATACTCACAAATTACTGATATTCAGGAAAAACTGTACACACACCAGCTGAACTCTACGTAAGTCGGCTCGGATATCAACAGCTCGAAACTCCCATTCTTACTACTAAGCTCATCCCCCTATTTTTTTAACGTATGGTTACACCATTTCTCAGACTATAGTCTTAAACAACGAATTAAAACAACAATCGTTTAAACAAAAGGGTAAATCAAATGCCAACTCTTCATCACTGACAATGTCTCTCCATACTTAAAAGAAGGAAATCTTTCAAAAACGCATTATACTTAATATCAAACATAATCAAAACCAGATTAATTATTTACTGTAAGCGTTATATTAGTTCCCTGTGTTTTAGTGGCTTCGATGAGGTCATTATGCACCTGTTACATATCGTCAAAAAAGTGCTCTGTTTATTCCTTTTTGGTAGTCCTGAGGATTTATTGCCTTTTTCCCGAGTTTTGACCTTCCCCTTTCACTTTCTGTTTCCTCCTTTTGTTATAAGAAACCTTCAAATCTATAGTTTCTCCCTCCCAACTGAATTTTTAATCTTCATTCTCTGTCGAAGTTTATTCTGTCCTAACCAAATTTGTGTCTAATTCTGTAATAATAATAAGTAAACTACTAAATTCCATTTGTATTTCCCCTCTGATAGACCCATCAGATTCTTTTACTTCCCTACTCCTTTTGCTGGTTACTCAGTCTTGGAGCAAATTAGATAAGGAATTTATTTCTTCTAGAAGGTCTACTCTACCCACCTGTAACTGCAAGACATATAGTGAAATATATCTTCGTATGTCCTTCAAATGGTATTTGCCTATCTGTTTATCTGAATAAGGTTTTTTCAGTATAACTGTTGTTGGATGAGGTATTCTTAAGATTTCATTGGGTCCTTCATGCAAGTAAAAAAGTCTTTCCCTATATTCGTTAATATTTTCACTCTTTAGATGGCTTTTCTCCAAACCAACACGTAACACTAACTAATAACTTCTTTGTTACCCACAGAATGCAGCTGATATTTATTGAAAGATATCTACACTTGTTCACAGCTAAGATACCTACACTGGTTTACAGATATTAGCAATGATATGCATCCTTTCCTTTGGTAAATGTATCAGTATCCCATAACTTACCATCCCATCCATACGCAAAAAAACTGATAAATTAATATTACGGACTAACAACATAGACTGCTGTACGGATATTCCTGAAATTCTAAATGTTAACAAAACCTACATTTCTACCTTTGGTTCCTGTTAATCCCACTACTTATGCGTCAGTTACTGGGTAGGAAGGGGATTACTTTCCCGTAACTCTTTACATAAAAGGCTCACCTGACTACCTGTACCTAAAAGAAACTCCACTAATTGCATTTCGAACCAATATTACTTTCCTCCCTTTCCATACGTAACTCTCGCTTAAAAGGCCGTTGACCTTGATACCTTACAAATGTATTTTTGTAACCCTTATAAAATCTGAAGTACCAAGTATTTCAGTCACTTCCTGTATTTCTGCCCGATCATTAATTTTGGCAAGGGCTGGCGTTGTTGGCCTGAGCCTGAGTGTTGTTATCCTTTCTGTGTTCGAAAAGGTGTCTTAACCATTATTATTATTATTATTACGTTTCTCATCGTTATGAACATTCAAATTGTGGTTAATGTAGCTGTTCTCGTTCTATCCCCATATACCCCCCCCCTCACCCCCTCTGTTCCTAGATCTCCAAATATTTGAATTTCTATACCGTAATTATTATTCTTCTCCTTCTGATGACACCTACCCTTTCCTTTTCTAGACGTAGCGACCTCTCCGCTCCCCTGTACACAGTTGGAAACTCTGGTTCCAGGTTTATCCTTTGCTTTATTAAGTGGTCTAACTCGTCCAAAAATTTCAGCAAGTGCTGTGTCTGGGTTCATCTCTCTCCGACTAACCATTCCTTAACATTGTCAGGTAAATGTTAATTAAAACTTCAATTAAATGTAGCTCGTTTACTGGATCATCTAGATACAACGTCTGATTCATGAGATACTCAATAAAAGATCTTATCCACTCCATCTCTCATTGTACTTTTGTGAGCTGAATAATTCTAACCACATCGTCCTTTACGTATTTTCTCTCCAAGATAAAGGGAAGCACACCTTGAAAAGACTTCAGAAATATCATCAGATGCACCGATCCTTTTTGGCTTAAAACTCGGGAAATGATTCTCACTGTTCTTTATGCCTAAGATTAACTAACTCCTCAATCCAATCCCATTTATTTGTTCCAGACTTAATAGTTGTTTCTTTGTCCTCCTGACTGATGACATGTAGACCTCTGCTTCATTAATATCATTATGAATATGTGACTCATTAGTATCCCTAGTACCATTCTTCTTCTTTGACATACTAACTTCCGGAAAAAACAAATCTACTTTCTTCAGTTTTTCTGTCACCCATCTTCGAGTTTTCTCTAGTCTTGAATGCATGTCTTCACTTAACTTTTCCATTTGACTTTTAACCTGTTTCTGATTTTCAGAAACCCGTCCTGTGTGGGCTCACAGATGTTTCCTGAGAAACCTCTACATTTTCAAGAGCTGGTGGGAGTGTCTCCAGTCTGTTAAGCTTTTTCTTTATAAGTTATTATGTGAGAATTAACTGCCTCATACTTGAGAGTCACATCACTTTTTCTATTAGACATCTCCGTTTTCTTCTCTAACAATTTATTCCTTAACGCAGATCTCTGCTGCTTTGCCTCCACCAAACCCTTTGTTAGAACCTTTTTCAAATCGCCCATAATCTTCTTTAACGTCTTTCGCCTCTCAAGAAATTGGGCTAACATATTTTTACTTTCTTCCTCTGTGGCGAAAATAGTACCCTTATCGTATTAAAATTATAATACTAAAGTAAGATCACTTACTCAATTATTCACTGTCAACTACCAAAACTTTCCCAACACTGGTGCTGCAAATAATATATCAGGCCAGTGCCACACCACTTCGTGCCAGCAGCAAATCCCTAGCACCAAACCATAATTGACAACACAGAAAAAAATTGTTCTGTTGTACTCAAGTATTTCTCCTATCTGCACTGAACTTCGACGTCTTCGTGGCAACTCGAAGGATTGCTGCCTTGGAAATCTCGAAGTCTCTCCACGATGTCTTATCGGGATTCACGCAACGCCCAAGCCCCCACTAGCACCAGGACAGACTAAAGACCCGGTTTTAATATCTAATATTGTTTCCCTTTCAGAAAAAACCTTGGTTATAAATAACGAATTCAAAACATTCTGGTATTCCTCAATATTTAAACTACTTACTATTATTAATCTTAATTCTGTGGTGAGATGAAGTTCCACACTTTTAAGGACAATTTGCCCACTGGGTTATACAATTAATATTTCTACAAAACTGTTTTTATTACTAGTGCACTAGCGAAAAATAAATGTATCAGAATGTATTTGTATTAAATACATCTTTGGACACTGGTTCGTCATAATACCTGAGAGGTGACAGGACGGATTAATACTGGCAAAACATTGGATACCATAAAGATGTAAAGAAATGCGTAAGAAATTCAACAATGCAGCCCCACTAAGGGTTGACTAACTACTCTGTAGGAACATGGAACATAAGCAGTCGATGTTTTGCAAATCCTTAATCTTGCTCTACTGAACACAGACCCCTTATCTCAGCACAAATATACAAAACTTACTCACACTAGTTTGATAATCTTGTCTACTTTGTTTAGGCACCGCTGTCTACGTGTTATCTGAAGCTTTCAGAATTAGCTAGGTTTGATTGGTACGGTTAGTTTTATAACTGACATGCGCAAAGCGAAAGTATATATATATATATATATATATATATATATATATATATATATATATATATACACTCCTGGAAATGGAAAAAAGAACACATTGACACCTGTGTGTCAGACTCACCATACTTGCTCCGGACACTGCGAGAGGGCTGTACAAGCAATGATCACACGCACGGCACAGCGGACACACCAGGAACCGCGGTGTTGGCCGTCGAATGGCGCTAGCTGCGCAGCATTTGTGCACCGCCGCCGTCAGTGTCAGCCAGTTTGCCGTGGCATACGGAGCTCCATCGCAGTCTTTAACACTGGTAGCATGCCGCGACAGCGTGGACGTGAACCGTATGTGCAGTTGACGGACTTTGAGTGAGGGCGTATAGTGGGCATGCGGGAGGCCGGGTGGACGTACCGCCGAATTGCTCAACACGTGGGGCGTGAGGTCTCCATAGCACATCGATGTTGTCGCCAGTGGTCGGCGGAAGGTGCACGTGCCCGTCGACCTGGGACCGGACCGCAGCGACGCACGGATGCACGCCAAGACCGTAGGATCCTACGCAGTGCCGTAGGGGACCGCACCGCCACTTCCCAGCAAATTAGGGACACTGTTGCTCCTGGGGCATCGGAGAGGACCATTCGCAACCGTCTCCATGAAGCTGGGCTACGGTCCCGCACACCGTTAGGCCGTCTTCCGCTCACGCCCCCACATCGTGCAGCCCGCCTCCAGTGGTGTCGCGACAGGCGTGAATGGAGGGACGAATGGAGACGTGTCGTCTTCAGCGATGAGAGTCGCTTCTGCCTTGGTGTCAATGATGGTCGTATGCGTGTTTGGCGCCGTGCAGGTGAGCGCCACAATCAGGACTGCATACGACCGAGGCACACAGGGCCAACACCCGGCATCATGGTGTGGGGAGCGATCTCCTACACTGGCCGTACACCACTGGTGATCGTCGAGGGGACACTGAATAGTGCACGGTACATCCAAACCGTCATCGAACCCATCGTTCTACCATTCCTAGACCGGCAAGGGAACTTGCTGTTCCAACAGGACAATGCACGTCCGCATGTATCCCGTGCCACCCAACGTGCTGTAGAAGGTGTAAGTCAACTACCCTGGCCAGCAAGATCTCCGGATCTGTCCCCCATTGAGCATGTTTGGGACTGGATGAAGCGTCGTCTCACGCGGTCTGCACGTCCAGCACGAACGCTGGTCCAACTGAGGCGCCAGGTGGAAATGGCATGGCAAGCCGTTCCACAGGACTACATCCAGCATCTCTACGATCGTCTCCATGGGAGAATAGCAGCCTGCATTGCTGCGAAAGGTGGATATACACTGTACTAGCGCCGACATTGTGCATGCTCTGTTGCCTGTGTCTATGTGCCTGTGGTTCTGTCAGTGTGATCATGTGATGTATCTGACCCCAGGAATGTGTCAATAAAGTTTCCCCTTCCTGGGACAATGAATTCACGGTGTTCTTATTTCAATTTCCAGGAGTGTATATATATATACAGGGTGAGTCACTTAACGTTACCGCTGGATATATTTCGTAAACCACATCAAACACTGACGAACCGATTCCACAGACCGAACGTGAGGAGAGGGGCTAGTGTAATTGTTTAATACAAACCATACAAAAATGCACGGAAGTATGCTTTTAACACAAACCTACGTTTTTTTTAAAATTGAACCACGTTAGTTTTGTTAGCACATCTGAACATATAAACAAATACGTAATCAGTGCCGTTTGTTGCATTGTAAAATGTTAATTACATCCGGAGATATTGTAACCTAAAGTTGACGCTTGAAACCTCCGACGTTCAGTTGCGTGTTGTAACAAACACGGGCCACGGTCGGCGAGCAGCATCTGCAGGGACATGTTTACGATGACGACCGTGTTTACGAGTGTGGCTGTAGTGCACTGTTGTGGTTTGGTCTAGCCGTCGCAGTGTCCGCATGTAGCGCTTGCTACTATTGTTATTCTGCATTCGTCTCCGCACGCAGACCAACTGTAGTACACCGTGTTACCAGACGTCTGTGATAGTGTAATGTTGTAGGAACTGTGACCATGGTGTATTCGAACTCTGAAAAGGCGGGGATGATACTCATCTATGGCGAGTGTCGACGAAATGCAGCTGAAGCCTGCAGGGTGTATGCAGAACGGTACCCGGACAGAGAGCATCCAACGTGCCGCACATTGCAAAACATCTACCGCCAACTGTATGCAACAGGTATGGTCGTAGCACGCAAACGTGTCCGTAACAGGCCCGTCACAGGAGAAGCGGGTGCAGTTGGTGTGTTAGCTGCTGTTGCCATGAACCCACACATGAGTACACGGGACATTGCGAGAGCCGGTGGACTGAGTCAAAGTAGTGTCATGCGCACACTGCATCGTCACCGCTTTCACCCGTTTCATGTGTCGCTGCATCAGCAATTACATGATGATGACTTTAATCATCGAGTGCAATTCTGTCAATGGTCATTAACAGAGAATGCGTTGCAGTTCTACCTGTTTACCGATGAAGCCGGTTTCACAAACCACGGGGCAGTGAATCTACGGAACATGCATTACTGGACAATCCTCGCTGGCTCAGACAGGTAGAGTGACAGCGACCGTGAACTGTAAATGTATGGTGCGGAGTCATTGGCGACCGCCTCATTGGTCCTCACTTCATTGCAGGGGCCCAAACAGCTGCAACATACATCGCGTTTCTACAGAATGATATGCCAACGTTGCTCGAAAATGTCCCACTGGAAACGCGTCGACGTATGTGGTATCAGCATGATGGTGCACCTGCACGTTCCACAATTAACACTAGGCTGACCCTTGACAGGATGTTCGACGGGCGTTTCATAGGACGTGGAGGATGCATAAATTGGCCATCCCGTTCTCCTGATCTTACACCTCAGGACTTCTTTCTGTGTGGTACGTTAAAGGAGAATGTGTACCGTGATGTGCCTACAACCCCAGAGGATATGAACAACGTATTGTGGCAGCCTGCGGCGACATTACACCAGATGTACTGCGGCGTGTACGACATTCATTACGCCAGAGATTGCAATTGTGTGCAGCAAATGATGGCCACCACATTGAACATCTATTGGCCTGACATGTCGGGACACACTCTATTCCACTTCGTAATTGAAAACGGAAACCACGTGTGTACGTGTATCTCACCCCTCGTGGTAATGTACATGTGCGTCAGTGAAAAAGACCAATAAAAAGGTGTTAGCATGTGGACGTAATGTGCTGTTCCAGTCTCTTCTGTACCTAAGGTCCATCACCGTTCCCTTTGCATCCCTACGTAATTCGGTGCTCTCCGATACACACGGTCGAACAGCGGAGGAGTGGTACTCAAGTGTCAACTTTAGGTTACAATACCTCCGGATGTAATTAACATTTTACAATGCAACAAACGGCACTGATTACGTATTTGTTTATATGTTCAGATGTGCTAACAAAACTAACGTGGTTCCATTTAAAAAAACGTAGGTTTGTGTTGAAAAACATACTTCCGCGCATTTTTGTATGATTTGTATTAAACAATTACACTAGCCCCTCTCGTTACGTTCGGTCTGTGGAATCGGTTCGTCAGTATTTGATGTGGTTTACGAAATATATCCAGCGGTAACGTTAGGTGACTCACCCTGTAGATATATACAGGGTGTTACAAAAAGGTACAGCCAAACTTTCAGGAAACATTCCTCACACACAAATAAAGAAAAGATGTTATGTGGACATGTGTCCGGAAACGCTTAATTTCCATGTTAGAGCTCATTTTAGTTTCGTCAGTGTGTACTGTACTTCCTCGATTCACCGCCAGTTGGCCCAATTGAAGGAAGGTAATGTTGACTTCAGTGCTTGTGTTGACATGCGACTCATTGCTCTACAGTACTAGCATCAAGCACATCAGTACGTATCATCAACAGCTTAGTGTTCATCACGAAGTGGTTTTGCAGTCAGTGCAATGTTTACAAATGCGGAGTTTGCAGATGGCCATTTGATGTATGGATTAGCACGGGGCAATAGCCGTGGCGCGGTACGTTTGTATCGATACAGATTGCTAGAACGAAGGTGTCCCGACAGGAAGACGTTCGAACCAATTGATCGGCGTCTTAGGGAGCACGGAACATTCAAACCTATGACTCGCGACTGGGGAAGACCTAGAACGACGAGGACACTTGCAATGGACGAGGCAATTCTTCGTGCAGTTGACAATAACCCTAATGTCAGCGTCAGAGAAGATGCTGCTGTACAAGGTAACGTTGACCACGTCACTGTATGGAGAGTGCTACGGGAGAACCAGTTGTTTTCGTACCATGTACAGCGTGTGCAGGCACTATCATCAGCTGATTGGCCTCCACGGGTACACTTCTGCGAATGGTTCATCCAACAATGTGTCAATCCTCATTTCAGTGCAAATGTTCTCTTTACGGATGGGGCTTCATTCCAACGTGATCAAATTGTAAATTTTCACAATCAACATGTGCAGGCTGACGAGAATCCGCACGCAATTGTGCAATCACGTCATCAACACAGATTTTCTGTGAACGTGTGGGCAGGCATTGTTGGTGATGTCTTGATTGGGCCCCATGTTCTTCCACCTACGCTCAATGGAGCACGTTATCATGATTTCATACGGGATACTCTACCTGTGCTGCTAGAACATGTGCCTTTACAAGTACGACACAACATGTGGTTCGTGCACGATGGAGCTCCTGCACATTTCAGTCGAAGTGTTCGTACGCTTCTCAACAACAGAATCGGTGACCGATGTATTGACAGAGGCGGACCAATACTATGGCCTCCACGCTCTCCTGACCTCAACCCTCTTGACTTTCATTTACGGGGGCATTTGAAAGCTCTTGTCTACGCAACCCCGGTACCAAATGTAGAGACTCTTCGTGCTCGTATTGTGGACGGCTGTGATACAATACGCCATTCTCCAGGGCTGCATCAGCGCATCAGGGATTCCATGCGACGGAGGGTGGATGCATGTATCCTCGCTGACGGAGGACATTTTGAACATTTCCTGTAACAAAGTGTTTGAAGTCACGCTGGTACGTTCTGTTGCTGTGTGTTTCCATTCCATGATTAATGTTATTAGAAGAGAAGTAATAAAATGAGCTCTAACATGGAAAGTAAGCGTTTCCGGACACATGTCCACATAACATATTTTCTTTCTTTGTGTGTGAGGAATGTTTCCTGAAAGTTTGGCCGTACCTTTTTGTAACGGCCTGTATATATATAAAGTAAAACTCCTTGCTCTATCGGGCCGCGCGGGATTAGCCGAGCGGTCTCAGGCGCTGCAGTCACGGACTGTGCGGCTGGTCCCGGCGGAGGTTCGAGTCCTCCCTCGGGCATGGGTGTGTGTGTTTGTCCTTAGGATAATTTAGGTTAAGTAGTGTGTAAGCTTAGGGACTGATGACCTTAGCAGTTAAATCCCATAAGATTTCACACACATTTGAACATTTTTTTGCTCTACCGGATGGTTATAATTAAACTTTTCCTATTTAACGCGTTATAACACGGAAACTAATTACCACAATAGTACCGAATTTGGTAGCATTAATGTCAAGGACATGAGGAAGAGAAATAACACAGAGTCAATTCAATCGAAACACTTTTAATGAGCTGCTACGGTACATCATGCCATTACATACTGGCACTATTGATGCTACAAAAGGGGCTCAATATGGCGCCCATCAGTGTCCAGAAGAGTCTGAAAGTGCAGGATTACATACTGCGCAGCAAACAAACCATGCTGCTCTTGATATGCTGTGCTTCACATCAGCGCATGTGTGAATGTTCCCCTCGGAAACCCTGTCCTTCAGGTAGCCCCAAAACCAGAAATCACAGGGAGTGAGATCTTGCTGGCCAAGCATTTGGAAACGATCGGCTGATAATTCGATCGTTTCCAAATGTGTATCGGAGAAGCAGGTGAACTTCACGAGCGATGTGCGGTGGGGCCCCATCTTGCATGACAACTGCTGAATTCAGTGCGTCTCTCTCCTGTGGGACGGGTATGACATGCTGGCGAAGCTTATAGCAGTAACGCTGGCCAGGCACACTGCATGCCTTTGGTGTTTGAGCTCCAACCAGTTCAAAAAAGAATGGGAAAATGATTAACGTAGCCATGAAGCCACACCATACGGTGACGCGTTCACCATATAGAGGAACTTCATGCACGTTGGCTGGAGGTGAAGATCCCCACTCTCGGTAGTTCTGTGTGTTCACCTCACCCGTCAGAGAAAAATGAGCTTCGTCTGACCATAGGATGGTCAACTTCAATCCTTGCAAGAAAGTGGAGAGCGAAGTTAACACGTCGTTATGCGTCTTGTGGTGCAAGCTGGTGCACGATATGCATCTTGTACTGATACCATTTTAGAATGGTTCGAAGCATCTTCCGGACAGTGGACTATGCGATGCTCAACTGTCGAGACAACACGCGCACTGCTTGACGATCGGGAATTGCGCGTAGCGATTTCATCAACCTCTTCCCGGAGTGACGACCAGTTCTCCAGTTGATTCGAACTTCCTCATCATGCTCCTCACAGCAGGTGGAGAAAAAGGACCCTCCCGTAATCCTTTCAGCTGGCGATATTCTCGAAGTGCAGCTGCAGTATTACTGGATTTTTATATATATATATATATATATATATATATATATATATATATATACATATATATATATATATATATATATATATAATAAAGCTTCACCGGTAATTCCCGGCTCCTTTTGCTCCAGCTCATGTTGACACGTCAACAAGTGCATTGCGACTGGTCAGGTGTGTGAGACTATGAATCACGATGACTGATCACAGCACCTGGTGGCCATAGTTAGAACTGGACTGTGGCGCTATGACGCATGGAAACCATGCACCCCATACTATAGACATTGTAAGGTCGCGAAACAAACTAGAAATAACCAACTGGCCATTAAAATTGCTACACCACGAAGATGACGTGCTACAGACGCGAAATTTAACCGACAGGAAGAAGATGCTGTGATATGCAAATGATTAGCTTTTCAGAGCAATCACACAAGGTTGGTGCCGGTGGCGACACCTACAACGTGCTGACATGAGGAAAGTTTCCAACCGACTTCTCATACACAAACAGCAGTTGACCGGCGTTGCCTGGTGAAACGTTGTTGTGATGCCTCGTGTAAGGAGGAGAAATGCGTACCATCACGTTTCCGACTTTGATAAAGGTCGGATAGTAGCCTATCGCGATTGTGGTTTGCCGTATCGCGACATTCCTGCTCGCAGTAGTCGAGATCCAACGACTGTTAGCAGAATATGGAATCGGTGGGTTCAGGAGGTTAATACGGAACGCCGTGCTGGATCCCAACGGCCTCGTATCGCTAGCAGTCGAGATGACAGGCAACTTATCCGCATGGCTGTAACGGATCGTGCAGCCACGTCTGGTTCCTTGAGTCAACAGATGGGGACGTTTGCAAGACAACAACCATCTGCACGAACAGTTCGACGACGTTTGCAGCAGCATGAACTATCAGCTCGGAGACCAAGGCTGCGGCTACCCTTGACGCTGCATCACAGAAAAGAGCGCCTGCGATGGTGTACTCAACGATCAATCTGCGTGCACGAATGGCAAAACGTCATTTTTTCGGATGCATCCAGGTTCTGTTTACAGCATCATGATTGTCGCATCCGTGTTTGGTGACATCGCGGTGAACGCACATTGGAAGCGTGTATTCGTCATCGCCATACTGGCGTATCACCCGGCGTGATGGTATGGGGTGCCATTGGTTACACGTCTCGGTCACCTCTTGTTCGCATTGACGGCACTTTGAACAGTGGACGTTACATTTTAGATGTGTTACGACCCGTGGCTCTACCCTTCATTCGATCCCAGCGAGACCTTACATTTCAGCAGGATAGTGCACGACCGCATGTTGCAGGTCCTGCACGGGCCTTTCTGGATACAGAAAATGTTCGACTGCTGCCCTGGCCAGCACATTCTCCAGATCTCTCTCCAATTGGAAACGTCTGGTCAATGGTGGCCGAGCAATTGGCTCGTCACAATACGCCAGTCACTACTCTTGATGAACTGTGGTATCGTGTTGAAGCTGCATGGGTAGCTGTACCTGAACACGCCATTAAAGCTCTTGTTTCACTCAATGCCCAGGCATATCAAGGCCGTTATTACGGCCAGAGGTGGTTGTTCTGGGTACTGATTTCTCAGGATCTATGCACCGAAATTGTTGGAAAATGTAATCACATGTCGGTTCTTGTATAATATATTTGTCCAATAAATACCCGTTTATCATCTACATTTCTTCTTGGTGTAGCCATTTTAATGGCCAATAGTGTATATCTGCCAACATTCGCTTATCAGTTATGCCAACATATGGATAAAGTACATCCTTCAGAATGTTCCCACAAGGTAAAGGAAACACCATTCGCTAGCAAAGATCTGCAAGATAAGACTCACCTTTTTGTGAGGAATGTCAAAGTGAAATCCAAAAAGTGCCTCCCTGTGAAGGCCCCTATGAAGTCCTGGAGCGAAAACTAAAACATTTCGTTCTAAAAATTAAGGACTTACCAACTGACACCGCACCTGACAGCCTGAAATGCGCCTACATCCTTGTGAACTCAAACGCCAGAATACAGGATAACCTACAGAACACTCCACCTGTGAATGACTTTTGCACGCCTCCAAGAGTCTTACCAACGGTTATCCAATTTGGTCGACTTTTGAAAGACCCCGAAAAGTTCAGTAACTTCAGTTACAATCTGAGGGGGAGGATGATGTATGGTTATGTTTATGTCCACAACAGTCAGGCTGTTCTACAGTTCTGTAAATAATTATTCTTTGTGTTTACTTTACTTTTCTTTGAAAACAAATGCAATTTTGAAACACACAGAGTAAGAGATCTAGGATCATCTGTTTTGTTCGTGTGCGATATTTGTATTGTAACAAATGGAAGATTCCAAATTATATTTTCAAATATAAAATACTGTGTTTTGTGATTAAAATTTGTTTAAAACTTCAGACTGTCCGTCCACCACGTGAAAATTAACTCTCGAAGTTTTCTGAAACTAAATAACAATTTTTCCATCATACCTGTTTCGTGCTTCTAATCTTGTGCCGTGGTGGCAGTGATGATGGTGTGTTAGCTAGGAGGCGGCCAGGTGCGAACGCCTGCAACCAGCCTGTCAGCGAACTAGACACACTGCACCTATTCATGGAGTTATGGCCTGGGGTGCGTTTTCTTATAGCAGCACGAGCAATTTTGTGGTTATCTCACGCACCCTGACTGAAAATTCGTACGTCAGTCTGGTGATTCGACCTGTTGTGCTGCAATTCATGAACAGCATTGCAGAGGATATTTTCCAACAGGATAACGCTCGCCCACACACCGCTGTTGTAATCCAACATGCTCTACAGAGTGTCGACATGTTGCCTGGGCCTGCTCGGTCACCAGATCTGTCTCCAATCGAGGTCATTGGGACATCTTCGGACGACAGCTCCGGCGTCATCAACATACAGCACTAACCGACTCCGGGTTGACCCACAAAGTGCAACATATATGTAACTCCACTCCCACAAACTGACGTCATGCACCTGTACAAAATAATGCATGCGCATTCGCTTGGTTACATTCAACATTCTGGCGTTTACATCAGTTATTAGTACACCAGCATTTGGCTCAAATGGTTCAAATGGCTCTGAGCACTATGGGACTCAACTGCTGAGGTCATTAGTCCCCTAGAACTTAGAACTAGTTAAACCTAACTAACCTAAGGACATCACAAACATCCATGCCCGAGGCAGGATTCGAACCTGCGACCGTAGCGGTCTTGCGGTTCCAGACTGCAGCGCCTTTAACCGCACGGCCACTTCGGCCGGCACACCAGCATTTCAAATTAGTTATGGTTTATCTCGCTCTTGCATTAATCTGTGATCTTGCATTGTTAATCACGTAAGTATGTTGCCTAGAAAAATGTATTCCAGAAAATTTATTACTCAACATTAATTATTTTTTTGGCGTTGCGATTTTTTTCCGTCTGTATATTTATACTTCCATATGTTTATCAGAAATTGTGGCTCCATTATAGGAAATACACTTTCCCAGTGCTCTTATGCAGGCCATCGTACATAAAAATTGTTTTGGATTAGTGATAGCCTAATGTTTTCTACAACGCCTAGATATTTGCTTTGAATTAGCATTGCAAATAGGAACATACAGTTGTGGTAAGATTTTGCGGCATATCTCGTTTCTCTTCTGATTCAACGTTGCAAACAATGCCGTGTTTCACGAGCATCAAATAAATTCGGAGGGACATTTAGTTCTGAAAGAGTTTAAGATGGCCCGAAAACTACCTAAGCTTTGCATATTCACTCAGCTAGAGTCGCTTAACACACATACCCATTCACAGTTGTGTGGTATTTGCGTATTCTTACATCTCTTGTTTCGTTGGTTAACATTACTGGCTATAGATAAGTACCTCAAGCTTCGATTCCCTTCGACTCACATATATTTGTTGGGGTGCAAGAGTTTAGAACAGAGCATACGTCGTCACGTTGTCCTTAAAGAGAAACTGCCTGAACAAATAAGGAGTGTCACTGAACTGCAAGCTACAGAAGTAAGTTCTATCGAAATGCGCCGCGCGTGGTAGCCACTCTGTCTGAGGCGCCTTGACACGGTTCGCGCGGCTTCCCCCGTCGGAGGTTCGAGTTCTCCCTCGGGCATGGGTGTTTGTGTTGTCCTTATCGTAAGTTTAAGTTAGAGTAAGTAGTGTGTAAGCCTAGAGACCGATGACCTCTGCAGTTTGGTCCCATGGGAACTTACCACAAATTTCCAGATGTTTATTGAATGCCTTGCACCTGACTGAAAATCGCAGTGCATTTATTTACGCAGAGAAAAGAGACTAGTCTGTGAAACAGTGTCAGTGCACTTCTGCTCTTACTGTGTGTGGGAGACCTCGTTATGTTGTGTCGAACCTCCTACCCGGCGTATTGTAGCAACTCAACATGGCGTGGACTCAACAAGTTGCTAAAAGTCCCCTGCAGAAATATTGAGCCATGATGCCTTTACAGCCATCTATAATTGTGAAAGTGTGTCCGGTACAGGTTTTTGTGCACGAACTGACCTCTCGATTATGTCCCATGAATGTTGGTTGGGATTCACATCGGGCGATCCATAAAAATTCCATCGTCGTTTGGGAACTTGAAGTCCATGAATGGCTGCAAATGGGTTCCAAGTCAATGATCGGTTCAGTTGGCTCAGACGACCCAGTCCATTCCATGTAAACACAGTCTACACCATTCTGCGACCACTAGTAGCTCGCACAGTGCCTTGTTGACAAGTTTGGTCCATGGCTTCATGGGATCTGTGCCACACTCTAACCCTATCATCAACTCTTACCAACTAGAATCGCGACTCATCGTACCGTAGTCTAGAATCCAGCTGATATACTCGTATTTTAGGTTGTCTAACGCAGAACAGATCCACTTTATGTAAGATAATCCGAGTACGACTGTAGATGAAGCCTCCATTTTTCCCACTCCCCCTCGCTGGGACGGCTGTAAACATTAACATAAATTTTTATTTTTGCACAAAACCACATAAATTGTTCTTCGTTTCCAGCAACAACGTGTTTCGAGAGTGAAAATCTCTCAGCTGTATCTTTATTCAACAAACATCACAATTAAAAACCTTCTCCTATGCTCACGCCATAAAATATGAAATATAGACGATTATATAGCTGTCTTTGTCTTCCAGAACACAGCAAAGTTTGAAGTAAGATTAAAGTATTTAGGCTTATTATGGAAGAATATACTCTACCCTGCAAACAATGAAGCACCCGGGAGATACAGCCCGATGTCAATGTAATTTCGTGCACGTACATATTATCGGTTGGAATGTTAATTATTAGAGTTGCAGTTCTCTGTGACAGGTAGAACAAAGACCAGAGTACTTTAGTGTTGTCCGTGTTTTGAATTGTAGCTTGCCGTGATAGGGTATACAGAGTAGTCAGAAATAGTCTGAAAAGCTCGTAAGGGTTTTGCAGAATAGGCTGCGCGGAGAAATAATTGTTAAGAAAAACATTCGATACGTTGCGTCGTTTCCGAGTTAATTAGCATCGAAGTTAGCCAATCAGGCCATTATGCATGCAGACTCAAGCAACCCACCAGAGACGGTGTCGGCAAACGTGTCCTTCCTTTGGTTTCCCAAAACCACACGAGAGAGCGATACAAAAATTGAACGTGGTATGGTAGAAAGGATCGAACTCGAGCCAAAGGCTGTGCAGTCTTGTGCGCTATTATCTACGCTAAGAGAACAACGGACACTAATTGTATCTGGCGGGCCGCTTGAATTTCTTTTGCGAGCACAACGGTCTGAGTGGCTATCTTCAATGCTAACTGACTTGGAAACGGCGCAACGTATCGATTTTTTTCTTGACAATTATTTCTCAGCGTAACCGATCCTGCAACACCCGTACAAGCAATTGAGACTCTCTCTGACCATCCTATATAAGGGGCGTGAAAAGCCTCAGACGTTGAGAGAGCACTGGAGGACACGGAGAAGCTGTGCACTTGTGAGAGTCATCGTTATCAGCACTTGACAGAATTTGAATGGTCTCGTTGTGGGTCTCCATTTGGCCGATTGGTCGAATCGTGCAGTACCCACAATTGTGGGACATTCGGATGTGACATTGGTCCGATGTTGGATTGCGTGGGAACGTGAGAGTAGGCATACGCATTATCAAGGTTCCGGTAGACCACGTCTGAACAACATGGGAGGATCTCCGCATTGTGCATTTGCACATTGTAACCCCTTCACATCTTGCCATCCGAGAACTAGGAATGGACTGCCTGCAACATCCTCTGTCTTCCTGCCCCATTGGTTAGAGATTAGCGGCAGCTGGACTACAGAATTACAGTTCCATACTTAGACTGCTTTTAATACCATAACACAAACTGCTGTGTGGGAGGTGCCGTAACTGGGAAGCATGGGCTGCTGATGAATGGTGTCGTATTGTGTTCAGCAATGAGTCGTGGTTCTGCTTTACCCCAAGTGACCATCGTTGACGAGTATGTTGGTGACTCGGGGAGAGCTCTCATTCTTTCAGTATTCCGGGGAGGCAGAGCGAAGTTACTCCTGGCTGTCTGTGACGTACCACTGTCCGTCAGACTTTCCTGTCACAACCAACATAAACCTGAAGTCATGATTTCCCACATACTTCGGTTTCTCTATGCACACAATTTGCAATATACCAAATTTTTCTTAGTAATCGTGTAAACAGGTCTGCGTGAATCATGAGGAAAATCATCACAGTCAATCGTCTATCAGATCGCAATTTTTAGCCTATTTGTTGAACGATTTCATCAATCTGTACAGTGGGCCTGCTACAACGCTCATCATACTTATTGGTTTGGCCAGTTTTGAACTCTCGGCTCTATTGTCAAACCGTTGCACCACTCACCTTGTAGGCCCATAAATTAGGCACACAAAAATGGAATTGCCGAATGCACTTCGCAACTGAAGGGGGCAATGATTTCCGGAGCCGTTGTTGTTTACGTCTACCATCAGTAAAATGACTACTGAATCAAAACAATGAGCTCTGCAGCTTCTTAAACAAAGATAACAAAAAAAAAAATGTTCAAATGTGTGAGAATTCCTATGGGATCAAACTGCTGAGGTCCCCGATCCCTAGACTTACACACTACTTAAACTAACTCACGCTAAGGACGACACACACACTCATGCCCGAGGAAGGACTCGAACCACCGGCGGGAGGGACCGCGCAATCCGTGACGCGGAGCCTCAAACCGCGCGGACACTCCGCGCGGCAAAGATGACAGATAACACTGTATTCATGCAATCTCAAGCAAGGACATGACGTTTCAAAAATATTCATCCTATTTCACAAGACTATAACTAGACATGAATGAGGACAGAAATACGATACTGCTACGCCTGTGTTGTTACGAAGAACGATGCATTGTTCCTTCGGACATACATGCATGCAGCCGTTATGAATTGCATGAAATGTATTCGCAGTTGCGAATACGAACAGCCATCAGCGTGCGTGTCCGAAGGAACATCGTATCATTCTTCTTACCAACGCAGGCACAGAAATGTCGTATTTATGCGTCGCTATGAGGCAGCAACTTTTAGTTAAAATGTCCTCCCCTGTACAAGAATTACATAACGTGCATATGAGAACAGGTTATGCCGCAGGAACGACGACTTACGCTTGTTTGGGTCTGGCCGTGAGTCGTACACGAATAGCCGAAGCTGTCAACGTGACCACACGCGTAAAGCGGGAAATCTGCGTTCGGGTCCCGGTCCGAAACAAATTTTCAGTGTCGTCGTTCCCTTACACAGCGGATGGTTGCAGAAATTGGGGACAAGTTTTTCCTTATGCATCGAAACTAGAATTTTACCGTGGCGCCAGCAGAAACTGCTGGTAAATGTGGTTCCTCGTTTCCTTCTGCAGGAAGACTTGGCAGGATGTAGCCATTGTACATGACCGCTGGCAGCGGTGGTCACGAGCATCCACAGTCGCAAGAAGGCTGGGCTC
The DNA here is from genome assembly GCF_021461395.2 of Schistocerca americana. Taxonomy (NCBI): domain Eukaryota; kingdom Metazoa; phylum Arthropoda; class Insecta; order Orthoptera; family Acrididae; genus Schistocerca; species Schistocerca americana. The sequence continues at coordinate 482,708,921 of NC_060119.1, forward strand.
CAGATGGCTACGGACAATGCTGATTGGGAAGACCATCGTGCTCGTCGTATGGCTCTGCAATTGGAGCAGCACCACAGTGACACAATGGACTGGTACAAATCGGTTACTTCACGAGCAGCTCCGATCCAGACGCCCTGTAACGTGCATTCCTCTGATCCCGAACCCCCGCCATTTGCCACTTAAGTTGTGTCAAGCGAGAGCTCATTGGAGGTCAGGATGGAGGTCTGTTGTGTTTTCTGATAACATCTGGTTCTGCCTCGGTGCCAGTGATGGCCGTGTGTTAGTTAGAAGAGGGCCAGATGAGGGCCTACAACCAACCTCTCTCCGTGGTAGACACACTGGACCTACACTCGCAGTTATGGTTGGGAGTGCAATTTCGTATGACAGCAGGAGCACGCTTGGGGTTATCCCACGCAGGCTGACAGCAAATTGCTGCATCAGTCTGGCGATTCGACCTGTTGAGCTGGCATTCGTGAACAGCATTCACCGGGGTAATGCTCGCCCACATATCGCTATTTTGTAACCCAACATGCTCTACAGAGTGTCGACATGTTGTCTTGGTCTGTTAAAAATGTGTGTGAAATCTTATGGGACTTGAACTGCTAAGGTTATCAGTCCCTAAGCTTACATACTACTTAACCTAAAGTATCCTAAGGACAAACACAGACACCCATGCCCGAGGGAGGACTCGAACCTCTGCCGGGACCAGCGTCACAGTCCTTGACTGCTGCGCCCGAGACCGCTCGGCTAATCCCGCGCGGCTGTCTTGGTTTACTCGATCACTGTATCTGTCTCCAATCGAGCACATATGGGACATCATCAGACATCTCCAACGTCACCCACCAACAATGTTAACCGTTTACATATTGACGGACCTAGTGCAACAGGCATGGATCTCCATCCCACAAATTGACAATACGACGCATGCACGTTTGCATGTATGCATTCGACATTCTGCCCTTCACACCGGTAATTAATGTACCATCATCTCACATTCGCGATGGTTATTTCGCGCTAACATTGACCTGTGATCTTGCAATGTTAAGCACTTAAATATATTACCCATACAAATGTATTCCCGAAATTTCATGGCTCTACATTAATTACTTTGGTGTTGCGATTTTTTCCCGTCAGTGTTTAATACTTGACTTGTTAGTGTATTAAACCAATAAAATGAGATTATACCTCTTAATGAGTGAATTATGACAACTTTTCAAATTTTTAAATTCTGTGAATACTGTAAGAAAGATTGAAAATCAAATTTTTGATGCCCCTGGAAGCTGTTAGAAAGGCAAATTGCAATGGGAACTGTGCCGCGGGTTAGCTGTTTGGTAATACTGATGAGCTTCGTCAATGATGAGTCAGTCTAATGGGAGTGTATGGATCTCTCATTACAGCACTGAAATTTTTTTGTGGGGTTGTCAGAAAGACTCCGTCTGTGTGTCTCACTTTCCGTCAACTTGGGTGAACTGTGACGCCGTATAACAATAGGAGAGAACGCAATCACTTGAGACATAACGTCCAGTGGAAGGCACATTGAGACCTTTGTGAAACCTCAATGCAGAATTATCTTATACGCCAGGTGGTTATTAGTGGCGTTGTTGATGGTGGTATTTTCGTACATAACATTGATAAAACTGTAAAAAAACACGAGTTTTACAACAGCCCGAGATGCGCGTCTGGGTAGGGAATGAAATGTGCGAGAGGCGTTCAATAAGTAATGCAACATATTTTTTCTCCGCCTATTTCGGTTGAGAAGTTGTGGGAAATCGGGGATTATTCCCGCTTCAGCCCCTATAGTTTCATGAATTTTCGACTGGTGGCGGGGCTATACCTGGCCTTCAAAATGGCGTCCGTAAGGAGATGCGTTCCATGCAGAGAGCTGTCATTGAGTGTCTTTTGGCGCAAAACCGAAGCATCACAGATATTTATAGGCGCTTGCAGAACGTCTATGGAGACGTGGCAGTGAACAGAAGCACGGCGTGTTTTTGATCGAGGGGCCTGTCATCATTGCGACAAGGTCACGCAAACCTGCCCGATCACCCGCGTGCCGCAAGCCGCACAAGATTCTGACTCCTGCAGTGTTGGAACGTGCAGAAATCAGTCGTGGTGATCGACGAATCACAGTCAAACACACCGCTGCACAAAGGGACGTTTCTGTTGCCAGTACTGACACATTAGTCCATCAGTTGGGGTACTCAACGGTGGTTGCCCGCTGGGTTCCTCGTCGCCTAACACAAGGCCATGAAGTGCAACGAAATTGGGGAATTCCCTGCGCGTTACAAGGTTGACGGTGACAATCTTTTGCTGAACATCGTCACAGGTGATGAAACATGGGTTTATCATTTCGAATCGGAAACAAATCGGTGATCCATAAAGTGGCGCCACACCACCTTTCGCGCGAAGAAAAAGTTCAATGTCTCATCCTCAGCTGGAAATGGCATGACGACAGTGTTCTGCGACTCTGAAGGGGTTATTCTGTGCGATGGTACAACGATCATCTCAGAAGTGTATTGTGCCACCCTTAGGAAAATGAAGAAACTTCAGCGTATTCGTCGTTACAAAAATGCAAACGGACTTCTCCTTATCCATGACAACGCAAAGTCTCACATAGAGCAGCGCACCCGAGAGAGGCTTACACAACTTCATTGGACTGTTCTTTCTCATTCACCCTACAGCCAGGATCTCGCACCTTCCGATTTCTATCTGTTTGGCCCAAGGAAGGATGTACTCCGTGGTAAACTGTACGTGAATGATGGAGAGGTTATTGATACAGCAAGACGTTGGCTCCGATGTCGACAAGTATAGTGGTACACTTCGGGCCCTGAGGCGCTACCAGTATGACGACGTAAGGCCGTCACATTGAACGGAAATTATGTTGGAAAATAGGGTTTTGTAGTCAAAAGAGTGGGGAATAATACGGTGTATTGGAATCCTGAATAAAACCAATAATGAAGTAGTAAAGTACTCCATAATAGGAATTATGGTGACGATATTGATAATATTCAGAGCGTTCTGCAAAGTGAAAAACGACATAGCCTTAGATAATAATTCCTTGGACATTGTGCGGGAAGGTCTGCACTGTTCAGCAGGTTTAATTTCCAAGAGGCTTCCAACAAAACTCGGAAAACTGATTGGCATTCCCCAACTCTTCATATCCAAACTGAAAGGTTTCCTTCTGCACAGTTCTTCAATTTTCTGCATAGTCGCCATAGAAGTTCAAACATATGTTGTACTGTGACACCACAATCTTTACCCATTCTTCAAAGAATGGTGCTGCCTGCTGCTAGAGCCATTTGTTTACAGAATCTTTGAGCTATCCGTTGGTCTTGAAGTTCTGAGCAGCCAACCAGGACTTAATCTTGGAGAAGAGGGGAAAGACGCTCGGTGCCAAATCCGTACTATGAGGACGTTTCCAGAATGAAACTTTCATTTTGCGGCGGACTTTGCGCTGACATGAAACTTCTTGTTAGATTAAAACTGTGTGCCGGTCCGGCACATAGTTTTAATTTGCAAGGAAGTTTTATACGGAGGATGTTGACAAATCTTCTAGCCACAAATCTGGACTTTATCCTTCGTTCGTTTCGCAGTATGGGTTCACGCATTGTCAGGAAGGAGAATGATTTCTTCGGTAATCGTACCGTCCCGTTTGTCTTGAACTGACCTTTGGAGTTTCGTAAGAGTCTCGTAGCTTGTGATGTCAGTATTCTCACGCGTTATTCTCATGAAATGTGTTGTTAGAATTCTTTTGCGATCCTGAAAAGCTGTAAGCGCTATTTCGCTGTTTCGCAACGTCTGCTTAGATTTTTGGGCTTATTGGAAGAGTAAGTATGCATCCATTTTTTGGATTGCTACTTAGTTTCATAGCTCAAGTACTGCATCCATGTCTCGTCTGCAGCCACGATTCCGTTTCTAAATCCACCCCTCTTCGTGGTAGCGCTGAAGGAATGTTAAGCAGGACCCGTTGTTTCAGTTTTGTGAACATCGGTTTGGCATTTTGGTACCCACTGCACACAGAAATTACGGTAGCTAACCTCTCTGCAGCAGTGAACAGGATTGTCCTTGAAATCTGAGTCACGTCTTCAGAAGCTCGGAAATGTGAACCAACTTCGGGCATGCATAATTTGGTCAACATGCAACATCGGTCATATTTGAATGCCTTTTCAACCACTTTCATCATGCACATCTGTATGACCAGCCTTAATTTTCTGCACCACTCATTAACAACACACATCACTCATAACCCGATGCCCATATACAAGACATGGATATCGGTGTCAGTGATCCTGATTGCAGGAAGCGAATCACAGAACGTATCTCGCGAATGGTTGGAGAAGCAATAGCGTCATCCATTTCAGTAGCTTGCTGCTTACACACTGACAAACGCAAGAGAATGCTGCCTGACGCAAAGTTACCTTCAGGGTTTCCTGGCTCAACCACGCTGTGCCATGAAGCGAGAAGCATTTGTACATTTTTAAGACTTTCAGGCCAGCGCGAGCCATCGGTAGCACAAGCTGGACCCTCCCATGGGGCAGCTTGTACCACCTGTGGCTCACGCTCGACTCTGCGAATTATGCTACCAACAATGCACGAAAGTATGATGTATTATGTACCGGCCAGTCGCAGCTAACAACTGTGTATACGTTTTGTGTGACCCTTGAATGAGACAGCAATCTGAACAAATAAGATATCACATGTTGTTGTGGTCTTCAGTCCTGAGACTGGTTTGATGCAGCTCTCCATGCTACTCTATCCTGTGCAAGCTTCTTCATCTCCCAGTACCTACTGCAGCCTACATCCTTCTGAATCAGCTTAGTGTATTGATCTCTTGGTCTCCCTCTACGATTTTTACCCTGCACACTGCCTTCCAATACTAAATTGGTGATCCCTCGATGTCTCAGAACATGTCCTACCAACCGATCCCTTCTTCTAGTCAAGTTGTGCCACAAGCTCCTCTTCTCCCCAATTCTATTCAATACCTCCTCATTAGCTATGTGATCTACCCATCTAATCTTCAGCATTCTTCTGTAGCACTACATTTCAAAGGCTTCTATTCTCTTTTTGTCTAAACTGTTTATCGTCCACGTTTCACTTCCACACATGGCTACACTCCATACAAATACTTTCAGAAACGACTTTCTGACATTTAAATCTATACTCGATGTTAACAAATTTTTCTTCTTCAGAAACACTTTCCTTGCCATTGCCAGTCTACATTTTATATCCTCTCCACTTCGACCGTCATCAGTTATTTTGCTCCCCAAATAGCAAAACTCCTTTACTACTTTAAGTGTCTCATTTCCTTATATAATTCCCTCATCATCACCCGACTTAATTCGACTACATCCCATTATCCTCGTTTTGCGTTTGTTGATGTTCATCTTATACCCTCCTTTCAAGACACTGTCGATTCCATTCAACTGCTCTTCCAAGTCCTTTGCTGTCTCTGACAGAATTACAATGTCATCGGCGAACCTCAAAGCTTTTATTTCTTCTCCATGGATTTTAATACCTACTCCGAACTTTTCTTTAGTTTCCTTTATTGCTTGCTCAATATACAGATTGAATAACATCGGGGATAGGCTACAACCGTGTCTCACTCCCTTCCCAACCACTGCCTCCCTTTCATACCCCTCGACTCTTATAACTGCCATCTGGTTTCTGTACAAATTGTAAATAGCCTTTTGCTCCCTGTATTTTACCCCTGTCACCTTCAGAGTTTGAAAGAGAGTATTCCAATCGACATTGTCAAAAGCTTTCTCTAAGTCTACAAATGCTAGAAACGTAGGTTTGCCTTTCCTTGATCTTTCTTATAAGATAAGTCGTAGGGTCAGTATTGCCTCACGTGTTCCAACATTTCTACGGAATCCAAACTGATCTTCCCCGAGGTCGGCTTCTATCAGTTTTTCCATTCGTCTGTAAAGAATGCGCGTTAGTATTTTCCAGCTGTGACTTATTAAACTGATAGTTCGGTAATTTTCACATCTGTCAACACCTGCTTTCTTTGGGATTGGAATTATTATATTCTTCTAGAAGTCTGAGGGTATTTCGCCTGTCTCATAAATCTTGCTCATCAGATGGTAGAGTTTGGTCAGGACTGGCTCTCCCAAGGCTGTCAGTAGATATCACATAATTTGTGATTAATCTGGTCTAACATTGTTTTATGTGGTACCCTGTTGTTATCAAAGAATGGAGTTCCAAAATAAAAGGTCAGTATATTGAAATAGTAGCCTAGGGAGTTTGAACATGACAGCCGCCCCACAGTGAGAAAGAGGAAAAGTAGCGCCGACATATGGAAGATGCAGGAAAGCGTTAATACCCGCACCGCTCTACAGCGAGAAACTATGCTCAGCGTCGGCGTTAACAGGCAATGGAACCCCGTAGCTGTCAACCATTTCTATGCATAAATTTGGAATTTGGCTCAAAGGTGCCTATAACTTCCGTCTGTATTAGTGTAAAAGCGTGGTACCCTGCGATGTCACTCTCGGAGAAGCTTCAAACATCAGAGTGTCGACACAGCTCAGAAGTTTATGCGAGCTGTAATGTGAATTCATGACGTTGCATTCGCACCTAATTCCACTAAAATTCTGCCAACGCCACCGTGGACGTATCGCACAACGGGCAGATCGTCACAGCCCCTCTTAACGATATTTCATCCCTTCTTTTGACGCTTCTTCGGTGGAGGTCAGAACTGCGACATTCAGCGTTGAAATCAAGCCTAGTGTAACATTTCAGACACACCGCCGCTCAAAATCGACACGAAAAGGCCGCAGGGGGTGGAATAAAGAGAATCAATGAAACCACCCTACGATTGGGGTGTTGATTTCCACACATTTGCCGGATTGTGTGTTCTAGGCGCTTCAGTCTGGAACCGCGCGACCGCTACGGTCGCAGGTTCGAATCCTGCCTCGGGCATGGATGTGTGTGATGTCCTTAGGTTAGTTAGGTTTAAGTAGTTCTAAGTTCTAGGGGACTGATGACCTCAGATGTTAAGTCCCATAGTGCTCAGAGCCATTTGAGCCACACATTTCGCAGTGCGATGAAGAGCAGGACAACGTTCTTGATAACGTTCGACACTGCTGCCACTCCCTGCGTGTTTCAACCCTTCTCTAAGGACATCGTGGGGCTGCACCATAATTGAGCGTGATCCAACTCCTTTCGAGTGTAGTGTGACCACAGTTTTTTTTTTCTCTGGAACACATCGTGGAACCATTAGGGACCGTTAAAACCATTCGATGAAATTTGAACGTGATCCGAAGCAGGAAAGGATGTTTATGCGTTTTCAGCCCTCCTGTGGCGTGGTCACGGGGGTTGGAGGGGACATTAAAATGTTCATGTAAAAAACTGGCTCTCCTTTCCTGAACACGTTGAAAATATGACTGTCAGAAACTTCGATACCAATTCAGCCTCGCGGCTGCTCTAGTACCCGGGAGTTGGGTAACCCCTTCGACACACCTTGGAAGCAATTTGCCTACCTTGCAGGGTTCGAGGTGCCGCGCTGCTGAATTAGTGTCGTAGTTTCTGACAGGCATATTTTTAATGTGCTCATCAAAGGTGGATGGGTGGCATGCCGAACTGGAGGTTCTTAAAGGAGGCGTTCGCCGATTTATTCATGTGCATTTCAATGTTGCCCCCCCCCCCCCCCTCCCTCTACCCGTGATCACGCCACAGGAGTGCTCGAAACAAGAGGGCTGAAAAAGTATAAAGACGCTTCTCTGCTTCCGATCAGGTTCAGATTCCGTCGAGTAGCTTTTGACGGACCTTTGTGGTTCCACCCTCTGTACCAGAGCAAAAACTGCGGCCGTACTTCACTCAAAAGGGGTCGGATCACGTTAGGTCGGGTTGCAGTCTCACAGTGTCCTTACAAGGGAACCTCCCCATCGCACCCCCCTCAGATTTAGTTATAAGTTGGCACAGTGGATAGGCCTTGAAAAACGGAACACAGGTCAATCGAGAAAACAGGAAGAAGTTGTGTGGAACTATGAAAAAATAAGCAAAATATACAAACTGAGTAGTCTATGCGCAAGATAGGCAACATCAAGGAGAGTGTGAGCTCAGGAGCGCCGTGGTCCCGTGGTTAGCGTGAGCAGCTGCGGAATGAGAGGTCCTTGGTTCAAGTCTTCGCTTGAGTGCAAAGTTTACATTCTTTATTTTCGCAAAGTTATGATCTCTCCGTTCGTTCATTGACGTCTCTGTTCACTGTAATAAGTTTAGTGTCTGTGTTTTGCGACCGTACCGCAAAACCGTGCGGTTAGTAGACGAAAGGATGTGCCTCTCCAATGGGAACCGAAAACATTTGATCGCAAGGTCATAGGTCAACCGATTCCTCAACAGGAAAACATGTCTGATATATTCTGTACGACACTAGTGACGGCATGTGCGTCACATGACAGGAATATATTGTCGACCCACCTAACTTGTACACTTGGCGAATGGGTAAAAAGATTTTTCTACCTTGCCCGATTAAGGTTTTCTTGTGGATGTGATAATCACTCCCAAAAAAGTGATGAAAATATAACGGACGGACAGATAATAACTGTCTGAAAATAAAAAATTAAACCTTTCACTCGACGGAGGACTTGAACCAAGGACCTCTCGTTCCGCAGCTGCTCACTCTAACCGCGGGACCACGGCGCTCCGGAGCTCACCTTATCCGTGATGTTCCCGATCTTGCGCATGGACTACTCAATTTGTATATTTTGCTTATTTTTTTCATAGTTCCACACAATTTCTTCCTGTTTTCTCGATTTATCTGTGTTCAGTTCTTCAAGGCCTATCCACTGTGCCAGCTTGTAACTAAATGTGTGGGGGGTGCGATGGGGAGGTTCCCTTGTTAGAGTTGGGTTGAAATGCACAGGAGTGGCAGCAGTGTAGTATGCTGTCAAGTACGTCGGCCCGCTGCTCAGCGCACTGCGAACAGTCGTTCTCGACCGTGAAATGTGTGGGAATCATCGTCCCAAGGGAAAGGGGGCTTTCCTTGGCACCATTTATTCCACCCCGTGTGGATTGCGAGCGGCGGTGTGTCTGGAATGTGTTCCTCAGCCACTTATAATAAAACAGCGTGATTTCAACGCTCGGTAGATATTCTAACCTCCATGGCAGAGGCGTCAAAGGAAGAGATGAAATATGGACAAGAGAGGATGTGACGACCTTCCCAATTGTGACGTCCCTTCCCTCCCTCTTCACTCACCGGGAGGAGACGCGGCTCGTAACGATGTTCGTCCCCGTCGGTGTGACGTGGAACAGCACCTGTAACCCTCGTAAGAACACAACTCCTCACGTGGCTTAGAAATATTCCGTTATATGTCCGCAACAGTCTTCTCAGCTTGTGCGAACTGGTAAACTGCAATCGTTTATTTTTATTTTTATGCCCGGTTAGTTCTGTGATGAAATAAAATCTTGGTTGTTGATTTCATCATTATGGTCGTTTTTCACATCATACATAGCGAGGATGAAATTTTGCTGTCTACTATTCCGTTGCTACGGCGTTTCTACGTCCAGTTATTAACAACAGTCCGACATAACTCCAGACATAACTTATGTTGGAGTAAATGTTTTTTTAATACGCCGTAATACTTTTTTAAACTAATCACTCTTCACTGTCCATTATTCATGTACTCACGTAGTCACTTAAAATGTTTAAAGAGTCAATCAACTTGCATTAATACACATTGTATTGTCCGTTTAATGAGTTAGGCGACACGTAAGATTTACCTTTTGACTCAGATTTTATTGTTCTTTCTGTAATTAATTGTTTGTCCCTACAACACACGCACACCGATATGCCATGCAAGATTGACTTCAGTTCAGTAATAGTGACGCTGATGACACCTTTGGACTAATCAGGGTATTTGTCTTTCTTCGTGTCTTCGTTTGATTGTGTCCTACTCAAGACTACGACTCGTTTTTCTGTCGTCGATCCATTGATCTCAAGGTTCATCAGTACGAAGGCTAAGTCCGATAAACCATATCACTCAATTGAAGTCTAACACTCGTCTTACTATACCGTCGCGATGAGAACGGTAAAGATTAACTTTCTTCAGTCGAATGACTGAGCAATAGTTCAACCTCTATCTCACGAATTATCAAACTTACAAAACTGAAACAATCTAATAGCGTTTGCATCCAGATAACTATCGCAAAAATGCTCTAGAGCGACTCAAGAGCAACTAAATGACTGAACATTTCCATATCCGAGTTGCATTGTAGTCGCATTGAATTTCCTTTTCGATGCGGCTACAACTCTCTTTCATGGTAAATGTTATCTTTGACTGAATTACTTTCTCGGATTTAGCCTCCGTTCATATGATGTAGAATTTATTCTATAGATGTTTGATATAGAATCTACGATAATCCTTTCCTTTTATCTCCCCTTTTTGTATGCTATTCTCAGCATTTGAATGATATAGGTGTTAATCAAAATATTACCGGTGTAGATTTTATCATCAATAGTTGCCGTCACTGTATAGATGACTCACTTCCCTACTTACAGCTTCCACTAAGTTTGTCAATTGGGGGTTTTCTGTCCTTGGGACGTTACACACTGTGTGACACATCCACATTGGCTTTAGGCAGAACTACACTACTGGCCATTAATATTGCTACACCACGAAGATGACGTGCTACAGACGCGAAATTTGACCGACAGGAAGAATATGCTGTGATATGCAAATGATTAGTTTTTCAGACAATTCACACAAGGTTGGCGCCGGTGGCGACACCTACAACGTGCTGATGTGAGGAAAGTTTCCAACCGATTTCTCATACACAAACAGCAGTTGACGGGCGTGCCTGGTGAAACGTTGTTGTGATGCCTCTTGTAAGGAGGAGAAATGCGTACCATCACGTTTCCGACTTTGATAAAGGTCGGATTGTAGCCTATCGCGATTGCGGTTTATCGTATCGCGACATTGCTGCTCGCGTTGGTCGAAATCCAATGACTGTTAGCAGAATATGGAATCGGTGGGTTCAGTAGGGTAATACGGAACGCCGTGCTGGATCCCAACGGCCTCGTATCACTACCAGTCGAGATGACAGGCGTCGTATCCGCATGGCTGTAACGGATCGTGTAGCCACGTCTCGGTCCCTGAATCAACAGATGGGGACGTTTACAAGACAACAACCATCTGCACGAACAGTTCGACGACGTTTGCAGCAGCATGGACTATCAGCTCGGTTACCCTTGACGCTGCATCACAGACAGGAGCACTTGCGATGGTGTACTCAGCGACGAACCTGGGTGCACGAATGGCAAAACGTCATTTTTTCGGATGAATCCAGGTTCTGTTTACAGCATCATGATGGTTGCATCCGTGTTTGGCGACATCGCGGTGAACGCACATTGGAAGCGTGTATTCGTCATCGCTATACCGGCGTATCACCCGGCGTGATGGTATGGGGTGCCATTGGTTGCACGTCTCGGTCACTTCTTGTTCGCATTGACGGCACTTTGAACAGTGGACATTGGATTTCAGATGTGTTACGACCGGTGGCTCTACCCTTCATTCGATCCCAGCGAAACCCTACATTTCAGCAGGATAATGCACGACCGTATGTTGCAGATCCTGTACGGGCCTTTCTGGATACAGAAAATGTTCGACTGCTGCCGTGGCCAGCACATTCTCCAGATCTTTCACCAATTGAAAACGTCTGGTCAGTGGTGGCCAAGCAACTGGCTCGTCACAATACGCCAGTCACTACTCCTGATGAACTGTGGTATCATGTTGAAACTGCATGGGCAGCTGTTCCTGTACACGCTATCCAAGCTCTGCTTGACTCAATGGCCAGGCGTATCAAGGTCGTTATTACGGTCAGAGGTGGTTGTTCTGGGTACTGATTTCTCAGGATCTATGCACCCAAATTGCGTGAAAATGTAATCACATGTCAGTTCTAGTATAGTATATTTGTCCAACGAATACCCATCTTATCATCTGCATTTCTACTTGGTGTAGCAATTTTAATGCCAGTAGTGTATATTGAAATTTGGTGGACCTCCCTTTAAGCTCACATGAACTTCTGAGCTTTGCCTTTTTTAATGTAGTCCGCGACACCTTGCTGGTTGAAGCGTCAGTGAGCCCGAGATGACGTCGCAGGGCGCCACGCCTTAGCTCCAGTACGGAGGAAAGTTGTAGACGCCTTACAGAGAAATTTCAAACTGATGCGTCGAAATGAGAGACAGTTACAGAGTTTCGAAAAAGTGATTATTTGATCGTGCTGCGCAGTGTTGCTGCGTCTCTCCGAGATGGCACCGTCAACAGCGAAACGTTATTCATGTTTTCGTGTTTGGTTTGAAGGTGCGGCGCAGCCGAGCAGCGGGACCGCGGACGGCGATTTCGGCTCGTCGGAGCCGGCTGCGCCTGCGTCGCCGTCGCCCTCGCCGTCGACGTCGTCGATGTCGATGCCGCAGTACACGCCCAGCCTGAGCCGCCGCATGCTGCCCGACGCCGGGCGCCGGCTGTCGCGCACCTCGTCCGTGCGCGACGAGCGGCCGCTGCCGGCGCGCTGGTCGCCGCAGGTGGACGCCTCGCTGCCGCCCGCGCCGCGCCGCAGCGGCTCCGGCTCGTCGTGCGGCTCGCTGCCGCCGCTGCCGCTGCCGCTGCCGCGTCGCCGCACGCTGCTGCCGCCCGTCTCCTACCGCGCCAGGGAGCGGCTCTCGGTCGCCGGCATCGACGACACGCTGGAGCGGATCCGCGCCGAGCGCAGCGCGGCCGGGCTGGGCGTAGGGGCTGGTGCGAGCGAGGCGTTTGCCGACCGCTACCGGCCCAGCCACATCCCCGCCGTGTCGCGCTTCCCCCGGCGCTCTGCCTCTTTCACCCAGGACTACGACTACGGCCGGAGGGCCTTCGACAACACCGCACCCCAGGAGCACAGGCGCAGCGAGGCGCACTCCACCAACTCGCCGGATAGGTCAGTGCTGGGAAAATTCCTGCGCCAAGACCCGCACCAGCCCGGCGGCCCTGTTCCGGAAGAGAAGAAGACTGGTAGCACCACTTCGGAGTCCGCCGCCGCCACCACCTCCGAGGGAGTGGATGCCGTGACGAAGAAAAAGACACGCAAGATATCGCGCTTCTTGCGCCCCGATTTCTTCGACACGCCCAGAGAGGAAAGCGTGTACGCCAAGGAGAAAGAGGCGCAGAAATCGGCGGAGGCGGAAGCTAAGAAGGCGAAGAGGCTGGCTAGGCGAGCTGCTCTGCTCGAGAAGAAGCAGGCAGAAATGTCCAAGGAAACGAAATCTGAGACCAAAACGCCCGACGGCCCGGCAGTCGGCGCCCCCCAGCAGAGTCCTGGCGACGCGTCAGCTCCCGAGTCTAGCGGTGTCGCCAACGGAAAACCTGAAACCGGCAAGAACCGCTTCCTGCACTCGCTCGAGAAGAAACTGGAGAAGCTCCGTTCTGGCGGTGGAGACACCGCAGTGTCGAGTCGCGTGGAGCAGGCCATCAACTCGCTGAGGAAGCAGAGTGCGACGACCGATGTCCCGTCTGAGTCCGCACTGCTCAAGCGCGCCGTCTCTGTCGACGACGTCCGCCTTCCGTCGTCCGCGAGACCCGTCTCGTCGGTGCTCGGACTGCTGCGGCGAATGGAGGGTTCCTCCGGTAGGCGGACGCAGTCTGTGTATGCTGGCGCCACGAGCGATACTGTGCTATTGGGTGACTGTGCCGCCAGAGAAAAGCAGAAGCCCGAGAGGAAGAGAAAGGACGCGGACATGACAGTCTCTGTGCACAGTGCCAAGCCCTCGGCAGACGAACTTTTACCGGCAGTTGCCGGTGGAATCGGGACTAAGAGGGATCACAAGGTGCAGCCGAACAAGAGCATCAGGAAGGACGACATCTCTGACCAAACTCAATCTGACGGGAAGCGACAGACTCAGAAGAATCCCTTTGGGGACCAACGTAACCGTAAAAAGGAAAACGTGGACGTTCAAAACCCATATTCAGAAGATAAAAGTGTCACTAAGGAGACATCTACGAATGATAAGCCATCGAAAACAATAGAAAACGCAAAATCATCATCATGTGTAAGTTCCTCAATTTCAGGAGCAGCCAAATGTAACGAGAGTTCCAACACACGTGATGTACTGACATCATCTACAGGCGCCCATCGCCAGTCAGCAATCAGCAATGCCCCTCTCAAGGTAAAAGAAGAAAACATTTCCAAAACTAAAAGTCAAAACGCGAAGGATAACGACGCTCTCACATGCCCAAACGCTGAAACAACTACATCGGAACAGAAGAGTTTCATCACCAAGCGAGCTCCCAACCAGAAAGCACAGTATAACAAAATAAATGAAACTGTCAGACCTGTCTTGAGAGACGATAATTACAGCTGCAGTGGTTACGCCACTGGGAGTCCAGGATATGTGCCACGACTATCGAAAGACAGTAGCAACGCCATTGCTGCCGGGAACCTGACTGCTACAGAGTCAGTTAAACACCAACTCGAACAAGGAGGGAATATATTCAATGATGTTTCAGCAAACAGTAACCGGAGGGATATGGGGAAGCTCACACTAAATTTACCAAAGATAGAGCTGCAAGGCACCAACCACTACTCTCATCTAAGTCCCCTTGGCCAGGATGATTACGCATCAACACTATCACCCGCGGATGAGTCGGAAAGCATTGATTCTTGGTCCGTTTGCTCCGATTTGGAAAGTCGTGATTTCTCCCTGTCCTCTTATCCAAAGACGCCATCTCCTGTACTGGAAGACGAAACAGTTGAAGAAAGGATACGTCGCAAGAGTTTCTACACACGGTTCAATGATATAAGGAGGAAAAGTCACAGGAAATCTTCCTCTGGACATTTACTGGGGCTAAAAGAGAGTGTTTCAAGGAAGTCCAGCTTCTCAGACGCGCCGTCGCTGGCTATGCATCCAAAGAAGGCCACACGCAGCCAGTCACTTTACAATCCCAGCGAGATAGAAGCATTTACCGACAGTAAGGCCACTACCTACGACTCGGGATCAGTTATGGAAGGTGTGAACATCAGGAATGCAACTACGCCATCCGCCCACACCAACACTGGGATACTGCAGAATGGATGTGGCAAGAAGGAATCAGCTCCCTCAGATGCAGTTAACAGTGATCACGATCCGCAGTTCGTTGCTTCAGCGCAGGACAGTGTCAGGCGTGAGAGTAGCAAGATCTGTCCTGAAATTAATGGCCAGAAAGAGGATTCCCTTGAAATCCGAACTGACAATCATAGGATACCGACAGTTTCTCGATCAAAACTGCCGACTCTCGACAGGATGAAAAAGAGTGAAGTAGGTAGTGCTAAATTCAAATCAAATAAGTGAGAAGTGCAGCGTAAAAAGAACTACTTAAAGTTGTTAAGAATAAAAATATTACTTCGCACTGTGCATTAATATATTGTCTGCAACAGAAGAGTGGTTTGAAAACAAATTGTTGACGTTGTTGAATCCAGTACTCTTTCAAATTTGAAATAGAGTTTTTATATGCAAGTCATTGTTTCTAATTGTGATATTGGCTGTTATAGATTTGTCAGATTTACATTTCGAAGCGTTTCATCATCTTTAGTCACATGTGCTAAGAGAGGAAAAAAACTTTAATAAATTTGTATAAAAAGCAATTTGTATTTGTTTCTTACTTGGTTTTTGTGAAGTGTTACCAGTTAACAAGTGGCGTGTCGTGATATGACTGACAGGTAGTTTGACTCTCGCGATGAACAGGCGACGCTGTTGAGATCTACGTTTCCAGCGAAGTATCCACCTACAAGCTATTTGCAGTGGTTTGTGAAGTATGCATACTATCTGATCAAAAGTATCCGAAGACCCATCAGTGGACATTAATACAGGGCGAGTCCACTCTTCGCCGTTATGAAGACTTGAACTCTGCTGGGGATATTTTCAATGAGATATCTTAATGTCTTTGGAGGGATGGGCGACCATTTTTCCTGAAGAGTCGAAACGAGACAAGGTAGTGATGTTGGACGCTGGGGTCTGGAGTGAAGCTGGCGTTCTAACTGATCCCAAAGGCTTTCCATAGTGTTCAGGTGGGACATTGACCAGACCAACCCATTTCAGGAATGTTATTTCTCACAAATCGTTGTCTCATAGTATTTGTTTTATTACAGGGTGCGTTGTCGTGCCGATACAAACAGTCATTGCCTCTGAACAGTTCCTCTACTTTATCATGTACACAGTGTTGTAAAATGTATTCACGTCCTTCCCGATTTAGCATTTCCTCAAACACAATGAGGAGACCACACTCTAGACACGAAAAACACCACCGTACCGTGACTTCCCTGCTGACACTACACCCCACAGCAGGTAGCTCTCCGGGCATTCACCAATCCCAAAGCCGTAGATCAGACTGCCACAGAGTACAGCGTGAGTCATCATTCCAAATCACTTCTTTCTGCTCATCCACTGTTCAATGATGTCACTCTTTATATATCCACAGGCATCGCTTAGCATTGTCTACAGAGATACGTGACTTACTAGGAACTCGACCATTGTACTCGATTATTTTAACGCCCTATGCAGAGTCATTGTGCTGGACGAACTGCTGGTAGCGCTTTGGAACTCACGAGTGAATCGTTCCATTGAATTCATGCGATCTTTTACAACAATCCTCCACCATGACCTACGGTCCCTAACCGAGCGAGGTGGCGCAGTGGTTAGCACATTGGACTCGCATTTGGGAGGACGACGGTTCAATTCCGCGTCCGGCCATCCTGATTTAGGTTTTCCGTGATTTCCCTAAATCTCTCCAGGCAAATGCCGGGATGGTTCCTTTGAAAGGGCACGGCCGACTTCCTTCCCTAATCCGATGAGACCGATGACCTCGCTGTGTGGTCTCTTCCCCCAAACAATCCAACCAACCTACAGTCCCTGTCTCGTTTCCACTTCGCAGTCACATCACCCACAATCGACACCGGTAGCTTTAAAACGGTTGAAACATCCCTGACGTACTTATGACCTCATGTGACAGCCAATGACTAGTCCACATACGAATTCACTGACCTCTCCTGACCGATCCATTCTGCTGTAATGCTTCTCTGCTGGCAACACAGTACTCCCTGTGTCCTTTTATACTGGCAGGTTCGCTTCTCGTGACATCTAACGATCAATTTTGCGTTACATAGCGGTGTTCGGATACTTATGATCACATATAGAGGAGGATGTGGGGGCTATGGGATAGCAAGCGTTTTTCAGACTTTTCATAATAGAGAGAAGCTGCATTACTTCAGCCAACAGGTAATAAAATGCATTATCGTTACAACTGCATTTCCAACATGACACCTGCTTGCAAGAGAAGGCGCGACTGTAGGTCTATATTGACCTTTTACCATCTTGGTACTGAACGGTAGTGGTAGCGCAGAATGACCGTGTAAAACACAGATATTAGACTAGATTTGATATATTGTCTATGCATCTTGTGTTGTCCACAACAAAGAAACACTACGCTACTAAGATTGGTTCATCTCAACAACAGGTTCCGACTGACCCCCAATGTTGTAAGTTTGGTGGCAGTTAGCCACTCCGTGTAGGCATCAAGTTCCACTTCCTATACTCTAGTCCCAAGTGAGCACAAGGTGAATTACAATTTAATGAACTTACGGTGATCCACTAATAAGCAGTCAACAGCTTGATAACTACCTTGCATTTACTAGCAAGTATTCGAACTAGCATGAATGTAGGCACATAGATCAGCAGATCCGCAGCTTTCCTCGAAATATTTATCTTTTAGCCTAAATATCTAAGCTCGTTGTCTCTTCTAGG
Organism: Schistocerca americana; assembly: GCF_021461395.2. Lineage (NCBI taxonomy): Eukaryota > Metazoa > Arthropoda > Insecta > Orthoptera > Acrididae > Schistocerca > Schistocerca americana. The sequence continues at coordinate 482,726,661 of NC_060119.1, forward strand.
TGTACAATTCCATCTCTTGTCTTAAAGTTTTGAGGATATTTCTTCTCTCATGTTGGAGATCAATCAAAGAAAAATTTTGGGTGATATTCGTTTATAATTCGTAACATTTGCGGTGCCTCATTTGTGCTGCTGCTGTTTTCAGTTGCTTTGGAATGTTGTCTGTTCTCAGAATATCTTCTGAGAGTACGTGAAGCTTTCTCAGAAATTCTTCTGCTGCGTAGTTTAGTAGCTCTACGGCTGCAGAATCTTCATCTGCCATCTTATTTTATCCAGACTTGTTATAACTCCATTTTTTTCCTTTTTCGTTGTGTGGTTGCTAATCTGGTATCTTGTTCTTCAGCCTGTCGAAGGTCAGAGTTTTTTCAGGTCATTTACAACACAAAAAACTTTTGACGTGCTTACTTAGTGGATGGAAAAATTTGAGCTTCCTTGAAGATCTGGTCTTCTTCGTTGTCTTTCCGGCTGGGTTATATCTTTCTCATTTAGTTCTAAATGCTTTATGCAATTGTTGTAATGTTGTGTGCAACATGTCCTTTTTATAGCTGTTCTTCTTAATAGTCTTTTCTTTTGCATCCTATAACTTTGAAAGTTGCCTTATCTCTGTCCTCTGAGCATATTCCACTCTGCAGAATTACTCCTTGAATTAGTTATTTCCCACAGTGCTTATTCAAATATTTTATCACATCAGAGATGTCTTACGTCTTGGGTGTTTCGCACAGTCTAGCATTTAATACCAAATTATGTCCCGTTAAGATTTACGATTATATGTAACGCTAACTTTTACACACTAACTAACAAATAAAGTGAAGTGTCCTGAAAGGAGGAGGAAAAAAAAATTGTTCAAATGGCTCTGAGCACTATGGGACTCAACTGCTGTGGTTGTAAGTCCCCTAGAACTTAGAACTACTTAAACCTAACTAACCTAAGGACATCACACACATCCATGTCCGAGGCAGGATTCGAACCTGCGACCGTAGCGGTCGCGCGGTTCCAGACTGAAGCGCCTTTAACCGCGCGGCCACTCCGGCCGGCGAGGAGGAAACGGAATGTAAATTCACAGATTTAGACAGTATGTGATTTAACGTAAGTGATTACAAAATCGGGTCGTATTTATGAATAACTTGACAGTATGAGCCCACGTATCGGTATGACTTTACACCCTCTCTGTGCAGGAGGCATGCCCTGATTCGGTTGGGAAGGGTGTCATAAAGCCGTTGCATCCTCTTCCGAGGCAATCTGGTCCACAGCTGTTGAAACTAGTCCTTGACATCCTGGGTGCTGGCATGGGGCCGTAGTTGATACCCGAAGCTGGTCCCAAATATGCCGTAGGCGCAGATGTGAAGGGGCGGTGACGTGCTTGGAGCACAATAGTTCGATCCTACCTTGTAGTGGCCAGACTGGTCGAGAGAAACCTTGAAGACGAGTATGCCTGCCATCACATTTTCATGCGGTCTGAGATCCAGCCACGTCACAAAGGAATGCCTTACGAACTTGAATGTCAGCACACCACGATTCGACCAGTTGGCCAAATGGAGATCCTCGATGAGGCCCCCTTCAAACTCTGTCATGTAGTGATAACGCTGTCACACACGAATACGTGGCATCGTGTCCCTTACAGCGATCACTGAGCATCTGGCGCTGTTCACACCCTTTATCTGCCTTACCAGACCTGGTAACAACGCTGTTGTAACGGGTCCTTGATATCTTGGACGCTGGCATGGAGACGGAGTTAATATCCGAGCTCATCCCACACATGTTCTGTCGGGGACAGATCTGGGGATCGTGCTGGCCACGGAAGCGCCTCAACATTGCGTAGATCCTCACTAGAGACACTCACAGTTGTAATAGACTCTGACGACCGTTGTTCCTATCACTGACAACTGCAACTCTAATCATTTACATACCGACCAGTGGTGTGTGCGTGTACGAAGTTAGTGACGTCCTACCGTGTCTCCTGGATGCCTCATTCTTTTTTTGTCAGGCAGCGTAGTTGTCCAATATCTGCTGGTCAATATTATTGCTACGCCACACTTCCGTCTTATATTTGACGTAGTTGCCTCTTGATACTTTTGAGACTTTGTCCCTCTTATCATAGGCACAGTCTAAATCTCTTCGCAGTTTTTGTGGATAGTCGCAACAGAAGCAATCTGAAACTACCAGGTAATTCGTTCGATGAGCTCAGCGTTTTTTAATTGCATTCTTTCTCAACATGGATTTCTGATACGCTTCTGTCAATCTTTGCACATAAATTACAATTATTCTTTCACTTTGCACCTGAGTACGGGCTATTGTGAATCTTCCTGGCTGAGCCCGAGCTCTTGTCTCATGGGCAGTGCGTTTACCACTTCATCTGTCAAGGTGTAGCAGGAGACCTGTTGTGAAGGTGGTTCGGTGAACTCTCTGCCAGGCACTTGAATGTGAATTTGCAGAGTATCCATGTAGATGTAGACCTCCCCTCGCAGATTAAATTTTTCCAGTACATCCCTCGTAGTTTGTTGTCCACCAACATATGCAGGAGAGATTCTGTGACGTTTGGGAAGTAGGAAAGTGTTTGGCAGAGTCAAGCAGGTTGTCGGGACACGATTGTCGCCCAGTGTATGATATGGGAAGTTTATGAGCTGAAACTATGATGTACTGTCACTTATGGAGCTATTACTCACGTACTTGTATCCACATTACGAAAGCGGAAATTTACAACAGAGATTGAGCAATGACAACATGTTCTAAATTTTAAAACAATTATAATCTGGCAATTTGGATGCACTTGTGTAAACAAAAATTAATAATGTATGATGACCAACGATATTTTCTAGTAGTTATTGGCATGAACCATGGATTATAACCTGTGTATCTCTCTACGATGAGGTCGGTGGCTATTGATTTAGTACTGTAATATATGTTCTCAATGAAAATATGACTGCACGATAAGCTCTGGGCTAGAAATTCATCTCTGGTGTAGAAGGAGTCGTTATGTAACCTTCGTGTAAGTTTACGGTTAAGTTGTGAACAATAGAGGCCATTTTGGTCCTTACTGTTACTTTATTGATGTTACCATTATTTTAAAATTGTATCCGATTCTTATCAACAAACTTCATAAGCAAGCAAATATATTGTGAGTTTGTAACTAGAATCTTTAGTTTTTTGAACAGTTACCTGCAGGAGATCCAAGGATTTAGACCAGATATCATTATACGAGTAAGTTTCTGAAGAATGAATGCTATGTACCTGAATGTGGAAGGGCTCCAAAATATCATTTCAGAAAATATTAATAAATCAGAGTAAGCTAAAAGAGTTAAGTTTTTGATGCTTTCACCGTCAAAACCAGCAAGGACACGCTGAAATTATCTATACAGGTAAAATAGATACATACATTAATGCACTCATCTGAGAATTTTGAGCATCCAGCTTTACGTATTCCTTTTCCAATATCGTCTATTGTTATTATTGACCTTGTTTATAAGTTTCTCCATCACTGAGGACGACAAATTTAGCTGTATCAGCATAGAATGGAAGGATATTGGTATGTGGTAAGAACAGGAACAGAATCAACAGCAAACCCTCTGAAATGTCAAGTGTTCACAGTCACATAGTGAATCAGCCTGAGCTGTCTACCGAGCGAGGTGGCGCAGTGGTAGGATACTGGACTCGCATTCGGGAGGACGACGGTTCAATCCCGCGTCCGGCCATCCTGATTTAGGTTTTCCGTGATTTCCCTAGATCACTCCAGGCAAATGCCGGGATGGTTCCTTTGAAAGGGCACGGCAGACTTCCTTCCCCATCCTTCCCTAATCCGAGCTTGTGCTCCGTCTCTAATGACCTCATTGTCGACGGGACGTTAAACACCAATATCCTCCTTCTCCTCCTCCTCCTCCTGAGCTGTCTATCTAACATGATGACAATCTGAGATCTGAATCATATCATCAAGTGAGTCAGTTATTACTTATTGCACTTTGAAGCAATTAAGCTTCTCCAAAATAATGCCATGGTTTGTACTGTGGAATGACTCAGTCTGATTAAATACAGAAAATTAAAAAAGAAACGGTAAGTGAAACATAAAATTCCGCCACTGAAGTATTCTAATACAACAGCGGTAAAATGGTAAATGGAATATTTTGTGGGAAGACCCACCTAGTCATGTGTGATTGCACCAATAATGAGACACAATTTTTGTCTGCATTAGATCGAAGAGCAGTACCGCACTTAGTGCTACTTTTATTTGGAACATCTTGACTATAGGTAAATACTGGATTAGCTAGGTGCCGGTACCATTCCTGTAATAGAAATGGTGGACCTGTCAACGAACGTGAGTAATATCTTATTCCTGGCGGGGCGTACGCCATATTAAACATATATAACAAATTAAAATTGTGTGCTGCCCCCAGACTAACACTGGGATGCCAGCCTTGGGCGGATCCTTTCTTCATTACAGATCATCATAAATATTCGTACTCATTTAAATCACTTCCCCTCGGAGCTACTACCCAACTTCTTCTAAACACAGCTTCTTATTTTCGTCTCCACTCTTCAGTTTTTGTCTCTATTTTTTAATAAAGTCATCGTTCTTCACTTACGAACCAATATATTTATTGTCACAGCCCGTTATCCCCTCTTCAGCTGTCATTTATCTTCTCTGATCCAACATCAGTCTTTAGCTATTCTGTCCTCTTCACATAGCGCCTCAGTAACTCTTTCCATTTGCTTATGCTTAACCAGAATTTACCACGATAATAGTCATTTACAATTATTTCTCAATATTGCAATCACATGATCAAATACAAATTATTATTGTTAATGATACTAACATTTATTCATCTTTCGATCATTTTGTACAATGATAAGGCCAAGTATATGGAGGTTTCCAATGCACATACTGTATAAGGGGTGATCAAAAAGTTTCCTTTCGTAGGCTGTACAATCCAGAATCGGTATACCAGTCAGGCAATTTCACCGTGAACACTGAAGCAATCGTTCCACCGACGCACCAGATTGAAGATACCCGTTTGGTAAAACGCGTGTCCTGCTGCATGAAGAAGTCCGTAACTGCCTGCTTCACATCCTCGTCTGACAGGAACCATCAACCCTTCAAGGCTTTTTTTAAGCGACCGAAGGCGTGAAAATCGCATGGGGAGAGATCGGGACTGTGGGGCAGGTGATCGAGTGTCTCCCACTGCTCGAGTGTCTTCCACCTGAATTGCCGCAGCTTCTGCGTTACGACATTCGCGATATGTGAATGTGCGATATCATGGAGCAGCAGCACTTCTTGTCGCACCATTACACAACGATGGTTTTCGAAAGACACTTTACCCCACACGCATTCTCCATTCTCCCAAGGATGTCTAACCAGTGTTTGTCCATCGGCACCCAAGAAAAAATTAACAGCACCTTGGTCTTGTTTGGCCGCATTTGGTAATAACGTCCCAATATGCACGATTCCGCATTTATCGCATGCACGTCGGAAAGACACGAATGCCATGCTAATCCGTTGTGTATCGTGTATTAAACCGGGGACCTAGAAACGATGGAGAGGCTTTGTCTCCCGCCGTAGCCCTCAGTGGTTCACAACCCCACAACAGGCCATAGCAATGCACCCACCCCACCGCCACCCCACACCGAACCCAGGGTTATTGTGCGGGACCACCCCCCTCCCCCCTCCCCGCCCCCGGGATCGTCTCATACCAGACAAGTGTAGCCCCAGATGTTTGCGTGGTAGAGTAATTACGGTGTATCCGTACATGGAGACAGTGTTTGCGCAGCAATCGCTGACATAGTGTAACTGAGGCGGAATAAGGGGAACCAGCCTGCATTCGTCGAGGTAGATGGAAAACCGCCTTAAAAACCACCCACAGGCTGGCCGGTACACCGGACCTCGACACTAATCCACCGGGCGGATTCGTGCAGGGGACCGGCACGCCTTCCCGCTCAGGAAGCAGAACGTTAGACCGCGCGGCCGGCCGGGCGGGATCCTGATCCCTTGCCTACATGTCGGTGTTTATATACCGGCATCGGAGTCGCGCTATGTTGCAAGCACGCTGCAGCAGCGCCCTCATACGGAAACTGTTTGACCGCCCCCTTATAGATAATATTTTTGTCTTAACCCTGGAAGTGACAGCGGGCGACTCGGTTTAGTGCTAATCGCTCTCTCTCTCGCTCTCTCTCTCTCTCTCTCTCTCTCTCTCTCTCTCTCTCTCCCCCTTTGCACATGTGCAGATTCAGCAGAGACGGTTGCCGCTTCGTCTCCCTACGCTGCTGTGAGAGATATTGTGTTGACAAGTTACTTACCTCGTTTTGGTGCGTCCTTCGTGAGTATCGTCGGCACTGTGTCTTAAGCAAACTTACAGTGTGCTTAGAGTTACAGGTTCTTATTCAGATTGTTTCTTGTGCTAGTGCAAATAATGGCACAAAAAACATGATCTGATACTAGAAGAAGACATTGGAAGAGCTATACTGAAGAATTGGCAGCCAGTGACACGGACTCATCAGTGAGCTGGAAAGTACTGAAGAAGATAATATTCTCAGTGGTCAAAGAAGAGATGACTATTTTGCCAGAGAGTCAACAAATGAAGACGAAGTGAAGCCGCAAAGAAAAGTCACTCATGGAAAAAATGAACGTAAATGGTACACTACACCCTTCTACTCGAGCACTGGTTGGAATATGTCCTGAATGTAAAGAAGATAAACTGTAAATTCGTCCAGAAGTGAAAGTAGAAACACATAAATAACTAAACAAATTAATAATTTTCGGGGTCGCTGGTGATCCCACAGTGGGGTATGTGTTCCGAAAAATTTACACTTTGGTCCAGGCTTAATTACGTCCAAAAGCAATGAAAGTCTTATCAATGTGCAACACACCAGACAAAAAAATTATTCCGAAGCCCCCCCCCCCCCCTTTCCCCCAGGGGTTCATTACCGCTTCTAGTGTTGACAATGGTCTCAATTCGGCGACAGATAGCGTCCAAAAGTTTCTTCTAGCTGAAGTCAGTCATGGATAATTAGATCCGTTAGAGATACCAGACTCAGAGGGTGTTGCTTCGTATGTTTGACCCGCTTCTCTAAATAGTCTCGGACATTTTTTTAATTTTGCAGGTCAGTCGAGGTGAGATTAGGTGCCTGAATGTTCGTCATCCCAGGAACGTATGCGTGCAGACACGTACGCAGGCCTGTTGTCATCTTGGAAGACCGGAATGTCTACAGCACACTCGTCATGAAGATGTAGAAGAAACGGTAACACTGGATTACCGAGAATGTTGAAATAAACATCCTGATCTTCGTTCACAGTAACCTGCATGAGTGGGTCCATTCTGCCACGTCTCCACACCTCACTACAGTGAGTGCATACTAACGACTGGCATATACACACCACTTCATTGCTGTGACTTACATCAGTCGTGGAGCGTCACGTGTCCGCCTGATACAGGGGCTGGACAAAAATATAGAAGCACTGAGAGATTTGCGTGGTTGGACATAAATGCAGGTGCTAGCCAAGGCTGCAGGTTGCGCTTTTGTATTTGACCGCGAACGAGACCCGTGTAATGTCCTTAGTATTTTGCAAGTGTCAGTCGTTGTCATGACACTGTTCCGTGTAGCTGTGAGACAGTGGCGGCTGCTGTGAGAGAGAACAAGAGCACGTGGACACCCTAATTTTTGACACCTTGCGGATTTGTTGATTACTTGTCTTTGAATGCTGTTCAGTGTAATGTAGATGCCGGATTGTGACGTACAGGTGCACTAAATGTACTACGCTGCACTACATTGCAACTCCTCCGGACTCTGTGAAAGTTGGCATCAGGGTCGCGAGCTCGCCTTGGGTTGTGCACTTTTTAAGGGATTTTGCGCATGCGCAACGGGCGTGACGTAACAGCCTTACGGACCAAATGCATACGGGATTGATCAACAAAGTGCAATGTTAACGTCGTGCACAGCTAGCACTTGCACTCGCCTACAAATTTACGTCAATGCCACCAGATTGTAGCACAGTGCAGCAGACTTTTGTCCGCCAGGCATAAATCCCGCTAGACAGTAGCGCACTCGTCAGATATGCAGATTCACTCACTATGTAGTAAAATTAGTAGGGAAGAATTTGGCACAGCATAGCAACGTCGACTTTCGCTTGATATGCCATTATACTCAGTAACAGTTATAGTTATACTGATATAAAAACCTATTTTGTGGGAACTCTGATTGAGATATAGCATATCAAGTTTTGGATTTTATCATACTGTAATACATCTGAGGCACTGAAAACCATAAAGCACATCATCGTCGATTGTGAGACTGTAGCATGCATTTTTGCTTCTGACATCAGTTGACCTTATGGTAGGTCAGGGTTATCTGTGCTGTGGGCCAACATTGGTTAAATGAACATTTACAAACAAAATTTCTCACTGGTTTCTCTGATATCCATTTAAATACTGGATCGAGGACACTGTGCTTTTGGCCCTTCCGGTTCTCACCGCCTCCTTTGTACTCTGGTCCAGTGACCATGCTGGTAGCTATTACTGCTTGAATTTAATTATTTCCACAAACGGTAGCTTGTGTTTTGCAGTTGGTTGTTTATTGTGCAGGAATCGGTACTCACGTGCAGTGTCAGCATGAACTCTGTAGAATCTGTTTTAACTGCTAACAAAAAAGAAAATCACTGGGAAAAGTCAGACGCAAAGGAACCGGGACGCCCCAGACCAGAGCTGCTGACAGAGAAAGTGACTAAATCAAATAACAGTGACTACAAGCGAATATTTAATAAACACGTGTACAATAAGCGTAAGTTGTTGCGGGATACAACTTAAAAATATTTGATTTTCAGCCTGGAAGTTAATTATTTACCTAATACATCTGTTAGGGAACTTCTACATTTGTCTGAAAAATAAAAAAAAACACTTATACATAAATAAAAAACGGAGGGTATCGAAAGCTTAAGCATTATTTCGTTTTTGCCCTAACTGTACTTACTTGTGTACAAAGCAGTAATGTTTCGTAGAAACAATTCTTTCTTTCTTCATACAGATACGTAGATGGTTCAGATGGCTCTGAGCACTATTGGACTTAATTTCTGAGGTCATCTGTCCGCTAGAACTTAGAACTACTAAAACATAACTAACCTAAGGACACCACACACATCCATGCCCGAGGCAGGATTCGAACCTGCGACCGTAGCGGTCGTGCGGTTCCAGACTGTAGCGCCTACAACGGCCCGGCCAACCCTGCCGGCACAGTTACGCATATTGTTATTGTTATCACTATTGTTATTACTGTTATTATTAGTAATGGCTGTCGCTGTGTTGCGTAAACATGTTGGTATGCGTAACTGCAATACAGGCAATACTATTAATTTCACAGTCTCCTATTTACGTGAATCTAAAAATTTGTGAACTCACGAACCGCCACGTGTCAGAGGCCAAGTGAATTCGAAAGTGCGCGAATTATTGGTGATCATATCGTGGGTGCTTCCGTACAAGTGCGAAGTGTTTGGTGTTTCAAGACGCTTCATATGCTTCATATAGATGACTTACGTCACATACAGCGAAAGCACACAAATATTACACGCTAAGTCACAACGCGCACGAAAGTTCGTGACAGACGGTGATTGCAGAGGACTGTGGCTAAAAATAAAGACGCCGACAGGTGCAAAAGTCTCTGCAAAAATGGTTCAAATGGCTCTGAGCACTATGGGACTTAACATCTGAGGTCATCAGTCCCCTAGAACTTAGAACTACATAAACCTAACTAAGGACATCACACAATCCATGCCCGAGGCATGATTCGAACCTGCCACCGTAGCAGTCGCGCGGTTCCAGACTGAAGCGTCTACAACCGCTCGGCCTCTCTGGCCGACCAAAAGTCTCTGCAGAACTGAATGTCGCACTCACGAACCATGTCAGCACCAAAACAACAAGAAGGGAGATCCGTAAGGAGGGAGTTGTAGAGCGAGCTGGAATTCCAAAACCATTAATCAGCAGTGCATACGCTCGGAACCGGGAAACTTGGTGCCAGACCTTATAAAACTTGGAGTTCTGAGCAGTAGAAGAAAGTCATTTGGTCGGATGAGTCTTATTTCACTGTTGTAACCTCCCCACAAAATAATAAAAATGAATATTATTGGGTTAATGATTCTAATTTAAGTGTAACCTCACAGAACAAAATTAATAAAATGAATAATAATAATGAATATGATTCTAATTTTTTTTGTTGTGTAACCTCAGAACAAAATTCATTAAATAATAATATGATTCTAATTTTAGTGTAACCTCAGAACAAAATTGGTTCCCATTTATAACCTCCGTACAGAAATGCATTCACATTTAATGTACCCACAAAATTCTTTTTTCATTTAATGTAAGCTCGAAACAGAAAAATTCCTAAACCTCCTAATAAAAAATAAATTCAGTAACCTGGTAAATTTTCGACGACAGCAGTGCTGCGTCATGGCCCTGTAAGATCATTCTGAATAAAAAAAAGCAAAAAAATTCTTACCTCAATAAAAACGGCGAATATATCTGCTCTTACATAAAATTTTTCCGGCACAGCTCTGTGCAATGCTGGCCGATAGATTTGTCATTTATGAAAGGAAGCAACTGATTTTTCTTTTGCAACAATAGGAATGATCATGGATTGAAGAAATTAGTAAATTCTTTAAATTGAAATGAATGTTTATTAGAAATTACTTTATATGACAAAGATTATTATTAGGACATTTTTAAAAGATCTACATGGGAGTTCACATAACATTATTAGATATGCGCGAGGCTGCTTTTTACCTTATACAATAATACTCAGGCTCGGGCATCGCTGCACCGCGACCGGCACAGCCAACATGATACACTATAGCAGCCCAGAGCAGACTCCACACCAGACAAGCGCAGACTTGCACAGACTAGCGCAGACTAGCGACAACTTACTGCTACAGCTACACAGTTCTTACTCAGTCAACACTGCTCTCTGGTCAGCGTTTCTCTTATACCTTGCATACCGCAGGCAGCGCATCAGCAATACATCGAAATTACATCTGCTCGGACCTCTTACATAAAATTACATCTGCTCGGACCTCTTACACTGTGTTTCCAATTTTTTTAATGCGTTTACGTCTCAAGAGTGAAACATGGTGGAGAGCTGTATCGTGGTATTCCTGGGACCCCATAAAAAATGTTCAAATGTGTGTGAAATGTTACGGGACTTAACTGCTAAGGTCATCAGTCCCTAAGCTTACACACTAATTAACCTAAAATATCCTAAGGACAAACATACACGCCCATGCCCGAGGGAGGACTCGAACCTCCGCCGGGACCAGCCACACATTCCATGACTACAGCCACAGACAAAGATGTTACTCTGTGCTACAGCGCCTAAGACGGCTCGGCTAATCCCGCATGGCTGGGACCCCATAGCTGCTCTGCCAGATCGCATTACTCCCAAGTATTATGTGACCATTTTGGCTGATCAAGTCCATCCCATGGTACAATGTTTCTTCCCCAATGGTCATGCTGTGCTCCAAAACGACCAGACTTGGTGTTCACACAGCTCGGAATGTCTAGTCCGGTTTCATGAGCACGAGGATGAACTGTCGCTTCTCTCCCGACCACTGCTATCACCAGATCTCAGTATTACTGAGCCTTTCTAGTCAACTTTGGAAAAAAAGGTGCGTGATCGCTATTCACCTTCATCATCGTTATCCGAACTTGCCACTATTTTGCAGGAGGAATGGTGTAAGATTCCTGGAAAGCCATACAGGATCTGTATTTACCCATCGCGAGACGACTGGAAGCTGTTTTGAATGCCAACGGGTTTCGAACACTGTATGAGCCATGGTAGTTTGGCGTGCCTTTAGTGTTTCACATTTTTGCCCACCGCTCTGCCTGTTTTACACTAGCTACAGAGCTACACAACCATCCATGCTCTTTTATCGCGGTAGCTAATATTTTGCCCTTTGTGTTTCACAAGCACTTGTGACGTCCGTTGGGATAAGTTATTCGTTATAAACAAAGGAAATTATATATATACACTCCTGGAAATGGAAAAAAGAACACATTGACACCGGTGTGTCAGACCCACCATACTTGCTCCGGACACTGCGACAGGCCTGTACAAGCAATGATCACACGCACGGCACAGCGGACACACCAGGAACCGCGGTGTTAGCCGTCGAATGGCGCTAGCTGCGCAGCACTTGTGCACCGCCGCCGTCAGTGTCAGCCAGTTTGCCGTGGCATACGGAGCTCCATCGCAGTCTTTAACACTGGTAGCATGCCCCGACAGCGTGGACGTGAACCGTATGTGCAGTTGACGGACTTTGAGCGAGGGCGTATAGTGGGCATGCGGGAGGCCGGGTGGACGTACCGCCGAATTGCTCAACACGTGGGGCGTGAGGTCTCCATAGTACATCGATGTTGTCGCCAGTGGTCGGCGGAAGGTGCACGTGCCCGTCGACCTGGGACCGGACCGCAGCGACGCACGGATGCACGCCAAGACCGTAGGATCCTACGCAGTGCCGCCACTTCCCAGCAAATTAGGGACACTGTTGCTCCTGGGGTATCGGCGAGGACCATTCGCAACCGTCTCCATGAAGCTGGGCTACGGTCCCGCACACCGTTAGGCCGTCTTCCGTTCACGCCCCAACATCGTGCAGCCCGCCTCCAGTGGTGTCGCGACAGGCGTGAATGGAGGGACGAATGGAGACGTGTCGTCTTCAGCGATGAGAGTCGCTTCTGCCTTGGTGCCAATGATGGTCGTATGCGTGTTTGGCGCCGTGCACGTGAGCGCCACAATCAGGACTGCATACGACCGAGGCACACAGGGCCAACACCCGGCATCATGGTGTGGGGAGCGATCTCCTACACTGGCCGTACACCACTGGTGATCGTCGAGGGCACACTGAATAGTGCACGGTACATCCAAACCGTCATCGAACCCATCGTTCTACCATTCCTAGACCGGCAAGGGAACTTGCTGTTCCAACAGGACAATGCACGTCCGCATGTATCCCGTGCCACCCAACGTGCTCTAGAAGGTGTAAGTCAACTACCCTGGCCAGCAAGATCTCCGGATCTGTCCCCCATTGAGCATGTTTGGGACTGGATGAAGCGTCGTCTCACGCGGTCTGCTCGTCCAGCACGAACGCTGGTCCAACTGAGGCGCCAGGTGGAAATGGCATGGCAAGCCGTTCCACAGGACTACATCCAGCATCTCTACGATCGTCTCCATGGGAGAATAGCAGCCTGCATTGCTGCGAAAGGTGGATATACACTGTACTAGTGCCGACATTGTGCATGCTCTGTTGCCTGTGTCTATGTGCCTGTGGTTCTGTCAGTGTGATCATGTGATGTATCTGACCCCAGGAATGTGTCAATAAAGTTTCCCTTTCCTGGGACAATGAATTCACGGTGTTCTTATTTCAATTTCCAGGAGTGTATATATATTATTTTTTGTTTATCAGTATGATTCTTTCTCTCAGGGATATTGTCTTTTCTTATCACTTTTATTTACGTGCATAAGTAAATATGAAACGGGTTCTTGATGGGCCTCAGTTATTCATGTACCAACTTTAGATTTTGAACGTGATGACTAAAATATAGTTGCCGTTAACTGAATTGAATGTAATTTAGTTAATTTCTATTTATTGATTTCAAAGCAAGGCTTGAGAGAATTTCGATTGTTGCTGTGGAGCGGCTACGATGAAACTTACTGAACTCATGGAATCTGTATAGTTTAAAAACATGAACTTTAACGGAAATTAATTATCTGTTGCAATTTAACAAGGTTCTTATAACGAAATCTCTCGCATTTACAGTTACTGTTAACACTGAAAAATAAATTAATACTTCGACGCGTAATGGCCGACCAGAGGCTGCATCGGAAGATGAGCTTCTCGCAGTGCAAATTACTGAAAAAATGCTTATTAAAAATAATTAGCCACTGCGAGCATTTGAGGTGACAACTATTACAAAGAAATTCATTTTGTAATGATAATAACAAGTTTATTTCAGCAATAAATACGAATAACTTACATAAAATATGTGTAGCCGCTCAATGGCTGCCTTCCGTATAGCGAAACAAAACAGTGTGTCTCCCACAAAATACGTCCTTCCTCCTCGGCCGTGCAATCGCGTCTCTTCCGATCCTTTTTTATTTTCATAGACATTAAATAAAGATGCTATAGTTGCGTATCAGTTGTTTCAAGAACATTAACTATATCTTTTACACTAATTATATTCATAAAATACGTAAACTACGATTTACAACCGCTAAAAATGTCAATATTTATGTGACGTACCGTCACACACAGCATCAGATCTACTAAAGATTTTCGAGAAAACCTTCGCTTTACGCATCTACAGTCAGAAGCAAATTCTGTACTTGTGAACATATATTCACATTTGCTTAAGTTTAGTTAGAATTTCCAGCAGAATCATGCAGCTGAGGAGAAAGTGCACTGTTTTTCCCTGTTTCTATAACTCCTAGAAAACAAATCTTGGTTCCTTCTTTTACGTTCTCATCAGGCAGCACTTTTCTTTCAGTCTGCTCACGCTCACTTCCTGTGCCCACCATGGGTATGGTACTGTCTCTCAACTCGTGGCTGCTTGCCTCGTCCTGATTAACAGAATAGTGTTTACCGTGTAGTGAGTGCTTACTTCAAGTGTTCTTAAAGCTCACTGGACAAATCCGGTCTCGCAATACACAGCAAGCAGTTCCGTCGTAACTGTTTGTTCAAGGTGATACTTGGTGACGCCCCGCTGGTTAGATGCTGTAATGCTTTCAGGCCTCTCGAGAACGTTTCATGACCTGATTACTGAATTTCAGTAATTCTCAGTGTGAGCTCTTTAAGCTTAACAAAAATGTCGTTTCATGTGGCTGTATCTATTATCTTGATAAGGTCTCACAGACACGACATACATCTTTCGTTAGTTCCGAACATTCATTCTAAAATAACGTTTCAGGTTCAAATTGAGAGTTTGGCAGGGACTCGATGCGAACACTTGTTTTTCACGAGCAACGCTCTTACGACTTGAGCCGTTGTTCGAAGCTACAATTTGTCAGCTCTTCTCTCATAATTTCAAATCTTAATCGATATTTGCTGCGTGTAAATACGTTACCGGACTACCGTCTATGGTATGTAGAATATGGCGGAGAATGACTTAGATGCTGCCTGAGGCTTTGCATTATGAAGCAACGCATGTTATGATGCCTCAATTAATGAAAGACGAGTTTCAGTCCACCAGAAAGTTCATTCCAGCGTGCGGCCCATTGCATACAATCCTACCAGAATCATTCTCTTAAATAACACTTGCATTGCATCCACATCTTCTCATCTACTTTGTTCTAATGTTATGAAGAAGATACAAACCACATTTCATCTGTCTGTATAAATGCAAATCAACAGCCACACTAAGGCACATCCGACATCTGAAATTTCAGGTAAACGTCTTTAGCGTTGGCCAGTGTGCATTTTCCTTGTAATTCCAACTCCTGCAAATGGACCAGTTCCTCCGGTTACCTGCAATGCTTGCTAGTACAGAAGAATTGAAATCAGTTTTGTCTGACGTTTTTAATACCGTCATGTTTGTGAGAATGGTACACTGTGTTCGTTTCTGAACAGCTCTGGAGGAGAGGAAGCGGATTACCGAATAAAAAATATAGGGCACTATTTAAAAAAAAAAGGCGTACTGCTGCTCATATCTTCGTGAAGAATAACGTTATAAGAAAGGTATTCATGCTGATTAATGTCCCACTGGTAGCTAAACAACATTTTATTGATACATTTCTTATTTTTTTGCTTGTGGGCCGTGACTACCCGCGCGGTCTCCGGGACATTGTCCGCGCAGCTCCCTCCGTCGGAGGTTCGAGTCCTCCCTCGGCCATAGGTATGTGTGTTGTCCTTAGCGTAAGATAGTTTAAGTTAGACTAAATACTGTGTAAGCTTAGAGACCGATGATCTTAGCAGTTTGGTCCTATAAGATCTTACCACAAATTTACCAATTTTTTTTTTGCTTGTGGACAAAAAGTTATTTGGAGTGGCAGAGATAAATAAGATATCCGGTATGTTCATATCTAGACCTTCCTCTGCGATTCTTCAGTTCCATCAAACTTTAAAATAGACTTTTCAGCAATGGCTCGTATTGTTATATTTCCACCATATTTTTCTCCGTTCTTTTAACAATGATCTTTGTTATGAATCTTTTTCTCATTCAGTCATTGCAGGATGTTTTCAACTCTCTAGTGATAAATTGATTCATGCAATTATACCTGTTTCCTTAGTGTCATCACACCTGTTGCTGTCAGGGGCAAATCGAACGGGAAAAAAAGGGGGGGGGGGCGTTGATGACAGCGACGGAAACACCCACCATATAAACTGAGACAGTAGCAAACTCTGTATCGCCCCAGCACCAACTTCTGCAACATATTTTGGTTGCTGTGTGAATGTGTCTGTCTCGTCGACGAATGACCTTCAGTAGTGTTTCACATCGTAACCGCGTAAGACGCAGCAGAAAGGTTGGAAATTTAGCCACAGACATTAGAGCAAAGTCTGCAAACTAGAGATGTATGTTCCCATAATTCCGGTGATATGTATTGACTCCACCGTAGGAAATCGAGCATCCGGACTGGCTGTCACCGGGCTGCCACGTGCTAGTGATGCCAGACGGGACTGTGCGCCACGGAAATTTCGGAGCAATGATTTCGATCGCCTTGGTAGCGTGGCTAAGCGTATCTCGTTGAAACTACTGAAAAGGATGGGGAGAGAAAGGGTTGGGTTGGGTTGTTTGGGGAAGGAGACCAGACAGCGAGGTCATCGGTCTCATCGGATTAAGGAAGGACGGGGAAGGAAGTCGGTCGTGCCCTTTCAAAGGAACCATCCCGACATTTGCCTGGAGCGATTTAGGGAAATCATGGAAAACCTAAATCAGGGTGGCCGGACGCGGGATGGAACCGTCGTCCTACCGAATGCGAGTCCAGTGTGCTAGAGAGAGAAAGAAAGGACATACATTTTACTCTTATTATTATTAAAATCTTAGGCATATGTGGCATGTTAAAAGTGGGGTGATGCAGTTTATATTTAGATCCCCAAGGGGGAGAGGGTTGAGAGTGGAAGGTGAGTGGATTTGGAGGGGGGAGTGCAGATTGTAGTGAACTGTGACGTCATCTCCCAGAACCGCCGAACGCTCGATCTGGGCCTCGTTGCTGAATGAGTACCCTAGTCTGGTGGACGAACAACTCTCAGTATGATTCGCGTCCTGATTGCGTAAGGCATAACACCGAGGTGTGTAATTTAGCCCACAAGATTGGGGCAAAGTACGCAGTCAGTCACCACAATCTGATGACGTGAATTGACTCCACCCAGATCAACGGCTTGCTTACCACCGTACTGACTTGTGCTGGCGATCTCGGTCACTTAGGCGGGCCAGAAGGAACTACGCGGCTATGAAATTTTGGAGTAACGATTTCGATAGGTCGATGTTGGTGCATGGAGGGGTGTGGGTAGCGTGGTTCAGCGTATTACAGGAGGAAAGGAGAGGGAAAGCAATAACATATTAACGGTTGCCCCGTGTGGAAAGTGGAGCAGCTGGGCGGCAGGCTGAAGGCGAAGTGGGCCCGTGTCAGCGGCGAACGGCCGCGGTGACGTCAGTGCGTTACTGCTTTCGCCGCTGCGCTGCCTCTGGCGCGCGGCTGGCAGCGGCAGTTGCGCAAGTGCAGAGCGGCCAGGGCGGGGCGAAGAAAGGCACGCGGAAGGCGGCGCGCCGCTGTGCTGACATTGCGCGGCAATGACCCACATCCCACCGAGCTGCGCCGAGCCACCCGCCAGGCAACTAGCCGTGTAGCCAATGCCGTTGACGGCCGCAGCGCCAAACAACTAATTAATGTCATGTAAATTGAAGGTGGAGGAGGGAGGGAAGGAAAAGGAGACTACACCGGGAATTATGCGAAATGAGCTGCCCAGAGCGAAAATGTGTGCCGGGGTGGGGTTCGAACCTGGGATCTCCTGCTTACTTTTTTCTCTTATTCATTTTGTTCGTTACTACTCTATACGTTTGGTCTGGACTGACGTCCTATGACATTCCCTCATGTTCACCGTTGAATACTTCACTCAGATTTTTTGTTACACAGAGCAGCCAGCCCTCTGACCGAACACTTTGAGCTACCGTGCCGGCACTGACCAGGCAGTGGAGTTAACCACTTCGCCAGCCGGACGCAGTGTTTATCGCAATTCCGCGAGCTATCTCGGCACCCATCCCAGCTGACCGACATTCCCACGTAGCGCCACGTATGTGCAGCCCCAGTCCATATCCTCCATGCTCACTACTTTGAGATTCCCGCAGAATGTCGAACATAATTGTGCATCCGCACTGAAGGGTGTGGATTCATTGCCCATCGAGGAGGATCGATTACGTGGATGTGTGGTGTCGGTTCTTTCGAACATCTCCGAAAGAACAGACGCTACAGATTCACATAATTGATTAACTCTTTTCTTCTTATTTTTCCTGGCCATTATCCCGTGTCTTCACGGGGTCGCCATTTTAATTGTTGTGTTAATAGTTAATAGTAGGGAGTGGCCGGATGCCCTTCCTGTCGCCACTCCTTCCTCCACGGTATGGAACTTTTGTACGCCATATGTCTGCGTTTAATATTATCCTATGTGAAAGTGTGTGAACGTTTTCTGTGTCTTTCTGAATCGTGCAACTGAGGTGGGATGTCGGTACCAGCTTGGTATTCACCAACTCGGATGTGGGTAATTGCCTAAAAACCACATTCAGCACACTGGCCTTACACGTTAATCCACCTGGCTGATTCGGCGCGGGTCCGGGGCGTATACCTGAATCTCGGAAGCGGCGTGCTAACACGCGCGGCTATCCAGGCGGATTAAACAACTGACTACCTGGAACTACAAATTACGATAACCAGTCACATCATCAGGAAGCAAGATTAGTATTTAATGTCCCGTCGATTACGAGGTCATTAGACGCTGAGCACGGGCTCGGATTAGGGCAGGAAGCAGAAGTAAAGTCGCCGTTCCCTTTCAGACAAACCATTCCGCCATTTGTCCGGAGCGATTCACGGAGATCACGTAAAACTTAAGCGAGGATGGCAGGACTGGGAACTGAACCGTGTTCCGCCAGATTGCTAATCTCATAATATGCGATAGATTTATATCAGTTAAAAGTGTATGGAGGTAGTGAGCGGCTACGAACACTTTTTATGTCGGAGATTTTCTGTGCTTGGGGACTGGGAGTTGTGTTGTCCTTAGTTCATATCGTCATAACAGACGCGAAAAGCACCTGCATGACATCAGGTGACAAATCCAAGCCTATGTGACTTCGTCCCAGGCTTGACCCTAATGAATATTGTGGATTGTTAAACCACACTGTCGTGTCATCTTCCCACTGTTGAGATGGCTGTATGAGCACGTACCAAAAGCCATTAAATTAAAATTTATCTAAGGCGCTACAGTCATGGACTGTGCGGCTGGTCCCGGCCGAGGTTCGAGTCCTCCCTCGGGCATGGGTGTGTGTGTTTGTCCTTAGGATAATTTAGGTTAAGTTGTAAGTAGGCTATTTAGGTTTTCTTATTGGTAACGCCACGTAGCGCTCTGTATGAAAATCACTGGCTGTGCTTTGTGCAGTCTGTGGCTAGTTTGCATTGTTGTCTGCCATTGCAGTGTTGGGCAGCTGGATGTGAACAGCGCGTAGCGTTGTGCAGTTGGAGGTGAGCCGCCAGCAGTGGTGGATGTGGGGAAGTGAGATGGCGGATTTTTGAGAGCGGATGATCTGGACGTGTGCCCATCAGAAACAGTACATTTGTAAGAATGGATGTCATGAACTGCTATATATATTATGACTTTTGAACACTATTAAGGTAAATATATTGTTTGTTCTCTATCAAAATCTTTCATTTGCTAACTATGCCTATCAGTAGTTAGTGCCTTCAGTAGTTTGAATCTTTTATTTAGCTGGCAGTAGTGGCGCTCGCTGTATTGCAGTAGTTCGAGTAACGAAGATTTTTGTGAGGTAAGTGATTTGTGAAAGGTATAGGTTAATGTTAGTCAGGGCCATTCTTTTGTAGGGATTATTGAAAGTCAGATTGCGTTGCGCTAAAAAAATATTGTTTGTCAGCTTAAGCATAGTCACGTATAATTTTTCTAAGGGGACGTTTCAAAGTAGTGTGTAAACTTAGCGACTGATGACCTTAGCAGTTAAGTCCCATAAGATTTCACACACATTTGAACATTTTGAAATAAAAATTTAAAAAAAATTACGTGGTTTGTTGGGCGCAGCTCCAAGTGCTCTGCATCATGTACTACCCAGTAAATCCTTCATGTTTCAGTTTTTTTCATGCAACGAATCGAGCCTGAAGCAAGTTCCTGAGAGTAAACACACCAACAACTGACAGGATCACCACCGGACTATGACTGCAGGTAATATTAACCTATATCACTGAGGCGGCAGGACTGACCAAGGAAACAATCGAAGAATGTATTATTATAACCGGGGATTTATTCTATTGGCTTGAAGGGTCGACCTGCATCACTCTTGCGTACAACACAATGACGGTAAACCAAGCTTAAATAGCCTAAGTGCTCTGTAAATTAATGAGAACTAATTGTTGTCCTTCCTACACGTAGTAAGGTAGCAGGCAGATATATTGTGCAATAATCCTGGTCCATTTGTTACCAATCACATTCTACACCATCATGTTATTTAGATATTCAGTCCGAAAAATGGTTTTGTGCGTCTCCACGCTAGTCTATCCCGAGGAAGCGTCTTTACCTCCAAATAACTACCGCAACCTACGTCTATTTGTACCTGCTTGCCGTATTTATCCTTCTACAATTTTTACCCCCCTCCACACACACACACACACACACACACACACACACACACACACACACACACACACACACACACACACACTTTCCTCCAGTACACATACTGACAATTCCTTAATGTCTCAGAATGTGTCCCATCAGCCGATCCCTTCTTTTAGACGAGTTGTGCCACAAATGCATTACCTCCTTATTAGTTATTCGATCTACCCATCTATTCTTTAGCAATATTTCTTGCACCACATTTCAAAAGCTTCAATTTTCCTCTTGTCAGAACTGTTTATCGTCACCGTTCACTTCCATACAACTCAACTCTTCACACAAATACCTTCAGCAAAGACTTACTAACATTTGCATTGATATTAAATGTTAAGAAATTCATCTTTTCCGGAATTAATTTTGTAGCAGTTGTCAGTATATATTTCACATCCTCTGCTTTGGCCACCATCAGTTATTTTACTGCCTAAATTGCGGACTTTCAAAAAAAGAAGTGGCCCTCAACTATGTACCCTCAGACTCAGAGTTGAAATATTAAAAGTTTTGGCTGGTTTCGTTGTCTAGGGGCTGGGATACGTAGTTGCCGCATTACAGGCCAAATACTGCTGAGTCTCGAGTATACAATATGAATACACACATGAATCGAATGGTTGAAGGTTCCTATCACTTGGCAGTTGCGGATTTTGAATGTAACATAGAAGTTTATAAATGAAAGATTGCAATTAAATAAAATCTGCAGGTCTTATTTCAACTACTTTAGATGATGAGTTCGTTAACAGAGGTACATTTAAGAATGCCGTTTATTTCTGCAAAACACTTATTGGTGTCGATGGTCCAGCAATTAAATAAAATATAAGTTGAGTAACAGGGAAACACTAGATTCCTAGTGCACGTAAGTAGTTACGAGCAACAACATAGCTCGCGAGATGTTCACTTCTAAATGCATACTACGTCTTCACTGCAGAAGCCACGGAAATTTCACAAGTGCACAAGTCGGCACTACGAAATATTTTTATTTCACGCGACCACGCGCAAACTGCTCCACTCTCCAAGTCTTTCCCGCGACCGTCCGTCGCGCCTTCTCGTCCAGCACTCCCCTGTCCCATGCCACCCGATGCTCCTCCCCCACCTCCACCCAGTCTCTCCATTGACTTCAGTAGTAGCCTACCGTAGTAACGAACGCTGTGATTGGCTAGAGCGCTCCCGCCATGTCCCCATTCCAACGCAGACTCACAAACATGTTGAAACACATACGAAATACTGGATTTACATTTAAATAACTTGAAATTAAATAAATATTCCTATAGCTGGGCCATAGACACGCTCTAACACACATTATTAAATACATAAACAAATCAAATAAACAAATATGAAAGGAATAGACCGGCCAGAGTGACCGAGTGGTTCTAGGCGCTACAGTCTGGAACCGCGCGACCGCTACGGTCGCAGATTCGAATCCTGCCTCGGGCATGGATGTGTGTGATGTTCTTAGGTTCTAGGGGACTGATGACCTCAGAAGTCCCACAGTACTCAGAGCCATTTTTGAAAGGAATAGAAACAAAACTAGGCCAGTAGCCTAATGTCTCTGTGCTTTCTAAAACACAGTAAATATTTGACCAATTTCTTCACGAATAGTATACATCGGAAATAAATAAAGACATAGACGAATAAATATATATTTATAAGCATGCTGCTACCGTTTTTTCGTGTAACTGTGGAGTACTAATGGCCTGACCGAGCGAGGTGGCGCAGTTGCTAGTACACTGGACTCGCACGCGGGAGGACGACGGTTCAATCCCGCGTCCGGCCATGCTGATTTAGGTTTTCCGTGATTTCCCTAAATCGCTCCAGGCAAATGCCGGGATGGTTCTTTTGAAAGGGCACGGCCGACTTCATTCCCCATCCTTCCCTAATCCGATGGGACCGATGACCTCGCAATTTGGTCTCTTCCCCCAAACAACCCAACCCCCTACTAATGGCCTGATGCAATCAATAGTAATCGGCCACTTTGACCTCCATTAACTCATGTACTATTCAAGTTACGTGCCTGTAATTCATATCAATTCAGGTTTACACCAATAGCTTTCTAAAGACATGTCGATCGACAAAATCTGGTGAACCGTTTAGATTTCGGAAATTCGTTGCTGGGTGTTACTTGTATAATTTACAGTCAGAAACTAAACTTCAAACTAATAAAGACATTGAAAATCTAATAACACCATCAGAATCGTCGTGCAAATAATGGTAATGTACATGTTTCTTTTTAAGATATCATGATTCCTCTGGCTATTATTAATTTCTATATGAATTGTGAAATGTCTGCCTTTATGGTTTCACAAAGTCCGCCATTTTTGGCTCTCCCGGCGTACAAATCTTCTTCATCGACACAAAGCACAGTCCTCGACACAGCGTCAACATGGAATTCCCAGCCATGCGGTCGGCCTGGACCACGCGCTGGGGCTACCCATCTTGCTCCGGCTAATGTTCGCCACCACGCGGTTGCTGACGAGCCCCGGCTTGCCGACCGGCCCGTGCAGCCACGCCAAGTCCGAACTTGGAATATTTTCAGGGCGCCACAACTCGCCCATTACCTCACACATTTCAGTATCTAATTCCCTCAGTACAGCCTGATTTAATTCCAATACATTCCACTACACTTGTTTTACTTTTGTTGACATAGATCTTATGATCTCTTTTCAAGTCACTATCCACCTCGTTCGACTACTCCTACAAGTATTCTGTGACAGAATTACGGTGTCACTAACAAAGCTCAATGTTTTTATTTCTCTGCCATCAACTTTAGTTTTCTTTCCAAATTTCTCCCAGGTTTCCTTCAAAGCATGCACAGTGAACAGATTGAATTACAACAGCAACTTTGTATAATTCCATTTTCAGCTACTGCTTCCACTTCATGTCCTTCGACTATTATAACTGCAGTATAATTTCTGTATAGCCTGTATATAACCTTTCTTTCTCTGTATCCTTTCCCTACTATACCATAGCTAACGAAAAACGAGCGTCTGCTTCTTTGGACGGTTCTTCACAGAGTGAATGAGCTTAGGACTCTATGAACCAAGATGCTGCTATGAACCTTTCTTCAGTCTCGTACACAGTGAAGGTGTTCTGGCCAATGTCTAGCTTAGTTTTGTGGTTGTCGCTCGGACTTCGACAGTAGTGAGCACTTATTCGGCACTGGATCGTAATTTAGCCTCTTGTAGCCATATTGTCTCTGGTAGATGAATGGTGTGTTTTCCGACTGCTGCTCACCACATCCCACCAAGTCGTCTACTAACCCCACACTTCATTTTCGACATTGAATTTGACCTAATATGCGACTTCTCTAAGTAGTAATAAGGTTTTAATTATCACCTCGAAAAAAAAATCATGCTTTGGAGGTGGACTTTATGATGGTTTGTGTCCTTCACATACTCCCCCTTCACTGCAGCATATTTTTTCCAACAATGGGTGACTTGGCGGACGCACTGGTTGTAAGAGTCCATATTTCGACTCTCCAGAAAACGTTTCACGTCGCAAATCACGTCGGCGTCACTCTGGAAATGCCATCCACGCAATGTTTTCTTCTTCCGAGGAAAGAGAAAGAAGTTTCCGGGTTCCATGTAAGAAGAATACTGAGGGAGAAGGGAAGGCCGTTTTCGGTGAAACAACCGATTTTCTGTTGTATCAGCATTTTTCCAAGCCAATTTAACCTGACTGTTAAAACCGCTCAAAATAAAGTTTCTGAAATAAACGATTTTCGTTTTTTATTCCTATTATTTCCTGTAATAAACGTAGAAACCAAAAAAGAGTGAAAAATATTGACTCAGTCAGTTTCAAGATACATAGAAGTAAAATATTAAATAGGCAAAAAAACTTATTACCTACAGCGTTCGCTGCTTTTATCGGAAAGTGGTTTGTGCTTTAAGTGGTTGACAACTACAAAAAAATCACCAGTATTCTCCTATTGATTCTAATATTTAGAAACTTTGCTAAAAATCATGTTGTAATCAGGAATCCTAATACTGTTTGTGCATAACGAATAGTCAGTGCTAAAGTGTGAAAACTGACGTTGAAAAACACTGTTTTCAAGGGATACAAGCAGATAAAGGCATCTTACGCAGTCATAGGCAGCAGATCAGCTACTTTCTATTTTTATTGTATACTATTGTGAGCGTGTGGGTGCTATTCTGTCATTCTGCGCGACGGATTAATCTGAGATGTACCCTTTACCCTGTGGCTCCTGCAAGATGCAATTTCTACCCCCACACTACTACAGAAGTCAGACAGACGCGCCTAACGTTCTAAAGAGGAATACCCGAAAAACTTTCAGCAATAAATATATTTCCGGAGTCGTCCGCTGTAAGGAAATGAAACAAAAATTCACAAAATTTCTTATGTAACTAGTGGGATACTTGAGTCCAGAGTAGTGCAAGTTAGTGTAAGAAAAACATGAAACTAACGAAAATTATTATTTATTTTGCAAAAATTCTGAGAAATCACAATGGCACTTTTAGTTATGAACTGAACAAGTTATTTCTGGGTTCTTTTCGGAATGTGAAGCTACCTCTTAAGGATAGGATTCGCTAATGAAATTTCTGTACAAAGTTTAAGATTGTTATTGACTTGGCAGAATGACTGAGAGCTGCACCTACTCAACTTGAATAATTATCCGTTAGAATGTTGCTAGGAATGGTCGAGGCTGTCGCGTGTGAAATGCAGTGAAGTGTACTGTTGTGGAGCAAATATGGGGCTCGCAAGAGCTGTAACGCACAATACTGCAAGCTGTGATGACTGCTGTCTGCGCCGCTTGCTGCTGACAAATAAGATAACTCTCGTTCTATCTGGATTGACCTTCGCCAATCAAACTCTCTGTACGCCTTGATGAAGTCAAGGACTCGTATTCGCCCCTAGTCTAACTATTGGTGTGGTACACCGGTCAGATAACCAGTCCACCACGTTGCCACTCAAATATTCGCTCGCAGGTGTTTAACTATAACTCTGTTTGTTCACACCGCACAATAAGTGTGGCAGCCAACACAGTGAACAATGCTTAATCACAAGGATTCAATATAGAGTTGTACTCCGATTCGCTCTCGACAGAGGTGCTCTCCCAGTGAAGTACTGAGGAGAGACTTGTTCCTTGCTCTTTGAGTACACGTACGAGCGCACACGCTCTCGTTACGTGTTCTTGCTCCAAGAGCGACAACGGAATGGCCTCTCTTCATGCCAGACATGAAGGGGTGTATCTTTCGGTCCCTTCCATTACTCCTTCAGCTCAAGACGTCAGGAATATCGTCTGCCAATCAGCATTGCTCTTCTAAAACGGGAGAATGACGTTTCGTTTAAGGCGACCAATCTGGAAATCTTTAGCATCGGCGTTTGGCGTTTTCTGTCTCCCTGTCAAAACCTCTGAAAGTGCATGCTATGTTTATAAAGAATGCATAGGCTGGGCGATCCCACACAATGTAGCGGAATTTGCTTTTAAGCCGAACACGGGGTAGTTTTTCCTTTCACTCGGGCAAATGTTGTCTGCTCTACGGGCGGTCTGGCCGATGTAGATAGGCTGTCCTATGAGGGGACCGGCCTCCTGGCGTGCGGTCTGCCTCTCCCAAACTAAAAGCCCCTGCAACCATCGTGTCTTGAATGTGTGTGTGTGTACGCCAGCCTCGAGTATTTCAATCTTGGTGCGCACTTGCGATTTACTAGTCATTTGCATATTGTTTACATGAATTCATACAACAATGACTTTATCTTATCGAGTTTGGGTTCGAATGAAGCGTCTTGATATGCGGAATATTATTGTGAAGGCGGAATATGTAAGCAATGAAGGTCAGTAGACCACCTTGTCTTACACTATGAATGAATTGTTAAGATTTGAATTTATTACTGTCATCATAGTTTTCTCCCTCTTTTATTAATTTAAAGAAATGGCAGAGAAAATTTCAGACTTTTGCTGCAAATGAAGCATTGTATTTCATTGCTATGTCACTTTGTAAAAATATTTCCAGACTAGGGTTGGGGCCATCCTGCAACACAACGGCTGTCAGGGATGACAGCAAGAAACTACCATATAGACCAGCTGGTCGCAAATATTGCACACTACGTCATGCGTACCTTATGCCATAACACACGGCAACAAGGACATTATTGTCTTAGCAGTACTGTACCAATTCCTACGCCGTGTGTTTGTTGCTCGTTTCTGTCGGCATTGCCATTAAAATAGCACTGATCGATTTTCCCATTTCCTACAACAGAACAATGTTTGAAACCAACGTAGATTTTACAAATAAAAGTCACTCCTTTTTTAAAAAATACCGTAGATTTCCTTAAAAACGAAAAATTTTGGCCTTGTGGATAAGGCTTACATACATTTTGGTTTTCTACTTGGTTATTATTAACAACTAAAAAATACCTGGTATAACCCATACCAAACAAACGCTGAAAAATACCGATTATCCAGAAGTAAAATACCGGTGTCGGTTTTTCCTGGGTTCGATTCCCGGCGGGGTCAGGGATTTTCTCTGCCTCGTGATGACTGGGTGTTGTGCGACGTCCTTAGGTTAGTTAGGTTTAAGTAGTTCTAAGTTCTAGGGGACTGATGACCATAGATGTTAAGTCCCATAGTGCTCAGAGCCATTTAAACCATTTGAACCGGTGTCGGTTTTAACACGTTGTTTTTCTCATTGCTAGGGGGGAGGCAATATTTGACTGCCAAAAAGCTGCATGTAGGAGGGTGTCCTCGGCTCAAAGAGCTGTGTCGTTGTCGTGGAGCACAAACACCCAACTGGACAGCTTCCCGCGACGATTCGCCTTGGCAGCCTCCCACAATCTCATCACAAGGTTTCAGTATTATATACATAGCAGTATTATATACATAGTACGCAAGTGTAACGGTTTGCCCCTTACGAGCGGAATCTGTTAACAGCGAGACGTGGCAGGCCCAGAAAACCCCCAAGCATCACCTTGCCCATAGATGGTTTGATCTTCTTCTGTCTTTGGTGGAGTTGAATCCACATGTTTGAACTGCTTGTTCTGCTCTTTCGTCTGGGGATTATAGTAATGTATGTAGATCTCATCTATGTTGATTAGGCGGTTAAATAAATCATCCATACTGGCCTGATACAACTGCAACATTTCCACTGCTGCCTCCGTTCGGTGCGTTTTTTGATTGGGTGTGAGAAGTTGCGGATGGCTACCTATGTCATGTTTAGAACTTTGTGCAAAATCTCGAAAATTGGTCCATGACTTATTTTCACTTTTTCCACTACTGGCTCGATTGTGATACGCTGGTCTTCGAGCACTAGGGCCTCCATTCCTTTGCAATTTCTAGTTGTGTTCCAAGACTGCAAAGATTTATCTCCCAACAGACAAAAAATGACTTACTAACTCTTTCAGTGGTGATAAAATTTATGACTATTCCTCTCAATGTATCTGTAGCAAAAATATGAAAATATCTTGCAGATGTTGCAGACTCCTTTTCCGTTCTGATTTCCACCACTTACTTACGTACTCTTACTTACTCTCCTGGTCCCACAAACCACAGTCCGTTTTTTAGCCTCGTCAAGTAGCCTCTTCCATAATATTCTATCTTCGTCATCTTCTTTCCTTGCTCCCAGTACCTGGGAATCCTTGGCAACCTGAACTCTCCATTTCATTTTCGGCCTGCCTAGCCATCTTCGTACTTCCGGTTTATTCTCTGAGACTTCTCTCAGTAAAGATCCCTTCTCTCTTCTATATATGTGGCCGGCCCATTGTAAGGTGTCAGGCAAATCCAACACCTTCCATGAAAATCCTGACATCATAAGCAAATCCAGCAGTATGTCACATAGCTCCAAATAAATCGCGACATTAAATTAACCAAAGTAATACGATTAACGAGTGAGCAAATGGAATACCACAGACTAACACAAGAATGCCTAAATGCATGTCATACCTTCCCACCATGAAACAGACACAGTTCTGAGGGGAGAAACGAGAACAGAAGCCAGGAGCAGAACCGTGTTAAGCTAGAAGGCCCTACGATAAGGGACGGACACCCACGTGCCAGCCAACCGCCAGGACCACCCCCCCAGCCCATGTTAACAGATAGAGCCCTCCAGAAGAACAGTATAGTTCTTACGATAACACTAAAAGGTCCACACCAGCTGCTAGTTTTAGCGTGAGACTTTTTCATGTCTCTGTTACGTTGAAAACGTTAAAAACATTGCCCCACCACGAAAAGTATAACGTTTCTCATTGGATAGACAGATTTTTGTAGGCGGAGCTTAAGGTTAACATTGAGACCCTGATTGGGCAGATGAAAACACAGCCAGATAGTTTTTTTTTAACCAACTTCGGTAAATTGTAGTAAGGAGAAGTTAGGAGAGAGTTGCTTCTGAGACGGTGAGCTGTATGGAGCTGTGCCGCCCACTCCCCCCTGATGCTGCCTAACCAACGACAAGGTAATGAACGCACGCGATGCCGCATTTTTGAGCGCATAAGGCTTCACTCAGAACTGCAGAAGTCTCATCTGTTACACCCCCTTTTTACGTAATACTAGTGTCGATCGTCAATTAAATCTCATGGTGTTCACATTTGCTACTTGAAGTAAAAATCTGAAACGCGATAATTTTTCTGTTATATAATTATTTAGAAGCCACATCAGCCACTGTAATTTACGACAAGTTAGATAAGTAATTAAAGATAATTGAGGGTCACTGTAGACCATTTTGATAGTTTTCTCTTTTGTGAAACTTAATTTAAACCTAGATTACAGATGTGATATGGCATAGGTCATCCTTCGATCCATTGTAGAACTTGGAAACCCATTCAGGGAATATTCGTTCACATTTTTGTTGAACGCAGTTGGTTTTTATCATCCTGTATTAAAACATTTCCTTTTATCAATAGTGCAATTTATAAACAATGGTTTGTGAGTAGATTAAAATTTCCAATGGTAAACTTAACTGCTTTTTCGACGTTATTTTACCAGCTAACTAAAAATAGGAAAGCCTTGAACCACTTCCACTAAATTTAGTTAGCATTAAGATTCTTTTACAGGGAGTGCAGTGGAGCTGACGCTGAAAGCATTAAGTACTTGGTTATATCATCGCTAGTCTCACTGAACTCTTCTGAACTCTACATGTCATGTGTGGTCTGGCGTCTCCTTACCAGCCACAGGTCTGAGGTTCAAACTAGTCAATTCCCTAAAAAACACGCTCAGAGCGCCGTTGTGCAAAAGTGGTGGGGAGACACGACTTAGAACAAACAGACACCACGCACAATGTTAGAGAATGGCGACCCTGCCAGGATGGTAAAATACCATGATTGAAGGTCGACCACATGCCAAACTAGGTCAGAAAAATATCCTGTTAAAAAATTTTCGTGATAAAATTTTTTTTGAAAGGCATAAATAGTTGAAAACATTCTAGCAGAGACACTAGCATAATTAAGTTATGAATTTTAATATTGTTAGAATTAAGTTTTCTTTCCAATGCAAGTGCACAGGTGGCGGATACATCGTTGACAAGTTGGTTCTGACCCAACAGGTAAGTGAATGGATTCTCAGTCTTGGGTATAATAAATGTCAAGTCGTGTGAACAAAAAGTTTATGAAACGCGTGAGATCGTATGAGCGCATGTTGACGCGAAGTGGGGCGCGTGAATTGCTTTTAAAACAGAAAATAAGGGATTCGGTAAGATTAGCAATGGCAGATCGAGACCTTGACCGAATTGAGGTAGAGACCCAGCATGAAGATGGACAGAGAATAGAGGACAGTAGAACAGACGATGCAGTATCGCGAGAAATAGGACAGATAACGCACCATAACGAGGATAATGTACGTCAAGGCATAGAACACGTAAGTCAGCATACGACAGAGGGGCAGGAAAGTAGAGAGACAGTCGATGAGGATTCTAACTTGCGTCTTGAATACGTAGAACCCATAGTACAAGTAATCAGAGCTCCCTCACCACAGAGTACAAGGAATGCGAGCAGAAACGTGTCACCGTACAGTTCAATGCAATCGGTTGCGAACCAACACTTGGGCGAAAACACAGAGCGTAGGACGTCGGAAGAAAACGCAATAGGACCCACCAATCTAGCAGAATTATTACAACAAATTACGGAAACCATGACAAGACAAAATAAAGAAATAGCGAACCAAATTCAAATTCAGATCGCAGAAACCACGAGACAAATGCGAGAGATTAAAGAACAAAACTAAAAAATTCAGTTACACCTAAGTCGTATTGAAGACGAGGCAAAAGATTCTCGAGAAGTGATAGAAAACTTAGTAACAGGTCACAATCAATTGAGAACAGACATTGACAAGGTACAAGCGGACGTACAAACATTGCGTAATGACACTCAGGACGAGATCAAACATTACGTAACAACACCCAGGGAGAAGTCAAGAAACTAGAGAAACAGATAAACGTAATTACTAGACAAGCAGCAGGTAGAGCGCGTGAAATTGTTGAAAACAGTGTGTTACACAAACGTATCACAAAAGCAGCGCTGAAAAGATATGATAACCGCATAGTCAAAATAGAAGCGCAAACGAAGCAACAATTTCAGAAATTGCGAACAGAGTTGTTGCAAACTATTGAAGAGCGTAATGAACAGGATCGAACAAGCACTGAGTCTACAACCACATCCGTATCTGTAACGGCACCGGAAAAACAAGCAATTAACGAAGATATTACGCATTTGCGATTCCAGTCACAGGCGGAAAGTAACATACGTGAAATCAGACAGCCTGCACAGCAACAAACACGTTTCGAAATTCTTGATGAACAAACAGCACCACAAACACATGTGGAACCACAAATGTATGTTTCAAGACAGTTTGGATCGTGCAATGAAGCGTCAAGGTTAGCCAGACAAGATACCGAACCAATACGTGACAATGGAAAGCCAGGTCGAGAAGAGTACAGTGCAATGCATTCAGCTACACGTTGACAACCGATGGAAGAAAATTATTGCGTACCACTCCAACGATACTACGCAAGGGTAGGCGAAAGTTACAGTGGACAATTTCCAATGGATCTACCACAACCGGAAAGAATGACGGGAGAAATGATCAGAAACAAAAGTGGCGAAGAATCGCTAATTTCATATGGAACTATGACGAAGTACGACAACGATCATTTCCTCAAAGTCAGGAAATTTCAACACTTTCGAGAAGGAAACTCATTACTTCCACGAACTTTTATTGATGAACTCCGAGTAGGATTACCAGAACACTGGACGCTAGCACACAAATTAGACTTTATATGTGCACACATGTCAGGAACAGTTGCAGAAACCATGTAGAATGTTGCAGCGACATGCCGATCGTGCGAAGATTTCAGAGAGAAGTTTCTCTAAGATATTGGTGCAGCGATGCACAGAACAGAGTGAAGTACGAATTATTACAGAACCCATATTTTGAAAATTCAGGAGAGAAGAGTCCCGTGAAATTTTTCTAAGTAATGGCAAAGAAAAATCAATGCTTTGTTGTACCATACAGTGACGGAGAGTTGATTAAATTATGCGCGATGAAGTTGCCATTGAAATACCAGCAATCATTAGTAGGTCGCGGAGGCAATGACGTCGAAGCATTTAAAGGTATTCTAAGGGAACTAGAGTTCATATTTTCGGAAGATGACGCAAGAAAAAGACGAAGCGCACGTGAAAACGAAAGCAAAAAGGAGTGGAATCCACAAGACACTGTATGAAGAAACAATAATTACGAACCACGTGATAACTTCGCACCAAGAAACGACAACAGATTTCAACAATAAAAAAAAAAAAAAACCGGTTATGGATTTTGAAGAGAATATGGCAATAACTGTAATTCACCCAGGAACGGCAAAAACTATTACAGAGGGAATAACGACAACCGGAACGGGTATTTGAGAATCAATAGACCGACAAATTATCAACAAAGAAACCAATATCAACAACCGGCCCATCCAAGTCTTGTCTTGGCCCGAAACTACACCTGGTTTATTTTACAGCTCC
Organism: Schistocerca americana; assembly: GCF_021461395.2. NCBI lineage: Eukaryota > Metazoa > Arthropoda > Insecta > Orthoptera > Acrididae > Schistocerca > Schistocerca americana. The sequence continues at coordinate 482,759,440 of NC_060119.1, forward strand.
CTGACGCCATTCTCCTCCTTCATAGATTGGTCCAAATATCTTTCGCAGGATTTTATTTTCAAAAACTTTTATCTTTCTCTCTGTGTATTTATCTATTCTCTGTATTTCCGCCCCATCTAGTAATCCTGGTCTGGTTATGGTTTTATATATTCTTACTTTGGTTCATCTTGAAAAAGTTTTGGATGACTGTAGTTTGTTGAGTGAGTATAATGCTTTGGATGCAGCTTTGATCCTCGCCTCTATTTCTTGCTTCTCATCGTTTTTGTTGTTTACTACTAGCCCCCCCCCCCCCCCCCCGCCCCCAGATCTACTTCAAACATTTGGTTATCGGTCTTTTTGTTCTGTAATTTCTTTCCACCCTCATGAATTTTTTTCTCATCATTTACTTCTAGTCCAGCTTCCTCTGCTTTTTGAAAGAGCCTTTCTGCCAGTATTTTAAGGTCATCCGGATTTTCAACGATTAGTGCTTAGTCATCTGAAAAGGCCAATACATTTATTTTTATTCCTATTTTAATTCCCTCTTCTGCTTTACTAGCTGCGTCCAGCGCTTCCTGTATTACAATATTGAACTAGACGGAGATTCCACCTCCTTGCCTGACTCCTGTTTTTATGTCAAACGCCTTGGAATGTTCTCCATCCACTTTCACCACCTCTTTCGAGCCTTTCAATGTCACTTTCACAAGATTTATAATCTCTGCATTTTTTTCCCACAACTTATCTCTGGATATACTGTCATAGGCATTCGTAAAATCAACAAATAGTATCGTTATTGTTTTGTTATATTCTATTTCCACCAGACACACATTTTTAAAACTAAAGTAAGGGAACGTATATTAGGAGCTAACAAGTGCAAAGAACTTATAAAAATAATAATGCTGCCAACAGTGGCAAAGTTTGTGTAAAATTTTTAATTATTATTATTATTATTATTAGGGCATGCTGAAAGTATTGCCTCCAAATTTTAATGTGAAAAATCTTAAGTCTTTTTAAATAAAAGAAGCGTTATTAACACTCTACAACTCTATTCTTGATTTCTACGTATTTTCAGCTCTCTGTCGCAAGAGGGCTCCAAATTATAGCGTCTGACGTGGTAGTGTATAACATAATTATCTCGGTGCATTAGAAACGGCGTGCGGTAATCGAGTTTCCAATTCAAAGAGTTCGTCCACGCATGGAGCACACTGTACTTCAGCACGACAATGTCCGACCACACATGAGCGCTGCGAGATCTGCATCAATCCGACGCATTGGGTTTACTGTCATGGATCATCCTCCGCACTGTCCCGACTTGGCTCCACCCGATTTTCATCTATTTCAAGAACTTAAAGAACATCATTAAGGACTTCGCTTTGATAGTGATGAAACTGTGCAAGTAGAGGTGAGGTTGTGGCTCTGTCAACAAAGTCAAATATTCAACAGTGACGCTATAAACAAACTGGTCTCTCGTTGGGAGAAATGTGCTCGTAGTCATGATGATTATGTTGCGAAATAAATATGTATTCTAAAGATGTAGAATTTTAATAACTTCTGTTTTTTTTTAAAGGCTCAGGAACTGTTCACATAAAAATTTCAGATTGATATAGTGTGCATGTGTGTGTGTTGTGTGTGTGTGTGTGTGTGTGTGTGTGTGTGTGTGTGTGTCTTGTAGCTTGGTAGTTTGAGTTGCTATATAAAACAGAAATGATACTGTTGTAAATATCATTTACTGGGGTTAGAACGCTGATGCTTGTGTTATTAAATGATGTTTTGTGACATGCAGGTGGGTGGATACAGATGATGTGCGATATTTTCTTACATTCTAGTGCCATGTGTTTCCCAGAACGTGCAAGCCTTCCTCACATCACACATCCCACTCACTTTAGGTTCTCATGGAGCATCAAACCTGTGGAGACTGTCGGCCAACTTTCATCGCCATCTTCACCATTAGGCTTTGCAGCAATCGAATGAGATCTTTAAGAAACAACACATTTTGGATATAGACGGTGGTTTAATCTGACGCAAAGGAAATTAAACATAAATTCTAACACTAAAAAAGAGAAAATGTAAATTAGCTGTAGGAAAAATCCGCAAAACAAGTTTGAAGATGTAGGCACTTTGTTTCGTACTTACGCTGAAAGTAACGCTATCAATTTACAGGAAGTTGTCCGAATACCTGTCTCCAGTACCACTGGATAATACTCCAGCTAAATGCTTACATTTACTGGCACATACACGAAAATTTCTGGCGTAGTGCGTACACCGTTCCAGCTAACTTCAACGAAAATTCGTAAATAACACTCTTTAACAGTGTTCGGAGAAGGAACCCCTCTTGTAGCCAACAACGCCATACTTATTGTTTCCTTTCCACAACAGGCTATTGTCATAATATCGATGCCCCCAAGCCACAAGACATTTTGTGTCATCCACTGTTACTTATCACGAGATACTGTCCCCTTTCAACCGTATAATTCTTGTTAGCGTGTGGCTCGTCTCTCTGTGAATTGCCTGCAAGGTGCTGAGGCCACTATGGTTCCCCAGCTTTTCCTGAATGAACATGTGTGGGAACATATCTGAGTCCACACCACACCAATAAAACGTGGCACACACTGTATCACTAGACCACAAGACGTGACACCAGGTCCCTACCAACACCCAGGACACACAGGACAATTATAATTCACTTTCCGAGGGTGTGTAGCTCTAATCTATGATGATGGCACGCTCTTGGGTAATATGTTCCGGAGGTAAAATAATCACCCATTCAAATATCTGGCCAGAGATTACTGGGAAGGATGTCGTCATCAGGAAAAGCAACACTGTTTCCATGGGTCGGAGCGCTGAATGTTAGCTCCCTTAATCGAATAAGGAAATGGATTGGTTAAAGCTATGCATAGCGGGAATTAGTGAAGTGCGGCGAGAGAAAGAAGAGGACAAATGGCCAGGTGAGTACATGGATATAAATACAAAATCAAATACGGGTAGTGCAGGAGTAGGTATGATAATGAATTAGAAATTAAGAATGCACATAAGCTATTAGGAATAGCACAGTGAACGAACTATCGTAGCCCATATGGATAAAAAGCCAACATCCACGACTGTAGCACAAGTTTATATGGCAACTAACTCTGAAGTTGATGAAGAGATTGACAGAAACTATGATGACAGAAAATAAACTATTCAGATATTTAAGATAGATGAACATTTAGCTGTGATGAGGGACTGGAATTCATTAACAGGAAAAAAAAAAATACGAAAAGGAGAAGTAGTAAGAGAACATGGACTGGGGCAGAGGAATAATATGGGAAGCTATCTGGTAGAATTTGCACCGAGCACCATCTAATAACTGCTAATGCTTTGTTTTCAATGTCATGAAAGAAGATTTCTTGAATACACGGGAAAGTTTTAAATAGATTGCAAAATGGTAAGATAGAGTTCTCGAAGCCAGACTTTAAACTGCAGAACAATTCCAGGTGCAGATGTCGTCTCTGATCATAATTTATTACTTATGAACTGCAAATTAAAACTGAAGCTATTGTAGAAAAGTAGGAAGTTAAAGAGATGAGACCTGGATAACTTGACAGAACCAAGGTTACTGAATCAAAGAGAGCTTTAGGAAACGACTGCCTGAAACAGGGGTAAGGAACACAAGAGAAGGCAAATGGGGAGCTTTCATCTACATCTACATCTATTTGATTACTCTTTTATTCACACTAAAGTGCCTGGAAGAGAGTGCCTTGATAGATGAAATAGTGAAGGCATCAGAGGATCAAATAGACAAAAAGGCAGAGACCAGTAGAAATCCTTGGGTAATACATAAGATATTGAATCAAACTGACGAAAGCAGAAACTATAAAAAATGCAGTAAATGAGAATACAAATATCTAAAAAATGAGATTGACAGTAAGTACAAAATGACAAAAAAATTGACTAGAACAGAATGTCAAGGATGAAGAAGCATGCCTAACTAGGGAAAACACGGGTGTCACTTATAGGAAAATTAGAGAGCCCTTTGCAGCAAAGACAAGCAGCTGTAGCTATGAATAACCAAGAGCTCAGATGACAAGATAGTACAAAGCAACGAAGAGAAAGCTTACACATGTCCTTTCGGTATAAACTGTTTGTACTGTTTCTGTCTGTTAAAATAATTTGATTTATCCTGACATGTGAAGCCAAATATAATGTTTGAGTTTAATTATCCTAGCATGGGAAGCCAGATGTAACGTGACGTTATTTTATTCTACTGCTTATGCAGTTTTAAATGTTAATTTTTATATGTTTATTTTTGCAAGAGATTTTTATATCATTTCTTAAGAGGTTATATGACTGTTCCAAATTGTGGCTGGAAGAATCTGATGCATGCAGATTTTCAATTCCGATCACTAAAATTCCCAAGTCTGCTACATGTGCGTAAAATCCACGCTGGGTTACCTTTAAGATGGTTGTGACGCTACGACTGTGCAATGGCGTACCCACTCCAGCGCTATAGCTTCCTTATTACGCTATTACGAGCTAAAAGATGCAAGTAATGTGTAGAAGGACTATACACACAAGGGAAAAAGCTGAAGGCAATATTATAGAAAGAAAAGAAATAGATAAATATGAGTTGGTAGATAAGATACTGTGAGAAGAATTTAACAGAGCACTGAAAGATCTAAATCGACACAAGACTCCTAGAGTAGACGACATATCGTAAGAATTGTTGAGATCATTTGGAGAACCAGCCATGACAAAACCAATGCACATGGCGTGCAGTACATGTGAGACATTCAAACTACAAGACATGTAAGACAGCCAGACTATCCTCACACTTCAAGAAGAATGAAATAGCTTCTACAGTATAAAAGGCAAATGTCGACAGGTGTGGATACTGTCGAACTATCAGTTTAATAAGCCATTGTTGAGGAATACTGAGACTTATTTATAACAGTAGACTGGAAAAACTGGTAGAAGCCGACCTCGGAAAAGATCAGTTTGGGTTCCTGAGAATGGTGGAAATACGAGACCATACTGACTCTACGGCTTATCTTAGAAGATAGACTGAAGAAAGGCAAAACTATGTTTATATCACTTGTACATTTAAGGGAATCTTTGGGAAATGGGCTGGTCTACACTTCTGAAACTCTGAAATTAACAGGGGTAAAATACAGGGAGCGGAAGGTTTATTGCAACTTATACACAAACCATACCGAAGAGTGAACTTGGGTGTTAGGAAATATATTTTCAAGACATTTGTCTGGAGTATAGCCTTGTAAGGAAGTGAAATATGGACGATAAGCAGTTCAGAAAAGAAGAGAAGAGAAACCTTTGAAATATGGTTCTACAGAAGAATGATGAAGATCAGATGGAAACATCGAGTAACTATGATGAAGATCAGATAGGAATATCGAGCAACTAATAAGGAGGTACTGTTCGAATTGGAGAAAAAAGAAATTTTTACCACAATTTGTGTAAAAGATGAGATTTGTTGACAGGAAATACAGGGTGGTCCATTGATAGTGACCGGGCCAAATACCTCACTAAATAAGCATCAAACGAAAAAACTACAAAGAACGAAACTCGTCTAGCTAGAAGGGGGAAACCAGATGGCGCTATGGTTATCCCGCTGGATGGCGCTGCCATATGTCAAACGGTTATCTACTGCGTTTTTTTTAAATAGGAACCCCCATTTTTTATTACATTTTCGTGTAGTACGTAAAGAAATATGAATGTTTTACTTGGACCACTTTTTTTGCTTTGTGATAGATGGCGCTGTAATAGTCACAAACGTATAAGTACGTGGTATCACGTAACATTCCGCCAGTGCGTACAGTATTTGCTTCGTGATACATTACCCGTGTTAAAATGGACCGTTTACCAATTGCGGAAAAGGTCGATATCGTGTTGATGTATGGCTATTGTGATCAAAATCCCCAACGGGCGTGTGCTATGTTTTCTGCTCGGTATCCTGGACGACATCATCCAAGTGTCCGGGCAGTTCGCCGGATATTTACGTTATTTAAGGAAACAGAAAGTGTTCAGCCACATGTGAAACGTAAACCACGACCTGCAACAAATGATGATGCCCAAATAGGTGTTTCAGCTGCTGTCGCGGCTAATCCGCACTTCAGTAGCAGACAAATTGCGCGAGAATCGGGAATCTCAAAAACGTCGGTGTTGAGAATGCTACATCAACATCGATTGCACCCGTACTATATTTCTACGCACCATGAATTGCATGGCGACGACTCTGAACGTCGTGTACAAAAAACGGTTCAAATGGCTCTGAGCACTATGGGACTTAACAGCTGTGCTCATCAGTCCCCTAGAACTTAGAACTACTTAAACCTAACTAACCTAAGGACATCACACACATCCATGCCCGAGGCAGGATTCGAACCTGCGACCGTAGCAGTCGCGCGGTTCCGGACTGCGCGCCTAGAACCGCGAGACCACCGCGGCCGGCTCGTCGTGTACAGTTCTGCCACTGGGCACAAGAGAAATTACGGGACGATGACAGATTTCTTGCACGCGTTCTATTTAGCGACGAAGCGCCATTCACCAACAGCGGTAACATAAACCGGCATAATAAGCACTATTCGGGAACGGAAAATCCACGATAGCTGCGACAAGTGGAACATCAGCGAGCTTGGCGGTTTAATGTATGGTGCGGCTTTATGGGAGGAAGGATAATTGGCCCCCATTTTATCGATGGCAATCTAAATGGTGCAATGTATGCTGATTTCCTACGTAATGTTCTACCGATGTTACTACAAGAAGTATCACTGCATGAGAGAATGGCGATGTACTTTCAACATGATGAATGTCCGGCACATAGCTCGCGTGCGGTTGGAGCGGTATTGAATAACATATTTCATGACAGGTGGATTGGTCGTCGAAGCGCCATACCCATGGCCCGCACGTTCACCGGATCTGACGTCCCCGGATTTCTTTCTGTGGGGAAAGTTTGCATCTAGCGGGCCACCCATAGCGCCATCTGGTTTCCCCGTTCAAGCTAGACAAGTTTCGTTCTATGCAGTTTTTTCGTTTGACGCTTGTTTCGTGAGATATTTGGCCCGGTCACGATCAATTGACCACCCTGTATATAGAGGCAGGAAGGAATCGTGTTTGTTAAAAATTGTAGAGGCACACCAAGTGGTGAATAAAGTAAGCGGGTTAAAATGGTTGTAGGTTGCAGTGGCTACGCAGAGAGGCTTGCACGGGATAGACTAGCATGGAGAACTGCATCAAACCAGTCTTCGGACTGATGATCATAACAGGAACAGCAATCCCTCAACACGTAAAGTTGAAATTCATTTCATATTCTCCTTTCCATGTAGGTGCTTAACTTAACAATTTTTGCAGTGATTTAACCTCTGGAGAGTGTCCTCGGACTGGCAGCGTCCGGTACAATTGATGGTGATTCGACGATCGAAGGGGTACTTTGAATTCGGCTGCATTACTGGCTGAGTTGTGGAGCTGTAGGTTATATACGGTCTTAGAGCTTTCCCCCATTCCTTTGTTTCGCTATCATCAGTGGCTCAAATGGTTCAAATGGCTCTGAGCACTAGGGGACTTAACATGTGAGGTCATCAGTCCCCTAGAACTTAGAACTACTTAAACCTAACTAACCTAAGGACATCACACACATCCATGCCCGAGACAGGATTCGAACCTGCGACCTTAGCGGTTGCGCGGTTCCAGACTGAAGCGCCTAGAACCGCTCGGCCTCACCTGCCGGCTCATCAGTGACAATACCAACACTGTACTACAACGCACGGGAACTCTTCACATTAAACCACACAATGCTTACCCACACTTGAAACCCTTTGCCTAGGAAATAACAGGAATCCTATCTCAGTCGTTTAATAAATCTATTGAACATCCATGAAAATGTATTTTAACTAGTACGCGCCAGTAATAAATGGCTTAAGATTCAAATGTTTCTGAATTTTTTTCACGGTGTTGCAATATTATCAATCACAATGCCTGTCCTATGTAAAAAAAACGATGATGATATTGTCTGAGTGTCATTAATCTTCTGCTTCTCTAAGTTCCGTCTATATGACAGCAAGGCCAGTCGTTGGGGAAAATGGAACAGCAAACTTACGAAACTTTCATTGTTATTCGAAGCCCTTGGCCTGTGTCCTGCGTGCGTTCACTATGGCCACAAGTAGGCTAACACGGTGTTCCGCGTAATATGTGGGAAGGGCGCACTTCAAAAGGACTGGCGTTAGTGCAGACAATCGAGATGTCAGTTGTTCTGCTGAGTATATCTCCAAGCCGCACGGAGCAACGAATCAGGTAGTATTCCGCAGGATGGACTGGAGGAAGGAAGGACGTCAGGAAGGAAGACCTGTGGTCCACGACGAGGTCATTAGAGACAGGAGAATTACGCGTCAGGTTGCCGTCTGGCCACCCTGATGATGATTTCCGTTGTGTCTCTGCATTAATTCCTTAAGTGAGGATACCACTGAATTCCTCCCTTCACTTGCCACACTGATAATTACCTGAAATAACTGCTAATGATCTCGACCTAGGCGTCTGCGGTACGTACAACTTTAATGATTCGTCCATTCGTCCTCTTGAACGTCTAAAAGCAGCTTACGTAACGGCGCTCTTTGTAGGTTTGCTTGTCTTGGCTGACGTGTCTCCACAAAAATGTAACAATTTTTACAATCCTAATTTTTTTCTGACTTCTAGTCTCTGGAAACAGTAATGTCCTTCCAGTCGTAGATTTCCTTCGAGAGAACAACGCGGACACCTATTGGGGTTTCAAAATTATTCGAAAGAATGCATCTTGTAATAATGAAAGCTTTAGAAGCACAACCTCCGCTGTTGGGCGACGGAACAATTAAAATGCGGTATAGCTCAAGAAGTTATAAGGAAAGCTTTCGATCAAAGGGGCAATGGTATTTACAACTAGTTACATCTTCGATGATTTTTATGAGTGAATAATTAAGTATTTGCATAGTGACAATGAGAGACTCGCAATATTGCTCTCTGGAAAAGACGTTAGTGAAACCGGTTTCCTCCGCCATGTACGTGATGTATCACATAAGTAACTATACTGTGTGGATGACGGTGATGAGTGCTAGTTCAGTTTAGTTTTACGTTCGGGTTTGTGTGGATGATGATCATTTGTGGTTTGTGGGGCGCTCAACTGCGCGCTTATCAGCGCCCGTACAAATTCCCGACCTCTGCTCGATCCAATCCTGCCACTTTCATGAATGATGATGAAATGATGTGGACAACGCAAACACCCAGTCATCTCGAGGCAGACGAAAATCCCCGACCTCGTCGGGAATCGAACCCGGGACCCCGTGCTCGGGAAGCGAGAACGCGACCGCGAGACCACGAGCTGCGGACGTTTCTGTGGAGATTTCGGTAGTTAAACGAATGGTAAGGGTGAAAGCTAGTGCCGTAAATTAGCCTCTCTCTCCTAAATGCAAAACGTGGTACTGTGTCTCAAGTTCACATCCGACGTAAATATACTATCGGGAACATCTGTTCTTACAGCACGCAGTACTGTGCCCATAGCCCGCTGATCGGGTGTTGCTCTTCCTCCACTGACCATCCTCCACCTCTCACGGATGGTGAAGATAATGTCTTACACCACCAGCATTCAGAAAGGCTACCTCTGCTCTTCAAGACGAGTTCCCCAAGATTAGTGTAACGGGTAGTCAGATGAAAACGAAAATGGTTCAAGTGGCTCTAAGCACTATGGAACTTAACATCTGAGCTCATCAGTCCCCTAGAACTCAGAACTACTTAAACCTAACTAACCTAGGGACAAATGGCTCTGAGCACCATGGGACTCAACTGCTGTGGTCATAAGTCCCCTAGAACTTAGAACGACTTAAACCTAACTAACCTAAGGACATCACACACATCCATGCCCGAGGCAGGATTCGAACCTGCGACCGTAGCGGTCGTGCGGTTCCAGACTGTAGCGCCTTTAACCGCTCGGCCACTTTGGCCGGCCTAGGGACATCACACACATCCATGCCCGAGGCAGGATTCGAACCTGCTACCGTTGCAGCCGCGTGGTTCCGGACTGAAGCGCCTAGAACCGCTCGACCACAGCGGCCGGCGATGAGAACGAGACTGATGGGAAAAATGTAAGTAAACATTATATCAGTGGATAAAGCACTCACTTAAAAATGACGTAAAAGCCGAAACCTGGGTCGTAATTAAATAAACAACAATACAGTCAAATGGCGGTGTATTCATTTAAAAATTATTGTATGACTGTTGCTCAGCAACATAAAAAAACTGTTTACTGACTTGCCTAGCTAGGCATTTGAGGATATGTTTAAATATCAACGGTTGAAGCAGTCATTTGAAAATGGCATCAAGGCCGAAACCTTGGTCGTAATTAAATAAACAACAATACAGTCAAATGGCGGAGTGCTCATTTAGAAATTTTAGTAAGCTGTTTATTGCCTTCAAAAGTTATCGGCATTACAGCTAGTAAAATTTATCCGACTGTGAGGCAAGACGGTAAATACCTCCAAGGAAAAACGTTTTCGGTTGCCTACGGAACCATGATTATACCCAGACATGCACTTCTTCGTCCAGAGCAAAGCGAAGGCCACGGATATCTTCCTTCAGGGCTCCAAAAATATGGAAATCGTGTGGGGAGAAATCGGGACTGTATGGGGGATGTATAAGGATTTCGAAGCGAAACTTTTACAGCGTAGTCAAAGCAACTGGCACGCCAGCATCAGGAAAGTCATGATGACCTTTTTCTTTGACTGCAAGGGCGTGCTGCTAATCGACTATATGCAACACGGTGCTACAATCAACTCGCATTGGTACTTGGACACTTTGCAGAACTTGAAGCTCTCCATCAAGTCCAGACGCCCAGGAATGTTGACGGGCGGCATCATCCTGTTGCAGGATAATGCCAGACTGCATGTTGCCAAGGTTGTTACAAGTACGCTGAAAAAGTTTCGCTGTGAAGCCCTTACACATCCTCCATACAGTCCCGATCTCTCCCTGAAGGAATATATTCGTGGTCGTCGATTTGCTTCGGGCGAAGAAGTGCACGCCTGAGTACAATCATGGTTCCGTAGGCAACGACAAACAGCTTTCCATGAAGCCATTGACCTCCTTGTCTCACAGTGGCATGAATGTATTAACGGTTATGGCAATTACTTTTGAAATAATATACAGTTTACTTACTTTTTTGCCGGTCGGAGTGGCCGTGCGGTTCTAGGCGCTACAGTCTGGAGCCGAGCGACTGCTACGGTCGCAGGTTCGAATCCTGACTCGGGCATGGATGTGTGTGATGGCCTTAGGTTAGTTAGGTTTAATTAGTTCTAAGTTCTAGGCGACTGATGTCTTCAGAAGTTAAGTCGCATAGTGCTCAGAGCCATTTTTGAACTTACTTTTTTCCATCTGTCTCGTTTCCATCTGACTTACGTATCAGACGTCTTTCTTCAGAGCTATACAGCCACATAGAAAAAAATCTTCATTAACTTTAGTCATTGTCTGCCTACCTTTAACGATGATAACTGTTAATCACACATCTCGGCTACCTGAGAAGTGACATACAGAGCCCGCGCTGGGTAGCGGCTTGGTCCAAGGCGTCTTGTTACGGTTCGTGCGGTCTAAGACGTCTTGCCGCCGGCTGCAGTGGCCGTGCGGTTAAAGGCGCTGCAGTCTGGAACCGCAAGACCGCTACGGTCGCAGGTTCGAATCCTGCCTCGGGCATGGATGTTTGTGATGTCCTTAGGTTAGTTAGGTTTAAGTAGTTCTAAATTCTAGGGGACTAATGACCTCAGCAGTTGAGTCCCATAGTGCTCAGAGCCATTAAGACGTCTTGCCACGGTTCGTGCGGCTGCCGCCGTCGGAGGTTCGAGTCCTCCCTCGGGCATGGGTGTTGTGTTGTCCTTAGCGTAAGTTAGTCTAAGTTAGTTTAAGTGTGTGTCAGACTAGGGACCGATGACCTTAGCAGTTTGGTCCCTTAGCAATTCACACACATTTGAACATTTTTGAAGTATGGAGTTTTGGTAAAATCGGTCTCTGGAGAACAAATGGAAATTTACTCGAGAACTTCGGGAAAATTTCGTGCGTCTGTTAATATCAGCGAATAGGACAGTGTTGTGTGACCAGTTCTTGGGTGCTGTTCCAAATTTCGGCGTCAGCACACAGCACGACTGCATGAGATCTTTAGGGAATTTCAAGACTTTGTTGTTGCCGTTGTACGCAGTGACCGAATCAATACAGGTACATTATGGAGACGTGCAGGAAATCTAGAAAGCTAGTACCAGTATGAAGACGACATACTTCTTGTGAAAAATTACTCGCTAAATGTAAAGAATCGGTACTATATACTTCGTATATTATCTCATAGGTTTACTGAATAGTTTACAATCGATAATGCCCTGAAGCGGATGCGCTACCTGTAAACTGTTTTAGAAGGTTCGGCTCTTCAGCTCTGCAACGGTAGAAATCAGAGTAGAGGGTGTTTATAAATGAATATCGGGGTTTTAACGCTTTCTAATAGTTATTGTATTAAACGTACAGTTATAAATGATATATCAAATGAAAGAGAAACTCAAATAGTTTTACCAAGAACCTTATAAATGTTCAATGTGAGCATCATTTGTCACACGGCACACATCAAGTCTATTGCCGAGTTCTTCCCAAACGTTGATAGGTGTGTCTTCAGTGATTGTAGCAACAGCTCCTTTAATCCGGTTTCTTAATTCAGGAATGTCTGCTGGTAGCGGAGGCACGTACACACGATCCTTGATGAAACCCCAAAGGAAAAAAATCGCATGGCGTTAGGTCGGGTGAACGCGGAGGCCATGCAAAGGAAGCCCTGTCATTGGGCTCCTTGCGGCCTATCGAGCGCTTGGGTACAGTGAAGTCCACCCAATCGCGCATGCGCACCGGTGCCAAACACAACTGTTTGAGTTGCTCTTTCATTTGACGTATCATTTATAGCTGTAAATTTAATTTAATAAATATTATAAAGCGCTAAAACCCGGATATTCATTTATAAACACTCTGTACTTCAGGTTGCTAGTGTTACATCTTCATCTACTCTCCAACATTACTGATAGAACTAATGTAGTGTGCTTTCTCATTTCGACACGATTTTGAAAACTGTATTGCATTTTGTAGTAATAAATAACATTATTAAATGTCAATTAAATGATTTCAATTTCGATTTCCAAAATTATTTAAGCTCTCATTACTTCCATGTGTCATTTGTAGCTTCTTAGAAGGTCGGTTCTGAGCACGAAGTACACATATAGAGATTATGCTGTAAAAGTGGCTTCTTGTCGTACCTCGTTTTCTTGCGCTAGTCTGTCTGCATCGCTTAGTGAAGTTATTGTCTTTATTTAGTGACTTATGCGTCAGAAATTTGAACGTATATTCGCTCCCTAGTAAGTAATAGTTAATCCAATCAATATTTGTCACTTTTAAATTAAAAAGCGCCCCCTCTATAGCAGAGGTCCCCCTCCCTTCCATATAAGAAATGGTAAAGCGATCGCTCGTGATAAGCAGGAAATCCGGTTTCGAATAAAAAATAAAATAAAATAAAAAAGGTCGAATGAGTTGTTCACTGCCATTCTTTGGCCGGCGAGGGGAGGAGAGATGTTGGCGTAAAGTTCCTGATCACCAGTCTTCACGCCAATGTCGCAGATTAAATTCCATATCTCTCCGTTGTGACTCATGGAGTGAGGGTATGTGGCATTGTTGGTGGCGATCCGTCCATCGGATGGTGACATTAAGCTCGGCGGGTCCATCGGTGCTGTTCGTAAGCACGGGTTTTCGTCCTCATCCTTCCTTTTATCCATAACAACAAAACCCAACACTACACTCTCCTAAACACTCATCACAGTCATGCACAAAACATATCAGGTCGGAGGAAGACAACGACAAACCATCTCCTGTAGGACCTTGCCGTGAGTGGCGGTGCAGGGTTCCTACGTCTGCTCCCCTATGCTCATATCCTACGTATGGGGCTTTGCATTTGCATTTAAGTTAAAAAAATGTTGGGTCGTAACCGAAAGTAAATTTCTCAACAGAACTTTACCATCTAACCTCACTGACACAACTACAAAAACATCGTCTCTGTGCCGTATGTTGTGATACAAAATTGTATTAAATTAATAGATCATAGAAAATAATTTGCTCATGACAGCTGGCTATATGGCATGGCTTTTGACGATAGATGCAATGTGAAACATTTATAAAGTATCGTCAAATGTAATGCTACTGTGAGTGTGAATCGTCCGTGAGGAATACCGAGATAATCCGTGCAGGTGCGATAACGCTGTGTCCCCGATGACGCAGTGCTTACCGCACCTACCTAGTAAGCAAGAAAGCCCGGGTTCGAATCCCGGTTCGGTGCACACCTTCTTTCGTCGCCGCTCATTCCGCTTAGTGTCCTGCTGCAGCCGATAGCAGTGATCCTCCTTTGATTTACAAATGTATATGAGCAGTTCGCGTCTCCCATTTATTATTGTTAAGTTGCGATTTTAAGGAACTTTAGACGTAATGGAATTTATAAACGTGCTTGGAAATCATAACGTGGGCATTTGTACAATGTGGTGAGGTTTTTGTACCTAAAGATAGTATGAAAGACGAAACCGATTGAAAAATAAAAACAATCTACTTAGTAATTGTCGAGTTATTTACATATTGTGAGTCTCCCTATTTTAATTACTTTATTGCCATATCCGCTTCACGAATTGTTCCAGGTTTTAATTTTACTTTCTGTCAAAAGAGATAATTACATTTTAGATACGGGTCTATCGTCGAATGGTATCTCGGTGACTCAGTTGTTCGTTTTTATTACTTTTTCTCATCCAACTTGGTACTTCGTTCGCTTCGTGGACGAAGTTCGATTCAGCGTGGCTATCATTATAAGGTCATTATTTTCGTAAACCTACAAACAGTAACAATATACCCATGACTGAGCTGGATTCATAGTTTCATTTCGATGCAGCAGTATGACGATTCATTTAATTCATCTGCAGCGGTAGCTGAGTCACGAAGCGCGAAGGCAAATGGTGCAGTGAAAGGCAGCTCCCTCTCCATTTGTGTGTGTGTGTGTGTGTGTGTGTGTGTGCGCGTGTGCGTGTGTGTGCGTGTGTGGAGAGAGAGAGTTATGAGAGGAGACTATGCGGGACAGTCAACGATCACGCAACTATTCCTAACCTGTTCCTGATCAAATACCGACCATGTTCTACATATGAGTGCGTGTGTATCATGTGACCGAAATAAACGACATTGTGCTTTACACACCATCTGTCACCCTTTGTTCAGGTTTTTACTGTAATCAGTATGACGGAGGCTGTTATTGCTCTATAACTATATTTCGGCTTAGGTCCTTCCGTGCTCAGTCAAATTCTTCTTGACATATTGTATCTCCCAGTTCATCTTCCGAATCCAATTTTCTCTAGCTGGTTTCCTAATACGCTTTCCGTTGCCCATCTGCCATTTCAACTTAGTATAAAAGTTTTGTTATAGGTACAAACAAAAGGAGCGACTAGAGGACATTGAAACAAGCAAATAACCATAATAAACATACCTTGTTGATCAATTGTGGATACGGGACAGCGGCCCGTCAACTTGACAACAAGTCTTCGAAGTAAACTCACTAACACTAAATTCACGGACTCCAGATATTGACGGCTCCAGTATTGATACATCTGATTGTCTACACATGGAGTGCATAGAGACCTGAAGATGGCATTAATGAGATGCCGAAACTGATCGTCTAAATAAAATAACTTCTGAAAACGTACGGGTGTTTGGCGATTTTCATTGGTAGATAATAAACATAGGTCCAGAAATCTATAGTTTCCCCGGTACGACGTAAGCAAAATTATAGTCATGCGCAAGTTAATCGACACCTTGGATGATGCTCATTATGGTGGAAAGATTCGTATGTGCTACGTGCATGATGGTGCACCTGTAAACTCTTATGTGACTGTTTGGTAGCACATAGCACAAGTGTATCTGTTGTGGCTCGCCAATATCGCGGTCTCCCAGGTCCCCCGAATAGAAGCCGTAGGTTTTTCGTGTGTGGGAATATTGAAAAGCTGTGGTGTATTCTAGCCCCGTTGATAATGTCAACGCTTGTCTCACAGCGATTTAAAAAAGCGGGTGGATATGAAAATATTTTACAGCGTTGTGTACTGTGTATAGTAGAGGAACTGATATGACACGATGGTTGTATTAGCAAGACAATAGAGCCTTCACACTGCAGCAAGTGTGAGGCAATGGTTTGTGGACAATAACATTCCTGAAATGGAACGGCCTGCCCAGTTTTTCATTCTGAACCCAGTGGAACACGTTTGGGATGAGTCAGAACGTCTGCTTCGCTTCAGACCCCAGAGTCCCAGTTCACTACGTTCTCTGGTTTCGGCTGTTGAGGAAGAATGGGCTACCATTCCACCACAGACCACTGATAATGTCCCAGTAGTCAAAAGGCGAAGGGGAAGACACCCCGTATTAATGTCCAGTAACAGGCGCCCGGGTACTTTTGATCACATAGTGTACCATCCCCCGCTTACTATCTTTATGAAGAACCAGCCAAGGACGAAGTGGTACAGTATGTGGATGGTAAGATATGCATCAGGATCGTTGCAGAAGCTGTCATCAGCTCAATATCTTTAGTTAGAGCAGCAATAATGATTGCGTTAACTGACTTAGAATAATGAAGTTTTATTTGGAGTGGTGAGATATATGTTTCAATCCCCCCCCCGTCGTGTCCAGGCCGACGGAATAACCTGACACGTGAAATCAGGCATTTGCTATTTCTTTGATGAACCCTGTCTGCTAGAGGTATCAGTTGTCTTTGATTTTCGTGAATTTAGTTCTGGCTCAGTCCTTTGCGTTAGAGAGGCCAAAACGAAATCACAGGTTCTATGAAGAAGTACGTGGCTCGGTGCACCTGGAGCCACAACAAACGCACTCAGATTCGTAGTCACGCAGTATGAGGAAACTTCCGGTACGTTATTGATCGTATGTTGTATGTATGTTAACTCGGGATCTAGAAACGACGGAGAGGCTCCGTCCCCGCCGCAGCTGTAGTGGTCCACGACCCCACGACGACTGCTGCAGTCCACTTCACCCCTCCGCAGCCCCACACCGAACCCAGGGTTATTGTGCGGTTCGGCCCCCGGTGGACCCCCCAGTGAACGTCTCACATCAGACAAGTGTAACCCCTATGTTTGCGTGGTTGAGTAATGGTGGCGTACGCGTACGTGGAGAACTTGTTTGCGCAGCAATCGCCGACATAGCGTAGCTGTGGCGGAATGAGGGGAACCAGCCAGCATTCTCCGAGGCAGATGGAAAACCACCTAAAAACCATCCACAGACTGGCAGGCTCACCGGACCTCGACACAAGTCCCCCGAGCGGATTCGTGCCGGGGACCAGGCGCTCCTTCCCGCTCCGGAAACCTGTGCGTTAGACGGCTCGGCTAACAGGGGCGGACTTATTGATCGTAACTGAGAAAACAGAACCGTGTGTACACTTTCCAGGAGTGGCTCGACGTTTTTCAAATTTAATACCAATCTATTTTAAAAATACTATGCCGTGGATGACCAAATACGGCTACTATACTTCCAAACCACAAAGAAAGAAACAATATTCACAAAACAAGAAGAAATCTGTTCCATCGACTGGAAAAGTCACGCCTGCAATGTGAGTATTTTACTGTCCGCATGATCTTATACATTCGAAACAGTTGAATTATAGACTTCTACCTACTGAGTTCACCATGACAGCAAAATCGGCGCTCAGAAGTCATGGAGATTTACTTTGTTACGACTGACGTCAGATGGCTCAGCGAAACTGTGTAAGCACTTTCGTGGCGTAGAATGTTTCTAGGACTACTCTGGCACAATTCGGATTGATCGAGAGGTGCATTCCCTTGCTCAAGGCATTGTTCGCCTAGAGATCTGATGTGTCACGTTGGGCTTCTGCGTCGCCCGCCAGTGAGAGACAGTACCATGCATATCGCAATTCCCTGTGCATCTGAATAAAAACATTCTTCTCATTAGAACAGCCTCCGTCACCTGCCTGAACATGTCGATTCATTTACAGATGACTGTCTCATTGTTCCTTAGCGTTCCTGCACCTATGCTAATTCCATACCACGTGACGTGCGTGAGCAGAAGTATATGTGTGGGAAGGCATCTCATAGAATTAGTTCGTAAAACAAAAGAAGAAACCTGGTAAAGTGGGCTAGGCACGGTTGGTTCGCGCACCTACTACAACCAGTCACGTAATGTGATTGTGTATACGTTTCTATAGTAACGTCTCAGTGTTGCCGCACCTCTGTTGTTTTCAGGCGCGTAAATGTGGTACCGCCAGTAGCGTTTTGCGCTTTACAGCTAATAGCTGATAACAGTGCTTCCAGCCGTCAGTATTCTTTTTCTGCTGTACGAAGTATAGGAATCGAAACCGGATGGTATGGTTGCTCTATGATTTTGGTCGTTTAGCAGCGAACTGGCGAGTGATTTACATGACTCTGTTCCGATCAGCCACTTTACACGGGTTGCATAAAAATATGGAAACACCGCGAGAGATGCACGCTTGAACAAAAATGCAGATACTAGCCAAATCTGCAGCAGCACTCTTGTATTTCACTAGGGATGCCACCTGTGCGATGTTCTCAATAGGTTGCAAGTGTCAGTGATGGTCAGAAAATGTAACGTTACGACTATGAAGGCGAGTTATTCGTACTCCTGGGGCTGGTGTTGAGGGGGGGAGTGATGAATCTGTGCGATTGAGGGTTGGCTGTGTGGCTCCAGAGCCAGGTGTAGAGAGGAATAGCGTCGCCGGAAATGGCTGTGGCAGTTCTAGTGTCATTCGGAGAAGGTCTACGATCAATAGCGCGTAAATACCGAGATCATGCAGTACTAGTTGGAGGCGACTTTAACCTGCCGAGTATAGACTGGGATGTCTATGGATTCATTGCGGGTGAGTACAGATAGACAGTCATGCGAAATATCTTTAAACATGTTTTCTGAAAATTGTCTTGAGCAGCTAGTTCGGTAGCCAACACGCCAAGGAAATGTCTTACGCCTTGTAGCTACAAATAGGCCGGACCTTATCGACAATAACAGAACTGAAACGGGGATTAGCGATCATGATATCACAACTATGATTACGAAAGTTAATGTCAGTGTTTCTGCTAGATAGAGTAGATAAGCAGTTACTAACATCTCACATAGAAAATGAATTGGCATCGCTTAGTTCCAGTAAGATGGGTGTAGAGAAATGATGGGCAAAATTTAAGCAGATTGAAAATCGCAGTCTGGAGAGTTACGTGCCTAGAAAGTGGATAAAGGATCGAAAAGACCCACCATGATTTAACAGCGAAATTCGGTGGAAGCTGCAGAAGAAGAGGACATTGCACTCTAAGTTCAAAAGAGGATGCACAAATGACGGCAAGCGAAGATTAGTAGAGATTCGAGGGTCTCTGAAAAGATTTATGTGTGAAGCATACAACAACTACCACCGTCACACCGTAGCAAAAGATGTGGCAGAGAACCCGAGACAATTATCGTCGTATGTAAAACCGCTAAGCAGGTCTAAGCTCAAATCCAGTCCTTTGTTGACCACTCTCGTGTGACAATTGAAGATAGCAAAACGAAAGCCGAAGTTTTAAATTTCACTTTCAAGAAATCATTCACACGGGAGAATCGCACAAACATACCGTCTTTTGACACATCCATGCCCGAGGCAGGATTCGAACCTGCAACCGTAGCGGTCGCGCGGTTCCAGACTGCAGCGCCTAGAACCGCTCGGCCACTCCGGCCGGCCTACGTTTCGTGTCGATCAAGACCTTGACAGTGGTCATCATTCCACGTTTTTTATCGAGAAGAAGATAAGATGCGTCTCAGATTGCAACCGCAGAGAATTGTAACGGGAGTCGATCGCTGACAAAGATTATGACGTCTAAAGTCGATTGTGAAAGATGCTGGCTGCAGATGAAGCCTAGAGATGAGGGAAATTAGTATACGATATGGAGATATGATGGACTAAGAAACTGGACAGTCGTTAGTAGGACTCGCGCTCTGAGGGCTCCGTACGAACTTAGCTATGTGTGTAGCTGATTCAGATATAGGTTCTGGTGACTGAGTGTGCGAGTATCAAACTGCGTGAGACAAACGCCCGTATATGTTGACTGCATGATCTTAGAAGTTGAAATTTTTTACACGGCCAAGAGGGCGCAGACTTTAGTATTTGACATCAATTGCGACCGCTACGGTTGCAGGTTCGAATCCTGTCTCGGGCATGGATGTGTGTGATGTCCTTAGGTTAGTTAGGTTTAAGTAGTTCTAAGTTCTAGGGGACTGATGACCTCAGAAGTTAAGTCCCATAGTGCTCAGAGCCATTTGAACCATTTTGACATCAATTTTAACTTGATACCTCTAGCCGTTACTGATGTTTCTAAGCGTTTTTGTTATGAAAAACTTTTTATAGTGTGCTGATTTTTATCCACTTGACAACTTGGCATGAGGTTCAACGTAAAATGAACACGTTTCACAACAAAAACATTTTTAAGACCTGATGATAACAGCAAAGTCTGTCGAAACCGGTTGTTTTAAATAAAGAAATATATGATGCGATACAGGCTGTTGAATGTTTTTTTTAGGCCCTATAAGAGTCCCGTTTTTATCTATGAGGTACGGAGTCCTATAAAAAGGAAGGAAAGTACCTCTGAAATAAAACTGTTCAGTTAGATTGGCATAGAGTTTGCTAAAAAGGGAGTTTATGGGGAACATGAGTGGAGGAGATTGAAGGGAGTGGTTAGTGATTTTGTTGCTATCACTAACACTTATGAATAATGAATATTCAGTGATGAAATCAGTGTGTGTGAATCTGTGTGTGTGTGTGTGTGTGTGTGTGTGTGTGTGTGTGTGTGTGTGTGTGTGTGTCTGTCTGTGTATGTGTGTGTGTGTGTGTGTGTGTGTGTGTGTGTGTGTGTGTGTGCTCTGCTCTTTCAGATTAATCCCAAAGGTAAATGGTCAACTGGTGCTGCGAAATATATGTACACTCTCTGATCAAAAGTGTTCTGGCACCTATTAGTGGATAGTAATAGTGCGCCGCAATTTCTCTTTGCAACGGCTTTGAACTCTGCTGGGGCACATTCAGTGAGACGTTCCTCAAGAGTCCAAAAGAGCTAAGTTAGCGATGTTGGACGCTGGGGTGTGAAGCGAAGTAGACGTTGTAACTCATCCCGAAGGTGTTGCACAGGATTCAGTTCGAGACACTCGGCAACTCAGTCCGTTTCAGGAATATTATAGTTCAGGAACCACTGCGTGACAACTACTACTTTATGACAAGGTGCACTGACATGTTGATACAGTCATCATCTGTGAACTGCACACAGTGCACAACGCTGTAAAATGTTTTCATGTCCTTCCGCATTTAGAGTCTTCTTGAGCACAATAAGGAGGCTGCACACTACAAACAAGAACACACCCGTACCGTAACACCACCACCACCATACCTCACTGTTGCCATTACACATGATTGCAGGTAACGTTCTTCAGGCATTCGTCAAACGCAAACTCTTCACTGGGATTACCACAGGCTATAGCGACATTTATCACTCCAAGTAATCCGCTTCTAGCCATCCACAGTCCCGTCTCAAGAGTCGCCTTAGCCATTGACCACAGAAATGTGTGGCTTATGAAGAGGTATTCGAACATTAGACCCCATTGTCTTCAGCTCCCTGTGTACAGTGATTGTGCCAGTAATCAGGGGTTCACCTCCTTTCTTAGAGCATTACCCCTGAGTGTAATTAGACATTAGCAGGTACACCCCTCCCCCCACCTCCCTCACATTATTACCAACTTTAGCACGTAACTAAACTGTAGAATGAAAGACTTTTCTTGGAACACTTATTTTTAAAATGACGAAAGATGAATGATATTTAGTTTGCTTGTGTGTGTGGTTCAAAATGGCTCTGAGCACTATGGGACTTAACATCTGTGGTCATCAGTCCCCTAGAACTTAGAACTACTTAAACCTAACTAACCTAAGGACATCACACACATCCACGCCCAAGGCAGGATTCGAACCTGCGACCGTAGTGGTCACGCGGTTCCGGACTGAAGCGCCTAGAACCACACGGCCAGCTTGTGTGTGTGTGTGTGTGTGTGTGTGTGTGTGTGTGTTAGAATGAATGACAAAGGAATTCGTTGTGCACCCACAACTTCTCCTCAGAAAAGAAAGCTAACCATCCAGAGTGAGGGTAGACACTCACTTGTTACAAAACGTGCTTCCCCTGCATTACTCCTCTCCGTGGCGGTACTTGCTTGACCTGCCCACTGCACCCCGGTTAAAATCAATCAAGTTCAGAGTTTTGCACGATACTTACTGTTCGTAAATCACTTCATTGCTGCACTCCACACTTCTGAATTGGCAGAAAGTCGACGACTTCAGACTGTTAATGCTTTGTGTCTGACCATTCTAATAATAATAATAGAACACTGCACAGCACTGCAGTAGCCCTTATGCAGTAACTGCTGTGCCTTGCTATCAATTAATTCAATCGACTGTTTCGGAGCGAGTAGTGCAGCAACTTCTTGACTACTGCAGGTACTATCTACACCTTGGAGAAGATATTTTGTTGAGATATTTAGCGTTTGTTACGTATATGTCTCACTTCTATCATCAGCGTTGTACAGGACAAAGCACGACATATATGTGTAGTGGGTGGACTATGGGAGTAACTTGTAACATCCACAGCATTACTGCTACTAACTGAGAAAAAGTAACTACTTATAACTTACATAATCAGTATTAGAGTCTTACATAATTGTGATAACAATAACGATCTGTCGAAAATAATTTAGTTTCGTAACTGAAACAGAATCGAATCGTTTAGTTTTCATCCCTCAGAAAATTTCGTTTTACCTGTCAGGGGATAACTGCCCCTCACGTTGGGAACCACAGTACTAGTTTGACTGCTGGTAGCATTTCGGAACTCGCGAGTGATTCCTTCCGTTGATTTCATGCAATTTTTTACGACCATCCTTCGCAATGTTCGACGATCGCTGTCCGTCGCTACATGAGGTCTGCTTGGTCTCGCTTCAGCAGTGGTTAATCCTTGACGTTTAGCCTACAGTGTGACATCATCAGCATTCGACCTGGCTAGCTTTAGAAGCGTTGAAATGTCCCTCACAGATTAGTTACTCAGGTGACATCCAACGAGTAGTCCACGTTCGAAGTCACTGTGCTCTCGTGAACGACCCATTACGCTGTTATTTCTTCTCTACTGACAACACAACACTCCCCATCTCTATCTTCTTTTATGCCGGCGGATTCACCTCCCGTGCATTACACAGGGGTGTCCGGGTTTTCTATCTGATAGTACAGTTATACTGGTTCCCGACAGAAGAAGCGTCGGAAAATAAACAACGTTAGTTACCGCCTACCATTCTTCGTACGGTAAGGGTCCTGCAGTGTGAGTGCAGCAGTACGAGTGCGCCAAAGTGTAGCACATTGGGAACCTCACAAGGTAGTCCAGTTATGAGTTCGTCGCAATGCGTACAACGATAATCAGCCGGCCGCTTGGAACGCAAGGAATTTAAATGAGCTAAAGCAGCCTTTGCCACTTGCGTGCTTTTGAGGGTGCACAGCGCACTCTACAAATATCGGGAGGTATGCGCTAATTGAACCATTTATTTCTCTGCGCAGCTGTAGCGCCGTATATTCGATTGTAAAATTATTTAGGTCGCGGTTAATTGCGTACTCGGTCGCCAGGAGCGTGGATTTGTGACTTAACGACAGGCAAGCTGTTCTCTCTCACCGAGCACGCGATACAGCGAAATGGCACTCTGGCAGTATCCCACACCTGTACTTCACAATTGCCCATGTCCTGCATGACATGATTCTAACGTCCTGCGGTGTTCGTCGAAGTATCGCCTGGAGTTAAAAGCATCCATAAATATGACCTAACATCTGCAAACATTTGAAATGTTGTAGTACACAAAAAGAAAATTCAAAGTTTAACGTCCCGTCGACATAGTCGTCGTTAAAGAGGGAGCACTAGCTCACTAGCATAAAGATAGTGAAAGAGATCGCTCGCGTCATACACAAAGGCGTCGTCAATCAAGTAACGACGTCAGTGGCGACTAGTATGTATGTATTGAACTGGGGACCTAGAAACGACGGAGAGGCTTCGTCCCCGCCGTAGCCGTCAGTGGTTCATAACCCATCAGGCTACAGCAGTCCACTCACCCCACCGCCGCCCCACACCGAACCCAGGGTTATCGTGCGGTTCGGCCCCCAGGTTTGCAGTGCCAGGTCCCCCACCACTGTACCCTCGGGCTTTAGCGCCCGCTGTTTCATAAGCTCACACGAACATACGTAAGAAACTCGGCGCTAGGCAAAATATGATGGATTAATTACGAACCACACCTTGCTCGGATGTTAGAGTAACTTTATAAGAACGTGCAGAACGGGAGTCAGTGAGGCTCTGGAAGGGGCCGACAGTGGTTTGGAGCCATGCCAACTACCGTGCCGTTGTCGGCTGTTTTAAGCTTCTCGGTTGAGTATCTACGGCGCGAACAGCCCTATCCAGGTGGTCCCATAGATTCTCGATTGGGTGGCCGGGGTAGTACGATAACCTTATCCTGATGGTACTATTCAACCACGCACGTACACTGCGAACTGTGTGACACGTCTCATTGTTCTGATGGCAGATGCCATCGTGCCGAGGAAAAACGAAGTGCATGCAAGGGTCGAAAGGTTAGGTGCACACTTGAATTAACATACTGTGTCGTCCAGACTGACGAGAACGTTTCCCAGACTATGACGCTCCCCCCTCTACCCTGGAACCTTCCGACGATTGTTGCCGAGTGTTTGCTTTCAGACATCCCTAAGGCCATCTGTCCGAGTTTACAAACTTAGCAGTTTTAGTAATGCTTCCACCTTGGCCCGAAACTCAATGATCACGTTCTTTTGGACGTCAGATAAATCGCTCCGTTTCCGCATTGCGACAACGACTGCACAGTTTACCCCCCCCCTCCCCCCTCCCCCCCCCCCGACACGATTTATATACCCTCCACTGCTAGTGCTGCCACCTGTTGCCCATGAGTGGTTATTGCATGTCGATGTCGAACATAGGTGGTGGTCCATTAATATGATTGTACACTATCTTATACAACAATGTGACGCAAAGTTATGTGGGGGTCAGTTGCGAATGTCATCCAAAGCCGGCCGAAGTGGCCGAGCGGTTCTAGGCGCTACAGTCTGGAACTACGCGACCGCTACGGTGGCAGGTTCGAATCCTGCCTCGGGCATGGATGTGTGTGATGTCCTTAGGTTAGTTAGGTTTAAGTAGTTCTAAGTTCTAGGGGATTGATGACCTTAGTAGTTAAGTCCCATAGTGCTCAGAGCCATTTTTTGTCATCCAAAAGCAAAACTGTCACTGAACCATATGCAATGGTTTTGGTGCTGTAGAAGGGCAGTGAATCTTAAACCAACAAAGAAAGTATGAAATGAATAAATGGCACGAAAGAGTGGGTGCGGACCAACGTCTATGGATTGCTCGTATCGGAATAAGGAGCAGTTTAGTGGGGAGTGTTCTAAAGCAGTCAAGCTTATTTAACTTTAATACTATAATGCATTTCGCAGTCTGTACGATCGGGCTTTCAGAATAGTAAAACTCAGTTTCGATTTTAATTCAGAAAAGGATACTATGTCCTTGACAGCAGCATCCGAGACCATTGCGTCATTGCTGGGAGTCTACTGTTACTGAGGCGAGCAACAGATGTCGGCTGTGTTTCCACGGGAAGTGCATCTATCACCGTACAGGTCTTTCTCAGCATACCTTCTAGCCGATGGTGGTGCTCGACAGGGTTCGTGGAATACTTTGGATCGGTTGCTGGGTTGACGATAACGTTAGAGGATTTCCGATTATACAAGTGGAAAAATGTATGTATAATAGAAGATAAACTACGCTGACTAGACGTATTTTCAAGAGGGACAAATAGCGGAAGAGGGGTAGAGCTGATGGACTGCCTGTTATGAGGAAAAATCCGTGTTTATTTGCTGAACCGACTAAATGTCGAATAATTTTCTGGGGCATTTCTGATTAGTGAATCAACGGTTTTGAAGACGAAAGGATTGATCGATTGAGTTACGTTTCAGTGTTCACAGTTGGACTGATATCACGGCTGCGTTTCGTTTCAATCAAGATCTCGACAGCGGACGTTGTTCCATGGTTTTTCTCGAGAAGAAGATAAGGCACATCCCAGGTTGGAACTGAAAAAGAGTATTAGTGGGGTAATTGTAAGATATGACAAAGACTAGAATATCTAAAACTTATTATGAAAGCAGTTGGGTGTAAATGAAGTCCAGAGGTGAGCAAAGTTAGTACAAGATAGGAAGGTTGATATCAATCGAAGAAAAAAGTGCCTCTGAATTAAGATGGGTAAGGTAGAAGCGCGGAGGAGATTACTGTGAAGCTAAAAGAAGGAAAGCGATTGTGAGAGCTACAAAATCACCAACTGATACGGGAAATGTGATTTTTTGATAAATAAAAGTTGTAAGGTTCTCATATGTCTCCTGCTGTCGTAAATAATTCACCTTTACTGTACTGGGGCCCGCATCTCGTGGTCGTGCGGTAGCGTTCTCGCTTCCCACGCCCGGGTTCCCGGGTTCGATTCCCGGCGGGGTCAGGGATTTTCTCTGCCTCGTGATGGCTGGGTGTTGTGTGCCGTCCTTAGGTTAGTTAGGTTTAAGTAGTTCTAAGTTCTAGGGGACTGATGACCGTAGATGTTAAGTCCCATAGTGCTCAGAGCCATTTTGAACTGTACTGGGACAAAGATGAATGATCGCACTGCATGAGTAATGAATAAGATCCTTGACTCTGTGTTTAGTGTTACCTGTGATTGACTTGCTAGTCAGTTGTGCATCGCTGGAGCATTCTTATTTGAGGCATAGTAGCGAGCATTGAGTTTTTCAGAGAATGAGATCTGTTATTTGCGAATTTAGGAGAAACTATGCGAAATGAGATTCGCGCGTCTGTGAAAAGGTTTAAGCACGAAGCATACAACTACCACCGTCACACTTTAGCAAAAGATCTGGCAGAGAATCCGAGAAAATTCTGGTCCTATGTAAAATCGCTAAGCGGCTCCAAGGCTTCCATTCAGCCCCTTGTTGACCAGTCTGGTGTGGCAGTTACAGAGAGCAAAACATAAGCCGAAGTTTTAAGTTTCACGTTCAAGAAATCATTCACACGGGATAACAGTACAAACAAACAGTCATTTCACCATTGAACAAACTCCCGTATGAACGACATAGTAATAAGCATACCTGGCGTAGAGAAATACCTGAAAGATTTGAAAGCAAATAAATCCCAATTCGGTTTTACAAAGATTATTTTACGGTATTGGCCCCTCACCTAGCCTGCCGCCCGGGGAAGCCGCGTGGTCTAGGCGCCTTGCCACAGTTCGCGCTGCCCCCCCTCCCCCCCTCCCCGCGGCAGTTGTTCTAGTCCTCGCTCGGACATGGGAGCGTTTGTTATCCTTAGCGTAAATTTAAGTTAGATTAGGTAGTGTGTAAGCCTAGGGATTGATGACCTCAGCAGGTTGGTCCCATGGGAACTTTCTACGACCACCACATAGTCTGCATTTATCATGAATCTTTCACCCAGCACAAAGTCCCAAGTGACTGTAAGAAAGCGCAGGTGCGTCCAGTATATAAGAAGGATAAAACAACGTACCCTCAAAATTACAGACCAATATCCGTAACTTCAATTTGCTGCAGTATCCTTGAATATATTCTCAGTTCAATTATATTAAACTCTTTTGAGACTGAGAAGTTAATGTGCACGAATCAGTATGGTTTTAGAAAGCATCGCCCTTGCGAAACTCAGCTTGCCTTTTTCTCACATGACGTGTTGCAAACTATGGATCAAGGGCAACTGGCAGAGTCCATAATTCTAGCTTTCCGGAAAGCGTTTGACACGGTGCCCCATTGCAGGGTGTTAACAAAGGTACGAAGATATGGAATAAGTTCACAGACATGTGAGAGGCTCGAAGACTTCTTAAGTAATAAAACCCCGCAGGTTGTTCTCGACCGCGAGTGTTCATCAGAGACAAGTGTATCTTTAGGAGGGTCCCATGGAAGTGGGACAGGACCTCTATTGTCCTCTGTATACATAAATGATTTGGTGGACAGCAATCTGCGGTTGTATGCTGATGATGCTGTGGTGTACGCTAAGGTGTCGTAGTAGAGTTACTGTAGGAAGACACAAAACGACATAGACGAAAGTTCTAGTTGGTTTGATGAATGGCTACTAGCTCTAAATGTGGAAAAATGTAAGTTAATACAGATGAGTAGGAAGAAGAAATCTATAATGTTCGGATACAGTATTACTAGTGTCCTGCTTGACACAGTCAAGCCGTTTAAATATCTCGGCGCAATATTGCAAAGCGATCTGAAATGGAACGATCATGTGAGTACTGTAGTAGGGAAGGCGAATGGGCGATTTCGGTTTATTGAGAGAATTTTAGGAAAGAGTGGTTCACCTGTAAAGGAGACCGTATATAGGACGCTGGTGTGACCTATTCTTGAGTACTGCTTTTGTGTTTGGGAACTGTACCAGGTCGTATTGAAGGAAGACATCGAAGCAATTCAGAGGCGGGTTGCTAGATTTGTTACCTGTAGGTTAGAACAACAAATATGTGTTACGGGGATGGTTTGGGAGCTCAAATGGGAATCCCTGGTGAGAAGGCAGCGTTCTTTTCGAGAAACTCTACTGAGAAAATTTAGAGAAGCAGCATTTGAAGCCGAGTAGCAAACGATCTACTGCCACCATCATACATTGCACGTGAGGACCACGAATATAAGATACGAGAAATTTGGGCACATACGGAGGCACAGAGACAGTCGTTTCTCCCTCGCTATATCTGCGAGAAGAACAGGAAAGGAAGTGACTAGTAGTGGTGCAGGGTACTCTCCGCCACGGACCGTACCGTGGGTTACAGAGTATCTACTCTACTGGCCATTAAAATTGCTACACCAAGAATAAATGCAGATGGTAAACGGGTATTGATTGGACAAATATATTATACTAGAACTGACATGTGATTACATTTTCACGCAATTTGGGTGCATAGATCCTGAGAAATCAGTACCCAGAACAACCACCTCTGGCCCTAATAACGGCCTTCATACGCCTAGGCATTGAGTCAAACAGAGCTTGGATGGCGTGTATAGGTACAGCTGCCCAACTTCTGCACGATACCACTGTTCATCAAGAGTAGTGACTGGCGTATTGTGACGAGCCAGTTGCTCGGCCACCATTTACCAGACGTTTCCAGTTGGTGAGAGATCTGGAGAATGTTCTGGCCAGGGCAGCAGTCGAACATTTTCTGTATCCAGAAAGGCCCGTACAGGACCTGCAACATGCGGACGTGCATTATCCTGCTGAAATGTAGGGGTTCGCCGGGATCGAATGAAGGGTAGACCCACGGGTCGTAACACATCTGAAATGTAACGTCCACTGTTCAAAGTGCCGTAAATGCGAACAAGAGGTGACCGAGAGGTGTAACCAATGGCACCCCATACCATCACGCCGGGTGATACGCCAGTGCCCGATGACGAATACACGCTTCCAATGTGCGTTCACCGCGATGTCGCCAAACACGGATGCGACAATCACGATGCTGTAAACAAAACCTGGATTCATCCGAAAAAATGACGTTTTGCCATTCGTGCACTCAGGTTCGTCGTTGAGTACACAATCGCAGGCGCTCCTGTCTGTGACGCAGCGTCAAGTGTCTCCGAGCTGATAGTCCATGCTGCTGCAAACGTCGTCGAACTCTTCGCGTAGATGGTTGTTGTCTTGCAAACGACCCATCTGTTGACTCAGGGATCGAGACGTGACTGCACGATCCGTTACAGCCACGCGGATAAGATGCCTGTCATCTCGACTACTAGTGATACGAGGCCGTTGGGATCCAGCACTGAGTTCCGTATTATCCTCCTGAACCCACCGATTCCATATTCTGCTAACAGTCATTGGATCTCGACCAACATGAGCAGCAATGTCGCGATACGATGAATCGCAATCGCGATAGGCTACAAGTCCACCTTTATCAAGGTCGGAAACGTGATAGTACGCATTTCTTCTCCTTACACAAGGCATCACAACAACGTTTCATCAGGCAACGCCGATCAACTACTGTTTGTGTATGAGATATCGGTTGGAAACTTTCGTCATGTCAGCACGTTGTAGGTGTCGCCACCGGCATCAACGTTCTGTGAATGTTCTGAAAAGCTAATAATTTGCATATCATTGCATCTTCTTCCTGTCGGTTAAATTTCGCTTTAGCACGTCATCTCCGTGATGGAGTAATTTTAATGGCCAGTAGTGTATGTGGATGTTGAGTAGAATACTTTACTATGGAGATGAATACTCATTTATTATATTTTCTCGCTCTTTATGTGGTTGAAGGAGAAACTGGAGGAATTTTAAAGGTAACGAAGGGCTAAACAAGAATGAAATATTTGTTTTTCAGACCTATTGATTCAAGGAAATCTTGTTGCTTGGATAACTAATCTCTTTTACGATAAGTGTTTATCTGATCTCTGTTTTTCATTATGTCACAAATTACGCAAGTGGTTCAGATGCCTGTAATTTTTGTAATGCGAAAATTTCGCCGTTGTTAGAGTATTTTTATGTTGTACAGTCCTTTTCATCAGGAAATATTTCAATTTGCAAGAACGATTTTCTTTAAAGTAAAACCCATCTCCATGATCTATAGTAAAGTTTAGAATATTTTGTCGTGTGTGCATTGCACCTTACGCCACACGAAGTCACAGATTGTTTCTGACAAGGAAAAGAAAGAAATTAGTAGTGAGCTGACATAATCTGCCTCTCTGAACATCATGTGATCACTGGTATAGAACTCTTAAGTGTTACAAGATTTTGGTTAGCTTCTCACGTTTGTAGAGCAGAAATGGAGAGAGGAGGAGTTGCCACAATAACCAAGAACTGTCATAAATTTAAGAAAATATAAATTTTGCCTAGAACAGCATATGGAAGCATGTGCAAGAGAAGTAGAATTTCATTTAAAAAATCCTTCATAATATTAAGTGTATGTCGAGCATAAACCACCTTGAAGCTATACTGGCCCATTTAACAACCAAAAACAAAGAAATAGCGATTGCTGGTGACTTCGATGTAGATTTCCTTAAAGAATCTCCCAATAAGAACTTAATTGAGTTACTAACACTATCATTCAACTTAATTCCCACTATAAAGTTCCCAACTAGGGTAGCCAATTGCTCACAAACAGCCATTGGTAAATATCTTTATAGAAAAGTCGAATGAACAAAATTATATTACAAAACCAACAGACAATGACCTCTCAGACCAAGACATGCAGTTCCTTCAGTTAAATGTTGATAGTGAACAGGATATAAGAGGGTAATCAATAAGCCAAAAATTGATTAATTTAGGACACTCCTCAGAGACATTCACTGGAGTGATGTTTACAGTGGTCATGGCATGAGTGAAAAATATAACAATTTTGCTAATAAAGTGCTTACCTTATTTGAACACTATTTTCCCCCAAAACTAACCACGGTTAGAGCAAAGTCTTCAAAGAAGCCATGGATTACTCAAGGAATGAAGGCATCTTGTAAAACAAAAAGAAAACTGTATCTGTCAATCTGAAACAATTCTGATGTTGATGCACATTACAAGAAGTAATGCAACATATTAAAGACTGTAATATGGACATCAAAGCAAATATAATACAGGGGAAAGATAGTCATATCAGATAACAAAATAAAGACAATATGGGACATAGTGAAGGAGGAGACTGGTAGAACCAGACATGAAGAGGGGCAAATAGCTTTAAGAGTAAATGATACAGATGTATGTTGCAGAACTTATTAACAAACATTTTATTACTGTTACTGAAAAGATGGGGTTGTCAAGTTCTGTAGATTCTGCCATGGGATACCTCAGACCATTTCAAGTAATGTCCATCATAAAATCTTTAAAATGAAAAACATCTAGTGAGTGTGATGAAATATCAATGAAGTTAATTATAGAATGTTAGTCTGAGTTAAGTAACATATTAATCTATCTGTGTAACCAGTCGTTTATCAGTGGAATATTTCTTGAATGATTGAAATATGCTGAAGTCAAGCCACTGTTTAAGAACAGAGATAAAGAAATAGCGTCCAATTTCCGTCAAATTTCATTTCTTCCAGCATTCTCAAAAATTTTAGAAAAGGCAATGAAAAATCGGCTTTACAGCCATCTTATCACAAATAACATACTGTCAAAGTCGCAGTTCGGATTTCTAAGGGATTCTGATATTGAGGAGGCTATCTACACTTACAGTGAAAATGTACTTAATTCATTAGACAAAAAATTGCAAGCAACTGTTATATTTTGTGATCTGTGAAAGGCATTTGACTGTGTAAAGCACAATATGCTTTTAAGTAAATTAGAATGTTATGGTGTAACAGGAAATGCTGCAAAATAGTTGAAATCTTATATCTTTGGCAGGAAGCAAAGAGTGTTATTAGGAAAGAGACATGTATTAATCTATCAGACATCATACAACTGGGAACTAATTACATGTGGAGTCCCACAAGGTCCTGTATTAGGGCCCTTCTTTTTCTTGTATATATCAGTGACCTTTCATCAGCAACATTACCAGATGCCAAGTTTGTTTTGTTCGCCGATGACACAAACATTGCAATAAATAGCAAGTCAAGTGTAGCCTTAGGAAGATCGGCTAATAATATTTGTGGACATTGATCACTGGTTCCTAGCCATTTCATTGTCACTAAACTTTCGAAAAACACACTACGTGCAGCTCAGAACATATAAGGGGTGTCCCACGAGTATATGCCTAACATATGATGACAAAGTAGATAGAAGAAGTAAATAATGTAAAATTCTTGGGATTACAGCTTGATAATAAATTCAACCGGGAGGAGCACACCACAGAACTGTTGAAGCGTCTAAACAAATATCTATTGCAATTCTATCAGACATAGGGGATATAAAAATGAAAAACCTGGCATACTATGCTTACTTTCACTCCATAATATCACATGGGATTATTTTTTGGGGTAATTCATCAAGCCATGCACAAAAACGTGCAATAAGAGTTATATGTAGTGTGAATTCAAGAACATCCTGCGGAGGCCTCTTTAGGGAACAAAGGATATAACTACTGCTTCCCAATATATGTATTCCTTAATGAAATTTGTCATTAAAATATATCACTTTTTCAAACCAACAGCTCAGTTTATGGAAGCAATACTATTAGTAAGAATAATATTCACAAGGATTTAAAGTCACTTACTCTTGTACAAAAAGGTGTGCATTATTCAGGAAAACACGTTTTCAATAACTTGCCAGCAACCAAAAAAAGCTTTATAACCATTGAAATTCAGTTTAAGAGCAGCCTAAAGGATTTATTGGGTGCCAACTCCTTCTACTCCATTGATGAATTTCTTAGTAGAACCAACTGATTCTGCCTCTCTGTCTGTATGTGTGTGTGTGTGTAAAGTACAATCGAATTTCTGCACAGTTTCAGTGCAATAATGTGTTAATTGTAAATAAGTGTTGTAGTAGTTCTATTATACGTTTGTTACCTTATAAAAACATTTTTTTATATTTTAAATTCAGTGTGTTAATGTGGTCTTAGTAAATGAGTGTCGTAAAATGATCCTTTCACAAAAAAATTACGATCACTCTACTTGGGACCTGTGGAAGGTACATTAGCTTATTTGTTTTAGTTGTAAATATTTGTCATGCATTATTGTTTTTCTGACATGTTCTACATCCTGGAGGACCTCCTCACTACGGATCAGTTGGAATGAAAGTAAATTTACTTTAATCTAATCTATGTTGCTTTAACTGTTGCATCTACTGATTTGTATTTGCATTCGAGAATGTCAGTACTAAAGACAAAAAGCAGCATCCTGAGCAAGAGGCAAATCACTTTAATTTCACGGCAGATCACACGTCGCATTTTTCAGCAGTGTGTAGCCGCGACTATCAGATATCGTGCTACGATGCAGAATAATTTTCAGTGAACAGGATTGGAAATTTCAAACAGTTGTTTTCCATTAAATAGAGCAGTAATTTATTTTTGTGGATATTGTAAGTCAAATACTGATTTTTGGTTATATAGTTTTTACTGTTATATAGTTTTTACTGATACATGGAAGAATCCTGGAGATACTAGAAGGTATCAGACAGATTATATAATGGTAAGACGGAGATTTAGGAACCAGGCTTTAAATTGTAAGACATTTCCAGGGGCAGATGTGGACTCTGACCACAATCTATTGGTTATGAACTGTAGATTAAAATTGAAGAAACTGCAGAAAGGTGGGAATTTAAGGAGATGGGACCTGGATAAACTGAAAGAACCAGAGGTTGTACAGAGTTTCAGGGTATCAAGAGCTCAGATTAAAACCCAGTTCTAACCAAAGAAGGGAAAGCAGAAAGGTGGAAGGAATATATAGAGGGTCTATACAAGGGAGATGTACTTGAAGACAATATTATGGAAATGGAAGAGGATGTAGATGAAGATGAAATGGGGGATACGATACTGCGTGAAGAGTTTGACAGAGCACTGAAAGACCTAAGTCGAAACAAGGCCCCGGGAGTAGACAACATTCCATTAGAACTACTGACGGCCTTGGGAGAGCCAGCCCTGACAAAACTCTACCATCTGGTGAGCAAGATGTATGAGACGGGCGAAATACCCTCAGACTTCTAGAAGAATATAATAATTCCAATCCCAAAGAAAGTAGGTGTTGACAGATGTGAAAATTACCGAACTATCAGCTTAATAAGTCACAGCTGAAAAATACTAACGCGAATTCTTTACAGACGAATGGAAAAACTAGTAGAAGCCGACCTCGGGGAAGATCAGTTTGGATTCCGCAGAAGTTGTGGAACACGTGAGGCAATACTGACTCTACGACTTATGTTATAAAATAGATTACGGAAAGGCAAATCTACATTTCTAGCATTTGTAGACTTAGAGAAAGCTTTTGACAATGTCGACTGGAATACTCTACTTCAAATTCTAAAGGTGGCAGGGGTTAAATACAGGGAGCGGAAGGCTAATTACAATTTGTACAGAAACCAAATGGCAGTTATAAGAGTCGAGGGGCATGAAAGGGAAGCAGCGGTTGGGAAGGGAGTGAGACAGGGTTGTAGCCTATCCCCGATGTTATTCAATCTGTATATTGAGCAAGCAGTAAAGGAAACAAAAGAAAAATTCGGAGTAGGTATTAAAGTCCATGGAGAAGAAATAAAAACGTTGAGGTTCGCCGATGACATTGTAATTCTGTCAGAGACAGCAAAGGACTTGGGAAGAGCAGTTAAACGGAATGGACAGTGTCTTGAAAGGAGGATATAAGATGAACATCAACAAAAGCAAAACGAGGATAATGGAATGTAGTCGAGTTAAGTCAGGTGATGCTGAGGGAATTAGATTAGGAAATGAGAGGCTTAAAGTAGTAAAGGAGTTTTGCTATTTGGAGAGCAAAATAACTGACGATGGTCGAAGTAGAGAGGATATAGAATGTAGACTGGCAATGGCAAGGAAAGCGCTTCTGAAGAAGAGAAATTTGCTAACATCGAGTATAGATTTAAGTGTCAGGAAGTCGTTTCTGAAAGTATTTGTATGGAGTGTAGCCATGTATGGAAGTGAAACTTGGACGATAAATAGTTTAGACAAGAAGAGAATAGAAGCTTTCGAAATGTGGTGCTACAGAAGAATGCTGAAGGTTAGATGGGTAGATCACATAACTAATGAGGAGGTATTGAATAGAATTGTGGAGAAGAGGAGTTTGTGGCACAACTTGACTAGAAGGGACCAGTTGGTAGGACATGTTCTGAGGCATCAAGGGATCACAAATTTAGCGTTGGAGGGCAGCGTGGAGGTTAAAAATCGTAGAGGGAGACCAAGAGATGAATACACTAAGCAGATTCAGAAGGATGTAGGTTGCAGTAAGCACGGGGAGATGAAGAAGCTTGCACAGGATAGAGTAGCATGGAAAGCTGCATCAAACCAGCCTCAGGACTGAAGACAACAACAACAACAACAACAGTTTTTACTGAACACACAGTTATTTTCCTTTGACATTTAATTAGATTCATTTTCTTTATTTCAGATTTTGCATTTTTGCGAAATTTAAAGGTTTATTTCATAACACTGTTCACATGCTCAACACAGGACTAGTTTTGTCAGCAATTGAATGCGGTACATACAACACGCGTTACATCAGGGGAAACGTTTTGAAATCAATATATTAAGTTTTATGGTGTACATGCATTTTTATAGAAAGCTTGCAAATTATGAATCTCATGGGACTGTTAACTTGCACTGAAAGATATCTACATAGTCACACCACTAGCCAAACTATAGTATGAGGGGATGCTGAAATGTAATGCATCCGAATTTTTATATGGAAGCTCTCAAAGCTTTTTAAGTAAAACATAGTTTATTATGGTAATACATATTTATTTCTCATGTCTACATATTTATTTCTCAACATAGTCACCAGAGTCAGCCAGTCAGGCAGTAGCGACCCACCGAGGCTGACGCAGCAACAGTGAAGTAACCGATTTTGTGACTTTTACGAGTTCCTAATCAGGAGTGAATTTTATAATTTCACCTGTGTGCTTTGATAGTTTAGTTTCTTGAGTTTCTGAGTGTTAATTCAATATATAATAGTCACAGTTCTCGCGTTTTCGTTTGCATCTTATAGTATAATAAAATAATGGAATAGATGATAATAAAATGCGTGGCTTTTTAAAATGTATTGAATTAATGAGATTAATTTTTCGGCGTGAATGACAAGCACAATAAGCTGAGCTATGCCTGGAAATAAGTCCGTATTAGTTCATATTATTTTGCAGGGCGGAGTATTTTCTTTCTCCGCTGTAGATTTGTGTTTACCATTCTTTATAATACTACGTCGGGTCGCCGCGTTCACCTTTGAAGTCTTGACCGTGTTCCTATTAAGCTTATCGGATCTTCGTAATTTTCCAAAGTACACAGGTGGGCTTCAGTTATTGTAATTATTGTATTATTTGAAATAACAACTCACACGACCTTTCTGTTAATAAAACAATACTGTATTTTCTAAACGGTGCACATATGAAATCCACACTCCTCACTTATTCATAGCGACCCCAAAATGGCGGTCTACAATTACTCGCTAAAAAATTGACGTGCTTCTCACTCTTTCACTAGCTGAGCGCGAATCCCTCCTTCCTCCTACCGGTACCAGAAAAAATCCTCTCTTTATTAACAACTGAAAGTCAAAAAATACATGACGGTAGGCATAGGCTCTATGATGGGCTACCGCTTCATCTTGTCTCTTTGCCTTTAAGGAAGACGAAAACATAAAGGAAATGCAAAAGGTTTATCACAATCTGAAAGTAAACCGATTTTGTGGCATATCACAAGTTCCTAATCAGTGGCGAATTATTCAGTTTCACCTGAGTGCTTCAGTAGTTAAGTTTTTGAATTTCTGTGTATTAATATAATTTATTAGAGACAGTTTCTGCGTTTTCCTCAGGGTCTACAATAGAGTCCCGCAGCACATGCTGAGTGTACGTCTATCTTGGTAGTTTAGTTTTCCACTGTATTTAGTATGGATAGGGACGGCGATTGTTGTGTGTGGATGTAAGCCGAATTGGTGACACTTCGCTCTCAGCTCCAGGCTGTGACGGCTTTGGTTACATAGCTTGAAGCTGCAGTGGATGGGCACCACTATTGTGGGTTGGCTGTGGGGACCCAACAGACGTCCAGCACATCTGAGTCCTCCGATTGGTCCGCACCCATGGCCAGCCCTGTTACTGCTCGCACTGAGGTTGACCCCTCACCTGTGGTCGAGTGGGAGTTCGCCCTGGGGCGTGGCAGGCAGCGAAAGACTTCCCAGAGGGCCGCACGTAAGGCCTCTCTGGTTAGTCTGACAAACAGGTTCCATGTGCTGTCTATGGCTGACTAGGTCGCTCAGCCAGATGCAGTCGCCTGTCTTGTTTCTGAGAAAACCTCTCAGCCTGCAAGATCTGGGCAATCTCAGAGGGTGGGATTATTGATAGTTGGGAGCTCCAACGTCAGGCAAATTATGAAGCTCTTTAGGGACATGGCTGCCAAGAAGGGGACGAAATCCCATGTGCACTCCACGTGCTAACCAGGTGGAGTCATTCCAGATGTGGAACGGGTCTTTCCAGATGTCATGCAGAGGCCGGCCGGAGTGGCCGAGCGGTTCTAGGCGCTACAGTCTGGAACCGCGCGATCGCTACGGTCGCAGGCTCGAATCCTGCCTCAGTCATGGATGTGTGTGATGTCCTTAGGTTATTTAGGTTAAGTAGTTCTAAGTTCTAGGGGACTGATGACCTGAGAAGTTAAGTCCCATAGTGTTCAGAGCCATTTGAGCCATTTTTTGTCATGAAGAGCACAGGGTGCAGCCAACTGCAGGTGGTGCTCACATCGGTAGCAATGTTGTGTGTCAGCTTGGACCAGAACAGATCCTCTGTGGTTTCGACCGTCTAACTGAAGTGGTAAAGGCTGCCAGCCTTGCTTGTGAGATGAAAGCAGAGCTGACCATTTGCAGCATAGCCGGCAGGACTGATTGAGGATCTCTGGTGCAGAGCAGACTGGAGGGTCTGTATCAGAGGCTCAGACGGTTCTGTGACTGTATAGGCTGCAGATTCCTCGACGTGCGCCATAGGGGGTTGAGTTTCAGGCTCCGGTGAATAGGTTAGGAGTCCACTACACACAGGAGGTGACTACATGGGTAACAGGGGCTGTGTGGCATGGACTGGGCGGTCTTCTAGGTTAGAGGGTCTCGAGAAAACACAAAAAGGACTTCAGTCACTAAGGGTGCAGGCTGAACACAAGAAGAACATTGATACAGGAACCATCAGTAGATCAGTTGTAGATTGTCGTAGCTGTGTTGGGAAAGTACCAGAGCTCCACGTACTAATAGAAAGCACTGATTCTCAAGTCGTTATAGGCACTGAAAGCTGACTAAAGCCGGAGATAAATTCAGACGAAATATTTGCGAAGAACCTAACGGTGTTCCGAAAGGATATGCTGAACACAGTTGGCGGCAGCGTGTTTGTAGCAGTTAAAAGTAGTTTAACTTGTCGCGAAATTGAAGTAGATAGTTCCTGTGAGTTAGTATGGGCAGAGGTCATTCTTGGCAACTGGAATAAAATAATAATTCGATCCTGTTGCCGACCTCCCAGTTCAGATAATACAATTACTGAAAGGTTCAAAGAAAACTTGAATTTGATTCCAAACACATACCCGACTCACACAGTTATAGTTGGTGGTGACTTAAATTTACCCTCGATAGTCGGCGAAAATACATTATTAATTCCAGAGGTACGGGTAAAACATAGTCTTGTTTTTCATTTTCCGGAGACACGTCATTTATGCTGCTCAGAACTGACGTTTTCTTCTAGTACTAATTATCCAAAGCTTCCAACTGCAAGTCATTGTCGGGACGTAGCTAGGTCTATATACTGATGTGTTCCTCTCTCATGCTAAGGAAGTCCCGTCTGACTGCAGATGATCTGCAGTCTTCCAGTTTTTCTCGTGTGGGATGAACCTACCGACTCTGATAGTCGGCTTTGACCCCTGACATAATGATGTTGCGGTGTGGGACTTCATTCAGTATATCCTCAAATAGAGATAGAATACTGACAATATTTATTTTGCTTCCGTATTATTATTTTTTTAAGTGGAACTCACGATGCCAGACTGAACTGAAGTGTAGCCTGAGGTCTAATCGAGACTGGAAGGCAGCAGTTTGGTTGTGAGTGTGGTGAAACTAATGAATGTGAATGTGGAATTTTAGGCTTGTTGACTTATTGATCTGTAGCGTATCCGGACGTCTAGATTAGGTTGAGAGCTGACAGTTCGACAGTGAGCTGATGAAGCCAAGGAAAGTGATGTCATAATTTTTGTTACGCCGTGTATTTTATGTGTATTGGATTAC
This sequence comes from Schistocerca americana, assembly GCF_021461395.2. Classification (NCBI taxonomy): domain Eukaryota; kingdom Metazoa; phylum Arthropoda; class Insecta; order Orthoptera; family Acrididae; genus Schistocerca; species Schistocerca americana. The sequence continues at coordinate 482,799,416 of NC_060119.1, forward strand.
TATGTGTGATTTATGTCAGCCAATTTGATGAGGTCGTTGGTCAAAGCAAACAAGTGGTATTAGCAACTTCAATATTTCCTCTTTCCCCAATGATTTCTTCAGTTTTTCCATGTGCGCTGATGACAGTGTCCAACAACTTAACTTCGCAGACTTCTATTATGGTCTCTTTCAGTCGCCATATTACGCAAATTTCCTCTTTTGTTTATGATCGTGGTCTACTGAGAGGTTTTCTGCGGCCCGCCACGAATTCCACTCCTGTGCCAACCTCTTCATCTAAGAGTAGCACCTGCAACCTGCGTCTTCAATTATTTGCTGGATGTATTTCAACCTCTGTCTTCCTCTACAGTTTTTGCCCTCTGCAGCTACCTATAGTACCATGAAAGTCATTCCCTGACGTCTTAACAGACGTCGTGTCATCCTTGTCACACACCCGTATTTTCCGTAACCTTTTCTTCTACCCCTTTCCCTGCAACTGCATTCCAGTTCCCCATGACTATTTGATTTTGGTATCCCTGTAAATATTGTATTACCCTTTCAGTATCTTCATATACTTTCTTTATCTCTTCTCGTTCAGCTTGTGACGTCGGTATGTATGCCTGGACTTTCATTGTCTGTGTTGGTTTGCTGCCGATTCTGATAAGAACGACCCTATCACTGAACTGTTCACTGTAACACACGCTCTGCCCTACCTTCCTATTCATAACGATCTTACTTCCGTTATACCATTTTCTGCTGCTGTTGGTATTCCCCTATACTCATCTGACCAGAAATCCTTGGTGTTTTTTTTTTTCCATTTCTCTTCACTGACCGCTACTATATCTAGACTGAGCCTTTGCATTTCCCTTACAAGATTTTCTAGCTTCCATACCAAGTTCAAGCTTCTGACACTCCACGCCCCGACTCGTAGAGCGTTATCCTTTCGTTGATTATTTGACCTTTTTCTCATGGTCACGTCCCTTTTGGCAATCCCTCTCGGAGATCATAATGGTGGACTATTCGGGAATCTTTTGCCAATGGAGAGATCATCATGACATTTTTTCAGTTACAGGCCGCATGTCCTGTGGATACACGTTATATGTCTTCAATGCAGTCGTTTGCATTGCCTTCCGCATCCTCAGGCCGTTATTAAGTGCTAATTCTTCCACCCTTGCGTGCAGTTTCCCGCCCCAAGCACAAGAGAGTGCCCTGTACCTCTGTTCGCTCCTCCGCACTCTTCGACAAGGCCGTTGGCAGAATTAGGGTGACTTCTTATGCCGGAAGTCTTTGGCCGCCAATGTTATTATTCACAATTTAAGCGGTGGTGGGTTTCGAACCTAGGACCGAGGACGTTTCGATTACTAATCAAAGACGCTAGCTCTTTTATTTTCTTTTTTGGTTATCTCATTTGGTTCGATATAGTTCGTTGCATTTGTTCAGGGCGGACGTCCCGTGACAACCGTTCAAATTCATTGGTGATCCATTTACTCAGATTTTTTATTACAGGGGGCAGTTAACCACTGATCAAACACGCTGAGCTACCGTGCCGGGAATCCTAGACCACGGCTGCACGGGTGTTAGCTCCCTAGATTATATTCTCGTCGGGTCCTCAGAGTTGTCACACTGTCGCCTTGGCACAATCTCGCTGAGATCTATCAATCAGCGTTCTCACCTGGAGAAGGCGACCAAATGGACTGCTGAAACATTGCGTCAAGATGGGAGCGTGATCCGGCCGCGGATCCAGCGACAATATAATCAATTAATACGCTATGAAAGCTTACATAATCACATCAGTCATCTTCTTTCAATTCTTATTCGAGTTTCCCACCTAGAAGTTGTTGCGATGTTGGAAGGTTGAAGCCTACTATCCCTTGGTCACCTGTAAAGCCAAGCTGCTTAACTGAACGAATTTCGTTTGGTAAATTGAGGTGGTCAGCTTTTTAACCCAAATGCTACATCTTAATTTTGCGCCCAAAGTACATTACAAACAGAAAAGGATTGAGACTACAGTCTTGTCGGGTTCCTTGTCTCACAATAAACTCGGCAAATATTTGGTTTCCTATTGTCTTGTATCTCTTGCTGTTTTTACACAGGTCTTTGACAGCTTCACATAACGCCTGGCTGACTCCTCTGAACTGAGTGGACTTCTACAGTCCATCTTGAGACTCTCTGTCAAATGCATGATTTAGGTCGAATCATGCAGTATGCCATCCTAAGTGTGGAGATGAGGTATTGGGTGACTCGGCGTTGGGGCCGACCAAACCACCCTTCTTGTAATTTGTCTTAGAACTCGAGGCAAATAAACAGAGTGGCCAAAAATCGCGGAAATAGTTGTCCTAGTTGGAGATGTGCCGGCTGTAGGCACGATATCCGAGCAGTCTGTTACAGTCAGGTGTGAGCGAACATACCAGCACGTCGCCAGTTAACCGGACCGAACGTGGTATGATAATCAGTTCAAGACGCACGGGCTGTCAGTTCATACTTTGATCTATCATGCATACTGTTCGCGTATTTTGTTTCCCTTTCTTTTCATTTTACTTTTTACCGTCTTGTCAACGAGGAAAGGGGAATGGGTACGAAAGTATATTGGTACAAAAATAATATTCTAAACTATTTTGTTTCTAATACAAACGACGCGAGACGAAGCGAGTTCGGTGAACTTTGACACGAAACATTGCAAGAAATAGTTACAATATTTGCCGACAGAGCGCAGCTTCTCATCCGGCGATAATAAACGCTATGGAAGACTCTTTGAAAGAACCGCTCTTTTCATATGTGCTACGACACGAGCAGTGCATCTCGGACTCTGTACAGGCTTATCAGCAATACGTCCGTCACGGGACTCCAGCTGTTCGCTGGAAGACGTGGACTACCCCATCATACAACGCGATAACTCACCATGCCACACACATGGAACTAGCACAGCTTTGGAACGTGTGTGCGTGCGTGCGTGTGTGTGTGTGTGTGTGTGTGTGTGTGTGTGTGTGTGTGTGTGTGTATCTGTCTCAAAGTGATGTATATTTTTGTCAGAACTTTCGAGAATCACTCTCAGAACAAAGAATTGTCAAAATAAAAGACAATAAAGTTTGGTGAGCTAGTTGACTGTAGCAGGAGAACCATTCATCTTAGTTACGGGCAGAGAAACTAAATGTACTGTAGTTTTAGTTATTCAATTACGAAAGAAGCATTACAGCTGAATGCTTTGATGTAAAGTAAATCGTAGCATTATCATAGTATTAAGGAAACTGAATTGTAACTTTTCGTTACCGTTTACTAGCTCAGCGCACTAGCCTGATAATAAAAATTTGGTTTAGCAGCGACATACAATACGTACAAGTGTGGTCATAACTCCTGTCACAACCAACACGATAATGCACAGTACTGACTGAAAATAATATTTAACAGCAAGAATGGGACAGGCCAGCAAGTTAACGAATAGAAAATCTGATCACCGTTCCCGACACGAGGTGGGTTGTCTTAGGTCGAATCCTGCCTCGGGCATGGATGTGTGTGATGTCCTTAGGTTAGGTTTAAGTAGTTCTAAGATCTAGGGGACTGATGACCTCAGAAGTTAAGTTCCATAGTGCTCAGAGCCATTTGAACCATTTTCGTAGGTCGACAGCGTCTGGGATGGTCTTCAATATGGTGGAGATAATGTTTTCAAATACAGGAAGTGTACAAACAGTGGAACCAGCACAGGTGCAACACATTACCATGCCTAATATGGTGCCCAAAAACCGTTGGCACTTAAAAGAGCTTCCAGTCGTCTTGCAAAGAATAAATACAGGTCCCGTATGGTTTTCAAAGGCGAATTTATACAATTTTATCTGTAATTAAGTTGAGATAACGATGATGGATGTGGATAGCGATCACGCACCCTGTTCTCCAAAGTAGACCATAGACTTTCAGCAGTATTGAGATCTGGTGACTGTGGTAGACAGGGGAGTTGCGACAATCCATCCTCGTGCTCACAAAACCAGTCCCAGACGATGCGGGCTGCGTGAACAGGGTCCCTGTGGTCTTGGAAGACAGCATCACCATTTTAGATAAAGGTTTGTTCCAGAGGATGTACCTGATCAGCCAGACATGTCACACTACCCTTGGCAGTAATGCGAACTTGCAGAATAACCAAGGGAGCAGTGGAATACCACGATATGGCTGCACAAATCATCAGTGACTCCCCGCTATGTTTCACCCTTGCGACGTAAACTCAGCCGGAAGTTGGAAACAGTGTGAAACAGGACACAACCGACCAGATTAATTTCTTCTATTGCTCCACAGTCCAGGTTTTATGGCTTCGGTATCGCGTTTTGAAGGTGTGGGCATTTGCATCACTGATGAGTGGTTTTGGAATTTCAGCTCGCCCTGCAGTCCCCCTTTTATGGGACTTCCTTCGCGTTGTCTTGACGGTAACAGTGTTCGCCAGTGTGACATTCAGCTCCGCACTGAATTTTGCAGCTATCGTCAGAAATCTGTTCAATGATTGTCTGTCACTATCGCTCAAGACATAATTTCGTCCTCATTGTGAGTTAGCGCATGACGTCTTCCATGATTCCCTACATGCGGTGTAAATCGTCGATACGATGCCTTATGAAATACATTACTGGCCATTAAAATTGCTACACCACGAAGATGACGTGCTACAGACGCGAAATTTAACCGACAGGAAGAAGATGCTGTGATACGCAAATGATTAGCTTTTCAGAGCATTCACACAAAGTTGGCGCCGGTGGCGACACCTACAGCGTGCTGATTGAGGAAAGTTTCCAACCGATTTCTCGTATACAAACAGCAGTTGACCGGCGTTGCCTGGTGAAACGTTGTTGTGATGCCTCGTGTAAGGAGCAGAAATGCGTACCATCACGTTTCCGACTTTGATAAAGATCGGATTATAGCCTATCACGATTGCGGTTTATCGTATCGCGACACTGCTACTCGCTTTGGTCGAAATCCAATGACTATTAGCAGAATATGTAATCGGTGGGTTCAGGAGGGTAATACGGAACGCCGTGCTGGATCTCAACGGCTTCGTATCACTAGCAGCCGAGATGACAGGCATTTTATCCGCATGGCTGTAACGGATAGTGCAGCCACCTCTCAATCCCTGAGTCAACAGATGGGGACGTTTGCAAGACAACAACCATCTGCACGAACAGTTCGACGGCGTTTGCAGCAGTATGGACTATCAGCTGGGAGACGATGGCTGCGGTTACCCTTGACGCTGCATCACAGACAGGAGCGCCTGCAATGGTGTACTCAACGACGAACCTGGGTGAACGAATGGCAAAACGTCATTTTTTCGGATGAATCCAGGTTATGTTTACAGCATCATGATGGTCGCATCCGTGTTTGGCGACATCGCGGTGAATGCACATTGGAAGCGTGTATTCGTCATCCCCATACAGGCGTATCATCCGCCGTGATGGTATGGGGTGCCACTGGTTACACGTCTCGGTCACCTCTTGTTCGCATTGGCGGCACTTTGAAGAGTGGACGTTACATTTCAGATGTGTTACGGTCCGTGGCTCTCCCCTTTATTCGATCCCTGCGACACCCTACATTTCAGCAGGATAATGCACGACCGCATGTTGCAACTCCTGTACGGGCCTTTCTGGATACAGAAAATGTTCGACTGCTGTCCTGGCCAGCGCATTCTCCAGATCTCTCACCAATTGAAAACGTCCGGTCAATGGTGGCAGAGCAACTGGCTCGTCAGAAAACGCGTCACTACTGTTGATGAACTGTGGTATCGTGTTGAAGCTGCATGGGCAGCTGTACTTGTACATGCCATCCAGGCTTTGTTTGACTCAATGCCCAGGCGTATCAAGGCCGTTATCACGGCCGGAGGTGGTTGTTCTGGGTACTGATTTCTCAGGATCTATGCACCCAAACTGCGTGAAAATGTAATCACATGTCAGTTCTAGTATAATATATTTGCCCAATGAATAGCCGTTCATCATCTGCATTTCTTCTTGGTGTAGCAATTTTAATGGCCAGTAGTGTACGAAAGACTCCGGCTATCTTGGTACGGAAGTATCCACCTTACGAGCACCAACAGTTTGCCCACGTTCGCATTCACTTAGTTCCGGCGTAATGCACTCACAACTACACAGGACACCGTTGTGACCGCAACTGACACTTGCAACGTAGTGAGGGCATTGCACAGGTGCCGTTCGTGGTCAAATAGAGTATCGTAACCTCTTGGGTTGCTTAGCATTTGCACTTGCATTCAATGACGCACATTTCGCTTTATTTTTCTTTTTTTGTCAACGCCCACACGGAAAGACCGCTATACTGGAACTCGACTGAGATAAATGAAACGCATAGGCTTCAGCTGCCAACAGCTGATCTCGCATGCAGTGCTTTCCCATGACTTTTGTCGGCTCAGTGGATACATACAAATAAATCGCCTCCAGGTGAGACGGGCACACTTGGTACGCCGTGGCCTCTGTGAGCGCGGAGGTTTCCGCCGGTGGTCGGTCGGTGCAGCGCCCCGCGCCGGCCAAGGCCGCTTGATTGCCCGCGGCAGACTTTCTCCCGCTGCCGCGGCCCTGTCTCTGATCTGCATCTCGAACCACAACACGCAGCCACGCTGCTTTGGTTCTGCTGTACTTAACGCCCGTGGTCGGCTAATCGATCAGGCGCGCCGTTAGCCATGAGCTGACGCTAGAACCGCCGCACACGATTCTGCTGAGAATGCTCGCGACTGACCCAAGGCACTGGCACAGAAAAAAAAGCGCCGCTGCGCCACTAGCTTACTTCCTAGACCGATAAAGATTAGCGACTTTGCAATATGTAGGCGGTTTTTCTTTGGTAGATGTCTTTTGTAATCGCTCGAGGATTTATTGCTTCTGTTGGGTGCCACAGAAGGTAAGAAAGTACTCTTAAGGGTTTCATAATCTGTCGATATCCAAAGCTGGAAGGGCTTGGACTGGGCAGAACCACTATACAACTGTTTCAAAAACTATTGCCAAAAGAGAGGCGTAACGGTGTCGTGAGCTGGACAGAGCCTTACGAAAGAAATTTCGACAGGCTTTCCAGAGATACTTAGTATGTGACCCATCTTCTGAATGGTGGATCTCGAACGAATATTAGGTAAGCTATAAGATAGTTAAGCGGTCGTGGGAGTAGTGGCATGTTCCGACGGCGTGGTGGTTCATGTCAAGAGAAGCTCTGTCTCTGGAAGAAGCATGTATTACCATCGCACAAGAATAACAACATTGTGACCAAGTAGTTAAATTGCATTTGGGCTCTGATAAGACCACGAACACATAAGGGCTATCGTAAAGTTCTACTTCTTATTCCTTAAAAAATGTGGTAGAGGGGTTGTGTTGATTTGTTGTTTTTAATTCTTCCTACGCAGTCCCCATCCAGATTTGTACACTCCTTCCACAGTTTCTTGACTTTTCGAACGCCTCTATTCTAGAAGTATTCGGATTTTGCCTTAAACCACTCTTCCACTTCATTAATGACGACATCTGTGTTGTCAAATCGGCGATCACGTAACATATTCTTCGCTTCTGGGAACAAGAGAAAAATCACTGGGTGCGAGATCGGGAGGACGAGGCAGATGTTGCAGGGTCTCAAAGTCATGTGTCCTCGTTTTGTTAAACGCATCTTGAGATGAGTGAGGCAGTGCAGCTTTACTCAGAAGACTAGCGTCTCTGGAGACTATACCGTGGCGTTTCTTGATCAGAGCTTCGCGTGACATACCCAGAAGATTGCTGTAATATCAGCCAATGATGTTTTGACCCTTGGCAAAATAATCTGTGAGGATGACTCCGTAACAGTCCCAAAAAATGAAAGTATAACCTTCCCAGTTAACTTTTGCCCTTGGCTCATCTGTCAGGGTTGTGTGGCAGGCTTTGAAATTCCTTTTCCACTTCACAATAGCGTCATAAGATAGGCAGTCATCACCATAAACAACCGACATCTCATTTACCGAGCACTTTTACCCTTCAAAGGCAGGAAACGTATCACAGTACGAACCTTAATTATATCTGTCATACATCTCACCTGTTTCTGATGAGCCTTGTAGAAAAAAAAGAAAAAAAGAATGGACCCAATTAACTGCAGCATCATGCGCTGAGGGACCAATGATAGCACTGAAATATTTCATCATTATAGCATAATAATTTCCCGGTGATAATCAGAGCTTTACGACATCCCCTCGTATTACTGATATAGAACATTTGAAGAGATCCGAGTGTAACACTAATCAAGAGGCCCATAGAACGAAAGTCCTCCACCATGCAGCGTGGCCCATTGATCGTGACCGGGCCAAATATCTCACGAAATAAGCGACAAACGAAAAAACTACAAAGAACGAAACTTGTCTAGCTAGAAGGGGGAAACCAGATGGCGCTATGGTTGGCCCGCTAGATGGCGCTGCCATAGGTCAAACGGATATCAACTGCGTTTTTTAAAAATAGGAACCCCCACTTTTTATTACATATTCGTGTAGTAAGTAAAGAAATATGAATGTTTTAGTTGGACCACTTTTTTCGCTTTGTCATAGATGGCGCTGTAATAGTCACAAACATATGGATCACAATTTTAGACGAACAGTTAGGTTTTTTAAATTAAAGTACAGAACGTAGGTACGTTTGAACGTTTTATTTCCGATGTTCCAATGTGATACATGTACCTTTGTGAAATTATCATTTCTGAGAACGCATGCTGTTACAGCGTGATTACCTGCAAATACCACATTGATGCAATAAATGCTCAAAATGATGTCCGTCAACCTTAATGCATTTGGCAATACGTGTAACGACATTCCTCTCAACAGCGAGTAGTTCGCCTTGTGTAATGTTCGCACATGCATTGACCATGCGCTGACGCATGTTGTCAGGCGTTGTCGGTGGATCACGATAGCAAATATCCTTCAACTTTCCCCACAGAAAGAAATCCGGGGACGTCAGAACCGGTGAACGTGCGGGCCATGATAAGGTGCTTCGACGACCAATCCACCTGGCATGAAATATGCTATTCAATACCGCTTCAACCGCACGCGAGCTATGTGCCGGACATCCATCATGTTGGAAGTACATCGCCGTTCTGTCATGCAGTGAAACATCTTGTAGTAACATAGGTAGAACATTACGTAGGAAATCAGCATACATTGCGCCATTTAGATTGCCATCGATAAAATGGGGGCCAATTATCCTTCCTCCCATAATGCCGCACCATACATTAACCCGCCAAGGTCGCTGATGTTCCACTTGTCGCAACCATCGTGGATTTTCCGTTGCCCTATAGTGCATATTATGCCGGTTTACGTTACCGCTGTTGGTGAATGACGCTTCGTCGCTAAATAGAAAGCGTGCAAAAAATCTGTCATCGTTCCGTAATTTCTCTTGTGTCCAGTGGCAGAACTGTACATGACGTTCAAAGTCGTCGCCATGCAATTCCTGGTGCATAGAAATATGGTACTGGTGCAATCGATGCTGATGTAGCATTCTCAACACCGACGTTTTTGAGATTCCCGATTCTCGCGCACTTTGTCTGCTACTGATGTGCGGATTAGCCGCGACAGCAGCTAAAACAACTACTTGGGCATCATCATTTGTTGCAGGTCGTGGTTGACGTTTGACATGTGGCTGAACACTTCCTGTTTCCTTGAATAATGTAACTATCCAGCGAATGGTCCGGACAATTGGATGATGTCGTCCAGGATACCGTGCAGCATACATAGCACACGCCCGTTAGGCATTTTGATCGCAATAGCCATACATCAATACGATATCGATCTTTTCCGCAATTGGTAAACGGTCCATTTTAACACGGGTAATGTATCACGAAGCAAATACCGTCCGCACTGGCAGAATGTTACGTGATACCACGTATGTTTGTGACTATTACAGCGCCATCTATCACAAAGCGAAGAAAGTGGTCGAACTAAAACATTCATATTTCTTTACTTACTACACGAATATGTAATAAAGAATGGGGGTTCCTATTTAAAAAAAAACGCAGTTGATATCCGTTTGACCTATGGCAGCGCCATCTAGTGGGCCAACCCTAGCGCCATCTGGTTTCCCCCTTCAAGCTAGACGAGTTTCGTTCTTTGTAGTTTTTTCGTTTGATGCTTATTTCGTAAGATATTTGGCGCGGTCACTATCAATGGAGCACCCTGTATACTGAAAGGTGCTTGTTGTTTTCTCGCCACCTAATTTAGTTTTGCAAGATCTGCAATATTTATTTTACAACTGCATCTGACTTATTGACTAAGCCAGCTTCAATACAAAGGGTGTTAAAAAAAAGATGTCTGATACTATGAGAGGTGGTAGTATTCATCGAAACAGGAAAAATAAGTCCATAAACACGAGTCAGGAAACGCCTACTTTTCGAGATAAACGCGTATTTGTAGGAAGGGCTGCGCGACGCTTGGTTGAGGATATTAGTACAGTCGTTGCATTAACGCACCGTCAAATGTGTTGACAGGGTATTTTGATGTCTTACTCACCGCACTCTATCTACCATTAGCTGGCCGGCAGTCAGTTGCGTGGGTCGAGTGTGCTGTAGGCTACGTTAGTTTTCGTCGTGTTTGTGTGCTTTTTCGTACAGTACTGTAAATCCTGGATACGTATCACGGTGTTTTATCTTCTTCCACAGTCAGATTCACTTACGTGTTTACTGTTATTGCGCTCTTTGTACGTACAAATGGTGTAGTACATTTACATTTTCTCTCTTCCACCAATTGTTAGCAATGGAGTTTACTGCTCGGCAAGTGAAACGGCGGGTATGATACTCCGTTATGGTGTAGCAAAGGAACATAGCTTGCCAGCCCGTGCCCTCTACGCCGAAAAACATTCACAGCGCAGAGATGCCCTCTGGTAAGCTGTTCGGCAGACTTTTCCAGCGTCTGAGGGACACAGGCGCCGTTGCACCTTGCAAGACTGACAGACGAAGGCTCCGCACAGAACGCAAGCCTGACGTGGAGGAGCGTGTGCCACGTTCGCTGGAAGAAACGCCTGGGACCAGTATCAGACCATTAGGAACAGCAGAAGGCTTGTCTCACTCTCTTATATGAGGGGTGCTTCATGAACAACTGCCGTACTTATATCATCCACAGCGCGTTCAGGCTCTGAGGCCACAGGATCATTATGGCAGATGGAGGTTCTGTCAATGACTTTTGCAGCAGGGTTCCGCAGATCCGCTGTTCACACCCAAGAGTTTATTTACCGATGAAGCAGGGTTCACAAGAATTGTGAATTGCCATAACCAGCAAGTATGGGCAGATGTAAATCCCTAAGCAATTCAGGAAAGAGGGTATCAACACCGATTCTTTATCAACGTATAGGTAGGGGTATTTGGCGATAGATTAATAGGGCCATACGTGCTACCACAAAGGTTAATTCGGGCGCGTTATCTGGACTTTCAAATAAATGTATGTCTACCTTGCTGGAGGCTGTGCCGTTGCAGCAACGAATACAAATGTGGTTCATGCGTATTGGCCGCGGCGGGGAGGGGGGGGGGGGCGAGTACACCTTGGCCTGTTCGTTCCCCACACCTCAGTGCCATAGACTTTTGGTTATTGGGACACTTGAAGAAACTGGTCTACGCCACGCCAGTCAACGATCTGAGGACACTACAGGGTCGCGTCTTCAATGCGTGCCAGCAGGTACAACAACAACAGGGTGTACTACAAAGGAAGGGTCATTCCTTACACCGGAGGCCAGGGGGTTGCATTGTCATGAATGGACGCCATGTTGCACACATCTCCTGTCAACACCTGTTTATCGCTGAAAATACGCATTTCTGGATCCTTGTTTATTGGAATTATTTTTCTTGTCTCGACGAGCACTACCATCTCTCAAAATATTCAACACTTTTTTGAATACCGTTTATATCGACACTGATATTTTCGCAAACTCTTTGCTCAACCACAGCATCGGACACTAGTCTTTGGTGAGCGGTTGTCCATCAGCGAAAAGCTTGATTTGCCGGTTGAGAATGACGCGTGGTGCCTAATTCGAAAGAAGCTACTACAGTCTTGAAAGATCTGCATTACACTCGTTGTTTAGTGGCCCGAAGTGTTTAGATATGTCAGTTTCCGGAGCTGTGTTTGACGAATCAAGCTGTTCTGACGAAATCACTTTTGTCTGACGGAGAGAGATGATTTTGAACAGTCTATACGACATGCAAGATGATCGGTAAAATTATTTCATTTTATTTGCAGTTCTAAAACACGCTCTACAGTTTGGGCTTACTCGGGTCGTCCACTTGTATCATCCATGTGCCAATATATTTCCGCGTATTTACATGCAGTGGTGTAGGCTTGAAGAGGAAGCGAATTACTTAGCATCTGGAGACTGGTTACTGCATCATGTTAAGTTCATTTCATTCTATTGTATCTTCCATTTTTCCGTTTGATATGTACAGAAAGTTCAAGGTCTGTTTTGTGTGGATGGTACTGGATTATTTTTCCGACAATACAAACTTGGTTTTGTGAAGAGTGGTATGAATAAGATTCTCATCACGAGATTGGAATCTGTCTTAATGTGTAGGAAGGACAATACGCTTAATGTTGACAACACTTGATGCGTAGTGATTTACCAGATTACCAGAACGATCATTCCCTATAGTCATGGTTTACATGAATGTGCCCCAAAGAGGGCGCCGACAGCTTGTTGTGACTTCTCTCAGTAAACGCGGAGGTGAAAGACATTGTGATGATTAAGCTTACTGACCGTGAGACATGGTTCAAGGAGTAAGGACAATCTCTTTGCAAGTTAGTTAGTTTGTCAAGAACACAGCAAGGTTACTTGGCGTACATTCCGGTGTTGCTCGTCGCTAGAGCCTCACCTGTGGTAACTTCGTCACACTGAATTATTGTCATCCACGCCATTTTGAGATCTGTTAAATGACTTTTCACATGCTTATGCTTATGCGTAGGCGACTTTTAGGACGAAGTACAAAATTATTGGGCGCACACAGAATAAGATTGCAAGAGCGTCAGGAAACAATGAAAAAAATTATTAGCTTGCCAGTTATGATTATAAGGGCGTTCGTAACTCCGATATCAGAATATTCTTGGAGTGCTTCGACATACCAGCATGGGCTGCTAACAGGGTTCATTGCGGAATACTGCTTCGGTTGAAGCGAGTTTTGGTAGTGTGTCACTTGAGGTGTTGCAAGTAAATGTAACAGATACGAAAGGAAGCGACGATGCCGTGGCTGCAAAGAGAAGAATACTGTCCAGTGCAGAACATAACAGGAACACAGGTCACAGGCAAACAGCAGATTCGAAATCAGGTCTTCCTCCTGACGCAGAAACAATGGGATGATGACTAAACAGCGAGGTGCGCTTATAGCTTCATACGCAGCAGAAAAGAGAAGCTGGGAAAGAGGCAACTGATTCCTCAAGACTGATAAAATTCTTGACGGGCCATAGCAGTTGCTTCTTCTATTGCCAACGAATTGGAGGAAGACAAACCTCCGAGTGTGCCTTTCCTGAAGAAGACACGTCAAAACGTACTATCAGAGGATGTCCGTTATATACAGACACCTGGATACTCGAACAGCAAATCTAACGTAGTGGCAATTCTTGTTGACCATAACTGCAGCCACTCGGAGGACTACAATTCTTCTTCTTCATGTGCCGTCTCCTCTAAGAAGGTTGGCTGTCATCATGGCAATTTCTGATCTTGATTTAGCTGATCTAAGGAGTTCTGACGTTGAACAGTTGTACCAATTTTTTAAATTGTCAATCCAGGATGTCCGTCTTCTACCCCTCGTTCTCTTCCCACAAATTTTCCCTTCTAGTATTATTTGCAATATTTTGTAATTTACTCCCCTAATAACATGGCCTAAATATTGTAGCTTCCTTACTTTAATAGTTTTAATTAATTCTTTTTCCTTTCCCATTCTTCTTAGGACATCTTGATTAGTAATCCTCGACACCCAACTAATTCTAAGTATTCTTCTATATGCCCACATTTCAAAAGCTTCTAAACTGTTCATGTCCTTCTTTTTCAATGTCCACGCTTCCATTCCGTATAATAATTTTGAGAATACATAGCATCTTAGCAACCTCATTTTTGTGTTTAAACAAATGTCTCTCGAACAGAATGCATTTTTCATCTTATTAAAGATACTTCTGGCCTGTCCTATTCTCGATTTAATTTCTTCTGAGCTTTCAATCTCCTCATTTACAATTGTTCCGAGATATTTAAATTTACGTACTTGATCGACTCTTTCCCTATTGATTGTAAGATTTTCTTGTTGGTGTGTTTTAGATATCACCATGAACTTAGTCTTGCTTACGTTAAGAGTCAAGCCAAATTCTTCACTTTTTTCTGCGACTTTGTCAAGAAGTAATTGTAGATCTTTGAGGTTTCCAGCTAGTAGTGCAGTGTCATCAGCAAACCTAACATTGTTAATGTTTAGCCCATTCACTTTAATGCCAGCTATTTCATCTAATAGAGCTGCCTGGATTATGTCTTCTGAATACATATTAAACAATAAGGGTGAGAGAACGCAACCTTGTCTCACTCCCCTCTTTATTTCTATATCATTCGATAACTCATTTTCTACCTTCACGGTTGCGGTTTGATTGTAGTAGAGGTTATATATAATGCGGATGTCTTTCTTATCAAGTGTTTTCTTTTCTAACAATTCTATGAGATGATCATGACGAACTTTGTCAAATGCTTTATTATAATCCAGGAAGCACACATATAGTGGCTGGTTAACCTCCATACATCGTTGCGCTAATATGTTAAAAGCAAACAATGCTTCTCTTGTACCGAGGGAACTTCTAAAACCGAATTGTGTTTCACTTATACCTTCTTCTACTTTTTTGTATATTCGTTGGTGTATAACTTTTAGAAATATCTTTAAGGTGTGACTCATTAAGCTTATTGTACGGTGATCATTACAAGTTTTGGCATTAGCCTTTTTGGGTAATGTAACAAAGGTAGATGTCAACCAATCCCTAGGAATAATTCCCGAATTATAAATATCATTAAACAATTGTACAAATATATCTATATGGTCTATTCCTATGAGTTTCAGGATGTCATTTGGTATCTTATCCGGTCCAGGGGCTTTTCCTGTCTTTGATTTGTTGATAACATGTAATATTTCTTCTTTCGATATGCTTGGTCCTCGTTCTCCGATCATGTTATCATAAAATTTTTGATCTTTTCTTGTATCTTCAAATAGTTCTTTGACATATTCTGTCCACCTGTCCAGTTTACCTTTAACATCAGGAATTATTTTGCCATTTTTATCTAACAATAAACTTGTACTTTTCTTTTTAGTAAGTCCAGCTAAATCTTTAACTTTTTTGTGTAAGTTGAAACTATCATGTCTTGTTTCATAACTCTCAATTTCAGAGCATTGTTCCTTGTACCATTCTTCTTTTGCTCGCCGTGTTTCTTTTCGTATTTCTGCATGTAATCTTTTATACTCACTTTCATCTCTATTTTTAAGTATTCTTCTTTGTTCCATCAATTGTAATATCTTCTCTGTCATCCACTTCTTTTTCATGTTGTCGTGTTTGGTCGCCATTGTGTTTTTACATGCATTATTTAATGTGTCTTTTATAAGTTCCCATTTGCCATCAATGTCTTCTGTTTGATTATTCTTTATCCTAACTAATTCCTTATTAATCTCTTCAGAAGTCTTTTGTTTAGTCAAGGGGTCTCTTAGAATAGTTGTATTTATATAGTCCTTCTTTTGTTTCTTTTGTATGGCTTTCAGTTTCACATGGAACTTTGCTACTAAAAGGTTATGATCAGAAAATATATCAGCTCCTGGATATGTTTTCACACCATGAATAGAATTTTTGTACCTCTTGTTTATAAGTATGAAATCAATTTGATTTCTGCAAACTACAATACTCACTGTGAAACGTGGTTAATAGCTCGATTTGTCCTCATCCTTGTCTTCGTGGTACGTCTACAACCATAGAAAACCCAGTACGATACTGAAAACAACAGACCACTCTTTCAGCAAGTCAAAACAGTTGTTATGAGATCAGCTATTTCATTATTATTACGTAATTAAATCTGGTGTGAAAGATATATGAGACAGGCGACATACTATCAGCCTTCAAGAAAAATGTAATAATTCCAATTCCGAAGCAAGATGGCACCAAAAGGTGTGAATTTTACCGAATGTTTTGCAAAACATAAAAAAGAATTATTTGAATAAGTATGGAAACATTGGTAGAAATCGACGTCGGGGAAGAGCAGTTTGGGTTCCCGAGAAATACAGAAACAGACGAGGCAATACTGACCCTACGAATTATATCAGAAGGTATGCTGATGGGTGGCAAACCTGCGTTTACAGCATTTGTAGATTAAGAGAAAGCTATTGACAATGTTCATTGGAATTTCCTCTTTGAGTTTTGAAGGTGGCAGAAATAAAATACAGGGAACAAAGAGTAACAACAATTTGTACAGAAACCAGATTACGGTTACAAGAGTCCAAGGACATACACTCCTGGAAATGGAAAAAAGAACACATTGACACCGGTGTGTCAGACCCACCATACTTGCTCCGGACACTGCGAGAGGGCTGTACAAGCAATGATCACACGCACGGCACAGCGGACACACCAGGAACCGCGGTGTTGGCCGTCGAATGGCGCTAGCTGCGCAGCATTTGTGCACCGCCGCCGTCAGTGTCAGCCAGTTTGCCGTGGCATACGGAGCTCCATCGCAGTCTTTAACACTGGTAGCATGCCGCGACAGCGTGGACGTGAACCGTATGTGCAGTTGACGGACTTTGAGCGAGGGCGTATAGTGGGCATGCGGGAGGCCGGGTGGACGTACCGCCGAATTGCTCAACACGTGGGGCGTGAGGTCTCCACAGTACATCGATGTTGTCGCCAGTGGTCGGCGGAAGGTGCACGTGCCCGTCGACCTGGGACCGGACCGCAGCGACGCACGGATGCACGCCAAGACCGTAGGATCCTACGCAGTGCCGTAGGGGACCGCACCGCAACTTCCCAGCAAATTAGGGACACTGTTGCTCCTGGGGTATCGGCGAGGACCATTCGCAACCGTCTCCATGAAGCTGGGCTACGGTCCCGCACACCGTTAGGCCGTCTTCCGCTCACGCCCCAACATCGTGCAGCCCGCCTCCAGTGGTGTCGCGACAGGCGTGAATGGAGGGACGAATGGAGACGTGTCGTCTTCAGCGATGAGAGTCGCTTCTGCCTTGGTGCCAATGATGGTCGTATGCGTGTTTGGCGCCGTGCAGGTGAGCGCCACAATCAGGACTGCATACGACCGAGGCACACAGGGCCAACACCCGGCATCATGGTGTGGGGAGCGATCTCCTACACTGGCCGTACACCACTGGTGATCGTCGAGGGGACACTGAATAGTGCACGGTACATCCAAACCGTCATCGAACCCATCGTTCTACCATTCCTAGACCGTCAAGGGAACTTGCTGTTCCAACAGGACAATGCACGTCCGCATGTATCCCGTGCCACCCAACGTGCTCTAGAAGGTGTAAGTCAACTACCCTGGCCAGCAAGATCTCCGGATCCGTCCCCCATTGAGCATGTTTGGGACTGGATGAAGCGTCGTCTCACGCGGTCTGCACGTCCAGCACGAACGCTGGTCCAACTGAGGCGCCAGGTGGAAATGGCATGGCAAGCCGTTCCACAGGACTACATCCAGCATCTCTACGATCGTCTCCATGGGAGAATAGCAGCCTGCATTGCTGCGAAAGGTGGATAAACACTGTACTAGTGCCGACATTGTGCATGCTCTGTTGCCTGTGTCTATGTGCCTGTGGTTCTGTCAGTGTGATCATGTGATGTATCTGACCCCAGGAATGTGTCAATAAAGTTTCCCCTTCCTGGGACAATGAATTCACAGTGTTCTTATTTCAATTTCCAGGAGTGTATAAGCGTAGCAGTAATTGAGATGAGAGTGAAGCAGGTTTGTAGCTATCATTCATGTTATTCAACATCTTAGACTGAGCAGGCAGTTAAGGAAACGAACGAGAAATTTGGAAAGGGAAATAAAATTTGAAGAGTAGTAATAAAAACTTGGAAGTGTGTCGACGAAATTGTAGTTATGTCAGGAACAGCAAAGGACTTACAAGAGAAGCTGAAGAAAATGGATAGTGTCTTGAAAAGAGGCTGTAAGATGAATATCAACAAAAGTGAATCAAATGTAATGGACTGTAGTCGAATTAAATATGACGATGTTGAGGGAATTAGATTAGGAAATGAGAAACTAAAGATATGGATGAACTTCACTATTTGTTCGGTAAAATAACCGACGCTAGCAGAGGAATGGAGGACGTAAAATGCAGGTTGGCAATATCAAGAAAAGCGCCTCGGAAAAATAGGAGTTTATTAATATCGAATGAAAATTTTTGTGATAGGGAGTCTCTTCTGATGGTATTTACTCAAGTGTAGCCTTGAACAGAAGCGCAATGTTGACGATAATGCGGTTCAGACAAGAGAGAATAGAAGCTTTTGAAATGCAATGTTACAGAATAACCTCCAATATTATATGGCTAGACCGAATACCTAATGATAATGTACGGATCGAACTGTGGAAAAAAGAAATTTATGGCACAACTCGACTAAAAGGAGAGATTGATTAATAGGACATATCCTCCGGCGTCAAGGAAACGCCATTGTGGTAAAGGAGAGAACAAGTAGAGTAAAACTTTCAGAGGAAGACTAACGCTTGAATACAATAAGCATCAAACGAGTCTTCGGATTGAAAACAACAACTTTAACTCGTCCTCAATACGGTGCTTTTAAAAGTTGGTTTCACTGTGTAGTGTGACGCACTACGCTATCCCCATCCTATGAATTTCTCGGTATGTGTGTACAGTGTACACTGATCAGCCACCTGCCTAATAGCCAGTATGTCCACCTTTGGCGCGGAGAAAAGCGGCGACACGTCGTGACATGGAAGGAATGAGGCCTTTTTAGATCCATGAAGGGATTTGGCACCACGTCAGCACACACAAGTCACCTAATTCCCGCTAATTCCGGGGAGGGGAGCGATGGGCTGTCATGCCACGTTGTCACATCCCAGCTGCCTGCACATCATTTGGAACTCGCCAGTGTGTTCCTCGATCACGTCATCACACTCCTCACCTTGTGACATGGCGCATTATCTTATTGAAAAACGCCTCTGCCGTCAGGCAGCCTGATCGTCATGAAGGGGTGTATATGGTATGCAGTAAGTGTGTGATACTTCTTGGCCGTCATGGGGCCTTGTGCGAGCTCTACTGGACCCTTAGATACCCACGTGCATGTTCTCCTGAACATAATGGTGCCGCCGCCAGCTTGTCACCGTCCCGCAGTACAAGTATCAAGGGGCTGTTCCCCTGGAAGACGACCTCTCATCGGCATGATGAAGAAGGTATCGGGATTCATCAGACCATGCAACTCTCTGCCACTGCTCCAACGTCCAGTGCCGATGGTCACGTGCCTATTTCAGTCGTAGTTGCCGATGTCGTGGTATTAACATTGGCACATTCATGGGTTGTGGGCTGCGGAAGCCCATCGTTAGGAGTATTCGGTGCAGTGTCTGTTTATACACATTTGTACACTGTCCAGCATAAAAGTCTGGTGTTAGTTCCGCCACAGTTCGACACCTGTCCTGTTTTACAACTCTGTCCGGCCTACGACGTCGGACATCTGTAATGAGGGTTGGCCGTCCAACCCCACAACGCCTGGACGTGGTTACACCTTGGTTTCGCCACGTGTTGAAGACACTCACTACAACACACCTCGAACACCCGACCATTTGTGCAGTACCTGAAATGCGCGTCCCAAGCCTTTAGCCCATCACAATCTGCCCTCGTTCAAATCCAGATACATCAAGTGCCTTCCCCATTCTACAAACGGACAGAGTGTCATTGCTATTACATGCACCGTGCGTGCGTCTGACGAGCAGTCATTCCTCTCTGTGTGACCCTGCTATCGCCTGGACAGCTTTATATCGACAGCAAAGTCGATGGTTATAAGGTTCTGGCTGATCAGTGTATATGTGAAGTTTAGTTCTGCGGCCAAGCGCGGCCAGCGGTAATACAGAAATTGCAGTGAGTTAGCTCCGTACTCTCTGAACGAGCGAAGCGTACTCCATGAGATTCCAATATGAACTTTAGAGATTTTCTTCGGATGACTTCTACTGGAGACAATACACAGATTGGAAGGGCTTTTACAATGCTATCTTGTTTAATCTACATTGTTGGACGCCAGTAAAGGACATGTTGTAATTTACCAAAGTACGTCCGATACTCGTTGTGTTAAAGGATAATAAAGTCGTGAACTGTGGAAATTCTGGAAATATACAATCACCCATAGTAATCAAGGTACGTTCAGTGAATTCCTCGATGGTTATTGGGTCCTATTTCTTGTACTAGAAACTTTCTCTGCGTAAGATACAGGGAAAAGTGCAGGCTGATGGCTTGGTCGAATCCTGCGACGCTATCCTTGCGATTTACGTAAACTTTCAAGAACGGAATTGCATGTTAACGTACAACGTGGGCATAATACCCGATCATCTTTGACGCTGAGCTTCACTATGCACATTAGACGAACTTTCTGATTCACAGACCAAAGGCAGCATTTCACCACAGAGACAGTCATTGACCGATAAATGATTTCAGCAAGGGTTTTCAGGCTTCTCCGGAAGATATACTATGCTGTATTGGTGTTTGCTGGACTAGAAGAGCTAACGACATCCACATTTGTTTGATATTTAAGAGAAAATTTCAGCACCAGGTGGACGACAAAGACACTAAAATTATTTTATACAAAATCAGAAGTCTAATCACAGTTATTATACATTATTAATTCAAATTGATCTACTTCGCGACTGATAGACTAAAAAAATTCCAACTAGACCAACAGCCTTTATAAACTTTCCATTCATGTTTTAACTTCTCACCAGCATTCAGCTACGTAGATATTGTTTAAATAACCGGGTTGGACATAGTCTAAGGGATGTAGATTTTCTATAGTGGTATGGCCTAATTACAGGGGAAATTGATTATAAGTATGATATGTTGTTTAGCAAATAAGCTATTATTAAATGTAGAAAAAATATTTGAAAAACGATTTTAATGTCTTCCCGAGGCGAGGAAGAGAAATGCTATCAGATTAATAATTAGTTACGGGAGTATTTTTGGATGATTTTAGCCGTGGAGTAGCTCCTCTCGGTTACGCTTCACCGTCCTGGAGGTAACCGCTGTATGCAGAAGGGTACCACGAGCATACGAGCATAAGAAAACCTCTGCTGGAAGGTAGTTGGCGGTTAGTACTAGCCAGGTAATGGCAAACTAAAGGATATGTAGACTACACTCAGAACGCGCTTATAAAACTTAAGCAGTGTTATGTGGGAAAGGCCATTTACGTTGGCAATGAGAAAAAAGTACCAACTACGGCAGTATGACGTTTTCGGTTTCTGAAGCAATCAACATATACGGTCACGCCCGTGTAAGGAAAGATAGAGTCGAGGTCACTAGAGACTGCTGTCCGTGTAGTCAGTGAACAACAACACCATAGTCCTCGCTCAGCGAATACTGAGGGCCTCTAACGTAGATAATAGCGTTTACCGTCCGCAAGTCGTACACTACATTCGTAATCTGAAGCAGTCGTAAGAAGAACCGCCGGTTCGAGACTCCGAGATGCTAGTTGATATTCTGTAATGAGACACAATCGTATCTCATTGCACTCATTTTTCAGTGTCGCCCGTCTCAACCAAATAATGGGATTCTCAGCGTCAGAAGAAATTAACTTTGAATTTTTTTAAATTGATGTTTTCGATAAGCAATGAAGCTTGATGACCGATTTCTTTTTCTTTCCTACGGTACGTTGCTGCTCTGCAGCCATGAGCATTAAAAATATACAAACACGTTACCTGAAGATATTTAAAATTGTTTCTAAAAATATTAAAACAAGGTGTTGTAGATGGAGTAAAATATTGCTGCCATTTCAAAATGTAGTCAACTGACAATAGTCTGTATTGAACGGAGAACTTCACATTATTGAAGGTGCAGGAAACGAACATTAGGCGAAGAGTGTTTTTAGGAGGAAGAGTTTGGAAAGGAAGAGTTGCAGAGAAGGGTCCAACACCAAGCTTTCGCAGAGAGAGGAAGGAAAGTGGAGGGATGGTGTGGAAGGAGAGGAAGAAGACCATTCTTTTAGCATATACTATTCTGTTAAATATGGAATGATGTATAGGTACCTGGACAGAATCAAACAGGGGCAGGCTTGATGACCAATATTAATACACACTTGTCCTTCTATTTCAGTGTAAAATATTTCTTTTGTCAAGTACATGTAAATCTTCTACGCACAAATCTACTTCAACTATCGATTCAAAATTTGAACTTTTCCCGTGTAACTGTTGACCTACGTCCTCAAGATTAATCGTTCAAGCGATTGACTCCTTGCTTCTGGTCTGCAAGTAGGATCGGATACGGTACCTTCGAGGTTACAAGGAGCAGAATGTCTATCTTTGAGTTTCACTTGTCAGAGGGACTGCTGAACAAGAGATAGGTGTACATTGAAGACACCTCTCTATCAGTGCGGCGCGGGGTAGCCACGCGGTCTAAGGCGCCTTGTCAATCTCCGCTCCCCCCGTCGGAGGTTCGAGTCCTCCGCCGGGCATGGGTGTGTGTGTTGTCCTTAGCGTAAGTTAGTTTCAGTTAGATTAAGTAATGTGTAAGCCTAGGGACCGATGACCTCAGCAGTTTGGTCCCGTAAGTCCTTACCACAAATTTACAATTTCTCTGTCAGTGCGACATACAAACATGGTACCTCAATGTCATTTCTTCAGAGGTAATCAACTGTCGTTTCGTTCTACGTTTCGGTTCGAAGTTATTTAAAACAACGGCTGTACTTATAGCAAGAAAAGAATCTGTGCAGTATTACAGCCATTTATTTTTTAAGACACTGAAATCATGCCAAGGCTGAATGGGCTTTCGCTCCTCCTAGTTTTTATCACTCCGTCCAAATCCTGAAACGACATGCACTCCGCGCCCGCTTCTGACAGTTGTTCCCCTATTGGCTCACAAAGTTTCCAAACCTCCTAAGACACCTAGAAGACCTTTTCCTCTCCTAAATCTCTCACGAACTTGAATCCCAACACCCCTAGTCTGCTCCATTCTAGAGAACTGCTGTGCCTCTGCCGAGACTTCCCATCTTCCCTGGCCGGCCGGTGTAGCCGAGCGGTTCTAGGGGCTTCAGCCTGGAACCACACGACCGCTACGGTCGCAGGTTCGAATCCTGCCTCGGGCATGGATGTGTGTGATGTCCTTAGGTTAGTTAGGTTTAACTAGTTCTAAGTTCTAGGGGACTGATGACCGCAGATGTTAAGTCCCATAGTGCTCAGTCCCGGGTTCGAGTCTCGGTCCTCCACACAGTTTTAATCTGCCAGGAAGTTTCATATCAGCGCACACTCCACTGGAGAGTGAAAATCTCATTCTGGAAACATCCCCCAGGCTGTGGCTAAGCCATGTCTCTTCAATAGCCTTTCTTTCAGGAGTGATAGTTCTGCAAGGTTCGCAGGAGAGCTTCTGTAAAGTTTGGAAGGTAGGAGGCGATGTACTGGCAGAAGTAAAGCTGTGAGGACGGGGCGTGAGTCGTGCTTGGGTAGCTCAGTTGGTAGAGCACATGCCCGCGAAAGGCAAAGGTCCCGAGTTCGAGTCTCGGTCCGGCACACAGTTTTAATCTGTCAGGTAGTTTATATCAGCGCACACTCCGCTACAGAGTGAAAATCTCATTCTGCTCACTTAAATCTTGATAAGCTGTCATTACTGCAGCAGTAACCGATCTAACAACTGCGCCAAACACTTGTATTATATAGGCGTTGCCGACCGCAGTGCTGTATTCTACCTGTTTACATATCTCTGTATTTGAATACTCATACCTATACCAGTTTCTTGGGCAAGTTTGTGCAGAACCCTCAATGGCGAGTACTATACGCACTTGGATAATTTTGTTTTATATTCAAACTGAAAATCAGGTAAACCAGTGGCTGAAGAGAGGTAATTTGGCCCCAACAGGGAGAAAGGATATTGATGTCAAAGAATATAAAAAAGCAGAATAAGCTGAAGTACACAAGTCTTCGAGTAACGGTTTCGTATCTCAACCACAGACCACACCGAAATTTCGTGTGCAGTACCCGCTGGAAACACGAATTGGGGCTGTAACAGAAGCTGGCGAAGTGACCGCGTGTTGGCCAAAAGCCGGAGGATACGTTTTCTGGGCGGCTGCGCAACGGGTGCTGCCAGAACGGGAGCCCGCCGCCTTTCTGCGGGCGACGTCTCGGCCCGCCGCGCCGGGGGGAGGGGGCGGGGGGGGGGGGGGGGGGGGGAAGGGCGGAGGGCGCTCCGGAGCGCCAACAGCGCTCGCTTGGGCAACGCCTCGCCTCTCCTCGCCTCTCTGGGCGCCGCTTTCTTTGCCCTCCGGCTCCCGACAGAGGACACGTACAGTATCTGCAGCACGCGTCGCGACGACGCTGCGACAGCGCCCACTTTGGGCTCCTCACTACCACATTTTCTTTTGAGACGTTACTGGCTTCTTGACCGTCAAGTCAGCCAACAAATAAGGAGCCTCTTGAGTGCGAGGTGCAAGTTCAACCTTCAGTAAGGCTCATTTGAAAGCCTTGTCTTGACAATTCTGATAGGAAAAAAAAATGAAGTAGTTGCCACTGACTCACTATGTGCGTCAGGAATGCGACAGGAAGTGAGTGTCCGGGAGGTACAGAGACCAATCTTTTGTGGATGCATGTATTACACTTAACAAAATGGACATCGTCGACATTCAAGAAATGCTCGAAACAAACCATTAACTTGCAGCGCTAACAGCGAATGAAAAATGGTGCGCCACAGTGATCACAAAGTTCCGCACCATCAAGATCGGAGGCGAGCTCCTTGCGAGTTACAAACCGTACAGGACGTTCAGCTAGGTACCTTACGTCTTCCAGTTCTCTAGCACTGTTTGAAGTTATGCAACTATCCACTGTTTCCCTTGAAATCACTGTAATCTATGTTGCATGCAATCTGATGTGCGTAACGTATCAGGCCACTACCATGCACATTCTATAAATTCTATCGAGCATCCTTGAAACGCACAAACACTAGTTTTTGTAACAAATGCGCCATGTCCTCCTTGAATATCAGTAGTTTTTCTTATGTACTACCGGTCATATTGCTGCGGACTTTTTCGAAATCTGTTCATAATTGTTTTATTTATTATAATGCGGATGATCCTGATGATGATGATGAGTCCCATACTTCTTTACAGAGCGTAGGGGAGCGACGCAGGTTCTAGTGGAGGTGGTTTGCCATTGCCTTTCTCCGACCGTAATGGGGATGAATGATAATGATGAAGATGACACAATAACACCCAGTCATCTCGAGGCAGGAAAAATTCCTGACCCCGCCGGGAATCGAACCCGGGACTCCGTGCTCGGGAAGCGAGAACGCTACCGCGAGACCACGAGGGGCGGACCGGATGATCTTCCTCGTACGTAATTTGTTTAGTACCTGCTCCATGGACAACACTGTTTTTTACCGTTTCACTGGAGGCGGGATTTGTGGCTTTACTGTCCGAAATGATGACGAACTACATGGCTCGACATCTGTTTCAATATCACTTTCACTTGTTAAGCACGTATCGCCATTATTGTACTCTTCACGCACATTATCCGCACAGTCGAGCGTATATGACACCACACATTCCACTGACTGATCTTGAGGAAACGTTAATATTTCATCTGCCACATATTTCTCACTCTGCGAAATTCCTTGAGTTCCATTTTGACGAAATGTCAACTTCGGCAACTATCGTTGTTCACGTAATGCAATGTTTGCTTTGTTTATCGTTGCCGTTTCTCTTATTTCTATCAGCACCACCAGCACTCTAGCACTGTTGTGAGTTGTTCGTCCACTAAACAGTTCAACCGCGCTCCGTAGCGTCATGCTGTCTTCACCATCGGATACCTCCAGTCCCGCCTCTTGTTGCTATTTGCAGCCAATATTGTGGTTGCATGGTAGACAATATGTGGGGCGTCGACTGCCGTAAACATAATGGTCTTATGCGACCTCATACTCAAGACATTCCTTGTAAGTATCGTCGTCTAGACTCATCGGGGAAAATATTTGTCGCCCCCTTAGAGGCACACACAAGTCAGTGTGGACCGCTTAGGCGATGAACAGCTGGTCCCAGGCCATCAAGTGAGTGTCCACCACTGACGATAGTCATGGCAGTGAAGTGGTGTGTGTGTGTACCAGTGGATGGCGTGGAATCAGTGCGGTAACATGGGTCGACAACACCCAGTGCGTTATCCTGCCTGGCGAGTGTTCATCAGAGTGAAGTGTATCGTCAGTTGTGTCCCAGCCAAGTGTAATAGTACTGCTGTAGTTCTCTTTGTACGGAAATGATTTGGGACTTTCTACGGTGACGCTGTTGTGTACAGCAAACTGTCCTCCTTGTGTCACTGTAGGAGAATACAGGAAGACTTGGACAGGATTTATTTTTGGTGTTACGAGTGATTGTTTGTTCTAAGAGGAAGACAACGCTGTAAAGTTCGAATACAGTATTATTGACACAGTTAATACGATTAAGTATCTACGTGTAACTCTGCAGAGGTGGTAGGAAAGGCGAATGGTCGACTTCGGTTTATTGGGAGAATTTCAATAAAATGTAGCCGATCTATAAAGGATATTAGATATGCAACACTAGTGCGATTTATTGTTAAGTAACGCTCCAGTGTTTGGGACCTCAGACAGATCGGATTAAAGAAAGACATCGAAGAAATTCGGAGGCGGTCTGCTAGATTTGTCATCGGCAGGTTAGATCAACGTGAGAGTATTACAGCGATGCTTCGGGAACTCAAAAGGGATTCCTCGAAGGAAGACGAGGTCTTTTCGCTGAAACACTATTGACACTTTAGAGGACTGGCATTTGAAACTGTTTGCCGAACGATCCTACTGAAGCCAACGTACATTTTGCGCAAGGTATGCAAAGACGAGATAAGACAAAATGTGACTCCTTCGCTTCATTTGGGAGTGCATTTGGAGAGGAAATGACTGGTAGATGCATACGGTACTCTCTGTCATGCAGATATTGAGATAACCGATCGCGGAATTAGTAGTGGAAAGGCTTCAGGACCAGAGAGGTACCTATAAGATTCTATGAAGATTATGCGAAACAACTTGCCCCCCTTCTAGCAGTAATTTATCGTAGATCGCTTGAGCAACGAGAGGTATCTAACGACTGGAAAAAAGGGCAGGTCATTTCCGTTTTTAAGACAGATCCACACAATTATAGACCTATATCGTTGACGTCAATTTGTTGTGGAATTATGGAACAGGTTTTACGCTAAAAAAATATGACCTTCTTGGAAAATGAACATCTCCTCTATAAAAATCAACATGGATTGCGCAAACAGAGATCCTACGAAACTCAGCTCGCTCTGTTCCTCCATGAGATCCACAGCGCAGTGGACAACGGCGCTCAGGTTGATGCCGTGTTCCTTGGTTTCAGTAGGGCTTTTGGCACCGTCCTGCATTGCCGTTTAATGGAAAAAATACGAGCTTACGGAGTATCGGCGCAGACCTGCGATTGGATTCAAGACTTTCTTACAGATAGAACTCAACACGTTGCTCTTAATGGAACTAAATCGACAGATGTAAAGCTAATATCCGGAGTACCACAGGGAAGTGTGATAGGACCGTTGCTGGTTACAATATATATAAATGATCTTGTGGAAAGCGCTGGATGCTCTTTAAGGCTATTCACAGTTGATGCAGTTGTTTATATCCAAGTAGCAACGCCAGACGATACTAAGAATTTGCAGACAATTGATGAATGGTGCAGACTCTGGCAGTTGGACCTGAACGTAAATAATTGTAACACATTACGCATACATAGGAAAAGAAATCCACTACTGTACAGCTACGCTATTGATGACAAACAGCTGGAGACAGCTTCTGCCGTAAAATAGCTAGGCGTAGCTATCCAGAGCGACCGTAAGTGGACTGACCATATAAAACAGATAGTGGGGAAAGCAGACACCAGACTCAGTTTCATCGGAAGAATCTTAAGGAAATGTAACTCATCCACGAAAGAAGTGGCTTATAAGGTGCTTGTTCTCCCGATTCTTGAGTACTGTTTATCTATCTGGGATCCCTGTCAGGTAGGGCGGTGGTCTCGCGGTTAAGGCGCTCAGTCCGGAACCGCGCGACTGCTACGGTCGCAGGTTCGAATCCTGCCTCGGGCATGGATGTGTGTGATGTCCTTAGGTTAGTTAGGTTTAAGTAGTTCTAAGTTCTAGGGGACTGATGACCACAGAAGTTAAGTCCCATAGTGCTCAGAGCCAGCCATTCAGGTAGGACTTATAGAGGCGATAGAGAAGTCCAACGAAGAGCGGCGGGTTTCGTCACGGGATCGTTTAGCTGGCGGGAGAGCGTTACGGAGATGCTAAGCAAGCTCCACTGGCAGACGTTACAAGAGAGGCGTTGTGCATCACGGAGTGATTTACTACTGAAATTTCGGGGCGTCACTTTTCAGAAGGAGTCAGACAACATGTTACTTCCCCCACATTCATCTCGCGTACTGACCAAGAGGAGAAAATTCGAGAAATTAGAGCCAATACAGATCCACAATCTTTCTTCCCACGCACTATTCGCGAGTGGAACAAGGTTGGTGGGATCAGATAGTGGTACCGAAAGTACCGATGGTACAGTATGGTGGCCTGCGGAGTCTGCAAGTAGTTGCAGATGTCGACGTCATGACGCAGCAGAATGGCAGAAAGAAACTATCGAGTTCGGGCGTGCCATTGACGGCACCGTAAACAACATTGCCCGATATATCGATGTGTCAGCGTGGGCAGATCAACGTGTCTACAACGAATGGTATACCACTGACAACCATATTACAGGAGTGAAGGCACTTGTCGTAGGAAAGTCCTAACCGACGCGGACAGCAGACGAGTGTCAGGCCTCGTCAGTGAAAACCGGTTTCAGACTTGACGGTAACTGCTGCTGCCAGTGAATGCACGTCCATCTCAACCAGTTTCCAAGCGAGCATCGTGAAGAAACTGCATGCAACGGGCACCTGGAGTCGGACATCACAGACTAGGCTCGTAGGGGTACCTGAGGGTGCACGGGTTTAGTACGCTCAGCAACAGAGCAACCGGACAGCAGCAAAGTGTAGGCTTGTAGTACGGTCCGAAGAGTCTCGATTTCGACTCTTTTCAAGTGATATAGGGAGTCGAGAGCACTGATGGGCCAGTGAGGCGTTTAATCCACAGCGTGTGGGAGTCGTAGTTCAGGCGCGATTTGGTTCTATGGTGTTTACTGGTGTTTCTTGTAACCTGAAGAACGCCAAGTTCGGAGTGGCCGTTAAATATTAATTTTTCCTACAACTGGCTGCTTTCAGACATCAGAGACAGGCCAGAGCAGCCAGAAGAGAATCCGCCACTGCGGAGGCCGGGAAAAAACATTTTTATCTGCTGATATCCGTACATCTCTGAATCAGTGTGAAAGGTGGCTACACTGAGCCACAGCGCCAGAGATTGCGCCAAAGAGTTTTATTCCGCCGCCCCCACTGGCAGTGCTTGTCGAGATGTGGCAGTAGTCAGTGCTTGTTGAGAGGTAGTAGGAGTCAAGTCGTTGTTGAGATGTCGTCGTAGTGAGTGCTTGTGCAGATCTTGCCGAGAGGATATTGATAGCTGTGCTATTTGTGGCCATGTTGTGTGCAGTTGTTTGATAGGCTAGACAGCAGATGTTGTTCGAATGAAGATATTGTAATGATCAGAGTGCTTTTCGTCCATATATATGAAGGTAAAAAAAATCCTTTTTTTTCATTATGTCTTAAACAATGCCTCGTCACAGGTTCAGTCAACAAAGCATCTGGCTCGTGTTCTTGTATTAGAGTGTAATTCTGGTTTTCTTGCGCAATTAGAGTATTTCTATTTTTTTATTAATTCAGTATAAACGGTATTTAAAATTTCTTGTCTTATTGAAGAAGAACCGTGCCAGATGTGTACGTTGAATCACACTTCCACACACAGAACAGCTACATTTGTGCTTGTTGTTTCGTTGGTTTTTGTTAGCTGCTGGGGACTTAATTAATTAATTGTATTAACGGAAATTTTCATTCATTCTTTGTTGTTATTCTATGCAGTCAGATTGCGTACTAAAACTAGTCAGGGCCAACCGTTTACGAGACTTCGTAATCGGACATACTACAGCGACAAAAAAAATAAAAAAAGAATTTGCATTAATAATAAATAATTAAGCCCCCATGCACGTGGCGACCGCTGCTTCGGATCGTCCCTTGGAATTCTTCTGATTGCAAAAATAGACAGTAGAATTGTTGTAGTAATTCGTAGTTTAGTAATTGTAGTCTATATTGCATGTGTAGATTTGGTAATTGTCATTCTTCTAATGGTATTTTTTTTTTTTTGCGGAATTTAATTTTTGTTGTCTTGGCTACGGGTTTGACAATTTAGTGCAATTATTTCAATTGTTCGCTAATCGTGTTTGAGGGAAACATTTCGTGTGAATGGTATTGTTGGAGATATAGTGTCATTGTGTGTAATTTTCGTATAGTGACGAGTTTTGTATGTTTTGTAAATAATTACGCGATCAATGAAAAAGGCGAAAATGATGGATAGTGAGAATGACGAAATTGTTAACATGGCGAACTCGCCAACACAGGACAACAGTGTGATGGATAATGAAGTTGAAAACAATTTAATAAGTCGGGAAAATAGTCCGGAACCATTTCAAAATTTTTCACAATCAAAAAACTTTCAGAATACGAGATTAATGACAGAAGATTCTGGAGTAGTATCGAACACAGATAGCTTTACAGCTATGACGAAAGAAGTTAGTTTTACGGGAAATGTTAGGGGCGAAAAGAATTTCGAACAAGTTAACATGGAGCAGTTGATGAGTGCAATATTAAATTTGGGATCACGGTTAGAAACTGATATGGGAACAATGGAAACAATGTTAGACTCACTGGGATCACAAATAGGAACAATTAAAACAGGGATAGGAACAATTAAAATTGATATGGGAACAATGGAAACACGGTTAGGATCTGAATTAAAAAGAGAGATGGGAACTTTGGCAACACGGTTAGACTCACAAATAGGAACAATTAAAACAGAGATGGAAACAATGGAAACACGGTTAGATTCACGAATAGGGACATGTTTCAAAAACATGAAAGATGAATTAAAGAAAGAAATTAGAGAAGAAGTGCAACCGATTTTGAATTCTCATAATAATAGATTAATTTCAATAGAAATCAGACAAAAGGAACAGGATAGAGAACAGGAAGAAAGAGATCGCGTGATAGTACAAAAATTTTCAGAGTTTAATTTACAACGTGCACACGATGAGGAAGAAATACTTGAAAGAATCGAGGAATCCGTAGCAAATGACAGAATAAATAACCTAACACAACAGTATGAACAGTTAACTACTAAATGTGTCAATACTGAAACCCGAGTCGCGACACTTACGGAAGGCGTAAATAAACAGAAAGAACAAACAGGTGACTTATCGGAAAGAGTTGAGGAGATTGCAGATAAATTGACAAGTCTTAGTTTAAATGGGGACAGAGATTCAGATGATACAGCACCATTGCCATTTGCAGAAACCGAAGAGTACCAGAACATAAATAAGCATGTTGAAAATCAGGGAAAATTTAATGAACGCGTTAAAAGGGAATTTGAGGCATTACGAAAGCAAGTCAAACAAATTGAAGGCGAAATCATAGGAAAAGACAGCAGAGGATATTTAGAATCACAGATAGCAGAGGGGTTTGAAGAAAATAATTTGTTTCATTTACGAGATGCAACAAGAGAGCGCCAGGCGCGCGAACTTGACAATAATCGACATTCGGACTGGGACAGACGCGGTAGGTCTTTGTCGCCACGAGGAGAAAACTTTGACTATAAACACTTCTTGACTGTTCGGAAATTTAAGATCTTTCGCAATTCTAAGAATGACATACATCCATGTTCATGGCTAGATCATTTTATGTACGCACTTCCACCAAATTGGCCACTAAGTCACAAACTGGAATTTATGTGTGGATATTTAGAAAACGAACCGGCGACGCGGATGCGCGCACTTATTAGAGATTGTAATAATCTAAATGATTTTTATCATGCATTTCTATCGGCATATTGGTCCGAAAACACGCAAGACAGAGTCAAACATAGTCTTATTATGCAGCGTAATTTTAAACAGTCTGAGTTCCGCACGCCGGCAGAATACTTTGAAGACATGATTAGAAAGAATCAGTTCCTGTCCAACCCTTATAGCCCGACTGAATTAATTCGCATTGGTTTAACTAAGCTGCCACAATCCATAAGACAAATTGCTTTAGCTGGAAGATGTAAAGACGACATTGAGACTTTTAATACTTTACTACAAGAACTCGAGTATGACAACGACGACGGGACTTCCTGTAATTTTTTCAGTAACAGTAATTACAATAAATTTTCAGAGAAAAGGGATAGTGATCGGAACGGGCGTTATATGGGTAATTTTGAGAATGACAGACGTAACAGACAGGACAATAGATACCAGCCTTATGACAATAACAGACGTTCTAACAGAAATTACACAGACAATTATAATAACGATAATTCGTACCGGAATGATCAATCATACGGAAACAGTAATCAGTATCATCAAGACAGAAGTTATTCATACAGTAATAGAAATTCTTACTACAGAAATAACCAGGGTAGTAGGTCTAACAGTAATTTCAGAAGTGACAGTCGAAATTACACAAGAAGTAGTCATGCAGACAGACAGGAAAACAGAAATTTTAATAACAGACACAACCAAGAATTTGTATCTAACAGACAGGAGGGACCTAATTGGCATCCTCCACGTGACAGAACTTCAGAGAGACAAGTGCAAATCGTAGAAATTGATCTGCGGAATGACGCGAATAATCAAAGACGTGACGCAAGCAATCGACAATGACTTGTAGCTTCGGCTTCTGGCAGCAATATAGACGGTTCAGAAAGTAATGACACTACGACTTTACACTACGTACGCCTGGAAGACATGAGAGACATTTTGCTAGACGAAAAGGAAAATAATGTAGACGCATTTTTACATCCTGTTATTGAAGTATGTGTGGGTAAGAATAAGTTCACTGCAGTTTTAGATTCTGGGAGCCCATTGAATGTCATTAGTGAATCAGTTTTTCGTATATGTGTAAGAACTATTGCTTGTCCTGTGTTACCTGTTTCTAAAACTACAATTCGAGGAGCGATTTCTGGAAAAGGTGTGGAAGTCAAACAACAGACCAACCTAAATTTCAATTGTCAAGGATACGAATTTTCTGCTAATTTTATTATTGTTCCATTACTCAGTACACAAATTATATTAGGTATGGAGTTTCTTAACACACATAAGGCAATTTTGAACTTTAAAGAAGGAAGTGTGAATTTGACTGTTGTCGGAATGCCGAAATGTTTGAAATTTTTCGAGTGTTTAACAAGATCTGAATCAGATACAAAATGTTTAAGGTTTCTTACTTCTGATGTTTTCGTTGAGCATTATGACGACAGTGTATTTATTCATGACAACGACAATAGATACAGAGACGCGATGGATGATATAATTAACATTAGGAATTAATTAATGAAAAGGTTAAGAAAGCTGAAGTGCCAGATGACGTTGCAAGAGAAGAACTTCACCAAATTTTGACTTCACATGCTACAGTATTTAGTCATCACACAGGAACTATACAACGCTTACAATATTTATTTAAAGTAAAAGAACACACACCATTTCGGGGGAAAACGTACGCTATTCCTTTGGCTTACAGAGACAAGGTTAAGAGTGAACTTCAATACATGTTAGATCAAGGCATTATTGAGCCAGCAGTCAGTCCTTATACCAGCGCATTACATGTCGTTCTTAAAAAGGATGGGTCAATTCGTTTGGTTCTGGATTCCAGACAGATAAATAATATCATCATTCCTGAAACTTACCGTCCACAAAATTTAGATGAACTTCTTCAACATTTCCATGGAATTAAAGTTTTATCCACGATTGATATGCGCGCAAGTTTTTGGCAAATAGAACTCCACCCTGATTGTAGAAAATACATTGCCTTTTTAGCCTTTGGTAACTGTTACCAGTTTCGGAAATTACCGTTTGGACTTACTGTATCTTCAGCAGCATTCATTCGTAGTTTAAACGAAATCTTACCTGTTTATCTTCGAGACAATATTACTTCATATGTTGACGACATTCTTATTGCTAAACGTTCTTGGAGTGAGCACAACAAAATTTTGGATTCATTATTACGTATTTTTGCAAGAGTTGGCATTACAGTGAACTTGGAAAAATCTGAATTTGGTCGTTCTCAGGTAAAATTTCTTGGTCATATTATTTCTACAGAAGGTATTCTTCCTGATCCAGAGAAGCTAGACGCTATTCGTAATTATGCTGTTCCTACCACAAAACGTGATGTTCCTAGTTTCCTTGATGTCTGTAATTTTCTTAGACGCTTTGTTAGATTGGACGATTTGGCCACACCTCGTTTATGTGAACTATCTGGAAAGAATTCTAATTGGTGTTGGGATGATGAAGCTCTGTCAGAATTTGAACAACTTCGTGATGCTTTAGTTGCTGCTCCACTTCTTTCACATCCGGATTTATCTAAAGATTTTTGTTTGGCGACGGACTCATCATACAAAGGCCTAGGTGCACACTTATTTCACGAGATAGAAGAAAACGGCGTTGTAGTACAGAAAACTATCGCATTTGGAAGTCGTGTTCTCTCTAAATCAGAAAAGAATTATTCGATTACGGAACTTGAAGCTTTGGCTGTTGTGTGGGCTTTCACAAAATTTCGCATATTTTTGTATGGCAGACATACTAAGGTTTACACTGACCATCGAGCTCTGGAATTTCTTATGTCAGCAAAATTAACTCATGGCAGATTGTCACGATGGGCGCTGTATCTACAGGAATTTGATTTTAGTATTGTTTACACACAGGGTTCTTCAAATATTGTTGCTGATGCTTTATCACGTGCACCTGTGGGTTTGAAACAAAGTGCTGAGGAGGACTGCAAAGAAAACAATTATTGTTTGATGTATATTCAAGGTGTTGCGTTTGAGAATTTTATTTTGTCTTCGCTCCAGGACATCGCTAAGGAGCAAAATAAGGATCCAATCTGGAAGGACATTAAGGAGAAGTGGAGGAGAAAGGAAAGCGTAGCGATCAGACAGTATTATTTAGTTCGCAATGATATTCTTTTTAAACGAAAATCGGTCGACAACTCTGTTTGGTTAGTTTTTATTCCTGATAAGTGGGTTAATAAATTGATTTGGTACACACATTTCAGTTATACACACTTTGGTCCCAGAAAATGCTTTCATAAATTACGAGAAAATTGCTACTTCAGTAATATGGAAAAATGTATTCGATCTGTTCTTGCCAAATGCAAATTATGTCAAAAGGCTAAGCCGCCAACTATTTATCACAGAGCACCGTTGTTTCCTATCATTCCAGCGAAATTAAAGGACATGGCTGCAGTCGATTTGTTCGGTCCAGTGGTTCGTTCCACTAATGGTTTTGCGTACATTTTCGTAGCAGTGGAACTGACATCAAAATATGCGTGCTTTACACCTTTACGCAAAGCAACAGCTCGTTCAGTATCTAATGCTTTCATCAAACATTTTCTTAAAGAAGTGGGTCATGTTGATAAGGTTATATCAGATAATGGATCACAGTTTCGCTCTAATATTTGGCTTCGTACTCTACGGCGTCGTAAGATTAAACCAATTTTCATTTCACTTTTTCACCCACAATCTAACGCTTCAGAGAGATGGATGAAGGAGATCAATAAATTGTGTCGACTTTATTGTCATCAGAATCACAGAACGTGGGATCAGTATCTTCATATTTTTCAAAACATTCTGAATGAACTTCCTAATGACTCAACTTCTTTACCGCCTATACTGATGTTAAAAAACAAAGCACCGACAAGTCGCATTTCTAAAATCGTTCCTTTTCCGCCTTCACGGAAACTGCGGCATTCTGAAGTTGTCAACCTGGCTCTGCAAAATATTGCATCTGCAGCTGCTAGAAGAGAGAAATCAGCTAAACATCCTGGTCGTTTAAAAATCTTGTCAGTTGGTCAGAAGGTGTTAATTAAGTCTCATCGTTTGTCTCACAAAGGAAAAGGCTTGTGTCGCAAATTTTTTCTGCTTTATAACGGTCCATATAGAATTCGCAAAATTATTCATGATAACACTGTCGAAGTAGAAACTCTTAAATCTCGGCGCTCTAGGGGAGTACATCATACATCTAATGTTAAAATTTTGGTGGAATGACACACTTTCGAGAAACCAACAGTTATACGTAAACATGCAGAGAATACAAGGATACCGCGCCGTGTTCCGGCGGCGGCACATACTCAAAGCAACAGTCAAGTCTGCGCGCCGCACAAGGCAGTCGTTGACCGCAAACAATCACTTCCTACGTCACGCGCCTACAGCTGATCGAGCGCTCAGTGCGAATGCACTGACAGCCGTAAACAAATACACAGTCTAATTTCTCCGATTAAATTCAGTATAAAGCTATAGTGACTTGATAAATTATGTTATCAACGTTCAGTATTTTTCAGGATACGGTTGTATAAAATATTTAAGAACTTCAGGTAAATTCTGTGTGTGTCCGACGTTAAGAGGACTTGCTATCGAGAAAATTTCAGGAAGAATGTAATTTCGAAGAAAAAAGTAATAAACTAAAAAGGGTAACTATTAATTGAGTTTATTTTTCAGGTACCATATTTCCACTTAGGTACGTACTTTAGACGTAATTTGCTGCTCGCGATTACGTGATTCATACTTTGTACTAAATTTCATGTTCTATGAATTTACTTGTGAAGCGACGTGCTTGTGTACATTTGCTGATTTTGACAATGATTGATTAATGAACAGGGTTGTTACTTATGTATATTATGCATCGGTTGGCTGCTATGCTTTTTCACTGATGTCACTTTTTTTTATTATGTGCCTGCTGTGCTTATTTATTTAAATTATAATTGTCACATGATTAATTGTGCTGATATAATTATGTATGTAAGTTATACTTTGTGATTTATCTGCTTGCGCCTTCATGTTTACTTATTAAGATTACATACGAACATTTATTTGCTTATGCTGATATGTTGCTAATGACCTGTTTATTACGTAAGATATATATTTGCTGCTTGCGTATGGATTGCATATTTACACATTTCTGTTTTGTTGTCATAACTACTCTTTAATTTGGTATATAGAAATGCTGATATACTGTGTATGAACATAGAGTTTAGGTCACACTATGGTATTAATTATAGATTGTTTGCTTGGCAGAGACTCGTGGTAGGAATTGTGCTGCATCCACTTGTTGACATTATGTTCTCCACTGGTATATTTACTCGCTAATGCATGTTTTGCTTACGCTCAGTGCCTTATATTTTAAGATAAGAAACTGAACTGCTATAATTCTACGAACGACGTTGGTACAAGAAACTTCATTGAAGTCACATGAGCTGGAGGTTTTATGGAAGCTGTATAAATGTATGCTAATAGGAAGGAAGCTAACAACATGACATACCAACACTAGGTTTAGACCATTGACAGCTATTACACTGCATTCTTCGTGAGCTATTGAAATAGCAAGTGACACTTGACACAAAAAATACTCCACATGTTTGCTTCTGCCATGATTCTTGAAGTGGTGTACACACTATGAAATATTATGATCATTCACACTCCGTAATCGTACTTAATTACTGAGAGTTATTCGACCTAAAGTCTGTTAGAGGTCATGTATGCATTTTTTTATTTTATGATGGACAAGGTAACCAAAATGTATTTATAATTCATAATGAGTGGAAGATATGGGTCAGATGGATTACACAGAGGTTGTGTGTGGACACTGTGTCTACGGATTGTATGGGATGATGAAGTTTGCACTAGGATTTTATCTGTACTTGTTCGAGGAGACTGACTAGAAGAAAGAGTTGTTATGGAAGTGAAATGATATTGGCGATAAGGTTTGTATGTGTCGACGTATTGAAGAGATATTATTGAGGTATTGAGATTGTGTGAAGTTGATGATTATTGGAGTTTTGGTGGACAAGAGGTAAGGTAAATGCTATTGATGATAAGGTTTATATGTATCGACGTAAGAGGTATTATTGAAGTATTAAGATTATGTGATGCTGATGATTATTGGAGTTTTGGTGGATAGAGGTGAAGTAAGTGAGGAGCATTTTTTTTTTGTTTTTTTGTTTATATGGAACAAGGAGGATGAAGATGGCAGACTAGAACACTCAAGTAGAAGGAAGATTGTCTACACACACACTTTGTTAAATCACTAAGCAGTGTATACATTTTTTTGAGAGAGGAAGCACTTGCATATCTTGGCACACTGACAGTTGTTGAGCAACCGTACATTTTGATCTGGCTTGGCAAACATTGGTCTTGACATGATGACTATGACGTTGACTAACTATTATTGACTGTTATACATTGCTGCCACTACTACTTGATACACATGATGAACATCAAATTTTGACAGAATTGCATTTACACAGTTAACACTATTCAATTACACAGTAGCACTAATGTGGACGAAAGGTGAGTGAGTGTGTTTCATGTGTTTTCCCTTCCTAATCCCAGATAATTGGCACCGACCTATCTCCTAAATATTATTTTACTTGTTTGTTGTGGCTTGCACTGACACCCATAAATATTATAGGTTTACTGATATTTGTGTATTTGTAATAGTAATATGACAATTATCTGATATCATTTGTGTGTTTATTATAATTTGTATGTTTAGTGTAAGAGCATTGATAATAATTTTGTAAAAGCAATTGTGTGTGCATTCAAAGTGTTGTTCACACCTGCACCTGTTCAACATTGATGTGTGACACTTAGAAATGTTTAATTTCTGCTGATGTACTGTGTGATTAGTGATAGTAAATATTATGGACTGTTACTTGCACTTTTTCTACATGATTGGTGCCACTAGGACATGTTTAATTTCTGCCAATAAACTCTGATGAACAGTGTGATTAGTGATAGTGAATATTATGAACTGCTGTCTGCACCTGTTCAACATTACTGGGTGTCACTAGTGGAACTGCTTATACTGAAATGATGTCACTTGTTGCTGTCTGCACCTGCTCAACATTGCTGGGTGCCACTGATGGACTGCTTCTACTGAGATAATGTCATTTGTTGGTGTCTGCACCTGTTCAACAATGCTGGGTGCCACTGATGGACTGCTTCTACTGAAAAGATGTCACCTGTTGGTGTCTGCACCTGCTCAACATTACTGGGTGCCACTGATGGAACTGCTTCTACTGAAATGATGTCAGTTGTTGGTGTCTGCACCTGTTCAACATTACTGGGTGCCACTGATGGACTGCATCTATTGAAATAATGTCACTTGTTGGTGTCTGCACCTGTTCAACATTACTCATTACTGGGTTCTACTGATGGACTGCTTCTACTGAGATAATGTCACTTGTTGGTGTCTGCACCTGCTCAACATTACTGGGTGCCACTGGTGGAACTGCTTCTACTGAAATGATGTGACTTGTTGCTGTTTGCACCTGCTCATCATTGCTGGGTGCCACTGTTGGAAATGCTCAACCAGTGATGAAATGTCACTTGTTGCTGTCTGCACCTGTTCAATATTACTGGGTGCCACTGATGGAACTGCTTCTACTGAAATGATGTCACTTGTTGCTGTCTGCACTTGCTCAACATTGCTGGGTGCCACTGATGGAACTGTATGTACTGACATAATGTCACTTGTTGGTGTTTGCACCTGTTCAACATTACTGGGTGCCACTGTTGGAACTGTTTCTACTGAAATGATGTTACTTCTTGCTGTTTGCACCTGCTGACCATTGCTGGGTGCTACTGCTGGAACTATCAACTACTTGTTTTTTTGAATCATTGAAAGCATTTTATGTGAACATTTGTATGAACAAATTTTTTGTGTATTGTGTAAACTATTATGTTAAGTCACATGTATGAAAGAATTTGTATTGCTTACTGTATTTTATATATTAGGTTATTGAAAGGTCAGTGCAAAGCCAAAATTTTAGCTAATTATGTGATATTTACGTATTAATATTATCTTTTATTTTTGTCTGTATTTTTGTGGACGAATTTGGTGGCATTTTCACCACCAATGCTGGCAAAAATACCATCAAATTCTGGCCCTTGGAGGAAGGGCATATGAAAGGTGGCTACACTGAGCCACAGCGCCAGAGATTGCGCCAAAGAGTTTTATTCCGCCGCCTCCACTGGCAGTTCTTGTCGAGAAGTCGTGGTGGAGAGTGCTTGTCGAGATGTGGCAGTAGTCAGTGCTTGTTGAGAGGTAGTAGGAGTCAAGTCGTTGTTGAGATGTCGTCGTAGTGAGTGCTTGTGCAGATCTTGCTGAGAGGATGTTGATAGCTGTGCTATTTGTGGCCATGTTGTATGCAGTTGTTTGATGGGCTAGACAGCAGATGTTGTTCGAATGAAGATATTGTAATGATCAGAGTGCTTTTCGTCCATATATATGAAGGTAAAAAAAATCCTTTTTTTTCATTATGTCTTAAACAATGCCTCGTCACAGGTTCAGTCAACAAAGCATCTGGCTCGTGTTCTTGTATTAGAGTGTAATTCTGGTTTTCTTGCGCAATTATAGTATTTCTATTTTTTTAATTAATTCAGTATAAATGGTATTTAAAATTTCTTGTCTTATTGAAGAAGAACCGTGCCAGATGTGTACGTTGAATCACACTTCCACACACAGAACAGCTGCATTTGTGCTTGTTGTTTCGTTGGTTTTATAGCTGCTGGGGACTTAATTAATTAATTAATTGTATTAACGGAATTTTCTTTCATTCTTTGTTGTTATTCTATGCAGTCAGATTGCGTACTAAAACTAGTCAGGGCCAACCGTTTACGAGACTTCGTAATCGGACATACTACAGCGACAAAAAAAAATAAAAATAAAAAAAGAATTTGCATTAATAATAAATAATTAAGCCCCCATGCAAGTGTTAACAACGATTAAAAAGAGCACAATCAAATAACACAGACTAGGCACACTGCCTACATTGTGGGCCATCTCCGGGTCTCTTTAGATGGCAAGTTGCTATGTAGCACATTCAAATCATCTGATGATGACTTACTAATAGGTAGCAGACTATGTAATGTATTCAAATCTTCTGCTTGATGAATTGGGAAAAAGTCGAAACCCATACCACTTGTCTGATCCGAGGCTGAAATATATAATAAAAAACCGGGCAAGTGCGAGTGGAACTGGCGCTCTGAAGGTTGCGTACTAACTTAATTATTTATAGAGGCAATAACAATAATTTCATGCGGCTGCAAGTCTTTCTATTGGACACCACTTCTGCGACTTGTGTTTCCCTGATCTACCCCAATTATACAACCGGGCAAAGGGAATCTTCAGTTCAAAAATGGTTCAAATGGCTCTGAGCACTATGGGACTTAACTTCTGGCGTCATCAGTCCACTAGAACTTAGAACTACTAAAACCTAACTAACCTAAGGACATCACACATCCATGCCCGAGGCAGGATTCGAACCTGCGACCGAAGCGGTCGCGCAGTTCCACACTGTAGCGCCTAGAACCGCTCGGCCACCCCGGCCGGCGAATCTTCAGTTCGATGGGAATCAGAACATCGTGATTTTTCTGGCGACTCCTCATATCGCTGAGAGGGGTAGGTTAATTTGCAATGGACTGAAAAATGCGTGGCGCGAAGATAGTTCATTTATAGTTTCTGATGAGTGAGTTTGCGCTTGTATCAAAATATGAAACATATGTGGCCGTATCTTTTAACTGCACTGATTTTGAAGTTTATTTACACCACCAAAAAGCAATTTCTGGGCAGAAGCTGTCTCAACCGACGGACAACAAATGGAAAAAAATATGTGATAAAACTACAAATTAACAATTTTCGAATGGTTTCCTTAACTTGTACTATGAATCCTTGCTTCTGGTCAAATTTTATGCTTCTAAGTCAATGGAAACTACCCTATAAGTTTTAACGACCGAATTTCGAGTATCGGAATATGTGATAGAAATGAGAGTATTTTTTTTATTAGAATGGCTTAGAAGGTTACTTTTGTCTCACCGTCAAGGGACCGTAGATCCTTGTAGGTCGCATAAATTCAGACTTGATAAGTTCACCCGTTCCTGAGAAAAAGTTTTCTTAAGGGGAGGTTTACTATCTTTGACCCGAAAAAAGCATGTTCTTTTAGAATTTTTTCTCGGTATTTGTTAAAGATATTAACGTCAAATTTGGTTAAAATGTTTATTGATATTCCCTCTACAAACTGGAATTTTTTCGACCGGAAATGTCGAAGAGCAAAGGCGGAAGTGCCTTCGGATCGAAACAAAGTTTCTATGTAGACCTCCACGCGCGTTATGTAACAGGTCAGCCGGCTCGTCTGAAATCATAACTGTGTTGACGTTAGCGAAGTAAATAAGATTCTTTAGGACTTGTACCTCGCTTAGTTATTTGGACCATAGGAAACAAAATGGCGGCCATTTGACAAAAAATTAAGGTTTTTTTCATCGATTTTTCGACTTCGTCTGCCAAGAAAAAATATTTATTTGCCCGCGAAAGGCAAAGGTCCCGAGCTCGAGTCTCGGTCGGGCACACAGTTTTAATCTGCCAGGAAGTTTCATAAATATTTATGGTTGATGGATCGGAATAAAAGTGGTACAACTCCTAGGCAATTTAATTAGCTTCATCGGAGACAAAGAATCATGCCAATCGGTTCAGTAGATTTGAAGTTACCATACCCTGCGATAAAAAAAGTCATTTCGAGAAAAACGCATTTGAAGTTTAGACTACATATGAATGCAATATTATGCAACTTACGTTCAATCTGATATTCCGGGTCCATCAACTAGTCCTTCCTCTTCCTCATAGTGGGCGTTCTGCTCAATGTGGGCCATCCTGCGCTGCTCCAGAGCCGCTCGTACGGCCGGTGACAAGCGGTTGAATACGATGGTCGTCCGAATGCTTGGCGAACTGCGTCGAATAGACTCCCAGAGTAACGTCCATCGTTGTCATGGTCTTCATAATTGCTGAATACCCTTCGTTCAAGCTGCTCACTGCCAAGAAAGTTGCAGTCTCCACAGTCTTCGCACCAGAATGCAGATACTTGGGGGCTAACTTCCAAACACACGCGTTTGAAGTTACCATACCCTGCGATAAAAAAAGTCACTCCCCTGGTAGCTGCCGTTGTGCTGGTAGTTAGGCGAAGCTCGGTGGAGAAAGGACACACTGCAGCTAGCGGTTGGTGAGTGCAGCTCGTAGCTCCTAGAGAAGGTTTCTGCTGATAGGAAGTAGATCGGGTTAGAACTTCCCTATGTTAAACTCATGGAATATTTAAGGACTTCAGCTTAAGTGAAGCGTGTGTAGTTATGTATTTTCGGAATGTGAAATAATTATTTTGTTAACCAAAAGCGCCGATGATGGTGGTTGAATTTAAAAGTGCGGAAGTTGCTTTGTTCCTTTCGGACATCATGGTGTGGAATTTCTAGCAGTGAATATGTTTAGGAAAAGCTCGTCAGCATGACTTCGGGTGAACGTGATGATAATAGTGTTTTAGAGTGAGTGTGATTTTTATTATTCTTATTTTCTATGTTTTCGTTAAGGTGCTATTGTCTGTTTGTGTTCGTCTTGTACCTCGCGTTTGGTAACCGATGATCCTTCTGGTCTACTACTACACTGCAATAGGTTTTCATATTACCAGTTTAATTGTTTCGTGTGTTATAATTTCTGTAAAATGGTTCAAATGGCTCTGAGCACTATGGGGCTTAACATCTGAGGTCATCAATCCCCTAGAACTAAGAACTACTTAAACCTAACTAACCTAAGGACATCACACACAACTATGCCCGAGGCAGGATTCGAACTTGCGACCGTAGCAGTCGCGCGGTTCCGGACTGAAGCGCCTAGAATCGCTCGGCCACCGCGGCCGGCTTCTGTAAAATATCAGTCCTTCGTGCGCATAGAGGAAATGTTTGTAACGGTTTCTTTCTGGACGGACCACGTGTAAGTTGAAACGGTTCTGCCTTGCCGAGTTAATTTTATTTCGTGGTGGAAAAATCATTCTGGTACTGCAG
Organism: Schistocerca americana; assembly: GCF_021461395.2. Classification (NCBI taxonomy): domain Eukaryota; kingdom Metazoa; phylum Arthropoda; class Insecta; order Orthoptera; family Acrididae; genus Schistocerca; species Schistocerca americana. Next base: position 482,843,572 of record NC_060119.1, read on the forward strand.
CATTAAAATTTCATACATTTGTGCTTGGTTTAATGTCTAATTTCTGAACAGTTAACTCGTAATCAAGTTTACCACGTGCTGAAGTTCGTCCGTTCGTAAACGGCAGGCGCGGTTTCCATGTTGTATATCTACTCTACAAAGCCTTGCAAATCGGATAAACCTCTTTCCAAGCTAGTGCATGAGCATAATGGTGACAGGTATCTCTCTGAACTATTTCTGTCGTGGGTATGTAGATGGAATGATTGAATTATTGTGTTCCACTTCCTTTTGTGTGTTTCTTCCTTTTGATTGCGCTATTCTACCATTTTTTGGCGAATTATTTAGTTATTTTTTTTTATTCAGGCACCAGTCATGTGTATTCATTGGATGTGCATCAAATTCAGTCATGAAATAAATGTGCTACGTAAAAAATAAATTCTGCGCCCTTTATCTTTCTCATTGATGCCACTTTTCAAATTAATATTCTGTTCCCCGATTTTTTAAAAAAAGTTAATCTGCTTGCTTGTGATGAACAAAAATGGGAGAAAAAAAAACAAAGTGAACGGGTGTACTGTTTCAAAATTAAGGAATTCACTTTTAATTAAATAAGCTGATTAATGTACGGGATACAATGCAGTTCATCTTGTTAGTTTATCTGAAAAATTCGCATTCTTATAATTAAAGTCTTAACTTAATTAAACTGATAATTTCCAGTTCGGTCTTTTCTTAATTGTTAGGAAGGGCTTGGGCTGGTGATGACCCTGTAATTTTTAAATTTACAATTATCCTTGTGAGGTGGCTTAACCAGAAATTGCGCTCAGGGGTTACATCTCCATTATTCTTGGTATGTAACGTACGAGGGTCACTCCAAAAGAAATGCACACTATTTTTTTTAATCCATCTTTTATTCTACATGTTTGAAAGTTTTACATTGTGTAGATACATCCTTTACGCTATCTTGGAACCAGCGCCTGTATACCCGCACGCTAAAATTCTGGACCAACCTGTTAGAGCCACTGTTTGGCAGCGTGCACAAGGGAGTCATCATCTTCAAACCTTGTTCCACGAAGAGAGTCTTTCAGTTTCCCAAAGAGATGATAGTCACATGGAGCCAGGTTAGGACTGTAAGGCGGGTGTTTCAGTGTTGTCCATATGACTTTTGTGATTGCTTCCATGGTTTTTTGATTGACGTGTGGCCGTGTATTGTCGTGCAACAGCAAAACATCCGGCTTTTGTCGATGTGGTCGAACACTACTCAGCCGAGCTTGAAGTTTCTTCAGTGTCGTCACATATGCATCAGAATTTATGGTGGTTCCACTTGGCATGACGTCCACTAGCAAGAGTCCTTCGGAATCGGAAAACACCGTAGCCATAACTTTTTCAGCAGAAGTTATAGTTTTGAGTTTTTTTTCATGGGTGAATTTGCATGATGCCACTCCATTGATTGCCTCTTCGTCTCTGGTGAAAAATGATGGAGCCATGTTTCATCACCTGTCACAATTCTTCCAAGAAATTCATCTCCAACATTCTCGTACTGTTCCAAAAGTTCGCTGCATACCGTTTTTCTTGTTTCTTTGTGAGCCACTGTCAACATCCTGGGAACCCACCTGGCACAAAACTTTTCTAACGCCAACACTTTCAGTATTCTGCAAACACTTCCTTCCCCTATCCCAACGTAGCGTGACAATTCGTTCACTGTGATGCGTCTATCAGCAGTCACCAATTCCTTAACTGTCTGCGCATTGTCTGGAGTGAGTGCATTACGAGGCCTGCCGCTGCGAGGACAATCCTCAATATTGCTGTGCCAGCTTTCATCACGTAACCTGCTTGCCCACCAATTAACTGTACTGCGATCGACCGCAGCATCTCCATACACCTTTTACAGCCTCTTGTGGATGTTTCCCACTGTCTCGTTTTCACAGCACAGGAAGTCTATGACATCAGGTTGCTTCTGACGAACGTAATGTGTAGCAGCCATCTTGAAGACATGCTGTGACGGCGCCACTCACGGGAACAGGTTGAACTAAGTTTGAAAACAAGTGGGAGGATGTATCTACACACTGTAAAACTTTCACACATGCAGAATGACAACTGTATTTTTACAAAAATAGTGTGCATTTCTTTTGGAGTGACCCTCGTATGTGGAGTCTTGACTAGGATCCGTTTACAGTTCTTCACACGTACTTTACACAGTCTTCTTGATAAAACGCAGCCTGCACGCTGCCTCCACGTAGCGAACAGCTGCCTACCAGTGACCGTGTGGGTGTGCCGTCGCTACGCAGTGAAAAGTGTGAGCCCTCCGCCCAGTCATTAAGCGCCAAGTCTGCGGACATAATCGCCAGCTGGTGCCGTCGAGTTCCAGCCTGCCTATTACGTTTCGCATATGGGTCGCCTCGGACTCCGTTCGTATCTAATAACAGACTTGAAATCGTGCTCAGGTCAGTTCCCGTGTCATAACGAGACTTTCGCTTGATATCGTGGTTTTTTATCCGACTGCCGATATTGTCGTAAGGGCAGCTCCGTTTCGCATTAAGTATTCGAGACATCGTCAGAGAAAAAGGGATTGGAAACACCTAGTGCCATAGTAGGCGCACGTTTTAGAAGTTAGCAGCACCTGATCGCCAGAACTGACACTTGCTCTCCTTCTTCTATAGAGATGGGAAAAGGCCCTTTGACTTCCACTTTAGCTGCCATCGAAATTGCCAAACAAACATCAGAAATCTTTGGTCACACACGACAGAACACTCTCAAGACATGCCATGTTTACATGTTTATTGGAATGATGAAAGCAAAAAAGTTACCATGATGGTTGTCTCAATGCGTCGTTGATGAATTATAGATAGGGTTTGCTAGCAAAATCTTTTCTATCTCTTCTTTCCATATGACGTTTGGGTCCCTACTGAAGAAACCATCAGTTCCTGGCTCCTTCTTAGTTATTTTTTCGTGTAATTTATCGTCCCTCATGGCTTGTAAAACTATTTTCATGGAATTGTATAGATTTCAGTCAACATAAAAGTTTTCTGCGTCATATTGTAGAATAACTGTCACGGATGGAAACCACAGATTCAGTGACGGTTGAAGTGACCCTCCTGATGGTACACATATTTTACAATATGATAGCACTCCGTCTTCAGGCCACGAGTGGCCTACTGGGACCATCCGACCGCCGTGTCATCCTCAATGAAGGATGCGGATAGGAGGGGCGTGGGGTCAGCACACCGCTCTCCTGGTCGTTATGATGGTATTCTTGACCGAAGCGGCTACTATTCGGTCGAGTAGCTTCTCAGTTGGCATCGCGAGGATGAGTACACCCCGAAAAATGGCAACAGCGCATGGCGACCTGGATGGTCACCCATCCAAGTGCCGACCACGCCCGACAGCGCTTAACTTCGGTGATCTCACGGGAACCGGTGTATCCACTTCAGCAAGCCCATTGCCCGTTTTACAACATGATGCGACATCAAATGCCGAAAACTGTTGTGTTAAGTGACATAACCGCGGAAGCCTAGGTAGCTATAAGTACAGTTCTCATTTCCTCTTCTCGTCGACTTTGAGGTCATTATAGACTGACGATGATGGTATTTTTCTAAACGTGCCCGATGTTGAGATCTCTCACGCCTGGTCTACTATCATATGAGATATCGTATCACGTCCAACTCCGTCAGACAACCGGTGTCGGCTCAGCAGCTTCAGCGCACAGTCTGGGAGCATATCTAAATGAACCAGGTGGACTGCATCTAATATCTTTAAATACACTATAAAAAAGAAAAAAAAAACGACGCATCATGGAGGAATTATCAGTACGGTGCGGAAATCGGTAGATGTGATGAACATGTGCAGACAAACAAATGATTACAATTTCAGAAAAATTGTATGATTTATTCAAGAGAAAGAACTTCATAAACTGAGCAAGACAGTAGCGCATTGGTCCATCTCTGGCCATTTTGCAAGCAGTTATTCGGCTTGGCATTTATTGACAGGGGTGTTGGATGTTTTGCTGAGGGATTTCGTGCCAAATTCTTCCAATGTGCGCGGTAGATCGTCAAAATCCCGGACTTGTTGGAGAGCCCTGCCCATAATGATCCAAACGTAGTCAACTGGAGAGAGACCCGGAGATCTTGCTGGCCGAGAGAAGGTTTGGCAAGCGCGAAGACAAGCAGTAGAAATTCTCGCCATGTGCAAGCTTGCATTATCTTGCTGGAACGTAAACCCAGGATGAAGGGCAACAAAACGGAGCGTAGAGCATCGTCAGCGTACCGATGTGCTGTAAGGGCGCCGCAGATGACAACCAAAGAGATGCTGCTATGAAATGAAGTGGCGTCGCAGACCATCACTTTTGGTTGTTGGGCTGTCTGGTGAGTGACAGTGAGTTCGGTATCCCACTGCTGTCCAGGGCGTCTCCAGTACATCTTCGCCGCTTATTGGGCCTCAGTTCGAAGCGTGAAGACAGTTCTACTCCAGTCAATGGGATTCCTTGCCGATTGTGCCCGACACCGCTGCAAACGGGCTCGTTGGTGTACACAGGTCAATAGTAGTCGGTGCAAGGGGCGCCGTGAGCTCAGCCCCCTTTCTGTGAGCCGCCTAGTAATGGTCCTTGTGACCACTGAAGCACCAGTTGCACATCGGGTCGTTGATAATGACAAGTCCGGCGCTCTGAGTGCCTCTCTGACGATTGTTCAGGCCTCACGCGCTGTCGCCTCTCTAGGTTCATCGCTACTTTTTTGACGCTGTGTTCGGCCATGGTTCTTCCATTCCTGCCAACATCCTCGAATACGAATAGTGACATTCCTCCTGTTCAAATCTCCCACGATACGGCGATTTCTCTAACCGGCTGCTTTGACCTTAACTACGTGTCCTCTCAAATGCTGACATCTGCGCTTATTGTTTCCGCTCCTGTCTGCGAGGCATAATTACTGTCTAATTAAGCACACAGAATGAAATTCGCCAAGACTTTATGCCCTAGTATCGACATGTACCCTGCTTACTATCCTTGCTAACTGCGTGATGAAATTGCGGTGCAGCGTCACACATTCATACATCAGTTGCCAAAGTTTACAATTTTGCTTGTCGGTCGATACCTGTATGAATATAAATTTGTGACGAATTGGCATAACACCTTTGAGGTGCGTCGTTTTCTATTTGTCTTACAATGTGTGTTCGAATGGCAGATCCATGACACTACGCAACACGTTGCGTAATTTTCATTGTTCCTGAATCACTTTTCTGAGTTGATTTCAGATTTTTAATTAGTGTTTCTCTATCATTTACAGTTTTTTCAGAAATCATGTAAACTCAATTTTCATTTAACCCTAAGTTCCACAGAGAGAAGGTTTATTGCAAGTAAGGCAAATTTTATTTTAGTAAGATGGTGTAGCTGGGCACACTCGTCACATCCTTCTGACTATTAGGCGAGAAACTTTATAGCTCATTTTTGACATGTTTAGTGTTGTGAGGTGATATTAGTGCTGCTAAATGCAGTTTTGCAGTTTATTAGAAATGAGTTCCCGCAAGTGTTTGAATAATCGAAGCGTATTCTGTTATGTTTGTGGTCGCTACGTATCTGATAAGCAAACACAGAACATCAATAATTTCGTGAAAAAATCTACTGCACATAGTTTGACATAAGGCTTTGTTACCAAGACAAGAGCTGTGCACCACACAAGGTATTCTGTACATTCAATACACCATATGGAGAGGTGCGAAAACCTTAAACCTGTATTGAAATGTGTAAATCATGAAAAAATCCGTGGGCGGTATGTGGGGATTTGAGAGTAGTTGACATGTTACTTGGTCAACAATCCGGCTACACAAAAATGCCGTCTTCCATTTGTGAGTAGGTCAACGAGCCAAAGCAAGCACTGGAAGGTAACTAATTGGCCCGAAAGGGAAACTCTCCAACCTAATTTTCAGACTATTTTAAATGAACCAATTCTTCAGCAAAGCAAGATACTATTACATCCACAGTTTTAATTGAACAGTTCACTAAAGCATTTTCAAAAGATGATGACTGGTTCCTCTAATTGGTAACAAAATATCCAAAAGTACTTCATGAGAAACTTAACGAAGGGGCCTTTGTGGGACCGCATATCAGGATGTTAATGGTTAAAACTATGTTGCAGAGCTTCATGAAATTAACGTGTAACATGAGTGTGAAGCTCCGTTTTCTACATCCACATATTGATTTTTTCCTGTCAATCTTGGCAATCTAAGAGAAGGAGAATAGTTCCACCAGGACATCAACGTTATGGGAAAGAGATACCACGGAAGGTGGAATCCAAACGTTATGGCTGACTACTGTTTTATGATAAAGAGAGATGGCACTGGTGAATAAAGAGAGTTAAGGAAGAGAACTTTCGCCCCATGTCAGAAAGAACTTGACGCAGTGCAATCACTATGAGGAAATTAAATTATCGCGCATGTAATGTGTTTTTGTAATAATTATTATCATTTTAAGTGAACTTAAACGACTGCCTACTAAAATGAAGTGTGTAGTGATTCTATGCAAGATTACAAATTAATAATTTATCTTTATGGCAATTAAGAAAGTTCCCTGTAGAAGAAAAAAATAATTTCAGACGTGATTTGAACAAATATCTGACTGAATGCGGAAAAATTAAAGTAATATTAGAACCGAGCATGAAACACTTTTTAAATATCATCTTAAGGTCGTAAAACACCTTTTCAAAAGTTTTAATAGACTATGCATCATAGTGCAATGGATAAAACTGTTGTATAGGAGACAAGTTCTGTCGTCTCATAAGACCCGCGTCTAACATATTTTAAAACATTAAGTGCATTCTCAGACCTCAGTCTCGGGTTCCTTGGGTATGGCATCCATGTGAGTATTCCGTGAGATTATAGGCCCACATATCTTACATGCATTTGATAAACATCCGAGTTGTGAAAATATATTTCATTTAGAGGCGCTACGTCCGCTGTGTCTATATTTAAAATACACATATCAAAAAAAGTTTCGAATCATCTCGATTCCGAGCGTTCCGGAGCCTGTATAGAAAATTGGAATAGAGATGAAAACCACATATTGCATGTTGTACCACCATACAGCGAGTCCTTCAGAGGTGGTGGTCCAGATTGCTGTACACACCGGTACCTCTACAGCCAGCAGCACGTCCTCTTGCATTGATGCATGCCTATATTCGTCGTGGCACACTATCCACCAGTTCATCACGGCACTGTTGGTCCAGATTGTCCCACTCCTCAACGGCGATTCGGGGTAAATCCCTCGGAGTGGTTGGTGGATCACGTCGTCCATAAACAGCCCATTTCAATCCATCCCAGGCATGTTTGATAGGGTACATGTCTGGAGAACATGCTGAAAACTCTAGTCGAGCGATGTCGCTATCCTGAAGGAAGTGATTCACAAAATGTGCACGATGAGAGTGCGAATTGTCGTCCATAAAGACGAGTGCCTCCCCAATATGCTGCCGATAAGATTACACTATCGGTCGGAGGATGGCATTCACGTGTCGTACAGCCGTTACGGTGCCTTCCATGACCAACAGTAACGTACGTCGGCCCAACATAATGCCACCCCAAAACAGCTGGGAACTTCCACCTTGCTGCAATCACTGGACAGTGTGTCTGAGGAGTTTATCCTGACCTGGTTGCCACCAAATGAAGGCAGATGCGACACTCATCGGTGAAGAGAACCGCGCTGCATGGTGTCGTGGCTGCAAAGATGGATCTCGCAATGGATGTCGGGAGTGAAGGTGCGCATCATGCAGCCTATTGTGCACAGTTTGAGTCGTAACACGACGTCCTGTGGCTGTACGAAAAGCATTATTCAAGATGGTGGCGTTGCTGTTAGGGTTCCTCCGAGCGATAGTCCGTAGGTAGCGGTCATCCACTGCAGTAGCAGCCCTTGGGCGGCCTGAGTGAGGCATGTCATCGACAGTTCCTGTCTCTCTGTATCTCCTCCATATCCAAACAACATCGCTTTGGTTCACTCCGTGACGCCTGGACACTTCCCTTGTTGAGAGCCCTTCCTGGCACAAAGTAACAACACGGACGCGATCGGACCGCGGTGTAGACCTTCTAGACGTGGTTGAACTAAAGAAAACACGAGCCGTGTACCTCCTTGCTGGTGGAATGACTGGAACTGATCAGCTGTCGGATCCCCTCTGTCTAATAGCCGCTGCTTATGGATGGCTGTTTACATCTTTGGGCGGGTTTAGTGACATCTCTGAACAGTCAGAGGAACTGCGTATGTGATAGAATATCCACAGTCAACGTTTATCTTCAGAAGTTTTGGGAACCGGGATGATGAAAACTTTTTTTGATGTGTGTATGTGGTACGATGTCCACTCAGTTTTATAACAACTGAGTAACTGATACATAATCCACCGAAATGTCGAACAAATTACATCAGGCTATTTTTCCGTACTAAAATAGAATATTCTCCAATTTTCTTCGAGTGCTGTTTTTTTTTTTTTTTTTTTTTTTTTTTTTTTTTTTTTTTTTTTTTTTTTACTTACCGAGCGAAGTGTACCAATGGTTAGTGTGCTACTTAGCGCAAACAATTGGTTAACTTAATATATGCCCCGCAGATCTTGGTTATGTTTTCATTAGAATAACATTTTCATCTTTCACTTTTGACGCAGGCCCCCGATGCACTTGTTTGCAGTTTAGATAGCAGACCACATATACAATGAGGTGACAAGTCGTGGGGCAGCGTAAATATACAGATCGTTGTAGTATCGCGTACACGTGGTATAACAAAGCGATGCTTTGGCGGGGCTGTCATTTGTAGTCACTGATTCATATTAAAAGGACGTGATTATGCCCACACGACAGAACTTAACAGACTTAGAACGCGGAATGGTAGTTGGAGCTAGACGAATGGGGCTATCCTATTTCGAAAATCGTTAGGGAATTCAATATTCCGAGATCCACAGTGTCAAGAGTGTGCCGCGAATACTAAATTTCAGGCATTACCTCTCACCACGGACAACCCAGTGACCGACTGCCCTCACTTAACGACAGAGAGCAGTATCGTTTACGTCGAGTTGTCCGTGCAAACAGGCAAGCAGCACTGCGTGAAACGACAGAAATCAATGTAGGAAGTACGAGGAACGTATCCGTTAGGACAGGGCGGCGAAATTTGGGCTAAGACATAGACTATCGGTGCCTTTGCTAACAACACGAAATCGCCTGCAGCGTCTCTCCTGGCTTGTGACTATATCGGTTGGACTTTAGACGATTGGAAAACCGTTCAAAAATGGTTCAAATGGCTCTGAGCACCATGGGTCTTAACATCGGAGGTCATCAGTCCCCTAGAACTCAGAACTACTTAAACCTAACTAACCTAAGGACATCACACACATCCATGCCCCAGGCAGGATTCGAACCTGCGACCGCAGCAGTCGCGCGGTTCCGGACTGAAGCGCCTAGAACCGCTCGGCCACCGCGGCCGGCGGAAAACCGTGGCATGGTCGGATGAGTCCCGATTTCAGCTGGTAAGAGCTGATGGTAGGGTTTGATAGTGGTGCAGACACTACGAAGCCATGGACCCAAGTTGTCAACAGGGCACTGTGCGAGCTGGTGGTGGCTCCATAATGGTGTGGGCTATATTTATGTGGAATGGTTCGGGTCCTCTGGTCCAACTGAACCGATCATTGAATGGGAATGGTTATACACGGCTACATGAAGACCATTTTCAGCTATTGAGGAACTTCATGTTCCCAAACATCGATGGACGTTTTATGGATGACAATGCACCGCGTCACCAGGTCACAACTTTTCGAGACTGGTTTGAAGGAAATTTTGGACATTTCGAGAGAATGAACTGGCAATCTAAATTTCGCGACATGAATCCCATCGATCATTTACGGGACGTAATCGGGAGGCCAGTTCGTGCACAAAATCATGCACCGGCAACACTTCTGCAATTACGGACGGCTATAGAGGCAGCATGGCTCAATATTTCTACAGGGGACTTCTATCGACTTGTTGAGGCCATGCTGAGTGCTGCAATAAGGAGGGCGAAAGGAGATCCAACACAATATTAGGAGGTGTCCTACAACTTGTCACGTCAGTATATGGAAAGTTTGTTTGTATGGCTCCACAGTATCGTACATTGCGAACGTATAATAAACAACATTTGTTTATGGAAAAAGGCATAATGAAAGTGTTTAACTGACTTTAGATTCGTTGATGTTATTTGTGACTAGTTGGCGATGGTTGCCCGATTACTGTTCTGCTATTTCCTGGAAATTGGTTGCAGTGGTGGCCGGATATGTCTTGTGAAATCAGCTGAGTGGTCAAAAGTCCCGGAAAGGATTCTTCCACAAGAATATGTATCGTATGTGATGCCCGAAAGTTATGAGGAGATGCTGCGTATCATACGCGTGCAGACACAGTATCTGAACAGTCTGTTACTGAGTGGTGAGCAGTGATATGGTATCATGTCGTGAGTTAACCGACTTTGAACGTGGGATGGTACTCGTTGCCAGGCGATTATGCAGATCATGTACCAATTCCGATTGCTGAGGTCAACAGAATCTATGATGGATCTTCAATATCGCAGATAGAATTATTCCACGCGGGTAAACAACTGCACCCCTTGTATGTAATGAACGAACGCCCCGTCCAGTCATAACGAGTGAGCAGTGGTATACTGCAAATTAGATCGCTGTCAGTTTGGGCCATCCGAAATCAATTTTGTTACACATTTGCTTTCCAAATTGGTTACAAAACCTGTGGGCAAACAAGCAGAAGGCTTTTCCCTGACAGAAACAGAAAATGGCGCAGGGTCGACATGACGCGATGATAAAGCGTTTTGGCACACGCTGAATCATAGTTGATGCAGCTAGTTTGGGGGCCAAACCGTAGCACTGGTGACCTGTATTACATCATGCCTTGGTCTGGCACTGCGCCGCTTCCGTGGTCTACGCGATCAGAAATGATGTCCTGTCACAACAGAATATGGTTGAGCAGCCACAATTACCGCCCGCTCCGCCCATGCAGTATCTGTCATCATCGGCAGAGAAATGAGAAGTACTCGACGCGACTTGTCACCTGATAACGGTCATGCAGCCTCAACTGCTACTAGATGCAACCTTTGTTGACTGCAGGTCTATGGACTACGCCTTGTCTTGATCTACATCTACATCTGTATTCTGCAAACCATTGTGACCTTACTGTGCAAACCACTGTGACGTGTATGTCAGAAGGTACGTCCCATTGTGCTAGTTATTAGGGTTTCTTTCCGTTTCATTCACGCATGGAGCATGGGAAGAATGATTCTTTAAATGTCTCTGAGCATGCTGTACTTAATCTAACCTTGTCCTCATGATACGTATAGGGTTATTGTATACTGCTAGAGTCATCATTTAAAGCCGGCACTTGAAACTTTGTAAGTAGGTTTTCTCTGGAGTGTCTATGTCTGTCTTCAAGAAACTGTCAGTTCAGTTTCTTCAGCTTCTCTGTGACTCCCACGCTTCAAACAAACCTGTGACAGTTCGTGCTGCCGTGCTCTGTAGACGTTCAATATCCGCTTTTAGTCCTGTAAATGGATAAAATCAAAACGAAATTTTTTTATCCGATAGTCTTTATCCGTTGTCATGATACGATGGTTGAAGCTCGAGCTCGTAAAATTCATTCTTATATGAACTAAATGCGCGAAAACAAATAAATGAAAAAGGCGTGCATGCGATAAAACTGAAAACTCCCTTTCAGAAATCTATCTTCGTTCTGATTCTATGTACGAAAAACACGTTTTGTGTGAGTTTATTTCTTTCACCCGCCATTCTGTGTTTCAAATTTGTACGAATCGATTCAAATTTTGTAAGAAGGTGGACAAATACATGTAATTAATAGTCATCCTGTTGCTTTGTGAAAGATTTATCTATTGCTACGACATAGCGGTCTAAAGTTGCACATAAATTGCACGTAAAATCCGTTTTATACGACTCGCACGTGCAGAGACGGTTTAAAATGATACAGACGATGATAAAAAAATATTTTTACTGTAATTATAAGAAGCATTTCCAAAAATCTTTCATCGCTCGGGTTTTACGTGTGATAAATCTTGCGTTCGCCCATGAAACTGTGTTTCATGGAAATGCGTTGCATTTTAAATGTTAAATTTGGATGTAATTAGAAAAAAACTGGTTATTTCAATTGTTTATCGTTTCGTTGTTTATGCGTGAAAGATTTTATTCACAAGTGGCTTAAAATCGCCGAAAAATCTTTTAACGTGTAACTAAAGCAATGCATGTAACAAACCTGAATTTGCCCATCCCTGTACAAAATGATACACTGTTGGATCGAGCACTTAAACGGCTAATGTCAAAATTATGATAGAGTGAAACTTGGGAACCAGAATGAAAAATGATCCTATCTTAGTACAGAAAAGGCGAATAGCCAGCCGTTGTGACCGAGCGGTTGTAGGCACTTCAGTCCGGAACCGCGCTGCTGCTACGATCGCAGATTCGAATCCTGCCTCGGGCATGGATGTGTGTGATGTCCTTAGGTTAGTTAGGCGTAAGTAGTTCTAAGTCTAGGGGACTGATAACCTCAGATGTTAAGTCCCATAGTGATTAGAGCCATTTGAACCATTTCTGAAAAGACGAATATGTCGTGGGCAGAGCTTAAGGACGTAAAAGAAGGAAACTAGCTTTTCAACTTATCTACCAGCTTCGAAGGCATTTAAATCAAAAGACATTAACATTTTTGCGCTTTTTTATTTGTTAATATTAGTACCCACGTCATGTAATATAATGCATCATGTGAACTGAAGTAACATGATATACACTCCTGGAAATTGAAATAAGAACACCGTGAATTCATTGTCCCAGGAAGGGGAAACTTTATTGACACATTCCTGGGGTCAGATACATCACATGATCACACTGACAGAACCACAGGCACATAGACACAGGCAACAGAGCATGCACAATGTCGGCACTAGTATAGTGTATATCCACCTTTCGCAGCAATGCAGGCTGCTATTCTCCCATGGAGACGATCGTAGAGATGCTGGATGTAGTCCTGTGGAACGGCTTGCCATGCCATTTCCACCTGGCGCCTCAGTTGGACCAGCGTTCGTGCTGGACGTGCAGACCGCGTGAGACGACGCTTCATCCAGTCCCAAACATGCTCAATGGGGGCAGATCCGGAGATCTTGCTGGCCAGGGTAGTTGACTTACACCTTCTAGAGCACGTTGGGTGGCACGGGGTACATGCGGACGTGCATTGTCCTGTTGGAACAGCAAGTTCCCTTGCCGGTCTAGGAATGGTAGAACGATGGGTTCGATGACGGTTTGGATGTACCGTGCACTATTCAGTGTCCCCTCGACGATCACCAGTGGTGTACGGCCAGTGTAGGAGATCGCTCCCCACACCATGATGCCGGGTGTTGGCCCTGTGTGCCTCGGTCGTATGCAGTCCTGATTGTGGCGCTCACCTGCACGGCGCCAAACACGCATACGACCATCATTGGCACCAAGGCAGAAGCGACTCTCATCGCTGAAGACGTCACGTCTCCATTCGTCCCTCCATTCACGCCTGTCGCGACACCACTGGAGGCGGGCTGCACGATGTTGGGGCGTGAGCGGAAGACGGCCTAACGGTGTGCGGGACCGTAGCCCAGCTTCATGGAGACGGTTGCGAATGGTCCTTGCCGATACCCCAGGAGCAACAGTGTCCCTAATTTGCTGGGAAGTGGCGGTGCGGTCCCCTACGGCACTGCGTAGGATCCTACGGTCTTGGCGTGCATCCGTGCGTCGCTGCGGTCCGGTCCCAGGTCGACGGGCACGTGCACCTTCCGCCGACCACTGGCGACAACATCGATGTACTGTGGAGACCTCACGCCCCACGTGTTGAGCATTTCGGCGGTACGTCCACCCGGCCTCCCGCATGCCCACTATACGCCCTCGCTCAAAGTCCGTCAACTGCACATACGGTTCACGTCCACGCTGTCGCGGCATGCTACCAGTGTTAAAGACTGCGATGGAGCTCCGTATGCCACGGCAAACTGGCTGACACTGACGGCGGCGGTGCACAAATGCTGCGCAGCTAGCGCCATTCGACGGCCAACACCGCGGTTCCTGGTGTGTCCGCTGTGCCGTGCGTGTGATCATTGCTTGTACAGCCCTCTCGCAGTGTCCGGAGCAAGTATGGTGGGTCTGACACACCGGTGTCAATGTGTTCTTTTTTCCATTTCCAGGAGTATATAATGCCATGTCGTATAAGATGACACATGCCATCATGTCATCCAGCATAGCATTGATCGTGTCGTGCAATATGACAAAACTTGTCATTCAAGTTTAGGATGGATTCATCCCCACTCTGGGATGCTTCGTATTACAGTTGCACCCCCACCCTGGGATACCTCCTGTTGTAGGTACGTCTCACTCCCAAGAATCGCACAGATTTGTGTCTGTTTTTACACTCCTCACCGTACATGGCACAGGGGTGAGTTTGGGCGAGAAGTGGTCCCCAGGGAAAAAAATCACACCCACCCAGATATAAAAAATAAAATCTCAGCGTTCCCCTAAAGACGAATCCATCCCCAGAAATTTTATCCCCCAAGAAAAACTTGTTTAGCTATTACATGTATGCTTTTGAGCCATGTGATATTGTATATTATTTGCTATGGCTGGGGAAGTTTCTGGATTTTGGGCAGAGCGTCAGGGACTTTAGCCTACAAATTGCAAGAGGCAGGTGTGTCAACATCTTTCAGCTAAGAGAGCTCTCTGCGCTGGGTAAGTGGGGTTAACTCGCGTCAGGCGGCTGAATTTTCACAGCCTTTTCGCTGAACACTTCTCACTCGTTGAAAACAGTAACCTCAAGGTCGTGTGGTTGACATTCTTCTTGCGTATTGCTTCCCAGAACGTTACTGCTGAACCCTATTTCCTTACCATTCAGGTATGTGCTATACGCGCTTTTAGTCTCATAGCAATATAAATTAATAAAATCTGCTGATGACAATCGCAGAGGTCACTTTACCAAAATCCCCTTGAAACTTAACTCATTGATGGGTTGGGACGTTCAAAAAAATTTTATTAGTCTGTATTACGCGACAGCCAAAAATACTGAAGAAGCAGCCGCTCGGACTGGCCGCGCGGTTAGAGGCGTCGTGTCACGGATTGGGTGGCCCCTCCCATAGGAGGTTCGAGTCTTTCCTCGGGCATGGGTGTGCGTGTGTGTTGTTCTTAGCATAAGTTAGTTTAAGCAGCGTGTAAGTCTAGGGACCGATGACCTCAGCAGTTTGGTCCCTTAGGAATTCACATACTTTTCTTTTTTTTTTCTTTTTTTTTACGAAGTAGTTGTCAACCGTCAAAAACAAGTTATATACTGTATATAAAGACGAGCCTCGTCTGTCACAGTAGACAGAAACTTTTCACCTAAAGTGTGATGATTTTCACGTATTTAACTGTGCAAGAAGATACCACGTGACGTCACTAAATGGCGTTACGCTCGTACCGTGAGAATGACCCCTTCGCCACTCGCTCCCCGGCCCCTAAACCCCAACTACAAGGGGCTACACTACAATAAAGAGCTACTTATGAACCACATATTACTACCTGTAGGAAACATCTTCTGCCAAGTATATGAATGTCACTACTTAGTGCCTAGTTTGCAGTTACTGGAAGGCAAGTTTGTTCTCTTGGGCCCAGAACATTAACGAACAAATAAATAAATTAATGAAACAAATGCTACACTATGACAGCAGCTGTCACAAACTAACGCCCACCTGCCGGGCCCAGGAGTCATGCTTCGTCAATGTATGGGGTGTTACGAGTATAAGTACAGATATTGCTATTGGTGACTGAGGAAGGTGTACTGGCCAAAATTGCATCAAAACTAATGTCATTTGCAGTTTAATAATTATAACTATTACAAGTTGTATATTTTTAGTTTGGTTAGTACCTCCAAGTACATGTGACAAGAGCAAGCCACTAAGGCTCATTTTCCCCTGGGCAGTAGGTATGGTGCTGAAGTGTGGATGTGTGGATGCCCAACAGCTAGTCCATACTGACAGGTGCACACCACGTTGGGGTGTAGTTATGACCATGCAGAAAACATCAGGTAGTAAATTGTGTGATGTGTTTGCTAGACGGCTGTTCGATGCAGAGAAAAAACAACGAACACACTGATGTGTGTACCACATATAAAAATATCTGCACTTTCACGTGTTACAGCCTATACACAGCACGCTTCCTTGAAAAATAAAATGCACAACTCTTCTTTTTTTGCCTCTCAGGATTCCTGTTCCTTCAGAGCCAAAACCGACGGTGGAGTGAACGCCCTGCTACCACGCTGCGGCCAGTCGCCCGCGGCTCCTCGGCCGTGTTTACGTCTGGCGACCGGTTTCTCCCGCTGACCGCCTCCCGCCGCAGCCCAGATGACACGTAACTGGGCTAGGCTGGGCTGCCTCCGCAGGCAGCAGCTTCACTCATCTCGGCCTCTGCCTTACGTGGCACGGTCGGCTTGACTTCCTCTGGGCACTGAGAACGGAATTA
This sequence comes from Schistocerca americana, assembly GCF_021461395.2. Classification (NCBI taxonomy): domain Eukaryota; kingdom Metazoa; phylum Arthropoda; class Insecta; order Orthoptera; family Acrididae; genus Schistocerca; species Schistocerca americana. The sequence goes on from NC_060119.1 coordinate 482,860,038, forward strand.
CCGTCCACAGCACAAGACTTATAGATGATGCTCTCCTTACAGCGTTTGGTGAAAATTAGTTACGCAGAATATACTGTTAAAATTTGCAAGAATTCTAAAGAAGTTTGAACTTAATAGCAGGTAAAGCAAAGTTATGTTAGTAAGCAAATCAAAGATATGAACGTCATCAGAGATCGGCTCACTCTGTGGCTTGCTTGGTACGTCATTTTGGATTACGTTTTCTTCACAAACCATTTAGAAGGTGTTGCATACTAATAAATTCCTGACCTCTCTGTTCTATCTCACGGATCAAAACATATTTATCAGCAGCTGACAATCATTTATTTTGTTTTTTAAGCTGGTCAGATTAGAGTCTTCAGACCCTCTCTTGCTCTGAACCAGGGCTTTGCAGTTACAACGCTTTTCGTGTCACAGTTTTAATCTACATCTACATCTACATTTATACTCCGCAAGCCACCCAACGGTGTGTGGCGGAGGGCACTTTACGTGCCACTGTCATTACCTCCCTTTCCTGTTCCAGTCGCGTATGGTTCGCGGGAAGAACGACTGCCGGAAAGCCTCCTTGCGCGCTCGAATCTCTCTAATTTTACATTTGTGATCTCCTCGGGAGGTATAAGCAGGGGGAAGCAATATATTCGATACCTCATCCAGAAACGCACCCTCTCGAAACCTGGACAGCAAGCTACACCGCGATGCAGAGCGCCTCTCTTGCAGAGTCTGTGTGACGAAACGCGCCGCTATTCTTTGGATCTTCTCTATCTCCCCTGTCAACCCGACCTGGTACGGATTCCACACTGACAAGCAATACTGAAGTATAGGTCGAACGAGTGTTTTGTAAGCCACCTCGTTTGTTAATGGACTACATTTTCTAAGGACTCTCCCAATGAATCTCAACCTGGCACCCGCCTTACCAACAATTAATTTTATATGATCATTCCACTTCAAATCGTTCCGCACGCATACTCCCAGATATTTTACAGAAGTAACTGCTACCAGTGTTTGTTCCGCTATCATATAATCATACAATAAAGGATCCTTCTTTCTATGTATTCGCAATACATTACATTTGTCTATGTTAAGGGTCAGTTGCCACTCCCTGCACCAAGTGCCTATCCGCTGCAGATCTTCCTGCATTTCGCTACAATTTTCTAATGCTGCAACTTCTCTGTATACTACAGCATCATCCGCGAAAAGCCGCATGGAACTTCCGACACTATCTACTAGGTGATTTATACATATTGTGAAAAGCAATGGTCCCATAACACTTCCCTGTGGCACGCCAGAGGTTACTTTAACGTCTGTAGACGTCTCTCCATTGAGAACAACATGCTGTGTTCTGTTTGCTAAAAACTCTTCAATCCAGCCACACAGCTGGTCTGGTATTCCGTAGGCTCTTACTTTGTACTTTGAAGCGTACTAACGAAACGATAATAATTTGAAAGAAGACTTGAATTTATCTAATGCCATTTGGAGTACTGTCTAAGAACTAATAGCAATAATACTAGGGATACTAACACTCCTGCAGTAATAATGATAATAGTAGTGACAGTAGGATATATAAAATGTGTTTGCCTAAACAGAAGTGAAATTTTTGAGGAAGAATGAGATCTGAGGACAGAAATTAAGATACACTGATGTTTTTAGGAAATACGGACAATTTTGATGGGAATGAAGGGTACTTGCTTGTAATGGGATAAGTAGTGTGTATGGAAAAATTCCAGACAATTCTGCTGTTCTAATAAATATGCCATAACTGTCTATTGGAATTGGAGACGTTATGTAGTGCTCTGATGTAGTTAGACAGATCATTCTAGAGTCGGGTTCCTGCTTGTAAACGGAATTAGAGAAGGTGGTTGAGTGATGGAGTCGGAAAGAGAGGACTTTACTCTGATGAGAACGAGTGTTTGCGCTGCGTTCTTCGGAGAAGAGTATCGAGATTGAGGAGGGATAGGACAGACTACGTAAGTTCATAAGACGGTAAAGAAGACGGAGTGAGTGGAAATCTCTGCTCTTGCCTGCACATAGCCAGGGTGACTGGGCATAAGATGGCAAAATATGATGAAAAAGTCTAACCAGACAGATCTCAAGCTTTTAGTACCATTTTCAAGCGCCGTGAGTTTTCGCGAGAAAGACTTTGAACGATAACAACGCTATAAGCAAAAATTTGAACTACAAGCGTATGTACAAGTTTCTTTCTTTAGGTGAAGAAGATAGCACACTCTTTATATTTTTGTAAGGCGTGGTGCTGACGCTTTCATGCAAATTGTAGCTACGTTCTCAGTTCAGTTACTGTTATCACCTATTATTACTCTTAGACTCTTTACTGAGGAGAGAAATTCATGTTAGTCCGATTTAGGAGTAAATATGGCAGGGATTTACGAAATTTCTGACCAGTGATCCTAGAATGACCAGTCAGGATCGCATGAACTTTAACCTGACATTCTACGACCATTTTGATAATGCACGCAGCACAGCACTGAAATCTTCGACAGCTGTCCTCAATTTGATTGCTTTTGCATTTACGTATAATTATAGCTCAGCAGCAAATATGTGGTGTTTACAGTGAGACGGAACTGATGACACGCCATTGATGCACAATGAGAACAGTATAAGGCCTAAAATGAAACCCTGGGAGGCGGCTGATATTACCTGTCTAGCTTTAAGTTCCACTGTGAAAAATGGCCGTCAGCGACGTACCGAACATCAGATGTCCATTGCATGCAGTTGACTCCGCAATTTCCACTCAGAAACTAAATGAGATGGACCTGCAGCAATTCTTGTCGGGTTTGGAATGGACTGGCATAGACAAGGTGTGACAATGCTCTCCGGCCCCTGTCTGTTAGACTCTTTTTACAACCACTGTTCGTAAGCCGTGTTCTACGCCTGCGAATTGTACGCCATTCCTCGGATAATCGTCGGAAATTCGCGTTGACGTGCCAAAAAACCGGGCAACTTTGTTCATGGAGTCGTCGTGAACACGTCCAAACACGTCTGCAATTTTGTTGTGTCTCCACTCCCACCCAGCTGATTTAGTACAACCGACTAGCACACAGACGCCATTTCAGTGCGTTCACTTACGGTAGCGATGGAGGGTGAAACGTCACATGATCACCTGGTACCAGCTCTACACCACTACACAGCTCCAAGGAGAGGAGTGTGTTCTTTTAAGGTGCGACTGATATTTCATTGGGTGAGCTTACATAATTACAACAAAGAAATAGTATCCGCACATGGAGAAACTGAATCATATATAATATAAACATTCCTACTTAAGCAAAGGGTGATTCTACACATGTTATGTTACGAAAACAGGTAGTTTCACAAATCGCTGAGATCCGAGATGTTTGTTTACAGCCCACGTTAATCTTAGCATAAGCTATGAGGAGAAAGTGCCGTTCGCAGTCTAATTATCTAATTGGGGCAGCAGGCGCTTCAACTGCTGGCATAACTCTTATGTCCCTCGATCATTGAAACACGGTTCATCGTTTCTCGTTAGCACCTAAAAATCTGCGTCTACATCCATAACCCGCAAACCGCCTTACAGTGTGTGGCGGAGGGTACTTTGGTACTTACCTCCTTTCCTATTCCAGTCGCAAATGGTTCACGGGAAGAACGATTGGCGGTATGAAACCTTGAGGTGTCGACTCTCTCTAATCTTATGTTCATGGTCCCTTCGCAAGATATACGTAGGAGGAAGCAATATATTTGTTGACTCTTCTAGATACTTAAGCTCTCGGAACTTTAACAATTAACCACACCGTGGTGCAGAGCGCCTCTCCTGCAGTGTCTGCCGCTGGAGTTGTTCGGTGGTGGTCTCCGTGATGCTTTTGTGCCTACGAAATGAGTCTCTAACGAAACGTGTCGCTCTTCTTTAGATCTTCTCTATTTCCTCTAATAGTCCATCTGGTACAGATACCACACGGAAGAGCAGTATTACAGTATTGGACGAATGAACGCTTTTTAAGCCGGTTCCTTTCACGATGGACTAAATTTCCTGAGGATTCTTCCAATGAATCCATCTGGCATCTGCCTAACTCGATAATAATTTTATGTGGTCGTTACATTTCAAATCGCTCCACGCGCATACTCCGAGGTATTTTACGGCAGTAGCTGTTTCCAGCGATTGTTCTGCAATTCTTCAATCGTACAATGAAGGGTCTTTATGTTTACGCAATACATTAAATATTAAATTCGTTAATGTTCCGGCGTGAGGTCAAGCGCCGGCACCCAGACGGGAACGTTAGAGCAGAGAGGGCTGTGAGACGATGTCAGCCAATTGTGCGGCCCATTTGGCCTAGCTCCACAGCAGCGAGATCAAGAATACCATCAAGACTGGTCATTTCGCCTATGCAATGCAGCATTCTATATACCGAAGAGATTTCTTATTTTGTCTGTCGCCCTTTGCCTGCGACGCATCATTATAAATATTCAAAATCAAGTATTGTCATTTATTTTCTGTAAATACGACTTGCTTGAACTGTTGTCTAGCGATCCGAGAATGGAGGTTTCCTAGGCACCCCACATTTAACGAGTAGGCAGTATAAAACAGCTCATGCTGAGGGTCAGCTGCTATCCCCTGCATCAAGAGTCGATCTTCTGCAGCTCTTTCTGCATTTCGCTACAATTTTCTACCGTCGTGACTTCTCTGTATACAACAACATCGTCCGTAAAAAGTTTATGGAACTTACGATGTTATCTACTATTTCACTGATACATATCGTGAAAAGAATGGCACTACGACACTCTCCTGGGGCATGCTCGATGTTACTTTTACGTCTGAAAAGGGCGTTTGCTTCCGAGACGTTTCACGCCAATGGAGCATAAAACGTGGTTCATCTGAAAAGGCCACCTGTCGCCACTCAGTGGACTTCCAGCCTTCGTCGCCAATGAACAGCAATCAGCAATGGTGCATGAATCAGGTGCGTGCTGCGGGGGCCCTTAGGCAGCAACGTTCGCTGAACGGTGGTTGAGCAGACACTGTTGCTACTCCCTTGGTTCATATGGGCGGTCAGCTGCTGAACAGTTTCACATCTATTCGCCCGTACACATCTTGGCAGCAGCCGTTCACCTCTCTCAACTATGTACCGTTGTGTACCCCATTTACCTTGGCGCCTGTCTTGAATAGCGCCATTTTGCAATCCACGGCCCGGTATACTTTAGCCCCCCTAGTACCACTGGGGTCAACATGACCTCATAAGCACATTGGAAATATGTATCTCTCTTCTTTTCGAAACTGTTGTTGTTGTCGTCTTCAGTCCTGAGACTGGTTTGATGCAGCTCTCCATGCTACTCTATCTCCCAGTACCTACTGCAACCTACATCCTTCTTAATCTGCTTGGTGTATTCATCTCTTGGTCTCCCTCTACGATTTTTACCCTCCACGCTGCCCTCCAATACTAAATTGGTGATCCCTTCATGCCTCAGAACATGTCCTACCAATCGATCCCTTCTTCTAGTCAAGTTGTGCCACAAACTTCTCTTCTCCCCAATCCTATTCAATATCTCCTCATTAGTTATGTGATCTATCCATCTAATCTTCAGCATTCTTCTGTAGCACCACATTTCGAAAGCTTCTACTCTCTTCTCGTCTAAACTATTTATCGTCCATGTTTCACTTCCATACATGGCTACACTCCATACAAATACTTTCAGAAACGACTTCCTGACACTTAAATCTATACTCAATGTTAACAAATTTCTCTTCTTCAGAAATGCTTGCCTTGCCATTGCCAGTCTACATTTTATATCCTCTCTGCTTCGACCATAATCAGTTATTTTGCTCCCCAAATAGCAAAACTCATCTACTACTTTAAGTGTCTCATTTCCTAATCTAATACCCTCAGTATCACCCGACTTAATTCGACTACATTTCATTATCCTCGTTTTGCTTTTGTTGATGTTCATCTTATATCCTCCTTTCAAGACACTATCCATTCCGTTCAACTGCTCTTCCAAGTCCTTTTCTGTCTCTGACAGAATTACAATGTCATCGGTGAACCTCAAAGTTTTTATTTCTTCTCCATGGATTTTAATACCTCCTCCGAATTATTCTTCTGTTTCCTTCACTGCTTGCTCAATATACAGATTGAATAACATCGGGGAGAGGCTACAACCCTGTCTCACTCCCTTCCCAACCACTGCTTCCCTTTCATGCCCCTCAACTCTTATAACTGCCATTTGGTTTCTGTACAAATTGTAAATAGCCTTTCGCTCCCTGTATTTTACCCTGCCACCTTCAGAATTTGAAAGAGAGTATTCCAGTCAACATTGTCAAAAGCTTTCTCTAAGTCTACAAATGCTAGAAAAGTAGGTTTGCTTTTCCTTAATCTAGCTTCTAAGATAAGTCGTAGGGTCAGTATTGTCTCACGTGTTCCGATATTTCTACGAAATTCAAACTCATCTTCCCCGAGGTCGGCTTCTACTAGTTTTTCCATTCGTCTGTAAAGAATTCGTGTTAGTATTTTGCAGCCGTGACTTATTAAACTGATAGTTCGGTAATTTTCACATCTGTCAACACCTGCTTTCTTTGGGATTGGAATTATTATATTCTTCTTGAAGTCTGAGGGTATTTCGCCTGTCTCATACGTCTTTCTCACTAGATGGTAGAGTTTTGTCAGGCCTGGCCCTCCCAAGGCTGTCAGTAGTTCTAACGGAATGTTATCTACTCCCGGGGCCTTGTTTCGACTCAGGTCTTTCAGGGCTCTGTCAAATTCTTCACGCAGTATCTTATCTCCCATTTCGTCTTCATCTACATCCTCTTCCATTTCCATAATATTGTTCTCAAGTACATCGCCCTTGTATAGACCATCTATATACTCGTTCCACCTTTCTGCTTTCCCTTCTTTGCTTAGTACTGGGTTTCCATCTGAGCTCTTGATATTCATACAAGTGGTTTTCTTTTCTCCAAAGGTCTCTTTAATTTTCCTGTAGGCAATATCTATCTTACCCCTAGTGAGATATGCCTCTACATCCTTACATTTGTCCTTTAGCCATGTCTGCTTAGCCATTTTGCACTTCCTATCGACCTCATTTTTGAGACGTTTATATTCCTTTTTGCCTGCTTCATTTACTGCATTTTTATATTTTCTCCTTTCATCAATTAAATTCAATATTTCTTCTGTTACCCAAGGATTTCTACCAGCCCTCGTCTTTTTACCTACTTGATACTCTGCTGCCTTCATTATTTCATCCCTCAAAGCTACCCATTCTTCTTCTATTGTATTTCTTTCCCCCCCCATTCCTGTCAATTGTTCCCGTATGCTCTCCCGGAAACTCTGTACAACCTCTGGTTTAGTCAGTTTATCCAGGTCCCATCTCCTTAAATTCCCACCTTTCTGCAGTTTCTTCAGTTTTAATCTACAGTTCATAACCAATAGATTGTGGTCAGAGTCCACATCTGCCCCTGGAAATGTCTTACAATTTAAAACCTGGTTCCTAAATCTCTGTGTTACCATTATGTAATCTATCTGAAACCTGTCAGTATCCTCAGGCTTCTTCCATGTATACAACCTTCTTTTATGATTCTTGAACCAAGTGTTAGCTATGATTAAGTTGTGATCTGTACAAAATTCTACTAGGCGGATTCCTATTTCATTTCTTACCCCCGATCCATATTCACTTACTACGTTTCCTTCTCTCCCTTTTCCTACTATCGAATTCCAGTCACCCATGACTATTAAATTTTCGTCTCCCTTCACAATCTGAATAATTTCTTTAATTTCATCATAAATTTCTTCTATTTCTTCGTCATCTGCAGAGCTAGTTGGCATATAAACTTGTACTAATGTAGTAGGTGTGGCCTTCGTGTCTATCTTGGTCACAGTAATGCGTTCACTATGCTGTTTGTAGTAGCTTACCCGCATTCCTATTTTCTTATTCATTATTAAACCTACTCCTGCATTACCCCTATTTGACTTTGTATTTATAACCCTGTATTCGCCTGACTAAAAGTCTTGTTCCTCCTGCCGCCGAACTTCACTAATTCCCACTATATCTAACTTTAACCTATCCATTTCCCTTTTTAAAATTTCTAACCTACCTGCCCGATTAAGGGATCTGACATTCCACGCTCCGATCCGTAGAACGCCAGTTTTCTTTCTCCTGATAACGACGTCCTCCTGAGTAGTCCCCGCCCGGAGATCCGAATGCGGGACTATTTTACCTCCGGAATATTTTACCCGAGAGGACGGCATCATCATTAACCATACAGTAAAGCTGCATGCCCTCGGGAAAAATTACGGCTGTAGTTTCCCCTTGCTTTCAACCGTTCGCAGTACCAGCACAGCAAGGCCGTTATGGTTAATGTTACACGGCCAGATCAGTCAATCATCCAGACTGTTGCCCCTGCAACTACTGAAAAGGCTGCTGCCCCTCTTCAGGAACCACACGTTTGTCTGGCCTCTCAACAGATACTCCTCCGTTATGGTTGCACCTACGGTACGGCTATCTGTATCGCTGAGGCACGCAAGCCTCCCCACCAACGGCAAGGTCCATGGTTCATGGGGGGAAGTTTTCGAAACTATGATTTTCAAAATATATGACTTTGTCCCTCTGGCTTAACTGTATACAATAATGTTTTGTTCATTTTTATATTTACAAAACACTAAAGTTTATTCATGATTTTTGCACTAGGTACAGTGGGGTCAGTATGATCTCAACTTAAATTGTTTGTTTCTTGGATGTAACATTCATGAAAATAGAAAGATTAATTTCATGTTGTACGAAACACCTGCAACAATGAAAATATTTTTCCCGCTTATTTTTGTACCGTTGTTAGACCCTTCCTAGTACCACTGGGATAAATATGACCTCATAAGCACATTGGAAAATCATATCTTTCCTGTTTTAAAAGTTATTTTTCTCAAAATATAGGACTACCTCTCTCTGCATCAACTGTATTCAATGATGTTTAGTTCCGCTTTATATTTGCTACATATTAAAATCTACGCACTATTTTCTTTGCACTGAGTACCACTGGGATCAATACGACCCCAATCTAAATTTATTTGTGTTTCCTAAAAAGTGATATTTCTGTAAACAGAATCATTACTGTTGCATTGAACAACTGTAAGGCACCTTTTAATGTTATTTCACTGAAATACTGCCAATACATCCGCTGTAAATTATTGGAGTCTGTATGATCCCAGTGAGACAAAAAATCTTGGTAGCGGGTAGCTTAACCGCGGTGGCACGCGAAGAGTTTACAAATGTAGCCGTATCAGGAATACTGCTACTCTTGGCCAGGAAGCCAATGATCATCCCCGTTTGGGTGTCAGATAAATCGCTCCGTTTCCACATTACGACAACGACTGCATTGTTTTCCCTGTTCTCCGCACACGCTTTACATAGCCGCCACTGTTATTGCTGCCATCTGACGTCGAATACAGGCGATGGTCAGATTATTGCGACTCGACCGTGTATAATCATTAGGTTCTGGGCGTAACGTTTCCTTTATCAATTTTTCTTTGGAATATTTATGTCTCAATCTGACCGAGCCTTGGACCAGGAATTTGTTTTCTTTTTCTTTGAACAAAGCGTCTTTAAACAAAGTGCTAAAGTCAATGTAGGAAGTATTTTGTTTACGCTGGTGGTCACTATAACTTGTATTAAAATACTGCGCGAAGCGATAAACTCGTGAGCTGCTTCAAAAGTGAGGTTAAGTTTGACAAACATCGTTTGTACTTCCGTGCCCTTTTTTGACAGCCCCCGCAGAAAGCAAGAGCCGGTTTGACAAAGAAGCTTGATGGTTTACACGGACCTTTAGTCTGGCCAGGAACTACATTCGCCTCCACATAGTTGCCAACAAAGAATTGGAAGTCCAGACGACTCACTGTTGCCAAATGATAAATCATTTCTAGAAATCTGCCGTCCGTAACTGCTTGACGCAAGGGTGATGCAGAGCTCGAGAATCTGGAACACGTATGGCCCCATGTGTCACCGCGGTGAGCTGTTTCACTGCGTTGCCCAATTCCTTTGCGGTTTTTGGGTGGGCTCGTTTCACGGACAGGTGTAGAAAGAGGCAGTCTGCCTCGCAGTTGAAAGTATTCCGCTTCTCGGAATTCTCGCAACAGTAACTCCTGAAACTGTGTACGTATAACCTAGTGGCCGCCGGACTCTGTTACTCGACTGTCCTCCAACAGGACTTGAATCAGAAGAGAAGCGCTGAGTAGCGTGGGAATGGAGGACAATTACAGTGGACAGAATACCAACACATCTAAATGACTTACCGAGCAAAAATGAAGATGCTTGACTGTCGCAGAGCTCAGGCGAGATTTTCTGTTCTGACGCAATACAGCTGTGTGAGTGAGTGATTTTCGGGGAATAGTTACAGGCATAGTGCATTTTTTTTCCTTTTGTAGTCCAGGTATTTGACTGCAGCTGATCGCTTTGGACCTTTAAATATCACGCAGCTCTGTAGGGTACATGGAAGTCTGCTAGTTACGGAATAGATAGAACAAATTCAGAGAGAAACGAGTGAATCCTAATCATTTGAAGTAATGATACGTAATTCGGAACTACAGGAGAACATAAAACGTTTTTGCACATGTTGATGATAATATATACCTGAGAATCAGAAAGTAAGTCCTCACGGTTTACCTTTACTTGCAAGGTAGACACCGAAAGAGGTTTGTGCGAAAACAATGTCCTCGACGTCTTTATATCCGTTAGACTTATTAAATGACTACTGCAATTCGAAGCATTCCTAATTTTTAAACAAATATGAGGAACGTGAATGATATATAATCGAAATTACAATTGCCCATCAAATTACCTTTCTAAAAAAAAAAAATGTTTTTCTCGTCGCTGCAATCTTAACCAAACAAATTTCCAAAAATCTTCTCAAAATATTCTCCTCGTTTTTAAATTGAGGTCGTAAGCACCTCTCAGGAGATCTTCTAATTTTGGAAGTATCGTTAGTTTAAGTGTTGTTTACTGGTTCAGTAAGAATAACACCGTTTTCTTCAGCACATATTTCACAACTTGCTCAGTGAGACGTAAAAGTAATTGTGCAGATATTCTCACACTTTGCCGCATACTTCCAGTAATATTCAGCTAAGTCTCTGAAATGTGAAACGGAATTCGAAGATCGTCCTTACGATTTTCCCTCAGATCTTGTACTGACATCTTACCATGGACAAGACATCTGGCAAAACGAGTGCTCCGTCTGGTTATAGTTTTTTAGCAGTTTCAGCAACGGATACATCGTAAAATATCGCAACAAAATGTAATTACAATTTGATGATTACCAGATTCGGTTGACAAGCAACTTTCCTCAGATCATGCTTACACTAGCATTGTTTCCTAAGTATAGTGCCTACATCAACAACATCGTTACTAAGTGTAAAGTGGCTATCGAAAGGTTGGTCAAAGCATGACAGCACATAAAACGCTCTCCCGCTGTTTACATACGTTTAAAGTCATGCTTTGACTAACCTTTTAATACTGACACGTTACACTTAATAACGATGTTGTTGATGTAGGCACTATACGCGCGACCGCTACGGTCGCAGGTTCGAATCCTGCCTCGGGCATGGATGTGTGTGATGTCCTTAGGTTATTTAGGTTCAATTAGTTCTAAGTTCTAGGAGACTAATGACCTCAGAAGTTGAGCCCCATAGTGCTCAGAACCATTTGAACCATTTTTAGGCACTATACTTAGCCTACAGCTCTACTGTGATCATGATTTGAGGATAGTTGCTTTACCGAAACCGGTAATTATTAAGTTGTAATCGAATTTATTGTGATCAAGATTATAATACAGATCGCTGTGTCTCCCTAACACAGAAGTGAAAAAATTTCAATTTCTCTGTGGCTCGGTCGACATGGAGCTACTGGAACAGCAGATGGGAAGCATTTCTGTAATTCTGCAAAGCAATGGCCATGCCACCAGCGCTTTATGGGAGATAATATTGGATAGTATCGATTCAGACCAGAGAAACAGATGGAACGGAAAGAGATTTCTTAGAAGCTTGATGAAGGATAGGGTACTTAACCCTAACGAACAAACGGTAAAACATGAAAAGAAATGAAAGGAGCATGTGAGAAGTATGGACGTGAACAGCATTCTAAAGATGTCCCTGGACATGGAAGAAGTAGCGTCATGTAGACGGCTACATATTTTCCACACCCAGCGAGTCAAGAGCTTGCAAGAACATGTTTGCAGGTTGACTGTGGAATAGTGAGCAGTGAGTCACTAGACGGTGGAACACGAAGTAAAAGTGTTAAAATCATCGTGTCTTTTTCTTTGTGTAAGCCGCACCAGTCAACCACGTTCTTTAGTCGGCACTGAACGGCCGGGATGCAAGAGAGTGACTTTTAACCTGTAGGTCCTGCACTTGAGGAGCAGGTAACACAATCACAGACGAGTTGGAAACCTTACCAGCAGACTGGGACAAAGAACTATCGCAGAAGTGGACCAAATTAACATCCGTCGTCGCCAATGACATCGCATAAACGTTGTAGCGTAGGATTTGGATGCAGTGGCGTTCGGCCAGGTGATTGTGCAGACTGGCTCAATTTAACAATTGATTTATTAAACGTACTACTGCATAACAGAATAATAATACAATAACAGTGAAATAGACTATAATTCTGTAACCAAGTATGGTTCCTTAAGCAGGGCTCAACAATAAAATACTACTACAATATCATCCATACAATAAACAGGATTGAAATGAAACCTTTCCTGGATTCAGATCAAATCTTAGCTTCAAGATACATAACTGGGGAACAATGGTAACGATTACACTGAAGAGCCAGAGAAACTGGTTCACCTGCCTAATATCATGTAGGGCCCACATGAGCACGCAGAAGTGCCGCAACACGACGTGGCATGGACTCGACTAATGTCTGAAGTAGTGCTGGAGGGAATTGACACCATGAATCCTGTAGGGCTGTCGAGGAATCCATAAGCGTACGAGGGGGAGGAGATCTCTTCTGAACAGCACGTTGCAAGGCATCCCAGATCTGCTCAATAATGTTCATGTCTGGGGAGTTTGGTGGCCAGCGGTAGTGTTTAAACTCAGGAGTGTGTTCCTGAAGGTACTCTGCAGCAATTCTGGACGTGTGGGGTGTCGCATTGTCCTGCTGTAATTGCCCAAGTCCGTCGGAATGCAAAATGGACGTGGATAGAGGCAAGTGATCAGACACGACGCTAATGTACGTGTCACCTGTCAGAGTCATTTCTAGACGTATCAGGCGTCTCATATCACTCCAACTGCACACACGCCACACCATTACAGAGCCTGCACCAACTTGAACAGTCCCCTGCTGACATGCAGGGACCGTGGGTTGATGACGTTCCCCCCATACCCGTACACGTCCATCCGCTAGGTACAATTGGAAGCGAGACTCGTCCGACAAAGCAACATGTTCCCAGTCATCAACAGTCCAATGTTAGTGTTGACGGGCCCAGGCGAGGCTCCAAGCACTTTGGGACTTAACATCTGAGGTCATCAGTCCCTAGGCGAGGCGTACAGCTTTGTGTCCTGGAGTCATCAAGGGTACACGAGTGGGTCTTCGGCTCCGAACGCCCATATCGAGGGTGTTTCGTTGAATGGTTCGCACACTGACACTTCTTGTGGCCCAGCATTGAAGTCTGCAGCAGTCTGCGGAAAGGTTGCACTTCTGTTACGTTGAACGATTCTCTGCAGTTGTCGTTGGTCCCGTTCTTGCAGCATCTTTTTCCGGCTGCATCGATATCGGAGATTTGATGTTTTACCAGATTCCTGATATTCACGGTACACTCGTGAAATGGTCGCACAGAAAAATCCCCACTTCATCGCTACCTCGGAGATGCTTTGTCCCACCACTGGTGCGCCGACTATAACACCACGTTGAAACTCACTTGAATTTTGTTAACCTGCCATTGCAGCAGCAGTAACTGATCTAACAATTGCACCAGACATTTGTTGTCTTATACAGGGTGTTACAAAAAGGTACGGCCAAACTTTCAGGGAACATTCCTCACATGCAAATAAAGAAAAGATGTTATGTGGACATGTGTCCGGAAACGCTTAATTTCCTTGTTAGAGCTCATTTTAGTTTGTTCTTCCACCTACGCTTAATGGAGCACGTTATCATGATTTCATACGGGATACTCTACCTGTGCTGCTAGAACATGTGCCTTTACAAGTACGACACAACATGTGGTTCATGCACGATGGAGCTCCTGCACATTTCAGTCGAAGTGTTCGTACGCTTCTCAACAACAAATTCGGTGACCGATGGATTGGTAGTGGCGGACCAATTCCATGGCCTCCACGCTCTCCTGACCTCAACCCTCTTGACTTTCATTTCTGGGGGCATTTGAAAGCTCTTGTCTACGCAACCCCGGTACCAAATGTAGAGATTCTTCGTGCTCGTATTGTGGACGGCTGTGATACAATACGCCATTCTCCAGGGCTGCATCAGAGCATCAGGGATTCCGTGCGACGGAGGGTGGATGCATGTATCCTCGCTAACGGAGGACATTTTGAACATTTCCTGTAACAAAGTGTATGAAGTCACGCTGGCACGTTCTGTTGCTGTGTCTTTCCATTCCATGATTAATGTGATTTGAAGAGAAGTAATAAAATGATCTCCAACATGGAACGTAAGCGTTTCCGGACACATGTCCACATAACATATTTTCTTTCTTTGTGTGTGAAGAATGTTTCCTGAAAGTTTGGCCGTACCTTTTTGTAACACCCTGTATAGGCATTGCCGACCGCAATGCCGTATTCTATCTGTTTACGTATCTCTGTATATGAATACGCATGCCTATACCATTTACGCCGCGCGGAGTAGTCGCACGGTCGGGGGCTTTTCCACGGTCCAGTCGTAAGTTCGAGTCCTCCCACGGCAAGGATGTGTGTATTGTCCCTAGCGTAAGTTAGTTTAAGTTATATTAAGTAGTGTATAAGCCTAAGGACCAATGACCTCAGCAGTTTGGTCCCATAGGAACTTACCATATATTTCCGAATTTTCCTGTAGCAGTTTCTTTGCCTCTTCAGTGCATAATATACGACCCTTGGTCATCGCCAGGAAGTGTAACAGGTATAAATTCTGTAGTTAAGCACAATATACCAGAACATTCTCAGCCTTAATTAAGATCTTGTACAAATTAGTATTCTACTACCGCCATCACCATAGCTACTACAACAAGTTAAAATCAATGTATTACCAAATTACCTCCGCTTATATCTCAACCAACTCCTGTACACCAGCACATACAAATTGGTCACTCGCATAGATCAAATAACAGCGTGATTTTCTTAGTTCAAATTGTGCCAATGAAACAGTTACGCTTACATCCAAGTGGCAGTCAAGTTAGATCCATGGCTTATGTAGCAACATTCTGTCACTGGCCAGCACAGCAGCATGGATGCGTTCTCTGAGCTGTTCCATAGTTCTTGGTAACGAGAGTACGTGAACACGGTCCTTAATGTACGCCCAAAGAAAAAAGTCACTACGTGTTAGATCAGGCTAACTGGGTGCCCAAGTGAACATCATCCTCGCCACTACTCGGAAGTTTGTCGTTTAGGTAGCGTCGAATATTGATGCCCAATTGAGGAGGTGACCCGTCTTGTTGGAAGATGAAATTCTCAGAATCAGCAGTCTGCTGTGGAAACAACGACAACTGTTCATACCAAGGAAAGGGTTATCCGTCGCAGTCTTCTCAAAGAAGGAAAATCGCCCGTATAGCTTCATCTGTGACGTTTTACAGGAAACATTAACCTTCGACGAGTCTCGTTCACGCGTCACAATTTCCTGAGAATGTCCAGTGTCCCACACTCTCACATTCTGCCGATTAGCCTCACCAGATCAATGGAAGGTTGCGTCATCGCTAAATATGAGCTTGGAGTAGAAATGTTCATACTTAAGGACTTCCTGCATTGTGATGGAAAACTGAAGGCACCTGACATAATTTTCCTGTTTTAATTGTAGCACTAGCTGCAGACGATACCACTTGGATTGTAACTGCCGTCGCAGATCATCTAAACAGGTTGCTGCGGTATTTCAAGTTTGTGGCTTGCGCGGATCGTTTATATTTTTGGACTGTGTACGAAACTTTCCCTCAGCCCGTCACCCTCTCCACGGTTGCATCTGGGGCATTTGGTCGACCGGTGCTTCTCTGTTTACAGACGCAACCAGCGCCCCTAAACTGTCAATGTCAACGCAAAATGGTCTCGTCACACCTCGGGTCTTCCGTAATCCATTCTGAAATGCTGCTCCACTCTTGTGACAGTATTTCTCATCTCCAGCACACAAAAACTGTTTTGTCAAGACACTGCATTCGTAACTCCAACTGGTGGGCACAAAGCAAACTCCGTAAGTTTGCGGTTTTATTCATCCAGCAATCATATTTTTACATCGGAAAATATAGAACTTTGAAAACGAGTGCCTCATATATCTACAGTTTGGCGTGTCTACGTTGCGTAGTTTTCTGGAGAGATCTACGTTTGAGATTTACAGATTTTCTGTTTACAAACAAACTGAACCATCACGTAGACAATTATATGGAAAAAGCAAACAAAAGACTACCTTTTATTGGCAGAACTCTTAGAAGATGCAGTAAATTTACTAAAGGGACTACCTACACTGCGCTTGTCCTTTCAAAAAAATGGTTCAAATGGCTCTGAGCACTATGGGACTCAACTGCTGAGGTCATTAGTCCCCTAGAACTTAGAACTAGTTAAACCTAACTAACCTAAGGACATCACAAACATCCATGCCCGAGGCAGGATTCCAACCTGCGACCGTAGCGGTCTTGCGGTTCCAGACTGCAGCGCCTTTAACCGGCTTGTCCTTTCTCTCGTGAGGTATTTAATGACCAGTGTGGAATCGTTAAGACCTAGGGGTGACTTAGAGCAGCTCGTTTTGTACTATCAGGAAGTAGATGAGAGAATGTCACTGATATGATAAGTGAATTTATGTGGTAATCACTAAAACAAAGGATTTTTCGTGGCAGTGAGCTCTTTCAGGAAATTTCAATAATTAACTTATTCCACCGAATGCCAAAGTATTTCGGTCGCTCACAAATACGTAGGGAGAAATGACCATCCTAATAAAATAGGAGAAAGCGCACCTCACTCGGAAAGATGTAGTTCTTCATTTTCCAATGTGCTATTCAAGACGGAAATTTTTGAGAAAAATTCTGAAAGTGCTTCACGGAGACCTCTGTAAAACACTTAAGTGTGACTCGCAGACTAGTCATATAGATATACGAATGATGGGACAGACAACGTATTATCGCTTCCAGATGTCTTTTCGTATCTTCTGGTTTACAGAGATTTTTACGAAGCTGTACATCGATGGACACTCATTTCCATATATTTTATCCAATTCTGTTTCTACATAAAGAGGCCTGTACATAGTTTATTTAGCAAACTTATTCTGACTACTTTTTGAGTATCACAGGCTGCGTGTAGATTTGCTCTATTGTCCTATACACCCTTTGTATTAATGTGAAACCGCGTTTCCAGCTGTGTGGCTTTGAAACTAGCACGCACTACCCTACTGTCTGCACTGACCCTGCCTAAAGCATCGAAGTCATCTCCTGCTACAGGCGTGATTCGACTTTGTCTTTACAGCCATAATGGAGTACGTCAGGCTTGGCGATAGGTTACGGACAGGAGGGGAGAGCAAACACTACATAAATAAGAGTCGACTGCAGACTGGATAACAAATGTATATTTTGATAAAAGACCCACAAATAGATTAATAATGAAGCTGACGCGATTGAACATGGTAAAAAGATACTGAAATACGTGGCAATTGTGCCTGGATACGGGACAGTTTTTAGCTAGTCGGGAGGCAACACTTGGTCAAACACGAAAAGCCACAAGCGTCAGTAATCAGACGACACGTAAAAATAGACATTTAACTGAGGGCGAGAGAGAAGGAGATAATGTCTAGTAATGGCACATGGGAGGGGAATGTGGCAGATTACTTCAGCAGCGGCACGCAATCGTCCGTGGTTCGGATGCGGTCGTAAATAACATTTGCCATTGTGATTCCCGATGATCTGATTGTTGCAACTAGTGAACAACAAGACAATTGACTGTTTCTCTGAGTAACTGGCAATCCTTTATCGATGTTATGATTTCTGTAGCCCTCAATTAAACTGTCTCAACATATCGCCTAAACGCTAGGACCATGTGACCTGGAGACTGAGTGTACCAGTCACGGAAACGCGTCTTGACAGTAGAACAACTCGGAAACGAGTGAAGTGGAGCAGTTGCTGTGTGTTAAGGTCGAGGGGAGGGGGGGGGGGGGGGGTTCAAGACCTTGCTGTGGGGGCTTTTTAAGACCACTAGTAGATCGACCGCGTGGAGGGCTCTGCTTCTTACAACCAGTCTAACTGTACTCATTTTTATGTCACGTTGCCAGACACAGACTTCTTGCAACGGCCAGAAGGGTTTCCCTGGCGCTTCTCTGGTGAATTCTTGAGCGGAGGACCGTTCGAATTTAGCATAAACCGCTCCTACGGAAAATGCCAAGTTTGTGAAAATTACTGACTTCTGAATTAATTACATTTTAGGACAGAGCAAAAAATATGGCCACACTCCTATATTTGGGAGTCATTACTGCCCATTTGATACCGTTCGCTCGCCCTAGCAACATATGCAACTCTCAAATGAAAGTCAGAATTAATTATTTCGTGTAAGCATTGGCCCCTTACTCGGCCTTCATTTATAGCGAATCTGTCGTCCAGCTCAAAGTACCGAACGATAGCAAAAAACCGCGGCTGACTCTGTGTATAAGAAGGGTAGAAGAACGGACCCGCAATATTACAGACCAATATCGCCAACATCGGTTTGCTGTATATTTCTTGAAAATATTCTTAGTATAATGCATTTCCTTGAGAGAGAAGAGTTTCTGTCCATAAATCGGACACATGTTATCCTGCGAACCATGAATGAATAGCAGCAGACAGATTCCATATCCCTTGATTCCCGGAAAGCCTCCTACACTATTAACGATAGCAGAAGAACACGGAATAGGTTCCCAGATATGTGAATGACTCGAAGACTTCTTAAGCAATAGAACCTAGCTCGTTATCGTCGACGCAGAGTGTTCGTCAGAGACAAGGGTAACGTCAGGAGTGCCACAGGGAAGCGTGACCGTTATTATTCTCTAAGAAAAAAAACCATAGTGATCTGACGTGCAGGGTGAGCCAACAATCTGAGGCTGTTTGCTGATGATGCTGTGGTGTATGGGAAGGTGTCGTCTTTGAATGACGGTAGGAGGGTAGAAGATGACGTAGACAAAATTTTAAGTTGGTGTAATGAATGGTACATTGTTCTAAACGCAGGAAAACGTAAGTAAATGCAGATGAATAGAAAAGCGCTCCTGTAATTTTCGGACACAACATTAGAAATTAACTGTATAACACAATCACGTCGATTAAGTAACTAGACGTAACTTTACAAAGCGATATAAAATGGAACGAGCACGTAGGGACGGTAAACGAGAAGGCGAACGATGGTAGGCTTCGGTTTATATGGAAAATATTGGGAAAGTGTGGTTCATCTACACTGAAGTGCCAAAGAAACTGGAACAGGCATACGTACTCAAATACAGATATATGTAAACAGGCAGAATACGGCGCTGCGGTTGGCAACGCCTATACAAGACAACAATTGTCTGGCGTAGTTGTTCGATCGGTTATTGATGCTAAAGTGGCAGGTTGTAAGTAGGCTGTTTAGATTTTTATATTGGTAACGCCACGTAGCGCTCTGTATGAAAATCACTGGCTGTGCTGTATGCAGTCTGTGGCTAGTTTGCATTGTTGTCTGCCATTGTAGCGTTGGGCAGTTGGCTGTTAACAGCGCGTAGCGTTGCGCAGTTGGAGGTGAGCCGCCAGCAGTGGTGGATGTGGGGAGAGAGATGGCGGAGTTTTGAAATTTGTAAGACTGGATGTCATGAACTGCTATGATGCATCACTCTAGTGTTAAGATGTGACATAGGTATTAAACATGGCCATTTTTACTGTAATATTTTTTCTGCTTGAGCTTTGTCATGTTTAGATATAAGTTATTGCATTTACTGCTGCTGTTTGCCAGGCATAATGTTACTGAATTTGACTTTGTATTACGCTGTTAAGCCAGTTTTACTACAGATTTATTTTTCTTGTTTGCTGCACAGTGCCTTATATTAGTTGTAATATTGCAATTGCTTTGCCAATTGAATTTTTTGTCATTGATGTTTGTGTTAATTGTTTTGTGCTGCTGCATTGCCTCGTCCCTTAGTATATATATCTGAGCTCAGTAGATTTAAGTTAGCTTAAAATGGGGTAGGCTATATAAGAGAACGAGTTGTGATGAACTGGGAGAAATGCATTGAGAAGCTATAAGAATATGGTTTACCCAACAAAGTATTTTGAAAGAGGACATGAACAAAAAAGTAGGTTTTAGAGACAACAAGTTTAGGTAGGATTTTCTTGGAAATAAATGATGTAAGATAATGGAAAATAAATAATGAGGTAAGAAATATGTGAACATATAAATACAGAAAGCATGCTTGGACAGGATTTTTTTGGTGGAAACAAATGTTGAAATAAGACGAAAGATCTATGGAATGAAGTTTTGGGTTGGACTGCAGTACCAAATGGCACACTGAAAACGAACCCTGTCTTTCCTTTTGTATTATTTTGCTATGTGTTTATGTACCATTGTGTATTTGTCTTTTTCCTGTCTTTAAGTGTTTAGCTAATAAGATTTATGTTGTAGAATTTTTCAAATACTATGTTATTTACCTTGTAAAGATGCTTTGACATTATTTATTCTGTTTTGTTTTAATGCTCATGTGTGAAGTTGATGTTTCAGAAGTTATTCTGATCTTTTATGTATTCACTTATGTCATAATTCCTGTAACACTGATGTATATGTTTATTTCTATTCTTTTGTAAAGCCCCTATTACTACAAATGTTATCTGTATTATTATGTTTTTAATGATGTGTTTTGTACCTTTGTTATTTTGTTCTTAGATTATAAAATTGTACTTGACACCAGTTCATCAAATTAAGTAACTTGTAAGTTACATTTCACTGCACACATTCCTGTTGGTCATAGTATGTGGACAATATGTCAGAAGTAGGGACTGATAGTGTTTGCACGTGTGTTAATAATTCAGCAAGGGACTGGATAACAGCATTGCTGGTTCTAAGAACATTTCAAACAAATTTTTTGTGAGTGGACAAGTGGTGGTTTATGGACTTGCTATATTCTCCGAAAGACTCTTCGATGGTGATTGTGCACCTGCACAGTCGCAACAGATGGCTGCTGGCCATCTCTACAAGGACTACAGTGGGTCAACACCTTTGATGATTCATCAATACCATTATTTCTACAAGGACTGCAGTGGGTCTGCACCTCTGGTGGCCCACCAATACCATACTCTCTACCAGGATCTCGCGTCCGTCGGCCGTCGTAATTTAATATATATATTATTATTGTTATTATTATTTTTTGATTGTTGCCGACTTATGTGGTGGGCCTTAATAAAAATGATATTTAAGTTGAACAATGTAATAAACTTTTCATATTACTTTCCTCAGCTAGTCAGTTCACTTTAAAGCAAGAAATCTTTAGTTATTAATTAAAATTGCGGCCCACACACGCGCGAGAGAATTTTTCTTACCTCCGTTGACCATTGCATTGTAGTCGGAGTCCTGGCTCTGGCTGTCAGCTATGGTACTGAAAATAAGAATCTTAAAGCTAAGTATTTCTGCAACTTCGTGCGGCTGTGGAGAAAAATTGATATTATGCTAAAAGCGGGCGAGTTTTCCGCTTCCACTAATTTTTCATAAGTTAATATCGCCACGTAATGGCGTCGTTGGCTGCATCGGCCGCTGCGATTGTTGAGCTGTAAATTACTTGAATGCATGTTAATTCAAGGAAGGCGGACATGAAATCGGGATCACCTCTTACAAATTAAAAGTGCACAATAATATTAAATCAGTATATTATATGCTTAACTCATACAAATATGCTTACATTCGTCAGCACACGCAAGATGTCCCTCTAGACACATTCAAGACAAAAGAGGAAGTGAAGACGACTAAAAAAATTAACAAAAGAGTGTATCTTGTCACCTCTTTAGATCATTTTGTCATAAATTATTTCTTTGCATTTGAAACTTGGACAGAGAGATTATTATTTTACGGCTACATGAAAAAAAATCTCTTACAAATTATGAATGTCTTCTTTATAAATAATTTAAAGTCTTTTCGTAATATGGCACTGGGGACGCTGTAAGGACTACAGTGGGTCTGCTCTGTGATGACCTACCTACCAATATTCTTCAAAACGTCGAATGACTCTGCTGTGGGTTTGCTCTGTTGTGGCCCATTACCTGTCAGCATGTCAATAGTCAGCACTGTCTTTCCGTTGGAAGGACAACACTACTTCTTCAAGACTGCATGGAAATCCACTACTTCCGTGTGCATTCTCTTTTACTGCTCAGACTTTGAGAAAAACACTGCTATTTTACTGTGATGAACGATCAGGACTGTCTTCATAGACTGTGAGAAAATTTTAGCTTTTGACCAACATTGTATTAATAAGTGTGTGCATTTGATATCTTTCTTACTGTAATTATGAAAAATTTTTTCAAATCTGTATTGGCCAGTGCCCAAAACAATTTGTAAAATTTTTTGTGGGGAGCATGGGGGCTATGTAAGTAGGCTGTTTAGATTTTTATGTTGGTAACGCCACGTAGCGCTCTGTATGAAAATCACTGGCTGTGCTGTGTGCAGTCTGTGGCTAGTTTGCATTGTTGTCTGCCATTGTAGCGTTGGGCAGCTGGATGTTAATAGCGCGTAGCGTTGCGCAGTTGGAGGTGAGCCACCAGCAGTGGTGGATGTGGGGAGAGAGATGGCGGAGTTTTGAAATTTGTAAGACTGGATGTCATGAACTGCTATATATATTATGACTATTAAGGTAAATACATCATTTGTTCTCTATCAAAATCTTTCATTTGCTAACTGTGCCTATCAGTAGTTAGTGCCCTCAGCAGTTAGAATCTTTTATTTAGCTGGCAGTAGTGCCGCTCGCTATATTGCAGTAGTTCGAGTAACGAAGATTTTTGTGAGGTAAGTGATTTGTGAAAGGTATAGGTTAATGTTAGTCAGGGCCATTCTTTTGTAGGGATTTTTGAAAGTCAGATTGCGTTGCGCTAAAAATATTGTGTGTCAGTCTAAGCACAGTCCTGTATAATTTTTCTAAGGGGACGTTGCAAGGTTATCAAGTTTCAAAGTGGTGTTATGGTCGGCGCACGAGCGATGGGACAGAGCATCTGCGAGGTAGCGATGAAGTGGGGGTTTTCCCGTACAATCATTTCACGAGTGTACCGTGAATATCAGGAATCCGGTAAAACATCAAATCTCCGACATCGCAGCGGCCGGTAAAAGATCCTGCAAGAACGGGACCAACGACGACTGAAGAGAATCGTTCAACGTGACAGAAGTGCAAACCTTCCGCAAATTGCTGAGATTTCAATGCTGGGCCATCAACAAGTGTCTGGGTGCGAATCATTGAACGAAATCTCATCGCTATGGGCTTCCGTAGCCAAAAGCCCACTCGCATATTCTTGATGACTGGACGACACAAAGCTTTACGCCTCGCCTGGCCCCGTCAACACCGACATTGGACTGTTGATGACTGGAAACATGTTGCCTTGTCGGACGAGTCTCGTTTCGAATTGTATCGAGCGGGTGGGCGTGTACGGATATGGAGGCAACCTCATGAATCCATGGCCCCTGCATGTCAGTAGGGGACTGTTCAACCGGGTGGAGGCATGTGGGGCATGTGGGGCATGTGTAGTTGGAGGGTTATGGGACCCCTCACACGTCTAGATACGACGCTGACATGTACGTAAGCATCCTATCTGATTATCTGCATCGCATTATGTCCATTGTGCATTCCGATCGACTTGGGCAGTTTCCACAGGACAATGCCACACGTCTAGAATTGCTACAAAGTGACTCCAGCAACACTCTTCTGAGTTTAAACACTTCCGTTGGCCAGCTGGCCACCAAACTCCCCAGAAATGAACATTGTTGAGCATGTATGGGATGCCTTGTAATGTGTTGTTCAGAAGAAATCTCCACCCTCTCGTTCTCTCACGGATTTATGGACAGCCCTGCAGGATTCATGGTGTTAGTTCCCTCCAGCACTACTTCAGACATTAGTCGAGTCCATGCCATGTCGTGTTGCGGCACTTCTGCGTGCTCGTGGGGGCCCTACACGGTACTAGGCAGGTGTACCTGTTCCTTTGGCTCTTCAGTGTATAAAGGAGACCGCGTGTAGAACACTTGTGCGACCCATTCCTGAGTGCTGCTGGTGTGTTTGGGATCTCCAGCAGGTCGAATTAAAGGAAGACATCGAATCAATTCAGGGGCGGGCTTGTAGATTTGTGTGATCATCATGCAGGTACTACAAAGATGCTTCGGGAACTCAAATGAGAATCCCTGGAGGGAAGACGGCGTTCTTATTGCGGAACGCTATTGATAAAATTTAGGGAACCAGCATTCGAAGAGGACTGCAGAACAGTTCTACGGCCACCAACGTACATTTTGCGTATTGACCAAGATGATAAGACATGAGAAACCAAGACTCGTACTGGAGGGTGAAGTCGCTTTTCGATCGCTCTGTTTGCAAGTGGTACAGGAAAGGAAATGTGTAGCAGTGGGTTGCGGAGTTTGTATGTACATGTAAATGTAGATCATTACTGTTAGTCTCAGAGGCTTGTTAACCTCTGATTAACCTAATTCTGAAGTGACGGTAATAGGTTGACGCATCCTCGACTGGTGTATGTGGTGCCACGCCTTGAACGCTAGGCTATGGCCAGAATGAACAGCACACAGAGTGATAGAGCGCAAGGACAGTTGGGCTCTTGGCCGGCCTCGACACAGACCCTGTTACGAGCCCTGTGCCAGCTGCGCGTTCGGCGTGGTCGGGAGCAGCGATCCGGTTTACGTTCTGGTTCGTGCGCATAATAACTGTCCATTATTTCACGCTGCGTAGCCATGACCAGGGACAAGAAATCAGCATGCCTCGTAAAGAAACACGTTGCAGTTCATTAGCTGCTACTTACCACGCCCCTCGCTGAACTTCACGCTTCAGTGCACGGTGTTGTCTTCCGACATTCTCTCTCAGCTTCCACTAGAGGACGAACTGGACAAAACTTCCATAACACCATCCTGATTTAAGTATCGTTAAACTGTTTCAGGTAAGTACTTTCTTAAAATTAGATCACTGCAGATCTTCCTCCCCACCCTTGTCGGATGGTAATTGGTGCTTTTTTCATGATGAAAGACATTATCGTGTGGCATAACTAGTACGAGACTCCGTCTGGGATAATTCGGCAGCCTAAATTAGAGATTAGATTAGATTCAGTTTTCGTTCCATAGGCTCAAAAACTGTGATGATTCTCGTGGCTGTCGAACATGTCAGAAAGTATAACATAAGAAACATAAACCATTTGAATATAACACTTACTACCCTGCTAATTTGTCAGGAAATTGTCAAAATAGGTTAATACATTACAGTAAGGAACTGCTAATATTTACAGAATTAATACGCTGTCAGAATGAAACATTGTTATGCAATTTTAACAAATTTACCCTACACAAAATACCTAAACTTGACTGTTGTGACCAAGTGCTGTCAAAACTGAAATTTAACAGGCATTATTACTTAAGCTGGTCTAACAGTCCCTGTTAAGATATTCATCTATAGAGTAGAAGCTGTTGGTTATCAAAAAGTCTTTCAAACTCTGCTTAAACCGTGCTTTATATGAAACCAAGTTTTTAATGGTTGCTGGCAATTTATTGTAAATGTGTGTTCCTGAATATTGCACCCCTTTTTGGATCAAGGTAAGTGCACGTCTTTCTATTTGACGCCATTTTGACGACTTGCAGATCGATGATGATGACACGAAATGATGACGACAACACAAAAAATGGCTCTGAGCACTATAGGACTTAGCTTCTGAGGTCATCGGTCCCCTAGAACCTAGAACTACTTAAACCTAACTAACCTAAGGACATCACACACATCCATGCCCGAGGCAGGATTAGAACCTGCGACCGTAGCGGTCGCGCGGTTCCAGACTGTAGCGCCTAGAACCGCTCGGCCACCCCGGCCGGCGACAACAACACAGATTCCCAGTCTCCGAGCAGAGAAAATCTCCGACCGGCCGGGAATCGGACGCGGGATCTGATAATCTAATGAAACGAAACGAAGTCCACGAGATAATCATATGTGCGAAACGTAAAAGAGCTGCTGGGACTCGTGGCACAAACTAGTTTCCTGTGTTTCTTTATTTTACAACACTTTACTACATACGGCTTTTGTAATCGTCGTATCCTATGTTCAGCAGTAGCGTTACCAAATGATTACTGGTTAGTGGAAAACAGCATCGCTGAACCACGTATTCTCCTGTCGACGACGGAGAATGTTAAGAAAGAAGTTGCACGAAAATTGATAAACGTCCTGTTTCTCTGACGTGCCGTAATTTCCGACAATTTCCACTCACATACTCTCTCATCCCCCTAAAAGCTGAATCCCATCGCTGTCTGTTTCACTACATCGTGCAGCTACTGTATCATCGCTGTGGGCGCATGTGACCTATCAACGTGATTTGACTGCAACTACCTTTGTCTGCTGCCTGACTATGCCTCAGCCGTGCTGAGACTGGTCTACAAAAAAATGGTTCAAATGGCTCTGAGCACTATGGGACTCAACTGCTGAGGTCATTAATCCTCTAGAACTTAGAACCAGTTAAACCTAACTAACCTAAGGACATCACAAACATCCATGCCCGAGGCAGGATTCGAACCTGCGACCGCAGCGGTCCTGCGGTTCCAGACTGCAGCGCCTTTAACCGAACGGCCACTTCGGCCGGCAGACTGGTCTACAGCAGTCCGTCCAAGACGTGCCTGTCGCTTCATACCTGGGACAGCCACCACTTGCACCAGTTTGATTAGGTATACAAACGACCATCATATCAATAAATAAGTGTAAAAATCTTGTACCCAGCGGTAGCAACTCAGGCTCCACATGTCATATAGGTGGGAAACTGGCAGAGGCACTCATGGAATCACTAAATTCTCTTCATCCATTTCCAGCGTAGCTAAGAGTTTGCGTTTTCTACCTGTGCAGCCAAGAAGCTAAAATAAGTTGCCACAATTAATGATGCCAAGCTGCCAAAAGCTAGCAACCGCGCTCACCTGCGAGTAATTCTCGTTCATACCCTAACGTTCCAGTAAACACCGCGGGAATATACAGTAAAACCGAGTGCACATAACAGTGGCCGGTTTCAACGCAAACGTCTGTCATCCAAGTGCTATTTCATTGATTTATCCTGCTGGAAAACAGACATACTCAGTGTGACAAAATTCTTTCCCTGAAAAAAAAAAAAAAAAAAAAAAAAAAAAATTGTCAACACGAAATTCTTCCTGTACGCCAATTATTATAGGACGTCCAAGATCGACATCATTACATAAGCTCCATACTTTTTCCTATCGCAGTTGTGACACACTCGACTTGTATTCGGGATGCCGGCCGTAGTGGCCGTGCGGTTCTAGGCGCTACAGTCTGGAGCCGAGCGACTGCTCCGGTCGCAGGTTCGAATCCTGCCTCGGGCACGGATGTGTGTGATGTCCTTAGGTTAGTTAGGTTTAATTAGTTCTAAGTTCTAGGCGACTGTGACCTCAGAAGTTCAGTCGCATAGTGCTCAGAGCCATTTGAACCATTTTGTATTCGGGATGATTGCGGATCAAACCCCCTCCGGCCAGGCAGATTTAGGTTTGCCGTTATTTTCCTAAATCTTTTACGGCGGATGCTGGAACGGAGCATTTGAAAAAGACATTGTCGATCTCCTTCCCAACTCTTTCCCAACCCGAGCTTGCTCTCCATCTCCAACGCGTCGTCGTCGATGGGATGTTAAATCCTAATCTTACTTCTTTTTTTACGGCATAGTGTCTTTTGAAATTCGTCGAGAAGTTTCGAGTCAACAGGAAGCGCATCCAGGAAGATGAGAGCCTCACACTAACGACCACGTCCCGTGTGATCGATGACGAGTTTACTCAGACACATCGTGCTCTCAGTCAACAGCCCTGAGGCAACCTGGGGGAATGGAACTGCTCAGTAATAATTTTTCACTCCAGTAGAAGGTCGCCGTCCACGTACAACGAGCCACTGCCCATCCGGAATATATAAGAAGCTGTCTGCAGGAACTGATGCTCCATAGCAAAATCAATGAAAGTAGGGACTGCTTCAAATAGGAGATGATCTTCACTGACCCTCTGATGCTGAAGACTCAATGTCATGCTAGTGGCACCTTTCCATTGTGCTTAAGTCGTCATAAACGAAGAATTATTTTGTGGTCATCCAAATGAAACACAGCTGACCAAACACATGAAACAAATATGATGCAACATTGAATGAATGAACATAGAATTCTGTTTAATACTTTATCTACTTTTTTGAATCCTTTCCCATGTTATTATTCCTAAAGTGCCTCGTTCTGTAGAGTATTGGTTATTTAATCATATCAGTTACATGACAGTACACGCCTACATTTCGTTTCAGTCACGTTGAGAACCTACTTTCATATACGATTTTCAGATCATTTTGTGATTCTTGTTATTTATTTATCTGTGTGTCCGCGGTTTCCTGTTGCCGTAAATACACAAAATAGTTGATTTGTTTGAAAGTGTTATCTTCCAAAGCTGACGGAATGGTAAATCAGGCACTGGACGTACTGATAAAATTAGTAGTTGCAGCCTGCAGATAGTTAATTGTGTGCCTCTGTAAAGTTTATAGACAATAACAACAGTGGGAATAACATATAAAGCACATAACAAAAGCTAATAGTCGCAACAGTAGCCGTAACAGTATCAGCAGTATTTGTTGCTCTATGACACAAAGACGGGAGTACTGCTGGCTGTAGCAATGGAAAGATTAATAGTGGTATTATTTATTGAAGTGGTATCAATAGCAACAGTTGGAACAACGCCGGCCGTTGTGGCCGAGCGGTTCTAGGCGCTTCAGTCCAGAACCGTGCTGCTGCTACGGTCGCAGGTTCGAATCCTGCCTCGGGCATGGATGTGTGTGATGTCCTTAGGTTAGTTAGGTTTCAGTAGTTCTAAGTCTAGGGTACTGATGACTTCATATGTTATGTCCCATAGTGCTTACAGCCGCTATGAAACTTCCTAGCAGATTAAAACTGTGTGCCGGACCGAGACTCGAACTCTGGACCTTTGCCTTTCGCGGGCAAGTGCTCTACCAAGTGAGCTACCCCAGCTTTACTTCTCCCAGTATCTCGTCTCCTAACTTCCAAACTTTACAGAAGCTCTCCTGCGAACCTTGCAGAACTAGCACTCCTGAAAGAAAAGATATTGTGGAGACATGGCTTAGCCACAGCCTGGGGGATGTTTCCAGATACGTAGCTAGTCGTTCAAGGGGGATAGCGTTGACTTCTGGGCGCGCCACTCAAAAGGGTGCAACAGCTGCACGAAAAATTTTTACGTGTAATTTCTCTGTGGTTTGGAAGTTGTATGAGACTACTGGTCCAGATGTCTGAGTTTCGATTCCCGACCTTAGGACTTCCATCCGTCACCTATCACTCCTTTCACCTCCGTCAGTGTTATCTGTAGCAACAATAACATCGCCTAGCAGTGTCTATCAGTTTTATTTAATTTAAATCGGTTTCGGTGATGCAGTACACCATCTTCAGGCCGCTGAGCAACGTAGGCTGATCACGTTGGCAGTTGGCATGATTAGCGTATCTCCAACAGAAAGAGCAGGATCCATCGGCGTCCCTGGGACTTATCGTTTCGGTGCGTCTGTTTGCAGCGCATCAGCTGAATTGGTGTGCTGTAAACAGACGCACCATAATGACACCCAAGGACGCCAGTAATTTCTGCTCCTTTTATTTGAGTTACGCTGATGTTGCCCACTGCCAGTATAATCAGCCTATGTTGTTCAGGGGCGTGAAGATAGTGTATTGCATCACCAAAACGTGCTGCATTAAATAAAACTAGTAGACACAGCTGAAGATATTATTTTTGCTATACATACGTTAAAACAGCTGCTGTCTCACTATCAATTAAAAGATGCGTATACAGAAATCTGGCAGTGTTTGTTAATGTGAAAAATGCTGACTGGTACCATTGTTGTTAGAACGCATTGGGCCGTCAATCCCTACATAACTGATTGGGTAAGTAAATTCAGTGATCGGAGAAAGTCAACAACGTATCATCTTCAATAGCACAATACCTAGTAGAACATCATGGTATTCAAGTCAACCTTTGAGTTGATGACAAGTTTATCTTAATTTTTTGTCAGTTCTACAAAAGAGTTTTGTCACAGAACTAGTCCTATACATATCTGCTATTTTGACGCCGAGAGTACTATAGTCCCATTGTGAAAAAATTAGTAGCCCTTGTACTTTTTACAATATGAAATTCAAGTGATTTTCTTTGGCCTAAGCAGATGTGGCTTTTGTAAAAAATCAACCTTTCCCTAAACCATTTTCTTGTCACATTTAAATTGGCATACGTACTGTAGTGACAAAACTTCAATCATCAACTCGAGAAGATAAAGTTAAGTAATTGACTTTTTTGATTGTTTGCCGGTATATGTCTACAGTCTTGGTACTGACATGGTACTGGAACCATCGCAACACAGTGCCATTTCACGCCGCCATAGCAGCGAAAATAAATAGTACTGCCCATCGACAGAATGCAGTATCGTGTGGTGATTCGTTTTCAGCAACAGCGGAAATATTGCACCTTTAGCAGGCCAATAAAGACGACTGAGAAAGACATCTAGATTCAAATGGTTCAAATGGCTCTCAGCACCATGGGACTTAACATCTGAGGCCATCAGTCCCCTAGAACTTAGAACTGCTTAAACCTAACTAACCTAAGGACATCACACACATCCATGCCCGAGGAAGGATTCGAACCTGCGACCGTAGCGGTCGCGCGGTTCCAGACTGAACATCTAGATTCGCCTGATGCGGGAACCACATTTCCGCTGCGGACAAAAGCGATTTACCGCACGATACTCCATTGTATCAATGGGCTCCACCATTTTGGTATCGCTCCCTTAGCGACTTGATATGATACTGTGACGTGAGGATTTCAACGTGTACCAGGACTGCAGATCTTTAGCTGCAAACAAACAAAAAATTAATTAAGTAATTTAATTTTTTTCGAGTTGGTAAATAAAAAAGTACGACTACCCCTGGTGGTTCTTGCTAATGTCAGACGTAGGTGGGACGCTCTGAATACAGTTGAACGAATTCCTAGAAAAGACGATCTTCTAAGTGGAGCTGTTCGCCTGAAATGACAGACTAGATTTACCTTCCGTGCTCCTCGAGACGACGGCATGCTACAGTGCTTCTCGGCGCATTCTGTCTGTAACTGCTTCGGCGTCTTTCCCCGAAACGCTCGGCTACCGGAGGTCCTGGTGGAGGCCGCAGGCATTCCCGCCAGCCGGGTCCGCCGTTGGCCAACAATCCGTAACAAGATCGCCGTCTGTCCTACGGAGAGCGGCAGCAGGGGCGGCTTCGGCGCCGGAGGCCGTTTGTGTGCCACGCCACGAAACCGATCGCCACCGTGCACCTGTCCCCCTTCCAGAGAAAGACACTCGAGCACACGTCACGTCCCACAGACACACACACTCACTGGGCCCGCCGACGTCTTTCCTAAAGAACGGCGGCGCGCCTCGCCCTTACGTAATGGAATAATTATAAATTTGCCGCCAAACGCTGACCGAAGTAGAGCACCGTGGCCCGCGGCGAGTAGAAAGGAGCGGGGCTTACATCACGGGGGGACATATAAAAGCCCGCACAGCCGCTCGGACAGGCACACTCAGTCTCTCGCTCCCATCTCGACAGCCCACAACAAGGGGAAACCATCTGACATGGCGCTCAAGGTACGTGGTCGCCTGTCTCACCGCCTCGCAAATCGACCGCCTTCAGATAACAATGGGGACATGCGCGGTTTGTCAGTGGACGGTGGGCAGTGAGTCGATGTCAAAATTTCCGACGTCACATGGTGATAGTGCATTCCAGACGATGACTGGCAGCCGGATCTCACGCTGCGGAGTCGGCATCGTACATAGCTCTAGAAATTCATAGCTACAGGTCCACTCTCAATACTTGCATGACAGGCAGTCTCGGTCTGTCATAAAGCTTCTGAGACAGCGTTGTATCAGTCGTACAATTCATTCACTTCTCGGGTTCGTTGAACATATCGGGAATTCTTCCGCACTTCTCGGGTTCGTTGAACATATCGGGAATTCTTCCGGAAATACTCACTCCCA
Source organism: Schistocerca americana (assembly GCF_021461395.2). Taxonomy (NCBI): domain Eukaryota; kingdom Metazoa; phylum Arthropoda; class Insecta; order Orthoptera; family Acrididae; genus Schistocerca; species Schistocerca americana. The sequence goes on from NC_060119.1 coordinate 482,892,363, forward strand.
TTTAATTTTTTTTGAAATCTGCCCGGGATCGGGTTTCATCATGAAATTGCTGCAACTTCTTTTACCCACTAAAATATGTCTTTAACTCTGCAGCGGAGTATGCGCTAGTTTAAAACTTCCCAGCAGATTAAAACTGTGCATCGGAGTGGGATTCGAATGCGGAGCCTGTCCCTTCGCTGGCACTGCCTGTAATGCTCACTCGGTACGGACACACTAGCGAAAGCTGAAGTGCAGGGTTCGAGTCCCAACCGGACACACACTTTTAATATAGTGCGAAGTTTCACGTTCTTTGTATATTTTCACAAATAATGAATGTTCTTTATTCCTAAGAAAAATCGGGCGTCCTAAAAGACTGAGAAGTTATGTTACTGGGATTATTAATTAATGACTAAAAATTCTCTAATCGAAACTTTTTACTGTCACTGATATCGTTTAAAATTCTGAATTTTGCTTGTTTTCCTTTTGCACTAATCATTAATAACTATTGCCGGCCGCGGTGGTCTAGCGGTTCTAGGCGCTCAGTCCGGAACCGCGCGACTGCTACGGTCGCAGGTTCGAATCCTGCCTCGGGCATGGATGTGTGTGATGTCCTTAGGTTAGTTAGGTTTAAGTAGTTCTAAGTTCTAGGGGACTGATGACCACAGATGTTAAGTCCCATAGTGCTCAGAGCCATTTGAACCATTTTTTTGAATAACTATTCATTCCAGCCAAATCTCTACCTACTGAAAGACATAAAACGTTTTTGTTTCTGTTGATATTTCAGTATATTTAGTCAGCAATTAAATTTTTCATATGATACAGTACTTGAGCTTGATTTTACGATTTCTACATAGACTTTTTCACTCATGCGGTGATTCTCTGTGATTTATTTGTTCTACTTGAGAAAGACATCTCTTTGAACAACTTTTAAATTTTAATTATACGCTTATCGGCTTTTCGAACAACTGTTTCAATTGGTTGCCTGTTTCTATGTATTCTAACTAAATTCAGTGATTTCGTCCACCAACGACAGAAAAAAAGCCTCGATTTGGCAGCTACTTAGTGAAACTATGAGTTCAAACCGAGAGAGGTGGTCAACTCACTGGACACGCAATCGGGGGGCAGAGGGGGGGGGGGGATATCTCCCCGGCTGGCCACCCAGATTTACGTTTTCAGTTTTCAGTCGTGATATCATCAAACTGGCTGAAACCCCAGCAATATATGAGACAATCCCGTGGCGTAACATACGACAAGTTCAATTGCAATTTTACGTTATAACTGTAGATTCAAAAACATTGCAAAATTTAGTTTATTGATCAGATGTTTCCCGCGATTTTGCTGGAAGCTGCGGACAAATGAAATCTGGAGAACTGATCATGTATTTAATCGAAAATACTACTGAGATTGACAAAAAAATGGAGGAAAATTCTTTGTTTCTGAAACCAAAATTTTAGAATTTAACTGCATGGTTAATATTCGGTGTTCTAGAGATGAGAAATACGCCTCTGTATCTCACACGTTTAGAATTGCATTTAAGATTTTGCAACTTTACGAATTACCACAATATTTAGCTCCAGTAAAGTGATTTCGAACTCTATTTATTTGTGCCTTAACGTATCTTAGTTGTCAGTCCCAGACAGCTGCCTCCAGTATAAAAATAATGGCAGTAGCTCCTTTGGTAATGGATATGGCTACAACGACTGATATTTCATCGCGCACCACAGATCTCTACGCTCACAGATGGTAGAGACGCAATCAATCGGATTCAGTTCCACTACACTAAAGCCCTTTACATTGTACGATATGGACTGTGCGATGGAGACTCTCCAGACGCTACACGGGATTGGATAAAGGAGGTTAGATACTAACTTCTCGTCAAGGTCATTACAGAAAGTGAGAGGACGATTTAGGGGAAAGTCAATCACAATCTAGTTGAATCGTCTGAAGAGAAGGTTGAAAAACCACAGAAATCTGGGAGTGCTCGAAAGGAATGAAAAACGTCATCCTCTTAAATTTTTTGAATAAGTGGGCAAATGCACGACGATTGTATGCCACTTACTAATATAGCTATAAACCATGACAACGCTGCCAACCGCGGTGGCCACGTGGTTCTAGGCGCTGTAGTCCAGAACCGCGCGACTGCTACGGTCGCAGGTTCGAATCCTGCCTCGGGTATGGATGTGTGTGATGTCCTTTGGTTAGTTAGGTTTAAGTAGTTCTAAGTTGTAGGGGACTGATGACCTCAGATGTTAAGTCCCATAGTGCTCAGAGCCATTTGAACCATGACAACGCTGCTATCGTAACACGAGAAAATTTCACAAACTAAGATCGCTAAAAAGGCATTTTATTCGAAGATCGGTTTCGACAGAGCTATACTGAAATCTTCGGTTCTTATGCTCTCTTGTAAAAATTCAGAAGCATTAAATCCGATGATGACAGCATAGCTCTGTCGAAATGGGTCACCCATTAAAAGGCTTTTTAGGCGTCTTGGCTCGTGAAGTCTTTTTCTGTTACCATACATTGCGGATCGCCGCCAAACTGATCATGTCTGGATTATACAACAACGCTGTTAATGTAGTCATTAAGGTCTGTACGTGGTTTTGGTACATGGATGCGTTCCAAAGGTCTCAGGTTAGAAAGAAACTATCCGGCTGCATAAAGACTTTTTCAGGGGTTGCTCTGTTTCAAACGGCGATCCGATCCCTTAGCTGAAAAGTCTGCGTGTCTTGCTGCGATGTAGAGGAAATTTGGTACTGTGAAGGATTTGCTAGCCGTAGGACGGCTAGAACGGTATGCATACAGCATCGAGAGGACGCTTCAGCAGCTACTTGAAGGAGAAGTAGCGGCTCCAATTGGGAAAACCGTCTTTCACGACCGAGAGAGCAGTCTGCAAGTTACTGTGTTCTGCTGTCCGATGCCAAGGACGCCGCTGGCTGGGAAAGTCACTGTGGTTGGTGCGTAACTTGTAGTCCGGAAGATCTGATTCTGGATTATTTAGTATGTTGTTGTATCTAAGTCCGTCACATTGACAGTCGATTGCTGAAGCATCAGGCCCAGTTAAACGGAGTCGGAATAGTTTCTGTTGTTTCCGTTATCAGCATCAGGCTTCCAATAAAAGCAAAGACGGCCGAAGATATCCGTCGCTAGGGTGTGATCACTACCTCGCAGCCTCCGTTTATGGTTGATTAACTAATCCAGCACTGAAAATATAATATCAGTTTAGTGATCGATCACGTCTCAGCCTTCAACCTTAGACGTACCCGGTGCCGGTGCCCAGCTGTGGGTGAAAATAAAGTTCATCTCTGTTCGCAGTTGGTTATCGTTGTAAATATCCAACTATCCGAATTTCAAGGTGTTGTTGGTTTCTGGCGTTACCTGGTATATACCTCTGATCGCAGTTCACCATGCTGATAGGCTACAGATTAACCGTTATCTAGGTGTGGGACTGGATCATAATAAATGTTGGGGAAGAGTGGTCTGATGTGGCTCTGTGCCCACAGTTCGTCGTTCTGGCAGCCGTGGTGGCCGTGGCCCGCGCTGGCGTCATCGCCAGCTACGGAGCCGCCCCCATCGCGCACGCCGCTCCCGCCTACGCAGCCTACGCGACGCACGCCGCCCCCACCTACGCGGCCTACGCCACCCCCGCCGTGGCTAAGGTCGCCGCGCCCGCCTACGCCTACGCCGCCCCCGCAGTTGCCAAGGTCGCCGCCCCCGCCGTTTACGCCGCCCCCGCCGTCGCTAAGGTGGCGGCCGCCCCTGTGGCTGTCGAGTACGACCCGCACCCACACTACAGCTTCGCGTACGAGGTGAACGACGCGCACACCGGCGACCAGAAGTCGCAACACGAGGAGCGCGACGGAGACGTCGTGAAGGGCAGCTACTCGCTGGTCGAGCCCGACGGCTCGGTGCGCACAGTCGAGTACACCGCCGACCCGCACAACGGCTTCAATGCCATCGTTCACCGCCAGGCAGGCGCCCACCCCGCCCCCGTCGTCGCCAAGGTAGCGGCGCCCCTCGTCGCCAAGGTGGCCGCCCCCGCCTACGCGGCCTACGCCGCCCCCGCCGTGGCTAAGGTGGCCGCGCCCGCCTACGCCTACGCCGCTCCCGCCGCGCCCGTCGCCTACGCCGCCCACGCCGCCCCCGTCGCCTACGCTGCCCACGCCGCCCCCGTCGCCTACGCGGCGCACGCCGCCCCCGTGGCTTATGCCGCCCCCGCTGTGGCGAAGGTAGCCGCCGCCCCCCTGGCTCTCTCCTACGGAGGCCTGAAGCACTACTAGAAGGCCGTCTTCACCGCACGCTGTACATACGACACAGTCACACATATTTTATACCATGTATATTGCATTTTACACGTTTTTATTGACATAAATAAACGAGTCATATAAAGTACCAATGCAAAAATTATTTTACCCCTCACAGCATCCTCATTTTCAAAGATGTTTACCTACGTTCTAATATGGCATTTGTAACATTCTTTCCCAGGGCGGCGGCGCGTCTCCTGTCGTCCTTTTACCTGCACCTACCTAAGAGCTCGTTGCAGCAGATCGCCGGTGGGAAAGCCGAGCAGAAAACTACCGTTCTGCAACTCGCACCAGGCTGCATACAACGTAACTATTCTAAGAACCGGGAAAAGGTCTTAATTTTGAACGAAAGATGGGTATACCGACAAAACCTCGGTATATTCTGAAGTCGAGAATTAAAAGTTCACTGCCAAGCCTGTGCTAATCCTGACACAATTATTCACAAACCCTTTCATTCACGTTAGCAAGTTTATGGTAACGTACTTCCCGAAAACTGAACAGCTACTAAGCACGGTCTAACAATACCACCACTTGCAAAGTAGGTTAGAAATCAGAATCATAATGTTGCTCACGCAGCATATGTTCGCTTTATCGGGCAACAACGTTACTGACTGTGGATGATATCGTCAGAATGGAAATAATGAAGTCACTGTAAAAAAATCATTAATTTTGGCGTTTGAATGGATTCCCACGTAGATTTCGTCGAAGTTGTTATGGCTCATCTTCTAGATTCTAGGGTGATTCCACTTTGACAGCTAAAAGGTCCAGATCTGTATTTTAGCAATATTTGAAGACCTAACAAATGCGTTTTTCAGAAAATTCTTAATGATCAAACAATCCCAGATCAGAACAATGGTATGGTAGAAATAATTTTTGACTTGGTGTTCACGATCCACATTTTTATTAAACTTCTTGTAAATTCACATATACTTCTTAATTGTCACACCATCAAGAAAAAAGTTTTGTGTCAATCTTCATATATTTAATTTTCCCTTTAACCAAAGACTTGACTGTTCTTTTACAAAGCGAAATAACAACTTAACTTCTGCAAAGCGAAACAAAGACAGCTCTGTGCGCATTCGCGCCAAAACGGTTACAAGTAAGTAAAAGATTACGACAGTCTCACAGAAATGAATACCCACAAGAATCATATCACTGTGTGAGCGACGTGGGTGCTATTCTGTCATTCTGCGCAACGGATTAATCTGAGATGTACCCTTTATCCTGTGGCTCCTGCAAGATGCAATTTCCACCCCCACACTACTACAGAAGTCAGACAGACGCTCCTAACGTTCTAAAGAGAAATGCCTGAAAAACTTTCAGCAATAAATATCTTCTGGAATTGTCCGCTGTAAGGAAATGACACAAAAATTCACAAAATTTCTTACGTAACTAGTGGGATACTTGGGCACTGGAGTAGTGCTAGTTAATGTAAGAAAAACATGAAACTAAAGAAAATTGTTATTTTTTTACAAAAGTTCTCAGAAATCACAATGGCACTTTTAGTTATGAACTGAACAAGTTATTTCCGGGTTATTTTTGCAATGTGAAGTTACCTCTTAAGGATAGGACTCGCTAATGAAATTTCTATACAAAGTTTAAGATTGTTATTGACTTGGCAGAATGGCTGAGAGCCGCGCCTACTCAGCTTGAATAATTATCCATTAGAATGTTGCTAGGTACGGTCGAGGTTGTCGCATGTGATATGCAGTGAAGTGTATTGTTGTGGAGGAAATATGGGGCTCGCAAGAGCTGTAGCGCACAATACCGTAAGCTGCGATGACTGCTGTCTGCGCCGCTCACTGTTGACAAATAAGATAACTCTCGTTCTATCTGGATTGACCTTCGCCAATCAAACTCTCCCTACGCCTTTATGAAGTCAAGGACTCCTATTCACCCCTAGTCTAACTATTGGCGTGGTACACCGATCAGATAACCAGTCCACCGTGATGCCACTCAAAAAGTCGCTTGCAGGCATTTAACTATAACTCTGTCCGTTCACACCGCACAATAAGTGTGGCAGCCAACACAGTGAACAAGGCTTAATTGCAAGGACTCAATGTAGAATTACACTCCGATTCACTCTTGACAGAGATGCTCTCCCAGTGAAGTACTGAGGAGAGACTTGTTCCTTGCTCTTTGAGTACATGTACGAGTGCACACGCTCTCGTTACGTGTTCTCGCTCCAAGAGCAACAACGGAACGGCCCCTCTCCATGCCAGACGTGAAGGGGTTTATCTTTCGGTCTCTTCCATTAGTCCTTCAGCTCAAGGTGTCAGGAATATCGTCTGACAATCAGCATTGCTCTTCTAAAACGGGAGAATGCCGTTTCGTTTAAGGCGGCCAATCCGGAAATCCGTAGCATTGGCGTTTGGCGTTTGCTGTCTCCCTGTGAAAACCTCTGAAACTGCATGCTATGTTTGTAAAGAATCTGTAGGCTGGGCGCTCCCACACAATGTAGCGGAATTTGCTTTTAAGCCAAATACAGGGTCGTTCTTCCTTTCACTCGGGCAAACGCTGTCTGCTCTACAGGTGGTCGCCAGCTGACATAGATAGGTTGAGTCGTCCTCTGAAGGGATAGGCCCCCTGGAGTGTGGTTTGCCTCTCTCAAACTAAAAGCTTTTGTGACCGTCGTGTCTTGAGTGTGTGTGTGTACGCCAGCCTCGAGTATTTCAATCTTGGTGCGCACTTGCGTTTTACTTGTTATTTGCATATCGTTTACATGAATTCATACAACATTGACTTTATCTTATCGAGTTTGGGTTCGAATGAAGCGTCTTGATGTGAGGAATATGATTGTGAGGGCGGAATATGTAAGCAATGAAGGTCAGGAGACCACGACGTCTTACAACTGTAATATATCGATACATCGGAGTACCTATACATTAATAAAACTAAATGTGAATATCGTCACAAAAATATGTCTGTTACTTCGCAGAAAAGTAGTACGATATTACTGGTATCGAGAACTGGGGTTGGAGTGCCGTAATGGTCACGTAAATAAAGAACCATTACAACGGATTGATCTTAAATGAAAATGCTCGCCATACTATTAAGTTTATCTGTGTCTAATGCACTCAAGTTTTCAGTCACCGATCTGCTCAATATGCCACATGGAATTACTGTCTTTTCACATACACAAAATTACCTAAAAAATCCGTATTTTTCCTGTAGGCAGTATCTATCTTACCCCTAGTGATACAGCCGGCCGCTGTGGATGAGCGGCTCTAGGCGCTTCAGTCTGGAACTGAGCGACTGCTACGGTCACAGGTTCGAATCCTGCCTCGGGCTTGATGTCATCACTTCAGTTTCTATGCTGTTCATTTTTGGAACACAACCTACGACCAGCTTAGAGACAGAAGTGTTGACACTTCCTGCAGGACCTGACCATCATTTTGCAGGATAATGCTCAAGCACTTACAGTGCAAGCTGTTACTGATTTGTTTGACTGATGGGGCTGCTAAGTGCTATAACCACCTACTGCACTCCCCTGACTTAAACCCTCGTGAGTTCAACTCGATTTCTAAACTGAAAGAAAGACTTCACGGCATTCGCTTCAGAACTGCTACAAATTCGTCGGTCAATAGACCGTCCCGCTCGAACTGTCTCAACTGGCACTGCTAAGAGTATCCTACGACTTCCACATCGCCGGCAACGGGTTATAACAATGCTGGTGACTACTTTGAAGGTCAGCAAAACTTTGAAACACGTATCTATTTTGTACGAGCTGTAAATAAATAGTTGCCACTATTAAAGTTCCAACGCTCGTACATACATAATATACACACATCAAATAAAGTTTTGTATCACCTCGATTCCGAGACTTCCGGAACCTATACAGAAAATTGGAATAAACATAATGTCCGCCCTTTTTATTGCTCATGAAAACCACACAGTGCATGTTGTACCACCATACAGCGAGACCTTCAGAGGTGTTGGTCCAGACTACTGTACACACCGGTACCTCTAATACCCTGTAGCACGTCCTCTTGCATTGATGCATGCCTGTACTCGTCGTGGCATACGATACACAAGTTCATCAAGGCACTGTTGGTCCAGATTGTCCCACTCCTCAACGGCGTAGATCCCTCAGAGTGGTTGGTGGGCCACGTCGTCCATAAACAGCCCTTTTCAGTCTATCCCAGGCATGTCCGATAGGGTTAATGTCTGGAGAACATGCTGGCTACTCTAGTCGAGCGATGTCGTTATCCAGAAGGAAGTCATTAAAAAGATGTGCACGATGGGGGCGCAAATTGTCGTCCCTGAAGACGAATGCCTCGCCGATATGCTGTCGATATGGTTGCACTACCGGTTAGAGGATGGCATTCACGTATCGTACGACGCCTTCCATGAGCACTAGCGGTGTACGTCGGCCCCACATAATGTCACCCCAAAACAGCAGGCAACCTCCACATTTCTGCACTCGCTGGACGCTGTGTCTAAGGCGTTCAGCCTGACCGGTTTGCGTCCAAACACGTCTCTGATGATTGTCTGGTTGAAGGCATATGCGACACTCATCGGTGAAGAGAACGTGATGCCAATACTGAGCGGTCCATTCGGCATGCTGTTGGGCCCGTCTGTACCGCGCTGCATGGTGTCGCGGTTGCAAAGATGGACCTCGCCATGGACGTTGGGAGTGAAGTTGTGCATCGTGCAGCCTATTGCGTACAGTTTTTGTCGTAACACGACATCCTGTGTCTGCACGAAAAGCATTGTTCAAGATGGTGTCGTTGCTGTCAGGGTTCCTCCGAGCCATAATCCGCAGGTAGCGGTCATCCACTGCAGTACTAGCCCTTGGGCGGCCTGAGCGAGGCATGTCATTGACAGTTCCTGTCTCTCTGTATCTCCTCAATGTCCGAACAACATCGCTTTGGTTCACTCCAAGATGCCTGGACACATCCCTTGTTGAGAACCCTTCCTGGCACAAAGTAACAATGCGGGCGCGATCGAACCGCGGTACTGACCGTCTAGGGATGGTTGAACTACAGACAACACAAACCGTGTACCTCCTTCCCGATGGAATGACTGAAACTGATCGGCCGTCGGACCCCCTCTGTCTAATAGGCGCTGCTCATGCATGGCTGTTTACATCTTTGGATGAGTTTAGTGACTTCTCTGAACAGTCAAGGGGACTGTGTCTGTGATACAATATCCACAGCGAACGTCTATCTTCAGGAGTTCTGGGAACCGGGATGATGCAAAACTTTTTTGATGTGTGTATAATATGACCAGGCAAATGTACGAATTTTAGCTCGTGTCCTTAGAATCAACATGCAGTAGTTCACAGAGAACGTGCCAACAAAGTCAGATCCTATGGTGAATTACAGCGATTCAGCAATTGCGCTCAAGGTCCTACACAGATCGTTTCAGTACCGCGGTATAATGAGGTCAATAACAATGAAAATGAATTTCTTCTACCAGTTTTTCAACATAAAATTTGTGAGAGAAGTGGAGAAACATCCTGAGCTATACATTTACACCCTCCAAGAATATTCAAGAAGGGACTGTGCGGATAAAGCCTGGAATGAGATTGCCAAAGAAGTAAACTTTTCAGGTATTTATATTTAGTTTTATTTTTACTGTGCACTTATACTTAGCGCAGTACATTACTAATACAAACAAAGCATACACAAGTAAAGATGAGTCAAATAAAAAATACAAGATGCAGCAGAATGAACAGGTACTGAAACCGACATGTATCTTTTAAATGCAGCAACTTCTCCGCCGGGGCAGTGATACCATTGGAGTTAGAAAATAATTTGCTAAATAATCTTTAATAGCATTAGCGGTAGAATGGTTATTTATTTTCGCTCGAGGTGGTAACGTGAAGCTAATGGGACTTGGAGAACCAGTGATGTTGACATTTTGGGCCAACTGTTGGCAGTGTGTTGACACCCATCTCTCTTTCTAACGTAGTTATGAAGTATGGAAACACATTTTAAGTTGTTATTGATCGTATTCTCATTCCGGCAACGTATCATACTACCAAGTATTTCGAATTTTTCAGTCGTCATACCAAACGTACATTTTCTACCTCGGATAAGCGGTAATTGAAAATTCGTTTTGCACTGTCAAGAGCTCGTTTTGAGTAATGTCTTAGAAAATATCGGCATAACGGGAAAGCTTCATCTCCTACAAATCAATAAGGAAAAACTCAGTCATCATAGTCATCAAAGAGAAGCTTAGACGGCTGTTGTATGTTAAGTAGTCTATTAGATAACAAGCTTTTAATTGCTGAGGCTCTGCTATCGAATCATCGTTACAATAACATCGGCATCTCAGTAACCTAGTAGTAACACAGAATGGAAAGATTTACAATTAAAATTAGCCAAACCAGTATCAGGAATTTTCTCTGTGCGAACATATTTCGCATCTGTTTTTGCGCCTATACGGTTTGGAAAGTTCCATGGGGACTGAAAGAGCTCAGCAATTTTTTTTTCACCAATCTTGATTAGAACATATTACGTAGGTGTCTTTCAATTCCGTCCATATGATTTGCTTGGTTTCAGATACTATTAGCCCAACTGTAATCTCTCCACCACAAAAGTAGAGTCCCAGAGAAACGAATGTACACCCTGTAACGAAATATCTGAAATTAAGCATACAGTTAAGCGAAAAGATTATGATCTTCAAAATACGGCGAGAAAAAACATTTATTTGTAAACAGTTAACCTTATCAATCAGTAACTCTATATTTAGATTTACGGTTACAATGGTTGAATGCAAGAAAAAGTGGAGGAACCTAGGGAGTACATTCGTGAATAATCTCATGTCCAAACCGAGTGGTAGTGGAGCATCTAAGAACAAACCCTATTACCTGATGGATACAATGAGTGGTGTGTGTACTGTAAGACCTTCGCTACACACACCATCAGATTATTTGACTTGTCGCTCTAACGAAGTAGGCGAATGTCAGCAATATGTCTCGTGGTCTTATCGTGGCGTGTTTATCTTCTGCCGTTACGTCAGAAGATAGAAATGCCACTTGCACGCTTAGAGTAGCAGATTGATGGTGACCAACTTCAAACAGAACTTGATTAATTTTCACACACATTTATTAAAATAATGACAAGCATAAACCTTACTTAACTTGATTCTGGATGCTATTTACAATTGACAATCTGAAGTTCTTTTGGTCTTGGTATGTTAATCTTATTCCCACATATCTCTGATACTTGACAAAGTGTCTATACATTTATCTTCATGGCTATGTACAGGAATATGGTAATCTTATTAGGCGCAGACTGAAACTTGACTATAGACTGGTACAGACTGGTGCAGACAAATGCAGACTGACTAATCGGAGGTCTGTACACTCGTTATAATACCTCCCCTTTGACACAAAGCCGCACAACCAGTCGCGGACTGCCGCGAAAGAGCTTCGGCTCGCAGCTCCCGGTAGCCTCCGGCTACCCAACGCCCCCAACGTGATTCTCACTTTCTTTTAGGGACTCTGAGGCAGTACCAGAGCTCCTTCACGGGACCAAGCCCGCGTGCTGCAGGCCATTCTTCTTCCGCACCTCCTTTAGGTGCCGCGCTTGCACGAACAGCGCATGTTAGCGTAAAGTAGGGACCACCCACTTCAATAGGGAACAAGAGACACTTCTCTCGCCTATCGAGAAAAGCAAAATTGTCGTTTCCCCCCTCCCACCCAATAAATAATCCTAAGTGCGAGATGGCGGACGCTGCTAGCACTTCCCCCGCTGTCACCCGCAGTAAGACTGCAACACACGAGGCGCGAAGATCGACTGCACCCGCCGAAACTCGCGCCCCGCCCGCTACCGAAGGCAGGGGAGCGGCTGGCGACGTTCGACAGCTTGGCGCGAAAGCGCAAAAGCAGCTTGAGTCGCGCCGGCTAATCACCGAACTTTTCGGGGCGGACGTCTCACCCACCAAAACAACTACACTCAACATCACCTTACACTCACCTGTCACTGGACAGTCATGTACCATTTTCCCACCGACGCCGCAGCCTCATAGATCGAGGCAGCGGCGGCGGATGTGGACACAGAAAACCACTACACAGAGCCCTGGCAGGTGGAGGGCCCAAAACGCAGACCCAGAAAAACACCAGCACAAACAAGCGAGCAACCAAACTCGCTAGGCAACCGAGCGGATCTGTTGTTACACCTACTAGCTCATCTCAGGCTAGCAACATTAACACAAAACAAAACGCAAACACAGCTGTGGCGAACAACAACAAAGCACACAAAGCCAAGCGGTGCCCACACAACACAAGACTGGTTTCCCCCCAGTCGTTATACAAAACTATGGGAACCTTAGTGCCCTTAACACTGCATTCGCGGAAAGGCACTTAAACAGCACATTACATGCAAAGTACTCGGGGGATAGGGCCTCACTGTACGTTGCCACAGACAACGAATATAAAGATCTTCTGACCTTCCTCAAAGATCGGAAGATCGAACATTACATGCACAGAACGCTGGACGAGAGAACCCAGCAGTACGTGATCAAGGGAGTGGATCCCAGTACCCCCAACGAGACAGTACAGGCGGCCCTTTGTTATCTGGGATTCGACTGTAAAAGCGCCTCCCGGATGACAGGGTTCCGTACACGCGCACCGTTACCACACTACATGGTTGAGTTAGCCGACACGGCTGTTTCCCGCGCCATCCTGCAGATAAAGAGCTTTCTGCGGATGGACGTACGTGTAGAACTTTACGAACCACCCTACGTCCCCCAACAATGCAACAACTGCCAGCGGTTCGGCCACTCGGCCCTCCTCTGCGGCCTGGTAACTCGCTGCCGCGGATGCGCTGGCAATCTCAGATCCAACACTTGCATACAAACACAGCCAAACCAGCGACGCTGTGCCAACTGCGGTGGGCCCCATGCGGCAAACTTCAGACAGTGCAGCTCATACAAACAGGCGCTGAAGCGTAAACAAGACAAGAGCAGGGTACTGTACGACATACCACGCCCAAGGCGTAAGGAACGGCGTAACGTTTGCCACGGTTGCACGCCCTGGCGGAACGGCACAGGCCGCGGAACCTCAGCGCCCTACACACACACGTGAAACAACCGCTGCAACAGCCACACAACAGCCACAGACAACACCTGAAACCCAACAAGCATCAGTACCAACACCTATGCCCCCAAACAACACGACCCCACTCCCGGAAATCACGTGCTGCGAAGAAACGCACCATACACAGGAAAACACATCCACACAAGAACCCCCCCCCCCCCCGAACCCCAAGCCCAGAGGAGGAATAGACGCACGCGTAAACACAGGGCGGGGAACACGAAACCACCACAACAGGCCACGCACCAACAACAGAACAGCAACATACAGGAAAACAGTCAACAAGACACCGAGACTGCAACTCACACCACCATACCCCTCACCACAGAAGTAACACAGGCGTCACAACCTCTGTCACAAAACACAAATGCCGCTGTCAACAACACACCAATACCTGCACAAGCGGCCGCTAACTCCACAACAGCACCTCAGGCTGCCACACCCAACACCCACACATCACCTGGGAGAATACTGGAAACACTATTCCCTCGACACACGACCGTTCAAATCCTTACCAAGGTGCTGACGGCCGTCACTACACTCATCACCCAGCTCATGAGCGCCGAACCCAGGCAATACTGGGCTGTCATACACACTGCCATCACAACACTCTTTCACACTCTTACATGAATAATATACCACACTCGGCCCATAACGCAGACCCGCACACACTATCACAGATCCTGTTCTGGAATGCAGACTCGATCCACAACAAAAGGGCAGAATTTGCCGCGTTCATGGAGCGCAAGGGAATCCTTGTCGCGCTACTGAGCGAGACTAAGCTTAAACCGCCCAAACAATTAAACTTTCCTGGCTACTGCGTCTATCGTACCGACCGACCGGGCGACGCCGTGGCAGGTGGAACTGCAATCGTCATACACAAAGACATTGAGCACACAAACATAGAGCTCCCTGAACTGGAAAAAATCGAGGCTACTGCCGTCAGAGTCAAGTTCAGCGGAGCCTACACCACACTGATATCGGTATACAACAGCCCTGTAGGCATTTCAACACGCGATATCAGCACATTACTCAACATTTCACCGCGAGTAATAGTCGCTGGAGATCTGAGCGCAAAACACCCAGAATGGAATTCACGCATACGAAATCTCAACGGCAAAAAACTGTACGAACATTCACTAGGCAGAAACTACATTATACTAGCGCCGACTGAGCCGACGCACATTCCCTATCAGAGGGGACACAGGCCAGACGTGATAGACATGACCCTCAGCAAGGGCATTATATCGACACTCAACGTTGCCGTTGAAAACGATCTGCCCTCAAACCACCAACCTGTAATACTATACATTGAGGAAACACTGCAGCACATGGAACAACGCAAGATGTTGGACTACGGGCGTGCGAATTGGACATTGTTCAAGCAAACGCTCGATAGCCACATCCCACCTATACACGAAATTAATGAAACAGCACAAATTGACGAGGCAGTAGAAACCCTCACTAACGCCGTCCAGGACGCAATGGCAGGCACCATACCTGATCGCACCTCACAACAACGCAGTGCGGCCCTGCCCCAGGAAATCCTGGGCCTAATCTCAATGAGGAACCGCATCAGGAGACAATGGCAGCGCACCAGGCGTCCGTACTTCAAACGGCACATTAACAGGCTACAGGGCATCGTACACGATAAAATACAAACACATAGAACACAACAATGGAACCAAAAACTCGAAGGGCTGGACACCGCACGAACTGGCGTGTGGCAATTAGCCCGACACTTCACCAGGGACAAAATATACACCCCAACGCTTCAAGGGCCTGACGGACCTGCATACTCAGCGGAAGAGAAAGCAGAACTAATGGCCCGAACACTCGCAGCGTCATTCACACCGAACCTGGTGTAAGTAGGCTGTTTAGGTGTTTTTTTGTTGGTAACGCCACCTCTGTATGAAAATCACTGGCTGTGCTATGTGCAGTCTGTGGCTGGTTTGCATTGTTGTTTGCTATTGTAGTGTTGGGCAGCTGGATGCGAACAGTGCGTAGCGTTGTGCAGTTGGAGGTGAGCCGCCAGCAGTGGTGGATGTGGGGAGAGAGATGGCGGAGTTTTGTAATTTGTCATGAACTGCTATATATATTATGACTATTGAGGTAAATACATTGGTTGTTCTCTATCAAAATCTTTCATTTGCTAACTATGCCTATCAGTAGTTAGTGCCTTCAGTACTTTGAATCTTTTATTTAGCTGGCAGTAGTGGCGCTCGCTGTATTGCAGTAGCTTGAGTAGCGAAGATTTTTGTGAGGTAAGTGATTTGTGAAACTTATAGGTTAATGTTAGTCAGGGCCATTCTTTTGTAGGGATTTTTGAAAGTCAGATTGCGTTGCGCTAAAAAAATATTGTGTATCAGTTTAAGGACAGTCTTGTAAAATTGTTCTAAGGGGACGTTTCACTGGTACCATCAGATCCAGTGTTCACACTTGCTACTGACCAGGAGGTTACACGCATTCTAGCCCAACCATCGCACGACGACATTCGACATGCTAGCACAGCCGACGTCTCCTGGGCTATAATGCATTCCGCTGCTATGAAAGCCCCTGGTCATGATGGCATTCAAAACCGTGTCCTCCAGGAGTTCTCAGATAAAGCAACTGAGTACCTAACACACATAACGAATGCCATACTAAAACACCAACACTTCCCCGCCTTTCGGAAGACGGCCAAGGTCCTGATGTTCAGGAAGCCGGGGAAAGACCACAGCCTCCCACAAAATTACCGACCCATCAGCCTTCTGAGCTCGCTCAGTAAGATTGTTGAGAAGGTGATTCTCAAACGTATCACTAGGCACTGCATAACAAATGACATCCTGAGACCGGAGCAATTCGGCTTCAGGAATCACCACTCCACAACACAACAACTCCTACTGGTCGTTGAACATATAACATATGGCTTCAACATAAACAAAGCTACAGGGGCGGTGTTCCTGGACATCGAATAGGCTTTCGACCGTCTATGGCACAACGGCCTCATCCGCAAACTCAGCGACGCGGGATTCCCCGACGGGCTGCTGCGTCTAATACACCCATACCTCACAGACAGGAGTTTCAACACTGACGTGCAGGGAAAACAATCAACACGACACGGTATACACGCGGGAGTAACCCAGGGAAACATCCTAGGGCCCCTACTGTTTAACCTCTACATAAACGATCTCCCAACCACACACAACACAATGATGGCAATCTACACTCCTGGAAATTGAAATAAGAACACCGTGAATTCATTGTCCCAGGAAGGGGAAACTTTATTGACACATTCCTGGGGTCAGATACATCACATGATCACACTGACAGAACCACAGGCACATAGACACAGGCAACAGAGCATGCACAATGTCGGCACTAGTACAGTGTATATCCACCTTTCGCAGCAATGCAGGCTGCTATTCTCCCATGGAGACGATCGTAGAGATGCTGGATGTAGTCCTGTGGAACGGCTTGCCATGCCATTTCCACCTGGCGCCTCAGTTGGACCAGCGTTCGTGCTGGACGTGCAGACCGCGTGAGACGACGCTTCATCCAGTCCCAAACATGCTCAATGGGGGACAGATCCGGAGATCTTGCTGGCCAGGGTAGTTGACTTACACCTTCTAGAGCACGTTGGGTGGCACGGGATATATGCGGACGTGCATTGTCCTGTTGGAACAGCAAGTTCCCTTGCCGGTCTAGGAATGGTAGAACGATGGGTTCGATGACGGTTTGGATGTACCGTGCACTATTCAGTGTCCCCTCGACGATCACCAGTGGTGTACGGCCAGTGTAGGAGATCGCTCCCCACACCATGATGCCGGGTGTTGGCCCTGTGTGCCTCGGTCGTATGCAGTCCTGATTGTGGCGCTCACCTGCACGGCGCCAAACACGCATACGACCATCATTGGCACCAAGGCAGAAGCGACTCTCATCGCTGAAGACGACACGTCTCCATTCGTCCCTCCATTCACGCCTGTCGCGACACCACTGGAGGTGGGCTGCACGATGTTGGGGCGTGAGCGGAAGACGGCCTAACGGTGTGCGGGACCGTAGCCCAGCTTCATGGAGACGGTTGCGAATGGTCCTCGCCGATACCCCAGGAGCAACAGTGTCCCTAATTTGCTGGGAAGTGGCGGTGCGGTCCCCTACGGCACTGCGTAGGATCCTACGGTCTTGGCGTGCATCCGTGCGTCGCTGCGGTCCGGTCCCAGGTCGACGGGCACGTGCACCTTCCGCCGACCACTGGCGACAACATCGATGTACTGTGGAGACCTCACGCCCCACGTGTTGAGCAATTCGGCGGTACGTCCACCCGGCCTCCCGCATGCCCACTATACGCCCTCGCTCAAAGTCCGTCAACTGCACATACGGTTCACGTCCACGCTGTCGCGGCATGCTACCAGTGTTAAAGACTGCGATGGAGCTCCGTATGCCACGGCAAACTGGCTGACACTGACGGCGGCGGTGCACAAATGCTGCGCAGCTAGCGCCATTCGACGGCCAACACCGCGGTTCCTGGTGTGTCCGCTGTGCCGTGCGTGTGATCATTACTTGTACAGCCCTCTCGCAGTGTCTGGAGCAAGTATGGTGGGTCTGACACACCGGTGTCAATGTGTTCTTTTTTCCATTTCCAGGAGTGTATGCGGATGACACAGCCATCCTTGCACAAGATTGGAAACCATCAAACATTGCGTCACGCCTACAGACTGCACTCATAGTGGCCGAGCCTTGGTTGGAGAAATGCCGTGTTAGAGTAAACGTCGACAAGTGCGAAGCCGTTCTGTTCAAAAAAATGGTTCAAATGGCTCTGAGCACTATGGGACTTAACATCTGAGGTCATCAGTCCCCTAGAACTTAGAACTACTTAAACCTAACTAACCTAAGGACATCACAAACATCCATGCCCAAGGCAGCATTCGAACCTGCGACCGTAGCAGTTGCGCGGCTCCGGACTGAGCGCCTAGAACCGCGAGACCACCGCGGCCGGCCGTTCTGTTCACTAGAAGACCGAAGCAACTGCGCAAACACCGCTACTGCAGACCAATAACTCTACATGCACGTCCAATACGTTTCCGCGAGAAAGTCAAATACCTCGGTGTCTGGCTGGACCGGAAATTACTCTGGGGGGACCACATACAACACATGACCAACCGAGCTAGCGCGAGGCTCAAACAGCTCTATCCTATGCTCAACAGGCGTAGCACACTGAACAGAAGGGTGTCGAGGTCCATGTACATGACACTTATCCGACCCCTGATGACGTACGCAGCTCCTGTCTGGGGATACGCTGCGCCTACACTCCTGCGCCGTCTGCAGCTCATACAAAACAAAGTACTCAAAATCATAAGCAATGCTCCACGATGCACACGCATCGCGGACCTTCACCGGGAATACCGACTTGAGACTCTCACGGAGGTAATCCACAAACTCACCACAAGACTATACAGAAACTCCAGACATTCGCAGAACCCGTTTATTCTGAATCTGGAGAACTACGACCACAACCATAGTTGGAAACATAAAAGACCAAAAGACATACTTGTAAGGACATAACATCTATGGCTAAGCATACGCAAACATAACGGCACAGGTGAGCCCCTGTTAATCAGAGGCCATTACTGGATATTCAGCTGAAATACACTGCCGAATAACTGGCACCACACAGGGAAGCCGTACCGTACACTACATGCAAACAAGCTCCACACATCCCCCACACAGTGAGATGATCTATGGCCGATCTCCCACTACTGTATAACGATCTTGATTATTCCAGGAATGTAGCAGCTGCAGCAACTGGGACACATCGCCATCGCTTGTCACGGTAATGATGCATGATACCTATACTAACAAATCCAACCTTGCATGAGCTATCGCAGCTAGTAAGCCACTACTGCTCTTACTACCCATCCCACTGTCGCAGAACGTTTTTTCCCACGGCATGAGCCATGGCACTTTTTTCCCTCTGCTCTTCAAATCGCTACCCTCACTCGCGTTTCGTCCACTATCTATCACCTGATGGACTGTGTTAATGCGTAGCCTTACACAGACGCACGGACAACATCACAGCCCAGCATCCTGTGATCCACTTACTAGATAACTAACATGTTTACGGAGGTGACAGTAGAACTTTTGGTTTGGTCACCACGTAGGTGCGGGCGTGGAGGGGCCCCATCTCTTTTAAACCTCGCGCATTCATGTATCACTGCGCGAGTGTGATCCGCGAGGAGAAAAGGTTCTACATTAGCAGCAATCTCATTGGCTGCGTTAAATATTAATACACGGATCAGCGGAAGCAGAATTTGGTCCGTCTCTAAGGCAGTGCCATCTTGTAGTGCGGAGACGGACGAGCGCTGCGCCTGCGCTGTTGTGCTTAGCGGGGCGCGCTCTAGTGGGAAAGTTGTGTACACGCTGACTACGCGGAACTATGTACACAACACAATTCACTCTGCTATTGATTTCCTAAGAGTAGCTGGCATCCATACTGGTAATTTATCCAGAATCTGTCACCCTGCCCCAACGCCAGATGTTTCCGAAATGGAAAATCTCAACAAAATAATCCTCTTCTCAGAAAATATTTCGTCCCAGCTTGACGTTATCACAAATGACCAGCAACAACCACGCTCCTTCCTACCATCACGCCAATCCGCACCTACGGCGACACCTCCTGAAACATCTCCGGCAATGATGCCAAGACCACCTTTGGAAATTCATGAGGGCAGTGTGACACCATCACCTGGTCACACGGATACGAGAGAACGTGTCAGGAAGATAACAAACTGAAACTTTTAGAGTAACTCAGACAAAGCCTTCGCTAAGTATTTTCCAGCAAAGGCGATGAATATTTCAAAATCTCCACTGAAAAAAAAAGTATACACAATTTTCTGGTCATTCTCGTCGCTGGCCTCATGCACATGAGCGATGTTCAGCTGAGGTGTTGTAAAAGAAGTGCACTGGTCCTCATAGACGAGGTTACAAGGGCCTCTCCATAAATCTTGTACCATCCCAGTAGAAGGGTGACGCCATCCTACCGGGGCACGGCAGGATTCAGCGTCAACCACAACCAGTTTCAACAATCTTCCCTAACTAAAGAAAGACCAACGGGAAGCGGTTTTCCCATTTTGTCAGGGCCAGCAAATCCCCCTGAACACTCCCTCTTCTCAGGACTAGCGAAGCAATTTTCTACAAGTTTTTGAAGTGTTTCATACACTTTCTCATTTTTCTACTGTATATTATAAAGACTACCGTCACAAAAATTTAATATCGTTATAATATCTATACAGATATAATTTTTTTCACGCTTTTATATGTGTGTTACAAATGTCGATTAAAAGGATTACCTTGATGTCACAAGTATTTGCTCTTCTGCACTCAAATATTCCCTCATACAATACTGGCCATTAAAATTGCCACACCACGAAGATGACGTGCTACAGACGCGAAATTTAACCGTCAGGAAGAAGATGCTGTGATATGCAAATGATTATCTTTTCAGAGCATTCACACACGATTGACGCTGGTGGCGACACCTACAACGTGCTGACATGAGGAAAGTTTCCAACCGATTTCTCATACACAAACAGCAGTTGACCGGCATGCCCGGTGAAAAGTTGTTGTGATGCCTCGTGTAAGGAGGAGAAATGCGTATCATCACGTTATCCGACTTTGACAAAGATCGGATTGTAGCCTATCGCTATATCAGTTTATCGTATCGCGACACTGCTGTTCGCGTTGGTCGAGATCCAATGACTGTTAGCAGGATATGGAATCGGTGGGTTCAGAAGGGTAATACGGAACGCCGTGCTCGGTCCCAACGGCCTCGTATCACTAGCAGCCGAGATGACAGGCATCTTATCCGCATGGCTGTAACGGATAGTGCAGCCATGTCTTGATCCCTGAGTCAACACATGAGGACCTTTGCAAAACAACAACCATCTGCGCGAACAGTTCGACGACGATTACAGCAGCATGGACTAACAGCTCCGACACCATAGCTGCGATTACCCTTGACAATGCATCACAGACAGGAGCGCCTGCGATGGCGTACTCAACGACGAACCTGGGTGAGTGCACGAATGGCAAAACGTCATTTTTTCGGATGAATCCAGGTTCTGTTTACAGCATCATGATGGTCGCATCCGTGTTTGGCGACATCGCGGTGAACGCACATTGGAAGCGAGTATTCTTCATCGCCATACTGGCGTGTGACCCGGCGTGATGGTATGGGGTGCCATTGGTTACACGTCTCGGTCACCACTTGTTCGCACTGACGGCAGTTTGAACAGTGAACGTTACATTTGAGATGTGTTACGACCCGTGGATCTACCCATCACTCGATCCCTGCGAAACCCTACATTTGAGCAGGATAATACACAACCGCATGTGGCAGGTCCTGTACGGGCCTTTCTGGATACAGGAAATATTCGACTGCTACCGTGGCCAGCACATTCTCCAAATCTCTCACCAATTGAAAACGTCTGGTCAATGGTGGCCGAGCAACTGGCTCGTCACAATACGCCAGTCACTACTCTTGATGAACTGTGGTATCGTGTTGACGCTGCTTGGGCAGCTGTACCTGTACATGTCATGCAAGGTCTGTTTGACTCAATGCCCAGGCGTATCAAGGCCGTTATTAAGGCCAGAGGTGGTTGTTCTGGGTACTGATTTCTCAGGATCTATGCATCCAAACTGCATGAAAATGTAATCACATGTCAGTTCTAATATAATATATTTGTTCAATGAATACCCGTTTATCATCTGCATTTCTTCTTGGTGTAGCAATTTTAATGGCCAGTAGTGTATTTCTATTCATGTTCTGAATAGCTGGAGCTACAATTTTCACCAAGGCAATGTAAGATTCCTTCGACATCTTGTAGAATGACAAAAATTTTGAATCACTCTCTTGCAGTTCTAGGTGACAGGAAGGACATCCGGCCACCTCTTAAATTAACTATGCCAAACCCGCCCGTAACCATGCCGACCCTGGGACAAAATGAGGGACAAAGACACAAGCAAAAGAGGAAGAGGCTCTCTTGCAGTTCTCTTGCACCACCAAATAACCGTCAATGAAATTTCCGAACTTTGTACGGATGCACCCATAACACACTCAGCGTCTTTCTTTTCTTCCGCCGGTACTAGAACATGACAGCATCACTCTCACCACTAGAAGTGTTCATTATACAGCTTGTTACTGAAAGAAATAACCAAGAAAGTTTTGTAGCTTCCTGGTGGGAAGCCGCATGCTGACTGAAGGAAAATCGCGATCACGACGAGTGGAAATGGATATGTGTGCGGTCGGCCTCAGTGTCACGACTTGCCGTTAGGCGCTGTTGCTGGTACGACGACGAAGGACTGAAACACAAGCATCAGTGTGCATTATAGCTGGAGACAGTCAACATGGGTCTGGTCGAGGTGGGCGGGGCTTTACTTGTGAAACTGTTTTCTCGAAACAACAGCAACAGTGCTGCTGCTCCTCGCGAGGTCCTCTTTTCACATCGGGGTTGAACAACATGATTCGGAAGCTCGACTTACTGGCGATTTGGGAATTGCTCCTGGGATAGGCCGACGGCCAGTTGCGCAGAAATTGTTGAAGAAGTTACTGTTATCGTGCGGTCTTCAAGCAGTGTACGAATTGTGTCACGACAACTGAAAATTCCGTGGTCCCCCGTTCGAAAAATCCCGCGAACAATTGTGAAATGACTTCTCTAGTGCGTCTTCGGGCTGTCGTGGATCTAAATGGTCTTCACATTCAGTAGCGTTTGTAACCTGGAACGTAAATGTGGTACGCAATAAACAAATGTTGGCCTCTCAAAAATGGTTCAAATGGCTCTGAGCACTATGGGACTTAACATCTGAGGTCATCAGTCCCCTAGAACGTAGAACTACTTAAACCTAACTAACCTAAGAACATCACACACATCCATGCCCGAGGCAGGATTCGAACCTGCGAAGCGCCTAGAACCGTTCGGCCACACCGGCCGGTGTTGGCCTTTCATGCAGAAATTAAAATGCAATGGTTTATTCATTATTTTTGTTCCGCATGTCCTTACAGATGTTTCCAGATACTTTTGTTGTCCTACTATCACTCTTTATCATGAGGGGCCCTTTGAAGTAGCGAAAGTTTAATTATAACCACCCTGTATGTAACAGACTCCCTTTTAAATGACTCACGGAGTTGCGTCAGCAAAAGTACAGTGGTTAGATCGGCAAACAGTTTCGTACCTTCGGAAACGTTAGATTCCACGCTGGTACAACTGTAAACGCTTCGTGCCGACTGAGGTCTAGTGAGAATGGCTTAGGGTATACCAAATGACAGTTGAACGATTATTCTCTTTATCTTTAGCTCTGAACTCCTTGGTTCATGGAAGAAGTTAACTTCTTCAGATGCTCAATGAACGCGTTTTGGGCTGAGGCAACTCTATGGCTCTGAGCACTATGCGACTCAACTTCTGAGGTCATCAGTCGCCTAGAACTTAGAACTAATTAAACCTAACTAACCTAAGGACATCACACACATGCCCGAGGCAGGATTCGAACCTGCGACCGTAGCGGTCACGCGGTTCCAGACTGAAGCGCCTTTAACCGCACGGCCACACCGGCCGGCTGAGGCAACTCTATCGAATAAACAATATACACTACTGGACATTAAAATTGCTACACCAAGAAGAAATGCGGATGATAAACGGGTATTCATTGGACAAATATATTATACTAGAACTGACATGTGATTACATTTTCACGCAATTTGGTTGCATAGATCATGAGAAATCAGTATCCAGAACAACCACCTCTGGCCGTAATAACGAACTTGATACGCCTGGGCATTGAGTCAAACAGAGCTTGGATGGCGTGTACATGTACAGCTGCCCATGCAGCTTCAACACGACACCACAATTCACCACGATTAGTGACTGGCGTATTGTGACGAGCCAGTTGCTCGGCCACCATTGACCAGACGTTTTCAGTTGGTGGGAGATCCGGAGAACGTGCTGGCCAGGGCAGCAGTCGAACGTTTTCTGTATCCAGAAAGGCCCGTACAGGACCTGCAACATGCGGTCGTGCATTATCCTGCTGAAGTGTAGGGTTTCGCAGGGATCGAATGAAGGGTAGAGCCACGGGTCGTAACACATCTGAAATGTAACGTCCACTGTTCAAACTGCCGTCAATGCGAACAAGAGGTGGCCGAGATGTGTAACCAATGGCACCCCATACTATCACGCCGGGTGATACGCCAGTATGGCGATGACGAATACACGCTTCCAATGTGCGTTCACCGCGATGGCGCCAAACGCGGATGCGGCCATCATTATGTTGTAAACAGAACCTGGATCCATCCGAAAAAATGACGTTTTGTCATTCGTGCATCCAGGTTCGTCGTTGAGGACACCATCAAATGGTTCAAATATCTCTGGGCACTATGGGACTTAACATCTGAGGTCATCAGTTCCCTAGAACTTAGAACTACTTAAACCTAACTAACCTAAGAACAGCACACACATCCATGCCCGAGGCAGGATTCGAACCTGCGACCGTAGCGGTCGAGCGGTTCCAGACTGAAGCGCCTAGAACCGCTCGGCCACTGCGGACGACAGTACACCATCGCAGAAGCTCCTGTCTGTGATGCAGCGTCGAGGGTAACCGCAGCCATTGTCTCCGAGATGATAGTCCATGCTGCTGCAAACGTCGTCGAACTGTTCGTGCAGATGGTTGTTGTCTTGCAAACGTCCCCATCTGTTGACTCAGGGATCGAGACGTGGCTGCACGATCCGTTATAGCCATGTGGATAAGATGCCTGTCCTCTCGACTGCTAGTGATACGAGGCCGTTGGGATCCAGCACGGCGTTCCGTATTACCCTCATGAACCCAATGATTCCATATTATGTTAACAGTCATTGGATCTCGACCAACGCGACCAACAATGTCGCGATACGATAAACGATAATCGCGATAGGCTGCAATCTGTCCTTTATCAAAGTCGCAAACGTGATGGTATGCATTTCTCCTCCTTACACGAGGCAACGCCGGTCAACTGCTGTTTGTGTATGAGAAATCGGTTGGAAACGTTCCTCGTTACAGCACGTTGTAGATGTCGCCACCGGCGCCAACTTTGTGTGAATGCTCTGAAAAGGTATTCATTTGCATATCACAGCATCTTCTTCCCGTCGGTTAAATTTCGCGTCTGTAGCACGTCATCTTCGTGGTGAAGCAATTTTAATGCCCAGCAGTGTAGTATCGTAAATTCAGTCTTAGAGATGTTTCAACGATTTAGTAGAATTGTATTCTGAGGTTTCATTTTACACGAAATAAGCTCACCCGCAGAACACTGTAGGTAGTGTACAGCAGGTACCATTAGGTCATGTAGCACTCCGTCGCTAACGCAACTCATG
Organism: Schistocerca americana; assembly: GCF_021461395.2. Classification (NCBI taxonomy): domain Eukaryota; kingdom Metazoa; phylum Arthropoda; class Insecta; order Orthoptera; family Acrididae; genus Schistocerca; species Schistocerca americana. Next base: position 482,918,060 of record NC_060119.1, read on the forward strand.
GCAATGGTGCGTTCGTGCCAGACACTTTTATGGAACCAGCGTAGCAACGTGGGTTGACGTCCACGCGTGGCACGGTGGCAGATAGTAGCTATGGTGCCCGAACGTGCCCACGATCATACTTTGAATGAAGTTGCTCAATTTTTTAATGTACCAACATGCATCGTCCAACGTTTCTATCAAGAATGGTGTATCGCTAGGAGCCATATAAACACGGTTGAGGATCAGTTGTAAAGTGATTTCAAACGTTAGCGACAGGACACATGCGATACGCCTTGTCAATCACAATGGCTTCAAAATCGACTGCTGCTGTCAGTGAAGGTAGGGATACTTCAATGTAGTTTGCCAGCAGACACTGAGAAGGGAACTGCATACAGTGACCATGTGGAGCCGAGTACCTCGCATGAACGCCATTGCTCACAGCCTCACATTAAGACGTACATCTTAAGCGAGCCAGACAATAAAGAAATGGACTGGAGATGTTAAAGTGGTCCAATAAGTCACGGTATTGCCTCTTTTCAAATGGTGCAAAGAGTCCAGTGCACCGAAGACCCAGCCAGGCCTTTAACACACAGTGTGTGGAGGATGCAGTTCAGGCTGGAGGTGTTTCTATGATGTTCTGGGAGTGTTCTCTAACATGACTTGGGTCCAAGCACTCAGGTTACTGTGAACACGAGCCAGGATGTTTATTTCAACATGTTCGATGCAAGGCGTTACACTGAGTATTCCCACTCGAGAGGCAAGTCTCCCATTGAAGTAAGAGCGTACGTAAGAGAATCGTGCACAAGGAAACGGATGGTTGGCCCTAGCATATGATCCATAGCCGTGTGCCCATATAGACACCAACAATTACCACGTAATCATGAGGACTATCACCTCCTAAAACAAAGGTAACAAATCACGTACATTTATTGGTTACAGTTCAAATGATTGCTCAGAGCAAATAAGGATCAAATACTCATCACACGAGGGTGAATGCACATTCACGAAGTGCGATGATCATGGATCTTCGGGAAGGAAAAGAGAGGAAAAGTTGTCGTAGAAAAGACCGAACACTTGGGAAGTCGTGTTAACAGACTATTAATCATGAAATTAAATTTGGGTGATGAATCAATTGGAAGGATAGTGAGTAGAAAAAGAGAGAGCCCAAAGAGTAAAATCGTGACAGAGAGGTCACCGTACAATGAAATGATTAATTAATTTGAAAGAATGCACTTATCATGGTGTACGATTTTCGTGCGCTGTTTCGCTGTGAAACTCACATCAACTGGGGGAGACGAGGCGTGTTGAGGTCACGGGCGGCGTGGGACCCTGGCGTGACACGGTCCACAATCTGCTCGCGAATTACCTCTTAACATCCAATCGCCTTACTCTTTCGCATTCCTAGGCTCAATCGAAGATGAAACTTGTTTTTTTCTGCTCCTTCGTGGCAAGAACCTCCCAAAACTGTCATTTGGCCAATATGAGATTATGTACTTTATTTCTACAATCATCTTAATCATAGCTAACACTTGGTTCAAGAATCATAAAAGAAGGTTGTATACATGGGAGAATCCTGGAGATACTAGTAGGTATTAGATAGATTATACAATGGTAAGAGAGACATTTAGGAACCAGGTTTTAAATTGTAAGACATTTCCAGGGGCAGATGTGGACTCTGACCACAATCTATTGGTTATGAACTGTAGATTAAAACTGAAGAAACTGCAAAAAGGTGGGAATTTAATGAGATGGGACCTGGATAAACTGACTAAACCAGAGGTTGTACAGAGTTTCAGGGAGAGCATAAGGGAACAATTGACAGGAATGGGGGAAAGAAATACAGTAGAAGAACAATGGGTAGCTCTGAGGGATGAAGTAGTGAAGGCAGCAGAGGATCAAGTAGGTAAAAAGACGAGTGCTAGTAGAAATCCTTGGGTAACAGAAGAAATATTGAATTTAATTGACGAAAGGAGAAAATACAAAAATGCAGTAAATGAAACAGGCAAAAAGGAATACAAACGTCTCAAAAATGAGATCGACAGGAAGTGCGAAATGGCTAAGCATGGATGGCTATAGGACAAATGTAAGGATGTAGAGGCTTACCTCACTAGGGGCAGGATAGATACTGCCTACAGGAAAATTAAAGAGAACTTAGGAGAAAAAAGAGCCACTTGTATGAATATCAAGAGCTCAGATGGAAACCCAGTTTTAAGCAAAGAAGGGAAAGCAGAAAGGTGGATGGAGTATATAGAGGGTCTATACAAGGGCGATGTACTTGAGGACAATATTATAGAAATGGAAGAGTATGTAGATGAAGACGAAATGGGAGATACGATACTGCGTGAAGAGTTTGACAGAGCACTGAATGACCTGGACTCGAGACAAGGCCCCAGGAGTAGACAACATTCCGTTAGAACTACTGACGGCCTTGGGAGAGCCAGTCCTGACAAAACTCTATTATCTGGTGAGCAAGATGTATGAGACAGACGAAATACCCTCAGACTTCAAGAAGAATATAATAATTGCAATCCCAAAGAAAGCAGGTGTTGACAGATGCGAAAATTACCGAAATACGAGTTTAATAAATCGCAGCTGCAAAATACTAACGCGAATTCTTTACAGACGAATGGAAAAACTGGTAGAAGCCGACCTCGGGGAAGTTCAGTTTGGATTCCGTAGAAATGTTGGAACACGTGAGGCAATACTGACCTTACGACTTATCTTAGAAGTAAGATAATGGAAAGGCAAACCTACGTTTCTAGCATTTGTAGACTTAGAGAAAGCTTTTGACAATGTTGACAGGAATACTCTCTTTCAAATTCTAAAGGTGGCAGGGGTAAAATACAGGGAGCGAAAGGCTATTTACAATTTGTACAGAAACCAGATGGCAGTTATAAGAGTCGACGGGCACGAAAGGGAAGCAGTGGTTGGGAAGGGAGTGAGACAGGGTTGTAGTCTCTCTCCGATGTTACTCAATCTGTATATTGAGCAAGCAGTAAAGGAAACAAAAGAATAATTCGGAGTAGGCATTAAAATCCATGGAGAAGAAATAAAAACTTAGAGGTTCGCCAATGACATTGTAATTCTGTCAGAGACTGCAAAGGACTCGGAAGAGCAGTTGAACGGAATGGACAGTAACTTGAAAGGAGGATATAAGATGAAGATCAACAAAAGCAAAATGAGGTTAATGGAATGTAGTCGAATTAAGTCGGGTGATGCTGAGGGAATTAGATTAGGAATTGAGACATTTAAAGTAGTAAAGGAGTTTTGCTATTTGGGGAGCAAAGTAACTGATGATGCCCGAAGTAGAGAGGAGAAGTCGTTTCTGAAAGTATTATATGGAGTGTAGCCATGTATGGAAGTGAAACATGGACGATAAATAATTTGGACAAGAAGAGAATAGAAGCTTTCGAAATGTGGTGCTACAGAAGAATGCTGAAGATTAGATTACTTATCTAATGAGGAGATATTGAATAGAATTGGGTAGAAGAGGAGTTTGTGGCACAACTTGATTAGAAGAAGGTATCGGTTGTTAGGACATGTTCTGAGGCACCAGGGGATCATAAATTTACCATTGGAGGGCAGTGTGGAGGGTAAAAATCGTAGAGGGAGACCAAGAGATGAATACACTAAACTGATTCAGAAGGATGTAGGTTGCAGTAAGTACTGGGAGATGAAGAAGCTTGCACAAGATAGAGTAGCATGGAGAACCGCATCAAACCAGTCTCAGGACTGCAGACCACAACAACAACAACATTTCTACAATCAGTCGCTTTTCGGAACGTAGTGTGCGCCGACATATCACAAATCCTCGTTCCAAAAAGGTGCGAGTACCAACCTACGGGAAATCGTCGGCATTACAGCTACGAGGTCCTACGAACCAAAAGCCGTACCGCCAAAAATTTCTGTAACTTTCCAGTGCCAATGTCTAGACTCGAGGCGCCGGTAGCCAGCTGGCACCAGACAAAAGATTCGCCTGTTGAGGCACACCGAGGAAACTTCACGACAGTGAGATGTGTTATCTTACAGGGCATGCCTTTGCCTGGTTGGACTGGTTCCTCCGGAGAAAACTCCGCATTCATGTTCGCCACTAAAGTGAGCTCTGAGATAGTTCACTGAATGCAGCACGCAAGCGCTCTTTCACAAAAGCATTGCTAATCTTTCCAAAGGCACACGCCGCCATCTGCCGCAGTGAATGGGACAGAGAGGGCTACTTCCAGAGACTTGGACATGAGGGTAACCCGACGCGATCGGGCACTGCAAGGGCTACGATTCCACTCCCGCCTAACTACCAGAAGAATTAATTCAACATACATTTTAGAATTAAGAGAAAATAGAAGAAGTCCATTAAACTCGCCACGAACTCCCCCTGGTAATACCGCTCTTTTGCGTATACATTGGAAATTGGCGCACGAAGGCGTGTCCAAGTACAGCAAACACAAGCAAATCTTATTTTTTGGTGTGATCAGATCCTTAACATGTTGTAGGAAGTTAGGTGAGATGGGAAATGCGAAAATGTGTCTCACGCTTTGATTTTCTTTGTTATTTTTATGCCTTAGGCACGGTGGAACCTTGTCTCCCTATCATTCAATAATTGGTTCAGTTTAATTTTACATACAAATTTGTGCAAGCTGCCAACTCATCCACACCAATGCCTTGCCCCTGAAGATGGTTTCACAAGTCTCAGCTGTGGGACACTCTCTAGATTAGTGAGGCGACATACAAATTTACTCCAACTCACATCCTCTCAGACAAACTAGAGATGGCGTTCTCAAGTTAAGTACTCCGTTCTCCATAAAAATCGAAATAGATATGACGAATAAAGCATTATAGGAAACATCATAAATACTCGAACATACGCACTTATAATGATTTGATATATTTACATTAGTGACCCATATATAACAACACAAGAAAATGCACTAAATTATGTAACGTCAACTGCAGAAGGAGATAATCAAAATTGCTTAGTGAAATTATGTAAGACACCGAAAAATCATAAAAATCAAGAAAATTAAACTACGTAACACCAACTGCAGAAGGTGACGACCAAAATTACTGAATGAAATTGAAGAAGAACGATGGGAGGACTAATACAAGCAATGAAGACCTCTTAAGTTACTGTTATTCTGTGGAGTTTAAGAAAATGATGCAATGTTTGAATATACTTAGGCAGGTTGCTATTAAAGTATCTACTTCTAGGTTCTTACAACAGAAAGATGAGATATACGCTACCCCACCCAAAATCTGATGTCAAAGTTATTCCACTCTTGAATCTTTACTGATAAAGCCATGTAAATATATGGAAGAAGGGACACTGCACATGTTGCCGTCTTACAGGATGTTACAGTTGTGTCAAGTAATACCGACGTGTGAATGCTATACTAAGCAATATACAGGGTGATTCAAAAAGAATACCACAACTTTAGGAATTTAAAACTCTGCAACGACAAAAGGCAGAGCTAAGCACTATCTGTCGGCGAATTAAGGGAGCTATAAAGTTTCATTTAGTTCTACATCTGTTCGCTTGAGGCGCTGTTGACTAGGCGTCAGCGTCAGTTGATGCTAAGATGGCGACCGCTCAACAGAAAGCTTTTTGTGTTATTGAGTACGGCAGAAGTGAAGCGACGACAGTTGTTCAGCGTGCATTTCGAACGAAGTATGGTGTTAAACCTCCTGATAGGTGGTGTATTAAACGTTGGTATAAACAGTTTACAGAGAATGGGTGTTTGTGCAAAGGGAAAAGTTCTGGACGGCTGAGAACGAGTGATGAAAATGTAGCACGCATCCAGCAAGCATTTGTTCACAGCCCAGGAAAATCGACTCGCAGAGCTAGCAGAGAGCTGCAAATTCCACAATCAACTGTATGGAGAGTCCTACGAAAAAGGTTGGCACTTATCTGTCCGTAACTACCTGAATGTCAACTACCTGAGGCGATGGATCGGCCGCCAGGCAGCCCGTGACAGACCACTTCATCACTGGCCTCCAAGAAGCCCTGATCTTACCCCTGCGATTGTTTCTTATGGGGGTATGTTAAGGATATGGTGTTTCGACCACCTCTCCCAGCCACCATTGATGATTTGAAACGAGAAAGCCGGCCGAAGTGGCCGTGCGGTTAAAGGCGCTGCAGTCTGGAACCGCAAGACCGCTACGGTCGCAGGTTCGAATCCTGTCCCGGGCATGGATGTTTGTGATGTCCTTAGGTTAGTTAGGTTTAACTAGTTCTAAGTTCTAGGGGACTAATGACCACAGCAGTTGAGTCCCATAGTGCTCAGAGCCATTTGAACCATTTTTTTGAAACGAGAAATAACAGCAGCTATCCAAACTGTTACGCCTGATATGCTACAGAGAGTGTGGAACGAGTTGGAGTATCGGGTTGATATTGCTCGAGTGTCTGGAGGGGGCCATATTGAACATCTCTGAACTTGTTTTTGAGTGAAAAAAAACCTTTTTAAATACTCTTTGTAATGATGTATAACAGAAGGTTATATTATGTTTCTTTCATTAAATACACATTTTTAAAGTTGTGGTATTCTTTTTGAATCACCCTGTATAATTAACGGTGTAACTACAAACAACATCTGATTATTGCTTTGAAGAGCTATTAGTCTGCCTTTCTCTCTCTCTCTCTCTCTCTCTCTCTCTCGTTGTCCAGAAAGTAATGCATCGCAATTTTTTTCTTCAACAGTTAGTTATTGAACATAACGAGAATTACACGTAAGAATGGTGTTATATCTACACACCCTATTTTTCCACATAATATCCATCCCATTCTACGGCCTTCCTCCAAAAAGGAACACGGGCGTGTATGCCCTGTCGGTACCAGTCCTTGTCCTGGTGGCAGATCCAGGGCTTCACTGTGTGGACGTCCTTTGCTGATCGACAGGTGCCGAGTCGCAATGCGTCTGTCCTCGCTAGCTGCAACATGTCACATGTGACAGCAGTGGATGGTCTCACCAACCGCTGCAAATCGTGGAGCTCCGCCGAACAGCCTTCTGATGACATCGCCCTCCGTGCCCAACAGCTAACTGTACTTGTGCCGACGACAGATACGCCATAGACTTTGCACGAGCATTTGTGAACATTCCCCACAGTTTCTTACTGTGGAGTGAGAAATTGAATGATGGCGCGTTGCGTGTAACGTACATAACCTACAGACGCCATTTTGAAACTGTTCTGCAGCCACGCTATCTGTCGCAAGTGACGGAAACTCGGCGCGTTCACTCGGGAGACTTCAAATAATACACACGTAACGTTTCGCGTTCGTAGCATTGTTTTCGGCTGACAAGAAAAATGCGGTGCATTACTTTCTGGGCAATTACTTTCCTCACATTAAAACTATATTCTTGGAGATACACAGCAAAAATCATTTGCCTTATTTTGAAATTCAATCTGCTTAGGGGCGTCAGCATTCTTCTTTCTGTAATTGTTACCTACATCACATCCTGGCAATAGTGAAACAGTGTGCTCATTATTTTTCTATAGTGGTGAACTCCTTCCATTACTACAAAATTGATAGGTTCCTGTGACTTCTGCATGGGAACGGCAGTATTTTATTTTGAGATGTCTTGAGGGTATAGTGTCGACAGTGTATAACACGTTAACGACGTGATGAGTAGTATTTTTTTGGGCCAATTCTGGCTACAAATTGCAAAAACGAAATTGCAAATGTATGCTAAAGCACCAGAGAAAAGAAACCTGATGGCTGTTAGCAGCGCAAAGCCATTTCCCACAAAAGGAATGGCTGTTACAAGAGTAAAGTGCGATAGTCTGACTATGGGAAGCTTGTCACTGCGAAAAATTGCTTCATGAGAAAAATATACCACTTCTCCTAGATGAGACTGTAAGAGGAATACTGGGGAGCATTTCGAGAACATAACATCATTAGACCGGCAAAACACACCGTCCATACTGCCACTTCCTAAGTACACCTTCACCTGTGCCACACAGGGAAGTAGCGATTCATTATGCTGCATGTGGTGAGAGTTCTCACCTATGCAAACATTGTGCACCATGGCCTCCTGCTCCACTCCTGGCTAATGACTGCCGTAGCGTCAAGGGCTCAGCCAGCAGATGGCATGAGATGGACAGGATGCTGCAGGATGCGGTGTGTGTTTCTATGTGGCTCAGAATGATGCTATTGCCTTCCATACTATCCTATCCCAGTGACGATGGCATCTGTGCAAGTGTAGGTTACTGAGATATTTTATGATATCTTGTGTGTGTGCTTACTTGTCTGTAGTAATGCTCCTATGCCCATTTCCCACCATTATTTTCAAGTCTACTATAATCTTACAGCTGTAGCTGCACTACCGTTTAAGATGGATAAAGGTTAGCTTCAGTGCAATGTTTCTGAGCGCACAAGTTACAGCCAGGCATGGACCTGTTAACAGTAAGTTACACTACTAGCGGTTGTGTTGTAGAATGGAGGCCACAGGGCCGTAGACCTGCTGAAAAGAGTAAACACAATGGTTTGCATGGCGTAAGTTACAGGCAGAAGGGGCCCACAGGCCTACCTAGTTGTTATGAGTACGTGACTCAGAGTGGTGCGTTAGGAAAACAGAGGAGCACAGCCATAAACAAATAGGCGCAGGTTCACTAAAAAAGCATTCAAGTGCGACAGCTCTCCTGGACGGCAGGGCATGTCACACCACTGGCTACACGGAGCAGCAGATGGGGCGCCAGCATTCCAGTCCACAGCAGGTTGCTGGTTCGACCCTCTGAGGCCAATGCAGGGCATGCAGCCAGCCAGTGGCGGGCCACGCCACGGCTCGCTGCTGCGGGCAGTCCTATTGGCTCCCAACACACCCGAAGGCATCCTGAGGCGACGGCCGCAGATTCGGACGCCGGATCGCAGGCACTTGTTGTCGCCATGATCTTAGCCACACCAGCGAAGAAGCATGCAGCGGGCCACCCTGCGAGCGGTGCTGATGTGGCAGGGGTGAATACCGCTGAGTCGACAGCCGGCACATCCTGACATCGCCTCAACTCCGCGGCCATAGAAGGCCGACACACAGCAGGGCGTTGCAAAGGTTGCTGAGGCAGCCATTTCACGCCAAGCCGTTTCGCAGACAGTGAAGTGGTGTCCTCAGCATTGCGGGACCTGGTGATGCAGACCTAGAGGAATGGGGACACTGTTGCTGGAAATAATAAATCACTTGGGAAACTGGGACGAGTTTTAATATGGCACATCCTGACAGTTTCTATCCTCATCCAACATACCTCTACATTTGGTGTCAGAATAGCGGGTGTCATCTGTACAGCACAATGTTCGAGCCCACTGCCTGCATTACAGTTACAAAATGGGGTGAATGTAGACCAATTTTTCTATTTGAGTGTCGGACGTTTTCTTTTTTTTTTGTTTTTTGATGTTTTGCATAGGGATATACTATTATTTTTTGTCGGAATAAGTGTTAGTGTGTTTGGGGCAGTAAGATGTTGTTTTTTGTGACATTTGATTACTTTTATATCGGTGTATGATGATACTGAGTATGATGATACGAAGCTGCAGGAAGTCTGGTTATTGTTGTACTTAATGTTTTGTTTAGAGACTAACTGGGAACGAAAGCAACACAATGGCAGAGTCAGGGATACAAGGTGTGTCGGAACCAGAAATGGTATGGATTTTGTTGGAAAAGATAGCGGAATTGACAGCATTCAATACACAGTTGAGAAGTGAATTAACATCCAGAAGTGAGTGGGAAACCGCTTCTGATCAGTCGTTTTTGCCTAGGGTGCAGCAGTTTGATCCAGCTGCCATGACTTCGATTATTCTGTTTTCTGGCAAGGCATCTGAGGATGTGCGTTCGTTTTTGGAGGACTTGGAAACTTCAGCTGTGATGAATGGTTAGTCTGATTAACAGTTGTTACATGTAGCCAAGATTAGATTAACAGGTGAAGCGAAGACATATGTAAGGTGTTCTGAGGCCTTAAGGAAGGCCGGACAGTTTAAGCAGCTGAAGAAGGTGCTTTTACTGAGGTACAAATAACAGAATCGCGCTCGGTACCTCAGGGAGAGGTTGAGTACAATGACGAAGAGGCAGGGGGGAGAAGGTAGAGAAATTTGTGGACAGGATAGGAGAAATTAAGGAGTATACTTATCAGTTAGGTCAGAGTGATGAAGTGAATGGTGTTCTCTTGCAGGAGGCCGAGCAACGGACACTTGATTTATTTTTGGGTGAGTTACCGGCATATATGTCACAGAAAGTGCGTGAAGGGACTCCAAAAGATTTGTATTTGGCCATTCAGCTGGCAATTCAACCAGAGGAAATAGACGTGGCAACGGGGGTAAGGGATAGACAAGCAGTGTTTAGAGTGGGTGTAAAATGTTATAAGTGTGGTCATATTGGGCATGTGCAGAGGCAATATACCCAGTCACCGAGGAATAGAGTAAGGGGTGGAAATTAGCAGCGTGGAGGATGGAGAAGTGGAGTCAGTAGAGGTGGACAATCCTTAAATGGCAGAGGGGCCCCAAGACCCACCTAAGAGAGCTCCCATTTAATTTCAATGCTACAAGTACGTATGCCGAGGTGGAATGTTCAGTGGTAGGATCCATAAGAATTAAAAGGTTTAAGAGTTTTTTGGACACAGGAGCGCAAGTGTCAGTGGCTACTAAGAGTTTAATGAGATGAAGAAAGTTAGACCCACCACGTTATAGGTTGCATGGAGTGGGGGATAAGGAGGTCACACCTTTGGGGTCGGTGACAGTTGACTTTCGAATAGAGAGTCCGATTTAATGCATGCATGGAGGGAGTACCATGGGTAAGCGAGTGCTATGACATGATCCTAGGAGTAGATTTCTTGCATCGACATCATGCCAAAATTGACCTTGAACAACGAACTGTGGAACTTGGTGGAACGTTATTTCAGCTAGGGGAAACTGTTGTAGATGCAGAGCTGTCGCGAGGGGCGTTCAACATAATGAACAAACCAATTTAACCGTGTACATTAGCATAAGTGTGTGTCTAGTGGCACCGGGAAGTCGCTTTGGGTAAGTGTAGAGTCTAATCTCCCTGTGGGTACGGTATGTGTTATTGAACCATTGACGGATAATGAATTTTTGGATCCATTAGGTTGTTTTGTGAAACGTAGTATTGTACGCGTTCAAGAGGGAAACGATGGGCGAGTAGTCCCCATGAACGTGGATAATTTTAGCGCTGTAGACGCGAATTTGAGAAAAGGAGTTTTAGTAGCGAATTTGGATGTACCAGATGACGAAGACTGGTGTTCGAGAGGTAGGCGTATCGATCAACCACTAACTGCCGATAGAACTGCATTGCGTAACAAAGTTAAGCATTTGAAAGGAGGAGAAAAAGAACATATGGAAGAATTGTTGTGGGAATTTAAGGATTTGTTTTTCCCCGAGCACCGTTACCAGCAATTCCATTAGTTCAACATAGCATACCAACAGGGAACGAAGCACCTGTTTACCATAAACCATACATAATACGAGGTATTTGCAGCCGACTGTGGAGGATTTAATTGATCAGCAGCTTGCCGACGGTATTATAAAGGATAGTAATAGTAGCTGGGGAGCAGGCATTGTCGTTGTGCCTAAAAAATCTATGGATGGAACTAAGAAATACAGGCTCTGTTGTGACTACCAATACCTCAATAATAAGACAGTAACGGATGCATACCCCATTCCAAACATATCGGAGACTTTGGATCACTTAGGACACTGCCAGTACTTTTCTACGATGGATTTGACTAATGGTTATCATGAGTTAGAGGTGGCTCTAGAGGATGGTCCAAAAACTGCTTTCTCTACTTTGGGAAGTTTTAACAGTGCATCAGAATGCCATTTGGTTTGAAAAACGCTCCAGAAACGTTTCAGAGGTTGCTAGACAGTGTATTGAGGGGTTTGAAACCACAGCAGTGTCTTGTCTATTTGGATGACATTATAGTGTTTTCAAGTAGTGTGGAGCAGCATAGACAGCAGTTAAGTATTTATGAGGTTAGGAGCAGCTCGTTTAACTTTGAGCCTGGAGAAGTGTCATTTTGCATTCTAAGAGGTGAAGTATTTAGGTCATATCATCAGTAAGGACAGTGTGCGAACAGGTCTGAGGTTGGTATAGGCTGTAAGGGACATTCTGGAGCCGAAAACAGTTAAGGAAGTGCCATCATTCATCGGGATTTTCAATTTCTATTGAAATTTCGTGAAGGGTTTTGCTGATTTAACACAGCCATTGACGCAATTATTATGGAAGGGTGTGAAATTAGAGTGGACAGAAGAGTGTCAGAAAGCATTTGACAAACTGAAAGAAGTGTTAACATGAAGTCCGGTTCTTGTTTTTCCAGATTTTGAAAAGGAATTTATTCTAGCATGTGGTGCATTGAATCAAGCATTAGGGTGTGTTCTTAGCCAGGAAATTGATGGGAAAGAACATACTGTAGCCTATGTGTCTAGGCAGTTTAATGCAGCAGAGAGGAATTACCCAACAACAGAGAGGGAGATGCTTAGCATAAATCTATGAAATCACATATTTTAAATGTTATTTATATTAGAGAAGATGTTCGGTAGTGACAGATCGTGCTGCGTTGAAGTGGTTGTTGGGGTTGAAGGATCCGTCCACTCGACTCGCTAGGTGGGTGGTGAGCCTTAGTGAACTCGACTACGATGTGTGCACAAGCCTGGGAAGAAGCACGGTAATGCAGATGCACTGAGCAGAAAGGTGGCAAAAGTAGAAGTCATGGGATATGACCAGCAGTATGGCAAGAATTAAAGGACGCTGACAACGATTGTAAATTGTATCGGACACAGCCACAATTTAATATATACGACGGTCTTCTCTGCAGGAAAACGAAGTTAAGGCCAAGGGTAGTAGTGCCAGCGAAACTGAGAGATGAGGTTTTAAAGGAAGCACATGATCACGTGTTATCTGGTCATGGCGGGTGTAGAGCGACAAATAGGAGAGTGGTGGAGAGGTATTGGTGGCAAGGTAGGAAAGTGGATGTGGATCAATATGGCAAGAATTGTATACCATGTGCACAGAGAGCAGATTTGAGTCGCAAACAGATACAGCTACAACGATTGCCGGAAGCGACATGTCCATTTTCTATGTTGGGGATTGATGTCTTAGGACCTTTCAGTTGAACACTATCAGGAAACAGATTCATTCTGACAGTAATAGACTATTTTTCGAGGTATGTGGAGATGGTGGTTATGCTAAATCAACAAGCAGCAATGGTCGTGCAAGCGTTAGTAAATAACTGGATTTTGAATTTTGGTGTACTGGAGACAATAATTACTGACCAAGGGACCAACTTAATGTCAGATTTAATGAAGGAACTGTGTAAATCGTTGAACGTAAAAAAGTTGAGGGCGAGAGCGTTGCAACCACAAGAGAACTGAAGGATAGAACCGGTACACAGAACAACTGGGGAGATGTTGAGTTTGTTTGTGGATTCTCATCACTGTCAGTAGGACGAGTATTTGAAGCATATTGTATGTGCATACAATGCAAAAGTCCATACCAACACTGGTTTGTCTCCATATGAGGTAGTGTATGGGCGAAAAATGCCATCACCATTTGATTTAGTGAAGCTACAGAAAGGAAGGTCGGGTGAATCTGTACATCAATTTGTGAGAAAAATTTGGGATGTTTGGCAACGGGTACAAAAGGCAAGTATGAAGGCTTTGGGAAGGCAGGAAGATGCAGTGAGGCGGAAAGGAAGTTTGTTGCAGTATAGAGTAGAGCAATGGGTAATGCTATCCAGCTGCTATAAGCCAAAAGGGACAACAAAGAAGTTCGTCATGAGGTATCAAGGAGCATACCAAGTAGTTGAAACCACATCCCCTGTTAATGTTAAGCTTCAGCTGCCAACTAGAACAAAGATAAAAGACATTGGGTGGTTGCGGTCATTTAAGGATTGTGCCAATGTGATTCCAGGCATGTCACAGAAAAGGAAGAGGAAGAAAGAGAGAGTGGAGAGAGGTGTTAAGCGCAGAGACAACCAGGAAGATAGAGTACAGCATGATGTACCGTATGCTTTGCGATCCAGAAAGTAGTGGAGTATTTGCAGTTTTTTTTGTTTTCTTGTTATGTATCATTGGGTTGGCTTAGATTAATTAGGCATTGTATTTTCCTATGTCATATGTGTTTTCGAGTATTGTGAGCCTAGTGGGGACAGCAGGTCTTTTTGAAGAGGGAGGAAGGGTGATGGTGATCACTGTCCTCAGGTCACTGAAAAGGGGAGCGTTGAGCAAGTTGGTAGAAGTAAAAGACTGAGGAGGTATTGCTGATCTTGGCAGTTAACAGCTGGTATGCCGAGATGACAAGGGAGGAATTACGGAGCTGCCATAGAGGGAAGGTAACGATATGTCCAGTCAGGGTAATAAGCATCAATCAAGACACGTGTACGGTGCAGTTATTTTTAGCCAGGAGGGAAGAAATAGACAATCCAAGGGACATCACGGAGCCAAAATTGAGCTTGCAATGGGTCGGGATGCATTGGATCTTCTCCACCTACGAAAAATTAGCAGTAGTAGCAAGTTGTTTTGAGCAGGGAATATTTGCCAAAGCGAAACGTATAGAGCTCGAGGGGGGCGGAATTTTAATCAATGGAACTAAGTGTAACATAATAGGACCAATCTTCCATCTGCCAGTGTCAATTTCAGGAGTCACGCAATTGAATGTTACACAGCCACAGCTGTACGGGCCAGAAGCAACTTTAGAGATGTTACCAAGGCAGAATCTGACCTTGTTAAATCAAACTCTGGAGTCACGTCTGTTGAGATCCGTAAACCAGTTCATGCAAGAGAGGTGCATATCAGCCAAACAGCTTGTGCAGCATGTCGCTCAATATAGGAAAAGTCAACAACAAGTAACGATCGTTTTGAGCACCTCTGTGCCAAGTGCCACTGCAGCCTTAACTTTGTTGTGTGTTGTTTTCATTCTGATCAGGCAGAGAGTCGATTCCAAGAGGGAACCAACGGTAGTCCAAATCCCAGTGGATTGGATACCGAGAGCATAAGGCGGGTAGGTAAGGGGTTGATCGAGCATTAAGTGGAGTAGTCATCCAGTAATAAATTTTTATGCTTTGTCTTATGTCATGTGTTTTAAGAGGACTAGACCACATCAGCGTTTTCTAACAGTAGTAGTAAACATGTCACAAGTACGTGCTGACCCAAACAAGTTTAAGAGTATTTAGAGGTCGACCTGGAGACTGGGTCTTTTCTGAAGGGGGGAATAATCTAGCGGCACCTCCGTTTTAAGATGGGGAAAGGTTAGCTTCGGTGCAGTATTTCTGAGCGCACAAGTTACAGCCAGGTGCGGTCCTGTTGACAGTAAGTTACGCTACCAGCGGTTGCATTGTAGAATGGAGACCACAGGACCGTAGACCTGCTGAAAAGAGTAAACGCAGCGGTTTGCATGGCGCAAGTTACAGGCAGAAGGGGCCCACTGACCTTTCTAGGTGTTATGAGTATGCGACTTGGAGCGGCACGTTACCAAAACAGAGACGCACGGCCATGTATAAATAGGCGCTGGTTCACTAACAAGGCATTTAAATGTGACAGCTCTCCTGGATGGTGGGGCGTGTCACACCACTGGCTACACGTAGCAGCAGATGGGGCGGCAGCACTCCAGTCCACGGCAGGTTGCTGGCTCTACCCTCTGAGGCCAATGCGGAGTCCACAGCCAGCCAGTGGTGGGCCACGCCATGGCTTGCTACTGCAGGCAGTCCTGTTGGCTCCCAACACATGCTGGAGGCATCCCAAGGCGAGGGCCGCAGATTCGGATGCTAGATCACAGGCGCTTGTTGTCGTCATGATCTTAGCCACGCCAGCAAAGAAGCATGCAGCGGGCCACCCTGCGAGCAGCGCTTAGGCTTCAGGGACAAAGACGGCTGAGTCGACTGCTGGCGGATCCTGACGGCCATACAAGGCCGACACGCAGCAGGGCATTGCTCGAGTCACTGAGGCAGCCATTCTGCTCCAAGCTGCTTCGCAAACAGTGAAGTGGTGTCCTCAGCATTACAGGACCCAGTGACGCAGACTGAGAGGAAGGGGGGGCACTGTAGCTGGAAATAATTAATCACTTCGGAAACTCAAACGAGTTCTGATGTGGCGCATCCTGACAGTTTCCATCCTCATCCAACATACCGTCCTCTACACAGTATCGGACTCATCTAAGGCAGATTGTTTAATTTTTAACACTTCACTGTGATTGGCTGACGATAGTGGGAGGGGACACACTGGACTACTTCTGCAGTATTAATTTTTTTGAGCGCATTTTCATTTTTAATATTTCATGCAAGTGGTTGTTGATAGGGCGAGAGGACGGGAGGTGAGACGGTTTTTATTTTCCCACTAGCACAATTGGGTTATTTCTGCCATGCTGAATTTTTTTGATTGGCTGGTACATTTTTAAAACGTCGCTGTATTTGTTTGGTGATTGAGGAAGGCATGGGAAAGGGAAAGGGATCTGGTTTGTCACTGTTAAGGAGGTCGATGTCACCGATTAAGATATCCCCTGCATGTAGACAGCCCATTACTAAGCCTTTCTTTTCAAGGTCAAAGGGCTGCCATTTTGGCATGTGAACAGTGGTATCGCATACTTCAGTACCTCATTTAAGTGCAAATTAGACCCAGAATCCTCATTACATTCCTAATGGCAAGGGCACACCACAGCTGAGCCATGCATTGTGGTCTTCTACCCAACTTTCGCGGGCAATCAAACACAGGGTATCTGCAAAACATCCATTGAAATGCGCATGAACATATCTCAACACGAATGAAGATAAATACTTGGGATGAGTTTTAACTTTCGTATCTAAACTAAACGTTATACTGGAGCCAGTTGTGACTTGCCAGTTGATGTGGCTGTTGGTAAGACTCTCGTTAGTGCAGCTAGCTCGCTCGCTCTTCAATCATCCAACGTTCGTCGAGTCGAGACGGCCCTAACACAGCAACGGAAGGAGTTTTTCCGTCCTCTGTTGCGACAAGCGGAACTCAGTTACAACTGTGGGACGCGATTATCGTCGAGAGAGCGGCACGGCAACTCCTACAGCCCTAAGAGGCGTCCAGATCTAGCATCGCACAAATGCGTTCCATAGCCACGGTATGTGATTTGCGTTCTATGTTAGGATTCGAAAAAGCCTTTATCTGTTCCCTTCACCTTCTAAAGTCTTTGGGAGAACAAAGACGCCGCAAAAGCAATGACTGCGGTAACTCCAAATGTGGTCGCTAAAGTGTAGGACGAGTTTACCTATCGTCTGGATGTTTAAAGTGCGTCTGGTGAAGCGCACAGTGATCATTTTTGCGAGGGAAAGTGCTGACACTAAACGTAACTGTGAACAGTACATCCAAACTGTACGCGGATGCATGTAAAAGATGTACTCTCGTAAAATCAGACAATTTTTTTGAAAATTGAAACTTTCTAACCCTATGCATAAAATAAATTGATCTCTTGTTTCTTCGTCCATTTATTCAGACATAGTCTTGTAAAATCTGGTGAACTTTTTTGAAACATGTGCCTGCGGACTATGAGCTTCTGCAGGTGGAAAGACAAGCGTGCTCTGATGATAACTTACTGCCGGAAATATTCATATTCACTGGCGAATTGAAATTCTCACACGACCGTTTGTCTAAAGCACTTAACATCTACGCCTTATCTACAGAAAAAAACATGAGTATTAATTACAATTTTCATGGAATATTTGGTGCTGCGTTATCGGTAATAATTTAATTCAAGCTCATTTCTTACAACTTTAGTGAGAAGTCAGGTAAATGTCGCTTTAGGAAATACACTGCCGCAAAAAAATAGTTGGCTATACCTGGAAAAACAACGTCGATTTTTGTCCGATTATGGGGTATGCCTTCTGGAGGATACTAGATGTTCTCAAATTGGTTTCAACTCGTCCACCAACAGACAGCGTTGTGGCATAGCTGCCAGGGCGCCTTTAATAGGAAATGCACACAGCCAGAAGGTTCAGTGTGGTGCAAACGTGTGAAGCACGCAGGCAGCCATGCCACTGCGACAGACCCGTCCTTCGTACAAACAATTGAGCGAATTTTAAACGTGCCAAATTGTAGCTTTCCGAGTGGCAGGATGGTCCTTTCGGGAAACTGCCACATAAATTGCGTCAGTTGTGCTACGGCGCTGGAATCAGTGGCCATGTGAACATTCTTACACCTGTAAATGAGGTTCTGGACGTCCATGCAGCACACATACTGCCACGATAGTTGTATTGCAAGGGCAGCAATAGTAGGTCGTGCAGCTACCACAGCACAGATGAGAGGGTGTGTGAGCCCAGACATGTCAACACGAAGTGCACGGCTCGGTTGGTACCGTCAAACGATATACTTGGAAGATGAAATGGCTCGCAGTGGTCCTGAGCGATGAAGGCAGGTTCCGTTTGCACGCAACTAATGGTCATTTGCGCGTGCGACGCAGTTCTTGTGGGCGCTGCCTCGTAGAGTGCATTCGTCCAAGACACAGCGGCCCCACCGCAGGCCTTATGGTCTGGGGTGCGATAAGCTCTCGTTCACCTTTGCTGTTTCTGGAGGGGACGCTAATCAGGGCTCAGTACGTGCAGAGTGTTGTTACACCAATTATTTGCCGTTCTTACAACAGGAAAGTGATGTGTTGTTCCGATAGGATAAGCTCGCCCACACATTGCCTGTGGAACTCAAGGGGCTCTGCAAGACGTGCAGCAACTTCCCAGACCAGTACAATCTCCGGACTTCCATCCATATCCACATCCATTCTCTCCAATCGTGCAAGAGCGGGATATGATAGGACGAGAAATGACTCGTGCTACTCTTACAGAACTATGTGAACAGATGGAGCAGGTGTGGCATTACATATTTCGGGACAGTGATCGCTTTCTATATGATCGACTGGAAGCCAGAGTCAGCGCCTATATTGCCGCCCGTGGAGGCTACAATACGTACTAATATGGGTGTTTCAGCAGGGGGCGATAGGTGGTACCTCATAAGCGCTTGTACTACTCAATTGTGTATTAAATATACACTGTGGCAACAATAAATGTTGAGTGAATTCGAAACATCTGAAAGGGTGTACTAATTTTTTTTCCGACAGAGTGCATACACTGATGAGACAAAATATTATGACCACTACCTACCGCCTAGTACACTACTGGCCATTAAAATTGCTACACCACGAAGATGACGTGCTACAGACGCGAAATGTAACCGACAGGAAGAATATGCTGTGATATGCAAATGATTAGCTTTTCAGAGCATTCACACAAGGTTGGCGCCGGTGGCGACACCTACAACGTGCTGACATGAGGAAAGTTTCCAACCGATTTCTCATACACAAAAGGCAATTGCCCGGCGACGCCTGGTGAAACGTTGTTGTGATGCCTCGTGTGAGGAGGAGAAATGCCTACCATCACGTTTCCGACTTTCATAAAGGTCGGATTCCTGCCTATCGAGATTGCGGCTTATCGTATCGCGACATTGCTGCTCGCGTTGGTCGAGATCCAATGACAGTAAGCAGAATATGGAATCGGTGGGTTCGGGAGTGTAATACGGAACGCCGTGCTGGATCCCAACGGCCTCGTATCACTAGCAGTCGATATGACAGGCATCTTACCCGCTTGGCTGTAATGGATCGTGCAGCCACGTCTAGATCCCTGAGTCAACAGATGGGGACATTTGCAAGACAACAACCACCTGCACGAACAGTTCGACGACGTTTGCGGCAGCATGGACTATCAGTTTGGAGACCATGGCTGCGGTTACCCTTGACGCTGCATCGCAGACAGGAGCGCCTACGATGGTGTACTCAACGACAAACCTGGGTGCACGAATGGCAAAACGTCATTTTTTCGGATGAATCCAGGTTCTGTTTACAGCATCATGATGGTCGCATCCGTGTTTGGCGGCATCGCGGTGAACGCACATTGGAAGCGAGTATTCGTCATCGCCATACTGGCGAATCACCCGGCGTGATGGTATGGGGTGCCATTGGTTACACGTCTCGGTCACCTGCTGTTCGCGTTGACGGCACTTTGAACAGTGCACGTTACATTTCAGATGTGTTACGCCCCGTGGCTCTACCCTTCATTCGATCCCTGCGAAACCTTACATTTCAGCAGGATAATGCACGACTGCATGTTGCAGGTGCTGTACGGGCATTTCTGGATACAGAAAATGTTCGACTGCTGCCCTGGCCAGCACATTCTCCAGATCTCTCACCAACTGAAAACGTCTGGTCAATGGTGGCCGAGCAACTGGCTCGTCTCAATACGCCAGTCACTACTCTTGATGAACTGTGGTGTCGTGTTGAAGCTGCATAGGCAGCTGTACCTGTACACGCCATCCAAGCTCTGTTTGACTCAATGACCAGGCGTATCAAGGCCGTTATTACGGCCAAAGTGGTTGTTCTGGGTACTGATTTCTCCGGATCTATGCGCCCAAATAGAGTGAACATGTAATCACATGTCAGTTCTAGTATAATATATTTGTCAATGAATACCCGTTTATCATCTGCATTTCTTCTTGGTGTAGCGATTTTAATGGCCAGTAGTGTACATGGCTATTGGTAACTGTAAAGACGCGACAGAGCGGCAAAAAGGGGCTGTCGTGTTGGATTCTGCCTATGGCCGTACAGTTCGCGAAGTTACTGGCTTTGTTGGTGTTTCACGGCAGGCTGTTCCCAACAGGCTGTGGAGCGTACGCCAGAAACGTGGCACTGCGGGGCTCACGAGGTCCAGCAGCCGCTTCCTGCGTGAAGCGAGTACCATTTCAGACGAGTTTAATAATTCTTGACTGCGTGTTTAATGTATGCAAGTACTCGATAGCACATGACAAAGTTAAGACCTTTAGTGCGTACCTTTCAATTACAAATTGATTTCCCGTTGGCCATGCTGGGAGTCGAGCATTCGCGAAGTGTGGCGGACAAGCCGACTAGTGTGACGTCACAAGTTCGTTGCCGGGCCAGTCTTTCTTGTGGGCCCCAGACTGTTCGACAAGTCGACAAGCAGTGGCGTAACACAATTCGCATCGAAACACTATGTCAGAATTGAGGTCGGAGAAAGGTCCTGACTGAGAGGGACTGGAGAGGCGTTTCACGACTTGTGAAACAAAATCGCTTCCAGACCCGATAGAAATTGCCGCAGACAGTGAATTAAGATACATCCCACCTGTTAGCAAGAGAAATTCTCTATTATTCCAATCCCGTATAGCGCGCAGAGAGAGCGGACACCTATATCTTTCCGTACTTAAGAGCAGGTGACACTTTTACGGATGAAGCACACTTTCCTAAAATTCTCCCAATAAACGGAAGTGACCATTTGCCTTCTCTCTCACGATCCACACAACCTCATTTAATTTCATATCGCTTTGCAACGTTACGCCCAAATACTTAAACGAGGTGACTGTGTCAAGCAGGACATTACTAATGCTGTACCGAACATTGCAAGTTTGTTTTTTCTACTCATCCGCATTAATTTACTTTTTTCAACTTTTAGCCGGCCGAAGTGGCCGTGCGGTTAAAGGCGCTGCAGTCTGGAACCGCAAGACGGCTACGGTCGCAGGTTCGAATCCTGCCTCGGGCATGGATGTTTGTGATGTCCTTAGGTTAGTTAGGTTTAAGTAGTTCTAAGTTCTAGGGGACTAATGACCTCAGCAGTTGAGTCCCATAGTGCTCAGAGCCATTTTTTTCAACTTTTAGAGCCAGCTGCCAGTCATCACCCCAACTAGAAATTTTGTCTAACTCACCTTGTATAAACCTAGACACTCGCCTTCAACAGCTACCTGTACGCCACGGTATCATTAGCAAACAATTTCAGATTGCCGTCACCCCCATCCCCCCTTCTCTACCGTACAGATCATTCACGTATATAGAAAATAACAGCGGTGCTATCACACTTCCCTATGGAAATCCTCACTACACCATTGTCTCTGAAGAACACTCGCCGTCGAGGACAATATATTGAGTTCTGTTACTTAAGAAGTCTTCGAGCCACCCGCGTACCCGGGAACCTATTCTGTATGCTCGTGCTTCCGTTAACAATCGACCGGAGATACACCAATGACACTACACACGCTACATTGGGGTCACTTTCCGAAACATACAGATCCCACGTCATTTAAAAATCGACCAACATGATCTTGGTTCAAATGGCTCTGAGCACTATGGGACTTAACTTCTGAGATCATCAGTCCCCTAGAACTTAGAACTACTTAAACCTAACTAACCTAAGGACATCACACACATCCATGCCCGAGGCAGCATTCGAACTTGCGACCGTAGCAGCAGCGCGGTTCCAGATTGAAGCGCCTAGAACCGTTCTGCCACAGATGCCGGCAATTAATTTAAACTAAATATTATTTTACAAATCATTATTGTTACATTATTCTCTTACAAATAATAAATCATTTATGTTCACTGATGAATCGATGATATTTACCTTCTACACATCGTAAAATTATTAATTGTGACCAAACGCTGTTTCTTATTTCACAATACCTTTATTGAGCCAAAATATACATGTCAGTCGACGGTAAACCAGTTCAATGGCTCGATGCGACCTATCTTCTTTGCTGTGGCCCGAGCATCGGTAGATGGCGGCAGGTCAAGGGATAAAATGTTCCGTTAAAAGCACAAACAACATAAAAAACCTATACCGTTTCATTTACTACAGTAATACTCAACAGTTTAACTCGTTTATTTTTTCATTGTTACAATGCACGTCGTGTTTTGTTAGTAATGAAATGTATCGATACTCCAAGCGTCTTCTGACTTATATCTGGGAGCAAGGAACACTCATTGGTAAATAAGTTAAGCTTGGTATGCTAATGCTTCTACAATGCGTGCGGCTGTTCGGTTCCGAATGACATCCATTCTGGGAAAAGTGTTTAAAAACGAGCTAAAGGGAAGTGTCGCTAGATTACACATGTCGTTATGAAAATGAAGAAAATATGTGACTTGTACCATACCAAACTAAAGAAATATTTTTATAAACTACCATATCCCACTTTTCTCTGTTTGTCAAAGTATAGGTAACTTAATTTTGATATTACTGGAGTCACTTTTTAAAACTAATATCAATGCGTTTTTTAAGAAAGGTAGAATTCCGAATTTCGCTATAGCACTTGAAACATGTAATTTGTTCTCTCATCAGCGTTTTGAGATCGTTGCGTTGTTTTCAATCTATTCGTCGTATTGATTTTGTAAATACGTGTGCGACATAACAAGACATGAACTCATTAAATTACGTGATCTTTATGGAGACGTGGTTCAGCGTCTATATCTTCGATTCCCGTTAACATATGTCTCATGCCTTTGATTACTGGTTTGCAAAGAAAAATCTTTCGAAATTAAGTAAGGTTTAAAACATTGGAGTTTATTCTTTCAAAATGCACTATTTACATACATCACTATCAGCATTTCATTGACATGTTTTATGTTGCAAAACAAATACAATCCGTCCCGAGTATTATACCTTTACTTAAATGTTTGTCAGAACCCTGCGCTTCCAGGCCCGCTTTACATTTTCCTTCGCTGGTAGTCGTCGTTTGTGTCGAAGTTTAGTGTTCCTTATATGATTCATGCAAGTATACATGTTTTGAATACATGACACAACTGAAATGCCCGCTAGGAATGCTACGTCACCGCTCGCCTTGATGACGTAGTTGCAGCACCGGTTCACAGATGGCATAAGCGTACTGCAGCGGGATACGAGTCTGAAAGAGTTTTAAGCTTAAAATTATTTTTAAGCGGACGAAAGTGATGCTGAACAACAAACGGTAGGGGCCACTAGAGTAGAGAGATGAAAGATTTAATTTGATATAGTAGCGGATTCCTGGTTACAAAAAGCATATTTGTTTATAGTAATATTCTGAATTTACGATCCTTCCACTGAGCGCAACATTTGAAGACATCTGGAACTAAGGATTAACTAAATTTAAATTACATTATTGTGTTTTGAGATCCGTTGTATTTTATAGGATGTATCAACGGCGGAAAATGCAAAAACTGAAAGAAAAAATTACGCAAACGGAACTGTCGTGAGTTGTGTGTCATCAATGGAGGCAACGAACAAATACGTGGTTAATGAGAAAAATTAATTGTGTGAAGTAACAAACAATAAGAAAGCGAACAGTTAATGCCTACCCATACGAACCTCTTTACCCAAAGCGATTAAAATAGAGAAGGGCTACGGTCATTCGATATTCATTAATCTACAAAGTTTCGCAGTTTGATGAACTGCTCCCTTATCGTGAAGAAAAGAGTTAAATCAGCTTTATTTGTAACTTTGAGAAATAAATTAATTTAATACTAATGATGAAGTGGATATCAGAATCACAGATAGTTACAACGTGTATCAAGATTTCATGGCAGCAGACCTGCAGCAGTTATACGTTATCTACACCTGGCTATTTTAAGTAAAGCAGTCATCAAATCGAATGTTCATTTGTACGCCACAACAGTCCTATCTCTGTTAGTGGCAGACAACATGTACTACTTGTCATTAGTCAGTACTTGTAGTGTAACGTAGAATTACGCTCATAACGCATCATATGTACATGAAATCCTCGAATACAAACGGAATTTAGACACAGTCCTTTGTTTTCATTAAACAAATGAATCGGATACTTATAAAATAGTTTCAACATTCGTAACATTTCTAAGAAACGTGTGTAGATCCAGGATAAAACTTTAACAGGCGTCTGGAACCGACTAAAAGACATGGGCATATATTACATATCTTTGATACTGAAACGGAAACAAGAAGTATAACAACAACTATAAATCATAAAACTTGCCATTTCATAACGTGAAAATGATACTTGTAGACAAATATGTAAAATACCAGTAGCAGGTTGCAAGAAGAGAAGTTAACTACTTGTGGTGGCGAAATCAGTGACAGAACTGCTTTTGATAAAAGTTGTCGTTACGTTATTTGTAGGCAAATAAAAGACGCCACACAGAAATTTAAGTATGTACGACATAATATCTTAACAAATCCCGTTTGATTATATATTTTTCGCAAGAGGGGCTACATATGTGACGATTCGAAAGTTTTTCGTAGATTATCCAGAAAAGGTGTTTCCACAGCTCTTGTTTACGTTGCCAACTTTTCATCCGTCCGCAAGTTTGGCCCAGGTCCAGTATATACTTCTACTTATTTTCGAGACTAAGGGTGCATCTTGTCTTGAGAATATGGACAGTGCGTTGAAAACAGAAGCCTCATGCGCGAAGATAGGATGACGAGTCATTAAATTTTCGACGAATTAGCAGGAATCTGTTAATCGGCATGGCTGCAGGTGAGAGTGATTCTTGTAATTTAAAACTTTAAAAGAGATGGTTTGTTATCATGTGTCTTAACTCATCCGAATGAGACGTTTAAAAAAAGAAGAAAAAAGAATTAGCACTTAATTTAAACGGGGCCTGGCGTTCATAACATACAGACAGTGT
This sequence comes from Schistocerca americana, assembly GCF_021461395.2. Lineage (NCBI taxonomy): Eukaryota > Metazoa > Arthropoda > Insecta > Orthoptera > Acrididae > Schistocerca > Schistocerca americana. Next base: position 482,943,436 of record NC_060119.1, read on the forward strand.
TACATTGCATTGTTGGTACATTTGACGATTGGAACGCGTAGTAGCGATAATTATGTTTGCAGTTTACAACCTCTTAAACAATTCCTGATTCTTTTGTAAGATTTTTGGTCTTCTGATGTGAGACAGTGTTGATATTAATGGGAAAACACTGCGGTTAAGTTTTCCTGATCATGGTCGGAAAAAGGTAATACTGCACCCCCCCCCCCCCCAAAAAAAAACACAATCTAAGGTTTCTCTTTGGGCTCTGGAGTATCTTTAGTTTCTGCCACTATGATCGACGATCAAGAACATATGATTTTACAATGAAATTAAGGATGTTTACAATAGTGATATCAGTTGCACAATAAATATTAACTTATGATAAGTACATCTTATTAACAGTTAAAGCATGTCGCTGACACTTTTTAACATTAATTCGTCATCAGTCTATCATTTAGAAGATATCTTACATTACTGCTCTAAAATTCATCTAAATTTCTCAAATTTTTCCTGGCTAGATCCCCATCTCTAATTGCGAAGCAGAAACACAAGTACTTAAACTACGAAAAGACGCAGAATAGAGTTCATGCGATTCACGTACAAATGAAGTGAACAAATCTCCTCCTTCCCTCCTCCCCCCTCGCCCCTTTTCGATTAAGGTGAAATTCTGACACCTACAAGGAATTGAACCACAAACACCATCTGGCCACAAAAACAAAAGCCACCTTGAGGAAAGAGTCACTCAAAGTCGATTCTGCTATCTCGGAAAATAAGAAAGAAAAACACACAAAGGAGGAAATTTACTGCAATTGTTCTACAAAAGTCGGCCTATGTGGCCGAGCGGTTTTTAGGCGCTTCAGTCTGGAACCGCGCAACCAGTACGGTCGCAGGTTCGAATCCTGCCTGGGGCATGGATGTGTGTAATGTCCTTAGGTTAGTTAGGTTTTACGTAGTTCTAAGTTCTAGGGGACTGATGACCTCAGATGTTAAGTCACATAGTGCTCAGAGCCATTTGAACCATTTGTTCTAGAAACGAAATGTAAAACATAAAATATGATCAGTAAATCGTCAATTCTGTGACGAAATCTGCAGCAGTGTCCAATAAGATAACGTGCTATTAAGACAGCTGCTAGTCACCCAGTTGACATAATATTTCATTTATTTGAATATTCGCCACTAATTGAGACAGATCATCCTTACCGAATACGATGTACACCGATGGGATAGCGATATGCACATATACTGTTGGTGGTAGTGTCGCTACAAATGAATAAAAGGGTAATGCATTGCCGGAACTATCATCTGTAGTCAGATGATTTATGTGAAAAGGTTTCTGAAGTGATTATGGCCTCGCGACGGGAATTAACAGACTCTGAACGCGGAATGGTAGGTGGAGTTAGACGCATGGGACATTTCATTTCGGAAATCATTGTTGGTACATTTGACGATTCAATATTCCCAGATCCATAGTGTCAAGAGTGTGCCAAGAATACAAAATTTCAGGCATTAACACTCACCACGGACAACGCAGTGGCCGACAGCCCTCACTTAACGATCGAGATCAGTGGCGCTTGCGTAGAGTTGACAGTGCTAACAGACAAGCAACACTGTCTGAAGTCTGAAATGATCGCAGAAATCAAAGACGAGCGTTTGCGTTAGGACAATGCAGCAAAATATGGCGTTAAGGGGCTATGGCAGCAGACGACCAACGTGAGTGCCTTTGGTAGCAGCACAACATTGCCTGTAGCGCCTCTCACTGGGTTCGTGAACGTATCGGTTGGACCCTAGTCGATTGGAAAACCGCGGCCTGGTCAGATGAGTCCAGATATCAGTTGGTAACAGCTGATGGGAGGGTTGGAGTGTGGCGCAGACACCACAAAGCCATGGAACCAAGTTGTCGACAAGGCACTGTACGAACTGTTGTGGCTCCATAATGCTCTGGGACTTGTATACATGGAATTAACTGTCTAAACGAACCTATAATGGACTAGGAATGGTTATGTTCGGCTAGTTGGAGACCATTTGCAGCTATTCATAGACTTCATGTTCCCGAACAACGATGTCTGTCCCCTGACCACAACTGTTCGCGACTGGTGTGAAAAACATTCTAGACGATTCGAGCGAATGATTTGGCCCCTCAGGTCGCCCGACGTGAATCCTATCGAACATTTATGGGACATAATCGAGGGGTCAGTTTGCACACAACAACCTGCACCGGCAACACTTTCTCAATTTGGACGGCTATAAAGGCAACATGCCGCAATATTTGTTCAAGGGACTTCCATAGACTTGTTGAGTCCATGACACATCTGACTGCCTCACTGCACTGGGCAAAAGGAAGTTCGACACATGACTTTTGTCACGTCAATCTATGAAGTTAAAAAGGTATGAATGACGGTTCCTCGTATGTATGTTACTCAAATGGTTTCATTTAACGGAAAGAAAATCGTAATGAGTGCTATATATGAGCAATCTAGAACAATGATATGATTTGACGTCCTAATTTTTGCCAAACTACTTGAAGACATGTAGTACAAATTAGTTCGATTTCTATGTATTGTACGCACACTCTTTGGGTGGTGAGTGATAGGAGTAGCTGAATCGATAGAAACTAAAATATTTTGCCTGGCACTGAATACTTTCTAGTCGTTGCCGACGTTAGCTAGCGGAGAATTATGCGTTTCAAGATTACATCCACGAAAGCGGAAATGTCACGTCGAGTTAACGAAGTATTACTGCAAGGGTGGAACCTTTAATTCGGGAAAGGAATCTATATCGATCAAGGTATTCGATTTGTATCGATTCAGTTACTTCTACTCGATACCTATCGATTCTTCTTAGTATTAAACACGTCACATCAGGTAGTTATCTTGTGAACCACTCTGATCTTCTTACTTATTACGAAAATTTTTTTGCCCACAGGATACCACGGCAAAAAAGGCAACGTTAGTGATACTACAGACATCTGTAGATAATAATAATAGCGTGTGACTAGGGCCTCCCGTCGGGTAGACCGTTCGCCGGGTGCAAGTCTTTCGATTTGACGCCACTTCGGCGACTTGCGCGTCGATGGGGATGAAATGATGATGATTAGGACAACGCAACACCCAGTCCCTGAGCGGAGAAAATCTCCGACCCAGCCGGGAATCGAACCCGAGCCCTTAGGATTGACATTCTGACGCGCTGACCACTTTTTCTTTCTTTTTTTTTTTAAAAAAAACTCATTTTTGTTCAGAGACGCTCCATTTTTTAAAAATTGTTCTCACTTTCGTTCGTTGCATTTGTTCGGTGCGGATGTCCCATGACACCCGTTCAAGTTCAGTGTTGATCCGTTAACTCGGTTTTTTTATTACAGAGGGCAGATAACCCGCTGACCGAACACGTTGAACAACCGTACCGGTGAGCCACTGAGCTACCAGGGGCGGACATCCGTAGATGAAGTGTTTCAACTAAAAACTGGTTCTAGGGATCGGCAATAAAATTATTTAAATATTACATCAGTTTAGCGGATGATCGAATTTTTTAGTGTATGCTACCTCTATGACAGAGGACGTGTAGAGACACTTGTACATAATATTAGTACGTTTATTCTCCCTCTTAATTTCGGGACAAAGTCAAAGGGATGCGAGCATTACTAAAACAAATGGTCGAACGAAGCTTTACATGGCGTAAGAAAATGAGACACATGAAAGCTGCATTTTAATCAACAGCGAAAGCTGACGCGGCTGTAAGTATCAATAACAGAAGTAAAATCATTTCGGTAAACATGGGCCCGCGAAAGTGGGATCTGCGAGAAGCTGCGAATTTGTGATTAAGAGCAGCCACCGTCTTCGTCGTTCCTGCGTCACAACCTGTACTCGTATACACGTTATGTAGTCCCTGTACAAGGGACGGCATTTTAATTGACAGTTGCTGCCTCGCATCGATGGATAAATACAATATTGCAGTACCTGTGGTGTTAAGAATATCGATGCAGTGTTCCTTCGGAGGAACAGTTCATCGTTCTTCGTAACACCACAGGTACTGCAATATTGTATTTATCCATCGATACGAGGCAGCAACTATCAATTAAAATGCCCTCCCTTGTACAGGGACTACATAACGTGTATACGAGTATAGGTTGCGACGCAGGAACGACGACATATGAAAGTTTGGGTGTGGTCATTATTCGTGCACGGATAGCCAAAGCGATTAAGGTGTCCGCTCGGGTAAGGCGGGAGATCTGGGATCATGTCCGTCTCCGGCACAGATTTTCACTGTTGTTATTGCCTTACACAGCTGACGGTTGTCCGTACTCATAACTGTGAATATGTTTCGTGTATTTCACAACGGCTGCAGTCACCGCAGTGCCTGTTCCTTCGGACATGCATGTTTGTTCTAAGGCACGTTGCATCATTGTTCTTAACAATACAGGCACTGCAATATCGCAATACCAACGTATTTTAAATGTAAGCTTTTAGATTAAATTAATCGAGCTCAAATTTCACCAATAACCCACGACTGGGGAATTTAGTATATGTATGATGGGGCACTGGACGTTTTGGTGCCAGTGCAGCTCATCTTACAACAGGACATATGCATTGCAGTATCGTTCATAGTACTTACGGATCCCACATTTACAGTAAATTAGACGTAAATATTTATTACATGAAACCACAGAAAATATTCGCTTCTTCTTCGTTTCGTTTCTTTTTCGTGCTCGTTTTCCTTTTGTTGCAAGTCTGGCAACAGCTTTGATCCCCTATAGATGACTGGATATCTCACGCCGTTCAGAGGCCGATACTCAAATTATAATTCACGAAGCGAACACACTTCTTGATCAAGCGTCTCTATTAACGAATACGCCAGCATCAATGCGATAGTAATAGTTATTGCCTAATGATATGGTATGAAAGGATTCTAAGTATGAATTTCTTTATCTGTTAATCTAAGTCAGGAACTGGAAATGAGGCCGCCGTTCCGTTTTTGGGACACAATACACCGGCCATTCTGCATGCATGGATTCGGCAAGTCCTTTTTAGGTTACCGGAAGTGTATGGCACCGGCTACTCGCGCAAAAGTCACGCAAGTCCCATAAATTATGGACCAAGGTCATTTTGAAAGCTCCTGTGTGTTTTCACCACCTTCGATAATTTAACATCTAAATTATTGTTGATTCCGCTGTCTAATTGAAGTTGTACAGATATTTGGAAAAGGAGACAATGGAATGGCTCTATTTTGTTTCATCTGAGACCAGAAACCCTTCCGTTGTCTATTACCACGCCAGAAAATCTGTCTGTACTATGTGGATGCGTGGATGAGATTTTTAAAAAATTTAGCGGGGTACATCAGACAAGTGTATTTGGTTCAGAGCATAGCAATACCAACTGAAATATTTCCGATCTATAACACAACAAGCTCCAAATACGGAGTTTTTCCGCTTTTTCGTGTCCACTCTATTGGCTAACCGAGCAGCGCCATTCCCCTCCTTGCAAGAAATGGGTCTCCGTTTTCAAAGGACGCCTGGGGGCTGCGATTATGTATCCCATTCTTGCGGTCGTTCTCCTGGTGTGAGAATGCTCGTTCGTCTGAAGCATGACATAGTCAAAGTCAGGTTACTTTAAACAGATTAAGTTGCTGGTAGATTGAGTAAATCAACGCTTTCATGTCGAGTTGGTAATTATCAATACTTCGTGAGCAAATCAAAGCTTTCATGTCGAGCTAGTATCAGTGCTTTTAGGGAGGCTCGCACTGTCAATCTACTTAAATCGCGTTTCACTTACGATCTTGCAGATAAGCTTTGTCCTTAGTCCGTTACCGACCACGTGGGCTTAATATGTTACTTGCCACTAAGTTTAATGTTTCATGTTTCGATTTGATTCTTCAGTGCCATTTTTCGCAGAATGTGAATTTGTAGTGGGGTGAAACGTGAATGAATTTGTATCTACATAGAGGATTTTTTGTGTGCATCATGAATGATACTTCACAGTACCATCCCCTTGTAGTTCAAATTTTCACTTATTATTCTTTCATCCTTTCTCCTTCAGCGATCCTGCTTCATTATATTCAAGCGCTGTCCTTTTAGTTTCTTGTCACCATACTATATGCCCGCTAATTTGAACATATCCTTCGTGTTGCACTGTCACCACGTGTTTCCGAATCTGGGTTTTATAGTCAAAGATCGTTTCTAATAGCAAGCGCATAACTCACTGAACGTAACGAATCCCTATATGCGTGCTTACGATTTTCAGTAAACCGGTTTTGTTGTAATAAATATCTTAAACTTTGTGGAGTGGCTCTGTTCTTCGCTCGTATACCCGTAGGCTCTCTCTTTAATTGCATGATGCTAAGCCTTATATGCATGATAACAGCTCCCCCGTTCATATTTAATTGAAATAATTAGGTTTTGCAAAGTGTGATGAACTTGTTAATAATTCTCTTACTTTTGTGTGATTGATTATTTGAGACGAATCGACCCTCTTCCATTTACCAGTTTCCAAAGCATAAAGTCCCACAGTACGTGCTGATGATTTAATTAACACTTTCAGACCTGAATTTCCCTGGAGAAAGAAAAAATTTAGTCGGTAATGCTCTTAGGTAATTTTTTTTAATGATTTAAGATGCAAAATTTGTAGAACAATACATACCCGTTTTCAAAACATACCTAGTACACTTTGCTTCATAACTAATTACGAAATATTGTCTATTGTAATAAACAGCAAAATAATATTCAATAATTACCGTGGAAAATAACAATATGCGATTATACAGTGGAATATAGCGAATTAACCACATCCGAGTATTCTGCTGGTCTCGAGCTGTTGTGCGCTACTCCGCTGACTTGCTGATATTTTCATAGTGATGCCCAACAGCAGGCAGCACTTGCGAATGGTGAAAAGCGTGGCAGCGTGGTTCCAGACTGAAGCTCCTAGAACCGCTCGGCCACTGCGGCTGGCTAATCGAGAAGTTAACATTAGAAAAACATTTATACTAACTACGACAATACTTCATACGGTGACAAGCACGAATTGTAATTAGTTCGAAATTAACTCAGTTTTACTGGAACCTTTATGATTCTGTTATTGTATAAGTTAATTTGCAGTATTAATGATGATACACCCTGCATAAAAGGGACTGCACTGTCGCACGGTGAATGCTGCAGATAAGCTTTCTTTTCTTTTTTAGCTGGCCTTTAGGCTTGACTCTCGCCTGTCTTTCGGCTGCTGCTGCTGCTCCTATGGACACCCAGCGAGCGTAAACAAAAATTGGATCGCCGGTGCCGTCCTGGTAATTTCCAGCCATAAAGATGCAACCGCGATGCGGCGCGTGGGGTCTCCTGTAAGAAGGCAGCCGGCTGGCGCTGAACAAAGCTCCTGCCTTCCCTAAACCTATTTCCTGAGATGAAAAGCTTTCTGGCAGCCATCTTGGCGGCCTTATCTCTGTCAGACAGAGATTGTGCTCGGCGCGAGGGGGGATGTGAGAGGTGAAGGGGGGTGCTGGGAGCTGGGGAATAGAGAGGGGCGAGGTGATGAAGAAGGATGGATAAACACACAGCCAGAGATTGTGTTATAACTCGGGGGAGCTCGCTTTGATAAACTCAGATTACGTAATAACTGAAAGGCGGGGTGACAGCACGCCCCGCACAGGATGCCACTCAAGTCCTACACTCCTCACCGCGGAATCCTCAGGAACTGTGACGCCGTCTGTTGCCCTCGGTCAAAGCGCGAAGTTTCTCTCCACAGACAAAAAAAACTCCTCAGTGCATGGCATATTTAGGTTTTTTTTTTCAACTCTGTTTTGTGATTTCCTTGTCTTCAGTTTTACGAGTAGCGTCTCAAACGTAAGCACTGATCGGCTGCAAAATATAACTACACTTACGTATTAGTGTACACAGATCCTCCACCTCGGCATCATCTTGGAGCTACGCAACTCCGGCATGAAGTGGAGCTCGCAGGTTTGAATTCCGCCAATGGTACAGCGCGGAACTTAAATGTCCAATTACTGAGCGTGACCTGCAGAGGTGTAGAGAAGAACTACAAAGATGCGTATATGTGTGTGTATGAAGACTGATAAGATGAAGAAGACAAGGAATTCACTGGAATAAATCTAGAAACAACTGGGATATTGCAATGTTCGAAACCGATGAAATGGATGTCCGACCTAGTAGCGAAAAAAAAAGCCGGCCGTAGTGGCCGAGTGGTTCTAGGTGCTACAGTCTGGAACCGCGCGACTGCTGCGGTCGCAGGTTCGAATCCTGCCTCGGGCATGGATGTGTGTGATGTCCTTAGGTTAATTAGGTTTAAGTAGTTCTAAGTTCTAGGGGACTGATGACCACAGCAATTAAGTTCCATAGTGCTCAGAGCCATTTGAACCATTTTTGAAGTTCCTCAATCTGTTATTGCTTACTCCACGTGAGGCAGGGAGTTAAAATGATTATGAGTAACAGTCTCGCCGTATATGAAATGATGTCTATGATTCAGTTCCTCAGCGGAAAGGAGCACACGGTGGTTGGTGATGGAATAGGGTTTTCTTTTTTCTCAACATAAATCCGCGCCCCATTCAGATTCAGCAACGACGAAAACGTTGGGACGAAAGTAATCAACCTAATTAATTATGGCAACTGTGTGTGGGCATTAATAAAATGCTCACTGCTCAGATTTGATGGATCCAGAAACTTCAGAAATAAGAGTTAGGCATTTTCAAAATTAAGACTTGCTATTCGGAAACAGCGAAGTAGAAATCTGAGATTTGTTATTGTCTGCATTAACGACTGCCACGCCTATACACTACTGCCAGCACAGTCCAAAGGATATACATTTAGAAACGCTACCAACATTCGCTCCGCTAACAGCAGTTAAAAATCTACTGGTTTTCCTTGCATTTCAATTTCTTTTCAGCCGTTAATGAAACGAATAAAGTGCTATTTCACTACCTTTGTTAAAATAGTTCGTATTTCACTTTCATGAACTTCATTTATTGTCGTTTGATCAGAAGTACCTAACGAAAATTCTACAAATCGGAGAAAATCAGTCGCCATCAGTGAGTTTAATTTGAGTGATATACGGTCTCGTGGGCATTGCCGCGTTGAGGATGATCTTCCCTTGTTGTCCTCTTACAGGGAAATCCAGTAGGAGCCCTAACTTCATTGCGACTAGCGTTTTTACATACAAACAGAAGAAATAAATTCACGAAATGCAACAAAAATAAAATAAAGTAAAAAATCGAGACGATATAGCCGAAGGATTACGCAGAGACCGATCCCGGATTTAGTTTTCTGACTAACTGAAATGAATAAATTCTCATAATAATAGGATTACTCCATCTCGTACAAAAATTCTTCCTGTGGGCAAGCAGTGATGTTTGCAGAATACCTCGCAAAAACAAAAACAGAATCTTCGACAACGCGCCGCAGGAGCATCTCAGAAAAGATTGAATATCTGGCTGAAGGTTCAAAAATTGTTCAAATGTTTATTATTTTATAGAATGTCATTATTTTTGCTACAAAGTTTAGCGTGCTTGTCAAAGTGCCATACTAATAGCTAGCATATTGGTACCACAGCGTCGCGAGATAGTCACTCTGCATTTGATGCTATTTGCCCTCACAATTAAGGGGCTGGTGGATACTGAAAAAACCACCGGTTGAAAATATTGTGATCTAGTCAGTTACCCTATATTTTAAAACGACGAAAAAATATTCATTGTTTTTAATTAATTCTTCAGCCAGATTCCATAAATGTTTTAAATTTTTCTGTTAAACTTCTCCCAAAAATTTAAGTCTTAGTAGTAGATGTCACTTTCCACAATGAATGTCATATTCAGTACTTCACGATCAGGACCTTTCTTACACAGCAATATCTCTAAACAGTAGATTGTGAGTAAAAGCCAACAAAAGCTTACGAAATTGGAATTTTTAACTTTTTGGTGGAGGTCATGAAGTACCCCAGCTTGGTAGTGCACGTTATTGAAAATGCATTAATATTGCTAATAGAGTGGTAAAAGATATTTCCCGGCCCTGCACCCTATTTACACATCAGTGCTTTTATTTTGAAAACTATATTGTTAATATATGTCTAGTTCCCTTCGCCTCCCCTGGCAATATGCGTTATGGAGAATGTGTTCTTATTGTTATGGTTAACCCTATTTTGAGATGATACATCTAGTTTCTTCATGTTAAACACAAATTAGTCATAAACAGTCTGGAAAGCCTGTAAAAGTGTTACAGGGTAGGTTGTGCTGAGAAACACACTGAAGTGACAAAAGTCATGGGACGCCTCCCAATATCGTGTAGGATCTCCTTTTGCCCGGCGTAGTGGAGCATCTCGACTTGACATGGACTCAACAAGCCCTTGGAAGTCCCCTGCAGCAATATTGAGCCATGTTACTAGTATAGCCGTCCATAATTACGAAAGTGTTGCCGGTGCAGGATTTTGTGAACGAACTGATTTCTCCATTATGTTCCATAAATGTTCGATGGGATTCATGTCGGGTGATCTAGGCGCCCAAATCATTCGCTTAGATTGTCCCGAATGTTCTTGCAACCAATCGCGAACAGTTGTGGCCCAGTGACATGGCGCATAGTCGTTTGGGAACATGAAGTCCATGATGGCTGCAAATGGTCTCCGAGTAGCCGAACATAACAATTTCCCGTCAATAATCGGTTCATGTTGATCAGAGAACCCTTCCTGTTCCTTGTAAACACAGCCCATGTAATCATGGAGCCACCAAGAGCTAGAACAGTGCTTTGTTGCCAACATGGGTCAATGGCTTCGCGGAGTCTGCGGCACACTCAAACCCTACAATTATCTCTTACCAACTGAAATCAGCACTCACCCAACCAGGCCAAGGTTTCCAAGTCTCCGGGGGTCCAACCGATATGTTCTCGAGCCGAGGAGAGGAGCTGCAGGCGATATCGTGCTGTCAGCAAAGGGTCAAATGGCTCTGAGCACTATGGGACTTAGTTTCTGAGGTCATCAGTCCCCTAGAACTTAGAACTACTTCAACCTAACTAACCTAAGGACATCATACACATCCATGCCCGATGCAGGATTCGAACCTGCGATCGTAGCGGTCGCGCGGCTCCAGACTGTAGCGCCTAGAACCGCTCGGCCACACCAGCCAGCTTGTTAGCGAAGGCACTCACGTCGGTCGCCTACTGCTAAAGCCCATTAACGCCAAATTTTGCCGCACTGTCCTAACGTATATCTTCGTCGTACGTCCCACATTGATATCTGCGGTTATTCCACTCAGTGTTGCTTGTCTGTTAGCACTGACAACTTAGTGTTGCATGTCTGTTAGCACTGACAGACGCCACTGCTCTCGGTCGTCAAGTGGAGGCCGTCAGCCACTGCGTTATCCGTGGTTAGAGGCAATGCCAGAAATGTGGTACTCTCGGCACGCTGTTGACATTGTAGATCTCGAAATATTGAGTTCCCTAACGATTTTCGAAATGGAATGTCCCATGCGTCTAGCTCCAACTACCATTCCATGTTCAAAGACTGTTAATTCCAGTCGCGAGACCATTATCACGGCGCCGGCCAGGGTGGCCAAGCGGTTCTAGGCGCTTCAGTCCGGAACCGCTGGACTGCTACGGTCGCAGGTTCGAATCCTGCCTCGGGCATGGATGTGTGTGATGTCCTTAGGTTGGTAAGTAGTTCTAAGTTCTAGAAGTTAAGTCCCATAGCGCACAGAGCCATCTGAACCATTATCACGGCGTAAACCTTTTCACATGAACCACCTGAGTAGAAATGACAGCTCCGCCAATGCACCGGTCTTTTTCACCTTGTGTATACGATATTACCGCTATGCTTATCGCTATCCCATGACTTATTTTCACTCAAACGTGATTGTTAAGAAAAGAATTTGATACGTTGCGCCTTTTTAGACATAATGAGCATTGAAGTTAGCCAAGCAGATCGTTGCATGTTCAAATTAAAGCGGCCCGCCCGAGGCGGTGTCGCCAAAATTGGTCTTCGTTTGGTTTCATAAAGCTGAACAAGAGAGCGATACAAAATTTGGAGACGCCACAGTAGTAAGTATCGACGTTGAGCATAAGGTTGACCGAGCGAGGTGGCGCAGTGGTTAGTACACTGGACTCGTAGTCGGGAGGACGACGGTTCAATCCCGAATCCGACCATACTGATTTAGGTTTTCCGTGATTTCCCTAAATCGCTCCAGGCAAATGTCGGGATGGTTCCTTTGAAAGGACACGGCCGATTGCCTTCCCCGTCCTTCCCTAATCCGATGACATCGATGGCCTCGCTGTTTGGTCTCTTCCCCCAACACAGCCCAACCTAAGGTTGAGCAGTCTCGTGCGTTATCATCTACGCTATGAGAACAACTAACACAAATCATACCCGGCGGGCGGTTTGAATTTGCGGGCGCAATGGCCTGATCGGCTAACTGGAATGCTAATTAACTCGGAAACGGCGCACTGTATCGACTGTTTTTTCTTAGAAATTATTTCCCAGCGCTACTTGCCCTGTAACACCCTTAAAAGCTTTTCAGACTGTTTCTGACCATTTACGTTCTAACACGAGCCGTTTATTTGAAAGCGAGTTTTATTTGCGCAATTTTCTGTTCTCTGTAGTTTGAATACGTCTCACTTCATTTGGCATTACACTGATGAACTTTACGGTACGACCACTGCCCATTGTTGTTGTGGTCTTCAGTCCTGAGACTGGTTTGATGCAGCTCTCCATGCTACTCTATCCTGTGCAACCTTCTTCATCTCCCAGTACCTACTGCAGCCTACATCCTTCTGAATCTGCTTAGTGTATTCATCTCTTGGTCTCCCTCTACGATTTTTACCCTCCACGCTGCCCTCCAGTGCTAAATTTGTGATCCCTTGATGCCTCAGAATATGTCCTACCAACCGGTCCCATCTTCATGTCAAGTTGTGCCACAAACTCGTCTTCTCCCCAATTATATTCTCCTACCCATCTAATCACAGCATTCTTCTGTAGCACCATATTTCGAAAGCTTCTATTCTCTTGTTGTCCAAACTATTTATCGTCCATGTTTCACTTCCATACATGGCTACACTCCATACAAATACTTTCAGAAACGACTTCCTGACACTTAAATCTATACTCGATGTTAACAAATTTTTCTTCTTCAGAAACGCTTTCCTTGCCATTGCCAGTCTACATTTTATATCCTCTCTACGTCGACCATCATCAGTTATTTTGCTCCCCAAATAGCAAAACTCCTTTACTACTTTAAGTGTCTCATTTCCTAATCCAATTCCCTCAGCATTTAATCCGACTACATTCCATTATCTTCGTTTTACTTTTGTTGATGTTCGTCTTATGTCCTCCCTTCAAGACACTGTACATTCCGTTCAACTGCTCTTCCAAGTTCTTTGCTGTCTCTGACAGAATTACAATGTCATCGGTGAACCTCAAAGTTTATATTTCTTCTCCATGGATTTTAACACCTACTCCGAATTGTTTCCTTTACTGCTTGCTCTATATACAGATTGAATAACATCGGGGATAGGCTACAAACCTGTCTCACTCCCTTCCCAACCACTGCTTCTCTTTCACGCCCCTCGACTCTTATAACTGCCATCTGGTTTCTGTACAAATTGTAAATAGTCTTTCGCTCCCTGTATTTTACCCCTGCCACCTTTAGAATTTGAAAGAGAGTATTCCAAACGACATTGTCAAAAGCTTTCTCTAAGTCTACAAATGCTAGAAACGTAGGTTTGCCTTTTCTTAATTTTTCTTCTAAGATAAGTCATAGAGTCAGTATTGCCTCACGTGTTTCAATATTTCTACGGAATCCAAACTGATCTTCCCCGAGGTCGGTTTCTACCAGACTGTCTGCCCACAGTGAGACTGAATTCCGCCTGCTGGCTTGGCGGGCACGTAACATCGTAAGGAAAGAATATAAGTGGAGTAGAGACGAATAGGGGATTGCTCTATCGTCGATACGGGCCGCAAATGGGGAAATACACTGACATAAGCGACTAGGATAAAGAGCAGAACGTAATGGCTCAGCACGTGGGCGCGAGCATCTTGAAATCGGCGATGTTGGTCGGCTGGTCGAGTGCTATTGTCGTTAGCATCTATGGAAAGTGGTTGGAGGACGGTGAAACCAAGAGCTGGCGACAAGGTGTTAGACAGCCACGCCTCATGAGAGGCCCGCTTTGTAAAGCGCTATACGCGGCGATCTGTGACAGGTCTGACGATAGAATATGGTTCTGTTCCACGGACAAGTGTTTCGAAGCTTACTGTTCAGCACACATTGTCTACTATCGCACTGCGCAGCATACAACCCCTGCATATTATGTCCTGAGGGACGTTCACATGGGCTTCCTTGGGGCCTGTAGTAGTATTGCAAGGCAGCATGACAGTTCTGTCCTATGTGGGCATTACTGCAGAACCCATTCATTCCTTCATTCTTGTTGCTTACTCTGAAAACGATGACTTCTAATGGCAGGATAACTGTCCGTGTCACAAGACCAGAAACGTGCCGGAGTAATTCGAGTGACATGACAGCGAACTCACGCTGATGTCTTGGCCACCAAATTCTCATGATCTGAAACAAAAGCTGTACATCTGTCACGCTACTGGGCGCCGGTTACGCGTCCACGAACCACACCGGCCCATAATTTGCTAGAATTGCGTCACCTGTGCGTAGACAACTTATGCCATATATCTCCGGAAACCTACCAAGAATTTCTCGAATACGTTCCATGCAGAATCGCCGGTATATTACGTGGAACTACGATCTCATTTCCAGTTCTTCAGTTAAGCTTAAAGATTAAGAAGATCACAGCTTAGAATAATGACATACCAGATCATCTGACAAGAAACGTATGCGATAACTGTTACGATTGCATTGCTGCTGTATTTGTTAATAGCGAAGCTTGTTCAAGAAGTACGTTCAATTAATGAAATATGATTTAAGTACCAACCTCTCGATGGCATGAGATACCCAGGCACCTTCAGGACAACAACGCTTTGGCACACTTGTCAATAAAAGGAAAAAATACCATGAAAAAAAGCAAATAAGAATCAAATATTTTCCATGGTTCTCACAAGGAAAATTTTCATCTAATATATGTTGTAAGTGTGGGATCCGTAAGTCCGTTGAACAATACTACAATATATTAGTGCCATCCAATTTATTTTTGTTGAACATACTTTCTGTCTGCGCACACTCTTGCAATTGTCTTACAATCCTGTAATCATTCGCTCTGCCCTTCTTTGAGTACATTTATATCGCCGTGTTAGTCTTACTTAAAACAGATCACCCACATCTGAGCATTGTTCTGGTAGGGTCGCACGAGTGTCTTGTAACAATTCCCTTTGCAGGCTGATTGCATTTCTCTAGTTCAAATGGTTCAAATGGCTCTAAGCACTACGGTATGAGACTTAACATCTGAGGTCATCAGCACCCTAGACTTAGAACTACCTAAACCTAACTAACCTAAGGACATCACACACATCCATGCCCGAGGCAGGATTCGAACCTGCGAACGTAGCAGCAGCGTGGTTCCAGACTGAAGCGCCTAGAACCGCTCAGCCTCAGCGGCCGGTATTTCTCTAGTATTCTTCTACTGAACCGAAGACGGCCGCATGCTTTACCTGTGACTGAGCCTATGAGATCATTTCATTTTATATTCTTATAAACTGTTACAAATGCATATTTATCTGATTTTACTGATTCCAATAGTGACTCATTGATATTGAAGTCATAGAATACTACGTGTTTTGGTTTTGTGAAGTAGATAAGTTTACGTTTCCGAAAATTTAAATTAAGCTGCATGTCTTTGCACAACATCGAAATCATATTGAGATCTGATTAAATATTCGTGCAGCTTTTTTCAAATAGTATTTCATTACAGATAACCACATCATCTGTGAAAATTCCGAGTTTGGTGTTAATATTGTCTGCTATCCTCGGTACGCTCTTGACATTTTTGGTCTCTAAGTATTAAATTCCCTAACGAGATACTAAATAATCCCATATTCAGGATATGATCGATCGTAGGGGAAGCAGACGCAGGAATTGTGCACCGCCGATCGTGGGAAGGTCCTACTGGACGTAGTTTGCTATTGCCATCCACGCGCATTTTATGAAGTGTCAAATGTGTGATGAGTGCTTGCCCAGTGTAGTGTTGGGCTCATGTTGTTACAGCTGAAAGGAAGGGAGAGATGAAACTTGGTGCTGGTACATAACCTACACCTCGCTAATATCATCAAAGGGCAGAGTTGAATGCCCCATCCAACGGACAGATCACCACCATCAGTGTTACATACCCTCAATTCGTGAGATACTATGGAGAGGTTTGGAATTTAATCCAGAATATTGGCGCGAAGACTGGTGATCACGAACTTTACGCTATCACTTCTCCTTCCCTTGCCTACCAAATGCTGGCAGCGAAAATTTCATCTACTACCAGTATTCGAACCAGCTTACCTCCGAGTCGAGTGGCACCACACAAACGTGCTTTAGTGACCTTGGCTATGGAAGCAAGTAGGTCATTAATATACAACGTGGAAAGGAACGGTCCCAGCATACTTTCCTGAGTACGAAGTAACTTCTACATCTGTCGACGACTCTCCATCCAAAATAACGTGCTGTGTTCAATTTACGATGAAATCTTCAACCCCAACCAACACATTTCGCTTGACATTCGATGCAACCGTACTTTCAATCATGAACATAGGTGTAGTAATGCGGAAACACTGTATTTACTATGCTATCTTGATCTTTAGATTTCAGAATGTCGAGTGAGGAAAGTACAAGTTGTGTTTCACATGATCGATGTTTTCTAAATCCATGTTGGCTGTCACGGACAAGGTCGTTCTGTTCAAAATACCTTATTATGTTTGAACTCAGAAACTGATACACAGGCCATTCAGTTAGCCGCTCCCCTCCCTCTCATCCCCCCGCCGAGCAGGTCTATCACAAACCGTTTTAGTTTGTTTGGGATATTTTAATAGTGAGAAGTCTGTGGTCTGGGTGTGTCAGTTTGCTGACGAACCTCTACCTGCTGTACGGTTCGCCAACCAATCTAACTGTGTGTGGGCACACTACTACTGCACTGCACTGAAGGACTGTGGGATGGCAGGTAGCGGTTGGGGCACGCGGGTAGAAGTCTGCCTGAAAACTGACGCACCTGAACTATTGACCTGACTGCTACGAAATTGCACACACAAAGGCGAACGTGAACTAAGATCCTCTTAGCAGGGAGTTGGCCGAATGGCTGGCCTGTTCAAGAGTGGATTAAGATCATAAAACAAATGAGCTAGCCAACTGAATTGCCACTTCCAGGATGGGGAGATGTACCAGCTCCAGACCGAATCTGCCTGCCAGATTAACGACGAGGGTCAATGTACCTACCAGCCAGGACGTAGTTGTTAGGGTGTTTCTTTCATCACAGTAGGCATATACTTGATTAGTACCCAAGACTCGCCTGAGTTACGCGATTCACAAATGTTTCGAGACCTTTTGCTCTCTTTCACGTGAATAACACAACGCGCAGAAATTTGAGGTATGCATATTCCATGCCAGAGGGTAATGGGATAGCGACCGGAAGGCTACCGGGCCGCGTGCTAATTTAACCACGCCACATTCGTTAGTAACTAAAGTGACCTATCGCTGGTGAGGACAAAGGCACAAGAAAAAGAAGACTCTACAGCAAATGGAAACCAAGGATACTGGACGGCAGTAGATCACTTCCGTTACCCTTCTTACAGACGGTGTGACCTGTACTTTCTTCCAATTGTTGGACGTAATTTTTTGTTCTTATGGGGACTGACTGAATCAGGCTCCAAGACATGTATATCTCGTTGCAAGGTGCCCCAGATGTGTTGAATATGCTTGTATTCATGTGACGTGAGTAGACATGACAACACTGTCCTGTCTCTGGAATAATGTTCATAACATTCTTACACACTTGGGGAACGATGTAGTGTTGCGTTGTCTTTGTGAAGGCCTCTTTCGAGTGCTGCAGGTGAATAAATGGATGCATATGACCGGATATTAGAGTCTTGAGTTGTTTGGCGTTGGATATAAAAGTAGATATTTCAGAGACTGCATTTCATCGATTGTAAACTTCCTCCACACGAGGGTACCACGAACGTAAGATGAAACAGTGATCTAGGCAAGGGAGCGCATTAGAGCCCTGCAACTACGTGGCCTATCCGCTTGGCCCATACGCGCCTGCTGCGTACGAGTGAGAGAGCAAATACGCTTCGTGAGCATTGGCGGAAGTTGCTGAAGATTACCGATGCTAATGACAGCTGTGTGAGAGCCTGTACACAGCCCACGCGGCTGACTCACAAGGGGAACGCCTCAGACACGGCCAACCGTTTCGGTTCAGATTTTGCAGGTCGCTTATGTACAACCTAAAACGAAGGACTAAGATATTTTGGCTCAACATCCCTCCGTTCTTGTGAAAAACACCCCTTAAGTTTACGATGAGCAGTCGACTTAAAATTGGCGGGATCGATAGATGATTGTAAAAAGAGCATTTTTCATCATCAGATATGGGGTCTGCAAATGCATACTTTTCCAAAAATCGAGGAAAGAAATTTTATAACTGTCGTTTATGTACCCACATGGTAAACGCTTTTCGCCGAGAGCACTGATAGTGACGGCACGGTAGCTCAGCGTGTTCAGTCAGAGGGCTGCTCGCCCTCTGTAATAAAAAACACAGTAAAGGAATCAAGGACCAACTTGAACGGATGTCTTGTGACGACCGCCCAGACCAAACGCAACGAACAATACCGGAAAAAAAAATAGCGCAACGGCTAAGATAACCGACTGCGAAGCGGGGAACCCGGGTTCGAATCGCGAGGAAACTATACGGTTTTCATTTTTTAACCTGTAGCTTTTCATATCAGAATTCGTAGGGATGGGAGGGTTAATAAAGTACGCAAATAAACACGGAATAATAATAGTAATAAGGTAGGCAAACAAATTCCCAAACGACATGAATTAGTAAATAATTAAACTTTTAAGCTTTGTCAGATGAAAACAACTCCGAGTAAGAGTGCAACGAATTCCTCACTATGTTCAAATGGGTCTGAGCACTATGGGACTTAACTTCTGAGGTCATCAGTCCCCTAGAACTTATAAATACTTAAACCTAACTAACCTAAGGACATGACACACATCCATACCCGATGGAGGATTCGAACCTGCGACCGTAGCAGTCGCGCGGTTCCAGACTGTAGCACCTAGAACCGCTCGGCCACTCCGGCCGGCTCCTCACTAGGGCCACAGATAGCCAACCGCGCGATGCTTGTTTACATGGAGGTTCAAAATGGCTCTGAGCACTATGCGACTTAACTGCTGAGGTCATCAGTCGCCTAGAACTTAGAACTACTTAAACCTAACTAACCTAAGGACATCACACACATCCATGCCCGAGGTAGGATTCGAACCTGCGACCGTAGCAGTCCCGCGGTTCCGGACTGAGCGCCTAGAACCGCTAGACCACCGCGGCCGGCCCTTTACAGGGAGGCACGAGACAGAATGCACGCTGGGAGAGTTATGTTGTCCGGTTTGCCTGTTCGTCATCTAATAGTTGTAAGCCTCTAAGGGTGGCGGTGTCCAGCATGAACCTTATAGATGTCAATCGCTAAGAGTTGTTTTCCGTCATTGGGCTGCCGCGAACCTCGAGGATACATGTAATGATGTTCCATCGTTAATCCGCTGAATAAAATACGTTTCGTGAAAGTATACAGTGATCTTCAGATTGTAACATATGACATGTACTGTATGTAATTTGTAGTAATTGGCTTTTCTGTTTATGCCGTAGTACCTAGTTATTATTTCTTGTGTCATATCTTTCAGCTGCATAATCTGAACAATGGAGGATGTACACCCTTCGGCCACCACTGAAATACAGTTGAGTACAGTTGGGAGCCTGTCACAGCCGACGGCAAGCGGGAAGCTACCGACGCTGTGTTTTGGTTTGTAAAAGTGTTGCAAGACAGATGTATTATCAATGCACTACCGGAAGTAGGCGGTTCTGTTTCTCGGCGTTCCAGATTGATAGGAGCGGCTATCGTCTAGCGATTTTTGGAGCTGACAAGCGAAATGACTTTTATTGATACCGAAGAATTGCACCATGAGTGCGAAGCAGAAGGTGATTCAGTGAAGATACCACTACTAGTGAATCGCAAAATGCTCATAACACTTTAGAAAAATCTCCGTCGCAGGCAATCTTTACTTCATCTGTTCCCGATGAGTATTACGAACCGGTTACTAAACGACTGAAATACGGCACTATACCCCTTGAAGTAAAAGTAAAGGCGGTAGCGCTAGCCGAGAATCATCCAAACTGGAACCTACAAACACTGCAAAAGAAAGGATCAACAACAGCCATGAAAAGGAAGAGGGACCTAAAATTGTGGGAAAACGATATCGTTAAAGGACGAACAAGATACGACAAATACCAGGCGATAAATAAGTGGACATACGACCGATTTGTCGAATCTCGTCGTCGTAACGAGAATGTAACAACGAGAATACTTCAGGAGTGGGCGGCAGGTGCAGCGCTTCAGTATTCGATCAACAAGTATTTTATGTTTGCTGCATCATTATCTTGGACAAGGAATTTCAAATCGGAATATAAAATTCGTGTGGCAACGGCCTTGCCGCAGTGAATACACCGGTTCCCATGAGTTCAGCGAAGTTAAGCGCTGTCGAACGTGGTCGGCACTTGGATGGGTGACGATCCAGGCCGCCATGTGCTGTTGCCATTTTCCGGGGTGCACGCAGCCTCGTGATGCCAATTGAGGAGCTGCTCGACCGAATAGTAGCGGCTTCGGTCAAGATTATCATCATAACGACCCGGAGAGCGGTGTGCTGACCCCACGCCCCTCCTACCCGCATTCTCCACCGAGGATGACACGGCTGTCAGATGGTCCCGATGGGCCACTTGTGGCCTGTAGACGGAGTGGGATACAAAATTCGTCAAGGGCACGTCACTAAATATGTCTCCTGCAAGGAGGTAGAAAATATAGGAGATACGCAGAAAGTGGCGGCTCTTCAGCAAGCATACACCGTCACGCATGACCGGTTTTAATCTTGATTACATGATCAACAAGGATCAAACAGGAGGCGAGTATCGGGTGAAGATTCGATGCACGTTATCACATAAGGGAGAAAAACGAATCCTTGTCGCAGTTGGTAGGAAAAAAAGCTAACAAATTCGTACACGGCGCAATAAGACATCACAACCTCTGGAATAGTGTTACCTCAGGTTTTTCTGTGTTTACAAGAAACCTATGTTACATTTGATCCTCGGGTTATAGAAGAGGTCAATTGCTTAACCGACTCACTGAAAATTGTTTAAAATACTTGCTCCAAATCCGGAAATTGACAAATGCGATTTACAGAACATTTCTTAATAATGTTTTAAAACCGTAGTTGCTGAAAACAAGTTTTGTCTAATATTGGATCCCTGGGGTGGACAAACTAATACTCTAATGCATGACACTATGTTTATAGACGACGAGGGCCAACCGACTTGCGTGGTAAAAGTAATATCGCCAAACTGCACACCTGTGTGACAGTCGTGCGATGTTTATTTCTGTCGTCAGGTTCAAAACTTTGTTTCGAGGTTTCAGAATTTAAGTGTGCTTCTTGAAACCCAGCGGTAATTGCACAACGGTACGGATACAATAACTGTTCACAGCATAATTCATAACCAACTTTCAGCACCAATTTTTCAGGCAATTTATTGTATGTGTGGTACGCATCAAAATTAATTCCCGACAAAGACATATTTTTAAATGTAATCCAAGTTTGCTTTCCGTCGACTCTTCGGAAGGAACAGTGTAGCTGTCGAAAGATTGAATTCGTTAGATGTTGTTGGTGCTGCGAACGTTTATATGACAAGTACCATCCATCTAGTTGTCCCAAGAAAAGTGAGAACACGTAACACTGACTGGAACAACCACTGTAAACATTTTAATTGTTTACTATCCCAAGACGCTTGAGAAATTTATTTACCTATCTTTTTATCGTTC
Source organism: Schistocerca americana (assembly GCF_021461395.2). Taxonomy (NCBI): domain Eukaryota; kingdom Metazoa; phylum Arthropoda; class Insecta; order Orthoptera; family Acrididae; genus Schistocerca; species Schistocerca americana. Next base: position 482,965,392 of record NC_060119.1, read on the forward strand.
CTTATTGATTCACTTACCTTATTAACGCTCCTATCCCTATCAATTGAGATATGGAAAATATAGAAACGAGAAACATAACATCCGCTCGGTTATCTCTAGATTCGAACCCGGGTTCTCCACTTCCCCGCCAGTTCCCTTAGCCGTTGCACTATTTTTTTTTATCATTAGGCCACCTTTTTTTAAAGAAGTTTCAAGACCTTTACAGAAATAAGAAATACAAAACAAAATTAATGGGAGGTGGGTGGATTTGAACTTTGTTTTTCTATTTTTTTTTAATGTCTTAGACAATGACAAAGCAAATAAAAATGTTTGGTGTTCTAAAATAAATGGCGTCCTTCGTCATAAAGTAAAAAAAAATATTTCTTGCAAATGTAAATAAGTATACTTTTTCGATATCAGGTTTTCTTTCAGATCATGTATCATACTAATTTATTTTATTTTATTTTATTTTTTTATATTTGTTGAGATCACATAGGACGCCCTCCAGGCGAAAAATAATGATGTTTAATTACCACCAATAACAAGCAAAATATAAAGGGAATTAAAAGAAATTAAAGAAAACGCCCTCCTGGCAGAAAAAACAAATTTGGCATCCGCGTCCCGCCAACTTGTGGATAGACGCACACTGAATCTCAAGGCCGGCAGGCATGTTCCAGGCACGTCTGCACGAAGAATATTGCATTTTGCCAGTACATTGAACCGAGTCCTAGTATTACACAATCTCACTGAAATCATGATCTCATACCTGGGACATCCCAGCTGCAGGGGGGATCGAAGAAGGCACTACCCAAAAAGTTGGCATAGTACTAAGGAGAAAAGTAAAGCGATCTTGCAGGAACGTCCAAAAATGAAGAACACTGTTCATACCTTCATGGAACAAATAAGAGATCAAGAGGCCTTATATCCAGATCACAGCGTTGGTCTTCGTACTTGGGAAATATGTCTCATCTGGGAACAGAAGAAATTTCGGTGTAATGGCGTGGGGAACCGTACGTAGAAGAAAGGCAAACATCTACTGAATCAGCTGCCACACCCCTGCAGAAGATCCACACATCAGTCGACGTTGGTCCGTATCAAGCGTGTGGCAAGGAGGACACAGCGGCGAATTCTTTTTTGCATGTAGACGAAGTTATGTCACGTATTTTCCATTAACGACCAGACACCAGGTCGCGCGAACGCTCGTGTCGAGGAGGCCATGGGGCACAGAAAGCCAGACCACGGGCCATGCGATTGTAGGATATCGGCTTTCCACAACATTCCGAGTAAGATTTCTCATCATTAGGCGGCAAACATCACGTGCCGTAGGGTTCCTGGTACAAGGCAAGTCGGCATGGACATAACTGTATTCGATGAAAAAGGTCCTGACATGGGAGAGAGAGGAACAAATATGGGTTACTGCAACGGGTGCCACTCGAGAGGGAGGGGCCAGTTCGTCAATCAGGCTTCCCGATAATCCGGTTCGGCGGCAGGTCCACGATTTAACCATCGTACTTGCATAAAGGGCAGCTGCTCTCGCTTGGACGTTGACAAGGCCGAGGCCGCCATCTGGAGGAGGAAGTGTCAGCGTGTTGCAGCGGAGTTTGAGGATAAGACCCGCGCTTACAGAGTAGCCGAACGCCGCCTGAAGTCTGTGTGCCATTGCCTTTGGCATCGATAAAATCTGTGCTACATGGGGTAGTGGCGTGACTAGATGAGCGTTAGCAAAGTCCACTCTTTGAATCATGTCTAATGCTCTCAGGAGGTTGCCACGGACGTTCGTGCTGACAGCTTGAAGCAGGCGTTTATAAACGAGATCGTGCGTTGTATATCACGCGTGAAGGTGATCCCCAAACATTTGAGCTTGTCCACTAATGGCAATGGAGCCACACTCTCTACTGGAAGACCTCTACCGACGGACATAGCACTAGATTTCGTAAGGGTCACACAACAGTCCCGTAATGGTTGATCCATGCCAGTGCCTCTCGCACTTAATCCTCCTGCATAGGCGCGGCAGATGGAAGCATGCCCCATCATTGTTTTCCCTGTCAGCCGGTTCCTCATACCGTCTAACAGTGGTTCAAGGGCAATGGTGAAAAACAGCATCGACGGCGAACATCCTTGACGGACTGACCGCATGACATTAATAGGGCCCGCCACACGGCCATTGACCAGCACTCGCGAGGTGGCACCTCGGAGGAGCCGCAAGACGATGTGTATAAACCTGTGGGGAAAGGCCATCCGTCTGAGTACGTTTTCTAGAGAGGCATGACTCATTCTATCAAAGGCGTGGTCGAAGTCCACTGTCACTAAGGTACCGCGACTGCGGCACGCCGTGGCCAGTGCTATGACGTCACGGTAGTCGCTGAGTGCTGTCTGAATGTTACTGTCACCATCAAAGCACGTTTGATCCAGAGAAATGACTTGAGGGATGATGCGCCGAAGGCGAGCGGCAAGAATCCGGGTAAAAATATTCAAGTCACAATTTGACATGGTCAACGGCCGATAATGTCCAAGTCCGCGACCTACCGATGGCTTGGGGACTGGGATAAGCAAGCCTTCTACGAATTTGTGTCTGAGGAGAAGGTCACGGTTTATCAGTTCTTCAAACATCGCAGTCCAGCGTGAGCCCATAATGTCGTGGAATGTGCGGTAAAACTTCAGCGGAAACCCCTCGGGGCCTCGGGCTTTGTTCGCCGCACCCTTATGAAGAGCAGCAGCGACGTCATCAGCCGTAATTGACGCTGTGAGAATCTCCGCAGCATCCTCGTCAAGGTTACCTGTCAAGGAACGGAGGACATCAGTCGTTACCACCATGTTCTGGACCTCTGCTGCATAGAACTGGTTGTAGTGATCCACAAAGGCTTTTACGATGTCATTCTGGGACGTCAGTCGACGACCATCTGGCATGTCGAGGGCGCTGGCCATCTTTCTCCGACACCGCTCCTTCTTTCGGATAATATAGTGCATGGATGGAGGCTCTCTTAGTACACAATCGTGACATTTTGCGCGTACTATTGTGCTTTCAAGGCGGTAACGCAGAAGAGAAATTTTCTTCCCCGTAATCAGTTGAATTTCAACCTGTCGTTGAACAGAGGGAGCATGGTTTGAGAGTTCCCGGAGATTTGTGAAATAGTATTCCATCATGTCGTTGCCACAGCGTTTTGTCTTGACAGTAATTCATCATCGAACGACCTAAAGCAGGCTTGGCGCTGTCGATCCACTACCGGAGTGTTGAAGGACACGTCTCACACAGTTGTTCCACGTCGTTTCTACGACCTGCCCGCGTTCCGGATCCTTGAGATGGGCGACATTCAGTTTCCACAGGCCTCGACCGCGCCACACCTTCTGCGTCTGGAGTGAAACAGTAGGCCATAATTCAGTGTCAAGGGAAACGTAGACACGGTCAAGACGACTTGCTGAATGGCTGGTGACGTACATATATCCAGGTCGATCACCATGCACGCAGTTCCAAGTATCGGTGAGGTTCAGTTCACGCACGAGCAGCTTGAGTTCCTGGCATGTGGTGAAATGTGGATGTTGATCCTTTTGGGGTAACACACAATTGAAGTCGCCGCCAAGAATAATATGGTCGAAGTGGCCTACAGAAAAAGGAGCGACCTGTTCTGAATAGAATCACGACCGTTCCCTTCGCTTGGCCGTACCCGAGGGAGCGTAAACACTGATGACTCGGACACCGCGGAAAGTCAAAGCAAGACCCCTAGCCGATTGTAGGTAAATCACGTCGTCTACTTCAATTTATTCCTTTAAAAAAGTAGCTGTCCCATAGCCACCGTCAGCACACGGCGTAAGGTAGCAAACATAGCCATAGATACTAGGAAACGTCTCCAGGTGAACTTCCTGCAGAAGGGCAACATCGAGGTTCGACGCCCTCAATATTTCACGGAGAAATTATAGTTTGACAGGGGTGCCAATGGCGTTGACATTGATGGAACCAATCCTGTAAGCCTGTCGTGGAACTGGGACTACTGGGACGCCCGTGCAGGCACGAAGAGCAGCAGCGAACAGGAACGTTGTCCTAGTAGGCTGCACATCCCCATCCAGTAACCTCGTCGATTAGCAGTCGTGGGTTGGAGCAGCAGCATTCGCTGCTGTCTCAATGGTGGGTCTTTCATCGTCTACGTCGTCAGACCACGCAAAGGTGCGTGGATGGTGTGCATCTAGTGGAGCACCTGTGGAGTCCGAAGGCGGCGTCACGTCGGCGGTGGAAGAATGGTGCTGGCTTAGCTGCTGTTCAACGTCCATAGGTACAGTGCCTAGTGCATGCAAAGATGGTTATACCTCCGACCTGGTGCAGACTGGTGCTTCCAACACGGAATCGGCCATCGGGGGAACATCTTGATAGTTGTGATCCTCATCGTCTTGAGACTGCGTCCTGTAGGTGTCAGACGGGGCGATCCGCCGTTTTCGACGTCTCTTCGGCGACCGTTGCTTGCGCACGTGATCTTAAGCGTCCGAAGACAACTGGGAATCCGGATGGTCAGGCACAAAAGCATCGGTAGGCACAACCGTGGAGTCAAGGGCCGTCCCCTGCCCTAGAGATTGTTCACCACTGTACATCTCGGGAGGAGCGGCAGGTCTCCAGTCTATTACTGCGTGATTCTGCATTGCAGACAGCCGGCACGAAGGTGTCATTCTTTGCCACATCCCGAGCATGTCTTCGGCTGGCCATCATAAATTATAATTGCACAGCAGCCAGCAATATATTAAGTAGGACGGTACATGTTTGGTTAGCTCTATGCTGATCTGTCGTACTCCACTGAGATCCGGATACGTAGTGAACTGAAACCACTTTTCAGCTGTATGATTAATCATCTTTCCATAAGGGCGGAATGCAGATACTACTACCTCTGAAGGCACCTCGAAAGGGAGTTCAAATACACGTGTCGTCTGCAGTCCAAGTCCCGCATGTTCCACAGTTACGTCACAGATGTGTCCATTGGGGTGACGGAGCTTAACCAATTTTGGGTATACCACACTGCTCACTATAGAAAGGTGGATGCCAACAAGATCGAAAAAAATGTTCAAATGTGTGTGAAATCTTATGGGACTTAACTGCTAAGGTCATCAGTTCCTAAGCTTACACACTACTAAACCTAAATTATCCTAAGGACAAACACACATACTCATGCCCGAGGGAGGACTCGAACCTCCGCCGGGACCAGCCGCACAATCCATGTCTGCAGCGCCTCAGACCGCCCGGCTAATCCCACACGGCAAACAACGGCTTTGCCTGCAATGTTCTTACCATCGACAAGAAGTTATAGGCTAACCTGCCCAAGGCAGACAAGCTTGTCCACGATAACCTGACGATGTTACTCGTGCTGCCAAAAGTGGAAAAATTTGTACGTGTCTAAAGATATTCAGTTGTCTTCTCCTAGACGCGAAGTATTACTGTATACATTGTTAAGGGTAATCGTGCCAGCACTGTGGTATGCAGCTGACACTGCCTCTCTTTCACCGATCGTATCACCGCAACGGTCTTAATACTGGGGTGACGTACGCCTCCTGCCGTTTCGGAATGCCACAGCGCGAATCGTCAACTGATTGTGGACATGCTATATATTCTGGCTGCCTTTGAATCGGTGTATTAACACTACGTATTTGCCGGCCGGAGTGGCCGAGTGGTTCTAGGCGCTACAGTCTGGAACCGCAAGACTGCTACGGTCGCAGGTTCGAATCTTGCCTCAGGCATGGCTGTGTGTGATGTCCTTAGGTTAGTTAGGTTTAAGTAGTTCTAAGTTCTAGGGGACTGATGACCTCAGAAGCTAAGTCCCATAGTGCTCAGAGACATTTGACCCATTTGAACTACGTACTTGCAACGGAGTCACTTTTATTTACTTAATCGTCTGGCGTATGGTATAGCGCACTGGTGGCCAAGATTTCGGCTCGCTGGTCGTTCCCGGGTTCTAGTGCCAAAGTGCTCAGCCTTGCTTCACGTTTCCCCCATCGTCAAGTCGTGCTGTCTGAACGCGAGGAGAGAGAAGAGGAGAAAACAGCGAACGCGCCGCTTTTTACTGACAGTACAGTCGTACTGCATACGACTTGTTTTTGTATTTCGCATTTATTAACAACATCGTTGTAATTCTTCTAAAACCAGAATGAATTCTTTAAACACGCGCTTTCCTTGTCGCCATTGAGCTTAGGAAACTGGATTGTCTCTATCAGAATGTATCCCTTCCACAACACGATCTTTTTAAATGCAACCCCTCAAATAAGAAAGAAATTACCTTGCAAAGTCTTACTGTGGGCAGTGTGCAGTCAAGTCCATGTAACCCTTTCGGTCACGAATTATTTTTCTCCAGAAAAAAAATCATGGCTTTGCTAGCCACTTCTTTGAATTAAATTATGATTTTTCAGATCTATAAAATTTTCCGTGGTGCCCCCTCAAGGGGGATACAACGCGTCCCCAAATGAGGACATTGTGTTCAAGTGGGTGCAGTATAAGTCGAAAAGTAATAGTATTGTATTTGATTTTATTTCACCAAAATACGTAAAATGCAGAAAGCTTACTTAATGATTATACACATAAACTATGGTTTTACGCTTGTGAAGAATGATAACCAAAGAAACAACTTTTTTCTGAATGTTACATTTTACACAGTAAAATTTGGCTTTGCCTTTGCAACCCGGTTTCTTGCACCTGTCAAATGATTTTTTTGTCACTGATCACTGGAAGACGCCCAATATTCTCCAGACGAACATCAGCTTCTGGACAAACTTCCGCGTTTGCTCGTTTTGAAGTACTTGGAAATGACATTGGACTCTCACTAATGGGACGCCCGCTTTTTCTGGCAGCTGGCTTATCTATTTTTGTCAGTACTTGGGCCACACTTGCCCTTAACTGAAGCTAATCAAGGGTCTTCTTTTTAGGAATCCCCAAATTCTGATGCGTTTTCTTGTATTCAATACATGCATTTACACATGCAATATCAATTGCATGAGCAAGCATGTGAAGCGTCCACTTTCACGACCTGATGAATGTGGGATAAATTGTGATCAGAAAATCCATCTCGTCGGCCCCTCCCATATGTTGATTGTAAACCTGAATAACTTCTCGGACGATTTCAACATATTTCTTTTCAGTTTTATCCCATATTTTACACATATCTTTGTTTCCAATTCCCACAAAATTCGACGCCATTACCACTGGCTTATTGTCATACCATTCTGTTACTATAACTTCTCCATCTTCGCATTTCTTCATGTCTTTGTCACTCGAAAATGGTGGGTTCCTGAAGCGATTTTGGCGCACGGTACATATTGCGTACACGTTCTTATTTCTCAAGTACTGCAAAAGACTATAATTTGAGAAATAATTATCGAAAATGAGAAGCACGTTTGTTTCGCTGATTCTTTCTGCTAATTTCACCACTACTGATCCACCAAGACCAAAAATTTTTAACATCGCTGGACCAAGTTCTGCTGTCGAGCCTTGATATATTATAAAATCAAACATTTGACCACTTGTTCCACAGAGTACAAATATTTTTATTCCCCATGGTTTCGGTTTGCCCTTCACAAACTGTTTTACATTCAACGTTCCCCTGAACGGCAATATTTGCTCATCGACGCTAAGATCTTCTTCTATTGGTAAACATAGCAACCGTTCTCTTATGGAATTGTATATTGGTCTGACCTTCCAAAATCGATCATTTTTATCAGGATCACTTGTTATGTCAACACAGTGGAAGTTCTGTCTCAATTTTAGAAAACGGTTAACTGACATAGTGTCTGCTATTTGGGAAATACGTAGCTGCGGCTCCCAGGAACATCTAACCCTGGGGTATTTCAAATTTCCCACCAGAGTGTGAATTCCTATAAGTGAAAGTATTTCTTTTTCTGTCGTTGGGGAAAAATTACTGTTGTGGGTTGGCAGGAGAGCCAACACCCTATTAGAGGAAGCCGAAAGGCACGCGTTTTAGCTCACGCAGGCTGGCGTGAGGTCTGGAACAGGACAAGGAAATTAGACTTTAAAAAAAAACGGACGTAGCTGGTGGAATACTTAACTTTAATCCATTAATGGTAAACGTCGGTCTGACGGTACATGATTAACAAGATCAATAGCAACTGATAATGGCGCCTTGCTAGGTCGTAGCAAATGACGTAGCTGAAGGCTATGCTAACTATCGTCTCGGCAAATGAGAGCGTATTTTGTCAGTAAACCATCGCTAGCAAAGTCGGCTGTACAACTAGGGCGAGTGCTAGGAAGTCTCTCTAGACCTGCCGTGTGGCGGCGCTCGGTCTGCAATCCCGATAGTGGCGACACGCGGGTCCGACGTATACTAACGGACCGCGGCCGATTTAAAGGCTACCACCTAGCAAGTGTGGTGTCTGGCGGTGACACCACAATTACCTACTCTTCTGTGAACTGAATAAATATTTGTGCATTGCACACATTTCTGCACTGTAACATCAGTGAAACATGTTTTAAAAAATTGGTAGGGGCTGTCAGAGGTTATCCACTGGCTCAGAGCAACATTTGCACCATTCGATAGAAAGAGATACATAAGTGAGTCCTCTTTTCCTCCAACATATATCTTTTTTAGGTGTTAATCGTCCAAAATGATGATGCCACTATAGATCAACAACGTCCACCACATGAGTTTCAGGATGATCTTGTTCATTGCCATCATTGTTTTGTGCTCCGATGACAAGGGGATCTCCAGAACCCATAACAATTTTTTTTTTACAAAAGGAAAAACTCATAAAAAACTCATAAAAAACGTAAATCTTAGTGGCCCAGATGAAAAAGCCACTAAATTAATTTTATGTCGATTTTGAGGTGGGCTCGCGACTGTATAGATTTTTTCAGCGCCTACAAGATGGAAAATGCTTCAGGTCGCAATACCGACTATAAATCGTCGAAAATGTCTCTCGAAAAGCAGCTAACTACATGTTGCCTTCGGGTGCAAAAGCCCGCTAAATGCCCAATAGGCGTGGCTATCGCTCTGTTATGTTCGGATGCAAAGCACGTAAACAAACATCAGAGTTACCAATCTGGACATTCGGAGCTACCTTTCAGTCTGATACGATTAGAGCGTATACTTTTCTTATTCAGCTTTAGGTTGGCTGCGCTGTAACAAATTCGTATGCAACAATAACATTCTCGCTGCGAATGCATTGTTGTTTGGATGGGACGAGTGTTTCGTGATTATCTCAGTGTCACTTATCATGCAATTAGCGCGCTTTGCGTCTAGGTTAGTCATCTTACAATATACCGTATGATATAAAACGTCTAACGTTACCTCTATCATTGTTCTCTTGTTCAAAATTATCGCCAGGATTATCAGATAGATCGTCAAATTCATATGAATTAAGGAGCGCTGTCTCGGAGCATTGTGAAATCACCGTAAGATGACTAAAAAGACAGTGAAATAATGTCCTAAATTTCTATGCTATTACAACCTTTCCATCACAGTGTTCTCATTTGGAGACATACACAAAGTTATCAATATGTCACTTAGCTTTCGTTCTGAAAGACACCTTTAGTTTCCACCTTCAAGAATGCACCTTTCTCAGCAAAATTATTAATTTTTTACTCAGAAGGTATTAACCGGCTGACGGGGGGTACAAAGATAACCGGGGAGCGTCCGTGTGACTGTACATATTGTTTTGTTTTGTAGTATCACAGATTGACAGCAAATGTCGACACTATTCTCAAACAAATTCTCTGCTCGTGACAATATGAGGAAAACAATCACAAATGGTAAAATTTAACGAGTTTTAATATACTAAGCATTTATTTAGTATGTCTTCATACGAGGACGCCATGAGCGAAGGGTTAAAATGAGAAGTTTGCAATCCATTTCGGATGTTTTAATTTTCGTTCCTGCACTCCTTTTTCCTTCATATGAAGTCTCCGTGCTCTTCTTTCATTTCCATTGAAAACTGTAGCAACTGAAAATGAAATAATGGCTGCGACATCAGAAATTTTACTATTCGTCTCACCAATTTCTTCAAGTGCTCCACGCCTGCAAATTTAGAACAAAGTGCTTCTTGATGTACAGAACAATGAATCCTGTCTGTGGATAGTTGAATTTCTTGCTTTTTCACTGTCACCTAAAAGTTTAAATTCTTTCTGCATGGAACTACAATGTCGTTTAGTAGCAAATAAGCAGTATCTGTCGCTTATGCGAATTGGGAATTCTCATCCTTCTCTCTGTCATTCACATTCATTTTAAAGGATTATGATGACAGATCGCTAGACTGCCTCTTTTTGTACAACAGCCGCTGGACCTGTGAACGTTCTTCGCACCACGAACAAATAGCGAAGGGTAAAGAGCGCTGACACAACGATGCTGCCGAACTCAGTTGTGCCGACTACGTAATGCCGCACAGCAATGCTAAATGAAATGTTGCGCTGTTCCGGGTACTTCCGGAAAAGACCGAGCAAGGCCGAGTGACAGGACAAGCCTTGGCCCGCATGCGGCCTGCACATACTACATGCTTGAAGTTTTGTTTACGATAATGGGGAAAGGGTGAAATTTGGTGCCGAACTTAACATACTCTTTTTGAATATCACCAATGAGAACCGGAGGTTAACGTCCTCATTCGACGGACGGATCGTCATCGACATGCTCACTACAAGGACGTTGTAGACAGGTTAGGGATTCAGCGCAGTATACAGGGAGGTCCATTGATCGTGACCGGGCCAAATATCTCACGAAATAAGCGTCAAACGAAGGAACTACAAAGAACGAAATTTGTCTAACTTGAAGGGGGAAACCAGATGACGCTATGGTTGACCCGTTAGTGGGCGCTGCCATAGGTCAAACAGGATACCGAACAGCATACATAGCACACGCCCGTTGGGCATTTTGATCTCAATAGCCATACATCAGCACGATATCGACCTTTTCCACAATTGGTAAACGGTCCATTTTAACACGGGTAATGTATCACGAAGCAAATACTGTCCGCACTGGCGGCATGTTACGTGATACCACGTACTTATACATTTGTGACTATTACAGCGCCATCTATCACAAAGCGAAAAAAGTGGTCCAACTAAAACATTCATATTTATTTACGTTCTACACGAATATGTAATAAAAATGGGGGTTCCTATTTTAAAAAACGCAGTTGATATCCGTTTGACCTATGGCAGCGCCATCTAGCGGGCCATCTGGTTTTCCCCTTCAAGCTAGACGAGTTTCGTTCTTTGTAGTTTTTTCGTTTCATGCATATTTCGTGAGATATTTGGCCCGGTCACTATCAATGGACCACCCTGTATGGTCGCAAATTCCGCTGATCAGCAGTTTTACGCTACCACCTCTCTTCTTCTTGCCGGTCAAATACTGATGTCGAAATTTTTTCAGGTCTCCAGCAAGCTATCTCCTTGTCATGTGGCAATGCACAAGCGTTCGTTACCGACGTCGGTTTTGGATATGCGCATGGCGTCACAATGGGAGCCGCACTGTGATGTCATGTGAAATGCCAAATGCTTGCTCTCTATCTTGAAGGCGTAGCATTCTATGCATCAAGCAAACGTGACCTGACTTTGATTGAACGTGCTTACATCGTGCAACTCGCCCGTTCTGTGTTCGACTGCCACGTCGATGGCTAGTACAAGTTCTGATGACGCCCCAATCACGTTAAACCCCCACGCCGGGATAATCAGTTTCTTGTGGCGACTGGAGTGCTGGCTCTCCAGTAGAGTTCCTTCTCTTAATCTCCCCTCTCTCCCCCCCCCCCCCCCTCTTCTACTCTCTAATTCAGTTGTTCGACTCTGCGAAGAGTGGAGGAAATGATCATAATCCATATTGCTTCCCTGTCACTCTCTTTCATTGGACGAATGTTACAGTTAGTTTGAAACGCGCCTGGTTCCACCTTGGCTCGTTTCACGGGTAAATTAACATCACGCTACGTGATGTCTCATCCAAACAGGAATGCATGTTGACGCGGTGGTATTGTTGGCATGCTGACTAACTTACCTGTTTGGTTTGGACAGACAAGTGGCGGTGTCTTATGGGTAGCCCTTTGTTTCTCAGCAGCCAATCGTACTACCAGCCGCGAGAATTCGAACTGTTTTTCAGCGCGACATCGGCGCAGTTTGCAGTCATCCGAGTTGCTCTTGCATGCACTCACTTCTTGTCTGGCTTCCGTTCTGCTCCGTCACTTTTTATTTATTTATTTATTTATTTATTGTTCCGTGGGACCACATTTAGGAGAAGTCTCCATGGTCATGGAACGAGTCAATACATGAAATTATAACACGATTGTAGAAACAGATAAAATGAAATATAAGAAACATATTCAGGTGACACGTCGTTAGTTTAAATAAAGAAAATCAAGAATGTAACACTGGAATTTGCTTAATTTTTTATCTTTTCCAGGAGCTGCTCGACAGAATAGAAGGAGTGAGCCATGAGGAAACTCTTCAGTTTAGACTTAAAAGTGTTTGGGCTACTGCTAAGATTTTTTAGTTCTTGTGGTAGCTTATTGAAAATGGATGCAGCAGAATACTGCACTCCTTTCTGCACAAGAGTCAAGGAAGTGCATTCCACATGCAGATTTGACTTCGGCCTAGTATTAACTGAGTGAAAGCTGCTAACTCTTGGGAATAAGCTAATATTGCTAACAACAAACGACATTAAAGAAAATACATACTGTGAGGGCAATGTCAAAATTCCCAGACTATTGAATAGGGGTCGACAAGAGGTTTTCGAACTTACACCATACATAGCTCGAACAGCCCGTTTTTGAGCCAAAAATACCCTTTTTGAATCAGAAGAATTACCCCAAAAAATAATACCATATGACATAAGCGAATGAAAATATGCGAAGTATACTACTTTTCGTGTTGAAATGTCACTTATTTCAGATACTGTTCTAATGGTAAATAAAGCGGCATTTAGTTTCTGAACAAGATCCTGAACATGGGCTTTCCACAACAGCTTACTATCTATCCGTACGCCTAGGAACTTGAACTGTTCCGTCTCGCTTATAACATGCCCATTCTGTCTGATTAAAATGTCAGTTCTTGTTGAATTGTGGGTTAGAAACTGTAAAAACTGAGTCTTACTGTGATTTAGCATCAAATTATTTTCCACAAGCCACGAACTTATATCATGAACTACATTATTTGATAATGTTTCAATATTACACACAAGATCCTTCACTACCAAGGTGGTGTCATCAGCAAACAGAAATATTTTTGAATCACCTGTAATACTAGAAGGCATATCATTTACATAAATAAGGAACAGCAGTGGCCCCAGCACTGACCCTTGGGGAACGCCCCATTTAACAGTGCCCCATTGGGACTGAACATCATTACCACTCTCAATATTGCGGAGGATTACCTTCTGCTTTCTGTTCTTAAAGTAGGAGGCGAACCAATTGTAAGCTACTCCCCTTACTCCATAATGTTCCAACTTCTGCAGTAATATTTTGTGGTCAACACAGTCAAAAGCCTTCGTTAAATCAAAGAAAACACCTAACGTTCGCAACCTTTTATTTAATCTGTCCAAACCCTCACAGAGAAAAGAGACTATAGCATTTTCAGTTGTTAAGCCATTTCTAAAACCAAACTGTACATTTGACAGCAAATTATGTGAATTTAAATGCTGCAGTAACCTTGTATATACAACCCTCTCGATAACTTTAGCAAACACCGATGGCATAGAAATAAGTCTATAATTGTCAACACTATCCCTGTCTCCCTTTTTATAAAGTGGCTTCACTACCGAGTACTTTAGTCGGTCAGGAAACCGACCACTCCTAAAGGAAAAGTTACAGATATGGCTAAGTACTGAGCTAACATACGTGGAACAATACTTCAGTATTCTGCTAGATACCCCGTCATATCCATGAGAGTTCTTGGTCTTTAGTGATTTAATTATTAACTCAATCTCCCTCTTGTCAGTATCATGGAGGAGCATTTCAGGTAACAGTCTCAGAACACTTTTTTCTAAGAGCGCTATATGATTCCCTGTTGGGACTAGGTTTCTATTTAGTTCACCTGCTTTATTCAGAAAGTGATTATTAAGTACTGTACATATATGCGACTTATCAGTAACACGGACATCCCCACTACGCACTGATTCTATATTCTCGACCTGTCTCTGCAGACCAGCCACTTTCTTTACGACTGACCATATGGTTTTAATTTTATTGTCATGGACCCGACTAATATCTGGCTTAGTGCCTGAGGGAACTGACACCATGAATCCTGCAGGGCTGTCCATAAATCCGTAAGAGTAGGAAGGGGGAGAGGGAAGAATCTCTTCTGAACAGCACGTTGCAAAGCATGCCAAATACGCTCAATAATGTTCATGTCTGGGAGTTTGGTGGCCAGCGGAAGCGTTTAAACTCAGAAGACTGTTCCTGAAGCCACTCTCTAAAAACTCTCGACGTGTACGGTGTCGCACTGACCTGCTGGAATTGCCCAAGTCCGTCGGAATCCACAATGGACATCAGTGGATGCAGGGGATGAGATAGGATGCTTACGTGCATGTCACCAAAAAATGGTTCAAATGGCTCTGAGCAATATGGGACTTAACATCTGAGGTCATCAGTCCCCTAGAACTTAGAACTACTTAAACCTAACTAACCTAAGGACATCACACACATCCATGCCCGAGGCAGGATTAAACCCTGCGACCATAGCGGTTGCGCGGTTCGAGACTGTAGCGCCTAGAACTGCTTGGCCACTCCGGCCGGCACGTGTCACTAGACAGAGTAATAAGTAGACGTATAAGTAGACGTGTCACTACAACTGCACACGCTTTAGTGCTTTCTCAGTTCTTTCATCTCTATACTATTCAGTCTTCGAATATTGTAGAAAGGAAGCAGGTAAATGGTAAAGTGCCAGGAAAAATTTGACCAACGTATTAGACCCAAGTGTGTTTAACTTAGGCCTAAAATAACAAACATACAGTTTCTTGAAAAACATATCACAACATTTAATCATAAAATAACATTTACTCTGTTCAGTAGCTAAACAATATCTGTGAGATTTGTAGTGTCCTGCAGTAGGCAGGAAAAAACTAACGATCGAGTTTGAACACACTTTACTTAACTAGAACGCCTTCTTGGCTTGCACAAAATTCCGA
Organism: Schistocerca americana; assembly: GCF_021461395.2. Lineage (NCBI taxonomy): Eukaryota > Metazoa > Arthropoda > Insecta > Orthoptera > Acrididae > Schistocerca > Schistocerca americana. Next base: position 482,980,448 of record NC_060119.1, read on the forward strand.
ACGCAAAAACAACAGGAAACACAATTCTGGAGGGGCAAAAACCAGATGAGAGTAAAAGACAATGAAAAGAAATAACAACCAAAATACTATGCTGCACAGTTACAAAGCAGCGTTACGCCCAACAAGATACAACTTTCTACTGAAGGCTACGACGAGTGTCTACTAGGCTAGAGCCAGCATAGGTATTGGCCAGAGCTGTCCCAGCTGTAGATACACACTGCCGGTCTGACTCTGCTGGCATGCTTATAACACCGATTTGGCTGAGTGCTGCACTTAGTCACATTAGTTCCAATTCTGTCACATGGCTTTTCACGAAGTAGTGCTGTGTTTATGCGGAAAGTCTGTTGATGTTTACAACCAATGGCGATGTTTTGATCTGAGCTGTTGAAGGGAGGTCGGCAGCCCACCTTGCTTGTATGTTGTGAGGGCCCTCTAGCTGATAAGGGGCCTCTAGACAAGATTAATAAGAATAAAGCTTTTGACACACAGAATTAATTACACGACTTTTACTTCAAGACAAGAAGACATATTTCTGCTTCACTGGGATTGACATAAGCCCAATGAAGCACTACAATAGTAATAACAATTAATTGGGATAAAGAGTCCTAAACCCCAGCTGAGACAATAAAAACATTTAACTGTATCGACTCTTTATCATTGCACCCAGAGGGAGATAAGGTAAACATCTTCACTCACAATAAATGATTTCGATAAACAAGCACATGAAATTTTAACCATGGCAAACAGCAATTAGTGAATGTTTAATGCAATTTTTCTGGTGAGCTCTTATCAAATACTTTTCGCTGTAAGCGTACTGGAGTAGCGGTTTCAAACCCCTATGTTGTGTGTCAAACTTCATCTACTTAGGCGAACTTCCTTCTGAAGGCGCCGCTCAAAGTTAACAACCAGGCCTGGATTCCAGAAAGCGTACCAGAAGTAAAAGGCGCCTAGCAGAAGTTGCCCAGTAGGCCACAACGTGGAATCGTATGGCAGTGTAGCGCCTCTAGTCCATCACTGGTGAAGACGTCCCAACTGACTCCAGCACGTGACTGACTCCGCAAGCGCGACCGATCCACTCTAGTCGGCGTAGCCTAACTGCTCCTTATGGTCACTAAAGGTAAACACGTCGTCTGAATTTAAGCAAAGGTACAGTAAGACATACTATCGATCCCGCACCTTTGCGCGGACCAGAGTATCTCTCTCTTTCACTTCTGTTTGTCTACATTTTTTCATACCATAACTTACTACGACGTTTTTCCGTTCCTTTTCACTGATATTATTCATTCTTTCATATTTAAAGTTTTCATTAATTTTAAGCTGATTCGTTGCTTTAACTTTCCACCTAGTAAACATATAAGACACATTTGTGAGACTACTAAAAAGTGGCCTGACCTACATTCCTTGCTTTGTATGTTCTGATACCTCGTACTTGTTCAGTAGTTCCGTTGTTAGTCTTTACCATAATCCCTTACAGACATATAACTTCTCTGTGTGTAGATAAATACGTGCATATATTATTTCCGAAAAAATGCTTTGTAATATACGAATTACTTAATGTTCTTCTGGAATGCATAAGCAATCTTCCATTTTCAGCATGTTATTTTTCCATGATGTCTGTCGAAAATTTATATCGGGATTATTACGTAAACTTGAGATTAAATCTCCCTTTCTAATTTCTACATCATGTTTTTCACACTACTTCGGCTGTCACTGAGAAACATAATTGATAATTTGGTCTTATTCCACAGCAGCAATTTCTGACCACTTGCAAGGTTTAGACAAGGAAAGCCAAGGGCGATAGTGCTTACTTATTGTTACGCACTCGAAAGAACAGGATTGTGAAAATATTGCAGCTATGATCTTTCCTTGCTTCAGCCGTATGTAGAGTGATATTGTCAAGTACTGTGCGTATCAGTTTCAGAAAGTGGTATGAATGTTAGGCGTCCAGCCCTCTAAAGGACACGACAGAGTGTTTACAGATCGTACGTCGACGTGCACATGGGGATGTGTGTGAACGGAGGACACACACTCGACATTAGTGCCGAAAACGTGAGGATGTGCCTTGTGATAACAACCAAACTATTCGTACTGGTGTTTCAAGTGGACATGTACACTTCAGACACATTTCATGAATGTCCTATTCATTCATATTACGTCATCTATAGTTGTGCCCCTTACGCAGAAGACACCATACGGTTGTGGGTCCACGCGCCTTGGCTTTAGTGAGGATCGCTAGGCATAAGATGCTTGGCCTTTGGCAATATATTTTGAAATAAATTCTTAGAATACCGTAATATTTATATTTATAGTCGTATGTTTGCTTAGGTTATGTCACAGTTAACTTTGAGCACTCCGTTTAATTCTGCTGCTTTCCTGCCCAGCCGGCCGCGGTGGCCGAGCGGTTCTAGGCGCTCTTTCCGGAACCGCGCGACTGCTACGGTCGCAGGTTCGAATCCTGCCTCGGGCATGGATGTGTGTGATGTCCTTAGGTTAGTTAAGTATACGTAGTTCTAAGTTGTAGGGGACTGATGTCTCTTAGTGCTCAGAGCCATTTGAACCAATTTTTTTCCTGCCCAACAATTTGAGAAGAGCGTGTCCATTCAGTGTTAAGTTCATATATCAGGACATAGTTTACATCTGAAGTTGTTTGATTTAGAAACTTTCGTACTATTCATTTGTTTACTCGCAGTTTGCGTACATCATATTTACATTGAAGGTTACATTCTGTTGGGATTAAGTTAATTCGCAGATACTGCAATGAAGTGAATACTTAGATCTTGTTGTAAGCGTAAATAGATAACTTATTTCATACAAAAATGGCTCTGAGCACTATGGGACTTAACATCTGAGGTCATCAGTCCCCTAGAACGTAGAACTACTTAAACCTAACTAACCTAAGAACAGCACACACATCCATGTCCGAGGCAGGATTCGAGCCTGCGACCGTAGCGGTCGCGCGGATCCAGACTGAAGCGCCTAGAACCGCTCGGCCACTCCGGCCGGCGCTGAGTAGCAGGCGAAGATTTGTGCCCTTTAGGCTTAATTACATCACACGAAATTTACACTAGATAGTGTGAAGGGCGAAAAAGATCGTGGGAACTGCGTAAAGGTGACAAGCAATGGGCGAAGGGCGTGCAGCTCTTCAACTTCATCTACATTTGAGCTAACAGAATCGAATAAATTCGACTTTTTACATGAAATGGAAGGGAAAAACTCATCGAGCCGTTGGTGACCGGAGGTTGCAGCAGATTTCTAGCAAAAGAAACGCAGTTTATGTCGGTACCAAAAGAGGATAGGGAGAAAAGAATCTTGCTGCTGGGTAGTAGGCCAGATAGTACAGGACAAATTAGGAACAGCGTACCAGCTCACAAATATTGTGAAGCCAAGTGCTAGCCGTAGCCAGATGACAAGGAAAAGGGAATTTATGCAAAGGTTTTGGCAAAGAGGATCAGATTATTGTAGTGGGTGGAGCAGGGAACAGCCTAGCTAAGGACAGTAATTACAGCTTTGGAATGACCTCGATGAAATGGTAGTAGCAATCACACACACAAATGTGAGTTTTGTGGCTGCCCTGCAGCTCCGTGACCAGCCCTGGGTTAACACTGCTGTGAGCAGTGTGAACACTGAGTTGAACAGGCTGCTGCTGACTGAAGTGAAATATCATGCAGTGCAATGCCTGTTGCTAGAATTGGGAGACGCGGATACATTAGACTGGCCTATACTTGGATAGGAGAGACAAAGATAGGTTGGCTGAACTTCATGCAAATAATATACAGTGGTCACTGTAAGATAAAGCAAGGTCCCAGTCGTTGCTGGCGACAGAGAGGCACCTTTTCTGGGCGAGAATCAGGATTCAGCCGCCCTGTTTTAAGGGAAGTCAAAATAGCCCAAAATGCTGAAGAATGCACAGAAAAGTAAGGTTAGCTTGATTCATCAAAATATTAGTGAACTGAATAATAAGGTAGCTTCTTGTATGTTCGGAAACTTTAGACAGCTATGAAAAGATAGACGTCATGTGCTTCTCTAAGCACCATATAAACACAGGTTTGAATAAGCTACATATAAAAGATTACACTCTAGCAGCTTGCTCATGGAGAACTAATATGGGAAAGGAAAGAATTGTTACATATATTATGACAGAACACAAGTTTAAAAACAGTGAGGTAAGTATATTTTGTAGTGATCAGCACACAGAAGTGTGTGTTTGTGAATTAATACCGAAAAGTAGTTAAATTGTAATTGTAGCTGTATCTAGATCTGAACTGCTCACGAGGAATTCCTTGCTGTGCTATCTGTCAGACAGCAGTAGGCAGTTAAGTGCCTGTGGTGACTTCAATGTAGATTTTCTAAAGGATTCTGATAGAAAGAATGATCTGGTAACTTTATTTGGATCCTATAATTGGATACCAGTAATTAACTTTCCAGCACAGGTGGATAAAGATAGTAGGACCCTAACTGATAATGTTTTCTTTGGAGATGCCCAAAGCAAGAAAATAACTGTTCACCCAGTAAAAAATGCTCTCTCTGATCATGTTGCAAGGTAGTTAGGCAAATAACATAGTGCATTACAGTGTGGATGCTGATCAGTAGAAAACAGTTACAATAATTAATGATCCCAGGACAAACATTTCTCAGAATAGTTTACAAGAGATGAGTTGGTTTGAAATTTATAATGAACCAAGTGCTAACATAAAATTTAATCCATTCTATGACAAGCTGATATATAGCTTTCGGGATAAACTAAAAGTTATTTAAAAAGCCATGGATCACTAGCAGGATTATAGTATCTTGTGAAAGGAAAAGGGAAATGTATCTTTCGGCTGGAACAAGAGGAGATCCTGCAGTAGTTACACACTAAAAAAGCTACTCAGAATCTATAGCATTATGAATAAATTCTCAGCTGTCGAGATAGCTAAAATCGTTTGTTCTCTGTTGCCATCTTCAGATATCCAAAGGTGCGACCAAACATGCTAGGATACAGCAACTAACATAGTAGAACATACAATTATATACAAAATTTTCAGTATATGGAATAACAACATACTTATGTTTAAATCATTACGCAATCTTCTTCTCAGTACAGTAGTGATACATAAGTACATGAGATGGCGCAGTGGTAGTACAAAGCGATATTATCTCACATTAGATTAAGACATAGATCTACTATTCCATATACTTACATATGCCTAAATTATTATCATTACATATGAAACAAGTCCGTATTATACAGTTTTAAAAAAATACCTTTGCAATCATATGCAATGTTCATAAAATCCTTTTTATATCATTTCAGAAAGTTTTGAGATATTCCTTTTTTAGGTCAAGTTTATAAAAATTCTTAAAAAATATTCACCAAATTTGTCTTAGTACGAAATCAAAAACAATGTGACAACCTACAAGAACTTAAAAGCTATATATGTACATCTAACGATATAATATGTCGATTGATTTTAATTCATCCAGGAACAGCTCAAAATCTGCAGATACGATATTTCACCAAGAATGCATTCAAAGTAAATGTACCAACAACGGAACTATCTAATGTCTGTGGTTTTGTTATCAGTCAAGATTTTTATATGAGCTTATCCACGACAATATGTCGCTCGAGATGTAGGTGAAATTTCGTCACCTGATGCCTAAGTACACTGTCATCACCTGATATCTAAGGTAGCATCCTACCAATATCTAATATAACCAATGCACAATTATAATGCCATATGTGATTGCAGTCGCTCTTAAATTGAGCCCATGATTTAGCATTACTAGTTAACCCTTATATATGCCTGCACCAGAACAGGTAACCAAATCTCACCTAAACCATATTGTTTGCTATAAAAAATGCAAAATATTAGTTGTAGCTCCATTGGTAAGCAGAGACATTGTATATTTTCTTGATGAAAAGTATCATACTTTTTTATTGTAGTTCTGATTTCGAGTATTTATAGACATAACACAATTAGCTGATATGTGATATTCTTAGACGTCCAAAGAATTGTTTTAAAAAGTCTTACGTTGATCTTATGTAATTCGATATTAAAAAATAGATAGAAAATTTTTAGAAATGTTTTGGAAAAAAGTTTTTTAGATTAAGTTTGGCATATAATGTAAATTTGTATGAAAATTCGTCTTAAGGATTTGTTGTGAAAATATTTTTAAAATTATGATGACCTGAACACTGGCCATATTATGTTACATGTTGGCCTTTGTGACATTAGTGATCTAGGCTGAAAATGGGTGAGCATATTTATACTTGCACAAGCATATGTAACGGTGATCTGGTATTGCTAGTTCATGGGCTCTGTTTAAGAGCGATTGCACCCCTTGAGGTGTAATAATTGTACATTGGTTATATTGACTGCTCAACTAAATATCAGGTGATGAGATTGCAGTTAGGTGTAAGGTGATGAGATTTCATCGAGACGTGTTGTTGTGGATAAGCTCATGTAAATATCGTTATTGATAACAAAGGCACAAATATTAAATAGCTCTATTGTTGGTATACATACTTTGAATGTAGTCCTGATGAAGCGTCATATCTGTAGATATCGAGCAGTTCCTGGATATATTGAAATCAATCTACATGTGATACCAGTAGATGTACATAAAGAGCTTTTTAAGTGCTTGTAGATTGTCGTGTTGTTTATGGTTTTATATAAAGAAAAATTTCGTAAATAATTTTTTAAGTATTTCTGTGAAACGTTCTTCTAAATGCTAAAAAATTATGAAACGAAGAAGTTTCTAAAAATTTTGTAAAATGGTATAAAATGGTTTTATGAACGTTGCAAATGGTTTTACAGGCAGTTCTTTAAAACTGTAAAATACTGACATGGCTTATACGTGATGACAATAATTTAGGCATAGCTCATCTGGTTTTGATGGTGTCTTCGCTAGAGTGCTAAAGATTTGTTCCCATATAAGAAGCCCAGTATTATTTGAAATATGTAATACATCACCAGCTCAAGGCATTTTTCCAGAGGGACTGAAATATGCCATTGTTAAACCCCTCTTTAAGAAAGCTGATACGAGAGATGTCAATAATCAGTGACCTGTTTCACTGCCTCACATCATATTCCAACACTTTTGAGAAAGTCATATGCCCTAGAATAGTTTCTCACCTTAGCAAAAATGATATACTCAACAAATCACAGTATGGGCTTTAGAAGTGTTGCTCTACTGACAACGCCATTTACATGTTCAATCACCAGATTTTACAAGCATTTAATAAAATAGCGCCGGTTGGTATTTTCTGCAACTTATCTAAAGCATCTCGTTACATGAATCCCAGTACTCTCCTAGATAAATTAAGTTTTATGAAACCGATGGTATAGTTAACCAACGGATAATATCATTTCAGACAAAAAGACTGAGGATAGTTGTACCTATTAGTTCATACACAATAGTCTGGGAACATAATTCTGACAGCGGAGAAATCACATATGGTGTTCCCCAAGGCTCAATCGTAGATCCACTATTGTTCGTCATATATCTAAACGATCTTCTCTCTAATGTGCAGTATGCAGAATTAGTTCTTTTTGCAGATGACACTAGCATTGTAATCAGTTCAACCATACATACTGAAACAGAAGAAATGGTAAACAAAGTTCTTAAATGTATCATTGTCTGTGGTTTTTTTTTTTTTTTTTTTTTTTTTTTTTTTTTTTTTTTCTTTTTTTTGCGAATGGTCTCAGAATCTAGGGATACTACACCAACAACAAGTGCAACCTTTGGTGAGGAAGTAATAAATGGGATTGAAACTTCAAAATTCTTAGGCGTCCATATTGATGAGAATTTAAACTGGAAAAGACCCATTTTGTTACTCCTAAAACAACTTAGTACACCCACATTAGCACTCAGAATCACTGTAAATTTTAGGGAGAGACATGGCAGTAAGGTGATATATTTGGCATGTTTTTATTCAATAATGTCGTATGAATGATGTTCTCGGGTAACTCACCTTTAAGAAAGAAAGTCTTCATTACTCAAAAACGTGCTGTAAGAATACTATGTGGTGCTCATGCACTATAATCTTGTAAACATTTGTTTGAGGAGTTGGGCATTCTGACTACCGGCTTTATTTATTCTCTCATGAAATTGGTTGTAAATAATCCACTACAGTTCAAAAGAACCAATGACGTACATAATTACTATGCCAGAGAGCAAAACGTCATTCATTATTCCACATTAAGGTTGTCTTCAGCACAAAAAGGGGTGCACAATGCTGCAACAAAAATTTTTGATCACTTACCCAATGACTTGTCTGTCAGACAGCAAAGCAAAATTTGGAAACAGACAGATGAAGTGTCTGCTTGGAAACTCCTTCTGTTCTGTAGAATTTCTGTTATTGTAATGTGTAAAAGGTGATGGGTATGAAACAAATGTTAGGAATGTTCAGTATGTAAACATTTGTAAAAATTAATCGCCGATGTCAATGTAAAATGATTCATTCCATATTATTACGATTTATCGTGCTTAATGATCCGTGAAACATAAAACTAATTAACTAACAAGCGCTCTCAAATAATGACACAAAACTGAAATAGAGTAAAACACATTCTCGGACTATGTACATCTTTATACATGCGTCTTCGCCCAAAACTGACGCCAGCTCTGTGTATTACGCCGTTCTGGAGTTATGATATCAAAACGAGCCATTCAGAGGCCAGAAAAGGCAACAGACAACGGGAGAAGAGAAAAATGTGTTTCTCACTAGTTTAACGTGATCGACCATTCAACCAGAGTGTGATCATACACGACATGTATAGCCACGTTTTCATACGTTGTCCATGTACGACATTACTTGACTGAAATAACTGTCTCCCTACAAACCAACCTCTTGTTGGAGACTTGGCAGACCTCAGCGTAGAACCTTGGCTGGGCTCTGAGCACTATGGGACTTAACTTAGAACTACTTAAACCTAACTAACCTAAGGACATCACAGAACACCCAGTCATCACGAGGCAGAAAAAATCCCTGACCACGCTGGGAATCGAACCCGGGAACCCGGACGTGGGAAGCGAGAACGCTACCGCACGACCACGAGCTGTGGACCAGCATAGAACCAATTAGTCAAAAACATTATACTCTTCATTCATGCATGAGTCCGTGTTTCGACATGACAGGGATGCCTCCTCATAGGGCAATGTCTATGTATGACGTTGGATGTCTTCAACTGGACGCAGGGACCAACGCGTCTTACTATATGGAAATGGGGCTGTACAGATCGAAGGGCAATGACGTTCTTGCTTCTTAAGGATATGGCAATGCGCTGATTTCATCCAGCTGGACGATAGTCTTCGATCGCACTGCTCGATTCTCGAGTATAAATTCATCAGAGAGCACCTTACTTGCAAAGTCCTTTGCCTCAGCTCGAGCAAGCCGCATTACGTCTCACGATGTCCGATACGGAGAGGGTCAACGCGTGACAGCCCGCAGTTAGCGCACAGTACACTGCCGGGCCGCAGTCTCGTCACGGCAAATCGGAAATACGTGACGACAAGGAACGTGGGACTCAGGTCGGAGAGCCACGCACCAGCGTATGTGATGTATAGGTCTGTGATCCTGACTTCCTTCTAATAACACAGTCGTGGTGGCTGGCCGGAATCATGTTGCAGAAAGAAATTTGTACCTCTGGGAAGGGAGTGCCGGCCGGTGTGGCCGAGCGGTTCTAGGCGCTTCAGTCTGGAGCCACGCGACCGCCATGGTCGCAGGTTCGAATCCTGCCTCGGGCATGGATGTGTGTGATGTCCTTAGGTTAGTTAGGTTTAAGTAGTTCTAGAGGACTGATGACCTCGGATGTTAAGTCCCATGTTGTTCAGAGCCATTTGAACCATTTGTGATCAGGCGCTTCTGAAAGTGATAGGTTCATTGCACAGTTTGGAAGGGAACTTTAAACAGTTCAGAAGACATAGTTTACGCGAAGTCAATTCGGTTTCAACGTATAAATTTCGTACTACGAAGAGAAGATATCAGCAGATACGACAACTTTTCAGACGTGAAGAGTTCAGTCCTTGATGATCTAGCAAATAGATCATTTTATCGTCCTTGGTAACGTGCGTTAACGGCCATTACTGCCATTATTGATTGCTTTTGAGGGCTCCATCATACTTTGGTGTATGGCGAAAAGGTTTCTGCGGAGAATGTACGAGGAGGGGAACATGTGGAACACATTGGCCAGAAGAAGGAATAAAATGGTAGAACATGCGTTAAGACATCGAGAAATATCTTCCATTGTAGTTGCGGGAGATTTGGAGGGTAAGAAAGTTGGGTGCAAGTATTACCCCAAGATGAAGAGATTGCCCAGGAGGTGAATTTGCGGTGGACCACGTCAAGTTAGTCATAACACCGAACATCCGACTTTAATGTGTAAGGTTTCGGCTGTGATTTTAGGGTTTGGTAGCGTGGAGTGTTCTGATGGTAAACTAGTGATCTTAATCTATATTTCTGGCTGCAAACAGGCAAAAATGTGACATAATCCCGTAATCACTGATTCCTATTGTTCTTTTAACACATCCACTGATGATGGAGTCGTACACGATAAGGGCAAGAGCCACGCGGTCATTAATGACAAACATTTCCTTTAACCTAACGCATCAGAAACAAGTAGCACAGTATGGCAGTTCCGGACTGAAGCGCCTACAACCACTCGACCACAACGGGCGGTAAAAGGCTGCATTCAAACCTTTGGATTTATAAACAATTACATTTTTTTTTTTTTTTGTCATCAGTCTACTGACTGGTTTGATGCGGCCCGCCACGAATTCCTTTCCTGTGCTAACCTCTTCATCTCAGAGTAGCACTTGCAACCTACGTCTTCAATTATTTGCTTGACGTATTCCAATCTCTGTCTTCCTCTGCAATTTTTGCCCTCTAAAGCTCCCTCTAGTACCATGGAAGTCATTCCCTCATGTCTTAGCAGATGTCCTATCATCTTGTCCCTTCTCCTTATCAGTGTTTTCCACATATTCCTTTCCTCTCCGATTCTGCGTAGAACCTCCTCATTCCTTATCTCATCAGTCCACCTAATTTTCAACATTCGTCTATAGCACCACATCTCAAATGCTTCGATTCTCTTCTGTTCCGGTTTTCCCACAGTCCATGTTTCACTACCATACAATGCTGTACTCCAGACGTACATCCTCAGAAATTTCTTTCTCAAATTAAAGCCGGTATTTGATATTAGTAGACTTCTCTTGGCCAGAAATGCCTTTTTTGCCATATCGAGTCTGCTTTTGATGTCCTCCTTGCTCCGTCCGTCATTGGTTATTTTACTGCCTAGGTAGCAGAATTCCTTAACTTCATTGACTTCGTGACCATCGATCCTGATGTTAAGTTTCTCGCTGTTCTCATTTCTACTACTTCTCATTACCTTCGTCTTTCTCCGATTTACTCTCAAACCATACTGTGTACTCATTAGACTGTTCATTCCGTTCAGCAGATCATTTAATTCTTCTTCACTTTCACTCAGGATAGCAATGTCATCAGCGAATCGTATCATTGATATCCTTTCACCTTGTATTTTAATTCCATTCCTGAACCTTTCTTTTATTTTCATCATTGCTTCCTCGATGTACAGATTGAAGAGTAGGGGTGAAAGGCTACAGCCTTGTCTTACACCCTTCTTAATACGAGCACTTTGTTCTTGATCGTCCACTCTTATTATTCCCTCTTCGTTGTTGTACATATTGCATATGACCCGTCTCTCCCTATAGCTTACCCCTACTTTTTTCAGAATCTCGAACAGCTTGCACCATTTTATATTGTCGAACGCTTTTTCCAGGTCGACAAATCCTATGAAAGTGTCTTGATTTTTCTTTAGTCTTCCTTCCATTATTAGCCGTAACGTCAGAATTGTCTCTCTCGTCCCTCTACTTTTCCTAAAGCCAAACTGATCGTCACCTAGCGCATTCTCAATTTTCTTTTCCATTCTTCTGTATATTATTCTTGTAAGCAGCTTCGATGCATGAGCTGTTAAGCTGATTGTGCGATAATTCTCGCACTTGTCAGCTCTTGCCGTCTTCGGAATTGTGTGGATGATGCTTTTCCGAAAGTCAGATAGTATGTCTCCAGACTCATATATTTTACACACCAACGTGAATAGTCGTTTTGTTGCCACTTCCCCCAATGATTTTAGAAATTACATTTACATAAAGGAAATTTGAATTGCTTGACAAGAAATCTATTCTTAAATGCTACTGTCCCTTACGCTATGAAATCCTGACAAGAACTTAGAAGACAATATGATAAATACGAGGTGGTGGGTGTGGGGGGGAGCGGAGGGGGGGCAGTGGTGCCTCTATGGGAACAAGGAATAGGAGCTTGTGCGTGATCCAACATATTGCAACAGAGATAAACGTTGCTGACGACAAAGAAAAGCTGAGAAAGTTGATGTTATTCATTAACAGAGATTTTCGGAGATGATAAATTTACAATTTCGGTAACCAATTTGCACGGGACAAGAGCAGAGCGAGAATAAAACGGATATGAATTACAGTTGCTGAAGCAGGAGGACAAACATACTGATCAACGTAAAACATGGCAGTGTAAAGAATTTAGCTTACGACGCACGTGGCAAATAATTCAGCTGCTCGGAAAGGTTTTGGTATGAAGAATTGTGACTGCGAACAAGCTCTGATCGCGACCTAACTATCGGTCCGTCAGCAAGCAGCTGCATTTAGTCTCACCACCATTGCCTCGTTGTACAGCGGCACCGCTTGACCCAACCGGGCAACAGCATCTCCAACACGTCCAGACTGTAGCTCGCCCCACTTCAAGTGGCTGCAGTTCGCTCCTCAACACCCTCGAGACGCACTTTTGGCGTAAATTCAGGCAACACAGAAGCCCAATCGGTTCGTGTAAAAAAGCTCGCCGTATTGATCCATTGTTTGTCCGCTTCAACTGACAGTTTCTAGAAAGAAGCAAAAAATTCGCCTTAGCCTACAGCGAAACTAACAGACTGGATTTCATGAAAGAGAGGGAGTGTTCGGTAAATAGAGGGTGCTGATCATCAAGGGAAAGTCAGGGTTATTGTTGTTGTGGTCTTCAGTTGTGAGACTGGTTTGATGCAGCTCTCCATGCTACTCTATCCTGTGCAAGTTTCTTCATCTCCCAGTACCTACTGCAAGTTACTTCCTTCTGAATCTGCTTAGTGCATTCATCTCTTGGTGTCCCTCTACGATTTTTACCCACCACGCTGCCCTGCAGTACTAAATTGGTGATCCCTTGATGCCTCAGAACATGTCCTACCAACCGATCCCTTCTTCTGGTCAAGTTGTGCCACAAACTTCTCTCCTCCCCAATCCTATTCAATACCTCCTCATTAGTTATGTGATCTACCCATCTAATCTTCATCATTCCTCTGTAGCACCACATTTCGAAAGCTTCTATTCTCTTCTTGCCCAAACTATTTATCGGCCATGTTTCACCTCCATACATGGCTACGCTCCATACAAATACTTTAAGAAACGACTTCCTGACTCTTAAATCTATACTCGATGTTAACAAATTCAGAAACGCTTTCCTTGCCATTGCCAGTCTACATTTTATATCCTCCCTACTTCGACCATCATCAGTTATTTTGCTCCCCAAATAGCAAAACTCCTTTAAATAAAGCATATTCCCCACAGATCAATTCCTATAGCCTTTGGCCCGAGTACAATGTGGTGAAAATGGCATGTAAAAATGATAAAACACTGTACCTGATTGAAGGGGTAAATTCTATTGAAAGATGTACTCAAGTAAACGTCTTTCAAATGAGTTTGTCGTCGACGGGATGATAAATACTAATCATCCTTTTTCCCCTTTGACTCTCAGGAGAAGTATACCTTAAACAATACTGCAACTCTGTCATTAGGGTGGAGTCATGGCTGACCGGCGTCAGAGTTGGAGATGTGTGTGTTTGCCCTCTCCACGGCAGAGTTCATGTCACTCTCGCCTTGCGCGTCCATTCTTTCAGCTCTAACCGCGTCCGTGGTAACATTATTGTCCGAGCCGCACTGTGACACCGGGAACGCGGCAGTGTTAGATGGGACAGCTTTCCGAGCAGACGGAAACGAAAGGAAAGGCGGGGAAAGAGCGCCGACCGGCAGCGTGGCGTCGTAATCTGTTTGTGGCGCGCGGCGCGGCGCGGCCCATTGACGCGGGGGCGGCATCTGGCGGGCCCGGAGATTAGGCGCGGGTATCTGTGGCGGCGCCGGGGCCGCAGCCAGCGGCGCCGCCGACGCCGACGCCCGCCGCGGCGCCTTATCTCTCGCGGCGCCGGCGCTAGAGACGCCACGGGCGCCGGCTGCGCTCTCCTCCTGCTCTGGCTCCTCTTCCTCCTCGTCCCTTCTTCCCTCCCTCCCTCTCCCTCTCTCTCTCTCTCTCTCTCTCTCTCTCTCCCTCCCACGTCCTGCCCGGGCGGAGCCCGTCGCGTCACCCACCGCCGCCGCCGTCGTCGCCGCCAGCCCCTCTGACGTCACGTCCAAAGAGCCAGAGCCGAAACAGGAAATACGGCCGGAGATGAAACTGCTCACGTAATTTCCGGCGGCGCAACGAAATATCAAAAGACGTGCAGCAGTCGCGTCGGCGCGGGCGGTATGCAGGCCGCAGCCGGCGGCGCGGCGGGGAAGTCCCGACAGAGCGGAGGTGGGCGGCAAGGCGCCTAGCCGGGGTCCTTGCTCCGCGCGCGCTCTGTGCCCGCCGGGGTGTGGGGGTCCCCAGGCGGGCTAAATGTGAATCGTATCTGAAATATGAAAATACATCGGTTATAGCGCCGCCTGGCAGATAACACGGGGCACGGAGGAGGGCGGAACGTGGGGGTGGCGGTGGCGCGGGGGTCGAAGAGGGGTGGGACGTTTCACCTCCGACGAGTGCCGGTGTCGACGCTGAATAAGGCCGGCACCGAGCTGTGCACAGCGGAGGACGGGCCCGCTCGGCGAGGTATGCCGGAAGTTCTATTTCACCAAGAAAAGTCGTTTGTTCCCGTGAAATATTGTGAATTCGAAAACATTCCTCGCCCGTGGCCACCTTTTGTGTAGGCCGGCGGCCGTGGGTGGTTTAAATTCTCTCGCCTGAATCTCTCTCTGTCTCTCTCTCTGCCTCTCTTCAATTCTCTTCTCCTATTCCTCTTCCTATCTGGCAGAAGCGAGCTGTCCTCTCGACGAGAATTTCACTACTGGTCCTTGCTGTTCTACACTGCAGCTTCACAGCGTTTATTTCTTTCCTGTTTTTATATTTCCTTACGAAACAATAACAAAAGCATTTCATAATGCGTAACCGGTATTTATCAGCCAATACTCATCATCAGACTAAAAGCACATGCTGTAAGCATGAATGGATGCTGGTGGTTCCCACCTGTCATAGTATCTTTGATTACTCTCACAGGTCCCCAGGCGAGCGCAGGAGAATCTCTCCCATTGCGTAGTACTGGTCCCACTAGCCTGTGTCCGCGGCGCGCAGCACGTTTCGAGCCGCCGTTCACCTCCATGAGGGCGCTTGTGGAGACGACCATCGACATAGGGTAGCAAAAATGTGACATGCCGTTCCCCTACCATGTCAACAAAAGGCTATGCTTACGCCGTAGCCTCATTAACCCGCACGTCTCTAGAAAGCTCCTGTAATCAAACAAGTTCACTGAGTCCCGAACATTGTGACCAACTTAATAGCTTCTTTGGATCTTTAAAAAGAAATACATTACTGATTCTATGTATCAGGGATCCGACAGTTTGCTGGTACGTTTGTGGAGGTATGTGGCATTAGATATCCTCGCACAGGTCATGCAATTCGCGTAGATTTGTGTATGCGTGGTGGTGCCCGATGGGTTCCATAGGATTTACATCGGGCGAATTTGGCCTCCGAGACATCAACGTGACTTCACTATAATGCTCCTCAGAACACTGTAGCACGATTCTGGCTCCGAGATACGGACAGTTATACTGCTGAAAGATGACGTCGGGGGAGACATCAACCATGAATGGATGCTGGTGGTTACCACCTGCCAGCGTATCTTCGATTACTATCACAAGTCCCTATGCGAGCGCAGGACAATCTCTCCCATTGCGTAGTATTGCTCCCCCAGCCTGTGTCCGTGGCGCGCTGCACGTTTCGAGCTGTGGTTCACCTCGATGACGGCAATTGTGGAGACGACCATCTACCTAGGGTAGCAAAAATTTGACTCAGCTAAACAGCCGACGCATTCCCATTGATCGGCGATCGGATTCCGATAATCCCCCACTGCAATCGTAATTGACGATGTCGTTGGGTCAACATGCGAAACTCCGTGTTTAACAATGTACAATGAAGGGTGTGCTCCGAAACACTTGTGCGTGCATCAGCATTGTGCTCTATCGGCAGAGGTGCCACAGATAACCATGTATTCTATTTTACAGAGCACACAAGCTCCCGAACCTCAAGTTGTGTGAAGAGTCCAATCATTTAGCGCCTAGTGGGTGTTTCACTGTCCTACCTCTTTCCGCAGTTGCTCACGACAGTAGCACATGAACATTCGACCAGGTTCGCCGTTTTCGAGACACTCGTTCGCAGGCTTTACGTAATAATAATGTTTCCTTCGTCAAAGTCCCTTGTCTGAATGGATTTGCCCATTTGCAGCCCATATCTTTGCTAGGATGATCCCCCGTCCGTGTCTGCTCCGCTTGCATACTTTTGTTACCGTGTCACGTGCCCGCAACGCCATCAGGCTGCATCCAACGTCGCGATATGCAGTGATAATAATGTTTTGGCTGATCAGTGTATACTACATCATTGCTGCGATTCTCGCCACGAGAGGCGCATATGTTAAACTGGTTTATGTTTAGAGCAGCGACCATCTCTGCCCGTCCTGAAACATGAGCTGTAGTCGGATGCTTCAAGACCACTCTAGCCACGACATTTTTAAGTTGCCCGCAACTTGTTACGCAGTCTACTGGGCGCCGTATGCAGGCTGTAGTGTTTCATATGAGCTTTCGAAATACACAGATCAGTCCCATTACTGTGACCAGCACTTACATTCGACGTCGACGTTCAATAACCACTCGCAGATGGCATGTGGCAGCACTAGCATCGGAGGATATATAAAGTGTGTCGTGAAGATGCGTAAAACAGTGCAGCGATTTATGTCGTCCAAAAGTACATTATTAGGTTTAGGGCCAGGGTTGGAACCGTTTCCGAAATGGCTTTCTTTGGAAATTGTTCGCATGACACCCTGGTTAAAGTATACCGTACATGCTAAATGGCGCTATGCAAAACCAGCGTCGAGGCAACTGCGGTGCACTACGTACCATAGATGACGGAACGAAACGAGGACTGCGGAGATGCGTGCGGTGGAAAACTATAGAGCAACTGACCGTCCAGATGATCCAAAGGGCTACCAACAGTGTCTCCACAACGATCGTTCAGCCAGCGAGACTGCATGTGGTCCTCCTCAGCACACACCTTGTTCGTGCACCCTGATGCTGTTCTTCGGCGATGAAGACTGGGATTTGCACGCGAATACCGCAATACCGAAGAAGCAATGACGGAAATAAAAGAGTGGTTCGAGAGTAGGTTTAGAGGGGTTGCCGCTGTTTGGAGGAGGAGACCAGACAGCGAGGTCATCGGTCTCATCGGATTAGGGAAGGACGAGGAAGGAAGTCGGCCATGCCCTTTCAAAGGAACCATCCCGGAATTCGCCTGGAGTGAATTGGGGAAATCATGGGAAACCTAAATCAGAATAGCCGGACGCGGGATTGAATCGTCGTCCTCCCGAATACGAGTCCAATATGCTAGCCACTGCACCACCTTGCTCAGTGGAGTAGATTAACATTATAGGTGAAAGGATATCAATGTTAAGATTCGCTTATGACATTGCTATCCTCAGTGAAAGTAAAGAAGAATTACAGGACTTATTGAATGGAATGAGCAGTCTAATAAGTACAGAATAAGGACTGAGAGTAAATCGTAGAAATGCGAAAGTAATGAGAAGTAGTAGAAATTAGAACAGCGAGAAACTTAACATCATCATTGGTGATCAAAAAGTAAATGAAGTTAAGAAATTGTGCTACCTAGGCAGCAAAAAAACCCATGATGGACGGAGTAAGGAAGGACATAAAAAGCAGATCATCACCGGCAAAGAGGGTATTCCTGGCCAACATATCAAACATTGCCCTTAATTTGAGGAATAAATTTTTAAGAATGTATGTTTGGTTCAAAATGATGCAAATGGCTCTGAGCACTATGGGACTTAACATAGGAGGTCATCAGTCCCCTAGAACTTAGAACTACTTAAACCTAACTAACCTAAGGACATCACACACATCCATGCCCGAGGCAGGATTCGAACCTGCGACCGTAGCGGTCGCGCGGCTCCAGACTGTAGCGCCTAGAACCGCTCGGCCACACCGGCCAGCTGTATGTTTGGAGCACAGTAATGTACGGTAGTGAAACATGGACTTTGGATAAACTGGAACTGAAGAGAATCGAAGCGTTGGAGATGTGGTGCTACAGAAGACTGTTGAAAATTAGGTAGACTGATAAAGTAAGAAAAGTGGAGGTTCTCTGCAGAATCGAAGAGGAAAAAAATACATGTAAAACTCTGACAGGAAGAAGGGACGGGGTGATAAGACATATGTTAAGACATCCGGAAATAACTTCCATGGTACTACAGGAAACCGTAGAGTGTAAAGACTGTGTAGGACGATAAAGGCTGGGATACATCCAGCGAATGATTAAGAACGTGGATTCAAATGCTACTCTGATATGAAAAGGTTGGAATAGGAAAAAAAAATCGCAGTTGAACATCCACTAAATGGCAACAGGTGGCCTTTTCGGGTGAATAACGTGTTATGCTCCATTGGACAGGTGTCCGCTACCGAGTATAGCACGAAATGTCTGAAAGCAAACACGGAGGAAGCGCCATGGCCTGCAAAATGTTTTCGTGGCATTTCCTGTGCGGTCTAGTCATTCTGGAAGGCACAATGGATCAACAAAAATATGCATCTATCCGTGTTTACCATGTCCACCATACATGCAGTTTGTTTTTCCTCAACCCGATGACATCTACACACAGCTCATAGAGCACATGCGCGATTCGAAGAGCACCAGGGCGAGTTTACCGTACTCCCTTGGCCACCAAAAACCGCGGATTTAAACACAATCGAGAGCACGTTCCTTGTAGTGGCCATTTTCGCAGCAGCTGTGTATAAATTGCAGTTGTTTCAAAGAAATTGCCTTTTGCACGCTGCACATCGAATAAAAACAAAAATTTCGATGTGCAGCTTGCAAATGGAAATTTCTTTGAAACAACTGCAATTTACAATCGAGAACGTGTGGGAACCTCATTCACTCTCTTCCTGCACGTCTCGCAGCTGCCCGCATTGCAAAAAGTAGAAGTGGTCACAATAGTGTGACTGGGCAGTTTAAATTTAAGACTGAGACGTATGAGCGAGGCTATCATTTCAGCCGTATTTGAGTACAAAGCACTTTGGCACGGGAGACATGCATATCTTCATCACAGTTGGATCGTATAGGACAATATTATGTGCAATAATTTTTTGATAATTCTTACCACTGTGTCACCTAACTTTTTTTTATTCGATAACATATCAGAGCGGAAATCTATTTGTGGTGTATATGGACCAAAAAGGCCGCAGGACAACGAGGTACATTTCCGGATACACACATATGTGGTTGCAAAACCTGAAATAGTCGTAAACAGAAGGAAACAGCCGTTTAACCTTACGAAATTTGCGCACCAAAAAGTTGTCTCTTATCTAACATTAGAGAATAACGAAAAAATTGCAATAAAATAATATATCTGGAAAAATATTTTTTATGCGCGTAAAACAGATGTATTCCAGGCCTTTAAAGATGCTTCGGAAATAAGAAGAGGTGAAACACTTATGGAATGTAATAAAACAGTCTTTTATTCAACTGCATAGAATGACCTCATCTCCAAGACGATATTAATAATAATATCAGGTAAGAATTGTCGCCGGCCGGTGTGGCCGAGCGGTTCTAGGTGCTACAGTCTGGAACCGCGCGACCGCTACGGTCGCAGGTTCGAATCCTGCCTCGGGCATGGATGTGTGTGATGTCCTTAGGTTAGTTAGGTTTAAGTAATTCCAAGTTCTAGGGGACTGATGACCTCAGAAGTTATGTCCTATAGTGCTCAGAGCCATTTGAACCATTTTTTAAGAATTGTTGAAATATTATCTCAGAAATAGTGCCAATCGCGCTTCCACGGAAATTGCATTAACAATGTTGAGCCGAGACTTTGTACGTTTTATTATTTTGGTTCAATTGTATTTAAAATATAAAGCAAAGTTTTGTGCAACAGTCGAAATTGAAAAAGCCTTTGCATTGGTATTGCGAACGGCATAAAGCATTGGGACACGACAGCCATTATTTCTCCCGAGAGTACGCAGCTGTACTGTAGGGTTTAATGATGAAAACATCCTCCAAGGCAAATATTTAGGAGGTAAACTAGTCGCCGAGTTGGATGTCAGGGTAGATACCACCTGTGCTCAGGATTATATTTTCATCAAGAAAACGAAACTGGTATTCTACGAGTCGGAGCATGGAACATCAGGAAGAAACATGAATATGATTAAGTGTGGAATAATGAATTTTGGTGGCAGAAAAAAAGAGGATTTCTGGTCGGGTGAGCACCGAGTTATCATCACAAAATCCAATAGAAGTAATTGAGCAATAGGCCTAATAATCAGCAAGAAAATAGGAATGCGAGCAGGTTACTATGAAAAGCATAGTGAACGCATTATCATGGCCAAAACAGAAACGATGTGAACACCCACTACAGTAGTACAAGTTTATATGACGATTAGCTCTGCAGGTGATAAAGATATTGAAAAAAAATATATGATGAGATACAAGAAATTACGCAGGTAGTTAAGGGATATGAAAATTTAGTTGCGATGGAAGACTGTAATTCCATAAGAGGAAAAGACAGAAAGGGGTAGTAGGTGAACATCGACTGAGGAAAGAAGTGGAAGAGAAAGACACCTGGTAGAATTTAGAATTTGCACCGAGGGCAATTAAATCATTACTAATAGTTGGTTTTCAGAATCGTGAAAGGAGGCTGCATACATGGAAAAGACAAGGGACACCAGGAGGTTTCTGATAGGTTACATGATAGTAAGGCAGAGATTTTGAAACCGGATTTTAAACTGAAGAAAATTTTCAGGGATTGATGTAGGCTCCGACCACAAGTTTTTGTTTATGAACTGGAGAAATTTCAAAAAGGTAGAAAATAATGAGTATGTAAAGTGGATAATTTGAAAGTTGTCGAGAGGTTTACATGTACCGTTAAAAGTTGTTGGGAGGTGTATAGGCAGCGTTAGGCAACGCTTCACTGCAACAGGAGTAACTAACACAGCAGAAGACGAATGGAGTACTGTGAGAGATGAAGAAGTAAGGGCAGCAGAGTGTCAAAAAGGCAAAAGGACGAGGTCCAATAAAAATACTTGAATAATGAGAGATGTTGAAAGGAGGATGCTAAAAATGTAGCAAATGTATGAGGCAAAATGGATATAGACGTCTATGTATGAGACTGACAGGAAGTGTAATCTGGCAAAACTGGAATGGCTGGATGATAAGTGTAAGTGTAGGAGCAAGCATGACTATGGGGACGTTGGTGGAACATACAGAAACATTAGAAAGATTTTTGCAGAAAAGAGAAGCACCTGCATCAATATTAAGAACTCAGATGGCAAAACCATACTAAGTAACGAAGGGAAGGCTGAAAGGTACAAAAAGTAGAAGTTTTTGAAATGTGATGCTACGGAAAACAGCTGAAGATTAAATCGATAGATAGAACAATTGATGAAGAGTTGTTGAACCGGTTTGGGTAAAAACGAAATTTGTGGCACAACTCGACAAAAAGACGAGTCCGGTTTAGAGGACACATCTTCAGGCATAAATAAATTTTGAGATTGGTAATGGAAGGATGTGTGGGAGTAAAAATTGCAGAGGGAGACCAAGACTTGAATACAGTAAGCAGGTTGTAGGTTGCAATAGTTATGCGAAGATCAAGAGTCCTTCACTGGATGGACTTCCGTGGACAACTGTATCAAACTATTGTTCGGACTGAAGACCACAGCAAGAACAACAGCGGACATATAGGGCACTGATAAGGTAATCTATTCGCCAGTCATCAGCATTAGTGAATTTCAATCCATAGTCTTCTGGATGCCCATTATCTGCCCTGCCTCTTTTGACTCTGAACTCCTATGACCCATATAACGTCTTGGAGCAATAAAGTTCGTTACGCGTTAAAACTGCTCTGAGCAACTTCGATTCAATCACCTACAGTCTAACCAGATGGAAGCAGTCCTGTAATGACACGCGGGGTATGGGTCAATAAGAATCGACAGTCTATTTGCCAATCGGCTCCTTTTTATGTACTTTATTTTACGGTACTATACGGCATTGCACCCAGGAGGATGATAGGAGCAGTGAAATGAAAAAGAGACAGATGGAAACCAAGCAAGCAAACTGTTTTCTATCTCAAAAATAATCACTATGTCTGAAACTTGGTAGAGAACTTGCCCGCGAAAGGCAAAGGTCCCGAGTTCGAGTCTCGGTCCGGCACACAGTTTTAATCTGCCAGGAAGTTTCATATCAGCGCACACTCCGCTGCAGGGTGAAAACCTTATTCCGGAATCACTAAGTCTGTTAATACGTTTATCCGACTATGAAACAAGACGGTCATTGCCTACATGAAAAAAAGTTTGTTGTTGTCTACGGAACCATGATTGTACCCAAGCGTGCACCTCTTTATCCGAAACAAATCAAAGACCACTAATGCTATTCTTCATAGCTCCAAAAATACGGAAATGCCATGAGGAGATAGCGCGACTGTTTGATGGATGTGTAAGGGTTCCGCAGCGAAACTTCTGCGGTGTACTGGAAACAACGTTGGGCAGCCCATATGTTTTGACTACGCTAAAGAAATTTTCGCTGGGAAGCCCTAATAAGTCCTCTGTAGAGCCACGATCTCTCCGCGTGTGATTTCCATATATATGGGGCCCTGGAGATTTGCTTAGAATGAAGAGGTGCGCGTCCATGCAACCGAAAACATTTTTCCATAAAGGCTTGGACCTCATTGCCTCACAGTAGAATAAATATATTAGCCCTTATGTCGATTATTTTCGAAGTACTCAACAGTTTACTTACTTGTTGTCCATTCGTTTCGTTTTTACTCGACTGCCCCTCTATATATAAAGAACGTACTTACTTTCAAAGGATACGGACAACAGTAGCGTAAAAATCTCTACCCAAAGAATCTCTTGATACATTAAACCTTTGCTGTTGTCGTCACAAATGAAAGTTTCTTGTTATTCTGTGTTCCTGCTGTGAGGATTCCATTAAAACTTTTCGGAATCTCATCATATCTAACTTCGTTTGGACCTTTTTTTATAGGGCAGAATTTCTTCTAAGAAATAGGATGGAGCAGGTTCGCAATTGCATCGTAGTAATGTAAGTAGCGTGATGGTTTCAAAATGTTTTTAGGAGCGTCATACCTAGCAGCAGGCATATGTAGGCCTGGCGCAAGGGCCGGCCGGAGTGGCCGTGCGGTTCTAGGCACTACAGTCTGGAACCGCGCGACCGCTACTGTCCCATAGTGCTCAGAGCCATTTGAAGCATTTGAACCTGGCGCAAGATAAACCTTATCTCAGACAGGATGTGGGACAGGAACAGACTGAGAATTTGCAGTTGCAAAGATTTCCCTATTGTACACCATTTTCAGAGTGGTTAGCTCCACTGCACGTCAAAAACGTGAAATTAGTTGTGTTGGCGACAGATTGAATGGGACCACTGTTCATTTCCTTTTCAGTATTTGATCACTACAGTTTGCTCTCTACTTACCATGAAAATTGCTTCCCGAATAAAATCCACACTGGATAGTCGGTTTCGCTATATTCACCGGTCTACTTACGGATATCCACATTTCAGGAACGATAGTTGACCACGCTTGCATATATATCGCCAAATTTAGACACTCAGTTGCAGTCGTCACCTGCTGCTGGAAAGGGGGGGGGGGGGGGAGATGCAGCCCAGTCTAGAAGCCCAGATGAGTCAGCAAGCCCCCAACCAGACCGACCACTAACCTTACTACGTGATATTCAGATACGCCCTTACTTTCCCAGGGAAAACAACTGCAGATTGCTCCTCACTCTGTCAGTCAGATCATTTATGTGTATAGAGAATAAGAAAGGTGCTATCACATTTCCCTGGGACACTCTGCAGTTGATGGTTGGAGTGCTGACACATTCCTTAATGGATCTGAGCAGATGCGTGGGTGGTTCCTCCGAAAAGGGCACGGTTTTGGTTAATTCTATTACTGCAGTATGAACCGTTTCCACGTCACCTTTTGAATGACACCCTTAGGTGCCCCAAGAGTTTTGCTCTTGTTTTTTGTTATACAGTAGCTGTTGATGACAATCAAAGGAGCCACAGAGGGCGTTTTGTGTTTAAGCGTTCGTCTAGCGCCTGTCTCATACATTTCTGAACCTGCGCCCAGCAGGATGGCCGCACCTGCCGTAGAAGGGAACACTCAGAGTGAGATGAGAAGTTGAGACGTTAGCGTCAGAGGTCGACAAGCCGGAAAAAAAGACGTACGTGTGGAGCTACCGGTGCTGTCCGAGGCCGTCCTGGCAGCAGATAGGCGGCGGCCGCGGCAGAGCTAGCGCGCCGCGCGGCGCCGTGATAAATTAGTTATATGAACAGGACGCAAACAGGTAATATGCATCCACCATTAATCTGGCGTACTATCTGCATTCAGATGTTTAATTTATAGAGGCCGCGCGCGGACGCAGATGCGGCGTGAAATACGGCTCATTATCATACGGGTGATAGCCGGCCCGCGCCGCGTCGGCTCCTGTTTATTGCCGCCATTTGTTGGCGGGCCTAGCCTCCACCCACCCCCGCGCCCGCCCCCGCTCCGCCCCTGCTCCACTCCCGCCAGCGGCTAAATTGCACGCTAACGATTTCATCATTAGCAGATTTTCATTCGGTAATAAAAGTGTCGGTATCGTTGCAGCAGCGGTATGCGCCAGTTGTTGGATGTTAAACACACCGATGGCCACCGATCCGCTGCAGTTACGCGAGCCGAGCGCCATCCGACTGCTGCAGGCCAAACAGCCGTGTGTAGCAATGCCACGTGTGTTCGTCTGTGACTCATCGTCATATGAGAGCAGGTCATTCACTGTTCGTTTTTTAACTACTCACCCATTCGGCAGCATCAAATAAAGAACCTCATTTGCAAGTGGCCCTTCACGACCACAATCTGATAAAAAAATATCCGGACGTACCGATGTAATTCGGAATTGACCACTAAGTGTCACAACAGGTGGACTCACCAACATAAAAGGAGACGGGGATATTGTGTTGTCACTTCACGTTCAGAATCTGGTGAGGTACGGCGCAGTCGCGTGCGTGTTTACCTTTACTTGCTTCTCGCTACGGGCTATTTTTCTTTATAGTGTGCTTCCTCATGCCGAGCCGCGGACTTGTCTACTCGTCCGATTCTTCACCACCTGCTTTGTCTCCGCTTTACCATCATCATCATCGGTATCGGTGAGGTAGTCTGGGCTTGCCTTCTGCTCGGGAACGGGAATCTCCAGGCCTGTAGGAAAGCCAGGGCCCCACCAAAAGATGGCTAGCCAGCATTCCCAGCGTCAGACCAGAACTATCAGGACGAAACCACGTACTGCGACCCAAAAGCAGGATGTCCATTCGCTAAAAGTTGCGACTGACTCACCATTTCAGAGGGAGCCGTCAGTGGTCTCCCGACGGAAACAGATACAGACATTACGACTGAGTGCTACACAAGTTGCTGCATTTGCCAGCCCAAGGGAACATGTTCAAGAAGATGCTGCCAACCGGTCAGCACCGTACTTTCGACCTGAAGAAATGGAACGTCAGACCACAACCGTGGACCAAACTTTTTTTAAATTTTAAGTTCTATGGGACCAAACTGCTGAGGTCATCGGTCCCTAGGCTTACACACTACTTAATCTAACTTTAACTTACGCTAAAACACACACACACACACACACACACACACACACACACACACACACACACACACATGCTCAAGGAAAGACTCGAACCTCCGACGGGGGAAGTTGCGCGAACCGTGGCAAGGCGCCTAAGTCCGCATGGCTACCCCGCGCGGTGTGGACCAACCTGCAACGTGACAAGCCACCAGCTCTCACCTAGCACCGGCCAGTCTCCCTAACGTCGATGTCGTTCCTTACGATGACGATGAACGCGTATTGATAGCGACCATGGAATAGGAAGATGTGGATCTCATGACTGACACGCCGGCACAGGAGCCCGCCGATGGTGAAGGTTCTGTCACGGTGCAATCTAAACACCACCTCAAATCTGGCTCATCGCCACGTGACTCGAAACCACGCAAACGGCGAATGGAGACTGTAGAAACGTCCAATCGTTTCCACCTCCTTGTGCCACCGGGGACTCGTGACGGCGACTCTCGGTTCCTCAACAAGAAACTCGCCCGGCTGGCGTCCCAGGAATCTGCAGCGGCAGCTGCTCCGCAACACCTGGAGAAATTACCGCCTGTTACCATTTATTCTGCTCGAAAATACATCGAATTAAGCACAGTTGGGAGATCTCCTACAGACTATCAAGGCAACAGGGGCTAGTATAATTTTACTAACTTTACCGATCAAGGGAAATCTATCGCCTTTTTTCAACATAATGAACTTGATTCCTACACTCACCAGCCCCCTGAGAAATCCGAGGAAACGGTTTTCCTGCACCTATTGGGTACCAATATAAAAAATGGGAGGACCCGTCTCAGGACTCAGGACTTCTTCCTATGTAGCTTATGATATTACCGCCAGTGGAGACCAATGACCGAATCTGTACTCTGCAATATGAACTCTATACTCTGGTGTCGATCGAAGATTGCATACCCAAGGAGGATCCCCCTCATTGTAAGCGTTGCCAGATCTTCGAGCACACGGTGAATTACTGCCTGTTTCCACCACGTTGAGTCACGAGTACCGGTTACCTTCATTCTCGGGACTGCACTCTGCCAAGAACGGAGAATGCGAAGTACCGTAATTGTGAACAGGACCACCCAGCTTCATGTAAAGGGTGTCCAGGCTACCAAGACTTGCGTCATGCCTACCACTGAAGTACCGTTGCCAGGCCACGGCCTCCTCGGCTCACTGCTCTCATCAGGCCGTCGTCCTAGGACGTCTACCAATTTTCCAATGTCCGTCAACTGAGCAGTCTCCGCAACAACCACAACATCCTCAACAACCACTCTCTCAACCACCACACCCTCAACAACACCAGCAGCTACCACGGATTCCCGCTCAGAGTCTCCGGCGGCAGACGAATGCACAAGCAGCAGCCCCTGAATATCATCAATAGCATTAATCTGTCGACGTTTTACCTCTATTGTGGGACATATTACACCTGCTCTTGCTGATATTAGGAACCCGTTGTACATACTTCTCCCAAAACTTGCGAGTGTACTAACCCTCATTGAAGGGCTTCTCCAGGAATTTATTACGCCGTAACTGTGCTGTTTGGCCAGAGTACCAGTCGCCTTTTTTTAAATTTAATTATGTGTCCCTTGTAATGTCAATGTTTTATTAATTTACATTTACTAATCCAAGGTGGTAAGGACCCACTGAGTGTCCGGCATGCTGTGAAAGTACTGTAATAAATTCTTATTTTATTTTTTATTCTTAATTATTTCTACTTTCTACCTTAGAAGCAGAGAACGCTAACAGCGATAAGGCTTCAGTCACATTACATTAAAATAAAAAAAAAGTTGTCAGTAGCAGGGGGGGGGGGGGGGGGGAGATCACGTTGAGATTTCCTGTAAAGCGAACTTGGTTCGTTGCGAGGCCACCTTAAACGCTGCAATTTTATATCCTTCCTCATATCATTTCCTTATTGGAAGATTTAAAGTCTTCCGTGTTTGTTTTCGTTTCGTAGTGAAGAGTTGGTTTCGTAGCATTTATTCCTAATTATGAATTTTTGATTGTATTGCATTCTTTGAACTGCACTGCAGATACATTGATCAAATTCTGCATGATTTTTCCTTGCATCCGTATCGTAGGGTGCTTTAAATGATTCCAAATTTTTTTTGTTTTATATGAAACAGAAGCTGGTTTCGTTGCTTGGTATTCTGTGAACTCATGTATATTTTCTCCTGCTTACGAATATATGAGTGAATTGCTCGATGTGAAAGCATTGAAGTAGGCCTATATTGCTCGTATACTATGCTTTATTTTTTTGCGTCTGTGTTACGTACTTTCTCGCATGTAATGGAGAACTATGTAATAGCAGTTTTTGGCAGAACTGGTGTTCAAATTTATTACATCTTGCCATGCAATGAGTACACAGTGGTGCTTTTTGCCACTGAATGTGGTGTGGTATACAGGTTTAGTGGCTAGAACATATTTTATTGCAAATGCAACAATTGTTCTGAAAATGTGTTCACTTGTTATTAATAGATATTACAATCAATACATTTTAGCAGAAACCAATGTACTAGAATCATCCTCCCACTCCAATGAAAATTTCGAAGCTCTCCATTAAATGCTAGGAAATATAAAAAACGAATGCGAAAAAAATAAAGCGGAAGACGAGCAATATACTTACAATGCAATTTCAAGAGTGCAATACATACAAGAAGTCGTAATCACGAATACAATGTGATAAACCAACTTCTGTGTCACGTCATGTCAGATGGTTTTTAGGTTTTGACATGCGCTAAAGCACAATTATTTCCACTTGAAATTTGCTATGTGGTAGAAATTGCAATAGAGGGTTTCGCAAAAAGAAAAAAAAAACTATCATTTAAAAGCCAACCGCAATGTCATTTATAAATTTTCACGTACTGTAAACGGCAGTTGTGAGAAGTTTTTCTCAGTTATTGATTGAAATTTCTCGAATACATTGCTTTTTAAGTTCACAAAAATGTTTCCAGGTACGCAAATTACCACTAGCCTTTAAGGCTCATCCATAAAGTACAAATGAAAAATATTATCATCTAATACTCGCATTCCGAAAAGAGACATATCAATTTTCGTGCCATATTTTCCCATATTCGAAGTTCAGTGCCAGGTCACGAGGAACTCTGCTGTCGCTCTCTACGTCTGTATTGTAATATGGGCAATTCACCTCTTATACATGGTGTATCATAATTAATGGCGTAAGGCATGCAGTAGAAAGGCCATGATATTGCAAGCAAAAAAGTCCAGTAATCATGGGCTCTGAAATGCTTACCTTAAGAGCTGTGAGCACTTCTTCATCTTCGATGCTATAAAACAAATCTCTTCTACTGCAAGTTCTTTGCTTGCAATATTTGGAAGGTGGTAGTATGGTCCGAAACAAGGAAAAAATGTCCGGTAAAAATGCGCTCTAAAGCGTGTACTTTAGGAGCTGTGAGCACTTCTTTATCTTCGGTACAGTGAAACACATGTCTTGTGCTGAAAAAGTGGTCATGGCTCCTAAGGCATGGATTTTGGAGCGCATGTTAACAGATAATTTTTTCTTGTTTTCATCCATATTACCTTCTTCCAAAATATGAAAGCAAAGAGCTTGGAGTGGAAAAGATTTGTTTCACTGTATTGAAGTTGAATAAGTGATCATAGCTCTTAAGTTATGCATTTTAGAGCGCACGTTCGCTAGACTTTTTTGCATCTAGTACCGTTAACATTCAACTGTATGCGTTTATCCCATTCATTATGATACACTCTGTGTTTAGGTGTACTGATATTATAGTGTATGACAGTGTTAAAGACCTCTGGGCCGATGATGAGCAGTAGACAGCTGCGGAGCTAGCCTATGAGCGCTTAGTCGGTTCCCGCTCTCCATACTGTGTGAACTTACGTCATATTTGAGCGTCTTATCGTGTTTTACGTGTGTGAAACTGCGACTGACTGATTTCTGTTATATTTTGAGTGTTCTATGAGTTTTCTCATAATGGCTGAAACACGCAGAAGATGCCAAGTGTTTCACACCCAGACAAGGGACTATATTTTAAAAATGCACTCGTTCTTTACACGTGAAGCAGATTAAATCGAGTCGATCTGCGAGCTTGTCAAGATGGAGAAACGCACTGCAGTGGCCTGTGGTGATATTGGTGTTGGAACAGTCAGACGATTTGTGCAGAATGCCGAACTGTCTCAGCAGGCAACTGGAAAAGTGGAATTTCGACCGTCAGGGGAAAAAACAGAGTGTCAAAGAGGGTAACAGGAATCGACTCCTTTGATCAAAATGTTTTACGTCGAAAGTTTTTGGAATTTTATGAAAGAGGCGAGTTCCCCAAGGTAGCGAAATTCCTCACTGTGTGCGTGAAGATAGTGGGTTTGAGGAAAATGCAAAGAATATTGAAGAAAGACGAAATTAAATATCTAAAATTTAATTACGGATGGAAAATTTTGAAGGAGCGCAATGATATTGCTGTTGTTAGAATGATGTTTCTAAGACCATTGCATGGAATCAAATCAAAAGGAATGTCGTCTGTATATTACTTGGGAGAGACTTGCGTAAATCAGAACCACACTAGATATTTTATTTGGTAAGCAACCGAGGGACAAGGCGGCTTGAAAGTGCCAGTGGGAAAAGGAGGATGTCTTATGTCACGTGGTTGTGCCTCAAAGTAAACTTGTATTGCTATCAGAACCGAAAACCAACTGTTGCTGCCATTCCGGAATAATATAGAAATAATTCCAGAATGATTTCAGAATCAGTAGTTCCCTTATTTACACGCTGCCTCTGTCTTTGTTACGGGCAATGCAAGCTATCACTCCATTATTCTCGACAGGCCTGCAACAACAAACATAAAAGTGATACTCTTTCATGTCTGCAAAGCAATTAACATGACACATTGAAATACTTAGAAGAGAAGAGTTGTTGGAGCTCGTTCAGATTTCAAAAGGCAGCGGCAAAAAATAGGAAATGAATTCCATTGTTCTCCCACATGCTCACAGGATGCTACGAGTTCCTTCTTACAATTGCCTTTATAATCCGATAGAACTGATGTGGGCACACGTGAAGAGATATGCGACAGATAAGAAATATTACGTTTACAGTAGCCAACAATGGAAGGATGGTGCATGAAACAATAGACAAAATCACCATCACTGATTAGGAAAATTGCGTGACGGAATAATGGATTCGTTAATCGTCAATCCGGTACCCTCTCCCACTGACTTCATTTCCGAAGGCAATGACAGTGAAATATGTGAATAAGAAGATATGTGAGAGGTATGTAAACTTATTTTGTAATTTTCACCGAAAGTTTGCTTTCTTGTCAAGCTGTCTGCATATCTGTTGTGCAATGAAAATTTTATTTTACTAATCTAGATATTCTACAATATGACATAGTTCCTAGTGCCGCTGATTTTGCTGTGGATATTTTAGATTTGGTTCTTTCGTCGTTTTGTTAATAAAGTAAGAGATGACAGAAGGCGTAATCTGTTCTTTAAGGTGCAATTTATTATAGAATTCATTCTGCAGTGCGAGAATCTGTATCACTGGTTTTTCTTCACGTCATTATTCCTGGGAAACATTCAACACACATTCCATTCTGTAAAGCGTATCTCATACTTATTAGGTACACTTGATAAATTTATCACGGAACTGTCTGCAGCGCACAATGAACCAGACCGAACCGAGGTACGTTAAACTTCCGCTATTGCAGCTGTTCGTAATGTAGATGTGCATGCGCTTTCAGCCAAGTTGACAATGCAGCATGCCTTTTTCCCTCTAGTAGCACGTTTTATCTATTTTTTCTTCTTTATTTTAGCGGCAGGAAAGGACAGACACAGTCAGCTTTAGACTGGGTGGAGACAAGGTGGGCTGGCGTGGAATCCCAACGCCTGACCAAGATGTGCTTGTCCCAATCATGCTACTGGCCTTCTTTTAAAAAAAATTATGTTGTTATGTTTATTTATTTATATTCTTGCTGAAACCTTACAACTTGCTAATCAAAAAGGGATGAAATAAAATCTAACTTAATTCTACAGGGTTTCTGCCACTTAAAAAATAAAAACGATTCAGTCGTGGCCTGCAACAATTTTTCTTTATTTTTTGTGAAATAAACCGAAAAAAGACAAACGGGGCCACAAAAGTGAAATAAACTCTCTAATAATACGGCTGAAAAGCGACCCTGACGAAAAAAAGCAACATGAAACATTCGAAGAGCAAATGGATTCTACACTTCATCCAAATCCTTGATGATTAAATATCAGGTACAGCATATTCGCAAAAAGCTCATGATGGCATGGCATCCTTTGCCATGTCCAGTGGGCCGTAACCATATGTTGATAAAAGGCAGAAGGATCCCAGTTCCCACCACGTAATGAACATAACGCCCGACAAGCCACATAACCATTTCGTTATTCGTTCTGGGAAAGAAGAGTGAATCTGAACGCAGGAGAATCTCACTGCAAGTTGCCGCTTCCGTCATGCTGGACGGAAAGGCCAATTGTCGGTGGAGCCAGCTCCAATGTCTGTGTCCGCAGGCGACCTGCCGATGACGTAATGTATCTCTTTCATTGCCACGACTGCATCGGCATGTCTAAGGCCATTGGCGCAAAAGTCGAACATTGGTGGGGAGAAGGTTATGAACGAGTTGGTACCATGACGACGACACTTCCATCGGAAAAATAGGTAGGCTGACATTGGACCCAACAACCTTCCAATCTGTCTCTGGCGATAGGGACTACACAGAGGAAGTGCGATTTGGAAACGTCCAGTGACTGGACAAGAATATCAACTCCCAAATAACTAACACGAAGAAAAAATTTATGAACATGCCTTAATTCATTAACTATCCCGCCAACCTTTATTGGAGGGGTTAAGCTCGCAGTTCGGAAACAGGCAAAAAGGCGAACTGTAAGTTATTGAGGAACGCGTAGAAATTTTAAAACAGTGTGTCGAAGGAGTAAGTGCGCGGTGTGGGATCCTTACCAGATAGGACTGACGGAGTACATCGAAAAAGTGCAAAGAAGGGCAGCAAGTTTTGTATTGTCGCGAAATATGAGAGAGAGTGTCACTGAAATGATACAGGATTTGGGCTGGATACCATTAAAAGAAGGCATTTTTTGTTGCGACGGAATCTTCTCGCGAAATTCCAATCACGAAATTTTTCCCCCGAATGCGTAAATATTTTGTTCACACCGACCTACATAGGGAGAAATGATCACCACGATAAAATAAGGGAAATCAGAGCTCGTA
Source organism: Schistocerca americana (assembly GCF_021461395.2). Taxonomy (NCBI): domain Eukaryota; kingdom Metazoa; phylum Arthropoda; class Insecta; order Orthoptera; family Acrididae; genus Schistocerca; species Schistocerca americana. Next base: position 483,013,656 of record NC_060119.1, read on the forward strand.
CGGAGAGATATAGATGTTCGTTCTTTCCACGCGCCATACGAGACTGGAATAATAGAGAATTGTGAAGGTGGTTTGATGAACCCTCTTCCAGACACTTAAATGTGATTTGCAGAGTACACATGTAGCAGTAGATGTAGAAGCCTTGGCCGAAACATCAGGGAGGCCCAAACGTCATATCAGCCGGGGTCTCGCCGTTACCTCACAACGCAACCGAATAACATTCGCCACATAAACTTGCCCGATAAGCGTTATTGCTTCTGGGATATCATCAGAGGAAGTGGAAAAATTTGGGCTTTGCTCAAAACATAAGTTTTCAAGATCCGAATGTTATAAAGTAACGAGAGGGAGCGACGCTCGTGTTCAAGGATCGCTCGTTGAATCCTCTCAGTGACGACAAAATGCATCCAAAACGTCCTTGAGCAGCGCTATGTCGTCATGAGTACGAAGAAGTAACACACGCGCAAACGGTAAACCTTTCTCCCAATAACGATCAGCCACCCAATCGAAGAGCTATGGACCGCTGTAAGGGTTCCAGAAATAGAACGAATAGCGACTTAGAAAAGGGCTCCGCTGCAGGACATCTCGACACACTTCTATGGGGGGAGTAAGGCGAACATTCACGTCAGTAGACCCCTAAATATCAATAATTAGAGAGGTGAATATTCGTCTTGCGGCATTCTCCTATCAGAGGTCAAAACCGAACATAAAATTCTTTGGGAAGCCCATCCACACCCGGAGATTTGAAGAAAGGAGAGTGAACTGCAGTGTCAGATACCTCATCACTGTGAAAACCTGCCAAGAGCTCCTCACGGAGAGCAACACTATCAAGGCGGGAAGCAAAATCGGCAACGGCATATCAACCTCTGTAAAGATGGAAAAATATCGGGAAAGTGCACGCATTGTACTAGGTTGGGATGACAGCTCACGTCCATGTCTAGAACGAACAGTAGTGAGACACGTCCTTTGAGATAGCCTTAGAAGCCGAATAAGATGATACAGAGACGCCAATTCATCCTGGAGAATTGAACGTGGTTGGTATCGGAAACGAAGCCCATCTAATTGTAGTCTTTTGTGTTCCAAGAGTTTCGCCTTCACGCGGTGAACTTCCGTAACGCTTAAAGGGACGTCTCGAGCAGCATCATAAAGATCACGAAGGACAGCAAAATAAACTTCCGGCTCTTCCTCATTTCAGCCGCTTTACCAACGCTATAATGTGTGCAGCGCAAAGCCGAGGTTTGGCAATGCCAACCCACTATTCCATGACTGAGGGATAAGTCACTTGGGAACGGCTGCTAGCCCCCAAACGGCAGCACGGGTCCGCCAGATGTAAAATATTTAGCTTCTAAATACAGCGCGAAAGACGTACTCGCTGCGGGACCTGGTTGAGAGTCATTGAAACGTCAATGGTCAGTGAAGCTTTTAGGAGTTATATCAACTGACAAAAGTTTGCTACACGGAAATGAAATGAGCGTACGGCATTATGGGTCGGGAGTCCCCCATTCGGGTAAGTTCGACCGCCGAGGGCAAGTACTTATTGCATTCGACGCCAGATTAGGCGACTTGCGCCCCGTAGATGGGTATGAAATGATGATGACAACATAACACTCAGTCCCTAAGCGGAGAAAATCTCCTGCCCCAGCCGGGAATCGAACCCGGGCCCCTTGGCGTGGTAGGCGGTAACGCTACCGCTACGCTAAGGAGGTGGACTGCTACACGGAGAAGCAGGCAAATAAAAACGGTCCAGTCGACTACTAGAAGTAGCTGTAAAATGCGTAAGACGCAATGATGTGGGATATCTGCAAATCCAAGCATCCTGTAGACTCAACGACGTCACTATATCATTAAGTTCACGACAATGCTTGTAGTTGCGAGTCTCTCCCCATCAAAATGTTTCGCGGATTTTAACGAAGTAAATTGATGGCATCTTCCTTAAAAGCGCGAGCGGTCATACGTACGACCAGATCCAGATTGAACACAAAGAAAAATGAAGACGAAATCATAAAAACGGCACCCTATACTCTGACCGTCGTGTTGACGTCCAGCGTTTCAAAGTTTGGTGAATGAATTCGGTCCCTCTAAAGCAAGACCTTGCCAGTAGAACTTTCTGGCGCAACATGAAAAAACGTAGAATATCCAGGGAGACAAAGCATATCAAATAACACTTCTTGCAGACACGCAACATTAGCTAGGAAATCTTAAATAAATTGTCGTCACGCAGAAAGCCGTAATGGAGAGCTTGTCCTTTTAACATTGAAGGTAAGAAATGTATACGCCTCCATTATTTAACACATGTGAAGTCCGCTGCGGAGAGGGTGGCGTCCCGACACACTCAACAGAATACGAGAAACAGAATCGGGAGCGATGAAAATCATCATCAGATAAAGAAGAGAGAGGCAATCTAGCTTGTGAAGCTGTCCGCATCATCCGACTAAGCGGAAGAGAATACTTGTCGCTCCATCATATCAGGTTGAGGAAGGATTGCCGTCTCACTAGAACACTGGAAAGGTAGAACAGCAGACGGTGTTTCTGTTACATCATCGGAACCCACAGGTGGAAAAGAGGATGCAGATGCAACATTCATTTCAACATCAACTGAACCAGCTTCGTTATTCCTGCCGAAACAAGAACAGTAATTAACGTCAGTATTCAAAGCATCACCAATGGAAGAATCACCCTTCACCGCCACTTTGGCGGAGAGGCGAGACTGGGGAGGGGTGACTTCCAAAATTTTCACCATCATGAGTCCGCCGGCGTTTAAATTGTCATGCCGGTGTCGGCACCTTAACTGCAACAAGGGCCGCATCTGCACGTGCCGGTAACGGCGAAAAGTCGCGCGGAGTCGGGGCAATGTCTCCCCAACGTCCTCTAAAGCTGGAGAAGTACTGGCAGCAGATTGCTAGGAGACTAATTCAGCTAATGTCAACGGACGACGTTTTCCATAGGATGACTTAAAAACCGTAACACGGCTGGGAGAATTGGACCTGAGATGGCGTCTTTCATTACCAAGAAAGCTTGTTCCTTCTTGCCCTACATCGTAACATGAGTCCTGTAACCATAAATATCCAGGTGCGGAGGAATATTCCTTTGAACACACATTCCTTCGGTCCGGATACCACCGTAATACTGAAGCGATGTTGAATACACAGCGTTCCCGCCATCTGTAAGGAAGCAACGCCGCCGTACCATATGAATCGTCCACATCGTGTGGAAGATTGTAAATGTAGAGTCTTGCACTGCAAGGAAGCAAGGGAGTGGATGTTGGTATGGGTGGCCAGTATCCTCTTTCTACACCACAAATGCATACGCTGATTATTTTTTCGGTAAGTTCCTGTGGGACCAAACTGCTGAGGTCATCGGTCCCCAGGCTTACACACTACTTAACCTAACTTAAACTATCTTACGCCGAGGACAACACACACATCCATGCGGATCGTGGACTCGAACCTCCGATGGGCAGAGCGGCGCAAACCGTGGCAGGGCGCCCGAGACCGCGCGGCCACCCTGAGCGGCAAACGCGGATTAATACGGTTCTTTATTTACATGAACTGGAACCTTCACTTAAATTGAATAGAGTCCATGTGTTGTGGTACAAGCTCAATAGTAATATTCCTCCTGCAGACTGATCTAAAGTGCAATTCTGGTTTAGGTAAACTGGTCCTGATATAGTCACTAAACTGGTGGCTATGCATTGCTGTAGCCTGTGATGAACTAAACCCGCTCTGTGAGTAGACCGACAGACTGGGTGATTGAGTAAGTGAGTGAGGCCCTCCGGTCAGCGATGGCGGCCTAAGTACATGCTGTCGAGAGGGCGCTGGCGGCTTGTTGATTGTGGGTGTGTCTCTGGCCTCTCTTGTGATAGCGCCTACTAATGGATCTTCACGCTTCATCTTTGTCGACCAATGTGCTGGCGACAGCTTACGCCAGCACGGTAAACTCTAGCAGGATACTCGATCGCCGCATTTGAAAGAGGGACTGAACTAACGGAATCATCACAATGTGTAAACATTACCTGAGAACCAACCAGAGAGAGAAGCTCGTCTACTTGCCAGGGATCTTCAAACTTCACAAAAAATACATACAAGTCAATATCAAAACAAGCAGTATCTACTTGATCAGATGTATCTCGAATTGTATCAAACAAACAATTGGGAATTTCTAAAAATGGTTCGAATGGCTCTAAGCACTACGGGACTTAACATCTGAGGTCATCTGTCCCCTAGACGTAGAACTACCTAAATCTAACTAACCTAAGGACATCACACACATCCATGCTCGAGGCTGGATTCGAACCAGCGACCGTAGCAGCCACGTGGTTCCGGACTGAAGCCCCTAGAACCGCTAGACCACAGCGGCCGGTGGGAATTTCTAGAGGACCTGGTTGCACATGAGGCGTACTCTTGTCAAATCTAAAATGAATGGTACACCGACGAGGAATGTTCTTGGGAAACTCGACAGACGTCATGGTGTGGGCAGAGAACGCCGCTGCCAGAGAACAAACCAACAACGAACATCGCTAGGCAAGCACGATGTGACGCCGTCCAAGACACACACAAGACTGGGTACACAAAAGTTCGACACACGCGGCGCTGCTACACAGGCGGAAGTAGGAACAACCTGCTCGCTCGTCGCGCAAGGCGGAACTGAGTGTGCCGCGCGGCCAGAGGTCATCGACACTGTCGCCGACTGTAGAAGAGAAGAAGTAACAACAGAATGAGTCGATCTGGAGAACTCAGCGATTTTGAACGTGGAGCACTCACTGGAATGGTTCAAATGGCTCTGAGCACTATGGGACTTAACTTCTGAGGTCATCAGTCCCCTAGAACTTAGAACTACTTAAACCTAACTAACCTAAGGACATCACACACATCCATACCCGAGGCAGGATTCGAACCTGCGACCGTAGCGGTCGCGCTATTCCAGACTGTAGCGCCTAGAACCGCTCGGCCACCTCGGCTGGCTCACTCACTGGATTCTGCCTGAGTGACAAATCTATCAGGGACATTTCAACCACTCTAAAGCTGCTGAAGTCGACTGTCGGTGATGTGGTTGTGAAGAGAAAATGAGAAGGAGCAAGTACAGCTAAACCAAGACCAGGCAAATCTCGTATACTGACGGACAGGAGCCATCGAACACGGCGGATAGCGGTGAAAAAAATCGCGTGAAGTCAGCGAAAGTTCCAAAGTGCTGTCAAAAACCTACTGGATTCCTTTTGGGCCCGAGAGCAGCACGTCAGTAGAGTTTTTCCACTTTACAAACGATACCACTTTTCACTGTAACGTCTTAGAATTCACGTTTCGGTGGTCACTCGCACCAACATAACGTAGATTCTTGAAAAACCCATCTGTTTTCTCTCCGTCTGTAGATCAACTCGTCTAGCCAGGATGAGCACATATTGCCATGCGGTTGAGTGATTCGTGAGGTCCCCCTTGGCCTCCTTGGGTACGGTGGCTGCAGTATTGTGCAAAATGCGCCAGCTGACTTGTTCCTCAGTGCTGCTGTGGGATCCTGCGTCCCTAATGCCTGACGGCCATTACCCACTCATTACACATTCGTAGAGTACACAGTGTGAGCGTAGGACTTCTCACACTGCTGCAGGCGTAAATATTAATCTGCCTTTTGATTGTGTACACGTACATAGCATACGAGCCATGAGCAGTCAAATGATGTATTAGTTCACTCAACGGTTGAAGAAATCTATTTTTTAAGTCCCTACCTGTTGTTTGGGAGAAATTCGTATGTTTTCCTTCCGGTGCCTGAAGAGTCCATTAAATTTGCAACAGTTGCAGTATGCGAAGCTGTATTCACATTTTTGTGCTGGTTTCAGTTACATCTTTCATACTTCCATTTTCCAGGGAAAGTAGTTTGATATTATAGCCTGGAGCGAAGCCGACGTTCTTGCTCATCCCAAAGATGATTCATCGGATTTATATCGAGAATCTGGGCAGGCTAGCCCAATTCATGAATGTTGTTGTCCACAAACCACCGCCTCACATATGCTGATTTATGTCAGAACGCATTATCATGCTGATATAGCCATCATCTCCTAACTCTTCCTCTGCTGTAGGCCGTGCACAACGCTGCATAATGTGTTCATATCCTTCCGCATTTAGCGTTTCCTTAAGTGCTATAAGGGGGTCACACCCTAACAACGAAAGTGACACCCATACCGTAACGCCGCCTCCTCTGTACTTCACTATTGGCACTAGACGTGACGGCAGGTAACGCTCTCTAGGCATTCAGCAGCCCAAACCCTTTCATCAGTTTGCCACAAGGTATAGTATAATTCATCACTCCAAAATACTCGTTTCCAGTCAGTCATCTTCCAGTGGCATCGCACTTTACGCCAACTCACGTGTCGCTTAAAACTGACTACAGATATCTCTGGATTACGAGGAGCCGTTCGATCACTGTATGCCATTCCTTTTAATTGCCTGTGCATACTCATTATGCTTGTTGCTTGCGCCCCAATGAATGAACATAAACAGAACAGAACACTAAAGTAGTTTTAATAGTTATGTAATTAGTTAAGATTTTTTTACATTATAGTTCTGTAATGATAGAGAATAATTGTAGTAGTAGCCAATTTGTAGGATTAACATATTTTTCAAAGTATCGTAAGTTCCAGAAACAAAAATGTGACTGCATGACCATGTTATATGAGCCTGTAACGTGAACAACAAATAAAGATATAACAATACGATCTGTGGTTTCGGCTCTTGAGAAAGAACGGGTTGCCATTCCTACACGGGAATTGAGCAATCTCGCTGAAAGTGTCCCTAGCAGAGTTAAGCGACAGAGCCGAGTGCTGAGCAAGGGAAAAGTAACTGTCTATGTGTCACTGTCTCGCTCTTATTATCATCAATATATGAAATATACGGTGGTGCAAGCAAAATTGTTGCACTGTCCTCGACTATTGGTTCTCTAAATTTGTCAAAATGGATAAATTGATAACATGTTTTTTTTTCAAAGATTATCTTTTAATTTCACCGAACATCTGTGGTAGGTTGGGTGATGTGCCGCAAGGGGCCAAACAGCAAGGTAATTAGGGAAATGTAGGGAAGGAATTCGGCCGTGCCCTTTCAAAGGAATCATCCTGGCATTTGCCTGAAACGATTTAGGGAAATCACGGAAAACCTAAATCAGGATGGCCCCACACGGGTTTGAGCCGTCATCCTCCCGAATGCGAGTCCAGAGTGCTAACCACTGCGCCACCTCGCTCGGTACCCGAACGTCTGTGATTCACTTCTGTGTGGCCTATGTGAACCCGAAACGGTTGTAGCTATACCTATCTGATAAGGACTCTAAACGCTGGGGAATATCTACATCTACATCTACATACATACTTCGCAATCCACCATACGGTGCGTGGCGGAGGGTACCTCGTACCACAACTAGCATCTTCTCTCCCTGTTCCACTCGCAAACATAACGAGGAAAAAATGACTGCCTATATGCCAGTAACAAATCTAGCCGCCCACCTCTGAATTGCTTCTATGTCCTCCCTCAATCCGACCTGATAGGGACCCCAAACGCTCGAGCAGTACTCAAGAATAGGTCGTATTAGTGTTTTATAAGCGGTCTCCTTTACAGATGAACCACATCTTCCCAAAATTCTACCAATGAACTGAAGACGACTATCCGCCTTCCCCACAACTGGCATTACATGCTTGTCCCACTTCATATCGCTCTGCAATGTTACGCCCAAATATTTAATCGACGTGACTGCGTCAAGCGCTAGACTACTAATGGAGTATTCAAACATTACAGGATTCTTCCTCCTATTCATCTGCATTAATTTACATTTATCTATATTTAGTGTTACCGAGCGAGGTGGCGCGGTGGTTAGGCACTGGACTCGCATTCGGGAGGACGACGGTTCAATCCCGCGTCCGGCCATCCTGATTTAGGTTTTCCGTGATTTCCCTAAATCACTCCAGGCAAATGCCGGGATGGTTCCTCTGAAAGGGCACGGCCAACTTCCTTCCCCATCCTTCCCTAATCCGATGAGACCGATGACCACGCTGTCTGGTCTCCTTCCCCAAACCAACCAACCAACCTATATTTAGTGTTAGCTGCCATTCTTTACACCGATCACAAATCCTGTCCAAGTCATCTTGCATCCACCTACAGTCACTCAACGACGACACCTTCCCGTGCACCACAGCATCATCAGCAAACAGCCGCACATTGCTATCCACCATATCCAAAAGATCGTTTAAGTAGATAGAAAACAACAGCGGACCTACCTCACTTCCCCGGAACACTCCAGATGATGCCCTCACCTGTGATGAACACTCACCATCGAGGACAACGTACTGGGTTCTATTACTTAAGAAGTCTACCTACCCTAGAACTAGTCGCACTAGTGGCTAGTATGCCCTTTCCTGACAGATTACCACGTGAGGTGATGCTTGGAGAGATCTCTATAGCCAAAAGACCTGTGGGACGTCCTCTATTGAGGTTCAAGGACTCCTGTAAACGAAATATGGAGAGCTTTGGAATCGACACAAACAGATGGGAGGCACGGGCTAGCATGAGACCAGAGTGGCGTGATGATATATCATCTGGAATGTCGAAGCATGATGAAGGCTTGTTAGACAAATCAAGGCAGAAAAAGCTTCGCAATGCTACCACTGCTCCTGCCTCAGCAGCCAGATACACTTGTGATAATTGCGGCAAGAGATGCCGTGCTGCCATTGGCTTGATAAGTCATATGAAAAAGACTCTGCAACAATCATCTACCAAGATTTCGTGGTCAATATGTATATATATATAAACTCCTGGAAATGGAAAAAATAACACATTGACACCGGTGTGTCAGACCCACCATACTTGCTCCGGGCACTGCGAGAGGGCTGTACAAGCAATGATCACACGCACGGCACAGCGGACACACCAGGAACCGCGGTGTTGGCCGTCGAATGGCGCTAGCTGCGCAGCATTTGTGCACCGCCGCCGTCAGTGTCAGCCAGTTTGCCGTGGCATACGGAGCTCCATCGCAGTCTTTAACACGGGTAGCATGCCGCGACAGCGTGGACGTGAACCGTATGTGCAGTTGACGGACTTTGAGCGAGGGCGTATAGTGGGCATGCGGGAGGCCGGGTGGACGTACCGCCGAATTGCTCAACACGTGGGGCGTGAGGTCTCCACAGTACATCGATGTTGTCGCCAGTGGTCGGCGGAAGGTGCACGTGCCCGTCGACCTGGGACCCGACCGCAGCGACGCACGGATGCACGCCAAGACCGTAGGATCCTACGCAGTGCCGTAGGGGACCGCACCGCCACTTCCCAGCAAATTAGGGACACTGTTGCTCCTGGGGTATCGGCGAGGACCATTCGCAACCGTCTCCATGAAGCTGGGCTACGGTCCCGCACACCGTTAGGCCGTCTTCCGCTCACGCCCCAACATCGTGCAGCCCGCCTCCAGTGGTGTCGCGACAGGCGTGAATGGAGGGACGAATGGAGACGTGTCGTCTTCAGCGATGAGAGTCGCATCTGCCTTGGTGCCAATGATGGTCGTATGCGTGTTTGGCGCCGTGCAGGTGAGCGCCACAATCAGGACTGCATACGACCGAGGCACACAGGGCCAACACCCGGCATCATGGTGTGGGGAGCGATCTCCTACACTGGCCGTACACCACTGGTGATCGTCGAGGGGACACTGAATAGTGCACGGTACATCCAAACCGTCATCGAACCCATCGTTCTACCATTCCTAGACCGGCAAGGGAACTTGCTGTTCCAACAGGACAATGCACGTCCGCATGTATCCCGTGCCACCCAACGTGCTCTAGAAGGTGTAAGTCAACTACCCTGGCCAGCAAGATCTCCGGATCTGTCCCCCATTGAGCATGTTTGGGACTGGATGAAGCGTCGTCTCACGCGGTCTGCACGTCCAGCACGAACGCTGGTCCAACTGAGGCGCCAGGTGGATATGGCATGGCAAGCCGTTCCACAGGACTACATCCAGCATCTCTACGATCGTCTCCATGGGAGAATAGCAGCCTGCATTGCTGCGAAAGGTGGATATACACTGTACTAGTGCCGACATTGTGCATGCTCTGTTGCCTGTGTCTATGTGCCTGTGGTTCTGTCAGTGTGATCATGTGATGTATCTGACCCCAGGAATGTGTCAATAAAGTTTCCCCTTCCTGGGACAATGAATTCACGGTGTTCTTATTTCAATTTACAGGAGTGTATGTATAGAGATATTCTGTACTTTTCCAGAACTCTTTCAACAAATCTAAGTCTTCCGTTTGCCATCCGTAGTAGTGATGTTATGGGTTCGTTCCAATTCATATCTCAGTATTTTTTACAAAATTTGATTCGCAAATTACGAATTTCCCGTCTTACGCGAGCGGTCACCTTAACCACCATTATATACAGGGTGTACATAAATCTCGGAAAGACTTTCAATTATTTATTGCACAAGAACTAAACATTGTAAGATGTCGTACATATTGCATTTTAAAGAGAAACTCTGAAAGTTTTTTTTTTTTTTTTTTTTTTTTTTTTTTTTTTTTTTTTTTTTTTTTTTTTTTTTTTTACGAACATTCGGTATGGGAGCCATGAGTGACCCAGCAGACGTCAATACGGTAATCGAATTCCGGTACACACACCGGATCTTTAATGTGTCCCCAGAGAAAAAAGTCACACGGAGTGAGATCTGGTGATCGGGGAGGCCATTTCATGAAACAGCTGTCCCCGTCTGTAGCACGGCCTATCCATGGATGCGGCAGCTCCGTGTTCAGGTACCCACAAACTTCACGATGAAAGTGAGGTGGAGCTCCATCCTGCTGAAAGATGAACGGAGGGTCCTACTGCATTTGAGGCATCAGCCATTGCTGCAACATGTCCAAGTAGGAATATCCACTGACAGTGCTCTCGGCGAAGAAGAATGGCTAGCTCCGCACCTGAACTTGCCATGTTTGCGACTAGCGCTGACTATAGGCAAATTACCAAACTACACTTCAAAATGACATATGTATGATATCTGTACAATGTTTGGTTCTTGTGCAATAAACAATTGAAAATGTTCCCGGACTTTACGTACACCCTGTATTGTACTTTAACCGCACTAACAATGGGAACAAGATCATTTTCGGAAACAAACAGCTAAAGTAAGTTTTAATGTTAATTTACACTGCTACTGAACACAGCGAAACAAACGGTGAAAACTTAAATAACGCATCCGGTGAACGGATCGCCTTTTGTACGTGTGCGAGAGTGCGCGCGCGCGTGTGGGGAGAGGGGCGGCTGCCTCGCGCGCGCGTGCGTGTGCCTGTGCATGTGTAACAAAAACTTGTCAGTGTCAAAAGAATAACTGTATGAGCCATTCACATCAATGTGCAATTAGCATCAACAACAACAACATAGATTTAGAATTAAGAACGCCCTTCCGGTGAAGAGAAATAAACACGACGCCAGCATGTGGGTAGGTGCCCTCAGAAGCCAAAGTCAATCAGGCGTGTTCTAGGCATGTCTTCTTGAAAAATATTACATTTCACCGGTGTACTGATCCTAGTCGTGGTACTTTACGCTAACACTGAAGACATCGTCTCATGCCTGGGACACCCCAGCTGTGGGGAGTGGGGACGTCCACCCCCCCCCCCCCCCGTACAAAAATAGCATAGTATTGACGGTATCTCAAATTGTGCATGATAAAGGTAAAACGATCTTGCAGGAACGCCATAAAGCCGAGAATGCTCTTATTTGCTTCAAGAAACATGTAATAGATCAAAACCACTCCACTGGTCATCGTACAAAGGAAATACTTCTCATCTGGGAACAGAAGAGTCTTTGGTGCAGTGACATGCGGAGCTATACATAGATTAAGAGCAGACATTTTACGAATCAGCTGCGACAACAAGATCCACATAGCAGTCCATGTTCGTCCATGTCAAGCAGCCGCACGGAGAAGCCGCGCGGTCTCGGATGTGTGTGTTGTCCTTCGCGTAAGTTAAAGTTAGATTAAGTAGTGTGTAAGCCTAGAGACTGATAACCTCAACAGTTTGGTCCCATAGGAACGTACTACAAATTTCCAAGGTTTCCATGTCAAGCATGTGACACTGGAGGCAAAGTAGCGAATCTATCATGACAATGACATGAAATCGAAGTTGTTTCATATATTTTCCATTAACAAGAAGATACCAGGTCGCACGGGTGTTCATACTGAGGAAGACATGGTACACAGAATGCCAGACCACAGGCCATGGCACCGTAGGGTGAAGGGTCTTCACTACATCTCAGACACAATCTTTCATCATTAGGCGATATTCTTCACATGCCATAAGGTTCCTGGTACGAGGCAAATCTGCACGACTTAACTGTATTAGATAAAGAAGGTCGAGACGTGTTAGAGGTAGGTTAAAATATGCGCTACTGCAATGGGCGTCGTTCGGGAGGGAGGGGCCAATTCATCAATCAGGATTGCTGTTAACCCATTCTGATGGTGGGTCCACAATTTAATCATCGTAATTGCGTAAAGAGAGACGACTCTTGTGTGGACGTTGACAAGGCCAAGGCCGCTAACTCGATGACGAAGAGTTAGTGTATTCTAGTAGAGATTGATGATAGACAGTGCTCACAAACTATCGAAACACTGCTAGCAGTCTGTGCGCAGTTGCCTTAGGCAACAGGAAAACCCCTGCCAAATGGGATAGTCACGGCGTCAGGTGAGTGCTGACAAATGCAACCCATTGTATCATGTCTAACGCCTGCAGTAGGTTGCCATGAACGTTCAGGTGGGTCGCTTGAAGGAGGCTTTTATAGTTAACTGAGATCATTCACTACATGTTACGCATGGAAGTGGTCCCCAAACATTTGAGCTTGACCGGTAACGGTAATAGGGCCACATTCCCTGCCAGAAGACGTCTACCGATGATCATAGCATCAGACTTGGTCAGATTCAAATGGCTGCGTGCAGCAGTCTCATAATCGTGGTCCATTCCAGCGCCAGTTGCACTTCATCCTCTGATTGAACCGAGAGCACCAAGTCATCCACCTATGCAGGACAGTTAAAAAGCATACCCCTTTATTGCGATTCCAGTCAGCTACGCCGGCCGGTGTGGCCGTGCGGTTCTAGGCGCTTCAGTCTGGAACCGCGTGACCGCTACGGTCGCAGGTTCGAATCCTGCCTCGGGCGTGGATGTGTGCGATGTCCTTAGGTTAGTTAGGTTAAAGTAGTTCTAAGTTCTAGGGGACTGATGGCCACAGATGTTAAGTCCCATAGTGCTCAGAGCCATTTGAACCAATCCAGTCAGCTGGCTATGCATACCATGTAACAATGGCTCAAGGGTGATGACATAAAGAAGGATCGAGTGGACATCTCTGTCAGACCGACCGCATGATGATAATAGGTCGCTGACCAGCATCCACAACATGGCACCTCGGAGGAGTCACAAGATAATGCGTATAATGTGCAGTGGAAGGTCATTCGTCACAGCCCTGTCTCAAGAAAATCGAGACTCGCTGTATCAAAGGCATGTTCAAGTCCACTGTCTCTAAGACACCGTGAATGTGGCAGTTTGCTTCCAGAGCTAAGACATCACGATTGCTGAGCGCCATCTGAATGTTGCTTTCGCCACCAAAGCAGAATCCGGGTAAAAACCTTGAAGTCAATATTTAACATGGTCATTGGTCTATTATGTCCAACTCCCTGACGCCCAGACGGTTTGTGGACCGGGATAAGCAGATCTTCTATGAATTCAGGTGGAAAGGGAAGGTCAGGGGTCATCAATTCTTGATACATCTCAATCCAGCTTGAAGCCATGAAGCCATGATTCCTGGAATTCGTGGAAAAACTCCAACAGGAAGCTCTCCAGGCCCAGGGATTTATTTTCTGTTCCCATGTGGAGAGCATTAGCGAAGTCATCAATCATAATAGTCGCTGTAAGAATCTCCGCAGCTGCTTCTTCATGGGTTCCCGTCAGTGACTAGAGGACATCAGCCATTGCTGTTGTGTTCTGGTGCACTGCCACAAAGAAAATATTTGTTGTAGTCCACAAAGGCATCTGTAGTATCATTCTGAGACGTCAGTCAGCAACCGTCTGGCATGGAACAGCGCTGTCTGACACCGCTGTTTCTCTCTGATAATATGATGCATGGAGAGGGGTGCTTATCATACATGATATTGATAGATTCCACACACCATTGTTCCCTCAAGATACCTTCAAGACAGGGATGCATAAGTGAAATGACCTTCATCTTAAAGCACCGAATTTCAACCTTTCTCTGGATATAGCCTGAGAGCTCACGAGTGTTGTGAAATAGTATTTCTTGGTATTTCAGTGCTACTGCTTGCTGCGACCATACGTTATCAGTGATTGACATAAAGCAGGCTTGGTGCAGTCGAGCCACCACTGGAGTTTCGAAAAATATGCTGGAAGACGTCTCTTGCAGATGTACCACGTCGCCTCTATAAGCTGCCTGTGTTCCAGATCCTGGAGATGTGCGACATTCAGCTTCCAAATGCCTCAACCGCGGCACGCCCTCTGCTGCTGGATGGAAACAATGCAAGTATAGGCGATAGGCTTGGAGGAGGCTGTAGGCTATAACTCAGGGTCAAGTGCGGATGTCGCAAACCCTTAGGATACTTAGACACGGTCAGGAGTACTACCTGAATGGCTGGTGACAAACATATAGCCAGGCCGATCACCATGCATATAGTCCCAAGTATTGGCAAGGTTAAGTTTGTGTACTAGCATATTGAGTTCCTGACATATGGTAAAATGAGGATTTTGATCATTCTGGAATAAAGCACAACTGAAGTTGGCACCAAGGATAATGTGGTCGTAATGCCACACAGTCAAAATGGAGACCTTTTCGAAATAGAATCGCGATTGTTCCCACCGCTTGGCCATGCCCATTGGAGAGTAAACATTGATGATTTGGACATTATGGAAGGTCTCAGCAGGACCCACATACGACGGTCGATGAATTACTTAGTCAACCAAATTGCTTTCTTATAGCGGTTTAGTCGTTCCACTACCATTGCCAGCACATGGCTTTAAAGAATCATAACCTTATATAGCCAAAAACGTCTCTAGGCGAGCTTTCTGCAGGGTGGCAACATCGAGGTCTGATGTACGCAACATTTCGCATAGCAATTGTAGTTTGACAGGCGTACCAATGATGTTGACACTGATTGTACCAATCCTGTGAGCACGGAATTGTGACTACTGGGCAAGAACAGCAGCAACTTACAGAAACATCGCTCAGCAGACGGCACATTCCCATTCACTACTGCAGTCGATTATCGGTTGATGGTTGGAGTAACAGCATTCGTTGCTGTTACAGTGACAGCTGATTCGTTTTATACATCATCAGACCCTGAAGAAAAGCATCAACTCAGTGCGTCCAGTGGAGTCCCTGTCGAATACAAAGGTGGTATTGTGACTGCGGTGGAAGAGTAGCGCTGGCCCAGCCGCTGCTCAACATCTGTGCGATGCTGGTTTGGCCTCTGACAGGGTGCAGGCTCCCTCCTCCATGGGTTCATAAATTGGGAAACGATCTTGGCAGGTGACGTCCTTATCATCTTCAGAAGGTGTCCAGCAGATGTCAGATGGGGCGTTGTTTCTGACGTCGCTTTGGCGACCATTGCTTACACACGTGTTCTTCACAGTCTGAAGACACCAGGGATCTTGACGCTCAGACACAAAAGCATCAGTAGGCACGACCTTGAGTTCCATCTCCTCCATGGGAGATTGCTCACTTCCTTACGAGACAGTCAAACGAGGGGGAGGGACAAAGTTATAGGCATCATACTATTTGCAACACTCTGAGGTACTACGAGAGGTGGCTATGGTTTAGTTGTAGGAGTCAGCGAGGACCGCAGTCAGAGGTCGTTTGACTCTGGTAGTACCTCAGAGTGAAAGCAGAGGGAGCGTCTTCAGGATAGTCGCGACCTGCTCGTACCCAGACCGTAGCTTTGTGGCCCTGCATTGCATACAGCTGGAACGGAAGTGTCCTTTTTGGCCACATCCGAGCACATCATAAATTATAACGGCACAGCATACGCCAACATATATATACTCACAATAAACAAAACCATGACGGTCCAAAGGTTTTTCTACTGTTACGATGTATATGCCAATGATGGCAGCACAAAGTAGCGCTCCAAGCTGATCTCCAGTCCCAGAACTACAGATCCATGATGTATGCATGTCCGAAGGATATCAAAAAACACAAACTCTGCAAATAGTACTATATGCCTATACAGGCTCCAACAATAATAATAAAATCTCTTCCTGTAGGGAAAACACAGCAATTGTGCGAATGCAAGACTTGGACATTCAGTGACACGTGCAGATTTGGGTTGGTCCTTGAGGCGAGCTCGGACAGCCACAGCGGTAAGTTTGCCTTCGGGAGTGCTGTGGCGTGGATGTCTTGTTTAACGTCCTCACTGTGGAGTTCGCGCTCAGTGTTTTTTGTGTGATTCAGCTGTTTTACTGCTCTATGTTTTCTTAGAAGGAGAATGGCTTATTCCCATCGCAAATTGGCACTGAAGATCAGCTCTTCGACTGAATATGCACGACCGAAGGCACCTGAAATTGCACAGTTTATCAGAGATGAAGGGATTGATTAGACCAATGTTGTTGACATCTGGCTTTTTATAGTGAGCAGTATGGTGTATGTGACACTGCTTAATGACGAAGTATGTGATAGATTTTTCTACATGCATCTAGAAGTGGTCTCAAACTCTGTCATTCGGACACATGGGTGACGTAGATGAGGAACAAGTGGAACTTGGACTGCAGACAATCCATGTATTTGAAGTATGACGCTGCTGCAGTGTCATAGGTATTGATTCAATTATATCGGCAAAGGTCTTCCCAAGGTGAAGAGTTAAGCTTGCTTAAGGGGAGAAACATTAAATAGTGTAGGATAATACACACGCTTAGAAAGACATTTTCAACGTTTCAGTGGGTGAAAACTTTTTCTTACATTTCTTTCCATGAAAGGTCGGAAGCACCATTTTCGAGAAATATGGTCGTTGAATCTGATTTGAGACATCAGGCCTACACAATGTGTTCCATTTACCTTGATCATCTCAAGTGACGTTTCTCCAGAGGCAAAATAACAAATAATATAATAAACAAATGGTATTTAGGTACGAGGGGCATATTAACCAAACATAACTATCCTTTCGGTAAATTTGTTCGTTAAGGAAGACATGAACAGCCGTACATCTTTTTCTAAACAGCACAATATTTTATTTTGTAATTCTTTTCTTTTCTTTACTATCTGATCAGAAACGTATCACAGTATACAAGTCATGTAAACGTGGAGCTATTAAAAACGTAACACAAAACTGATTTTGATTCTCCTGTGGTAGGAAACAGTGCAGATACTGGGATAGCTTAGTCCGTCCACTAGCTGGAGCTGACAGTAGACAGATAAGAGACAAGGAAAATGGACACCGATCATTCAGTGAGTTGTCTTCAGTTGAAGGTTTTTGTGAGTACAAGGTACACCAGCGAAGAGAACATAGAAATGCTACATATCTATGGAGAATGTAAGTTAACAGAATGGTAACTCCAATTAGATTTACTTATTTTCAGTACAGGTACACATAGTACAATACTGTAATATTTTTAAATGATATATTGTGTATAGTAAAGATCGTCCTTAATTGAAAACAGCATCATCATTAGTTTTCTTTATTGTGGATGAAGTTAGACGTAATGCTACTGAGGCATAGAAACTCTGCAGAGAGCGATTTGCACTTGTTTACTGTCACTCCCTCTCTCTCAGTCATACGCACACACACGGTATAAACATCATAAACAGAAGTTAGTAACGAACATATACTTCGGGGGGGGGGGGGGGAGGGGGGTTGCAACAAATAGGTAAACATACCAAAGACGATGAAACACGTAATAAAGTCGCAATATTTGCGCTGTGAAAAGAAGTGTACTACGAAATAGTTGTATCAAGTGACAGATGAACTATAGTCCACCACAAAAAAGAGTGAGAAACATGGTGAACAGTGTGTGGTTGGCGAAAACACAAAGATGTGAATATAGAACAGTGATAAAGGTGGTAGCGCGACCTCCAGACCAGATGTGAGGAAACGCAGATCAGCAAATCGTAAGTAATTACATTTTTTTAAAAAATCGCGAAGTGAACTGTTTGATAATCCATAACTAACAAAACTGTATCATTATAGATCTCACTGATGATGCCTTAGAACAAGAGAAGGCGAAACGCGTATGGGATAACTAAAGTAATTAGCAGCAGGGAAAGGCAGTTTTATTTACAAAACAAGTATTTATATGCTTGCTGCGGAGGATGGCCACACAAACAAACTTATTATACAGAATGTCTCATTTATCTTGATTATCCAAAGTAACATTTTGCCGGATGCTAAATAAGAAAATGCATCAAACAGGCGTTGTTTGCCTGCCAGGTGGACATTAAATAGCGTACTGCCTTTCTTGTAAACTGTTTTCGTTACGAAGATAATAACAACAATATGGCTCTTTGGAATATCACCCTACATTTTTAATTCAGTAATCCACTTCGTCTACTCAGGAGCTGTTTAAAAAGGTGTCACAGTACACCAGTCACATGCTCATGAGGTTATTTAAAAAATTACGCAAAAGTGACTTGCTTCCCTGCAGTATTAGCACGCAGTCCAATTAATGGGTAGCGTTACTCGTCCACTTTTTGGAGTTGACAGTAAACAAGTGCAAATCGCTCTCTGCAGGGTTTCTATGCCTCAGTAGCATTACGTCTAACTTCATCCACAATAGAGAAAACTAATGATGATGCTGTTTTCAATTAAGGACGATCTTTACTATATACAATATATCATTTAAAAATATTACAGTATTGTACTATGTGTACCTGTACTGAAAATAAGTAAATCTAATTGGAGTTACCATTCTGTTAACTTACATTCTCCATAGATATGTAGCATTTCTATGTTCTCTTCGCTGGTGTACCTTGTACTCACAAAAACCTTCAACTGAAGACAACTCACTGAATGATCGGTGTCCATTTTCCTTGTCTCTTATCTGTCTACTGTCAGCTCCAGCTAGTGGACGGACTAAGCTATCCCAGTATCTGCACTGTTTCCTACCACAGGAGAATCAAAATCAGTTTTGTGTTACGTTTTTAATAGCTCCACGTTTACATGACTTGTATACTGTGATACGTTTCTGATCAGATAGTAAAGAAAAGAAAAGAATTACAAAATAAAACATTGTGCTGTTTAAAAAAAGATGTACGGCTGTTCATGTCTTCCTTAACGAACAAATTTACCGAAAGGACAGTCATGTTTGGTTAATATGCCCCTCGTACCTAAATACTATTTGTTTATTATATTATTTGTTATTTTGCTTCTGGAGAAACGTCAATTGAGATGATCAAGCTAAATGGAACACATTGTGTAGGCCCGATGTCTCAAATCAGATTCAACGGCCATATTTCTCGAAAATGGTGCTTCCCACCTTTCATGGAAAGAAATGTAAGAAAAAGTTTTCACCCACTGAAACACTGAATATGTCTTTCTAAGCGTGTCTATTATCCTACAATATTTATGCACTGTGCGCACCACTTCTGTCTCACGCCAGACTCGCTACATAGGGGCCCCGCGGCTAACCTTCCCTCGAATTCTAATTCGTGTAGCGCCGCTATAGGCTCGTGCAAGGGCATACACATGCATGCGTGATCGAAGTCCGGCAATCACCCTACCCCTCTCTCTTTTTTTAAACTAAAAGAAAGAAAAAAATGGCGAGCGCTCATCAATCACGGGATCGCTGTCCGGCAGAGCGGTTCCCAGAGCGAGGGCTGCCGGAATACGCAGCTCTGTATAAATAGAGAGAGTCGGCGAGGGGCGAGCGCCCCTAATGAAGGCCCATTCTTGTTTGCGCTCACCCCTTTGGCGTCGCCGGCGCTCCTCCTACGTAACGAATATCAATCACGGCGCCGCCGCGGCGGCCGCGACGCCTCCCGTAATCGAACTCGCAGGTGGCGGCGCGCGTTACGCGTGACGCAGATTGATGCCGGAGAGGTCGGACCGTGCCGACGGCCCGCCCCTTCAGTCGCTGCTGACGCTCCACCTCGCGCCGCCGCTGTTTTCCCATCTTTCTCACGTCCGTGCGTCAGAAATCTGGTGACAGCGCCCACCGAGGCCGCTTTTTATCTGGAAGCCTCCACTGGGTTTTCTGCAAGTGCTGTACCGCCGC
Source organism: Schistocerca americana (assembly GCF_021461395.2). Lineage (NCBI taxonomy): Eukaryota > Metazoa > Arthropoda > Insecta > Orthoptera > Acrididae > Schistocerca > Schistocerca americana. The sequence goes on from NC_060119.1 coordinate 483,033,847, forward strand.
CGATGGTTCATTTCCCAGCAGAGGGGTGAAAATGACGTCGGAATTGCTGTAAATAAGATTGACAATATGATTGTAAACGTTGTTTTCTGTCCGATGCAACTTTTCTATTTCATTTCCTTTCTTTTCACATGTTCATTCTACACTGCCGGTAAAAAGTTGTATATGTTTTTATCATCATCATCATCATCATCATTTAAGACTGATTATGCCTTTCAGCATTCAGTCTGGAGCATAGTCCCCCTTATAAAATTCCTCCATGATCCCCTATTCAGTGCTAACATTGGTGCCTCTTCTGATGTTAAGCCTATTAATTCAAAATCATTCTTAACCGAATACACGTTCCTTCTCCTTGGTCTACCCCGACTACTCCTACCCTCTACTGCTGAACCCATGAGTCTCTTGGGTAGCCTTGCTTCTCCCATGCGTGTAACATGACCCCACCATCTACGCCTGTTCGCCCTGACTGCTACATCTATAGAGTTCATTGGTTCTGGAGCTACAGTCTGGAACAGCGCGACCGCTACGGTCGCAGGTTCGAATCCTGCCTCGGGCATGGATGCGTGTGTTGTCCTTAGGTTAGTTAGGTTTAAGTAATTCTAAGTTCTAGGGGACTTATGACCTCAGCTGTTGAGTCCCATAGTGCTCAGAGCCATTTGAACCATTTTTATAGAGTTCATTCCCAGTTTTTCCTCATTGTGGAAACCCTCCTGCCATTGTTCCCATCTACTAGTACCTGCAATCATCCTAGCTTCTTTAATATCCGTAACCTCAACCTTATTGATAAGGTAACCTGAATCCACCCAGCTTTCGCTCCCATACAACAAAGTTGGTCGAAATATTGAACGGTGCACAGATAACTTGGTCTAGGTACTGACTTCCTTCTCGCAGAAGAGAGTAGATCGTAGCTGAGCGGTCACTGCATTAGCTTTGCTACACCTCGCTTCCAGTTCTTTCACTATGTTGCCATCCTGTGAGAATATGCATCCTAAGTACTTGAAACTGTCCAACTGTTCTAACTTTGTTCCTCCTATTTGGCACTCAATCCGTTCATAGCTCTTTCCCACTGACATTACTTTTGTTTTGGAGATGCTAATCTTCATACCATAGTCCTTACATTTCTGATCTAGCTCTGAATTATTACTTTGCAAACTTTCAATCGAATCTGCCATCACAACTAAGTCATCCCCATATCGGAGATTGCTTATTTTGTGTTCACATATCTTAATCTCACCCAGCCAGCCTATTGTTTTCAGTATATGATCCATAAATAATATGAACAACAGTGGAGACAGGTTGCAGCCTTGTCTTACCCCTGAAACTACTCTGAACCATGAACTGAATTTACCGTCAACTCTAACTGCTGCCTGACTATCTATGTAAAGACCTTTAATTGCTTGCAAAAGTTTGCCTCCTATTCCATAATCTCATAGAACAGACAATAACGTCCTTCTAGGAACCCGGTCATATGCCTTTTCTAGATCTATAAAGCATAGATACAATTCCCTGTTCCACTCGTAACATTTCTCCATTATTTGCCGCAAGCTAAAGATCTCGTCCTGACAACCTCTAAGAGGCCTAAACCCACAATGATTTTCATCCAATTTGTCCTCAACTAATACTCACACTTTCCTTTCAACAATACCTGAGAAGATTTTACCCACAACTCTGATTAAAGAGATACCTCTGTAGTTGTTACAATCTTTTCTGTTTCCATGTTTAAATGTTGGTGTGATTACTGCTTTCGTCCAGTCTGATGGAACCTGTTTTTAGAGATTTCCAATTCACTCAATATTTATTGTTTGCAATAGCGCATGTCAAGTTCATTAAATGATTACATTTACAGATCAATAGCACAAGCGGTACTGACCCATGCTGTAGCACCCATGTTAGTATCTGGTGTAGCCTCCTTGGGCAGCAACGCAAGTGCTCTGGCATCCAGTCGATAGTGCAGATAAGGAATACAGTATTGGGATACGTTATTCCACGCCTGCTCGGCATATTCTAGTGGTACGAAGACAGTAACTGTTCTCCAAAGAGCAGATACGATTGATGACCGTGTAGCTTCTCTAGAATAAACGATAATTAATTTAAATATATCAACAACACCTGTCGGCAGCTGAGGGTTTCAATTACACTACTGGCCATTAAAATTGCTACACCACGAAGATGACGTGCTACGGACGCGAAATTTAACCGACAGGAAGGAGATGCTGTGATATGAAAATGATTAGCTTTTCAGAGCATTCACACAAGGTTGGGGACGTTCGCAAAACAACAACCATCTGCACGAACAGTTCGACGACGTTTGCTGCAGCATGGACTATCAGCTCGGAGACCACGGCTGCGGTTACCGTTGACGCTGCATCACAGACAGGAGAGCCTGCGATGGTGTACTCAACAACGAACCTGGGTGCACGAATGGCAAAACGTCATTTTTTCGGATGAATCCAGGTTCTGTTTACAGCATCACGATGGTCGCATCCGTGTTTGGAGACATCGCGGTGAACGCACATTGGAAGCGTGTATTCGTCATCGCCATACTGGGGTATCACCTGGCGTGATGGTATGGGGTGCCATTGGTTACACGTCTCGGTCACCTCTTGTTCGCATTTACGGCACTTTGAACAGTGGACGTTACATTTCAGATGTGTTACGACCCGTGGCTCTACCCTTCATTTGATCCCTGCGACACCCTACATTTCAGCAGGATAATGCACGACCGCATGTTGCAGATCCTGTACGGGCCTTTCTTGATACAGAAAATGTTCGATTGCTGCGCTGGCCAGCACATTCTCCAGATCTCTCACCAACTGAAAACGTCTGGTCAATGGTGGCCGAGCTACTGGGTCAGCACAATACGCCAGTCACTACTCTTGATGAACTGTGGTATCGTGTTGAAGCTGTATGGGCAACTGTACCTATACACGCCATCCAAGCTCGTGTGACTCAATGACCAGGCGTATCAAGGCCGTTATTACTGCCAGAGTTGGTTGTTCTGGGTACTGATTTCTCAGGATCTATGCACCCAAATTGCGTGAAAATGTAATCACATGTCAGTTCTAGTATAATATATTTGTCCAATGAATACCCGTTTATCATCTGCCTTTCTTCTTGGTGTAGCAAATTTAATGGCCAGTAGTGTAATTATCATATATTCACGTAGTTCTGTAATAGTTGTTGGTTGACGATTCAGATGAGCCATTTCTCGACCCACAATATCCCACACCTGCTCCATTGGAGACAAGTCCAGAGATCGTGATGGCCAGGGAAGATACATAATGCACGACTTGCAGACCACATTTAGTATCGCAGGCAGTCCTTGGGCGAGCATTATGCTGTTGGAATAACACATCACCTTCCTGTTGCAAGAATGGGTATAACAATATTCTGCTAATGCTGAATGCTGGTTAGCGTCCCCTCCGGATACACCAAAACTACGGGAGTTGTAGCTTGCCGCATTCCAAACCATAACGCCGGGGGTGGGGTCAGCGTGACCTGGTACACATCGTATGTGCAAATGTCTATCACTTGCATGTAGGCGGAATCTGCTTTCATTGCTGAAGACCACGGCGTGCCATTTCATCTTCCAAGCGGTCCTCTGATGATATCAGCGGAGCCCTGCAGGTTGATACTGTGGCGTGAGTGGAAGACAAGCTAGCCGTGTGAGTGCCCACAGTGCCAGTGCTTCTAACCAGTTCGTGTCAACACGTCTAGGCTCAGAAACCCAGTTATCTGTGCTGAGGCGGGCTATGCTGTGGTATGAACTGCCACTTCTACCCTTACAACACGACGATCCTGGCGGGCATCTGTACTGTGTGGACATCCAGAACGTAGTCTACGTATGTGAGAATGTTCACGTGACTACTGATACCAGCGTCGTTGCACAACCGACGCATCACGTCAGACTTGTGTGGCAATTCTGTGAAAGGACCATCCCGCCACTCGAAAGACCTGAATTACACAGAGGAACACTGCACTGTAGTTCCTTCTCTAGATTGTCGCACAGATGACAAAATGGTAGATATCGAAATAGATGACAGAGGGATAGAAAAACAATTAAAATCGCTCAAAAGAGGAAATCCCGCTGGATCTGATGGGATACCAGTTCGATTTTACACAGAGTACGCGAAGGAACTTGCCCCCCTTCTTGCAGCGGTGTACCGTAGGTCTCTAGAAGAGCGTAGTGTTCCAAAGGATTGGAAAAGAGCACAGGTCATCCCAGTTTTCAAGAAGGGACGTCGAACAGATGAGCAGAACTATAGGCCTATATTTCTAACGTCGATAAGTTGTAGAATTTTGGAACACGTTTTGTGTTCGAGTATAATCACTTTTCTGGAGACTAGAAATCTACTCTGTAGGAATCAGCATGGGTTTCGAAGTAGACGATCGTGTGAAACCCAGCTCGCGCTATTCGTCCACGAGACTCAGAGGGCCATAGACACGGGTTCCCAGGTAGATGCCATGTTTCTTGACTTCCGCAAGGCGTTCGATACAGTTCCCCACAGTCGTTTAATGAACAAAGTAAGAGCATATGGACTATCAGACCAATTGTGTGATTGGACTGAAGAGTTCCTAAATAATAGAACGCCGCATGTCATTCTCAATGGAGAGAAGTCTTCCGAAGTAAGAGTGATTTCAGGTATGCCGCAGGGGAGTGTCGTAGGACCGTTACTATTCACAATATACATAAATGACCTTGTGGATAACATCGGAAGTTTACTGAGGCTTTTTGCGGATGCTGCTGTAGTATATCGAGAGGTTGTAACAATGGAATATTTTACTGAAATGCAGGAGCATCTGCAACGAATTGACGCATGGTGCAGGGAATGGCAACTGAATCTCAATGTAGACAAATCTAATGTGGTGCGAATACATAGAAAGAAAGATCCTTTATCATTTAGCTACAATATAGCAGGTCAGCAACTGGAAGCAGTTAATTCTATAAATTATTTGGGAGTAGGCATTATGAGTGATTTAAAATGGAATGACCATATAAAATAATTCGTCGATAAAACAGATGCCAGACTGAGATTCACTGAAGAATCCTAAGGAAATGCAGTCCGAAAACGAAGGAGGTAGGTTACTGTACACTTGTTCGCCCACTGCTTAAATATTACTCACCAGTGTGGGATCCGAACCAGATAGGGTTGATAGAAGAGATAGAGAAGATCCAACGGAGAGCACAGCGCTTCGTTACAAGATCATTTAGTAATCGCGAAAGCGTTACGGAGATGATAGATTAACTCTAGTGGTTGACTCTGCAGGAGAGACGATCAGTAGCTCGGTACGGGCTTTTGTTGAAGTTTCGAGAACATACGTTCACCGAGGAGTCGAGCAGTATATTGCTCCCACCTACGTATATCTCGCGAAGAGACCATGAGGATAAAATTAGGAAGATTAGAGCCCACACAGAGGCATACCGACAATCTTTCTTTCCACGAACAATACGAGACTGGAATAGAATGGAGAACCGATAGAGGTACTCAAAGTACCCTCCGCCACACACCGTCAGGTGGCTTGCCGAGTATGGATGTAGATGTACATGTAGAATTCGACCTCTTCCAGACTCACTCAGTTGGCTTAAGCAAGCACGAGTGCGTCTACTTGACATGGTTGCCTGCTTGGCTCTGAGCACTATGGGACTTAACATCTGAGGTCATCAGTCCCCTAGACTTTGAACTACTTAAACCTAACTAACCTAAGGACATCACACACATACATGCCCGAGGCAGGATTCGAACCTGCGACCGTAGCAGCAGCGCGGTTCCAGACTGAAGCACCTAGAGCCGCTCGGCTACAGCGGCCTGCTTGTTTCACACGTTTGCAACACACTGAGCTTTCTGGCTATGAGCATTCCCTATTAAGGGGTAGACAAAGAGGGCGCTCTGGCAGCTATGCTACTACCCTGTCTGTTGGCGAACGATGTTGGAACCATTATCAGGACATCTACTATGCTCCAGGTGGCGCACGCCGTCATCGCATCAAAATCGACGTCCTCTTTCCAAATGCATTAATTTTATTCCGAAAATGTACATAGCATGAAAGACACCAGTTCCCTGATATTATACTACAGATCTACTGTCTGTCAAAAATGAAGTACCCTGGAGGGAGGAGGAAACGAGATGAAACAACAAGGCTGCAGAGGGTACGTGATGTTACTGTGGTGATTACCAAACGCAGTCAAATTACAAAGAACTTTGCAGTATGAACTCTCTTACACATGCTGTGGGCTGAATGGATGCACTGATTCGCTTGGAAGTGGTCTCATGAAGCTGTTGTACTCTCTTCTCAGGCAAGCTGCCCCACAACTGTTGTAACTGGTCTTTGATATCGTGGGTACTGGCACTGGGATGTATTTGATGTCTGAGATGGTGTCACACTTGTTCTATCGGGCACACCATCTGGCGATTTTGCGGGTCACGGGAATATGTCAACATCACAGAGAGGCTTCATACAGATACGGACCATGTGTGGACAACTATTGTTCCACTGAAAATAAGCACCATGATACTGGCGCATGAGGGTGACACACGAAGATACAGGATGTTTGTGACACCATACTTCTCATCAGTCACTGACGGCCGTGACCTGAAGTCATACCACATGGCTCTACACACGTCAGAAATAACGCCGCTGTGCCTCTAAAAACGCTGGAATCGTGGGGCGTCTCCCCAGGTCGCCCCCGTACTACCCGACGATGGTGATCTGGGATACTGCAGAACCGCGATTCATCCCTGAACACAATGTGAGACCATTCATCAGTATTTCACGCTTCCAGGTGACGACACCACTCCAAACGCAGCCCTTTGCGTTGCGGTGTAGGTGGCAGCCTAGGCATGAGTCAGTAGTTTCCTAGTCTGACTGCTGCTAGTCTGATACAGAATGTTGCAGGCCGTCCATATATTGTTCTCCGACGGCAGGCGTAAATGTCATGGGGTTACGATGTGTTTGGTACACTATATGGAGATCCTCGCTTGTGGTGGTCAGAAGTGGTCGTTCGGACCTTGACGACGAGTATCCCTGCCATCGCGTTCCTATGCACTACGACGCCAGGCCACCGTCACATATGAATACCCCACAAATCTGGACATTGCACTATTCGACCAGTCGGCGAAATGGAGACCCGCATTGTAGCGCCTTTCAGACTCCGTCAACTGTTGATAATGCTGGTTCACACGAGTACACGCTGTCTCCGCGTGCTTCACAGTGATCACTCAAAATATAACGCTCTTCATGCCACTTATATATCTTGCAAGGCCTCGTACACAAAAGCTACCAACACTAATGCACTATCACTGCCATTTTACTTGTCACAGAGAATTTCACCTGCCATAATTTACATACGTCCTGATAGTGCACACATGTACGAACTTACGTTAACGTCCGGCCATGTTTTCTGGATGTTTCACATTTTTGTCAGGCGGTTTACATCTACAGCTGCACACTTGCTCCGCAAGCCACCATATGGTGCATGTCACAGGGTACCTTGTAGTACTACTAGTCATTCCTTTTCCGGTTTCACTCGCAAACAGACGAGGGAAAAGCGACTGTCTATGTGTCTATGTACTTCCATATGAGCCTTGATTTCTCTTGTCTTCGCGGTCTTTACGAGAGATGTATATTAGTAGGAGTAGAATCGTACTGCAATAAGTTGCAAATACCTGTTCTTTAAATTTCCTCAGTAGGGTTTCCCAAAAAGAACGTCTCTGGGTCTCACGTGGAGCTCTACACGGTGACTGTTAAGTAACGGGACAAATTCAAAACGTGGTTCCTGACAGGAAAAGATAAACGCGTCCACATCAACAAATGTCCGGAAACCGACAGCGAACTTGCAGAAAAGCTCTTAGTTCTGGTACATTACATTACACAGTACGTGGTATTATTTTATTGTCCATTACAGGAGGTGGTGAAAGCGGTCGCCATTGGATGCAGTGCAAGCGTTTACAAGTCGTGTCATGAGCTGCTCTCTCTTTCAAATGTTTCAGGCCGTATCCGAATAGCGTCAAAAGCAACAAGGACACGCTAGGTATACTCACCAGCAACTGGTTCAGCATAAGCTACAGTTTTACGATGCTCCCAGAATTACATGTCAGTGAGTGACATGGCCAGGCACAACGGCCTTCTCGTCCTGTCAGTCTCTTCGGAGAAACGTAGGGCCTTGACGAACAATGATGCGGGGATAGGGTGGTGCACAGCCACACTACTTGTCGTATTGCTGAAAGCACGTTCTTCAGCAAAAGAGAAAGGATGTTCTGCTGGAATTCCACATACATATGACAATTGAAATGATGTAGCAAAACAAATGATCCAGGCAGGGGTCGCCAATAATGCCTTCCGAAAGCCTGATGCTAAACTGGTGCTGCTGCTGTCGATTGAGCCATTCGACGAGGATTTCCTATAGTCCACAGATCACAGATGTGTGGGTTTTGTGATGTCATCCCTATCAAAGCGCATGTCATCAGTGAAGAGAAATGACGGCTAAATCTGATAATAATGTTGGTTTGTTACAGCAACTAGTGATAAATTTTTCTCGTGGAGAAAAATCCTCTGCCGAGAATGCCTGCAAACGCCCTCTCGAACATTTCAGCGTGTGCTTGAACGTAGACGAAAACCGTCACGATTAGTTCCTCGAATGAATAAAGGACCATTCTGGTTCGAGTTAGGTGAAGTAATATACCTGAAACACAGCGCCATCTACATTGGTTAACATGCATTAATTGAACAATTAATTAAATTACAAATTAATAACATTTAATGTGTATATATAGCAAAATATTAATGGTAACAGCTTTATTGTATATTCAAGGACCACTTCCAGACTTATATTGACAAGAAGATTTGTGTTCCTTTTCCGGGCAGGAGTGAACTCAAGAAGTTTGTCTCCTCACTTAATATTCATCCAGAATAGCACTTTTTTCACTAATGGGGAATGAAAAATGAGCACATCTGTCGCTAATGTGAGGCTTGTTCAAAAGATTCCGGAACTGTGTTTATAAAATTACTTTTTACTTATTGTGCATGGTCTCTCCACAACTGCTATACTGCTCCCAACGACGTTTCCACTTCCGGAAGCAGCCTTGGTACGCCTTTTGCTGGATCGTGCCTGCGAATTTCCTTTTATCTCGCCTGTCGTTACAAATCTTTGTCATTTAAACGGGGCTTTCAACTTTGGGGAAAAAGAAGTCCGCCAGGGACTAGGTCCGGAGAGTACGGAGGATGAGGCAACACAGTGATTTCGTTTTTCGTGCAATAGTCGCACACAAACAGCCATGAAAGTGCGGATGCGTTATCGTGATGCAAGAGCCATGAGTTGTCTCGCCACATTATAGACCTTTTTTTCGTGGGAGTCGCAACACGTCCCGATAGTACCACCGATTAACAGTCTGTCTCTGTGACATGAATTCATGATGAACTGATCCTTCAAAGTCAAACTGCCAGAGTGGATTTGTATCATTTGGCCCGACCTGGCGAGCTTTTTTTGACATTGGTGAACCTTTCCCGACTCGTTTTGAAGACTGAACCTTGATGAAAACGTCTTAACCGTATATCCACGTCTCATCACCAGTTATGATTCTTTGAAGGAAAGTCACGCACTCATTTGCGCGATTCAATAGCTCTTCACAGATTACGACGCGGAGGTCTTTGTGATCTCGACTCATAAGCCGTGGGACGATCTTTGCGGCAACACGGTGCGTTCCAAGATGCTGTGTCAGGCTTTCATGGCGTGATCCAAATGAAACGTTACATCCCTCTGCAATCTCTGGGACAGTCAGTCTTCTGTTGGCAGGCACAGTTTAGGAGACGTTCCTGGCATCAGTGTCGTCGGCGGTCGTCGAAGGGCGTCCTGAACGGCGTCATCTTTAACTTCTGTCCGGCCGTTTTTAAACTGTGTGAGCCATCATAACACCCAGTACGGATGAAGCACTCATCACCGTAGGCTTCCTGCATCATTTAGTGTGGTTCTGTAAGGATTTTCATTCTTTTTACGCAAAATTTGAAGCAGACTGGTTCCTCCCTATAACCCCGCCATCTTGAAATTTGCGAACTGTGCGACACAACATTCTACTCAACACAGCACTGAATAATAACTAACAGACATACAACAATGAAACTTCAGCAGTTGCACATTAAACACAGGTGGGTGCGGGGATGCCAACCGCATTTCGCCCCAGCACACCACTGGCGCGAAATTACGAATGTTGCGGAATTTTTTTGAACAGACCTCGTATTATCACTTTGGTTGACGCCAGCCAACTGTAGCAAAATGATGTCCAACTTTATTCCAGTTCAGTTTTAGCACACGAACCGTGTTATCTTACTTTTGAAGTGCCTTAGCACATCTGATAATTTACAGTGAGTCACCAAAGAAACTGGCATAGGCACGCATATTCAAGTACAGAGGTATGTACACAGGCAGAATACGTCGCTGCAGTCAGCAAGGCAACAGGTGTCTGGTGCAGTTAGATCGCTTACTGCTGTGACGATGGCAGGGTGTCAAGGTTTAAGTGAGTTTGAGCGTGGTGTTATAGTCAGCGCACGATCGATGGGACGCAGTATCTCCGAGGGAGCGATGAAGTGGAGATTTTCCCTTAAGTCCATTTCACGAGAGTACCGTGAGTATCAGGAATCCGGTAAAACATCAAATCTCCGACATCGCTGCGGCCGAAAAAGATTCAGCAACAACGGGTCCAACGACGACTGAAGAGAATCGTTCAACGTGACAGAAGTGCAACCCTTCTGCAAATTTGCTGCGCTGGGCCATCAACTAGTGTTAGCGCGCGAATCACTCAGCGAAACATCATCGATATGAGCTTTCGAAGCCGAGGGCCAACTTGTGTACCTTTGATGACTGCACAACACAAAGCTTTACGCCTCGCCTGTATCTGTCAACACCGACATTGAACTGTTAACATCTGGAAACATATTGCCTGGTCGGAGGATTCTCGTTTCAGATTGTATGGAACGGATGGACGTGTGTGAGTATGGAGACACCATCATGAATGCATGGCCCCTGCATGCCAGCAGGTGGAGGCTCTGTAATGGTGTGGGGTGTGTGCAGTTGGAGTGATATGAGTCCTCTTATACGTCTAGATACGACTCTGACAGGTGACACGTACGTAAACATCATGTCTGATCACCTGCATCCATTGATGTCCATTGTGGATCCGACAGACTCGCGACACCCCACACATCCAGAATTGCTTCAGAGTGGCTCAAGGAACTCTGTTCTGAGTTTAAACATTTCCGCTGGCCATCAAACTTCCAGACGTGAACAGTATTGACCATATCTGGGATGCCTTGCAACATGCTGTTCAGAAGAGATCTCCACCCCTCTTACTCGTACGCATTTATGAACAGCCCTGCAAGATTTATGGTGTCAGTTCCCTCCAGCACTACTTCAGACATTAGTCGAGTCCACGCACTTCTACGTGCTCGCGGGTATGTTAGGCAGTGTACCAGTTTCTTTGACTCTTCAGAGTAAATCACACACAGTGCGCTGGGGTTATCGTCGAATCGAACACGTTACACGTTCTAACTCGCTGTGTTGTACGGACTGAAGTGTGTTGCGATTCCATGCTTCTCACGCCGGGAAGTAGAAACGGTATGCAATCACACGATCATGATGGAGTGTAGTAAAAGAAGGAATTCAAGCGCCGTTTCGGGAACACAGTAGGAACCATGTATTAGTCACAAAAAAGCTGAATTCGCAATATGTAAATACTAAGTATTTCCGTCTCCGTAGCTGAGTAGTAAACGCTGTTGATTGCCAGCGGAGGATCTGGGTTCGATTGACGGTACTGCCGAGGATTTTTCCTTATCGGAGAGGTATTCAGGCATAGAATTCATCGTCAGTGGCATCTGACAGTAGCCCACACCTGTTGTCCAGTATATTACTGCTGCCAAATTTTAAATGGCGACATTTCTTGTCCACATTGGGCACATCTGTCATATAGTGGAAACATGGAACCGACAGTTCCGACGTAGGAGACGTTCTGCAGCTTCAGCAAGACAATATACAACCCTATCGCTCTTGAATAATGGGGTTGAGAAATATTCCTCTAACATAAGGGTTCTTGTTTAGCCCTCACAAGTCACCGGGATTCAGTCCTGTTGAAGACATCAGGGATGCTTGCGAGCGAAGTAATCGAGACCAGTCCTCCATAAATCACAACTGAGCGAGAATAGACCATAATGACTTCCCAATATATTCTGTGCCTTGGGGTGCGTGACACTTCACCACTGTCATATAGATAAAAGTAGATTCTGTACGCTGCTAGATAGGTGTTTGTAATTTAGTTTTTCACGAAAGTGGAAACTTTCTGAGTCTGTCGCATTCATTATTAGATTGGATTAGTTCTTATTAGATTACTACTACAGCACTTACGTTCAGCCAGTGGTCTAGCGGTTCTAGGCGCTCAGTCAGGAACCGCGCGACTGCTACGGTCGCAGGTTCGAATCATGCCTCGGGCATGGATGTGTGTGATGTCCTTAGGTTAGTTAGGTTTAAGTAGTTCTAAGTTCTAGGGGACTGATGACCAGAGATGTTAAGTCCCATAGTGCTCAGAGCCATTTTCATTTTGAACCACCTATCCCCTGGCTTCGAATTTTTCTCCACGTAAACCAACAAGCCTTTTATCTGTAGGGGCATTTGAAAAAGAAAACTTCAGTACAAGGTGCAGAATGCGCTCTTGTCATGGAAGTTGTAGCCTTTGGTTAATGAAACGAACAAGATGTGGGAGTGCGACTGTTACAGGGTAACAGGCAAAAACTGAATCGTGCTGGTGCTAGACGAGCGAGTACAGTGCTCATTGCTTTTACAGGATAATGAGTAAGTTATCGTTGTACTTTGCCCCTGTGTACAAGGAGAACCCTGACATAGTGAAGTGATCAATGGGATATACAACAGGTTACTTTTTTTTTAAGGGTTGTCTGACCAGGACCCTTTGGATAAGTTACAGGATCTTGAAAACTAAGTGAAGAGTGAGACTAACGGTTGTTTATTTACGCAAATGATGGATATAGACCGTAATAAAAATAAAAGAGAACGAAGTTCTATACAAATCAAATCAGATTACAAAATAACGTTACTATAATTGGGAGGTACCAAAAAGTATGCGACACTATATGGAATAAGCGGAACAAAATCTGCTTATCTGGGCAAATCCCAAAATCAAAGTTAACATTACAACAAGAAGTGACAAATTATAATCAGTCCAGGCAACACAAATTGCGTGGCAAAGAAAGTATGTAACGAGATGCACAGAATACGGTTCGCACTGCGGCAGTTGCGACGCTTAAAATTTCGCTAAACAGCTAGCGTCTGCCGATCAGCACCAGACAGTGGCTGGAGATAACACCCTCTCTGCAGTGCCGTGGAGCAGAACGCCTAGAATGTCAGTTCACGGCCCTTTCAAGAAACTCTACATTGAGAAGATGACTTCTTACTATTGCCATTGTGATGGACGAGAATTGTTGCTAAATTAATGAAAAACCAAATCTAACTTTGGTCCGTTGGGAAAGAGGACGCACATATTTAAACACGATGAAACCTGGTAGTCAAGGGAAGGCAAGATTCGGTTACGATTGTGGACGAGGCCGTAATCAGTTACTATTGGTTGCTTTTACAGTTACACACAATTTATTTTAAACCAGTAATTCCAGACTCAACAATAAATAAAAAATACCACACGTTATTAATGAAGGAATAAACAAATGTGTAAATAATAGCGTTTTCAGTGATTTACAATTTAGCAAATCACCATTAAATACAGATAGAGCAGATAATGTTTTAAAAGCAAGCCACTGTGATCTGGGCAGAAGGCCTTATAGCCAGGAATGGCAACAAATTAAGAATTGTTCAAAACTCACTGCAACTTACAAATAACAGGTATTGAAATATTAAAGTCAAGTGGCCACAAGCACAGCAGAAGGCATCAGATGCCAGGAATGGCAGTAAATAAGGTTTTAAGGCTTACTCCTAAAATACAAATACCAAATTAGAATTTTAAGGCAGATGACCACAATCACGGCTGAAGGCCTTGCACGCAAGGAACGGCAATAATACAAAAATTTAGAAACCTGCTGTAAAACAGCAAATACAATAGCAAAGGTTAATTAAAAAAACAAGCAACTGATCACCAAACGGGTGAAATAAGATGATGGTAAACTTTGCAACACAACCCGTAACATCCACTAAACGCTACACTTTATTCCAGAAGGCGACCAGAACTATTAACCAGACATATATATCCATTAAGGTAGGCGTTACACGGTAGTGTAATAAATAATACAATAATAAAACACAAGGACCAGTACATAAGTTACTTAAAGGGTACTGAGGCAGATTATACCCGCAGAAGGCCTGGGCTGAAGGAGCGTTACACTGAACTACTGGCCATCAGACCTCCTTTTAGAACACACATGTCTTATAAGAACCAAGGGGCCACAGACGGTGCTCCAGGAATCGACCTCTGCGAAGGTCCAGCAAAATGGTTCAAATGGCTCTGAGCACTATGAGACTTAACTCCTCAGCTCATCAGTCCCTAGAACTGAGAACTACTTAAACCTAACTAACCTAAGGACATCACACACATCCATGTCCGAGGCAGGATTCGAACCCGCGACCATAGCGGTCGCGCGGTTCCAGACTGCAGCGCCTTTAACCGCTTGGCCACCCCGGCCGGCAAGGTCCAGCAACAAACACTTTCGCGAGCAATGAGATAGGCAGCCAAGAGTTGCATTCACTTCACAAGATGGTAACTCAGACTAGTGGCAGTCTAACGAATGACTAATGATAACCTTGCCGAAGCTAACTGACGTCCGATAAACCAAATGCAACGATGGAACAATACGCCAAAGCCGGAACCGGCGGTCTGTGCTGAGTCCCCAGATAACTGTGTTTAGAGCGCCCGGAACGAGAAAGAAATCACTACCACCAGAGTAGAAGATCACCAACCGACCTACAATCAAGAAAGCTGTCAAAACTACACGCCTTAGCGGACAGCAGCGGCAAGGCGGGGAAACGTACACTGCCGTTACATACACTAAACCCCAGGGCAGGTAACTGGGGCGTTAGCGTTCACCAGGCAAGAAATATTACCGCTGGTTGAACATAACAAGTTGTAACAAGTTGAATGCAGTAAATAGTAATAATAAGTCGAGGAAAGCTAATCAGATCCGCCTTCCCAAGCGCTCCACTCGCTGCCCTTCGCCTCAGCGACACTACGAGCAGCAACACGAACCCGTCACTGGATAATCGCGAGATATCACAATGGTGGAGGTTTCTCTACTTGGATTTAAAGCTTGCTGGATCCGGTTTACGACGAGGTTGTGCACCCTCGTGACCACAGCCCTTCCATCCGGCAGTCCATGCGTGCCGGCAGCAGTCCCGGCGTGTTCTGACATTGCGCGGACATGGCTCCTCCTGAATCCCCAATCGAACTGGCCCACTCACACGACCCGGAAAAACAACGATGTCGCCCCAAAGATAGGGCAGCAGTTACTACATATCGATAACCGCCGCTGCCGCCACTAGCGGACAGGCAACGCTTGCGAAACTGAGTGGCGCCAGTCAACACGAGAAGAAGACAAAAAGCCGCAACCATGCCAACTAAACGATACCGTCTGGCCTCCAACAGAGGGCGGAAACCTACAAACAGCACCAACGCGTGCCGCAGTACGGCCAACGAAGTTGATATTGGGCTGAAGCAGTGTATTTGTAATTGATCACACTCATGCACCCCTAACAGTGTCAGAAGGAACGCAGTACTATTGGCTGACCGGAATTTTTGGAGCGAATGCAACTGATTCTACCACGTTGGATAGACGTTGCTGCGGCAGCTGGCTCTTTGAAGTACATACAGGGAAGTAGAAACAGGCAGCAGCAACAGGGAAGTAACACATTTTGTGCCATTTTACTGGTTCCTAAAAACGAACGAATTGTATAATTTTATCTGTGTGCTTTGATAGTTTAGTTTCCTTAGTTTCTGTGTGTTAATTTAATATTTTAATAGACCTCACGTTTTCGCTTGCGTCAGAAAGTAAAACCGATTTTGTGACATATTACAAGTAGCCAATCAGGAGAGAATTATTTAGTCTCACCTCAGTGCTCTGGTAGTTCAGTTTTTGAATCTCTGAGAGTTAATCTAATTTATTAGGCACAGTCCGTACTTTTTCTGCAGTGTCTACCGTCGATAGTCCGTCTTTCTTTCTAGTGTAGTTTCCCACGATCTTTCGCATGGGTAGGTACTGTGATCGTTGTTTGCGGATGCGAAACGTGTTGGTGACACTTCGCTCTCAGCTCCAGGTTATGATGGCCTCGGTTACCTAGTTTGAAGCTGCAGTAGATGGGCATTACTGTTGTGGACCCGCCGTGGGGATCGAAGGGATGGCCAGTACGTCTGAGTCCTCCGATCGGTCCTCAGCGGTGGCCAGTTGCTCGTGCTGCGCTTTATCCCTCACCGTGGTCGAGTGGGAGTTCGCCTCGGGTCGTGGCAGGCAGTGAAAGACTTCTCAGGAGCCGCACGGAAGGCCTCCTCGGTTAGTCTGAAAAACAGGTTCCGGGTGCTGTCTGTGGCTGACACTGCGGCTCAGCCAGATGCAGTCGCCTGTCCTGTTTCAGAGGAATCCTCTCAAGCATAAGATCCGGGGAATCACAGAGGGTGGAATTATTGGTAGCTGAGGCGCGTTATGGAGCCCCTTAGGGACATGGCTGCCAAGGAGGGGAAGAAAGCCAATGTGCACTCCTTAAGCATACCTTGTGGAGTCTTCCCAGGCGTAGAAAGGGTCCTTCCGGGTATCATGAAGAGCATAGTGGCAGCCAACTACAGGTGGTGGTTCACATCGGTACCACTGATGTGTGTCGCTTTGGATTGGAAGAGATTGTCTCTGGTTTCGAGCATCTAACATAAGTGTAAATGCTGCCAGTCTTGCTTGTGGGATGAAAGCAGGGCTTCCCATTTGCAGCATAGCCGACAGGACCGAGTGTGCACCACTGGTACAGAGCCAAGTGGAGGGTCTGAATGAGAGGCTCAGACGGTTCTGCGACTTTGTAGGCAGCAGATTCCTCGGCTTGCGCCATAGGGTGGTGGGGTTTCGGGTTCCACTGAATAGGTTAGGAGTCCACTACACGCAGGAGGCGGCCACACGGGTATCAGGGGATGTATAGCGTGGACTGGGCGGTTTTTCAGGCTAGAGGGTCTCAGGAAAACTCAAAAAGAGCTTCAGCCTCGAAGAGTGCAGACCGAACAGTGGAAGAACGTAGATACAGGAACCACCCGTATAACAGTCATAAATTGTCGTAGCTGTTTTGGGAAAGTACGAGAGCTCCAAGCGATAATAGAAAGCGCTGATGCTCAAATTGTTGTATGCACTGAAAGCTGGCTAAAGCCGGAGGTAAGTTCAGCCGAAATTTTTACGAAGAACCTGACAGTGTTTCGAAAGCGTAGGCCAAACACAGTTGGAGGTGGCGTGTTTGTTGCTGTTAACAGTGTTTATCTCGTAGCGAAATTCCTGTGAGGTAGTATGGGCTGAGGTCATTCTTGGCAACCGGAAGAAAATAATAATTGTATCCTTTTATCGACCTCCCAACTCAGATGATACAGTTGCTGAAAGATTCAAAGAAAATCTGAGTAAATTTCAAACACGTACCCGACTCATGGAATTATAACTGGTGGTGACTTTAATTGCCTTTGATTTGCTGGCGAAAATACATGTTTAAATCCGGAGGTACGCATAAAACATCATCCAAAATTGTGCTAAACGCGTCCTCTGAAAATTATTTCTAGCAGTTAGTTCATGAGCCCATGCGAATAGTAAACGGTTGTAAAACACACTTGACTTCTTGGCAACAAATAATCCTGAGCCAACAACAAGCATCAAAACTTATACAGGGATTAGTGAATAGAGGGCTTGTGGTGTCACCGCCAGACACCACACTTGCTAGGTGGTAGCTTAAATCAGCCGCGGTCCATTTAGTACATGTCGGACCCGCGTGTCGCCATTGTGTGATCGCAGACCGAGCGCCACCACAAGGCAGGTCTCGAGATACGGAATAGCACTCGCCCCAGTTGTACGACGACTTTGCTAGCGACTACACTGACGAAGCCTTTCTCTCATTTGCCGAGAGACAGTTAGAATAGCCCTCAGCTAAGTCCATGGCTACGACCTAGCAAGGCGCCCTTAGCCTTACATAGTTTGATAGTTATCGTATGAAATGTCTCATCCGGAATGCTGTATTCACAACAAGAATAAATAAAAGTTAAGTATTCGAGGAGCTGCATACTTTTCTTATTAGCATTCAATACTTATCCTGTTCCATAATTCACGCCCGTCTGCGTTAGATAGCTTCCATTTCGGCCTCCTCTATCTACAAGGTGTTGGCACATTTACCAACACATCAGGGCTGTCTTACAGAGACTGAATATTGTAACTCTCAAATCTTCCAATAATATATGAAAAATACACTTATTCAGAAAAACAGATAAAAATTCACTTGACGGCTTCCTGAGAGACAATCTCCACTCCTTCCAAATTAACAATGTAAGTGTAGACCACACGTGGTTTCAGTTCAAAGAAATAGTATCGACAGCAATTGAGAGATTTATGCCAAATAAATTAACAAACGACGGAGCTGATCCTTCTTGGTGCACAAAACGGGTCAGAACACTGTTGCAGGAACAACGAAAAAAGCATACCAAATTTAAACGAATGCAAAATCTCCAAGATTGGCGATCTTATACAGAAGCTCGAAATTTAGCGCAGACATCAATGCGAGATATAATAGTTTCCACTACGAAACTTTGTCTCGAAACATGGCAGAAAACCCAAAGAGATTCTGGTCGCATATAAAGTATACTAGCAGCAAGACACAATGAATGCCTTCTTTGCGCCATAGCAATGGAGATACTATCGACGACACTGCTGCCAATGCAGAGTTGCTAAACACGGCCTTCCTAAATTTCTTCACCAAAGAACACGAAGTAAATATTCCTGTATTAGAATCAGGAACGGCTACCAACATGAGTGACGTAGAAGTAGATATCGTCGGAGTAGTGAAGCAACTTAAATCACGTAACAAAAGCAAGTCTTCAGGTCCGTACTGTACATCAATTAGGTTCCTTTCAGAATATGCCGATGCAATAGCTCCATACTGAAGAACCATATAGAGCCTTACCCTCGTCGAAAGATCGATACCTAAAGACTAAAATGTTTCACAGATCACATCAATATTCAAGAAAGGTAGTAGGAGTAATCCATTGAATTACAAGCCCATATCATTAACGTCGATATGCAGCACGATTTTGGAACGTATGTTGTGTTCGAACATTATGAATTACCTCGAAGAGAACGGTCTATTGACACACAGTCAACACGGATTTAGAAAACATCGTACTTGTGAAACACAACTAGCTCTATACTCACACGAAGTGCTGAGTGGTATTGAGAAGGGATTTCAAATTGATTCCGTATTTCTAGATTTCCAGAAGGCTTTTGACACTGTACTTACATGCGGCTTGTAATTGAAATGCGTGCTTATGGAATACCGTCTCAGTTAAGCGACTAGATTCGTGATTTCCTCTCAGAATGGTCACAGTTCGTAGTAATTGACGGAAAGTCATCGAGTTAAACAAAAGCGATTTGTGACGTTCCCCAAGGTAGTGTTATAGGACCTCTGCTGTTTCTTATCTATATAAACGGTTTAGGATACAATCTGAGCAGCCTTCTTAGGTTGTTTGCAGATGATGCTGTCGTTTATAGTGTAATAAAATCATCAGGAGATCAAAACAAACTGCTAAACGATTTAAAAAAAAAAATTGGCAGTTGACCCAAAATAAATGAAAAGTGTGAGGTCATCCACGGTTACATAGTAAATGTCAAATCTAAAGGCCATATATTCAACTAAATATCTAGGAATTACAGTTACGAACAACTTAATTTGGAAAGAACACACAGACAATGTTGTGGGGAAGGCGAACCAAAGACTGCGATTTATTGGCAGAACACTTAGAAGGCGCAATCGATCTACTAGACTGCCTACAATACGCTTGTCCTTTCTCTTTTAGAGTACTGCTGTGCGATGTGATACCCTTACCAGACAGGAATAACGGAGGACATCGAGAAAGTTCAAAGAAGGGCAGCACGTTATTAGCAAGAAATAGGGGAGAGAGTGTCACGGACATGATACAGGATTTAGGGTGGAAATAATTAAAACAAAGTCAATTTTCGTTGCTGCAGAAACTTCTCACTAAATTTCAATCAGCTACTTTCTCCTCCGAATGCGGCAATATTTTATTGACAGAGACCTACTTAGGGAAAAACGATCATCATAATGAAATAAGGGAAACCGGAGCTCGCACGAAAAAATATAGTTGTTCGTTTTTTCGGCTCGCTGTTCGAGACAGGAATAGTAGAGAATTATTGTGAAGGTTGTTCGATGATCCCTCTGCCAGGCACTTAAATGTGATTTGCAGAGTATCCATGTAGATGCAGATGTCGTGCTTAGTCATTCTCTGGGTACTGTGAGATGGCAGCTGCATTCATTGGCCACAGAGGGTGCAAGCACGTGCTCAGAATTTAATAGCTGAGGAGAGGTTCGCTTCCTGACTTTCAGTGAAAGTGATGGAAGCCCTCTTTTTGTTCGATATGCCATATTTCAAATCAGCACACTGGATATTTTTCAAACAGATGTGTTCAGTAATCGATATGTTATGCAAAGATGTTCTGACTACAGTCAATGTGTTCTTTAGATGTGATTTAATTAAATTTTCCTCAAGACATTTGAGTCTCATCTTTATCTACGATAATGATGAAAGCTGAAGAAATTATTTAAAATTTCGGTTGTGGCTCGCACGTGAACCCAGCTCTCATTGTTTACAAGGCAGGAGTGCTAGCTATTACAGCACCATAGCATTAGAGTAACAGTTGCACAGACGACACCAGTCCAATGTCCTCTCTAACATAAACTGCAATTCACATCTTCAGCTTACTTTCCCCGTCTTACATCGTCACTATCGCCGAGGTTCTCCAGTGTTGGAATAGCGACATAGCATTCGACATAATGAAGAAATCCTGCTGGGTAGTACGTGCAGCTGTCTTAACTATAAAGCTGTAGCGGTGTAATGGCTAGCATTCATGTCAGTCTGATTTCGGCCGGTGAGCGGCGAGGACGTCTTGTTTCGTCCCGTCCGCAGAGTCGCGAGCGCACGTAGTTTGTTTACTTCCTCGCCGCAGCTAATAGTCGCGTCCGTTGACATTGAGTCGCCATGGCTCATTCGTACAGAAAAGCTACCATCAAGATCAGCTTCCAGCCTGACTACGCACGACCACGAGCCTTTGAAGTCGAACGATTCATCCGTGACGAAGTTCAAATACCAACACAGCACATCATCGGTATCCACCTATGCATCACAAGTAGCGTCGTTTACGTCAAGATGATCGATGACGAGTTATGTCACGCGGTTGTGAACAGATGCGCGAACACTCTCAAGTTCAAACACTCCGATGGTCGCATGGGAGAGGTTACCGCTGACTAGGATTACGCACACTAAGAGTCTTCGAACTCCCTTTCTAAGTGCCACCACACGTAGTTACCCCAGCTTTCCGCCCTTACGGGACGACAATCAGCCACGTAGCCGAAAAATGGAACACCTTTGAGATGTACCAGGTCCTCAACGGCGTCCGACAAGTGAAAATTGAATTAAAGAAAATGTGCCATCCTACTTAGTCATAGGTGGCTGTCGAGCAATAGTAATGTACGACGGACAACCTCGTACTTGTTCTGGTTGCGGCCAGGAGGGTCATGTGCGCTCGGCGTGTATTCAACGTCGGGTTACACAAATTCCATTACATGACACGGCACCACCACCTACGCTCACGCCCCTCCCCCTCAATTACGCTGGGGTGACACGATCGACCCTCATGCCAAACGACAAACCACTTGGCAGACGGGAAGCATTAGAATGCACACCTGTCGCCAGTCCTGGATTGACCAACAACATTACAGTATCCGCAGAGATTGAAGAACGCCGCCCATTGACTCCTCATGATGATTCGGACGAGAGAATGGAACTCGACGCTAGGGTTGTACCGACCTCTGCCTTTCTCCCTGAGGGGGATGCGATACGGGAACCACAAACTCTTTCGGACACAGAAACCCACGTCCGCAAACAAAGATCACCGCGAAAACATAAAAAGAGGTCGCACACCCTCAGACGATTGCCTCCAGCGGACGTCTTCTCCAGTTGACGACCGGACGGCCGACGAAACGACGAGGAAAATGGATGACACAGAATCGCCCTCACCTGTCACTTTGTCTGATTTTGTCAAACCCGATTCCGCTCTCTCGGGCAAACAGATGGCAAGCACAGCGCCCGCCGTTGGTGCACAACCAGAAACAACCGCGGATTCACCCTTAGTCACTCAGCCCACAAGTGTTCTACCGCAGCCACCGTTGACTTACGGACCTTGGGCGGATGACATTGAAGACGATTCTACGCCCTCTGTGGAGGATGAGGAGAGGGGTCTCTCCTCCCACACCTCGGCTCCTCCCGAGTAGCAACAGATGCACCCTAGTGCTCGTTAACGGGCGTCTCTCGCAGTCCCTCCCGATTTTCCGCTCCGTGCGTCAAGGCTGCCCCTTGTCGACGTTACTATATGCTCTGGCACTGGAACCGCTCCTCTGTGGCCTCCGTCAACGCCTCACCGGTCGTACCCTACGTGACGTCACATTTCGCTGTACAGCATATGCAGACGACCTGGTTCTCGTGTTCCGCGATCGCGACGATGTCATCAGAGCACTAGAATGGATTACCACGTACGGTGTGGCTTCCGGCAGCTGTCTCAACGTCGCCAAATCGGTCGCCATGGCCATAGGAGACGGGTTGACCCCAGCGTGTGTCGAACCCCTACAGCTTCGTGGCACTTTCAAATGTCTCGGAATAGAGTTTCACGACGACATACGGCGCACTGCGGCTCTTAACTACCGCCGCTTATTACAAAAAATTCGGGCCCAGATCTTCAACCTTTGTCTGCGGGCCCTCGAAATTCTACAAAGGACACACCTTGTCAATGTTTACCTCGCATCGCGCCTTCCACACATAGCGCGTGTTCTTCCAATACCGTTACTGGTAGCTCGACGTCTATTAGCGGCATTCGGAGCCTACGTCAGCACAGGCATGCTCTTCAAAGTCAGTTATGAGTCGCTGACCCTTCCCCCAGAAGGGGGACGTCTTGGTCTAGTCCATGTCCACGACAGAGCTGTGGCCCTGTATGTCAGCTCACACATCAAGCTGTGGCGCCACCACCCGGAAAGTTTGACAGGTTTGCTGTTGGAGTCCTTAGCTCCGCCCTCCCTTATGACCGCACTGACAACGCAAGACATACCCCCACCCTTCTACTACTTCGCGAACTTTTACATTGAACACAGCTATGTCCGTATCGCAGTGCCAACGACGAAACAGGCGTCGGCGCGGGATATATATCATGTCCTACACCAGAGGCGCCCACCAAACATCGTGGAGCCCTCAGGTTAATTGGAAGGTGGCGTGGAAGACGATTCATGCGGTTACACTGGCCACAGATGTCCGATCTACATGGTACATCACAGTCAATGGTAAAAAGATCACCCGATCACGCCTTCACAAGATAAACATGGCGGAATAGCCTCTATGTGTAGACTGCGGGATGTCAGACACGGTCGAACACCGTCTCACATGTGGCGCGGCAGAAGACGTATGGCGCTTAGTGCGGCAAATTTTGTCGTATTTTCTACGAGTGACTCCGGAACACATTCCACCTCGTTTTCTACTATTTCCGGATCAACAGTACTTCCCGCGCACCAAGACCAACGCCATCATGTGCATCCGTGCGCATGCGGTACACTACTTATTTCACGATGGACCTAAAGATGTATTCGACTTTTGGAACTACCTACAAGAACGTCATTGCAAGATCGTACAAAACCCAAAATACAGACAGTATTTTTCTAATTACTTAGGGAGTGCCCTACGCGACCCTCCACGCAGCTGGATCATCAACAGGTAGGAGAAGACACCCGTTGAGTGAGCTGACAAGACTAAGTTCGATTCTCGGTGGAAAACAGACGACATACGTGAAGACGTACCTGGATGATGAAGCGTAAGGAGAGTAGCGACACACCCCTCTGCAGCATGTAC
This sequence comes from Schistocerca americana, assembly GCF_021461395.2. Taxonomy (NCBI): domain Eukaryota; kingdom Metazoa; phylum Arthropoda; class Insecta; order Orthoptera; family Acrididae; genus Schistocerca; species Schistocerca americana. The sequence goes on from NC_060119.1 coordinate 483,058,020, forward strand.
GCAGCACTTTTTTTTCGTTTTCCCCATATATATTACCTCGGTGTAGGAACGTGCCGAGATGTTGTTGATGTTGTGGTCTTCAGTCCTGAGACTGGTTTGATGCAGCCCTCCCTGCTACTCTATCCTGTGCAAGATTCTTCATCTCCCAGTATCTAGTGCAGCCTACATCCATCTGAATCTGCTTAGTGTATTCATCTCTTGGTCTCCCTCTACGATTTTTACCCTCCATGCTGCCCTCCAATACTAAATTGGTGATCCCCCGATGTCTCAGAACATGTCCTACCAACCGATCCCTTCTTCTAGTCAAGTTGTGCCACAAGCTCCTCTTCTCCCCAATTCTACTCAATACCTCCTCATTAGTTATGTGATCTACCCACTTAATCTTCAGCATTCTTCTGTAGCACCACATTTCGAAAGCTTCTATTATCTTCTTGTCTAAACTATCTATCGTCCACGTTTCACTTCCATACAAGGCTACACACCATACAAATACTTTCAGAAACGACTTCCTGACATTTAAATCTAAACTCGATGTTAACAAGTCGACCATCATCAGTTATTTTGCTCCCCAAATAGCAAAACTCCTTTACTACTTTAAGTGTCTCATTTCCTAATCTAATTCCCATAGCATCACCCGACTTAATTCGATTACATTCCATTATCCTCGTTTTGCTTTTGTTGATGTCATCTTATACCCTCCTTTCAAGACACTATCCATTCCGTTCAACTACTCTACCAGGTCCTTTGCTGTCTCTGACAGAATTACAATGTCATCGGCGAACTTCAAAGTTTTTATTTCTTCTCCATGGATTTTAATGCCTACTCCAAATTATTCTTTTGTTTCCTTTACTGCTTGCTTAATATACAAATTGAATAACATCGGGGATAGGCTACAACCTCGTCTCACTCCCTTCCCAACCACTGCTTCCCTTTCATACCCCTCGACTCTTATAACTGTCATCTGGTTTCTGTACAAATTGTAAATAGCCTTTCGCTCCCTATATTTTACCCTTGCCACCTTCCGAATTTGAAAGAGAATATTCCAATCAACATTGTCAAAAGCTTTCTCTAAGTCTACAAATGCTAGAAACGTAGGTTTGCCTTTAAATAATCTCTCGTCTAAGATAAGTCGTAGGGTCAGTATTGCCTCACGTGTGCCAACATTTCTACGGAATCCAAACTGATCTTCCCCGAGGTCGACTTCTATCAGTTTTTCCATTCGTCTGTAAAGAATTCGCGTTAGTATTTTGCAGCTGTGACTTATTAAACTGGTAGTTCGATAATTTTCACATCTGTCAACACCTGCTTTCTTTGGGATTGGAATTATTATATTCTTCTTGAGGTCTGAGGGTATTTCGCCTGTCTCATACATCTTGCTCACCAGATGGTAGAGTTTTGTCAGGACTGGCTCTCCCAAGGCTGTAAGTAGTTCTAATGGAATGTTGTCTACTCCTGGGACCTTGTTTCCACTAAGGTCTTTCACTGCTCTGTCAAACTCTTCACGCAGTATCATATCTCCCATTTCATCTTCATCTACATCCTCTTCCATTTCCATAATATTGTCCTCAAGTACATCGCCCTTGTATAGACCCTCTATATACTCCTTCCACCTTTCTGCTTTCCCTTCTTTGCTTAGAACTGGGTTTCCTTCAATGCTCTTTAATTTTCCTGTAGGCAGTATCTATCTTACCCCTAGTGAGATAAGCCTCTACATCCTTACATTTGTCGTCTAGCCATCCCTGCTTAGCCATTTTGCACTTCCTGTCGATCTCATTTTTGAGACGTTTGTATTTCTTTTTGCCTGCTTCATTTACTGCATTTTTATATTTTCTCCTTTCATCATTTAAATTCAGTATTTCTTCTGTTACCCAAGGGTTTCTACTAGCCCTCGTCTTTTTACCGATTTGATCCTCTGCGACCTTCTCTATTTCATCCCTCAAAGCTACCCGTTCTTCTGCTACTGTATTTCCTTCCCCCATTCCTGTCAATTGTTCACTTATGCTCTCCCTGAAACCCTGAACAACCTCGGGTTCTTTCAGTTTATCCAGGTCCCATCTCCTTAAATTCCCACCTTTTTGCAGTTTCTTCAGTTTTAATCAACAGTTCATAACCAATAGATTGCGGTCAGCGTCCACATCTGCTACTGGTAATGTCTTACAATCTGGTACCTAAATCTCTGTCTTACCATTATATAATCAATCTGATACCTTTTAGTATCTCCAGGGTTCTTCCATGTATACAACCTTCTTTCATGATTCTTGGACCAAGTGTTAGCTATGATTAAGTTATGCTCTGCGCAAAATTGTACCAGGCGGCTTCCTCTATCAATTCTTAGCCCCAATACATATTGACCTACTATGTTTCCTTCTCTCCCTTTTCCTACTCTCGAATTACAGTCACTCATGACTATTAAATTTTCGTCTCCCTTCACTACCTGAATAATTTCTTTTATATCATCATACATTTCATCAATTTCTTCGTCATCTGCAGAGCTAGTTGGCATATAAACTTGTACTACTGTAGCAGGCGTGGGCTTTGTGTCTATCTTGGCCACAATAATGCGTTCACTATGCTGTTTGTAGTAGCTTACCCGTCCTCCTATTTTTTTTATTCATTATTAAACCTACTCCTGCATTACCCCTATTTGATTTTGTATTTATAACCCTGTATTCACCCGACCAAAAGTCTTGTTCCTCCTGCCACCGAACTTCACTAATTCCCACTATATCTAACTTTAACCTATCCATTTCCCTTTTTAATTTTTCTAATCTACCTGCCTGATTATTTGTTTTCTTTACTCAGAGCATGATGTGGTGCTAGGTACGTTTATTTTTGTTGTGGTATAAAGTCAAACCAAGTATAAAAAAACAGTAGTTACAAATAAATGAATGAATAAAAATTCCCACAATAAATCACGGACCGATGAACGGCCTCTCACAGGAAACTATATAAAAAAAAAAGATGGATAGAGCGACTGCCATGTAAGCAGGAGATCCCGGCTTCGAGTCCCGGTCGGGGCACACATTTTCATGTGTCCCCGGTGACGTATGTCAACGCCTGTAAGCAGCTAAGGGTGTTCATAAAAAAAAGTCTAATAAGCAGGAAGACTCGAGTTCAAGTCGCAGCCACGGCACAGATTTTAAATCATTTCTTCAGATTCCATCTTTATCGTAGAGTGATCTCTGTGTGTCAGTAGCATTGTCGTTATCAGTGTAGCATTCAGTGAAACATAGGAAAGAGAGTCGGGTGTTGGTCACGCTGCTGAGTGATCTGGAAATAACTAGCAGAACACAGAGGTGCAAAGTTACAGGATGTTGCTTTTTGGAACTATGATTTTATAAAGATTGATTTGAGAAGTGTGAAGATATTCAAGCAATGTTGTTGCTCACACGTAATTTATCGCCAGTCTGAAAAGACAAATATTTAGCACGATTTTTTCTTAATTTTTTCAGATCAGTTACCTGGATACTCGAGATGTGACTAAACAATGTTACCTGCTCACATAGCTTGGACTCGAAGTTATAGATTCACCACTCCTTCACCACTTCATGAGCTAATTTCATGGCAGAGTCACATTTTTTTAAAATAAGAAGTGGTTTTTATGAAAATGGCTTTAATTCTTAAGGAAAGAAGTTCATAACACAGTTTTGAATGCTAGTCCCTTTTCAGTTGTTAAGTAAGTTTAGTTTCTTCCATCGTCTCCTCACGAAAGTTTAACTTTGTGATTTGTGCGCCGCTTTGCGCTTTTCGGAACACAGTTACTCAATACATGAAGCATGACGTGCATAGCATAGCTGTTTCTCCTTACATTGCACTTGGCAATGTTTTTCTTTAGATGGTATGCTGTAGCGCTGTATTTTAATATTTCGAGCAGTACGGAGTTCCCGTTGTCACAAGATAAGTCATGAATATTTGTTAGGGCCAGTATATCATCAATCAGAATACAGTAAAATCGTTCACAGCCGAGATTTGCATTTCAAGATTATTGTCAGGTTCGGTTCAGTAAAGCTTAGTTCAGGTCTGATCTACTTTGTCAGACAATCTTATTCTTACAGAGCAGTGTTAGGCTAAGCGCAAATTGAGGCGCGTATAGCACGTGCGATGTGACACGACACTACAGCACTACGCGCACGTTCCTCACATGTGGCGCGGGTCTTGCACACACTGAGACGCGTACTCATACTTCGCACGCGCCGATTGGCGACGCTCTGCGCTGTCAGAACCGATGAGCAAGCACCCTGCAATCTTTCTCAAATGATTTTACAGAAACTATTAGGGATAAAAATTTCCTTTTTGCCTTACTTGTAGCGTTTTATGTCAGCATCGTAGTGACGTGCTCATCATCTCGCTAATGGTCATACTTGTTTGATATACACAATTTAGTAAGACGATACGCAAAATTCGAAAAGTTTGCAGTGCGAAATAGGGGTCGCTATGATTTTGCGTTTGGTGCGTATTTCACCATATGTTGCTGCGAATGAAATTTAGGTAACATACTGAATTTTTCTTTAGACTTGGGAGAAGGTCTCTGTCTCCAATCTCGAGAAAATGGATCCTATGTAGCGCGTTCACTCCCGACCTCATGCCCACGGGAATGAAATATTCACGACATACCTCATATCTCCTAATCCGCTCGAGACATCGAAACGAGGTTTTGGCGAGTGATGGCACACAACGAGGACAGTATTTCACCAGCTCGTAAACACACTGAACTTTCTTATCTAGGACGATATATCAGAAGTTGTATTTCTTTCGCTCCAGTGACTGCAATTTCTTAAAAGCTATCGACAGCTAGTGAAACAATAGTTTCCTAGTGTGGTGTCACCGCCAGACACCACACTTGTTAGGTGGTAGTTTTAAATCGGCCGCGGTCCATTAGTACATGTCGGACCCGTGTGAGGCCACTGTCAGTGATAGCAGACCGAGCGCCACCACACGGCAGGTCTCGAGAGACTTACTAGCACTCGCCCCAGTTGTATGGACGACTTAGCTAGCGATGCAACACTGACGAAGCCTCGTTTATTTGCAGAGAAGATAGTTAGACTAGCCTTCAGCTAAGTCAATGGCTACGACCTAGCAAGGCGCCATAGCAATTGATAGTTATCGTATGAAGCATGTCTCATCAAGAACGATGTATACAAATGATGGATTAAAGTTAAGTGTTCCAGCAGCTACGTACTTTTCTTTATAGCATTCATTCCGTATCCTGTTTCAGACCTCACGCCATCCTGCGTGAGCTTATAGCGTGCATTTCAGCCTTCTCTAGCAATATAACAAGTGGCGATGAGGCTTAAAAGAGGATTTCGCGTTCGCATTGCTCTAATTTACTTGTGTCATGGCTTCGCCACAATCTCCAGATGTACTGTCAGAATTTTATCGCTTGCAGAATCAGCAGACGCAGGCGTTATTGGATGCCCTTGGACAGCTCGTTCAGGGTCAACGTGCAATGCAACACGATGCGGCAGCCGCCGCTTCACCGCTACCGCAGCCACAACATGCTGTTGCACCCCCGTTCCGGCCATTTGACCCGGCAATGGAAAGCTGGACGGAGTGGTCACGCCAATTTGGATTCCATCTCGCCGCCTACAGAATTCAAGGTAACGAGCGGCAGCCTCATTTATTGGCGTGTGTAGGGGTGCAAACGTACCGGGTGATAGTGAAATTATTTCCCTGACGCGACTTAGCAACTCTGTCGTACGACGAAATTTTGTCTGCTTTAGATGCCTATTTCAAGGAATCAGTTAATGTAGTTGCAAAACGGTATACGTTCTTTCGTACAAAACTTACGGCCGGTCAGACTAATAGGGCGTGGATTGCAACTTTGCAAGGCCTTACAAGGGATTGTGCTTTTGAGTGTGAATGTGGACTCCCTTATTCAGATACAATGGTGCGTGATGCAATCGCACAGAACGTTTCTGAAGTTCGTATACGGGAGCAAATTTTGAAACTAGTCAATCCCTCCCTTCAACAAGTGATAGACATATTGGATAGGCAAGACACACTTGACTTTGCTCAGGAATCATTTGAAACTTCGCCAGCTGTGTGTCACGTTAACCGGCCCTCCGGGCGAGCTGCACGGAACTGTAAACAGCCCTCGCGCCCGTCTGCGTAGCTGCCGCCCAGCTATCCACCACGTGTCCCGCGGCAGCAAGCAAATGCAGTGCTCAAATCATGCCCGCAGTGTGCTACTAGACATTCGCCAAGCTATTTGCTTTTTCTGTAATAAAAAAGGACATGTTCAGAGTGTTTGCCAGAAAAAGCTCAGATCGGACACTAAAACCCATTCCAGGCCCTTTGCTTCACGCCGGAATCGAACCATGAATACTCAGGCTCGTGAACCTTCGCCCATGGACATTCATGTTGTTAATTCCACTCCGCCCAGTGCCGCTCCTTCTAACAGTGACTGTGTTCGACCCACAAATAGTGTGCGTCGACGCCGACGGAAATCCCGTCAAGTCGCAAGTGCTTCTGTACTAGTATCAGTTCAAATTGCAAGAGAAAGTCGCTCTTGTCGTCAGCAGGACAATAAACTTTTTGTAGATTTGGTCATAAATGGCAACATGATCCCATTCCAGCTCGATACCGGAGCTGCAGCTTCATTGATCAATAAAGACACGTACAAACAACTGGGCACACCTCCCTTGCATGCCGCCAATGTTAAGCTAACTACATATTCAGGTCACGAGATCCCTGTGTTAGGACAGTGCAGCCTTCTTGCAACATACAAGGGACAAACAAAACTTGTGTCATTTTACGTACTTCGTTCTTCTGCAGTGAACTTGTTTGGTTTAGATTTATTTCAGTTGTTTAACTTGTCTATCATAAATCAGGTCCTATCGGTGAACCAGACTGTGCCTTCAGCCAGTGTTTCTCGTCTATGTGAAGAGTTTGCAGACATTTTTGCACCGGGCCTTGGTTGCGCTAAGAACTATAAAGCACATTTGGATCTGAAAGTAAACGCGCAACCGAAATTTTTCAGAGCGCGCAATGTTCCCCACGCATTGCGTGATGAGGTCGCACAATCATTACACGATTTGGAATCACAAGGTGTAATTGAACGTGTGCAGGCTTCTCTCTGGGCATCACCCTTAGTAATTGTGCCAAAACCTTCCGGTAAATTGAGACTTTGTGTGGACTTCAAGGCAACAGTGAATCCACAACTAGTGACTGCAACTTTTCCTTTACCCCGCCCGGAAGATCTTTTTGACAAACTGTGCCCGGGTAAATATTTTTCGAAGTTGGACCTAGCAGATGCGTACTTGCAAATACCAGTGGACGTCGCATCTTGGTTTGTACAGATTCAAAAGACTGCCATTCGGGTGTGCCTCCGCCCCTGCATTGTTTCAGCAATATCTGCAAACTGTTTGTGCGTCAGTCCCTACTGCAGCAAACTATCTGGAAGATATTGTGATCTCCGGAAAGACAGAAGAAGAACACTTAGCCAACCTCCGAACATTATTTCAGGTCTTGCGACAAAATGGTCTTCGCTTGCGGAAGGACAAATGTGTGTTTTTTGCTCGTGACTTACCATATTTGGGACATGTAATCAATGCCCAAGGCATACATCCGAGTCCAGAGCACCTCCGTGGCATACAAGACTTGCCTTCGCCGCAGAATTTGAAGCAGCTACAGTGTGTGCTGGGAAAACTTCATTATGCCTTACGCCATTCGATCCCCAGAAACCCCTTTTGTTGATGGTAGATGCATCGGATTTCGGGATCGGTGCTGTGCTTGCGCACAAAGATGGTTCGCATGATCGCCCTATTGCCTTTGCGTCCAAATTGCTCTCATCAGCGCAAAGAAATTATTCACAAATCGAGAAAGAAGCTTTGGCTCTCGTGTTTGGTGTTACAAAGTTTCACGATTTCTTGTATGGTCGTCACTTTACCATCATCACAGACCGCAAACCTTTGACGTCACTTTTTCATCCGAACAAGCCTGTACCTCCACGTACAGCGCAGAAATTCATTCGCTGGTCTATTTTCCTCTCGCAGTACCGCTACGATATCTTGTATCGGTCCACTGCTAAGCACGGAAACGCCGATGCGTTGTCCCGTTTGCCTATTGCTGAGGATAGAGCATTCGATTCTTCCGAACTTGTTTGCATATTCATTGATGCGGAAACCGATGACGTGGTCGAATCGTTTCCGATTGATTTTCGTCGTGTAGCTACAGCCACAGCTGCTGACCCTGTCCTTGCTACCGTTTTGCGTTTTGTTGCTACGCAATGGCCCTTGTCAAAGTCACGGATAGAGGATCCGTTGGTTCGCAGATTTTTTGCTCACAAGGAGCGACTTTTTGTACGACGTGGTGTTTTGTTGTTGCGTTCTGATAATGATCAGTCCAGAGTCGTGGTCCCACGTTCGTTACAGTCCTCTGTATTACGGCTTCTTCACCAAGGACATTGGGGTATCGTGCGAACGAAACAACTTGCTCGTCAGCACTGTACTTGGTTCGGAATCGATGCTGCAGTTACGAATATGTGCTCTTCTTGCATGGCGTGTGCCGAACAACAATCCGCACCGCCGCGGAAATTCTTTGCATGGCCGAAAGCCACTTCCCCTTGGCAACGATTGCACATCGATTTTGCTGGTCCATTCTGGAATGCTCGATGGTTGGTTGTTGTCGATTCCTTCAATAATTTTCCTTTTGTTGTCCGGATGTCTTCCACGACGTCTTCTGCCACCATCCAAGCGTTATCCGCTATCTTTTGCATTGAAGGTCTTCCACAGACTATTGTTTCCGACAATGGCCCACAAATCATGTCCGCAGAATTTCAGTCATTCTGCAAGGCCAATGGTCTTCAACATCTGACATCCGCACCGTTTTCGCCTCAGTCAAACGGTGCCGCTGAACGATTGGTCCGGACTTTCAAGTCACAGATGTTGAAGTTGAAAGAGTCGCATTCTCGGGAGGACGCGTTGTTGCTCTTTTTGTCATCGTATCGCTCTCAGCCCCGAGATGGCCGCTCGCCGGCTGAGTTGCTCCACGGTCGTCCTCATCGAACCTTGATGTCTTTGCTGCATCCGCCGCATCAGGTTCCTGTGCAGCGGCAGGCTCCTGTTTTTGCTCCAGGCGACGTTGTATTCTATCGCAACTATCGCGGTTCACAGCGTTGGCTCGCAGGGCGCATTCTTCGCTGCCTCGGCCGCGCTATGTATCTGGTTTTGGGGGCCTCTGGTGAGGTGCGTCGGCACCTCAATCAGCTGCGCCTCTGTCGTCGCACGGGTTCTGCCGCTCGCCGTCTGCTTTCAGCCGTGCCGTCCGTTCAGCGCCCTGGGGACCCATCTACTGGCTCGCCTCATCCCCAGGTGTTACCGACGCTGCCTTCCATTTTGCCCCATGGCGACGCGCCACCGCCGCCGCCGCCGCCGCCGCCGCCTGTTCTCCCACCGGCGCCGCCCGCAGTGGACGCGTCGCTGCAGCCGCCAAGCGCCTCCCTGGGTCACGCGCCGCCAATCGCTTCCCGTGACCAGATGTCCCCCGCCATGGAACTCTTGCCCGCTCCGGACCACATGGCGTCTTCGCGCGTCGGGTACCCCGACGCAATGGAGGTCGACCCTTCGGCCCCTCCTGTCTCTCTACGGGCGCATACACCGCATGTTGACGTGCACCCTGGACTAGGTTTTTGAGGCGTTTCCTAGCTCCCCTCGGACCGAATGGCGGGGTGCGGGTGGCACAGCCTCGCCTGTTGTTAGGCTCCCCACCTCATCGCATACGTCAACATGGGGTCCTCCCCACGGCGGGCGGAAGCCTTGTACCACGACCGTTCGCCAATTTGCGGGGGAGGAATGTGGTGTCACCGCCAGACACCACACTTGCTAGGTGGTAGTTTTAAATCGGCCGCGGTCCATTAGTACATGTCGGACCCGCGTGTCGCCACTGTCAGTGATAGCAGACCGAGCGCCACCACACGGCAGGTCTCGAGAGACGTACTAGCGCTCGCCCCAGTTGTACGAACGACTTAGCTAGCGATGCAACACTGACGAAGCCTCGTTTATTTGCAGAGAAGATAGTTAGAATAGCCTTCAGCTAAGTCAATGGCTACGACCTAGCAAGGCGCCATAGCAATTGATAGTTATCGTATGAAGCATGTCTCATCAAGAACGATGTATACAAATGATGGATTAAAGTTAAGTATTCCAGCAGCTACGTACTTTTCTTTATAGCATTCATTCCGTATCCTGTTTCAGACCTCACGCCATCCTGCGTGAGCTTATAGCGTGCATTTCGGCCTTCTCTAGCAATATAACACCTAGTATGAAAACAAACATGAAATGTCAAAATGGTTCAAATGGCTCTGAGCACTATGGGACTTAACTTCTGAGGTCATCAGTTCCCTAGAACTTAGAATTACTTAAACCTAACTAACCTAAGGACATCACACGCATCCATGCCCGAGGCAGGATTCGTAACTGCGACCGTAGCGGTCGCGCGGTTCCAGACTGTAGCGCCTAGAACCGCTCGGCCACCTCGGCCGGCACACATGAAGTGTCTTCATTTATGAGTTTTCTCGTAAGCTATTGAGCTCTCTGGTCGCCAATTACTTGTTTAATGGGACTCACTGTTTCAGAATATCCGTCACAATAGCTGTTGCAAAAATGAGTTTGTGGAGATTGTACTGCGTTTTAGCAAATGAAATACAACTAAAACTGCCAACAAGAGAAATGTGGTCGTTAGTCATACATTGTGATGCTTCTTTGAATGAGAAAAGGATAACAATTCACACAAAAATAACTCGCCAATTCTGTTGGAATTTTGGTTGAATCCCCATAACCAACAGTATTTTTAACACTGTACGACTGAAATGAAAACTTACTTAAAGATTTCATTCCTTTTCTACATCTGAACAGTATGAAAATGATGACGCGCGTACCCTTGAGGCGGAACGACAGGCACATGCCAGATACTGGTTACTTACCTACGTCTTGCCAAACTGACAACATGTGATTCGCGAATAAAATAGTTGCTATCGAGAAAAGTAACAAATTGATACATAGCATAACACAATAGTCAGTGTATCGACAGCAGCTGAGAATGATGCGTACGACAAGAATATGGAAGCTAGCCAAGTGTGTTTTGTGAGAGGAAGAGTTCACGTCGTTCGAGAAATATTGTCATGAAAGTAGATCTGGGTTTCTCAGCAATACATTTCAACAAATTAAATATATCATATCGACACACTCTTTGAGGATACTCATACATTCGGAATAATACCGACCACTACTTCATTTGTGTAGCCAGTTCTGTAATTACTTTATTAATGTTGTTAGTGTGTATGCACTCACTGAGATGCTTTTTCATGTCACGACGAGCCGATTAAAACATTGTTCAAATGGTTCAAATGGCTCTGAGCACTATGGGACTTAACATCTGAGGTCATCAGTCCCCTAGAACTTAGAACTACTTAAACCTAAAGACATCACACACATCCATGCCCGAGGCAGGATTCGAACCTGCAACCGTAACAGCAGCGCGGTTCCGGACTGGAGCGCCTAGAACCGCTCGGCCACCCGGCCGGCCACGTGCTACATGCGTCTCAATTTGCGCCTAGCGTTACATCACAGTGTGTGTATCATTTGGTGGTCGCGATCTTACTTAGGTTGCTTGGGAAAAATTACAGGGCATTTTAATAAAAACGTTTTGGAGATTTTTTCTTTCAAAATTAGATGTTTAATTTTACGTAGTACTGTTATTCATTTAGTTTTGTGTGTTGGAACTGTAAGACTAGCACTGTGACGTCACGCATTGTAAAGCTGTTCACTGCACTCCACAACAGATTTTTTCGTTCAAAATTAGATTTTTAATTTTATGTAGAACTGATATTCTTTTAGTTTTGTGTGTTGGAACTGTAAGTCTAGCACTGTGACGTCACGCATTTTAAAGCTGTTCACTGCACTCCACAATACATTATTTCACAGATAGTTTGCTTAGTACAGTGTTTTACATTTCCTAAATATTTTTGGTAAAAGTGAATTCTATACAGTTATGCAATTTCGAATGGATCTGGCGAATCGTTTAATCAGATAGTTTTTACGTAAACACGCCACTTGCATTGTTCAGGTAAGCAGTATAACACACACACACGAATGTAAAAGAGTAGGAAAGCAGTTTACATGTACAACACCAACAAACAATGGTAATAAAATAAAACAGGTACACCGGATCCTCAGAGAAGCTCCTCTTGGCCTAATGAGATTCTCAAACTGCCTTCTGCCGAGAAAATAGGTCATAGACACGTTTCCGGCGTCACACCATCACAGTGTGGGGAGCGGAAGGCTGTCTTTCCGCACTAGCCGCTCCAGTATCCTACTAAAACAACTGCGAAATAGCTGCAGAAAACGAATTAATAATGCATAGCAATATATGACAGTAATGTCACATCATGACAGTAATATACTGTCTATATTGCGGAAGGCTGTGAAACGATACGCAAAGCGAAACTCAAACGAATGTAGGATTCAATGCGATGGTGGACTGATGTTTCTATCAGTGCCGCGGGAGAGCATTTCAAGCATTTCACATCAGAAAAACTTTCATGTGGTATGCAGCAACGTTCGGTTTATTGTGTCAACAATGATTAATGTACTACAAAGAGTCGTACGAAATGAGTTTTAACATCGAAATAAGGAATTTTCAAACCCATGTACATGTAACATAATTTCTTCTTTTGTATCTGAAGGATATGCCATGAAACTTTCGCTGTAGCTTTTCGTTACACTCAGTGCTCGTAAGTAAAACTTGGTTTACCAACTTTCTCCTGCAATCTCAAAGAATCGTGGAACACTCTGAGAAAAGGAAAGATTATGGTTTATCGTCATGTCGATGGTGAAGTTGGACGAAATACGCGCCGACAAACACACTGTACACATTGTCTCCTGCTTGATGTGGGAACTCCTAATACACTCCTGGAAATTGAAATAAGAACACCGTGAATTCATTGTCCCAGGAAGGGGAAACTTTATTGACACATTCCTGGGGTCAGATACATCACATGATCACACTGACAGAACCACAGGCACATAGACACAGAGCATGCACAATGTCGGCACTAGTACAGTGTATATCCACCTTTCGCAGCAATGCAGGCTGCTATTCTCACATGGAGACGATCGTAGAGATGCTGGATGTAGTCCTGTGGAACGGCTTGCCATGCCATATCCACCTGGCGCCTCAGTTGGACCAGCGTTCGTGCTGGACGTGCAGACCGCGTGAGACGACGCTTCATCCAGTCCAAAACATGCTCAATGGGGGACAGATCCGGAGATCTTGCTGGCCAGGGTAGTTGACTTACACCTTCTAGAGCACGTTGGGTGGCACGGGATACATGCGGACGTGCATTGTCCTGTTGGAACAGCAAGTTCCCTTGCCGGTCTAGGAATGGTAGAACGATGGGTTCGATGACGGTTTGGATGTACCGTGCACTATTCAGTGTCCCCTCGACGATCACCAGTGGTGTACGGCCAGTGTAGGAGATCGCTCCCCACACCATGATGCCGGGTGTTGGCCCTGTGTGCCTCGGTCGTATGCAGTCCTGATTGTGGCGCTCACCTGCACGGCGCCAAACACGCATACGACCATCATTGGCACCAAGGCAGAAGCGACTCTCATCGCTGAAGACGACACGTCTCCATTCGTCCCTCCATTCACGCCTGTCGCGACACCACTGGAGGCGGGCTGCACGATGTTGGGGCGTGAGCGGAAGACGGCCTAACGGTGTGCGGGACCGTAGCCCAGCTTCATGGAGACGGTTGTGAATGGTCCTCGCCGATACCCCAGGAGCAACAGTGTCCCTAATTTGCTGGGAAGTGGCGGTGCGGTCCCCTACGGCACTGCGTAGGATCCTACGGTCTTGGCCTGCATCCGTGCGTCGCTGCGGTCCGGTCCCAGGTCGACGGGCACGTGCACCTTCCGCCGACCACTGGCGACAACATCGATGTACTGTGGAGACCTCACGCCCCACGTGTTGAGCAATTCGGCGGTACGTCCACCCGGCCTCCCGCATGCCCACTATACACTCTCGCTCAAAGTCCGTCAACTGCACATACGGTTCACGTCCACGCTGTCGCGGCATGCTACCAGTGTTAAAGACTGCGATGGAGCTCCGTATGCCACGGCAAACTGGCTGACACTGACGGCGGCGGTGCACAAATGCTGCGCAGCTAGCGCCATTCGACGGCCAACACCGCGGTTCCTGGTGTGTCCGCTGTGCCGTGCTTGTGATCATTGCTTGTACAGCCCTCTCGCAGTGTCCGGAGCAAGTATGGTGGGTCTGACACACCGGTGTCAATGTGTTCTTTTTTCCATTTCCAACAGTGTATTTAAGAAGCATTTCAAAAGTTTTTACAGAACGTGATAATAAAAGGGGTGGGTATTTTTCTGGATCCTAATAATTAAAGACTGGCCCAAGTACTGAAGCAATCGCGTTGTTTAAATGACACTGTGTATGACGATGATCCCGAGAGAAAAGCCAGCAATGAAAACATCTGAATCCACCACCGCCGAAAAATTCTAAGAAAAGACCACAATCGAGTAACGTTATGTTAAGTATTACTTGGGAGTGCCAGGGTGTGATGTTAACGGATTATGCTCGTAAGCAGCAAACCGTCACAGGTGCGTACTGTTTAGGTTTTTATGTTGGTAACGTCACGTAGCGCTCTGTATGAAAATCACTGGTTGTGCTGTGTGCAGTCTGTGGCTGGTTGGCATTGTTGGAATATTCGCTATTGTCGTGTTGGGCAGTTGGATGTGAACAGCGCGTAGCGTTGCGCAGTTGGAGGTGAGCTGCCAGCAGTGGTGAATGTGGGGAGAGAGATGGCAGAATTTTGAGAGTGGACGATCTGGACGTTTGTCCATCAGAAAGAGTAAATTTGTAACACTGGATATCATGAACTGATATATATATATATATATATATATATATATATATATATATATATATATATATATATATATATAATGACTTTTGAACCATATTGAGGTAAATACGTTGTTTGTTCTCTATCAAAATCTTTCATTTGTTAACCATGCTTGTTAACCATGCCTATCAGTAGTTAATGCCTTCAGTAGTCAGAATCTTTTATTTAGCTGGCAGTATTGGCGCTTGCTGTATTGTAGTAGTTCGAGTAACGAAGATTTTTGTGAGGTAAGTGATTCATGAAAGGTATTGGTTATTGTTAGTCAGGGCCATTCCTTTGTAGGGATTATTGAAAGTCAGATTGCGTTGCACTGAAAATATTGTGTGTCAGTTTAGTGATGATCAGAATAAGTAAAGAGACAAATGTCTGAGTACGTTCAGTTTTGCTCAGCTGTTTGAAAGTCAAATAACGTAAGGGGTTTACCAGCACAGTAATTCATAAATTTTTCCAAGGGGAGGTTTCAGTACTAAAGGAAACTTACAAAGCGTCGCGGAAAGCTGCCCAAGGGAATGTACACACCTCAAAGATAGTTTTGCGTCACCCCGCTTCCCAGAACTCTCGAGGATAGTTATTGACTGCAAATGTTGTATCACAGACACAGTCCCTTTGACTGTTCAGAGATGTCACTAAACCCACCCAAAGATGAAAACAACCATGCATGAGCAGCGCCTATTAGATGGAGGGGGTCCGACAGCCGGACAGTTCCAGTAATTCCGCCAGGAAGGAGGTAGACGGATCGTGTTGCCTGTAGTTGAACCATGCCAACGTCCGCATTGTTATTTTGTGCCAAGAAGGGCTCTCAACAAGGGAAAGCCGGCCGGAGTGGCCGTGCGGTTCTGGGCGCTACAGTCTGGAACCGAGCGACCGCTACGGTCGCAGGTTCGAATCCTGCCTCGGGCATGGGTGTGTGTGTTGTCCTTAGGTTAGTTAGGTTTAATTAGTTCTAAGTTCTAGGCGACTGATGACCTCAGAAGTTAAGTCGCATAGTGCTCAGAGCCATTTGAACCATTTTCAACAAGGGAAGTATCCAGGCGTCTCGGAGTGAAACAAAGCGATGTTGTTCGGACATGGAGGAGATACAGAGAGACAGGAACTGTCGATGACGTGCCTCGCTCAGGCCGTCCAAGAGCTACTACTGCAGTGGATGACCGCTACCTACGGATTATGGCTCGGAGGAACCCTGACAGCAACGCCACCATGTTGAATAATGCTTTTCGTACAGCCACAGGACGTCGTGTTACGACTCAAACTGTGCGCAATAGGCTGCAAGATGCGCAACTTCACTCCCGACGTCCATGGCGAGATCCATATTTGCAGCCACGACACCACGCAGAGCGGTACAGATGGGCCCAACAACATGCCGAATGCACCGCTCAGGACTGGCATCACGTTCTCTTCACCGATAAGTGTCGCATATGCCTTCAACCAGACAATCGTCGCTGACGTGTGGGAGGCAACCCGGTCAGGCTGAACGCCTTAGACACACTGTCCAGCGAGTGCAGCAAGGTGGAGGTTCACTGCTGTTTTGGGGTGGCATTATGTGGGGCCGACGTGCTCCGCTGGTGATGATGAAAGGCGCGTAACGGCTGTGCGATACATGAATGCCGTCCTCCGACCGATAGTGCAACCGTATTGACAGCATGTTGGCGAGGCATTTGTCTTAATGGACAACAATTCGAGCCCCCAACGCGCACATCTTGTGAATGACTTCCTCCAGGATAACGACATCGCTCGAGTACTGGTTATTAGAGGTACCAGTGTGTGCAGCAGTCTGGACCACCATATATGAAGGTCTGGCTGTATGGTGGTACAACATGCAATATGTGGTTTTCATGAGCAATAAGAAGGGGGAAAATGGTTTATGTTGTTGGTCTCTGTTCCAATTTTCTGTACAGGTCCCAAAGCTCTCGGAACCGGAGTGATGCAAAACGTTTTTTAATGTGTGTATTTTCTGTAGTGACTTTATTTCTCTTTCTACGCATGAAGAAACCAGTGCGTGGCATGCATTCTCGAAATGACGAAGAGAATATTATCGAAGGGAACGTTTCCTGAGCAGTGAGTATAACGAGTTGTGTGATCGCAGCTTGATTTTTTCAAGGTAACCGTTAAGACATTCTGACTACTTCTCGAATGAAAACTGAAATTTGCTGACAGACTTTGTTCTCAAATTTATTACATTTCTGTGTCTCACAGGGAAGCAGATTCTTCCATTAATCCTTCCACGGTTAAAGTTTATTTAGCTTATATTTGAAAAATCAAATATTAAAACCTGCCTTCCTTTATGATAAATAATACACTTTCACCGCAAAAGAAGGAAAAAGAAAGAAAAAGAATGTTAAGCTGGCCGATTTTGAAAATCGGTGATGTGGGACACATGTGACCCATGAACTTAATTAGATCCATGTTTTAATGTGAACCTAGGATTTTCAGATTTAAATATTTAACTTTAAAATGATTTATTAGAATGGCGATTAGGATAAAATGTATAACAAACCAGAATCAGAATGTGTTTATTCTCCTGCAATGAAAACCGTGAAACATTGAGCACAATTTTTCAACATAACATTTGAACATGACTTTGATATACCACACAACAGTGTTTTCTACCTTCTATTAATGTTCCTGGGGCTTATATGATCCACTACATACAAATTATGCACAAACAAGCGGAGTTACTGAGGTCTGTAGTAGTATTTCAAAACGATGTCTGTGATGTATAGGAAGACACAATCAGTTACCTCAGACATTCTTGGAGTGGAGAAGATGGTGATTTGAATTCATTTTCATGAAACAGACGCACTATAAATACACGCCGCCTGATTTGACCACACTCAGCCTTCTATATATCCACTCCTAGATCGGTAGTATTTTCCTCCAAATTCCGAAAGCATCTCATTACATGCTAACACTAGACATATATGAGATACAGGCGTCTCAACGCTCAAAATTACGTTTTACTTCAGTGTGGCATATGTAACCCATCAACCATGTTAAAAACCGCATGTTTCATATCGGCATATCTAAAAAAGTGGCCGCTACGGTCGCAGGTTCGAATCCTGCCTCGGGCATGGATGTTTGTGATGTCCTTAGGTTAGTTAGGTTTAACTAGTTCTAAGTTCTAGGGGACTAATGACCTCAGCAGTTGAGTCCCATAGTGCTCAGAGCCATTTTTTTAAAAAAGTGGTGAGCATTAATAATACGCAAAATATAGGTATTTTTCGTAGTATCGTTTGCTGTATTTCTTGTATCAATATTTGAAATTTATTAAGGAATGTTACGGATGTCCGCGCTGTGTGTAAGTCCTAAGTTGTCACGAGACGGGAGCCACGACATTGCAGAATGACAGGGAAAAAGAGGTGTTTGTATCCGCGGAAGTTGAGGGACAAATCCAGGAACTATTTTACGCACTCCGTCGTGACTTTGACACAGGGGCCATAACTACAGTTCGCGCGCCAGTGAGGGAGCCGTATTTCTCACGCCTCACCAGCCGCAAATGGAACAGGAAAGGAAGCGACAGACGTTATTACTCTGCACAGTCCGTTACGCCCTGAAAACTAGGTTGTGAAACGCAGATGCAGATGCAGATGTAGATCAGGCTGCCCGTCCGAAGGCGCCGCTGCGCGCGTACATTGTGAATATTCAATAACGCTGAGCCACTAATTAACACGGCGTCCGGCGCCGGCGCGGTAATGGCTGGATGGGCGTTATCGCGCTATCTGCGCGCCCGGAAGTCATAAGCGGCCATTACCAAATAAATTAAAACTTGGTCCAGGGCCACCCCTTCCTGTTACAGCGGCCGCCTCCCACATCTGTTACGCGATACTGATGAGGGGGCAAACTGTACGTGCGCGATGGCGCCAAGAACTCCCACAATTCTGTCCGATGCAGTAGCCCGAGGATATAACACTTCATTTGACTTTGCGAGATGCTGCTTTAATGTTTCGTTTGCAGTTGAATACTTACCTCTCACAAGCAACGCGATTAACTAGGTTGTGGATTACTAAGACGATGATCTCAGCCCCTGCCGGTTATCTTTCTCCTAAGCTATTGACTTACTTAATTATCGCTACTCAAGAACCTTTTTGATGATTACACCCCCGCAGTGCTCGTGCGGTTCTAGGCGCTCCAGTCCGGAGCCGCGCTGCTGCTACGGTCGCAGGTACGAATCCCGCCTCGGGCATGGATGTGTGTGATGTCCTTGGGTTAGTTAGGTTTAAGTAGTTCTAAGTTCTAGGGGACTGATGACCACAGCAGTTGAGTCCCATAGTGCTCAGAGCCATTTGAACCATTTGAACCATGATTACACCCGCACCAGGCACTTGCGCGAAGCAAGCTTATGGATTCACTTCGATTTTATCAAAGTACCTTAGATATGAAAATGAAATAATTAAAATTTCCAGATATGTTATTGATTTGATTCGAAAACAAATGAAATACAGACAATACATCGCCTGTGAGACGCAGGAATCGTCTTGAAAAGAATGAGGTACAAGTGTTCCTCTGGGCTCAGTTCTTCCTCCACTAATTTGTCTCTTTTTTTTTTCACTGATTTTCCGTCTATTTTATCATGTACTTATTGACAACCTCTAGTAGTACGAAAGAAAGAGACCTAACGATATCATTCCTGGCCTCTGAGGCATGAACGACACCCTACGTTTGGTGCTAAGTAATCACTGAACAACAGCATCAAACTGAGCACGAATAAATCATAGATGCTTACAGAAACTACATATAGCTCAAAATGGTACAAGTAATGGAAAATCCATACTATTCGTGATAACCATAAACGCTTGTGTGAAAGATGCCTGTGTAGTTCAGCTATCTGATCGTTTCAGTACTCTTTATTTTCTGCTAGATATGTGTCATTAGAGAAGCGATGATGTGACGTTCCAGCTCGTGCTCAGGCCAAAGACAGGGATACATCAAACGGCCTGTGACATAAAATTCAAATGTATGAATATAATGGAACATTCGATAGGTTTTAAAATTTTTGTTAAGTGATTTGATAACTCTTTTAATTTTAATCTGTGAATTTACATATGCTTCTATCTCTTGAGAAAGCAACAAGTGTTACTAGCTGGATCACTATATGGGTTTTGAATTTTAACCATCACCGTTCATTAAAGTGTATTTTAATCACTATAGCTGCTGGATGTCACGACGGCTACTTCATTCAGAACGGCCTTCTTTGCTGTTTGTCGATGACTGTTACCTTTACGATGCATGGGACTATGCAGAGTACAAGAAAGTATGGCGAACTTATTCATTCATTGTCTTCTTCTGGAAGCACGTTTTGTTGTGACCTGGTCGTCAAACAAACGTAGTGCTCCTTCTGCATCGTGAACACTCTGTGTCTTTTCGAGTGTTCCAGCCTATTCGTGTCCTTTCTTTAAAAGAAGCAACACACCCTATATATCAGAAGACTAATTCGAGACGACAACGCCACCCAGTTAGACGAACGAACTATGTGAGACACTATGTCGGCACTTTTGCCTTTTGGTGTTTGTTATGTTAATATCATGTATATGGTTAGTGTAAAGTATACTCTGAAACTTCCTGGCAAATTAAAACTGTGTGCCGGACCGAGACTCAAACTCTTGACCTTTGCCTTTGAGAGAGCACTTGCCCGCGAAAGTCAAAGGTCCCGAGTTCGAATCTCGGTCCGGCACACAGTTTTAATCTGCCAGGAAGTTTCATATCAGCTCACACTCCGCTGCAGAGTGAAAACCTCATTCTAGCCCCCAGGCTGTGGCTAAGCCATGTCACCGCAATATCCTTTCTTTCAGGAGTGCTAGTTCTGCAAGGTTTGCAGGAGAGCTTCTGTAAAGTTTGGAAGGTGGGAGACGAGATACTGGCAGAAGTACAGCTGTGAGCACTCGGCGCGAGTCGTGCTTGGGTAGCTCAGTTGGTAGAGCACTTGCCCGCGAAAGGCAAAGGTCCCGAGTTCGAGTCTCGGTCCGGCACACAGTTTTAATCTGGCAGGAAGTTTCATATCAGCGCACACTCCGCTGTAGAGTGAAAATTTCATTCAAGTATACTCTGTCTTGACAAAACTAACAATAATTCTTCCTATGGCTCCTCTGTTTATTTGCTGGCCGTTAATAGCCCTAATTGTTAAAACTCGTATCTGGGCTACTCACACCTGCCTTAGGAGATATTCTCAAGCCTTATCTGTCAGAAATTCTCAGTCATAACTAATTTCTCTGCAACAGGTAGACATTCCTTGTTGACAGGTGGTCGTATTAAACAGACATAGACGCAATATCTCTGTAAACATGAAAACTAGTCCCATCTGTTAGGCTAAATAATAGCCTGTCCCCCACAAACGTTACAATGTAAATGTCACAAGCTCATACATCTTACAAAAACTCTCATGCAGTGTCTGATAAGCCAATGGCTGCGCCTGTGCAGATAAATTCTCAAGTACTTCTGCAGTGCAGCCCTCCCTCTCTGGGATCTGAAGAAGTCTTGTGACATACATACGATACATGGCATTCAACTTTATGGAGTCACTGACATATTTTCCGTATCGTCATGTCTATGGTATCTCTATTCCTCACCCAACTAATTGCCTCTCTTCTTTCTCTTTACTAAGTTTCTTTCTTTGCTCTGTTCTACCATCAACAGTCTTTTTCAGATGCGGACGCAGGGCTCGATTCTGGAGGAGGGTGGATGGCTGGGGGAGGTGGTTACAGTTTGTGATATTTTACTTAGTACTACGACTGTGAATAGAGGTCTGTAGACCGTGCTTGTGCGAGAATGTAAATGAGGAGAACGTTATTTCTTTCAGTAGGTTCCGGCTACGTTTGGGTAGTCGGTCTTTCTGTCATTCGCTTAACGGAGCGTCTTTCCCTTCCTGTCATTCCTTTCTCAACTTCCTCCTGTTTGGCGGCTCTGCCTGGGGACACACGATCTATTCCTGGCTTCTTTCTGACATCAGGTACGATCAGCCCGTGAATCTCGCCTTTACCCCGGTGGACAGCAAGTCGGGCCGCAAGCTCTTTCAAGTAGCAACTGAAGAGTATCCAGTGTTAAATGCAGCTTGCAATTTCCTCTAAGCACTATGGGACTTAACATCTGGGGTCATCAGTGCCCTAGACTTAGAACTACTTAAACCTATCCATGCCCGAGGCAGGATTCGAACCTGCGACCGTAGCAGCAGCGCGGTTCCGGACTGAAGCGCCTAGAACCACTCGGCCACGCCGGTCGACGAAAGTAACCTGAGTATTTTTCAAATTGATAGATCTTAAAATATAAACGTTTTCACTAAATTATTTTTGGGAGCGACTCTGAAACTCCCATCTTCCCCTGCTCCCCAACACCTCACTCCTCCCCGGTCAGCACTGGGCTGAAGGTGGGTTGCCACCACTGCATGCAGACCAATCAGAATTTGTATTTGAAATGCTACCGGCGGTTTTTTGAAGTAAGTGCCTGCGAGCAGTACAGCTACTTGTGCGAAACACTTTTTTTTTTCACTGTTGCATACAATTTGACCCACTGCCTTTTTTATGCAGTGGATCGTGTTTTCCACTGTGCTCCCTAAGCTGCCACATCGGTCATCCCAAACACACACACACACACACACACACACACACACACACACACACACACACACACACACAACCGCGCTCACGTGG
Organism: Schistocerca americana; assembly: GCF_021461395.2. Taxonomy (NCBI): domain Eukaryota; kingdom Metazoa; phylum Arthropoda; class Insecta; order Orthoptera; family Acrididae; genus Schistocerca; species Schistocerca americana. Next base: position 483,080,575 of record NC_060119.1, read on the forward strand.
CCACGTGGAGGCGACCGATTTTCTAGTGGATAGGCAATTTTTTAAAAAATTTATCAGAAGCTTTGTGTTACTTTAAAAATTGATATAAACTGAAGACAGGAAGAGAAGAAAAAAGAAAATGAAGATTTGGTGTTGTTATTTTAAGAGGTTGTTTGCTAAGATAAAATGGTGTTTTCCACCACCATCTGGAACAGGAATGGGCAGTAATTTTTTCTCGGGAGCAGCTTTGCGGAAGTAGAGGTTAGCGGAGGGCCGCACATTTTAAAATGATTGGATGCCTCAGTTAACTTTGCATTTCAGAAAAGATATAAATGTTATATAACAATTCTGACTGTCTTGGTGACCCTCGGGGACAGCCGGAGTGGCCGATCGGTTCTAGGCGCTACAGTCTGGAACCGCGCGACCGCTACGGTCGCAGGTTCGAATCCTGCCTCGGGCATGGATGTGTCTTATATCCTTATGTTAGTTAGGTTTAAGTAGTTCTAAGTTCTAGGGGACTGATGACCTCAGCAGTTAAGTCCCATAGTGCTCAGAGCCATTTGAACCATTTTTTGACCCTCGGGATCAACAGTCAGTCACTGTCTATATGCTGGAAACATTGTTTATCATTTTGTAAAATTACTTACTGCCAGTATTTATGCCAGTCAGTGGGGCGTGTTTCAGAACGATGCCATCGCACTTCTGTCTTCTGGCTAAAAATTTGTATATCCTAAACATCTAGGCTACTGCACTATGCTATCAATTTGGTGTTGTTTTGATGTGTTATTACATTGTTACATTGCCACATTGTTGAATCATTACATTAATAAACTGTCAGTTTGTTACATTGTCATATTGCTATGGATTTCGTATTTTATGTTGCTATGTGCACGTTCTTTTCCGCACTCTCACGGTTTATCACGCGTCTGAATCTGTATGAGTGTCTTTACTGTTGCTGTCTCACCATTTGTGGTGAAATTATCAGTGGCGTAGTTACCACTGAATATGGTTGTACTCTATGTATGGGTCCTGAACAATTAGAGCTTAGCACGCTCAACAGAACACACAGCAGTCATAACGAGGAATTTGTAATATTATTGCGTACATTTTTTTAGAGGCCGTCGTGGTCACCACTGGTTGCCTTTTAAGGCCGTACACTGATATTGAGGTGCATGTGGTTAGCCCATCGCCACTTTCTCGCCTGTTAATGTCGGCTTTCACGAACCGAAGCGGCTACTTCCCCCTCAAGTAGCTACTGAGCTGTCATCACTATTCTGAGTGTACTTCTTGCCAGTCTGTCACAAAGGAGGAATCTTTGACAGCACAGGAACTGAATCGTGGAATCACCATATAACAGCCAAACGTGCTGTCCCGCTAGACAATTCTTTATAGGTTGATTCAGGTCTCTAGCGCAATGGAGGCACAGCTAATAGGACTTCATCGATGTCAGCGTGTGGCCAGTTGAACATTAATCTTTAAGAACAGTAAGTAATGGAAGTCGTAAATATCTTACGATGGTCGCAATATTGTCATCAAGGAATAATGCATAATGCATAACTCGGTAATGAGAACTTTCTCATTACTCGGCGCAGCTGTGCCAGATATCAGCTCTAAATCATTTCTGCAGTTGTGTAATTTCTGCTAACGAACCTTTCTTGAGATTCAGTGCCCTTCATTTTCATTAAACAGCAGTGGTTATTTATGTAGTTATTCAAAGTATCGCTGAACAGTATTTTACAGATTCCTTATTTATTTTCCACGTGACAGGTCTAATGGATTATCATTGTGTATTTTATTGCGTGGCTGGACAGCCACGTGATAGAAGACATCTCTTCCCAGGCGTCACATTTCGACCATGGGAGACATTACCACCAGATAGAGCTGTTTCCCTACCACCTCTACACATCCGGAATGCAAATTACGTTGACAAATTTTGGCATCGCTCTGGCGCGAATGTACTTTTGCGCACTTGTCACAGAAAATATTCGAAACGCTAGCACATAAAAATTTGCACTCTTATTTGAACTTGTAGAAGAGAGACTTTTCTATCTCACGAAACTGACAATCTGGCAGACAGATAATAATGGACAAGGCTGCATATATGCAAGGTGTCCATAAGCGATGTTCCAGTTTCAAACCGCTGTAGAAAGAGGACCAATGCTGAGAATGAGGTCAAATTTGAACATCATATTATTGATTATATTAGAACAACAAAGTCCTCGGTCACAAATATTAAGTCCAAACTGACCAGGTTTCGACGCTACTATGAAGGGTTGCAACAGTTGCAACCCTTGTTCACAGTACGAGCAGCCCTTAGCGGCTCGCCATCTCACTTACAACTATTCATGACGTCGCTTTTCTGGCTTAGATCTTTTTTAATATGTGACTTGTAAGTACTGCTTCTTTTTCCAGTCAGTACAAACTTCAAATTTATTAATGTATTATATACCTAATATGTTTTAGAACAGTTAGTTTAATTCTGAAGACGACAGTCATAGTAGCGTCGAAACCTGGTCAATTTGGACTTAATATTTGTGACCGAGGGCTTATTTGTTCTAATATAATTCTGACACGCTCACTGAATCTTAGTAGCTATGTTCAAAGTTTGTTTTTCATATTATTTACTTAGGAGGAAACGTCATCGAACTAAAAAAAGTTAATTAAAATTTTATCAACAGATGGAGCTGCTGCTGCTGCTGCTGAAGCTCTTTTACAAGAACGGGGACTCTGCGCCAGTAGCGCTGCAGAAGCTCCGGACACTGAAGGACATGGAAAAAGGCGTTGATCCGATGTCTGCTAAGGGTCTTCAGTAAATTGGTATAAAATTCGAAAAGACAGGTTCTTCTGAAGTGTATTGTGACAGAGGGAGGAATGCAGTTGATCCGGCGTCTGTCGCGGATTGGGCACAGAATTACAGGATGGGTCGAACGGTGGTGTGCAGACATGCACTGCACAGGGAATTGCCTGATCGTTGGACGTGACTGCGAGCAGGGTGCATCAAATCGTACGAAACATTCTGCATTGCTATCCATACAGGAGTTGCTTTCCGCTAACCTGCCAGCAAGACAAACGTTCGCTCTGGAATTTCTCGCTTGCACAGAAGTGGCCAAGAAACATTATTTGGACAGACGAAGCCCATTTCCATCTCCGAGGACATGTCAATACGCAGAATTGCAGAATATGGGCAATGGACAACCTGCACGCACATCAACCGACATCACATCATTCCGCAAAGGTGATTGTGTGGGGCGGGTTGACGGCATTGTTTATTGTAGGGTCGTATTTTTTCGAGAAGATGTGTTCTGCGGGCCCTGTTACCCATACCATCGCTGGTACACACTATGAGAGTATTTTGCGCACCAACGTCATTCCAACCCTTCAACAGCGTGGATGTATGGGTAGAATCATTATTATTCCAATGGCGCTCCTCCATATATTGCACACCCAGTGAAGCATCTGCTGCAGTGCCATTTCGGAAATTCTAGAATTGTCAGCCGTCATTTCGCAGCAGCCTGGCCGTCCAGATCACCTGATCTTAATCCGTGTGACTTCGGCCTGTGGGTTTATCTGAAAGATGTTGAGTTGAGTGCTCCATTTACGAACATAGCTGAATCCAAAAACACCCATTCTGAACGTGACCCCCTAGGAACATCTATCTGTTGTGGAACATCCTGTTTCTCGATTTCAACTTGTGGAAAAAACGGTGGACTGCATATCCAACATGTCTTGCGCCAATCTCACAACAGTTACAAAACGACGTTGTTTTGCTTTTTATACGGTGTTTGGCCCCAGGACAATTAGAACCCAATGTCATTTTTATTTTTATGCTGTTTTGGGCCTTACCGCAATTAAAAGCCGAATTTTCGCACGCGTTGTGGTACGACCTGGGCTTGGTGGATCGGCTTACCTAACTAAGTGTGCCGCAACAGTTCACTGTCGAACTTGTGCAGTCGTGCCCTTTCAACAGGACGGATGGCGTAATGTGCATCTAAAACCATAGCTGCCGCATTGCAGTTCATCTGCCATTTATAGCTGACCCCTTTCACGTTAAGCATTTACAGCTCCATCTATTGATAAAATTTTCGTAACTTTTTTTTTGTTCAATAACGTTTCCCCCTGTGTCAATAATGTCAGCCTGCCTTTAAACAAGTTGGGCCCGCCATCTGACAAATTTTTTACGGGCCGTGGTGCTCCACTCAGTCCTCCTAGACGGTACCTACGACTCCCAAAGCGCAGCTAAATTTGACTACACAGCTCGGGCTGCGGGCACTGTTTCCCATGCATTACCACGTGAAGGTTGGGCTGTGTGGAGATCACGTGTCCTTTTTGTTTGAGATACAGCTGTGATTACTTCTTTAAATTACAATAAATGAAATATCGAAATGGAAAATTATAAGAAGAGGGAAAGAAGGAGATAGGAATGATTAGTGTTGGAGACAGTTGTTCCCTCACCGCCGCCGCTCAGGAAGGTGGTCTCGGTGCGTGCCATCAAGTCCGAGGTTCCTGGGCAGAGCATCGCATTGGTAGTCTATCAGACGAGATAAATCGCGTCGCAGATGTCACGAGCCACCTGTTTAATTTTTGTTAGCGCTTTCATACTGTTGTGTGTCAATTAGCTAGGTTACTTGCGATACAGTTTCTCTATGTTAATGCAATCTAATTACAGATTTAATGTGGAGAATAACTGGCGATGGTCTATCTTACTTATTCTATTGTCACATTTCTATTCTATCTGTGTGTTATTATTTCCACTTTTAGTGTCGTTTTTTGTGTGTTTCTTATTTTTGTCTCGTCATTATATGTACGTTAATTAGCCAGATTACTAGTGTTACAGTTTTTCTATGTTAATGTAGTGTAAAAACAGGTTTTACATGGAGCCTGATACAATAACCAGCCACGAACTATCCTACTAAAAGGTTAACAGGTTTCTATTCTGATTTGTGTGTATGTTATTATTTCATCATTTAATATCATGTTTGCATTATGCACATGTTATTCATCGTTTGTCTCATCGTTGTCAGAGGAGTCCTTTGTGCTGAAATATTCATCTGAACTAACCCAATGGTCTCGCTGTCGTTTAACTCGATGCCTCCATGTGGTCTCATTTCTTTACAGATAGTATGCTCCATTTTTGGAGATTCGATCTGCGTATCTGATAAATAGTTCCCATTTGTCTGCATCTCCGAGTGTTTCTTGCAGTGTCTCTGCTGTAATTCCTGGTATGTTTCTGTATAAGTGGCTGTATCGTTTACATTACAGAGACCCATATTCCCCAATTGGCAGTCGCCGCTGTCAGCAAGCGAAACGCTCTACAAGTGCGCTTGATAAGAGCCGTGCCAAGTTGGAAGTTAACCATCTCAGTCACACTTGCATGTTTGCTTCATTCGTAATCGCTCCCTGATATTGTGGAAAAGGTGCAAGGCCTATGATCCTTATCACTTTGGCTCCACTCACGTTTCCAGATGTCTACCCGTCAAGAATTTAGTTACCTATTCTGCTCTACATTTTATCCTGTAATTTACCTGACCTTATCAATTCTTCCGTCTTTAGCCAGAAGGATGCAGCTCAGTATATGATACTTGTTTCTGTCGGAAGGATACCCAGTTGCGCAAAACGTACTACTGATCACAGAGGGGGCAATGCTACTCTGATGGCCGTGCTGGGCAATTTTGTACTGTGTGGTATTTGAACGTGCTAACTTGAGCAAAAATTTTTCGGCCTCATTTGTAGTTTTATGTGTTAGTTGAAGTTATGTCTGTCACTAACATGTATAGCGTTACTGTCTCTCTTTTGGTGTTTGTGTTGTTTACTATTATCGCTGAGTGTCTTTGTAGTGTTCATTAGTATAAAGCTGTTTTTCGAGCCGTTATTGTTAATTTATTTGTATTGCACCACTGTTGTACTGTGATCAGAATACCATTGGTTTTGCTCTCTAATGTCGAGCTTGTGTCAACTTATGCCACTACCAACAGGTCGTCAGCATAGGCTAACTCGCCGCCAGTGCGCTCGTCCCCCCCCCCCCCTATTATATGTAGGAGTACTTTGAATGTGATATTCCAGACCATGGAGCCGCAAATCGAGGCTCGGGGGCATCCGTTTTTAATTCTGTGCCGGTGCCCGCCTAAAAATCTGCTACCCTGCTTTTACAATAGTCGAGAAAACTATTGTATAGGGATGCGGATACCTGGTGTCGCGGCAAAAGTGCAGACCACCAAAGACTGTCGAAGACGCCTGTAATGTCAATTAAAATCACTATTGTGTATTTACATGGGGTGTGCCCAGTAATTTGGAAAATTCGTTTATTGCGCAGTCGATTGATTTACCTGCTCTGGATCCGCAAGGATGTGGACTATCCTCTCTGTATGCCTGTAGGTGGTTGCACAGCAGCCATTCCTGCACCTTAACTGCCTCTCAGAATGCGTTTTAGAGTATTATATTGACAAACGACATATACGTTGTTGTGGAACAATTGCTTTCTATAGATGATAAATGCTGCGACTTGCAAACATTGCCACAGACTCAAGGAGCATTTCTTCTTTCAGCATGGTGTGTCGATTTTATGGCATTATTTCAGTTTCAAGTTCAGCATCCTAATTTGGCAGTTGCCAGTTCCCGCGGCCGAATGCCATTTCTATCCATGGTGCCATTTACTCGAGAAGGATAACGGAAGTCATGGACGTCGGTTGTTTGCAAACTTTCTTTCTCGTGCGCTCAAGTTTTAGCTTTTTATGTGATGTATTTTTGGGACGGAAATGGAGTTTGTGAGGCTTCCGGTTCTCTTAATATTGGGAGATCTCGTCAGACGGCTCCCGGCGCCAAAAAGAAGCAGCCAACGATCTGACAACTGGAGCCTTCAGGATCGCGTTCTGACGAAAACATCTGACACTAATTACAATGCAACATTTCAGCGACACGGTCAGGCATTAGCCTGGAATTAATTTCCGTCAGCTACGTTTCGCCAGTCCTCCTATGGCATGTATGTTACAGCAACACAGCGTAATTCTGCTTGGCCTCTAAACTAAGTCCTGCGCAAGAACAGGCCATTATCACTACCCATCCACCTATTCTGACCTACAGTTTTATCGAGGTGCAGTCCCTTGAACAAGCCATTCCCCATGCGGTCGTAAGAATAGCTGCGTTTCTGAACTGGTTAACAAGGGAAAGTTGCTCTGTCCAGTGACTGGCTTAGATTGTTGGATGTCTATCAAAACCATTATCGGGAGAAAATCAAATCGACTGATCACCAACGATGAAGTCCTCAAAAGAGTGGGAGAGTGTATACTTTATGGAGCACTAGAGTAAAAAGGAATGTTGAATTTATTGAGACACGGGGATGGGAGAAGCTCCTAAAATTAATGGTAGAGGGGTACCTCAATGTAAAAAGAAGTTGAATCCTTTTCTCTTCCCATTCGGCTCCTGGAATTCCTATTGCACTCTTAATGTTACCGTCCTTGCTTTTAATTTCACCGGAAGTTGTTTTGACTTTTCTTTATACGGAGTCAGTCCTCCCGACAATAATTTATTTTTAGATTTCTTCACATTTTTATGCAGTCATTACGTCTTAGCTTCCCTGCACTTCCTATTTATTTCTTTTCTAGCGACTTGTATTTCTGTGTTCCTGAGTTTCCCGGAACATTTTTGTAATTCCTACTTTCATCGATCAACTGAAGTATTTCTTTTGTTACCCATGTTTCTTCGGAGCTACCTTCCTTGTACCTACGTTTTTCTTTCCAACTTACGTGATTGCCCTTTTATTGATGTCTATTCTTTTTGAATTGAACTGCCTGCTGAGCTGTTCATTATCGCAATATCTATAGCCTCAGAGAACTTCAAGCGTCTCTCTTCAGTTTTTCGTATCTCCGAATTCCACGTATTTTTACATTGATACTTCCTGACTAGTCTCTTAAATTTAAGCCTACTGTTCATCATTACTAAATTGTGATCTGAGTCTATATCTGCTCCTGGGTACCTCTTACGATCCAAAATCTGATTTCGGAATCCCTGCCTTTCCATGAAGTAATCTAATTGAAATCTTCCCGTATCACCCGGCCTTTTCCAAGTACACCTCCTCCTCTTGTGATTCCTGAACGGAGTATTCGCTATTACTAGCTGAAGTTCATTACAGAACTCAATTAGTCTTTCGCCGTTTTCACTCCTAGTACCAAGCCCATATTTTCCCGTAACCATTTCTTGTGCTCCTTCCCCTACAACCACATTCTAATCCCCCATGACTCTTAGATTCTCATCTGCCTTTACGTACTGAATTTCCCGTTCCATATACTGATATAATTTCTTTATTTCTTCATGTTCCGCTTCCGAGGTCGGCGTTTAACCTCAACCGTCGTTGTTGGCGTTGGTTTGCTGTCGATTCTGATATGAACACCAGTATCACTGAACCCTACACAATAACTCATTTTCTGCCCTACCTTCTTATTCACAACGAATCCTGCTCGCGTTACACCATTTTCTGCTGCTGTTGTTATTACTCTGTACTTATCTGACAAGAAATCCTTTTCTTTCCATTTAGTTTCATTTACCCCCGTTATATCTAGCCTGAGCCTTAGCATTTCCCTTTTCAGATTTTCTAGCTTTTCGAACACGTTCAAACTTCTAACACTCCACCCTCCAACTCGTAGAGCTTTTCTTTTCGTTGGTTATTCAATCTTTTTCCTCACTGTCACCTCCACCTTGGCAGCCCCCTCCCAGAGATCCGAGTGGGGGACTAGTCTGGAATTTTTGCCAACGGAGAGATCATTATGGAACTTTTTTCAATTACCGAGCGGGTCAGCGCAGTGGTTAGCACAGTGGACACGGATTCTGGAGGACGGCGGTTCAAACTCGCGTCCAGTCATCCCAAATCAGATTTTCCGTCATTGCGCTAAATCGCTTAAAGCAAATGCTGGACTGATTCCTTCAAAGAGGCACCGCCGCTTTGCTTCACCGTCCTTTCCCAATCAGAGCTAGCACCCCGTCTCTAATAACCTCGTTATCGACGGGTCGTTAAACACTAATCTCCTCCTTCGCCGAGCGAGGTGGCGCAGTGGTTAACACACTGGACTCGAATTCGGGAGGACGACGGTTCTAATCCGTGTCCGGCCATACTGATTTAGGTTTCCAGTGATTTTCCTAAATCGCTTCAGACAAATGCTGGGATGATACGTTTGAAAGGGAACGGCTGACTTTCTTCCCCATCCTCCCCTAACCTCAGGGAACGGATGACCTCGTTGTTTGGTACCCTCCCCCCACATCAATCACCCAACCAATTCTCCTCCACTTTTTTCAATTGCAGGGCACATTCCTGAGAATAAACATTATGCGCCTTTAATTCAGTAGTTTTCTACATCTACATCTACATCCATACTCCACAAACCACCTGACGGTGTGTGGCGGAGGGTACCCTGAGTACCTCTATCGGTTCTCCCTTCTATTCCAGTCTCGTATTGTTCGTGGAAAGAAGGATTGTCCGTATGCTTCTGTGTGGGCTCTAATCTCTCTGATTTTATCCTCATGGTCTCTTCGCGAGACATACGTAGAAGGGAGCAATATACTGCTTGACTCTTCGGTGAAGGTATGTTCTCGAAACTTTAACAAAAGCCCGTACCGAGCTACTGAGCGTCTCTCCTGCAGAGTCTTCCACTAGAGTTTATCTATCATCTCCGTAACGCTTTCACGATTACTAAATGATCCTGTAACGAAGCGCGCTGCTCTCCGTTGGATCTTCTCTATCTCTTCTATCAACCCTATCTGGTATGGATCCCACACTGCTGAGCAGTATTCAAGCAGTGGGCGAACAAGAGTACTGTAACCTACTTCCTTTGTTTTCGGATTGCATTTCCTTAGGACTCTTCCAATGAATCTCAGTCTGGCATCTGCTTTACCGACGATCAACTTTATACGATCATTCCATTTTAAATCACTCCTAATGCGTACTCCCAGATAATTTATGGAATTAACTGCTTCCGGTTGCTGACCTGCTATTTTGTAGCTAAATGATAAGTGATCTATCTTTCTGTGTATTCGCAGCACATTACACTTGTCTACATTGAGATTCAATTGCCATTCTCTGCACCATGCGTCAATTCACTGCAGATCCTCCTGTATTTCAGTACAATTTTCCATTGTTACAACCTCTCGATACACCACAGCATCATCTGCAAAAGCCTCAGTGAACTTCCGATGTCATCCACAAGGTCATTTACGTATATTGTGAATATCAACGGTCCTATGACACTCCCCTGCGGCACACCTGAAATCACTCTCACTTCGGAAGACTTCTCTCCAGTGAGAATGACATGCTGCGTTGTGCTATCTAGGAACTCTTCAATCCAATCACATAATTGGTCTGATAGTCCATATGCTCTTACTTTGTTCATTAAACGACTGTGGGGAACTGTATCGAACGCCTTGCGGAAGTCAAGAAACACGGCATCTACCTGTGAACCCGTTTCTATGGCCCTCTGAGTCTCGTGGACGAATAGCGCGAGTTGGGTTTCACACGACCGTCTTTTTCGAAACCCATGCTGATTCCTACAGAGTAGATTTCTAGTCTCCAGAAAAGTCATTATACTCGAACATAATACGTGTTCCAAAATTCTACAACTGATCGACGTTAGAGATATAGCTCTATGGTTCTGCACGTCTGTTCGGCGTCCCTTCTTGAAAACGGGGATGACCTGTGCCCTTTTCCAATCCTTTGGAACGCTACGCTCTTCTAGAGACCTACGGTACACCGCTGCAAGAAGGGGGGCAAGTTGCTTCGCGTACTCTGTGGAAAATCGAACTGGTATCCCACCAGGTCTAGCGGTCTTTCCTCTTTTGAGCGATTTTAATTGTTTCTCTATCCCTCTGTCGTCTATTTCTATATCTACCATTTTGTCATCTGTACGACAGTCTAGAGAAGGAACTACAGTGTAGTCTTCCTCTGTGAAACAGCTTTAGTCTGTCATCCTCTGTTTCAGTACCATTTTGGTCACAGAGTGTCTGGACATTTTGCTTTGATCCACCTACTGCTTTGACATAAGACCAAAATTTCTTAGGATTTTCTACCAAGTCAGTACGTAGAACTTTACTTTCGAATTCATTGAACGCCTCTCGCATAGCCCCCCTCACACTACATTTCGCTTCGCGTAATTTTGTTTGTCTGCAAGGCTTTGGCTATGTTTATGTTTGCTGTGAAGTTCCCTTTGCTTCCGCAGCCGTTTTCTAACTCGGTTGTTGTACCACGGTGGCTCTTTTCCATCTCTTACGATCTTGCTTGGCACATGCTCATCTAACGCATGTTGTACGATGGTTTTGAACTTTGTCCACTGATCCTCAACACTATCTGTACTTGAGACAAAACTTTTGTGTTGAGCCGTCAGGTACTCTGTAATCTGCTTTTTGTCACTTTTGCTAAACAGAAAATCTTCCTACCTTTTTTAATATTTCTATTTAAGGCTGAAATCATCGATGCCGTAACCGCTTTATGATCGCTGATTCCCTGTTCTGCGTTAACTGTTTCAAATAGTTCGGGTCTGTTTGTCACCAGAAGGTCTAATATGTTATCGCCACGAGTCGGTTCTCTGTTTAACTGCTCAAGATAGTTTTCAGATCACTTAAAACAATTTCACTGGATTCTTTGTCCCTGCCACCCGTTATGAACGTTTGAGCCTCCCAGTCTATATCCGGCAAATTAAAATCTCCACCCAGAACTATAACATAGTGGGGAAATCTACTCGAAATATTTTCCAAATTATCCTTCAGGTGCTCAGCCACAACAGCTGCTGAGCCAGGGGGCCTATAGATACATCCAATTACCATGTCTGAGCCTGCTTTAAACGTGACCTTCACCCAAATCATTTCATATTTCGGATCTCCGTCAATTTCCTTTGATACTATTGCACTTTTAATCGCTATAAACACGCCTCCCCCTTCACTGTCCAGCGTGTCTCTGCGGTATACATTCCAATCTGAGTTTAGGATTTCATTACTGTTTACGTCCGGTTTCAGCCAACTTTCTGTCCCTAGTACTATATGGGCGTTGTGACCGTTTGTTAATGAGAGCAGTTCTGGGACCTTTCTATAGACGCTCCTGCAGTTTACTATTAGCACATTAATATTGTTATTCCCTGTTGCATTTTGCCTACTCCCACCTTGCGGCGTCTTTGGAGGCGTCTTGTCGCGCCTAGGGAGGGAATTCTCTAACCTAAAAAACCCCCATGTGCATTCCACACGTACTCCGCTACCCTTGTAGCCGCTTCCGGCGTGTAGTGCACGCCTGACCTATTCAGGGGGACGCTACATTTCTCCACCCGATAGTGGAGGTCGAGAAATTGCACCCCAGATCTCCGCAGAATTGTCTGAGCCTCTGGTTTAAGCCTTCCACTCGGCTCCAAACCAGAGGACCGCGATCGATTCTGGGAACGATACTACAAAAAGTTAGCTCTGATTCCACCCCGCGAGCGAGGCTTTCCGCCTTCACCAATTCCGCCAACCGCCTGTACGAACTGAGGATGCCCTCTGAACCCAGACGGCAGGAGTCATTGGTGCCGACATGAGCAACAATTTGCAGTCGGGTGCACCCAGTGCTCTCTATCGCCGCCGGCAGGGCCTCTTCCACATCTCGGATGAGACCCCGCGGCAAGCAGACAGAGTGAACACTGGCCTTTTTCCCCGACCTTTCCGCTATCTCCCTAAGGGGCTCCATCACCCGCCTAACGTTGGAGCTCCCAATAACTAATAAACCCCTCCCCCCGTGTGCCTGCTCGGACCTTGCTGAAGGAGCAGCCACATGTCCACTCACAGGCAGAGCGGGCGATGCCACACGGCCAGCCTCCACATTTACCCTCCGCCTCGTGCGCCGCGAACGCCGCTAAACCCGCCACTCCTCTTGGGGAGAGGGTGGCCCAACCGCACCCGGTACCTGCGAAGATGTCTTGACAGCAGGGACAGTGGGTGAAGCATGTAACAAATAACACCTGGGGTGTACCATGCGACGCACCAGACTCCCCACTGCCGACTCCGAGGCAGCAGCCTGAAGACGGCTGACCGCGGCCATCAACACGCACAGCTGTTCGCGAACAGTGGCCACCTCCTCCTGCGTCCGTACACAGCAGTCACACATCCTATCCATCCTAAGGAATCAATTAGCCGGCCGAAGTGGCCGTGCGGTTAAAGGCGCTGCAGTCTGGAACCGCAAGACCGCTACGGTCGCAGGTTCGAATCCTGCCTCGGGCATGGATGTTTGTGATGTCCTTAGGTTAGTTGGGTTTAAGTAGTTTAAGTTCTAGGGGACTGATGACCTCAGAAGTTGAGTCCCATAGTGCTCAGAGCCATTTGAACCATTTTTTAAGGAATCAATTTACTGTAGAGAGTTAATCAAGTTTTGACTACTAATTCACTAAAGGCGGCTGATTGTTGACTAATCTGTGGTTGCTAGACACTTCTTGTAGAAAACAATGACAATAGCACTACCTGTCTCTGGACTGTATTCAAAACAAACACTAGCACTACTGGCACTGTGGCTGACTAGAGGGACTCTCTCTGACTGTATTCAAAACAAACACGAAATCTATGGAACACTATTACTAGCACTCGACAGTTAAAGCTTCCTAAAAGCAAACACACACGGAAGAAGAAGTGACAAGTAAGAAAAATACAGTTAATACTTTAATTAAGGTAGCTCGCTGCACAGCAGACGTGAAGCAGGCGGCACTTACGACGACATTGACACTACTGGCACTATGGCCGACTAAAGGGACTCTCTCTGACTGTATTCAAAACAAACACGAAATCTATGGAACACTATTACTAGCACTCGACAATTAAAGCTTCCTAAAAGCAAAAACACACGGAAGAAGAAGTGACAAGTAAGAAAAATACAGTTAATACTTAAATTAAGGTAGCTCGCTGCACAGTAGACGTGAAGCAGGCGGCAGTTACGACGACACTGACACTACTGGCACTATGGCTTCTGCATCCTCATGCTCTTTGCTGATTCTTCCGCCTTTAAGGGGCAGTTTCCCACCCTAAGGGAAATAGTGTGCCCTGACATGTCCGCTTTTGCGCCCCCTTTCACAAGGCCGTTGGCAGAATGAGGGTGGTTTCTTATGCCAGAAGTCTTCGCCCGGCATAGCTGATAATTTCTTTATTCAAGATTTATGCAGCGGCGATGTTCGAACCCTAACCGAGAAATTTTTAATTAGTAGTGAAAGACGCTACCCGTAGGCAACGGAAAACAGGCAGACCTATATGGATCAAATTATAAAAAATGTCGACTATAATTCCCACACAGGAATGAAGAAATCAGAAAGACGTGAAGAGTAGAAAGAACATACATCATATCCATGTAAGTATATAGTTCTGGCAACACCGGCCATGACCTCCTTCTTCTGTGCGGATGCACACATATTCCCCGAACTCTTATGGGATTTGGTAAGAATGTCTTCCACGAGTATGAGTGTATTGCAGTGGGACACTACGAATGTAGTGTGTGGACGTACAAGGTGAGAATGTGGGTATCGCGGGAGGCGTGCGCGAGATAGTCCCTGCAGTCCCACTATCCTGTGCCATCGGTGGCTCAGACAGAAAAGCCGGCACGGTAGCTCAGCGTGTTCGCTCAGAGAGCTGCCTGGCCTCTGTAATAAAAAAAACAAAAAAAAAACTGAGTGAAACGATCAACAATGAGCTTCAACGGATGTCATGTGACGTCCGCTATGACGAAATACAACGAACCATAAGGAGATCCTGGGTTCGAGTCCCGGTCGGAGCATACATTTTCACCTGTCCCCGTTGATATATATCAACGACTGTCAGAAGCTGAAGGTATTAATATAATTCTAATTTCGTTCTAGACGGCTGCAGGTCATCAATGGTGTCGCTTCTTCCGGACATGTCCGAAAGAACAGACACCATATCCATACAAGTATACGAAGTGTAAATGGTTGCGAAAACATGCTTGACATTTTAGCAACAAATAATCCTGGGCAAATAGGGAGTACTGTGACGAATACAAGGATTAGCGACCACAAGGCAGTTGCTGCTAGGCTGAATACCGTCACCTACAGCCATCAAAAAGAAACGCAAAGTACATCTATTTAAAAAAAGCTGATAAAAATGCTCTTAACGCCTTTTCAAGAGACAGTCTTCACTCCTTCCGATCTGATCATGTAAGTGTAGAAAAGTTGTGGAATGTTTTCAAAGAGATAGTATCAACAGCAGTTGAGAGATACATACCTCATAAATTAATAAGTGATGGTACTGATCCCCCATGGTACACAGAACGGGTCAGATCGTTGTTGCAGAAGCAACGAAAAATGCATGCCAAATTTAAAAGAACGCAAAATCCCCAAGATTGGCAAAGTTTTACAGAAGTTCGAAATATAGCGCGTACTTCAATGCGAGATGCTTTTAATAATTTCCACAACGAAACTCTGTCTCGAAATCTGGCACAAAACCCAAAGAGATTCTGGTCATATATAAAGCACACCAGTGGCAAGACGCAATCAATACCTTTACTGCGCGATAACAACGGTGAAGTCACTGATGACAGTGCCACTAAAGCAGGGTTATTAAACACGATTTTCCGAAACTCCTTTACCAAAGAAGACGAAGTAAATATTCCTGAATTCCAATCAAGAACAACTGCCAAGAGGAGAAACATAGAAGTAGATATCCTCGGTGTAACAAAGCAGCTTAACTCACTTAATAAAGGCAAGACCTCCGGTCCAGATTGTATACCAGTCTGGTTCCTCTCAGAGTACGCTGATAAAATAGCTCCATAGTTAGCAATTATATACAACCACTCGCTCACAGAATGATCCGTACCTAAAGACTGGAAAATTGCTCAAGTCACACCAATACCCAAAAAGGGAAGTAGGAGTAATCCGCTGAATTACAGGCCTATATCACTAACGTCGATTTGCAGTAGGGTTTTGGAACGTATACTGTATTCGAAAATTATGAAGTACCTCGAAGAAAACGATTTATTGACACATAGCACTGTCCCAGAAAATATCGTTCTTGTGAAACACAACTAGTTATAAGTGCTATCGACAGGGGATGTCAAATTGATTCCATATTTTTAGATTTCCAGAAACCTTTCGACACCGTTCCTCACAAGCGTCTTCTAACCAAACTTCGTGCCTACGGAGTATCGCCTCAGTTGTGCGACTGGATTCGTGATTTCCTGTCAGAAAGGTCACAGTCCCTAGTAACAGACGGAAAGTCATCGAGCAAAACAGAAGTAATATCCGGCGTTCCCCAAAGAAGTGTTGCAGGCCCTCCATTGTTCCTCATCTATATTAACGACACAGGAGACAATCTGAGTAGCCATCTTAGATTGTTTGCACATGATACTGTCATTTACAGTCTTGTAAAGTCATCAGATGATCAAAACGACTTGCAAAATAGATAAGATATCTGTATGGTGCGAAAAGTGGCAATTGACCCTGAATAAAGAAAAGTGTGAAGTGTGAGTACTAAAAGAAATCCGCTAAATTTCGATTACGCGATAGGTCACACAAATCTGTAGGCTGTAAATTCAACTAAATACTTAGGGATTACAATTACAAGTAACCTAAATTGGAACGATCACGTAGATAATCTTGTGGGTAGAACAATCTAAAGACTGCGATTCATTGGCAGAACACTTAGAAGGTGCAACAGGTCTACTATAAAGAGACTGCTTACACCACGCTTGTCCGCCCTATTCTAGAGTACTGCTGTGCGGTGTGGGATCCACATCATGTGGGACTGACGGATGACATCGAAATAGTATAAAGAAGGGCAGCTCCTTTTGTATTATCGCGAAATAGGGGGGGATAGTGTCACAGACATGGTACGTGAATTGGAGTGGCAATCATTAAAACAAGGGCGTTCTTCGTTACGACGGGATCTTCTCATGAAATTTCAATCGCCAGTTTTCTCCTCCGATTGCGAAAACATTCTGTTGCCACCCACTTACATAGGGAGAAATGATCATCACGATAAAATAAGAGAAATCAGGGTTCGCACAGAAAAATTTAAGTGCTCGTTTTTCCCGCGCGCCGTTCGAGAGTAGAACGGTAGGGAGACAGCTTGAAGGTGGTTCTTTGAACCCCCTGCCAGGCACTTTATTGTGAATAGCAGAGTAATCACGTAGATGTAGATGTAGAAGCTGGAGCTGGCTGAGAATGAGACAGGCAAATACCTCTGTTGTTTCCAAAGAAACAATTCCGACACTTCAGTACATGAGGACATGAAACCCACTCCTGAATAAGGGTGGACAGTACACCACTGCTGAATATTCACGTTTCCTCCGTACCTCGTCCTGGAATGGTTCTACCTCTACGAACCCACTTACCATGGGGTTGAGAGACCTGTGGGAAGTGACACTTCCGCGGAGGGACATTTTGATGGAGCCTGGGGCTTTTGCTGGCATAAGCAGGTTTTCACAGGTAGCGTACAGCCACATTAAGTATTTGTTTCCGGTCTGGCAGTGTAGCACAGCTTGTAGTAGGGTACGACCTGCGTTACTGGTAACTAATTTTAATACATGTTGAAAGGTTTAAAGAACTGCCACCAGAAAGTTAATTGTGACATTTTATTTTGACTTGATCTGTTGTCTTGGCCTCCGCAGAAATGTCAACACATTCCACCTGCGCACAAATCTGACTCCGCACATCTGTCACAAACTCTTTACCACGTTTGCCACCGACTGTCCATATGTGGAACTACACTAAGCAACACAATTAGAGGCTCACTTTTTCGAAACCCTGTAATTGTCAGTGGAGTTGGAGGCCCACGATGTCCTTAGAGAAGGACTGAATCGTCTATGTTAATAAAGTAATTCCAAATCCAATTACGAATAGGTTAATACTGAATAGGTAGAATCATTTTGCTAATCCCAAACGTTGTCAAGAAAGTTGAACTGTTGCTCATCGCACCGCGGAATGTTGTTTTCGATGCAAGAGGTGGTTCCACTGTCGCACTTTGTCCTATTTCGTCATGCCTCTTCGGGAGCGGCAGTCTGAAATGTTTTTCTCGGTCATCCCTAGGGAAAACGCATGATTGCAATTCTTGGTGTCGCAGAGACGTCAAGAGGAGTGAAATGTGGTAAGAAGGGGTGTGACGACCTTCTCATCGTCTGACATGTCCATGGTGTCATTGGGCAAAAATGTGGTGCCGTTGTGACTCACTAACTCACCTTATACCTCACATGAACTTCTGAGTAGGGGCCTTTTCTTCGCGTTTGTCGACACTCCACTATTTGAAGCGTTGCTGAGCCCGAGGGTGACGTCGCAGGGCGACAGACACACTTTTGCAGCCTCACAGACGGAAGTTGCAGCCAGCTTTGAGCCACATTTCAAACTTTTGTGTTGCAACGAGAGATAATTACGGATTTTCGAAAAAAGTGACCCGGCACTTGTGTTGCGCAGTGTACGTAGGTAGGAGTCTCCAACAACTCTGCAGTACCGAACAGTCATGTTGAAGTGTCTTTGACTAAATATATTGACGTATCGAAGGTGCTATTCTATCAGTGCCTTCAGACAGGGAATTTTGTTGTGGTGTCGTCCTACAGGTCCTAAATCTTGGCCGAGCGGTCTAGGGCGCCTCGTCACGGTTCTCGTAGCTTGCCCCCGTTGGAGGTTCGAGTACTCCCTCGGGCATGGGTGTGTGTTTGTTCTCCTTAGCGTAAGTTAGTTTAAGAGTAAGTAGTGTGTAAGCTTAGGGACCGATGATCTGAGCAGTTTGGTGCCATAAGATCTTACCGCAAATTTTCATATTTCCGAAATCTTGCGGTACTTTGAATAATATACGGCACTAGTTTCATTTCCAATGTTACTTATAATCCGTCTAGATGGCAAAATTTTTATTCATATGACCGGTTTCAGGTCCTTTCAGAACCATCTTCAAATCTGATATTTCGGTTACAGGAGTAACCCGTCCAAGCAACTTGCACGTGCTGCGTCACATAAAATTGGTTGGCAGAATGCACGTCATTTATATTAATTATAACACTATTACCGACAGGTGGCGTCTGGTACATTTGTTACATTCCATTTGCACATATTGTATTCAGTAGATGATTTTGATTAACTTTTATCTCCAAAAATACTTAATTAAAATCTGTAGATGTCAAGGTTAAAATCTGTACTTATCAAAATTAAAAAAAAACACAGTAAAATTATCATTTTTATACGATCTAAAAAACATAGGGCGATTTCTATATCTATGGCGCTGGTGTAGACTAATTTTCCTCTACGGTCTGCCTTCGTGGTTCCCGCCATTTCGGTGTTGTGCCGCGATCCGCTCAGTTATCTGATGTCCATCGCCGTGGGCAAGAGGGCCGCGCAGGAGGGCCCCGTCAACGACGCCAGGCGCCGCACGCATCTTCCAGCTTCCCCATTATGCACCATCTCTCATCCCTCGGCCTGGACCTCCACACGCAACAGTTGTCATCTGGCGTCGTTGACGGGGCCCTCCTGCGCGGCCCTCTTGCCCACGGCGATGGACATCAGACAACTGAGCGGATCGCGGCACAACACCGAAATGGCGGGAACCACGGAAGCAAACCGTAGAGGAAAACAAGTCTACACCAGCACCATAGACATAGAAATCGCCCTATGTTTTTAGATCGTATAAAAATGATACTTTTACTGTGATAAGTACAGATTTTAACCTTGACATCTACAGATTTTAATTAAGTATTTTTGGAGATAAAAGTTAATCAAAATCATCTACTGAATACAATATGTGCAAATGGAATGTATCAAATGTACCAGACGCCACCTGTCGGAAATAGTGTTATAATTAATACAAATGACGTGCATTCTGCCAACTAATTTCATGTGACGCAGCATGTGAAAGTTGCTGGATTTTGACCGGTTACTCCTGTAACCGAAATATCAGATTTTAAGATGGTTCTGGATGAACCGAAACCGGTCATATGAATAAAAATTTTGCAATCAAGACGGATTATAAGTAACATTGTATAATCACTGATTGCTGCTATCTCATCAGACATTATGTCTGTTTTTGCAAAGTTTCATTTCCTACGATTCTTCTAGTGGCATGCATACGTGTCTAAAGGAGCTTTGCATCTTAATCAGAATAACACAGGCACTGCAATATCGTATTTATCCGCCGATAACGGGCTCGCGACTTTCGAGGACAACGTCTGACCTGCACGGGAAAATACATAATGAACGTACGAGTACAGGTCGTAGACACATGGCTGACGACATAAGGAACTTTGGCTGTGGCCGTGAGCCTTACACGGATAGCCACATGGTAGCCATCATGGTAGCTCAGCGTGTTTCGTCAGAGCGTTAGCTGTCCTCTGTGACAAAAAAAAAGTGAGTGAATGAATCAACGATGAGCTTGAACAAGTGTCATGGGACGTCCACCCCGAACAAATTCAACGACCGATAATGAACAAAATGATATCTCAAATAAATAAATAAACAAATGGTAATGCGTCATCTCGCTATAAGCTGGAAATCCGGGTTCGTGTCCCGGTGCTGCGCAAATTTTCACTGTCGTCATTGCATTCCACAGACGATGATTGTCCTAATTTGCAATTGCGAACTCATTTAATGTACGAAACACTTCCGCTGCACGTTAATAAGCTATTGCAGATCAATAGCAGTTCGGAATTTGAGCTCTTTGGGCAGCTGCAACGACGGGATTTATAGCTTCATCATGAGAAATCATAGGGAAATAATTTCATAAAAAAATAAGAAACAGATCTCTAGGGACGTCGGTTCGAATTCATATAATGAGATAGCACAATCTGTTATCGCGTAACACGTTTCCATTCACCGCAGCTCATTTCAACAGGTTAGTGCGAAAACTAATGAGCGGAAGTAAAGCGAGAACTTGATAGTAACTGTGTCGCCTCAAAATTCGATGGCATTTTTGGGCTCCCCACCCGCGGTACGGAAACTGTGTACCCCACCTGTTTGTGTCGAATGTTACGCATGAGAAAGTGTGGGGAAGATTTTTATTCGAAATGTTTGCGAATCGTGTAACTGAAGTGGAACGTGGTTCAAATGGCTCTGAGCACTGTGGGACTTAACATATGAGGTTATCAGTCCCCCAGAGCTTAGAACTACTTAAACCTTACTAATATGAGGACATCACAGACATCCATGCCCGAGGCAGGATTCGAACCTGCGACCGTTGCGGTCGTGCGGTTCCAGAGTGAAGCGCCTAGAACCGCTTGGCTACAGTGGCCGGCCTGGAATATGTACCAGCCCATTTTTCACCTAATGGAATGTGGGAAACAGCGTGAATATCACATCCAGGCTGGTCGTCCCACGCGGCCTACGAGTTAATCTACCGGGCGGATTCCATCCGAGGACGAAGGGCCTCCTCGAATCCCGGAAGCTGCGTACTAACGCGTGTCTATCCGTTCGGATCACGTTTCTGATAAGAACAATTGTTGATGTAAGGTTTTTTGAACTGATCATTATTGAACTTCGGTTGTAGATTGATTGAACGCATACGCAGAGGAAAAACGCCAACTAATCAAAGTAATTTACAAACGCCGATTATATGGACTATTGCTCTTAAAATAAACATTACGCTACCAGTCACGGGAGTCGTATTTTGGGTAAGTCACCGTCAGGTTTCCCACATTTAAGTTTTCATTAATGTCTCTAAATAATTCGAAAACGACGGAGTGGCTTCATAAAAAAGGACTCGTCTGATTTCCGCCTCCATCCTTGTTTTATTCGAGACTACGTCGTCTCACTGAAACGTCGTCGATGGGACTCTGCACGGGATACTTCTTTTCTAAGAGCTACCTTGGTCGAATTTCTGTCAACGAAATATTTGTTAAATTTGCTTGGGTTTATTGGTTTCTTCAAGGATTTTCTGTTTTCTACACTACTCTGTATTAAAGGCAATTTTAACTGACTGATAATGCAATACGATAGTTCTTTGTGGCGACCATTACGACTACTGCTACGTTTTCCTAGCCGTAGTGAACGCAACGTGTTTTTGAACTATAGAAGCGAACATGCAACAGAAATAACAGCGGCCACAAATCACCGTGAACGCATTATTTTGAGCGGCGCACGCTAGCGGGGAAAATTAAAAGCGAATTCTAATACACTGTCGCATGTTGGCGATGTGAGCGTGACGAGGAACAGTTTTGGCGGTTCGCGTGTTTTTTGTGCCAACGCTTCCGACTGCGGCGGCTCCGCTCGTGACGTTTCGGGGCAGCCGCCTTGCCTGCGACGTTCCACACGGATTGAGTTGCAATGGCGACCTTATGTTCGCGCATTCTGTGAAGTTATTACAGTTTCCTCTTATCTACTTAATTATTTGCAATTGCGGTTCCTCTTCGAGGCAACGAATTCTCTCATGTGATCAATTGGTAGGCACATCTTGAGACGAGCGGAACGACGTGAAGTGACAGGGTCGAGTTTTTAGGGAGGGTCGATCAGGAATTTTGAACCATAACAGACTTTCTGAAGATGTTCAACACATGATGGGGATTAAATAATCAGACTTCTGCTACATATTCCCGATACACTGCTGGTCGGAACAGCGACAAACACAATCAGAAATAAAGTATTTGCTTTAGTGTTTTTTTGTCTATTGGCTACCGGTTCTAGTACACAGTACCGAACTCAGACCATCCGATGATCATAAAATTACTGTACATAATGAAAATAGTGATGTAAAAAATATTTACAAAAGGGTCATTCGGAAAGGAAAGAACGTTTTGTTTTCACTGGTCACCACGCCCTCCAACCACCACCGCCGAGCGACCACTGATCTTGGTATTCATTGGCTTCACTGTGGCGGCAGCTCAGATCCGATACGGTTGATTACTACTGAGCTGTGCGACTTAGGTGTGACAAAATAGACGATCCCGCCAAGTGTGAGGCACAGTTTATCCGATTTTTAAAGGCACAAAAGGTCCGACCCATCGAAGTTTATAGACAGATATCTGAGGTTTACAGTAATGTGATGAACGAAGCGTCAGTTCTGAAATGGTGAGGTGGTGTACCATGTTTAATGGCGGACGGAGCAATGTTCACGAAAAAAGATCGCTCGGGCCGGCCCTCAGTGTTGACTGACGGACTCAAAGCAAGGCTTGACACAAAAATCCAAGGAAGTAGGCCTCTCACGATTGTGAACTGCAGCGGCGTACTGTCATACGCTTCAACGATTTCCCCGCCATGAATAACAAGCGGCGCGGAATATCGACGAGTAGAGTCATCCTCCTTCACGATAACGCACGTTCGCATGCAGCACGAGTTCAAAAATGATTCAAATGGCTCTGAGCACTATAGGACTTAACTTCTGAGGTCATCAGTCCCCTAGAACTTAAACTACTTAAACCCAACTAACCTAAGGACATCACACACATTCATGCCCGAGGCAGGAGTCGAACCTGAGACCGTAGCGGTCGCGCGGTTCCAGACTGTAGCGCCTAGAACAGCCCGGCCACCCCAGCCGGCGCAGCATGAGTGTCAAAGGAATTACATCAGCGATTTTATTGTGAAACATCCTCCATACAGTCCGAACTTAACCCCAAGTGATTATCATTTGTTCACAAAATTGAAAGAGTTTTTGTATGGACAACGCTACGGAAGCGGTGATGAAATTAAAGAAGATTTTAATCAGTGATTCAACAATTTGGTGGCAACTGAGTATGTAGAAGGCATAGAAAAGATGGTAAAACGGAACTTCAAGTACCTAAATTTGAAAGGCGACTACGTAGAAAACTAGCTTACGTATCAGATTGTATGTAAAATACAGTTTCTTTTAATTATATCAAATAAAAATTTCTGTAGAAAAAAGTTATTTGCTTTATGAATAACCTTCGTATTTTCCCTCTGTGATAACAAAGGTATGGTACAGAGTGAAAATGGATAGTCCCTGAACACTAGGACGCAGTAGTCACGCTGGGTGTGTCAAATACCCGAAGTGAAAGGAATACTATCCTTTAAACAGAAGTATACTGCGGCCAGCAGTGATAAAACTGCACCCTATGTGCAGAGGTTCTTTTTCTGTTTCTTAAAAAAGCACACTACAAAGAAACCTAAGCAATAGAAATATCATAAAATATGTAATTTGCGAGATCAGATAATGAATCCAAGAATAATACACTCTTGACCCTAATAAAACAAATAATAAAAATAAAATCAGCAGTTGTCAACCTCGAGATGGGGAAATGGAACGCCCGACGACTGGAACTCCTCACCAGCCTTGTGTTCAGAATGGGATAAGTCGCAGAGCATGCAGTTGCTGCCCGTGGTGATGACACGCCTCATTACCCGCTTTTTGTAATGTTCAGCGGACGTCACAAACGGCGGTGATCTCAGTTTAATTATTGCCGTTGAATAAAAGTGTCGTTTCTGAAACTTCCTGGCAGATTAAAACTGTGTGTCGGACCGAGACTCGAACTCGGGACCTTTGCCTTTAACAGGCAAGTGCTCCACCATCTGAGCTACCCAAGCACGACTCACGCCCCGTCCTCACAGCTTTACTAACGCCAGTACCTCGTCTCCTACTTTCCAAACTTCACAGAAGCTCTCCTGCGAAGCTTGCAGAACTAGCACTCCTGGAAGAAAGGATATTGCGGAGACTTGGCTTAGCCTCAGCCTGGGGAATATTTCCAGAATGAGATTTTCACTCTGCAGCCGACTGTGCGCTGATATGAGCAGATGGTAGATCACTTGCCTGCGAAAGGCAGGAGAACTTCTGTAAGTTTGGAAAGTAGGAGACGATGTACTGGCGGAAGTAAAGCTGTGAGGAGGATGCGTGAGGCGTCCTTGAGTAGCTCAGATGGTAGAGCAGTTGCCCCCAAAAGGCAAAGGTCCCGAGTTCGAGTCTCGATCTGACACACAGTTTGCCGGCCTCTGGTGACCGAGCGGTTCTAGGCGCTTCAGTTTGGAACCGTGCGACCGTTACGGTCGCAGGTTCGAATCCTACCTCGGGCATGGATGTGTGTGATGTTCTTAGGTTAGTTAGGCTAAAGTAGTTCTAAGTTATAGGGGACTGATGACCTGAGATGCTAAGTCCCATAGTGCTCAGAGCCATTTGAACCATTTTGACACACAGTTTTAATCTGCCAGGAAGTTTCATATCAGCATACACTCCGCTGCAGAGTGAAAATCTCATTCTAGTGTCTTTCAGTTAGTTTCTGTACTATACAGTAGCAGTTCTTTGTATGTATTATCCAAGTTTCACCGAACTACGTTACTTGGCAGTGACATGTTATAAGCAAGTTGCTTTCGTCCGAAGTTTCACACACCACGGTATTATCATTTTCCTATTACATCAGTTTAACATGTACAGAATGTGTCTAGGCGAGAAAATAAATTCTGAAGCTTGGGTCTAAATTACATGTAAAGAATAAAACTGTAGCGATCATGAACGTGGATGCTGTTCGCCAGAGCACCAGAGTACTGTAGTTGGCATTGTCATATTGTAAACGGCTTTCACCCTTTCAAATACTGTATGTAATTGAAAGGAGAGGTTCTAGGCGCTTCACTCTGAAACCGCGCGACCGCTACGGTCGCAGGTTCGAATCCTGCCTCAGGCATGGATGTGTGTGACGTCCTTACGTTAGTTAGGTTTAAGTAGTTCTAAGTTCTAGGGGACTGATGACCTCAGATGTTAAGTCCTACAGTGCTCAGAGCCATTTGAACCATTTTTGTAGGTGAAAGGTACCAGTTTGTCCATGATTTAAACTGCGTATCCTTCGTACACAGACAACTGGGTGCGCGTTGCTCTCAGGTCGGGAGATATTAAAACATACTTGTCATCAGCGAAGGAACTGGCACAGGACTTGCATTCGACAAGACGGCGCTTCAAAACCCCGTACTGCTATTCAGATTTAGGTTTCCCACGATTTCCCTAAATCGTTTAAAGAAGACGAAGAAAAACAGCAGATTACCTTCCCCAGCCCGAGGCTGCTCTCGAATTTAAAATGCGTCTTCGATCAGACAGTAAATACTGCTCTCCTTCCTTACTTGTTTACATGGCTGTCTCCGTTTTCTCCCATTACATATATTTGGGGTTATTTTGTCTTCATTAAGGGATTTCATGTAGAAAACAATGTCTTGTTGGACTTTTTTGCCATCAAACTTGGCACCGGCTGTGTGTCACAAACGAAACCGCTTTGGATGTGCAATTAGGCCCAAACAGAAAAACGAAAACTGAAAATTATACTTGTTTCTAGAAGCTGTTTCCTTTAGCAGTCGCACCGACTGTTTTTCTTTCAGCATCATAAACGTCTTGTAGCTCAGCCTTATTCATTACAACCACTCTGCGCCTCTTATGGCTCAGGTGTCTCTGATTTTGTTAATCAGGACATTGTCATTCTTCACTTTAAGTGGCACGTAGCGTACCTAATCTTCCATCCTTTACCAGTTTATTTTGATTAAACGGTAACAACATTGTGGATGCGCGTTAAAGCAGTAGGTGCTTTTGAGTGGATTAATGGTAAATGAGAGTAGTGATCTATCAGTGCAACTCTTGTCTAGGTATAATAAATATGGGAAGTGTTGGGAAGTGGGTGGGTATGATTGTGAAAGATTTCTCAGAAAAGATTTCTTGCAGCTGTTCCTTAGAGTGGAAACTGCTGAGTGTGGCCTTAGCCTTAAAAGGTTTTAGGGACGAATAAGTTCAGAATCCATTTCTAGCGGTTTCAGTTTTCAAAAATCTCTTAGATTCACCCAAACGACACCAAATCTCTTACAAAAGCTCTTAAATTATTTCTATCAATCAGAAACCAAGTTAATATGCTTACTGTGTGATGTACCTTTTGCATTTCTTACTTTTCTTGTTTTCCTTTTTTCAAAAGGCAAAGAGAAAAGGTGAAGCGGTAACCCATCGTAGAGCCTGCGCCTACCGTCTTGTATTTTTGATTTTCAGATGTTAAAAAACATAAAATGTTTTACCTGTTTCTTCCTAAGAGGAAGGACTCGCTCTCTGTTAATGAACGAATGTAGACACACGTCATTTTAGAGCGAAATCGGCAGTAGCCATTTTGTTTGTGAGAATAAGTAAAATGTCTGTATTTTTTATGCGTGTGGAGAAAATAATATAAGGGTATTTCACCAGTGGAAAATTGAGTTATTACTCCAAGCAGCATTATTAAATGGTAAGCATAAATCTGCAACAAGAGAAAGACTATTTAGTTCATGAGGAACTAATTTGAAAAGATTCTTTACTCAGTTACAGGCATAGCTCAGCTTATTGTGCTCGTCCGACACGCCGGAAAATTAATCTCATCTTTCCATATATCTAAACATTTATTATTATTTTTATTAGATTATAACTGCCTTTTCAGTGCACGGGATGGGAGACGGAAGGAAAAGGTAATTAACGATTCATACTTCAATATTTACTGGAGGACTTCATAAAGTATGCTACACGCTACTCTACACTTCAGAGTGACAGGGATACGTGACACCATATTTTTTACACAGTCATCAAGTCTCTATAAACAGCGGACGGAATGTTCAAAAATGGTACAAATGACTCTGAGCACTATGGAAGTTAACTGCTGAGGTCATCAGTCCCCTAGAACTTAGAACTACTTAAACCTAACTAACCTAAGGACATCACACACATCCATGCCCGAGGCAGGATTCGAACCTGCGACCGTAGCGGTCGCGCGGTTCCAGACTGTAGCGCCTAGAAGCGCTAGGCCACTCCGGCCGGCCTGACGGAATGTTCTACCAATTGTTAAATTCATGGAAGATAGAAATCCTCTCCTTGGTCGCGGAGCCGTTCTAGAACAACTGTGCAGTCGTCCTTATTCTTGGAAAATCTCATCACCACCTTCCCTCTCCCAGATGTTTTTTTTTCAGTTTACCGAAAAGATGGAAATCGCGTGGTGAAAGACATAGACTTCCGATCAGCATCAGCCACGTGTGTGGGGTCGTGGTCAAATTATTGGCACCATTTCACTACTGCGAGACGCGGTATTGCGTTTTTCCCTTACACCGCCATATTTTCACGGTATATCTGTGTGCAGTTTGAACGATTTTTCCAATAATCCTATTGTCTCACATTCCGTACCACATTATTCGCACACTGTGACGTACCTGCACGGAAATGAGTGCATAAGATTTCCGAGACATGTACTCTCTTTTCACGATGTGCTGCTCTTGTAGCGCAATGCTCTTAATTTGAGAAGATACGTGTAACTTAAAGTCCGCAGCTATTTTAATGTTCGGGCCGTTTTAGTTTCTGCACTTAGATTGATTATGATACTACGTTTGCAGTACAGGATATTAATAAACTCTACACTATTTTTATATTGCAGCTTCAAGATATAAGTATTGAAATGCATCTCCGAATCACACAGATCTTCTGCATTATTACAAAGTATACTTTAACCACTTCGTTTTCATTCAACACACAGTTGGTTACTTTCAGTATTGACGACACTTCGTATTTGACGGAAGTGTAGATGAATTATATACTAGTAAAAAATAATAAATTCTTGTTATTTAATCGATTTATTCGCAATTTGTTACGATCACTTCATACATGTACTCTAGCTTCTATAAATAAGGGAAACTTCATACAAATAGCACGAAGTCAGAAACTAAGTAATCGATGAAATTTGTCATATTGTCTCATTATCCCCTTTGTTATTCTCGCTGTCTAGAATTTAAGCAAAAATTATAAAGCTGGTTTGGACACCGCTCGGATAACGAGTTGATATGGATAATTAATTAATCAAGGGATAATATGCCCATTTCACGGTGTACTATTTGAAGTAATATTAACAGCGCAGCTAGTTGAAAAGGTAGTCAGGAAGTAACATTTTCCGGACCCATTATCAGTAAAGAATTCCCGTCTGGAGATAGAACGTGTATTTCGGTTACGGTCTTTATGACAGTAATTGCACTTCTCATCCCGTTTCTCGCATCTGACGCGTCGCTGGAGTCTCAAGTTGCAATATCCTGCCAATGAAGGGTGTTTTATGTCCGCCCCAGTAGCTGAGTGGTCAGCGTGACGGATTGCCGTCCTCTGGGCCCGGGTTCGATTCCCGGCTGGGTCGGAGATTTTCTCCGCTCAGGGACTGGGTGTTGTGTTGTGTTCATCATCATTTCATCCCCATCCGGCGTGCAGGTCGCCCAATGTGGCGCCGAATGTAATAAGACCTGCGATTTGGCGGCCGGACCTGCCCCGCGAGGGGCCTCCCGGCCAATGCCGCCAAACGCTCATTTCCATTTCCAAGAGTGTTTTATAATGAAGCAACTTTTCCTTTTATCCAGCTCATCAATTTATTCAATGTTTCAGGTCGGATTATTGTTAAGAAACTACTAGGATCCAAATCGCTTATACAGTGACGGAAAAAATTGCGCACCAAAAAATAAGTAATATAGAGTAACGAAATTTCGGGAATGCGTTTGTCTAGGTAATATGGTTCAGTGATTAACGTTGCAAGATCACAGGTTAATGTAAGCGCGGAATAAGCCATTGCGAATGTGAAATGCTGCTACATTAATAACCGGTGAAACCGATAGAATATTGAATGCAAGTATGCGAACGTGCATGGATTGTGTCGTACAGGTGTGGTTGTCATTTTGTGGGATGGAGTTCCATGCCTGTTTCACTTCGTCGGTCAATACCGGGACGGTTAATGTTGTTTACGGATGACGCTGGAGCTGCCGTCCGATGATGTCCCATATGTGGTCGACTGGAGGCAGAGCAGACCAAGGCAACATGTCGACGCTCTGTTGAGCATTTTGGGTTACAACAGCGATATGTGGGCGACCGTTGTCCTCTTGGAAAACACCTCGCGGAAAGCTGTTCATGAATGGCAGCACAACAGGTCGTATCTCCAGACTGACGTACAAATTTGCAGTCAGGATGCGTGGGATAACCACGAGAGTGTTCCTGCTGTCATACGAAATCGCACTCCAGACCATGACTTCAGGTGTACGTCCAGCGTGTCTAGCAGACAGACAGGTTGGTTGCAGGATATCATCTGGCCCCCTCCTAACCAATATACTTGGTATGTCACCAAGACAGAACCAGCTTTCATCAGAAAACACAACAGACCTCCACCCAGCCTTCCAGTTAGCTCTCGCTTGACACCACTCAGGTCGCAAATGACGGTGGTTTGGGGTCAGTGGAAAGCACGCCAGAGGGCGTCTGGCTCCGGTCTTTCCCTGAAATAACCGATTTGTAACAAATCGTTGTGTCACTGCGGTGTCAACTGCTGCTCAGATTGGTTCTGCAGTTGCAGTTCGATGCGTCAGAACCATACGCTGAACACGATAGTCTTCCCTCTCGGCAGTACAACGTGGCCGTCCGAAACCCTGTGCAGTGGTTAGCACATTGGACTCGCATTCGGGAGGACGACGGTTCAGACCCTTCTCCAGCCATCCTGATTTAGGTTTTCCGTGATTCCCCTAAATCATTTCAGACAAATACCGGGATGGTTCCTTTGAAAGGACACGGCCGGTTCCCTTCCCCCATTCCTCCCGAATCCGACCTTGTGCTCCGTCTCTAATGATCTCATTGTCGACGGGATGTAGAACTGCCGACCGGAGTGGCCGTGCGGTTCTAGGCGCTACAGTCTGGAACCGAGCGACCGCTGCGATCGCAGGTTCGAATCCTGCCTCGGGGCCGGCCGGAGTGGCAGAGAGGTTCTAGGCGCTGCAGTCTGGAACCGCGCGACCGCCACGGTCGCAGGTTCGAATCCTGCCTCGGGCATGGATGTGTGTGACGTCTTTTGGTTAGTTAGGTTTAAGTAGTTCTAAGTTCTAGGGGACTGATGACCTCAGCTGTTAAGTCCCATAGTGCTCAGAGCCATTTGAACCTGCCTCGGGCATGGATGTGTGTGATGTCCCTAGGTTAGTGAGGTTTAATTAGTTCTATGTTCTAGGCGACAGATGACCTGAGAAGTTAAGTCGCATAGTGCTCAGAGCCATTTTTGATGTTGAACTCTAATCTCCTCCTCCTCTTCTTCTTCTTGCAACCGTACATACTTGTTCACCGCTGCCAGGAATCATGTATAGTGGGTACATTCCTGTAAATTCTTTCTGCAACGTTCCAGAAAAAAACATTGAACTTCTCGTATCCGTACTACACGACCTCGTTCAAACTTAGTGAAGTGTTAATAAAGGCATCATTGTCGCCTGTCGCCTTAAAGGCGTTCTTGAATAACATCAGCTCACGAAGTCCAAGGTAACTAAAGGTCACGCCAGTTACAGCGCGTATTAAAAAAAAAAAAAAAAAAAAAAAAAAAACAATAAAAATACGTGATTTGCATCCTCATAGACGCGCTGCTAACGCCGTACGTATGTGACTGGCGAGAAATCTCAGTAGACATCATCTTTCAGATGTAGAAATTCGCCTACCAACTTTCGTTTATGTCGCACAGCTCCCTCATGTTTCCGCGATCTTTTCCGTCAGTGTGTATTTTAACGAAATTGCTATTGTTTTCGTTAAAGAATAATTATTAATTTTTATTGCTTTTAGTTACTTAATTTGCCTTTCTTTAACTTTCTTCTGTAAGTACGAACTTTGTTGTAGAACCTCTCTCTTATTTACGTGTGGTAATAAAAAAATTCACTTTCAAAAGAATTACGTACATTTAAAAATTACGTGAACTCATATTGACTGATTAAGAATATTTAGTTGAGAATTAAGTCCTTTACATCATTCGGCCTTGGCACACATTTTCTAAATGCAGTGGATTTTTTGTTAAATATTTACTGAATTCTATCCCGGCGTTAACTATGGAACACAAGATTATCTCTATTAGCAGAAAATGGTTAATTATTGCCAAGCCGACATTTAATTATCACTGATCAAACCTACTTCGCTATGCATTTCAGTTATTTGAAAGAACCAAAATTGTTAAATTTCAATGTTAACTAACATTAACTATCCGCCTACGAATGCACAAACGTATAATTAGTTTAAAATTCATCAGTCTCAGGATCACTGTAAAAGAAGAACAATTTCTTAATTCACTGTTAATTTTTATCTATCTGTTCCCGATTTACGGGTTTGGTTGATTTTCCTTTGGCGGAACAATTTTTTAAATGTGCCGCCGCTGCAAATCGATCGGTCGCGGGGCACAGCCCAGCAACACCGCTAAAAATGCTGAAAATTCTTTAAAGAAATTTTATAGATGACATGGGCAAGCTAATTTACATTAATAATACACACTTTTGATAAATTCTGATATATCTAGATCAAACAATAATTCAATTCACATTAATTTGTAACTTCTGCTCTAATGGCGGCTAAATCTAGACAGAGACAAAAGAAGTCTACACATTCATAAATCGCTTCAACACAGCTTCCTCTCGCATTCAGCTCTACACAGAGAAGACCAAAGAATACGCTGTACATGGTTCTTTTATACTACTGCTGCCTATTAACATTTCTTTGTAATTTGACAATATTATTCTCCTCTGCCTAAATTTCACATCTGTGTTATCGCAGATACTGACACATTTCACAATCACATAATAAATATAGAAAAATTACTATCCTAAATACAGAGAGAATATTACTACAAAAAAATATTACGATAATAACAAATGTCTTTTACACAAAATTCAATAATATTTTTTGTTGAATAATTACGGTATATACAACTTGCTCAGAGCGGCGTATATGGTACAAATAAACTCTTGTTCATTAATAGCGTGAGTTTGCCAGGGAACGTTACAGTATTAATGTCCTCGACGACCTATTGAGATAGTACCTCCGCCATATTATCTGTCTGTCCTGGGGCCAAGGACCCCCACAAGTGAAAAGACTGTCACGTCCTAGCACGATTTTGAAATTGAACGATTTTGTAATCTGCAACTCTATTTCTACACTATGAGCCACCACGTAGCGTATGCGGGGGGAGCACACAGTATGGATGGTCGATGCTGACGAATCATCATTTAACATCGATGTTTCTAACATTGATGAATTTACGTCCTGTAAAACTAAAACTCCTGAGAGAAGTTTCGTTTTATGTCTATTGCGTTTTTGACAAAGAGCACATTCTGCTTTTGACGACAGTGTTTCAGCAGCTGGTAATGTGGCATACGGCTCAAATACCGAAGCGCTATTTTTTCTAGTTTTGGGT
This sequence comes from Schistocerca americana, assembly GCF_021461395.2. NCBI lineage: Eukaryota > Metazoa > Arthropoda > Insecta > Orthoptera > Acrididae > Schistocerca > Schistocerca americana. The sequence continues at coordinate 483,113,603 of NC_060119.1, forward strand.
GGATAGCACCGAAGATGCGATACTACCCTTATGATGGATCTTGTGTAAGATCTATAAGGCGATCTTTTAGATAACCACTGAACTGTGACGGTAGGTCGGCTTTTGGTCCATTTTGCAAATCACTCCTTTCTTTTGCTACATTATAATGTTCACTCCACCAAAAAATTTGGTTTCGCTGTTTTCCTGTATTGTATCAACACGTTGCCCATCGTCACTGACCGTCATTGCAATTGCTGCAAGCAAAGCATTGATGTTTTTCATTATTATTATTATTAAGCATTACAATCCATGAAGGCTTTTTGCTGCAGAATGGACAATGTTGAACCACTTTGCTCTGTCTTTACAAGTAATTTGCCACTGTCTGTCATGTCCTAGTTTTCTGAGATCGTCTTGAATATTGTCCAAGTATCTCATGCGTGGGCGTCCAAGAGGTCGTCTTCCGGTGGGAATCTCTTCAGTCACTTTCTTGATGGTCCTGTTTGGTGGTGCTCTGATGACATGCCCTATCCATTTCAGTCTTTTGGCTTTAATTTTGGCCACTATATCGGAGTCTTTATATAATTTGTAAATTTCATTGTTATTTAGCAATCTCCATTCATCACTGATCCTATCTCTATGTTTTTCATTGTCTTCAACATATTCTTGAATCTAGGATCCAGCGAAGTTGACAAGGGTAATACGTTAAGATGTTGAGTTGGTAGTTAGTCCTTTTTTATTTATCTAGCTAATAATGTAATCTTTAGATGCTCTCCAGTTGATTCTGTTGGTTGCATGCCAGATATTTTAACATTCAGTATACTAGGTGTTTGGTTTACTTTATTGCTTGCAACGTATTTTTTCTACATAATTGCAACGTGTCTTTTGATTCGACTTCGATCGCCCAACAGACATCAAAGAGGATCTCCTGCACGTGGTCAGTAGGGGATTGGACTATCTGTCGGAAATAGAACTGACTGCTGGCAGCAACAAGCACTAATGAAGTGTCTTTTCCACAATTTGATCTCTGTTACTTTCCCAAAGTAACCCTCTGTGAAATATACAGGTCCGCTGTCGACTGTATTATCCCTCCCAGCCTTGCACGCTCACTACAAGCACATCGCAGTCATTTACCATTCCTCCCTAGTAGATTTGATTTGACGTCACTGTAATAAATACTGTTTAGTATAGCGATTGAAAGAAGGGCGATCTGTAGCTACACCGTACCGACGAATAAATATTTGTACTATTTCGGAGAAATAAAAATTCTGTGACTTCCGTCATTTGTGTGGGCATATTGTCCATAGATGCTTCATAATTATTGAAGGTATTTGAAGTACGCCTGCACAACTACAAGAAAACGTGCATTTTTATTGCGAAATATATTTCGTTTTATTGATAAATATCCATCATCAGTTAGTGTGCATACTTGTGTGCAAGCAAACAGTAGTCGCACTAAACTGTGTCGCTTTTCACATGCAGAAATGTGTAATTTTGGGAAGCAGTGTGGGATTGTGCAAAAAACAGCAGTAATGACAATTGAGCGAATTCCTCAGAAACGTGAAAGCAGACGGCGTTTCCTGACGTGAGCCAAAATTAGACAATTATACAACCACTGATGACGTTTTACAACAACAAAAGGAAACGCGTTTGGCAACAAGAATGCAATTTTTATTATAGTTGCACAGACAGATTTTAAATATCTACGCAACAAAATGTTTGTTAGTTTTTGGATAACTGTGAGTCCCACCTTGCTACTGCATCAAGATTACAAATCAAGATTACATGTTATTTATCATTTAAATGTTTTTGTGCGTGTGACAGCGACGTTTTCGAACAAAGGACGCTTAATGAGCGGCTGTGGATGCGATAACTCGTGACAATTGGAATAAAAGTGACTTATACCCTGGCCGCAGCTCGGCTCTGCCACGAACGCTACATTTTTAATGAAGCAGCTACTGAAAAACACACACTGCAAATAGCCCCTCCTGAGAATACGCGGCGCTGCCCTAAATTAATTTGACGCTATCTGTGTGAACAAGGAGCTCGGGAGATAAGCTTTCCCAGGAAACAGGCCTTTCAATTACCAGGTGCTGCTAACTCGCGAGACCTTATCGTTCCTAAGAGTAGCGCCAGGCCTTAAACATTTCGTTCGGCAGTTAAATTGCGATAATTCACACAGATCTCTCGCCTTCCGTGTTTCCTCGTCTTTCAGAGGGGAACCCGACAACGGTCCGCCAGCAATTCCTTGTGAGATGCCTGTTTTTCTAACATTTTCTACTTTTGATAACCTCTGCGCAACATTATTAACGTTCACCTGATGTCACTACTCTTAATTTGCTATATTGTTCGCTCCAGAAACATACGTAGAGACTATTAGGAGTCGGCTGCTATTACGAGAGTAGTTTGAAAAATTCTGAGAGTGGCAATGAGAATTTATACCGTGAAAGACCTCTTATTTTTCAATCTAAACTCCTTTAGCATTAATACAGCTGTGCTCCAGTGCCGGTATTCCAGCTCTGCAATGTTTCTCTGGAAGTGCTGCAAAGCATTCGTCTATAGCTGCAATCCTTTCTTGGTGGGACGAAAAACGCTGTTCAGTAAGGAAGACTTTGAGTTATAGGAAGAGACGAGAGTCTGAAGACGCTATATTTGGGGAACGTGGTGGATATTCCAACGCTTCGAAGCATAGGTCCCTCACTTTCGTCATTGCCAAGCACTTTTGTGCGCAGGTGCATTGCCTTAAGGAAAGATGATTTTTTTGGCAAAACAAGGTATCTTTTCTCAAATTTTTGCACCCAGATCCGTTAGGAGGTTGGAATAATATTCCCCATTTATTGTAAGGTAAATTAACAGAAGTCATTACGCCTTCCACAATACCCATATCTTGATCGTTTCCACTAATAAGATCGTCTTCGCCTTCTCTCTACCTGAAGAATCTATTACTGCCTACTGTTTCGATTTTTTTATCTCTGCGTGTAGCGCTAAATCCATGTTTGATCCATTGTCTTATAACGACGCAGAATATCAATTTTGTTTTCACAAATACGCCCGAAACACATGTCAAAAATCGTTATGCGTATTTGTTACTGACTCACATTAAAGCGGCACCCATCTTTACACAAAGTTTTTGCATGCGCAGTTCTTCGTGAAAAATGTAGCCGACATATTCTTTACAAATTGCTAATATCTCGGCACCTTTGTATGTCGATCTCCGTGCAGTTTTTCTGTGATTTATGATGCGGCAGCACTTTTTGAACGTCCTTCACATGGATCATCCACGATACTGTCGTGGCCTCGCTTAAATTCAGCAGCTTATTTCTTCACAGGTGAGACTGACTGAGGCAAATCACCCCATACACTTACGAGCGTGGAATGAACGCCCGCATCTCGTGGTCGTGCGGTAGCGTTCTCGCTTCCCACGCCCGGGTTCCCGGGTTCGATTCCCGGCGGGGTCAGGGATTTTCTCTGCCTCGTGATGGCTGGGTGTTGTGTGCTGTCCTTAGGTTAGTTAGGTTTAAGTAGTTCTAAGCTCTAGGGGACTGATGACCATAGATGTTAAGTCCCATAGTGCTCAGAGCCTTTGGAATGAACTACGGAATATCTACAGTGGATAGGTATTCAGACCCCATTGTTTCCCAGTAGGCTTAGTGTCTTAAATTCTGTTTCTACCCACTTGGTAACACTGTCGAATCACAGTATTATTATTCATTGGTATTTAAACGACCGCTTTCAGCAGAAACAGCACCTAGCGACATAGTAGACCTGTACTGGTATCTGAAGCCATGCTGGTTTCGCTATTTCCCACGGCTGCTGAAGGATGTGTGGCACAGAATTCATACAAAGAACGCGACGTTCCGGGAGACACGGCGTATGTTCAGCTGAGTCTAGCGGGCTTTGCGCCATGGACGTATTGATCATGCTCTTACATTAATTTACGGATAGTTTGTTGAAAGGAATGCTGTTTCTACTGAAAGATGCGATGAATCACGGGAAGACATGATGTATTAGTGAAAGTGATCTCCAATGATGGATTGAAAACCAAATCGGTCTAGAGTGACTTATACAGGAGTCACTGGTCTTCGAAACGTATCATAGTTCAGATCAAAACGTGTTTCGCCTCCTCTTTTCCTCAGCAATGGCTGCAGATTTTTTAAAAAAATCAAACATTACTTGCAGGACACATCCACCTACAGCTGTCTCGTGGAGCATACAACGTTGCACTGCACTTCAGCTTCTAGCCTTTTCCGTCAGTACATCGTGACCAGCACGTCTTGTAGACACAAGTCGTCTGCGCCGTACGCGGCTGGGTTCGCCGAACTATTGCAATAGACACGAATCTGTTTCCAGAATGAATTTTTCACTCTCCAGCGAAGTGTGCGCTCTATGGAAACTCCTGGAAGTTGAAAACTGAGACTCGAACTCGGGACCCTTAGCTATCGTGGACAAGTGCTCCACCGAATCAGCTACCCAGGCACGCCTCACGACCCGTCCTCATAGCTTCACTTCCGCCATCACCTCATCTCCTACCTTCCAAACTTCACTGAAGTTCTGCGAAACTTGCATGACCAGCACTCCTGGAAAAAATCACTTGCCAGCGAAAGGCAAAGGTACCACGTTCCAGTTCCGCTCCGGCACGCGGTTTTAATCTGCCACCAAGTTTCACGACTCTGTTTGTCCCTCGTTCAACTGTAGCATGTCATCTGCGCCTGCGGGCATGTTTGTATCCAAAATTCACATCCGCTAGGAAAACTTCACAAGATTGCTGCAGTTTCCAGGATGGTTATTGACAGTGATGCCATTAGGTTACTCAAAATTCTCTTTCACAGCATGTTGACAGATATCATACTGTTTCAGAAATAGTGCCTCACTGTACCCAAAAGTCTATGGTGACCCCTTTTTGTCAGACGTATTAATCGGATCTTTCTCCTATGATAGCAGCGAGAGAAATGGGAATATACAACGAATCTTTCCGTTCCTAGAAGTGGCACTTAAAAATAATATTAACTAGGAGACAGTTCCGCATGTTCTAATTTACATGGTCACAAACCGGCTTTTGGCTTTTTAGGTCATCTACAGGTGACAAAATGGCTCTGAGCACTATGCGACTTAACTTCTGAGGTCATCAGTCGCCTAGAACTTAGAACTAATTAAACCTAACTAACCTAAGGACATCACACACATCCATGCCCGAGGCAGGATTCGAACCTGCGACCGTAGTGGTCACGCGGTTCCAGACTGCAGCGCCTTTAACCGCACCGCCACACCGGCCGGCTTACAGGTGACAACTGAGTGTAGCAGATACAGGTAAAATGACCTGCAACTAAAACAGACATTACTTATACAGAAGATACGAAAGACACAAAAATGATGACGTGTAGGGCGTAACATAGGAAAGTATTTCATTTTTATCTCACACAGAAATAGTTACGTTGATTACAAAAAAAAAAGCCACAGGGATTTTCCTGTGGAGACACATTTAACAACTGATAGAAAATACAATTCAGTTTACAATTTTAATCTAGAACGTGTAACCAAAGGGTGTCCGTGGTGGTCTAGCTTGCAGAGCACTGGACTTTAATCTTGAAGGTCCCGGGTTCCATTCCAGAGAGGGGCGAAGACTTTTCCTAGTTCTCGTCCCTTCATGACTGTCTCAGGTGCACTCGGTGTGCCATAAAATAAGTACAGGCGGTCTTTTCCAGGGGTAGAAAGCGGTGAACCCGCCAGCCTCCCGCTCGTAGTGCCGCGGCGAGGAAGGGTTGCACTCTTATCTACTTCAGGCTGCCGGCTCGGTTATGGGCTTGTGCCACAGACTTAACCGATGAGTTTCCAGTAGAATCATCGGTCTGCTTTGGAAAGTAAAACTTCAGATTCTATATCATAAGAGTAGTTTCTCTATTTAAATATGATCGGTACAGGTTGAAATGCTGTTAATGTGTGAGTAACATAAAATACAGATCTGTAGTTGCGAAACTAACTTCCTTGCGAGTTCATCTTACATTTCGCCAATACATGGGATGATGCATCAGCTCCTGATTTGCTATTTCCTGTTGCCGGCCGCTGTGACCGAGCGGTTCTAGGCGCTTCAGTCCGGAACCGCGCTGCTGCTACGGTCGCAGGTTCGAATCCTTTCTCGGGCATGGACGTGTGTGATGTCCTTAGGTTAGTTAGGTTTAAGTAGTTATAAGTTCTAGGGGACTGATGACCTTAGCTGTTAAGTCCCGGCCTTTTCCAAGTTTACCTCCTCCTCGTGTGAATCTTGAATAGAGTACTCGCTATTACTAGCTGAAACTTGTTACAGAACTCAATTAACTTAATTAGTCTTCTTTCTCTCTCATTCCTTGTCCCAAGCCCATATTCTCCTGTAACCTTTTCTTCTACTCCTTCCCCTATAACTGCATTCCAGTCGCCCATGACTATTAGATTTTCATCTCCCTTTACATAATGTATTACACTTTCAATATCCTCATACACTTTCTCTATCTCTTCTCTTCAGCTTGCGACATCGGCATGTACACCTGAACTATCGTTTCGGTGTTGGTTTGCTGTCGATTCTGATAAGAACAACCCTGTCACTGAATTGTTCACAGAAACACACTATCTGACCTATCTTCTTACTCATAACGAATCCTACTCCTGTTATACCATTTTTTGCTGCTGTTGATATTAACCTTTTCAGATTTTCTAGCCTCTCTACCACGTTCAAGCTTCTGACATTCCACGCCCCACTGGTAGAAAGTTATCCTTTCGTTGTTTATTCAATCTTTTTCTCGTGTAACCTTCCCCTTGGCAGTCCCCTCCCGGAGATACGAAAGAGGGATATGAGGGATTATTCCAGGATCTTTTGCCAATGGAGAGATCATCATGACGCTTCTTCAATTGCTGGCCACATGTCCCGTGGTTACACGTTACATGTTTTTGATGCAGTGATTTCAGTTGCCTTCTGCATCCGCATTCCGTTGATCATTGCTGATTCTTCCACCTTTAGGGGCAGTTTACTAGCCCTAGGACAAGAGAGTGCCTTGATCCTCCATCCGTTCCTCCGCCCTCTTTGACAAGGCCGTTGGCAGGTTGAAGTCTTCGGCCGCCATTGCTGATTAGTAATCAAAATTTAATCAGTGGCGGGATTCGAACCCAGGACCGAAGACGTATTAATTACGAATAAAAGTCGCTACCCCTAGACCACGGGTATGGCCGACAATTTACTCCAACTTGCAAAATATTTAAGTCTCTGTATGTTCATCTTTGCATAAATGGTTGCAGCATATCGGCTGTTCGGCACAGAATGTCGAATCGAAACATCTTTCAGCCGTCTACGTTTCCGAGCTGTTATTTTATTGAGCAATCATTTTCGGTAATATATTACGGCATATTCAGACCCCCTGACAGATGTGTAGCAAGATTTTCGCCTCTGGTCCAGTCAAAATAGGGGCCCGCATTCAATGACTGGTATCCGTAGATTTTTGACACAGCTATCCCTTCGCCTTGAAACACAGCATTACCATTGGAGAACAATGTAGAACACTGTAGAATAGTATGGACGTGGGGACCCAAAACGGTCACATAATCGTTGGCTGTGAGAAACAAGACTCATCCGACCAAATGATATTCTTCCCTCTACAGTCCAGATTTCGTGGCTTTGGCGCCACGTTTCTCAGTCATGGGCATTTCCGTCACTGACGAGTGGTTTCGGAGTTGCAGCTCGCCCTACCATTTCCTGCCTCTAGAGCGCCCTTCGTGTTGTTTTGGTGCTGGTAGGGTTCGCAAGTGCGACATTCAGTTGCGCAGTCAGTTTTTCAGCCGTCTCCTCTTATTTTTCGTCACAATCCTCTTCAGTAACCGTCGGACAAGGTCACTCAAAACACAGTTTGCTCCGAATTGTGACTCAGCAAACTATGTTTTCCTGTTTTCGCTATTTGCTGTGTAAATCTTCAATGCAGAGCCTCGTGAAACACTAAACACTTCGGCTACCTTGGTTATGGAAGCACTCACCATACGAGCACCAACAGTTTGTCCACGTTCGAAGTCACCTGCATTATGTGATCAAAAGTATCCGGACACCTGGCTGAAAATGACTTATAAGTTCGTGGCGCTCTCCATCGGTAATGCTGGAATTCAATATGGTGTTGGCCCTCCCTTAACCTGGATGATGGCTTCCACTCTCGCAGGCATACGTTCAATCAGGTGCTGGAAGGTTTCTTGGGGAATGGCAACCCATTCTTCATGGAGTGCTGCACTGAGGAGAGGTATCGATGTCGGTCGAAGAGTCCTGGCACGAAGTCGGCGCTCCAAAATATCCCAGAGGTGTTCTATAGGATTCAGGTCAGGACTCTGTGCAGGCCAGTCCATTACAGGGATATTGTCTTGTAATCACTCCGCCGCAGGCGAAGCACGATGAATAGGTGCTCGATCGTGTTGAGACATGCAATCGTCATCCCCGAATAGTTCTTCAACAATGAAGCAAGAAGGTGCTTAAAATATCAATGTAGGCCTGTGATGTGATAGTGCCACTCAAAACAACGAGGGATACAATCGCCCTCCGTGAAAAGCATGACCACGCCATAACACAATCGCCCCCGAATTTTACTGTTGCCACTACACACGTTGGCAGATAACGTTCACCGGGCATTCGCCATGCCCACAACCTGTCATCTAATCGCCACATTGTGTACCGTGATTCGTCACTCCATACAACATTTATCCACAGTTCAATCGTCCAATGTTTACGGTTGCTACACCAAGCGAGGCGTCGTTTTTCATTTACTGGCTTATGAGCAGCCACTCGACCATGAAATCCAAGATTTCTCACCTCCCACCTGTCATAGTAATTTCAGAAGGATCCTGTTGTAGTTTGGAATTCCTGTGTGATGGTGTGGATAGATGTCTGCCTATTACACAAATTACGACCCTCTTCAACTGACGGCGGTCTCTGTCAGTCAACAGACGGGGTTGGCCTGTATGCTTTTGTGCTGTACGTGTCCGTTCAAGTTTCCACTTCACTATCACATCGCAACCAGTGGACCTAGGGATGTTTAGGAGTGTGGAAATCTCGCGTACAGACGTACGACGCAAGTGACACCCAATCACGTGTCCACGTTCAAAGTCCATGAGTTCTGCGGAGTGCCCATCCTGCTCTCTCACGATGTCTAAAGACTACTGCGGTCGCTGAAATGGAGTACCTGGCAATAGGTGGCAGCACAATGCACCTAATATGAAACACGTATGTTTTTGGGGGATCCGGATACTTTTTATCACATAGAGTACCTCCGACTTCGAGAATACACAGTACACTGTTGTGACCGTGACTGAGACTAGCAAGGTCTTAACATGGCACAGGTACCGTAAGTCGTCAAATACAGCAGCGCAAACTGCAGGCTTGGTTAGCATCTGCATTTATGTCCTAGCATGAATTTGTGATTGCGTTTTCATATTTTTATCCAACTCCGGGACGTTGTGTGGTGGCGCAGAATTGCGCCGACGGATTTTATGAACGAGTGAGTCACAACATGGCAGACGTGCCGTTGTGTCCACGTCGGGAGAGCGCGTCAGAGTCAGCGGCAGAGGTGCTCGGTGAGGCGGGCTGCAGGTGCTGGTGGTGTTGGAGCACGCGCGGCGGGCCAGGGCCAGGTGAGCTGCGTCGTCCCGGGGGCAGGCATTCCCACCTGCCCCTTCCCGTCTCCAGGGCCGCCGCCGCCGCTGTGGTCGGCCCGGCGGACACGCCGCTAATTGTGGCCGCCACCTGGCTCTGCCGCGGCCCTGCGGTTGCGCCGCTCCACGGAAATGTCCGCGGATCCCTGCCCGCGCCCCGCTTCAATTAAAAGATGCTATCTGCTCCGTGCGCGGGCAAGCGCGCGCCACCCAACCGGTCCTGCTATGTCCTGTTCTGTCATGTCGTGGCGCACGCCGGTTGCGACCCGCACCTCGACGTCAGTGCAGGGCAGTCCGACCGTTGTTTGGAATGTGGATGTAAGGTTGTGGACAGACTAGTGAAGCTGGCGTGCTGCTGCGTATATGCAGGGTGATTCCCGATGATGTTCCAATCTTTCTGTGATGGCAGACGAGGGTGATGATGGTGTTGTTTGAGTGGTGGGGCACTCAACTGCGCGGTAATCAGCGCTCGTACGAAGTCGCAATTTCTGCTCGTCCAATTTTTTACCCACTCCAATCCAGCCACTGTCACGAATGATGAGCACAACACAAACACCCAGTCCCTGGGCAGAGAAAATCCCTAACCCGGCCGGGAATCGAACCCGGAACTCCGTAATCCAGAGGCAACAACGCTAGCCACCAGACCACGAGCTGCGGACATAGACGACTTGGGTAAATGTGTCAATTTAAGGTGACCGTTGTCTGGAGGGAGAATCGTTCTGGTACCCCTGGCAGTCGGTCTCTTCTGATGCAAGATCTTTGGTTTTCATATTTTGGGAGGTGGTAGTATGGACCAAACAAGAAAAATTATCTAATAAACTTGGACTCTAAAATGCTCGTCTTAGGAGTGGGTTGTACCACTGGTTCTTTACATTGATATCGGATGGCGAAGTCAAGTCTAATCTGGAGTTAAAATTTCCTGTTATTTAATCTTGCTCATATTATTTCAGCACACTCACCATTCTCTTCTGATCCCACTACTTATCTCGAATGAAATTGCTACTGGCACTTAACAGTCCAGCCGGCCGTTAAGGCCGAGCGGTTCTAGACGCTACAGTCTGGAACCGCGCGACCGCTACCGTTGCAGGTTCGAATCCTGCCTCGGGCATGGATGTGTGTGATGTCCTTAGGTTAGTTAGGTCTAAGTAGTTCTAAGTTCTAGGGGACTTATGACCTTAGAAGTCCCATAGTGCTCAGAGCCACTTAAGAGTCCAAATACAACACCCAGATCACGAAATAAACGCGAAGCTTCTCATTAAAAACGTCTAGTATACTGTACTCTTGACTACAAAAAGTGTGCGTTACGAAGTTGTTACATCATGTGGAACACAGCAAAAGCCGGCCGCTGTGACCGAGGTTCCTAGGCGCTTCAGTTCGGAACCGCACTGCTGCTTCAGTCGCAGATTCGAATCCTGCCTCGGGCATGGGTGTGTGTGACGTCCTTAGGTTAGTTAAGTTTAAGTAGTTCTAAGTCAAGGGGACTGATGACCTCTGATGTTAAGTCCCATAGTGCTTAGAACAATTTGAACCATTTGAACACGGCAAAAACATTGATAAGGATAAAGTCCAAAAACGTTCTACTTCAATTAACTTGTCGATTGACTGTAGCTGTATAATAAGTTTCCTCTTGTTCCCATGACATCATAGGCAATGTCACGGCCGCTTTTCCTCTACGGCGTGCACCGTATCTCCAAGACAGGAACCGACTACACGGAATAAACCAGCAGGTACCGTGAATTTCGTAAGATGTTTATCATCGTCCCGGCTTGCAGATATGCTGCCTCCATTCATCTCACGACACATGCGCATAAATGAAACATATATCCAAACAGTAGAGTATCTAATACACTGAGAGGAAAAAAACAGCAAAACCAATAAGGAGTTGTGCGACAAACGGAAGTTGGTAGGCGTTTTCGACATCTGCAAGTTCCGCGGCAGTCGCGTAAGAGTGGCTGGCGCTAGTAGCGCCACTATGACGATGCACATCAGGTTTGTTTTAAACACGCGTTGTAAGCCTCAGGAGCGTCAGTCACCTTGAGGTTCTGAGCGGTAATTTGATGTCAATCAAGAATGTCTTTAAGATGACAAAGACGACACTATCAGCATGTCACAGAGTTTGAACGAGATCGTGTAGTACTGATACGAGAAGTTTGAAGTTCCTTCTGCGATACTGCAGTAAGATTTGGCAGGAATGAAAACATTGTACATGATTGCTGGCAGTGATGGTCACGAGAATGTACGGTTGAAAGCAGACGGGGTCCCGGCAGGTCACATGATACTACCGAGAGGAAACACCATCGTGTTCGGCGTATGGATTTGGCGCATAATACTGCACCTGCATCAGCAATTTGAGCAGCAGCCGGCACCACAGTGGCACAACGATTTGTTACAAATCGGGTATTTCAAGGAAAGATTCGAGCCAGACGGCCTGTAGCGTGCATTCCGCTGACCCCAAACCACCATCATTTGCGACATCTGGGGTCTCAATGAGAGCTAATTGGAAAGCTGGGTGCAGGTCGTGTTGTTTTCTAATGAAAGCTGGTTTTGTCTTGGTGTCAATGATGGCCATGTCTTGGTTACACGAAAGCCATTTAATGGCCTGCAACCAAGTTGTATGTCTGCTAGTAGCACTGGACCTACACCTGGAGTTATGGTCTGGGGTGCGATTTCGTGTGACAGTAGGAGCACTCTCGTGGTTATCCCACGCACCCTGACTGCAAATTTGCTTGTCAGTCTGATGATTCGACCTGTTGTGCTGCCGTTCATGAAAGTTTTCCAGGGCGTGTTTTCCAACAGGACAACACTCTCCACATATCACTAATGTAATACAACACGCTGTTCAGAGTGTCGATATGTTGCCTTGGTCTGCTCGATCACGAGATCTGTCTTCAGTCAAACTCATACGGGGCATTATCGGAAGGTAACTCCAGCGCCATTCAAGAACAGGCAACTGTCTCTCTGCAACAGGGCATACACGTTTGCATGCTTCCAATCAACTTTCTGGTGCTTACATAGGTTATTAATGTAGCAGCATTTTAAATTTGGAATGCCGTATCTCGCGCTTATATTAACCTGTGATATTACAATATCACTCGCTTAAATGTGTAACCTGGAAAAATATACTCGTATTCGTGAAATTTGATTAGTCTACATTAATTATTTTTTCCACCAATGTATATTACGAAAATTAACTCCTTGTAGTGGCGATCATCATTCGTCGGTTCGAATAATGCTTGTGTGACACATCACTTCATCGACGTGATGTGTTGCACTACGGGAGCCACGTGCATTTGCACAGTAAAAGAGACGCGTTTCAGAGGAGCAAACATGAACAAGTACCCATAGCTCTTAAGACAGACACTTTGAGAGCACATTACCTGGACATTTTTTCGTGTTGTGGTCCATATCGCTTCCCTCCAAAACATGGAAAGCGAAATGCTTGCAGTAGAAGTGGTCCACTTTCATAGGAATCAGCAGGATTTTCTCCAATGACGTTAGACTGCGTCGTTTCGGGACCAGGGTCCCTTACCCACGTTGATGCGTTAACCCTTCTCCATCGTCCTTCAAGTTTAGTGACATTATCATGCAATAACTTTCGACTCAGCTGTTTCCGTACAAGAATCCCTTACCTCAAATGTTTACCTTTCCCTGTCATCCCTGAAAATTTGGAACATGATCAAGAAATCTCTCCTAAGTGACTATCCCGGAAGCCGGAAAACGAATCCGTTTTTCATTTCTAGGTTGCCTATCTAACGGCTTCCAGGAGCAAAAAAATTTTGATTTTCAGTATTTTCCGTAATTATTGACAGAATTTAATAATTTAAAACACTATCATAATCTACTAACATTTATCTTGAAATATAACACAATAAGACAAGTATTGCATTTCGAAACAGGGTGTTTTTCTTGAGAAAGCGTTGTCCAAAGGAAATAATTACTTCGAAACTGAAGTCGTGTATTCCCAAGCGTGGTCATAGCTACCGAGTGCACAGGAATTGTGATGAGCAACTGTATGATCTGGTTGTTTTTGAATTCCGACGGAATAAGCACCGCGGCCGTTCAAAAATTATAAATGTCACAATTATGCCTGTACAGTAACAGTCCTGCCAAACTAACGAAACAGATTAGCTGCTTAAATGAACGAATGAATAATGTAGGGAAAGAGTCTACGAGGGAAGAGAAATGTCCCTTTTTCACATTTTTTAAAGAAGAATTTCAGGACAAGAAAGATAAATGTTTAGATATCGTCGCAGATACGCCAAATTGTGAAAACTACGTGACTGGACTGTGTAGTTCAAGAAGAGGAGCTACTGAGACGACCCATAACCACAACTCTAGTTCGGGGATTCGACTGAGCGAACATATTTCGAAATAAATTGAATGTAACAGCTTTTTGAAGAAATGACGATGGGTCTGTTCTTGACAAAAGAATGTTGTTAACAGATTGGGAAGAGCTGGAGAAAACTGTCTTGAAAAATGGCTGTTATTATGCAAGTGACATTTGACAGTTATCTGAAACATTTCAAACAAATGCATACGAGACACATTAACAGTGGAAATAGGAAGACGAGACCTTTCTCAGACTGTATGGTCAACCAATGATTACCTTTGTATACAAACTGAAACGTGGAGTGTTTACAGCCAGCGGCACAGAACCTCGAGCGCTGTCAAAGGTTAGCGTGAGATACTAATCGCCTCAATAAATTAAAATCTTCCAGTGTTTCTTCCCTTGCTTGACAGGAGGAAGTTTGTTTTCCACGCCGGTCGCAGTGACCGAGCGGTTCTAGGCGCTTCAGTCTGGAACCGAGCGACCGCTACGGTCGCAGATTCGAATCCTGCCTCGGGCATGGATGTGTCTGATGTCCTTAGGTTAGTTAGGTTTAAATAGTTCTAAGTTCTAGGGGACTGATGACCTCAGATGTTCAGTCCCATAGTGCTCAGAGCCATTTGTTTGCCACGTTTCTTCTGAACTTGTCTTTATGTCTCCTACGTCGGTCGCAGCTCCTAACCAGCTTTCTACAGACAGTGATTTTTAGAATGGGTAATGGCGATATTTCGACGCTACTACAATGATAGTTACCTGATTTATTTCTTTCAGTCTCAAAATCAGGAAATGAGGTTTTATAATAAACACTATCCGAGAGCCAGTCTAACAACAGTATTTGCATTAGCGAGCAAGGAGTCAAATAATTAGTTGCTGAGCACCATGATGACTCAAAATAACTGTCTTCACACATAGTGTAACGAAATTGCGGATAAAAGTTTACGGAGGTAAGTTTAAATGCTGATTTCTTTTTAAGCCAACTTAAGCCCCATACGAAAGGCACACGTATTGCCCCTCACGATGATAATCATAGACTAGGTGGTGAGCTATCCTGATTCTTTCGCACCTGCTTGCCCAGGGATCTCTTGTGACTGGTCAGTCTCGTCCGCTAGTCATTTACAACATTAAATGAAAGCTCTCATTAAACCTTTTGTGTAAATTTATAGTGACTGAAAAGATAACTTGAAAACTGTCAGTGTGGTTAAGGTCTTCAGAATTGTTAGAACAGTGTACAAACATTTAAACATTGAATACAGATAATAGAAGTTGTGTGTCTTGGAGTCTAGCCTAGCAGGTGAATCAGTGGTCTTTACATACGCCGCAGTGCAACACGGCATACTTCTCACGCATCTTGACTATGTGCTGCTTGTGAGTTGTGGTGGTCTGCTGTTCTTGCCTGTTCGATAACTTAATACGGCATTGTGAGCCTGGAATGTGACGCACATGCCACAATATTATTAAATATCCTTTCCCCAGAACTCGCTATATCAGAGAACATCAACATTTCGCCACTTGTACGTTATTTTGCTATCTGCCACTCTCATTATTGCTGTTATTGTGATTATTATTATTATTAATGACGGGAGATGCAGCAGTAGCACAAGTACTGCCAGTATTAACTTTATTAGCTCATAGTCAGTATTGTTTACACACATTGTCACACTGGACACTCAAGTCATTTTAATACTATCTGCCATATTAAAACTGTTATTTCTTAGATAATTATGAAGTAAAAAAGGTGCTGTTTTGTGTGAAATCCTAGTCCTATGTAAGAGAGTGACAAATGGACCTAATCAGTTCAAGTTAAATAAATGAATAAATAAATAAATAAACATTGACTTGGACGATTTAAGAAGATGTTTAAAATATCCGGCTTTCTGCAAAAAATAGTTTAATCATTTGCTGCAGTGATGTTGTAGAAAGAAAAGAAGGTAAAAGTAAATAAAAATAACATTTAAACATTCTTATGTACATATACTATGTACATATCCAGCCATAAGCCTGCAAAAAATGTGGAGGAATATGCTAAGTATTAAACTTTCGGAAAATCCCCGGCCAAAATATTTGTGCTTGCAAACACCGCACTGAAGTCATGGGTCGCAAAGTTTACCGTCGGAAAGTACACTAAGACCGCACCGTCTGGTACGCTAATCCCAAGAGAAATGGAGGCCATGGTGATTGAAGAACGATGTACCAGAATCGAGGTGATACTGGCAAAAATGAAAAGCCAGTCATGGGTCAGTTTTCAGAATGTTGCACAACATTTTGACCATGACAAAGATAACCACGAACTGTTTCCCCGATTGCCGACACCCGTTCTAGCCCGCCAGACTGCGGCATCAGTTGTGTCAGGTCTATCCAGATGATTTCCTTAGCAGCCTAATCACCATGATCGTCTACTGGCTGTATCACCATGGTCCCGAGACAATGGAGCAAAGCAAGCAGGGCAAGCTTATGGATTCAACCACCACCTTCAGAAAAGGCGGAGGCCCAACCATCATTGGACAAGGTGACACTGGACGTTTTCTGTGGCTGCTACGGTGTGGTGCTAACAGATTACATTCGTAAGAGGCAATCCGTAACAGGTGTGTGATTCGAAAGGTCGTAACGAGGCTACGACCAGCTGTCAAAACGAAGTGTTGCGGAATTGTGCCGAAGAGGGTGTTTTTGTTCCACGACAACGCCGCATTTTATTCTAAACATGACACTGTCACTTATTCTGCTTTTTAACAATATTTATTGGATCGCTATTTTGTCTGTTCCGTACAAATTTTGCAATAGATTATAAACTAACTTCCAGATGTGCTAGAGACTTGAAACTTTCAACGCTGCTCAGAATTAGGTGAAAATACAATATTAATTTGCTTTCTTGTCTGGTATGTGGCGGAGGGTACTTTGTTTACCAATGTCATTTTCCATTGAGCTAGAGACACGAAACTTTCAACATAGTTCAGAACTGGATGACAAATATCAACTCTCTTTCTTGTCTGGTGTGTGGCCGACTATCTTGTTCCACCTGTGAATGTTTCGTGGTGAGAAGTGCTGCTGGTACGTTCCCGTGTGAACTCGACTATATCTAATTTTTGCCTTCGAAGTCTTCTCGTGAGATAATCGTAGGAGGAAGGAAAGCACTGCTTGACTCAGGTGAAGAGAACTGAAACAATCCTGAAATTTACCGCATGTTTCTGTTGTAATCTCATGAAAATGTTTGAAAACGGATTGAAAATTTGACACATACAAGACTAAAAAGCAGATAATAATTACTAAGATAAAACACTTTTTGACATAACACGTTCTTAAAACGGTCTAAGAAGCATGAAATAATTTCTCCTATCTCCATGCAGATTCCTAACCCCACACAGATAGTCCTGAAAATCTGTGCTTGCTTTTTAGTAACTATGAAAATATCTGTTGTATGCGCCTCACGTTTTAAATTCTACACGTATTTTTGTAGCTATTAAAATTTCACAAGCACAAAATTTCAGGACTCTCCGTATGGGGTTAGAAATTTGTATTGGGCTAGGAGAAATTACTTTATTCTTTTTAATTAGTTTTAAAATGTATTGATATTAAAAATTTTTTATTTAAATAACTTACCAGTTTTGTATCCTCCCTTTCCCGATCTCTGTATTCTCCTGACAATGCAGCTCGTGACTTCCTCCTCATTTCTCGGCTGAAGCAACCTACACTATATGGCTATCCAAAGTTTCATAAGACGAGCGCACACCTACGTCCCGTCGTGACCACCATTGGATGACCAAGTTACACACTCGCAAAGCACCTGGCCAGCCTCCTTACTCTACACATTGGTCATTGTGTGCACCACATCAGGAATACGACCGACTTCATCAGTAGAGTTACATGTTTGTGTGTTGGAGAAGGAGACATGATGCTTAGTTTTGATGTGGTGTCATTATTCACATACCTTCCCATCAAATATCTGCTCTCTCAGTAATCTGACGGCACTGTTGTCGATTTATTTAGGCATATTCTGACGTCATCGTATTTTTTTGTCGGATGGAGAATATTTTAACAGGTGGGCGATGTCGCGGGGGGAAGCCTGTTATAGCCAACCTGTTTACGGAGTACTTGGAGTATATTGCCCTGGACACGGATTTTGCAAAGCCTAGTTACTTTAATAGTTACGTCAACGGCACGTTCTTTGTCTGGTCCTGTGAACGTGAAAATCTGGGATTCTTGGATCACATCAACAACATCCATGACAACAAGTTCACAATGGAAGCATAGACAAACGATTCCTTGCCTTTTCTTGATGTCCTCGTTCGCCGAAAATAAAATGGGTGTCTCGGCCACAGTGGTTACCGGAAACCCACTCACAATGACGGATATCTGCATGCCACCAGCTGTCACCACCCATCACAGAAAAGTTCTGTTCTGAGGACCTTTGTGCATCGAGCGGAAGCCTATCGGACGCTGAATAGCATCCGAAGGAACTAAGACACTTGCGAAAAGCATTCGAGAAAAACGGCTGCAACAGCCGGCAGGTTTCGCAACATCTTTCCGAAGAAATGTTAGCAGAAGGTTTCCGAGAAGGACACGAAGAAACTTTTGTTTTCGCCGTTCTGCGGCTGAGTAACAAAAATGGTTCAAATGTCTCTAAGCACTATGGGACTTAACATCTGAGGTCATCAGTCCCCTAGACTTAGAACTACTTAAACCTGACTAACCTAAGGACATCACACACACCCATGCCCGAGGTAGGATTCGAACCTGCGACCGTAGCAGCAGTGCGGTTCCGGACTGAAGCGCCTAGAACCACTCGGCCACAGCGGCCGGCTGGCTGAGTAACAGTAAAGTTTGGCCGGCTCCTGAAGAGGCATAAAATCGATTCGGTCTTCAGGGCCCCAGAAAAACGTGGGCACCTAATGAGGTCTGTGAAAGTCGGCGTAGTTCTCAGAACGCCAGGAGTATACGAAACACGTGTGGACACGGACACTTTTACGTCGGACAGACTGCGCGTACTATTGATCGCCGCTTGGTAGAACACGAGATTTGTTTTCGCGTGCGGTATCCTGAGAAACCAACGGCAGCGGAACGGGCCCTAAAACGCAGACACCGTATTGCGTTCGCTGCGATTTCTATTATTGCACGGATTAATGTTTTCTGGGACAACGTCATAAAATAAGCGATCGAAATAAAAATTTCTGACAACACCCTCACTAAGACGATGGCCGAACCCTAACAAGGAGAAGTACCCAGCGGTACGCTTGACTTTTTGAAACCATCTATACGCTGATGCAGGTTAAGATCCAGGGTATCACATCCTGGTGGGACCTCGCTTACGAGTAAGTGAAAAAAAATTCGGAATTTTGGTGACACTCGATAGCGTTAAAAAAGGGGACGTTATGCACTCTGGTTGTGTGGTGTAATACATAGGATAGCAGAGCCGCGTGCAGGAGGTTGGGGGCTCTAATCTTATCAGGTGCGGTAAGTTTTTTTTTTATTTCTAAATCTTTATCGAAATGACTTTGATCATAATTTTTATTCAATTAGTTGATTCAAATATAACTTTCAATTCCATTTCTTTGTCAGATAATTTTAATCGTAATATCAACTTCTTCATTTGCTCTCATGTTTCTTCCTATCACTCTTTCTCTACTTGAAATCTTTGTTCATGTGTTTTTAATGAATTTTATATATTAATTTCGATTTAATTTCTTTTGTTTTATCACCCTGTCTTTTCGTCCACATTATTGCGTTCGTTATATCTATTTCAAATTTTTCTTGAATTTCGTGTTACGTGTAAATCCATTTTTCATTTAAATTTTCATCTGCGTTATTTCGTGCAGTAGATATTTCAGTTATGTTTTAAAAGTTTGTATGACGATTACCGTGCAAAGAAACTGCACATCTGGTAACAAATATGTAGTTTTTATACAGTCGCACAAATATAAATAGATTATTTCGTCTTTTGTTTGTTAAATTATAGATCGCAATTTTCAAATAAATGAATGTTATAATAGATAAATATAACTAAATTCAACTTCACAAAAATTCTAATCGGAAAAATTATGATACAAAAAAACGAAACAAATAGAAAAATTCATACGACGATTAAAATGGTGTGAAGAAGGAGTAGAAGTAAAAAATCATTTAAATCGATTAATCGAATGAAAATAACGATCAAAGTAATTTCGATAAAGATTTAAAAATTAAATAAAAGTATCTGCACCTGATGAGATTCGAACCCACAACGTCGTACAAGCGAAGGTGTTATCGTATCCATTACACCATCCAACTAAAGTATGCAATTCAACCTTTTTAACGCTATTGGGTGTCACACAAGATCCCGAATCTTTTATTTTGTCAGTTACAAACGTCGGCGCACCAGAATGAGTGGCTGCAGTTTTTGATACCTGGGTTCTTAACCTACATCACCGTATACATAGTTTCAAAAAGTCGAACGCACCGCTGGGGACCTCCCCTTGCAAGCACAGTTTGAAACCTTATCGTTGGTAGGTTGTAGCGCGCTCGGCAAGCGCGCAACGAAACAATTACCATATACCTGGGGCGGGCACCAGTGACGGCAGCGCAACTATGAAAGGACGGCAGCACCAATCATTCGAAAGTCACCACTTGGCAATGGCCGAGGAGCCACGAAGGCTCGTGAATTTTAAAACACTTGACGTGGCTGGAAGCCGGAGAGAATTCCATCACTGTATATAGCTGTGAAACTGCGCATCCGTATAAGCTTGTTACACATATATCTTGCTGTAAGGCAACAATCGCTGTGAGGATAAGAACCATATACTTATCGTAGTTCAGAAGATACGAAGTCATAAACAATGAGATGCACGAATAACTGCTGCATCATGCACGATGTTTAAATTTATTACTTCTGTTCTACTAACTCCAGTCGCAATCAATTTCGCAGGAGCAGTATCCACACACGCCGCTACGCGTACATACAATATTATATCATGGCACCACTCATTGTTCAAGAGATATGGCGTCAGAAACACCGAGATGCGTGAAAAAATGCCGCGTCATGCATGAAGTTTAAATACATTTATGCTTTCCTACTATGACATTCCTATAGTCGGGTCAAGGAACATCCTGACATCTGGCACCACGATTGACAGCTTTCAATTGCGAAGCATAGACAGCTGTGCGCGAAGACAGCTATAGAGCTATGAAGACGCGTTGACTTAGCGTCTTTTACAAAATCGCACTGTAGACACGCGAAGCAGCTGTGTCCAGCATACAGAAGCTGTTCAGGATCTTTGTACGACTGTTTCGTAGCTTCAAAGGTGTCTTCACGAATACATGGCAATGAAAATTTCTCGATATTACACTTCTCTTTTTTTGTTTTCGTTCCTAATAGAAAATTGGCAAAATGAATATGTGGTATCATGCATCCACACTACCCCACTGGCGTTCTACAGCTGGTAACGAATTTGTACTTTACCACCAGACACCGGCAGCTGTCGCGTGGCATCTGGCGGACCCAATGGCGCAAGGCCGCTGAGCCATCCCTCCAGCAGCTCTGTACTTTGAGCGCCATCTGCCGCCGGCGGCAGCCGTTCAGTCCAACTCGCTCTTGGACCCACTTCGCTACGAGAAGCTGCGTAGGCTGATCATTTCTGTTCCTGTCCAGCTTTTCTACGACGACAATTGCCACATCACTCTGTAGCCCCCCTGTCCTTACCATTGTGTACAAAGTCGAACACAACATAATGGCGACGATCGGTACTACCTACGTGTGGCAGTCTTCTAGTTGGTTTTCCTCTCTTCTGTCGTCTTTTTATTTGGTTTCTTGCTGTTATTCCTTGGTTTTTCTAAGGTTGCTTATCTTTAGCGCCCCCAGGGTTTGCCTTGCTGGTGCTCTTTATGTCTAGGTCCCACTGTTGCTGCTTTTACACTCTGTACTTATTTGTCTGGTTATTTTGCGCATTCGTTAGTAGAATATGGCTGCAACGTTACAGTCGCCTACTGCGGCACCTGCAGGTGATCTAATTCATTTTATTCAGTGTCAGAGTCAACAAATGGCGCAACTGCTTGAAGTGATGAATCGCTTCATGACGGCGCAGATGACATCACACAAGACGCTGGACCCAACGGCAGCGTCACCGCCTGCGTGTGTGCCGCAATTTCATGAGTTTGTCGAGGTGAAGGAAGACTGGTCAGAGTAGCAGGCACGGTTCAACATGCACACCACGGTTCATCACATGCAAGGCACTGACTGACAAACCACCCCATTTCTTGGCCACGGTGGGAGTTACTATTTACAAACTGTGCTCCAAATTTTTCCGCACGTCGCGCCCTTATCTAGTGCTATACGAGGATCTATCGCAGGCGCTTACAAAGTGTTATGAGGGCAGGGTTCAAGCTGCCCGTTATACATTCTTTAGGTTTCGTAAGCTTCAACGACAGACATACCGTCAGCGGCTGACCGAATTGCAGGGCCTTACCATGCAAATGTGACTGTAGCAAATATTATAGTGATGTAATGCTTTATGATGCCACAACACACAGTGTAGTTGACTCTCGTATTCGGAAAGAGATTATTACATACCTGGACCCTTCCATGCAACAGTTTCCACAGATTCTTTACTATCAACATTCCTACAAAAGCGCGACAGGTTTGACATAGAGTCTGTTTGTTCTACAGACAGCCGCAACAAACAGGCCGCGCCGCCGGGTCACCAACAGCGGCCTGACCGGTCACAGCCACGGTCCTCACGTAAACACGTGTCACCTCGGGCACAAGGTGTGAAGTCGTGCCCTCGCTGTACTAAGGCACGTGCTGGCCGATCTAGTCCGTCACGTGAAGCGACTTGCTTTTTTGGTGGCGAACGGGGACATGCACAGTCTATGTGTGTACAGAAACGTAAGGCGCCCGCTTATGTTTCTCCTTCACGCAAATCTAATTCACAAACAGTGTGTTTTCAAAGTCGGTAGTGCAAAACTGTGTAATATCTGTTCAGGAAAGGCTCCCAATTCGTCTGCAGTGCTATGTGAGGTCAACAAGCTTTTTGTGTCTCTTACTATTGCTGGATAATCGAGCCATTTGCAACTCGACAACGAAGGGTCAGTGACTTTGCTCAACCGTAGCAATTACGAATTGCTTGGCATAGCTAAGCTGTGGATATTGCGTCATATGCTGATAGTATATAACGGCCAGGATACTGTAGTCTTACAAGGGGAGGGCACGACGTTTGGAACGCGGATTTACTGCAAACTTCGTACACTCGTAGTACTCCATGAGGACAACAAAATGTGTAAGCAGTAGCGCGTACTTCTCAAGCGTTATTGAGAAAATCGCAAGATAATTTCGGTTGTCAAATATATACCTGTGCGTGGCCATTTTTACCATGAAGCTGCGGCAGCTGAGTGATTGGCGTTCAAGCACGGTAATCTCTGGATCGAGTCCCGATCGTCAGTTTTTTTTATTTTCAACACAGTCATTTTCTTTATTATTTATATTACAATTTATATAATCGGAAAAATAAGTGTAATCGGATGAGCTTTTATTAAAGTTACAATGTTATTTGGCAGTCTACAAATTTTTACTGTCACAAATAATATAATATTTATAACTTTATGTTTTCCATGTTTTGACGAAAAATACCATCCTGAAACTTGTAATGTCGAAAGCGACGATTAATTGTACATCTTTCGAAACCCGTGTGTGCCGGTCAAAACTTGCAGGTAACAGGTAGTTTCGGGCTCCTTCCAGGTATAAGGGATTTCTCAAATCACGCACAAGCATACATTTTCAGTATCACTATATGCGTTTGGTCGTTTACTAGTCGATAGTTATGAATATTATATTGGTTGTGATAGTAAAAATTTGTGTACAGCCAAATAACATTGTAAATTTAATAAAAGTTCATCCAATTACACGTATTTTTCCCATTATATCAATTGTAATATAAACAGCAAAGAAAATGACTGTGTTGAAAATAAAAAAAGAAAGTGAGGAACAGGACTCGATCCATCGATTACGGGGCTTGAACGCTAACCACTCGGCTGCCACCGCTTCATGATAAAAATGGTCACGCACAGGTATATACACTCCTGGAAATGGAAAAAAGAACACATTGACACCGGTGTGTCAGACCCACCATACTTGCTCCGGACACTGCGAGAGGGCTGTACAAGCAATGATCACACGCACGGCACAGCGGACACACCAGGAACCGCGGTGTTGGCCGTCGAATGGCGCTAGCTGCGCAGCATTTGTGCACCGCCGCCGTCAGTGTCAGCCAGTTTGCCGTGGCATACGGAGCTCCATCGCAGTCTTTAACACTGGTAGCATGCCGCGAAAGCGTGGACGTGAACCGTATGTGCAGTTGACGGACTTTGAGCGAGGGCGTATAGTGGGCATGCGGGAGGCCGGGTGGACGTACCGCCGAATTGCTCAACACGTGGGGCGTGAGGTCTCCACAGTACATCGATGTTGTCGCCAGTGGTCGGCGGAAGGTGCACGTGCCCGTCGACCTGGGACCGGACCGCAGCGACGCACGGATGCACGCCAAGACCGTAGGATCCTACGCACTGCCGTAGGGGACCCCACCGCCACTTCCCAGCAAATTAGGGACACTGTTGCTCCTGGGGTATCGGCGAGGACCATTCGCAACCGTCTCAATGAAGCTGGGCTACGGTCCCGCACACCGTTAGGCCGTCTTCCGCTCACGCCCCAACATCGTGCAGCCCGCCTCCAGTGGTGTCGCGACAGGCGTGAATGGAGGGACGAATGGAGACGTGTCGTCTTCAGCGATGAGAGTCGCTTCTGCCTTGGTGCCAATGATGGTCGTATGCGTGTTTGGCGCCGTGCAGGTGAGCGCCACAATCAGGACTGCATACGACCGAGGCACACAGGGCCAACACCCGGCATCATGGTGTGGGGAGCGATCTCCTACACTGGCCGTACACCACTGGTGGTCGTCGAGGGGACACTGAATAGTGCACGGTACATCCAAACCGTCATCGAACCCATCGTTCTACCATTCCTAGACCGGCAAGGGAACTTGCTGTTCCAACAGGACAATGCACGTCCGCATGTATCCCGTGCCACCCAACGTGCTCTAGAAGGTGTAAGTCAACTACCCTGGCCAGCAAGATCTCCGGATCTGTTCCCTATTGAGCATGTTTGGGACTGGATGAAGCGTCGTCTCACGCGGTCTGCACGTCCAGCACGAACGCTGGTCCAACTGAGGCGCCAGGTGGAAATGGCATGGCAAGCCGTTCCACAGGACTACATCCAGCATCTCTACGATCGTCTCCATGGGAGAATAGCAGCCTGCATTGCTGCGAAAGGTGGATATACACTGTACTAGTGCCGACATTGTGCATGCTCTGTTGCCTGTGTCTATGTGCCTGTGGTTCTGTCAGTGTGATCATGTGATGTATCTGACCCCAGGAATGTGTCAATAAAGTTTCCCCTTCCTGGGACAATGAATTCACGGTGTTCTTATTTCAATTTCCAGGAGTGTATTTGACGACCGAAATTATCTTGCGATTTTTCGCAATAACGCTTGAGAAGTACGCGCTACTGCTTACACATTTTGTTGTCCTCATGGAGTACTACGAGTGTACGAAGTTTGCTGTAAATCCACGTTCCAAACGTCATGGCCTCCGCTTGTTAGTTACTTGCAATCTTCCTGCAACTTCCGAAATTTGACGACAGAAGTGACATGCTTTCCCCCCGAGAAAGTGGTAATATTTTTGGCGTAGATCCTTTTGATTTGTTTGGTTTAAGCATTTCTGTTTCTTCCTTTCATCTTTGAGACTGTGTTGCTAAGTCATGTGTAGAGTTTCGGGATTTGTTTTCTAAGGGTTTAGGAAAAGCCAGTAACTTTGTTGTCCACGTCACAATGAAGGACAATACACAGTCACGTTTTGCTAGAGCTAGTCCTGTCTTTCAGGCTCTTCGACAAGAGGTGGCTCAGTAACTTATTGCTTTGCAAGACACTGGGATCGTAGTACCCATTACCGCCAGTCAGTGGGCGTCTCCTCTTTTTATTCTGAAGAAGCTGTCTGACAGACTCGGGTTGTGCGCCGATTTTAAGAAAACTGCGAATCCTCAAACATTCATTGACCGTCATCCCTTGACGCTCCGTGAATCATTGACGGATAAATTGGGTACCAGTCGTTATTTTTCCAAAACTGAATTGTGTGGCGCTTTCTTTCAAAGCCCTCTGGATGAGTAATCGCAACAGGTCTTTGGCATTAGCACTCATCTGGGCCTCTACAAATTTTTAAGATTGCTATTTGGCAGTGCTTCTGCATCCTCCATATTTTTTCAGCGTTTTCTGAAGCAGCTGACTCATGAAGTTCCTTTCTGCTCGAAGTATTTAGATGGCGTTGTCGTCTACGGTCCTACTCCTGCAGAATACATTAGCAATCTTCGCTCTCTGTTCCACAAACTGTCTGCAGCTAATCCTAGATGTAACAGAGACAAATGTGCGTTTTTCTTCAGGCTGGACTTGAGTACTTAGGACATGCTATTAACAACCAGGGTGTTCAATCATTGCAATTACATTTTGCTTACTATCTGTGACCTTCCACCCCCACACTATGTGTGGGAATTGCAGTCCGTGCTAGGGAAGCTCATATATTCATTAATAAGCCGCTCAAATCACGGTTGCCTTGCATTGCTTGTGCAGGAAGAATGTTCCTTTTGTTTGGTCGCAAGAGTATCAGTCTGCCTTCCAGAAGTTGAAAGATGCTTTGCTTAGTGATCGATGCCTTGTTCTTTTCAATACAGCCAAACCTGTTTTATTGGTTGTGGGTGATCTCCCTTACAGCATCGGTGCAGTTTTTTAGTATAAATTTGGTGCTGTTGACAGGTCGTTTGCCTTTACTTCGAATATGTTGAACAATGCTCAGTGTAATTATTTGCAAATTGGAAAAGTGGGCCGGCCGCGATGGACGAGCAGTTCTAGGCGCCTCAGTGCGGATACCGCGCGACTGCTACGGTCGCAGTTTCGAATCCTGCCTCGGGCATGGAAGTGTGTGATGTCCTTCGGTTAGTTAGGTTTAAGTAGTTCTAAATTCTAGGGGACTGATGACCTCAGATGTTAAACCACATAGTGCTCAGAGCCATTCTTTTTTTTTTAAAAGTGGCTCTCGCCGTTTTCTATTGTGTCATTAAATTTCACTATTATGTGAAACTTCCTGGCAGATTAAAACTGTGTGCCCGACCGAGACTCGAACTCGGGACCTTTGCCTTTCGCGGGCAAGTGCTCTACCAACCGAGCTACCGAAGCACGACTCACGCTCGGTACTCACATCTTTACTCCTGCCAGTATCTCGTCTCGTACCTTCCAAACTTTACAGAAGTTCTCCTGCGAAACCATGTAGAACTAGCACTCCTGAAAGAAAGGATATAGCGGAGACATGGCTTAGCCACAGCCTGGGGGATGTTTCCAGAATGAGATTTTCACTCTGCAGTGGAGTGTGCGCTGATATGAAACTTCCTGGCAGATTAAAACTGTGTGCCCGACCGAGACTCGAACTCGGGACCTTCGCCTTTCGCGGGCAAGTGCTCTACCAACTTTTTTTTGTTTTTTTGTTTTTATTTATTTATTTTCAATAAACACCACTCTGTTAAAAGGAACATATAGACCATTTCATCGTATAGAATGTGCATTACATATTGAGTGGTGAGAGAAGCGTGAGGTTCATCATCAGCTGTCAATGTGCACACCGACTGCACCCGGCGCATCCCAACTGCGTGGTGGGTCAAGGAAGACTGCCTGAAGGTAGTTGGCAAAGGTTTTCCGATAGTGTGACCATCTATGAACCTCATTGTGGGCTTGCTGCAAGAAATGCCAAAAGTCAAGTCGCGACTTGGCAGCATCCCCATAGAGGTACGCGATCGTCCAATCTTTGATCCAGATGATCGACTGTGATTTAGTCGCCGGAAAGTAGTCACTCTCCGGATGTAAGAAGGAAGCAGGTGTAATATGTTGCGGGGTCACACGGAGGTAGCAAGCCACCATCTGTCTTCCTAGGAGCCAGACGTCCTCCACCGCGATACAAGTTAAGCGGTGATGGTCGTCATCCACTTGGTGACATTTCGGGCATAGTGGAGTGTCCACTAGTCCAATTGCATGGAGCCGTTGGTGGGTGTTGAACTTGCCACGAGCGACAGAGAACCACAGTGCCCGAACGAAGGTAGGAAAGAATTTTTGGTGCACATGTCTCCAAATCTTCGGCCAATGTAACCTGGGGTGTTTCAGTTCAATTACATTACAACTTATCCGTCGCAGCAGCCAAACATAAAAATCCTTCGCGCATGGCGGTCTCGTGCGCGGAAGCTCGTCTCTGATATAACTAAGTTCCACGATAAATGTTGAGACATGCGCAAAATGTGGCGTAATGTTGCCCACCGCCACCGGAGGTGTGAGGGACGCTGGAACTAGGAGATCCAGAAGGCGGGATGTAAGGGAATCACGCCCGCTACGCCATTGCTTATACATTGTGGCTAGAAGGAGCGCCGTCGCACGGCAGTGAACATTCGTAAGTCCGAGTCCCCCCTTGTCCGTAGGGAGAGTGAGCGTTTCGTATCGCACCTTGAGGGGCGACCCAATCATCACGAAATAGCCTAGTGCTGATTGAAGTCGACGTCCGAACGTGAGTGGTAGGGGCAGGATCTGCGAAATATGCACCATTCGAGAAACCACATAAGTGTTCAGGTACTCGACTCGCTGCAAAGGATCAAGGCGCCGTAGGAGATGTTGTCGGACCATGGTACGTGTTGTCTGTAAAATACGTCGGTAGTTAACTGCTGCAGTATGTTTTACAGATGAGGTAAAGTCTATGCCGAGATAGCGGAATCGTTGCACATAAGGAAACGGACTGATTTCTTCCGGCGTAAGACCCCTTCCCACCGTCATTGCCGCCGATTTGTTCATGTTCACTGCACTACCCGCCGTCACACTGTGGTCCAACAACAGTTCAAGGACCGTCTTCACCTCTTCCTCAGAACGAACGAGCAGCAGGAGGTCGTCCGCATAGGCACGACATTTGAAGGTGTAGCCCCGTAGTTCCATCCCAGAAAGAGAATTGGTGAGCCTCCCAATTAATGGTTCCAACGCTATCGCGAACAGCAGCATCGAAAGAGGGCAGCCTTGGCGAATGGATCGTCGAATTTGAATGGGCCCTGCTATACGCCCATTAACCTGTACCAAGGATTGTGCGCCCCCGTAAATCCTTCTAATGAGACCAGTAAAACGGTCTGGAAAACCCATTTGTTCCAGTACAGCATACAGATAGGTGTGGCGCACCTTATCAAAAGCACTGTCAAAATCAATCGCCACCATCGCCGCTTTAAGCCGGCACTCCTCCGCCAGCGCTATCACATCACGGCATTCGCCAGTAGCTGTTTGCACATTCACCGATCCACCCGGTGTCGTCTGTTCCGGAGAGAGAACGCTACTAATTAACATACGACATCGGGACGCTAGCAACCGTGCAAAGATCTTATAGTCGGCATTAAGCAGGGTGATGGGGCGATAATGTGTGACTGTAATTCCTGGCTTCGGTTTATGTACTGGCACCAGAAGGCCTTCCATAAAAGCCGGTGGAATAGGCGCATCGGAATTTAACATCTCGTTGTACATTTCCGTCCATCGCGGTGCCATTTCGTTGCGAAATGCGCGATAGAATTCAGCAGGAAGCCCATCAATGCCTGGGGACCGATTCAACGCACCTTGTGCGATCGCATCATGTACATCCTCACAGCTAATGGCTTCCAGTAAGGTTCCCGCGGCTTCCACCGTCAGTGTACGGGAGACGGACGTGGCTATACGGTCGAGGTCATCGAAAGAGGCTGCTTCTTCCCGGTAGATGTGTTGGTAATGGTCGACGAATGCAGAGACAATGTCCGCTTGACGCGTCACTCTTCGGTCTTCGCGGGTGATTAACACCCGTACCAAAACGCGTCGTCGGTGCTTTCGTTCATTCACGACGTGGCGCATGGGAGGAATCTCGTGCCTTATCGTATCGTGACATCTGGCGCGCACCATGGTTCCCTGAAGATGTTTCCGAGCTAAAGCCACTAGTTTAGCTTTTATGCTTTTGCGTTCGATCCAGATGTCCTGTCCCGGCGGGCCATCATCCAGGTCGCGCAGTGCTGCAAAATAAAAGTCGGTGGTACGGCGGCGCCATTCTGCCATTTCCCTGCTATATGAGATGAACGTACGGTGAAGCGCCGGTTTAGCACAAGTCAGCCACCAATCAAGCATCGTCGCATACCTTCTAACCCTTCGCTCGCACATCGTCCATGTCTCAAGGATCCGTTGACGGCATTCAGGATCATGTAGATGTTGAATGTTTAGTTTCCACGGGGCCTTACTGTTCCACACCTCTCTACGGGGAAGAAGCACCGTACAGATGTAAGCGCTGTGATCGGAAAATGCCAATGGCCAGCGTTCCGCGTCCTGGACATCATTTGCATGAGCCCGTGAGATATAAATGCGATCTAATCTGCTCGCCGAATGACTTGTCACATAGGTGTATCCCGGTGCAGCTCCATGTCGTAATTCCCACGTGTCACTAAGTACAAGGTCGTTGACAACGATTCGCAACTCCTGGCTGATGTTTGCTTGCGGCCATTGGTCTTTCTGGCTGAGAACACAGTTGAAATCTCCACCAATTATTGCACATTCAGAACGTCCATGGAATAGTGGAGCAATGTCTTCTGCATAAAATCGCGCCCTTTCCCGCCGCCGATTGTTTCCCGACGGTGCATAAAGATTAATGATGCGTGTCCCAAACGTCGTGAAAGCCATTCCCCTGGCCGACGGAAGATAACACACGTTTTCCACTGGGAAGCCATCTCGCACGTAAACTGCCACCCCACTCCCATTATGATCTCCATGAGACGAATAGGATTGGTAGCCTGCGATGCATGGGAGTGCAGCTATGTGGACTTCCTGCAGCAAAGCAATATCCACATCAGATGCCCAAATTGTTTCCTTCAATAGGTGTATTTTGGCCAGTGAACGCACGTCATTGATATTTAATGTCGCAATACGGTTCGCGTGGCGTTGAATCCCACTCTGTCGAGGCGCAACATCTCCCTGCACCGGCGCCGGGGGCTGAGGTAGAAGACGTTCTCTCGCCCCTCTCCCTTCACCTTCAGCAATTATTAGGCCGTCTTCGTGAGTGCCGGCTGCCTCTGTATGACGTCCGGCGCCTCCTCAATATCCTCATACCACATCTTTTCAGGCTGTGATATATTCGTGTCCATAGCCACAGCATCTGCGTCTGGAGAGCCAACTGGCTGTGATTTCTCTTCAGCATCACCACGTCCCGGTACCGTCAATGTGACAGACCGCTGTGGGTCGGATCGAACAGGTCCCAGTGCCTCATCCTGTTTCGTAGAGGCTGTTGTGTCGTCTTGGTCCACAGGCACATTGTCGTCGGGGCAAGGGGAGTCATCCCGAGGAGATGTCGTGCGACGCCGCCGTTTCCTCCTTTTCGGGGAACGCTGTTTGCGTGATCTTCCGTCCGTGTCCTCAGATTGCAGGGAATCACGGCTGCCCGACAGAAAAGCATCCGTAGGAACTGGAAGTGTTTCGAGTCCCATCGTTGAACTTGGCGGGAGTTCGGTCGAAACTAATGATGTCGTCTCAGAGTGCGTTTCAGACGGAACAGCATCTGTAGTGGCTGGAACTGCTTCTTGTACTATCGGTGTGCTTGGTGGGAGTTCGGTCTCATCTGATGTTGTCGCCGTAGATTGTATGCTCGACGGAGCAGCATGCTCTGTCATCCCGACGTCTGCTACAAGGTGTCAAAGAGTGCCATCTTGATCTTCCACCGGGGCTGTGTCCTTTCGGTCATCAGCGGACGCAGTGAGGGCTTTGGCATAGGTGATCGGTAGTACTGTCATCGCCGGCGACGGCTCCCGCACATCTGAAGGCAGTTGCGTAATCCGCCGTTGCATACAGTTCGACCTGAGGTGTCCCTCCTGGCCACATCCAGAACATGTACGTGGTTGACCATCGTAAATCACCACCGCCCGACAACCACCAATTGTCAGATAGGACGGTACATGCTTATGAAGATCAATAGTGATCTGCCGCACTCCGTTAAGAACGGGGTATGTGGCGAATTGTGTCCAGCGTTCTGCTGTGTGACCATGTACTGTGCCGTATGGCTTAAAAGCCTCGATAACTTCGTCAGCCGGGAGCTCAAATGGCAGCTCAAACACACGTATTGTCCGTACACCCAGACCAGCATGTTCTACAGTTACCTTGCCGACATTCCCGTCACTATGGCAAAATCGGAGACCTGCTTTTGTCGCCTGTAGAATTCTCTCACACGCCGCGTCATTTACCATCTTAACATACACCGTGGGACTAACGATGGATAGGTGAATTCCGATAATATCGTTTGGCGGTATCTTGACGTCCTCTCGAATGAATCGTTCCACTGCTAAAGCCTTTGGTCGTTCGTAGTCTTTGCAGAAATTGAATCGTAATGTAGTATTCCTGTACTTGTTCGCCATGATCGTTGTTACTAGCCCGCGTGCAGACTAAGTCCACAAGTAAACAAACACTCGCACACGCCGCACAGGTGGAAGTATCGGACCTCCGATTCGCACGGCCGCTAGTGCCGAACCGCTGAGCTACCGAAGCACGACTCACGCTCGGTACTCACAGCTTTAGTTCTGCCAGTATCTCGTCTCCTACCTTCCAAACTTTACAGAAGTTCTCCTGCGAAACCTTGCAGAACTAGAACTCCTGAAAGAAAGGATATAGCGGAGACATGGCTTAGCCACAGCCTGGGGGATGTTTCCAGAATGAGATTTTCACTCTGCAGCGGAGTGTGCGCTAATATGAAACTTCCTGGCAGATTAAAACTGTGTGCGCGACCGAGACTCGAACTCGGGACCTTTGCCTTACGCGGGCCAGTGCTCTACCGACTGAGCTACCGAAGCACGACTCATGCTCGGTACTCACAGCTTTCTTCTGCCAGTATCTCGGCTCCTACCTTCCAAACTTTACAGAAGTTCTCCTGCGAAACCTTGCAGAACTAGCACTCCTGAAAGAAAGGATTAAAACTGTGTGCCCGACCGAGACTCGAACTCGGGACCTTTGCCTTACGCGGGCAAGTGCTCTACCAACTGAGCTACCGAAGCACGACTCTGCAGAAGCCCAACGGTGGGCTCTTGTTTCGTCAAATTACCAATAGGAGATTATGTATCAGCCAGCCTCTCTGTCTGGCCTCCCTCTTAACCCAGATTCATCATTCGATGTTGCGCAAGACACAGATGCTCTGCATAGTTTTCCGCTTCATCGCCGGAAAATTGCCCAGGCTACAACAGTGGATTCTGATTTGCAGATTCAGTTGCACTATATCCAAACTGGTTGGCCGCATTCAGCTAGACAGATTCGTAGCTTGGTGGTTCACCGGTATTTTGCAAGGTAGGCACGCCCTTGCGGTTCACCAGGCTGTCACCTTGCTTCTCACCGATAATGACCGGTCACGTGTTACGGTTCTCTGGACTCTTCAGCCCGACGTGCTTCGTTTGCTACATAAAAGTCTCTGGGGTGTCGGTCGCACCAAGCAGCTGGCACGACATCACTACAATTGGCATG
The DNA here is from genome assembly GCF_021461395.2 of Schistocerca americana. NCBI lineage: Eukaryota > Metazoa > Arthropoda > Insecta > Orthoptera > Acrididae > Schistocerca > Schistocerca americana. The sequence goes on from NC_060119.1 coordinate 483,147,128, forward strand.
ATCTGGAAGCGCAGATTGAATAGTTGACTTCTCAGTGTCAAGCCTGTACTGAACATCAGTCAGCAGATCTTTGAGTAGCTCTAACTTCATGCACCTTGGCAACGTTGGCACTTGGATTTCGCAGGTCCTTACATAGCCTCATTGTCGTTGATATTTTCAGCAAATTTCCTTTTGCGGTTCCTATGCACTCTACTATGGCTCGTTTTACAATCCAGGGCTTGTTGTCGATCCTTTGCCTCGAGGTATTGTCTGAAGTGATTGTGATCACGGACCGCATCTGGTATCAACCAATTCATGAGTGCACCATCCCACCCACAATGCAATGATGAAGCTGAATGCTTTGACAACAGGTGGACAAACGTCGTGACTCCAACCCTTCGGGATCACGCTCTGTTGCTATTCTTGTCTCGCTATCGCTCCCAGCCTTGCAACGGACTGAAGCCGGCGGAGTTATTACACGGACAACGCCACAGCGCAATTCTTATGTTGCTGCACCTGCCAAGGTAGGCAGCGCCTCTCCGCCCAGACAGGCAAGCTATCAAGATAACGATGTGATGCTCTACAGATTATATAGCGGATGGAGGAGCTGGGAACAAGGCACGATTGTACGACATATTCGACGTTCTACACTACTGGCCATTAAAATTGCTACACCACAGAGATGACGTGCTACAGACGCGAAATTTAACCGACAGGAAGAAGATTCTGTAATATGCAAATGATTAGCTTTTCAGAGCAGTCACACAAAGTTGGCGCATGTGGCGACACCTACAACGTGCTGACATCAGGACAGTTTCCAACCGATTTCTCACACACAAGCAGCAGTTGACTGGCGTTGCCTAGTGAAACGTTGTTGTGATGCCTCGTGTAAGGAGGAGAAATGCGTACCATCACGTTTCAAATGTTCAAATGGCTCTGAGCACTATGGGACTTAACTGCTGAGGTCATCAGTCCCCTAGAACTTAGAACTACTTAAACCTAACTACCCTAAGGACATCACACACATCCATGCCCGAGGCAGGATTCGAACCTGCGACCGTAGCGACCGCGCGGTTCCAGAGTGTAGCGCCCAGAACCGCTCGGCCACCCCGGCCGGCCCATCACGTTTCTGACTTTGATAAAGGTCGGATTGTGACCTAGTAGATAGTGTCGGAAGTTCCATGCGGCTTTTCGCGGATGATGCTGTAGTATACAGAGAAGTTGCAGCATTAGAAAATTGTAGCGAAATGCAGGAAGATCTGCAGCGGATAGGCACTTGGTGCAGGGAGTGGCAACTGACCCTTAACATAGACAAATTTAATGTATTGCGAATACATAGAAAGAAGGATCCTTTATTGTATGATTATATGATAGCGGAACAAACACTGGTAGCAGTTACTTCTGTAAAATATCTGGGAGTATGCGTGCGGAACGATTTGAAGTGGAATGATCATATAAAATTAATTGTTGGTAAGGCGGGTACCAGGTTGAGATTCATTGGGAGAGTGCTTAGAAAATGTAGTCCATCAACAAAGGATGTGGCTTACAAAAAACTCGTTCGACCTATACTTGAGTATTGCTCATCAGTGTGGGATCCGTACCAGGTCGGTTTGACGGAGGGGATAGAGAAGATCCAAAGAAGAGCGGCGCGTTTCGTCACAGGGTTATTTGGTAACCGTGATAGCGTTACGGAGATGTTTAATAAACTCAAGTGGCAGACTCTGCAAGAGAGGCGCTCTGCATCGCGGTGTAGCTTGCTCGCCAGGTTTCGAGAGGGTGCGTTTCTGGATGAGGTATCGAATATATTGCTTCCCCCTACTTATACCTCCCGAGGAGATCACGAATGTAAAATTAGAGAGATTAGAGTGCTCACGGAGGCTTTCAGACAGTCGTTCTTCCCGCGAACTATACGCGACTGGAACAGGAAAGGGAGGTAATGACAATGGCACGTAAAGTGCCCTCCGCCACACACCGTTGGGTGGCATGCGGAGTATAAATGTAGATGTAGAGTAGATGTAGATCACGATTGCGGTTTATGGTATCGCGACATTGCTGCTCGCGTTGGTCGAGATCCAATGACTGTTAGCAGAATATGGAATCGGTGGGTTCAGGAGGGTAATACGGAACGCCGTGCTGGATCCCAACGGCCTCGTATCACTAGCAGTCGAGATGAGAGGCATCTTAGCCGCATGGCTGTAATGGATCGTGCAGCCACGTCTCGATCCCTGAGTCAACAGATGGAGACGTTTGCAAGACAACAACCATCTGCACGAACAGTTCGACGACGTTTGCAGCAGCATGGACAATCAGCTCGGAGACCATGGCTGCGATTACCCTTGACGCTGCATCACATACAGGAGCGCCTGCGATTGTGTACTCAACGACGAACCTGGGTGCACGAATCGCAAAACGTCATTTTTTCGGATTAATCCAGGTTCTGTTTACAGCATCATGATGGTCGCATCCGTGTTTGGCGACATCGCGGTGAATGCACATTGGAAGCGTGTATTCATCACCATGCTGGCGTATCACCCGGCGCGATGGTATGGGGTGCCATTGGTTACACGTCTCGGTCACCTCTTGTTCGCATTGACGGCACTTTGAACAGTGGACGTTACATTTCAGATGTGTTACGACCCGTGACTCTACCCTTCATTCGATGACTGCAAAACCCTACGTTTCAGCAGGATAATGGATGACCGCACGTTGCAGGTCCTGTACGGGCCTTTCTGATACAGAAAACGTTCGACTGCTGCCCTGGCCAGCACATTCTCCAGATCTCTCACCAATCGAAAACGTCTGGTCAATGGTGGCTAACAACTGGCTCGTCACAATACGCCAGTCACTATTCTTGATGAACTTTGGTATCGTGTTGAAGCTGCATGGGCAGCTGTACCTGTACACGTCATCCAAGCTCTGTTTGACTCAATGCCCAGGCGTATCAGGGCCGTTATTACGGCCAGAGGTGGTCGTTCTGGGTACTGATTTCTCAGGATCTATGCACCCAAATTTCGTGAAATTTTAATCACATGTCAGTTCTAGAATAATATATTTGCCCAATGAATACCCGTATATCATCTGTATTTCTTCTTGGTGTAGTAATTTTAATGGCCAGAAGTGTATGTTTCTCCTGCAGGGACCGAGAGGATTGCTGAGACGTCACCGGAATCCAATTCGTCTTTGTGTATCGCGTGATCCCGCCGTAGACTTCGTGCTTTCAGATACCATGCAAGGAGTGGACATAGCAGCCCTTGCTGCATCTGGCTCCTGCAGGCCCCACGCCAGTTCCAGATCCGACGGAAGTCGATACTCTTTCATGGTCGTGGCCGTTTCAACAGGAGATGAACTCCTCTTCGTGGAGAAAGTCCCACGTGCATCCTTTGGTCCCACTGCAGTCGTCAAGATGCACCCGTCTGCGTTTGCTGCTCCACCTCTAGACGTCGGCGTGCGCCCTCTGCCCAGTTCCTCGGCTGGTGTTCCTGGGCAGCCTCAGGCCATGTGCTGGGCTGTGGGTAGGATTTCACCAGCTGCTTAGTTTCGCTCCCCGCCTCCTCACTCCCACCTTCATCCATCTTTTCCCACCCCCATCCCCACCCCCCATCGTCGTTCCCTCATTCCCGCTACACGACGATTGTGATGCGGTTTGGGGGAGGGACCAGGGGGGAGCGATATGTCTCTGGACTATGAAAGCCTTTTGCCATTGCAATATAGTAAGGCCGGCGGCAGTCGCTCAGCCCGCTTCTGCTTGGAGCCGCAGATGTTTTCTAGTCGAGTCTCCAACCTATCATACCGTGTTTAGTACAGAGACCCTCATCCTAGTTGATGTTGTATAAGCTGGACTCTAGCTATTGTTGCATAATTTGTAATGAGTCTTCGTATGCTTGGAGAAATACCAGTTAAGTAAATCTTTGTTTTGTGTTTTTCTGCTCCTGTCCAGCTTTCGTGCGACAACAGTTGCGACACCACTCTGTAGGCCACCTCCCCTTCCCAATGTGTACTAAGTCGAACACAATAGCATAAGCAGACAGCGCCAAGGTTGCCAGTTAACAGACTAATATTTTACTTTCATCACGTAAATCATATTAGCCCAGTCGGCAGAAGAGGTATCAGTGCCGAACTAATTCTAGTTGCAGCATTCTCCTGGAGTTACAGATGATGCAGGAAAAATAATCTACTTGAGAGAGAAAATATGTGTTCACTGAATATCCGTTGTTACGATAAAGTATGTTGTGGATTAATATTTCCATTGTATCGGGGTTAACCTGGAATTTGGAGTAGGAATTAAAATCCACGGAGAAGAAATAAAAACTTTGAGGTTCGCCGATGACATTGTAATTCTGTCAGAGACAGCAAAGGACCTGGAAGAGCAGCTGAACGGAATGGAGATGGTCTTGAAAGGAGGATATAAGATGAACATCAACAAAAGCAAAACGAGAATAATGGAATGTAGTCCAATTAAATCGGGTGATGCTGAGGGAATTAGATTAGGAAATGAGAGGCTTAAAGTAGTAAAGGAGTATTGGTATTTGGGGAGCAAAATAACTGATGATGGTCGAAGTAGAGAGGATATAAAATGTAGACTGGCAAAGGCAAGGAAAGAATTTCTGAAGAAGAGAAATTTGTTAACATCGAGTGTAGATTTAAGTGTCAGGAAGTCGTTTCTGAAAGTATTTGTATGGAGTGTAGCCATGTATGGAAGTGAAACATGGACGATAAATAGTTTAGACAAGAAGAGAATAAAAGCTTTAGAAATGTGGTGCTACAGAAGAATGCTGAAGATTAGATGGGTAGATCATATAACTAATGAGGAGGTATTGAATAGAATTGGAGAGAAGAGAAATTTGTGGCACAACTTGACCAGAAGAAGGGATCGGTTGGTAGGACATGTTCTGAGGCATCAAGGGATCACCAATTTAGCACTGGAGGGCAGCGTGGAGGGTAAAAATCGTAGAGGGAGACCAAGAGATGAGTACACTAAACAGATTCAGAAGGTTGTGGGCTGCAGTAGGTACTGGGAGATGAAGAACCTCGCACGGGATTGCGTAGCATGGAGAGCTGCATCAAACCAGTCTCTGAATTGAAGACCACAACAACAACAACAGCCTTCCAAGATGAGAGGGTAAGTTGAAAACATCAAACGGAAAATTTTAAAAATTGCAAATTTACGAACAACTAGAAGAGAAGACATAAAACGTTTGTAATCTGAAACTGCCCTAATACTGACGTCACCGCACATCGGAGAAACGTAACTCAATTTTATGTTCCTGGGCTAGAAACGTGCTCGTACAATGAAGTGAAAACGCACATAATTGTGCTCGTAGTGTGCTGGGTCCGGGGAGAAACAGCGGATGCAATAAAGGCGAGGTAAACACGTCACATATCCGCCCGGCGCAGCAGCGGCTGCGCGATAGACGCAGATAACGCGTAATGAAGTCAGGCGAGCGGCCCGCCGCCCGTGGGCTGTCACTCGCAGCGGGGACCCGCGCCAGAGGCGGCCAGTGTCACCGCGACCCGTAAAAGACGCACCTTGCGTGCGCCGGGGCCGAGATGTGTATCGCCGGTTTACATGCGCACCACTGAAATGAATATAAGAATTTGTGTTTGCGTTCGTGTCACATGCCGGCAGCTTTCCGGCGCCAGGAGTCGCCTCGGATGCCACAACACGCACACGGCGGCAATCCTACTCTCGTTATTAATCCTGCTGTTGTTTCCAGCAGTTGTTTAAATTGAACGACCATCAGCCTGTCTCGTCAGCTTTCTGCGACTCCTGTCACGTAGTATCATTGCTTCATCTCTACATATAAAAGGAAATGTCCTAACTGACCCGACAGACAGACTGAATCATTAACGTCTAGCCCAAACCGCTAAGGATAGAAACTTGAAATTTGGAGAGTATGTTGATCTTATAATATAGACTCCTTTTAAGAATGGATTTTTCGATATTCCAGCCGTAAGGGGTTGATACGGGGGACGAAAAGTTTGCTGAAAATATGTCACTGTTGACGCAATTTTGAAACTACAACTACGAAAATTGATATTTCGTTTCTCGGTTAGAAATAAAAAAATACGTGTTTCATTATTTTTGCAAACAATGACAAGTTTTGTGAAAATATTTCATTATAATAACAGAATCGCTTTTTGATCAGCGATACACTTGCAAAAGTCCAAGCTTCTAGGGTCTTAACTAGTGTAAAAAGTTTAGGAAGTGTATAATTTGTGATCTAAATCAGAGAAAGCTATTTAACAGTTACCACGACAAATCAGATTTGTTGGAATCGCGTTGAAAGGGAAACAGATCTCTAATACGTTAATTTTTCAGTAGGCCTAATATATGTTAATAAAGTTTTAATTGTTGTAATTAATACGCTAAACTATTCATTACTGATGGACAAAATAGATGTCACGTCTAAATGCGATTCCACATACAGGAATATCCGTATAGTTAAGACCCGGGTGTAAGATTGGGGCTAATAACTATAGAACCACTTATCCAGTTTGTCTCTTTTTTTTTTTAAACTCCCCATATGAAATTAAATTAATCCAGTTGGACCACTTTATAATACAAGGACTAGCAGTTACGAAAAGGGTCACTCACTCTTTTGTAATGTGTAGACTAATACATGAGCAGTGGGCGTAACACCATACTGATTAGATTAAAAAAAGAAAGAAAAAAAAGCTGTACTGACCATCTGGCTGTAGCAGCATATGTTTGCAAGTGATCAGTTCAGCGCGGCTTTGCAACCATGAAAAGAACGCTTGAAGATATTGGTCGTGCCTAGTGGGTACCAGTTGGTACATGTTTAAGCCATCTTCAGCATTAATCATTTACCTTGAAAGCCTTTGTCATGGATTATCGCTGGATTAAGCGCCTGCGCGAAGAACTGGCGCTATCTAAGGCGCATCTCAAATGAGTCCTAGATGAAAGAAACGGTTTAGGACCATAGCTTCGGAGCATACTTATCTGTAAACAATTATTTTAATTTTGCGCTGAAAATTCTTACTTACGTTAGTTAGGTTTAAGTAGTTCTGAGTTATAGGGGACTGATGACCTCAGTAGTTAAGTCCTATAGTGCTCAGAGCAATTTGAATATCTATGCAATAGGGCAATGTGATCGGAACGACCTCCCATGAGCCAAAAGCACTAAGGTTGTTATGTTACTCTGAAGTTGTAAATTTAGTCTCTTGCCGGCATTTTTAATTTATTCTTCAAATTAGTTTCCTCGATATGGAGCGCAGTGGAATCAAATACGTTGAAGCTCTTCAAGTAACGCCTAATAAAACTGAATGTAATGTGATATAAATTTCACGAGATGTAACAGAGATGAATTCATGATATGGTGTTGATAATGTGAGTTTTTCGTTTCAGTGCAGATGATGATAGTTGATGCTCCTGGTAACACAAGGTGGAATGGAGAGTAAGTCTCTGGGGTTGGAGAGTTTAGTTTAGGGAACATGTTGAGTACGTACAGGGTGGTTTTAATTAGACGTTCGTTGCTTGGGAGGGTTCCCACGCGAAACGAGTGATCGTACGACAGTGAAACTTTGTCGAGACGTTTGTGACAGCAGGCGGAAGAGAAATAACGGATAAATAATTGAAAGAAATAGATTTTAATTTCCACATGGGCGGGTAAAATTTGTTAATTGTTACCATGTTTACGCTCCAGGTTATAAGCGTTGCTGAGTGTGACGACCGTCTGTATCTACGACAGCCCGCAACCGCCTTAGAGATACGATTTCATGACTATTCGCAGCACTTTTCGAACGATGGACCGTGGAATGTTCAGCTGTCCTCACACAGCTCATGCCCTGGTCGAAGGTCGCACATTGTGCCCAGCATTCTCAGGCGCCGCGCGGGATTAGCCGAGCGGTCTAGGGTGCTGCAGTCATGGTCTGTGCGGCTGGTCCCGGTAGAGGTTCGAGTCCTCCCTCGGGCATGGGTGTGTGTGTGTTTGTCCTTAGGATAATTTAGGTTAATAGTGTGTAAGCATAGGGACTGATGATCTTAGCAGTTAAGATTTCACACACATTTCAACATTTTTTAACATTCTCAGCCATGGCAACAGTAATTTCTTCAGTCAATTTGTGCGCAACTGAAACAGTCGGCCTCTCCCAGGAGCAATTCCCAAACCGCCAATTAAAATTGGAATGTCCGAATCGTGTTCTTCAATCCCGGTGCAGATAGAGGACCTCTCCGCGTTCCTTTAATACGTCGATCTTTGCGAAGGAATGATACCAACACTAGTGACAACGCAAAACCTGCAGCTCACAGTTTAACATCTTTGCTATAAAGTTGTTTGGCCATAGAGTAAATACACTGAACAGCCAAAGGAACTGGTATAGGCATGCGTAATCAGATACAAAGATATGTAAACAGGCAGAATACGGCGCTGCGGTCGGTAACGCCTATATAAGACGACACGTGTCTGGCGCAGTTGTTAGATCGGTCACTACTGCTACAACGGCGGGTTATCGAGAATTAAGTGAGTTTGAACGTGGTGTTACAGTCGGTGCACGAGCGATGGGACACAGCATCTTCGAGGTAGCGTTGAAGTGGAGACTTTCCCGTACGACCATTTCACGAGTATATCGTGGATATCAGGAATCCGGAAAAACATAAAATCTCCGACAACTCTGCGGCTGGAGAAAGATCCTGCAAGAACTGGACCAACGACAACTGAAGAGAATCGTTCAACACGACAGAAGTACAACCCTTCAGCAAATTGCTGCGTATTTCAATGCTGTGCCATCAACAAGTGTCAGCGTGCGAACCATTCAACGAATCGTCATCGATATGGGCTTTCGGAGCCGAAGGCGTTTCGTGTGCCCTTTATGACTGCACGACACAAAGCTTTACGCTTCGCCTGGGCCTGTCAACACCGACAGAGACAACTTCTTGAATCCACGGGCCCTACATATCAGCAGGGGACTGTTCGAGCTGGTGGAGGCTCTGTTATGGTGCGGGGAATGTGGAGTTGGAGTGATATGGGACCCCTGAAACACCTAAATACGACTCTGAGAGGTGACAAGAATGTAAGCATTCTTTGTGATCACCTGCATCCATTCATGTCCATTGTGCGTTCCGACGGACTTGGGCGATTACAGCAGGACATTGCGACACCCCACACGTCCAGAATTGCTACGGAGTGGCTCCAGGAACACTCTTCTGAGTTTCAACACTTCCGCTGGCCACCAAACTCCCCAGACATAAACGTTATTGAGCATATCTGGGATGCCTTGCAACGTGCTGTTCCGAAGAGATCTCCACCCCCTCGTGCTCTTACGGATTTATCGACAGCCCTGCAGGATTCATGGTGTCAGCTCCCTCCAGCTCTACTTCAGACATCAGTCGAGTCCATGCCATGTCGTGCTGCGACGCTTCTTCGCGCTCGCGGGGCACTACGCGATATTAGGCAGGTGAATCAGATTCTTTGGCTCTTCAGTGTAATTTTCCTTCTACACTGGCTCAAGTAGCGAAAGTTTCATTATAATCAGCCTGTACGTTGCCTGACGAGCATATCGGAGCACCCACAAGACATGGTCCGCTGTCGATGCAACTTCGTACCCGTACACCATCTGCAAGCATGTGAACGGTTAGAATTGCAGTTATCTGTGACAAGACCAACGACCACCTGAGTGCATAAGTCTTGGTCGTGATTAATGTTGTTACCAGGCCACGAAGGGCATATGAAGGGCACGAATGACACCAGAACGTGAGTGATTGCTGTGAAGGACACGGAGATGCTGCATACTCTCGTGAGGTAGAGTTATCAGCATCTGACAGAGAACGAGACCTCATTGTGGGTCTCCATTTCACTAGTTGGTCGAATAGTGCAGTATCCAGATTTGTAGGGCATTTGGTTGTAACAGTGCCCCAGTGTTGGACTGAATGGAAAGGTGAAGGCAGCCGTATTCCTCAAGGTTCGGGTCAACCAAATTTGACCACCATATGGGAGGATCTCCGTATGTACACTAAGCACTAAGTACCTGCGCACGCCATCCGAGTCAAGCACTGGACACCCTTTAACATGCTGTGTCATTGTGCACCAATGGTCGGAGACCAGCAGTAGTCATACTAGGGAATTATCGTCCCATCCGTAGACTGGCGTGAACCCACAACACAAACGGTCGCGTTTGGAGTGGTTGTGTGATCGTAAGCATCGACTGCTGATGAATGGCATCTAATTGTGTTGGTCACTGGATCGCTGTTCTACTCTATCCAGGCTGAACATCGTCAGCGATTATGGCGGCGACCTGGTGAAACTTCCCGTTTCTCCAATGTTTTGGAGAGGCCAGCCAGCTCGGTGTTGCTCCTGGCATTATGGTATGGGTGGCCTTCTGGTACGACTTCAAGTCACGGGTGGTAGTCATTCAGAGAACTCTGAAGGTACAGCACACAACTTACATCCTCATGTGCTACCTGTCACACGACAGTATCGCGGTGTGATGTTTCAACACGATAGTGCTCGTCCACATATCGCGCGTGTCTCCCTGAACTTTCTGGGCGATGTTGAGGTACTACCGTGGCCAGTAAGATCCAGATATAAGTCCCTGGTAGAACATGTATGGGACCAGATCGGACGTCAATTCCGTTCCATTTGTCAGTAGTAGAATACCAAGATTCTTTTCCAACAATTATGGCCAGCTTACCTCAAGAGAGGTTTTATGACAAGGAATCAGTGCACTCATCCGTGTACAATGTCATACTGGTAAATAGGCTCAAACTGCAAAGTTTTTTTTTGCAGATTTGACTCGATTTTATAATCACTGCAATAACACCACGTACCCTCCCAACCCGTGAATTTTCGTATCGTTACGTTCTCCCCTTCAAGACGCTTCACTTTTTTTTCAGGCAGAGTGTCTCAGAAAGAACCAGAGGAAGGGATATAAGTTTTGCGAGGCGGGTGGAGAATAGGATTGGTTGGAGTCTTCATTTGGAACGGAACGAAGGCAGGTAACCGAGAACGCGGCTTCTACAGACAGAACATATTGAAACAAATCTGTACTAATAATACGTTAGGGGAAACTAAGCATCAAGGCAGGGTGAGCTGAAACAAAGATATCTACTACTATGTGCAAGGGAACTTAATGAAAGTAAGCTGTTGCTATTGATTCTACTAATGATTTATTACAAGGGTCGCTGGATGTTTTCCTAATGAATGTTTTCCTAATGAATCGTTTTTCCAATATTTATAATTTCTCTAAATTATAGTTTTGTTTTAGATATTCGTTTGCATATAGACATTCTGGCTCCATTTTTGTATTTCAATGCCTTATTTTTCCATTTTTTAGGCAGGCAATTTTTATTACAGTTTATTTAGTAATATCGTTTCCAAAAATGATTAATTTGTGTTAGAATAGACGCCACATTTTCAGAAAGTATGTAAAGTCATCTGTTTATTGTAATATATTTTTTCCTCTTCTCAAACTCATTCGTGAAATTTAATTTACATTTAGGTTTTAATTCTAAATTCTAGAACACAAGTAAAAGAATTTGGTGATAGACCATCACATTACGGTAAACCCGTGTTTTTTTTTCAGAGAACTGATATGTTTCTACTACAAATTTTCCTTTGAATATTGCGTCATGGAATTTAATTTCTCGGTTTCTCACACGCACTATTTTCATATCTTCTGTGATGTTCCATTTAGGTTTTAATTCTAAATTACAGAACACAAGTAAAAGAATTTGGTGATGGACCATCACATTACCGTAGACCGGTGTTTATTTCAGAGGACTGATATATTTCTACTATAAATTTTCCTTTGAATACTGCGTTTTGGAATTTAATTCCTCGGTTTCTCACACACACTATTTTCACATCTTCTGTGAAGTTATCAAACGTTCTTGTCCTTGACAGCAGTCTATGCACACCAGTTGAACTTTCCTTTCTTCCAGAGCCCGAAGTGAGTGGCCAATCCAACGAAGTTGTCCGGTTTTAATTTTGAATGTGGTGTCTGGCTCTCCAAATAAATCGCAGGTTTCTGTGTTTGTTAGTTTTCTGCGTTATTTTGTGGTTTTATATAGAATTCACAAAATATCTTGCAAAATTTTGCTATCAAAGCTTTTCAGTTTTGCTTTTCTGATTTCGTTAATATCTGAGTCTCACAAGAATTTATCGGGAAAGGCAGATAAGGGCAGATAAAAGAGAACCTGAATTCCTCTGACAAAATCTGGAAGGTCGTTCGGGAATATTTTCTGAGAATTTTAGTATAAGGGACACATGGTTTCCGGTGGCTCGCTACAGAGTAATTGAATTTCGTTCGATTGCTTAGCATCCTTTATCTTCGTATGCGTGTTACACTTGAAATATCTGCACAACATACCAAATGTCGACGTTATGCGCTGTGTGTAATGTTTGTAAACAAACTTGTTACATTCGCACTGAAGCTTACATCAAATACTGCGTCGTTCTATTTCGAGTTGGCTTTCCTGCAGTGGCAGTTGTGCTTTAAGAATGATACGTAGTAATATGGGTAGATTTACCCACGAAAAGTTGGCCGTCGTACTCCTGGGTTCACTGATTGTCATGGAACGCCGGTACGACGACGCTGTTTTTGGTCCGCTCCTCTACCTTAGAGAGTACTTTGCAGTATATGTGAATAACCTTCCCTTTGACATTCAACAGGGAGAATTGATAGTTCTTGCAGACGATACTAGCGTTATAATGAACCCCATTAGAAAGAAAGCAACAGAAAAGACTGTAAATGATATTTTTCAAAGAATTACTACGTTGTTTTCTGAAAATGGACTCTCCCTAAATTTTGAGGAATGAAATTATATGTTCTGTTCTGTACAACAAATAGTCATACCAATAACTGGTGTAACACATGAAAAAGAGTCAGTAAATAGGGTAAGATGCCCTACATTTTTGGAAGAAGCATATTACTGAGCTTTTCGAAAAATTAAGTTCAGCTACTTTTGGCCTTCGTATAATTGCTAATCTTGGAAACAAACGAATCAACCTCCTGACATATTCTGTATATTTCCACTCAATAACGTCTTATGGAATAATTTTCTGAGGAAACACCACTTACAAAGAAAGTGGTGACTACACAAAAGCGAGCAGTATGAATAGTACTTAGTGTTCACCCAGACAACATGAAGATACCTCTTCAATGAGCTACGCTTTTTAACTACGCCGTCACAGTACATGTAGCGGCTAATGAAATTCACCATAAATAATTCACCACACTTTCAGAAAAACGCTGATGTCCATACATTTCAACACTAGAGGTACAAATGACCTCTATCACCGATTATTAAAGCTGACGGTGGCTCTGAAATGAGTTCAATACGCAGCAACAGAAATCTTTGATCGTTTGCCCAATGGCACAAAATGTCTGACAGGTAACAAAGCAAATTTTGAGTATGACCTAAATTCATTTCTCCTGGCTAGCTGCTTTCATTCTGTGTACATATTTATATTTAAAATCTGGTAGCCTGTACAAAAAGATAAGTTAAAAAGCCTTATTTTTAAGTGTAATTGCACGAGCAGGACTAAAAAAGAATGTTGTGTTCATTAATGTTAATATCAGTCATGTATGTTTGTCCCCTAAACTGACTAGTACTACATCATTTTGATAGACGTATCGTCCTGACGACCTAAGGAACATGTAACTAACTGACTTACTAGGCTGAGCTGTACCTGCCGCGACAGAAACGACGCCACAGCACGTTTGTATCTGAGGGTTGTTGCTATGCTCTTTGTTTGGGTTGTATGTTTTGGCGACTCCATACTGCAGGGTTCGCTGTTGTGAAGGTATTTTTACAGAAACATTTCGGCGCCGAGTAAACTATCTTTCTACCCATTATGTCCTCGCTTTCACTAAGAATGGTAAGGTCATCAGCGAATCTTATCACTAATATTCTTTCATTTTGAATTTTAATTGCGCTTCTCGACCTTTCTTTTATTTCCATGGCTGCTTGTTCGATGTATAGATTGAACAGTAGGAGTCTACAACTTTATCCTATACCCTTTTTCATGTTGTTGTTGTGGTCTTCAGTCCTGAGACTGGTTTGATGCAGCCCTCCCTGCTACTCTATCCTGTGCAAGATTCTACATCTCCCAGTACCTAATGCAGCATACATCCTTCTGAATCTGCTTAGTGTATTCATCTCTTGGTCTCCCTCTACGATTTTTACCCTCCATGCTGCCCTCCAATACTAAACTGGTGATCCCTTGATGCCTCAGAACATGTCCTACCAACCAATCCCTTCTTCTGGTCAAGTTTTGCCACAAACTCCTCTTCTCCCCAATTCTATTCAATACCTCCTCATTAGTTATGTGATCTACCCATCTAATCTTCAGCATTCTTCTGTAGCACCACATTTCGAAAGCTTCTATTCTCTTCTTGTCTAAATTATTTATCGTTCAAGTTTCACTTCCATACATTGCTACATTCCATACAAATACTTGCAGAAAGGGCTTCCTGACACTTAAATCTATACTCGATGTTAACAAATTTCTCTTCTTCAGAAACGCTTTCCTTGCCATTGCCAGTCTACATTTTATATCCTCTCTACTACGACCATCATCAGTTACTTTGCTCCCCAAATAGCAAAACTCCTTTACTACTTTAAGTGTCTCATTTCCTAATCTAATTCCCATAGCATTACCCGACTTAATTCGATTACATTCCATTATCCTCGTTTTGCTTTTGTTGATGTTCATCTTATACCCTCCTTTCAAGACACTGTCCATTCCGTTCAACTGCTCTTCCAAGTCCTTTGCTGTCTCTGACAGAATTACAATGTCATCGGCGAACCTCAAAGTTTTTATTTCTTCTCCATGGCTTTTAACCCCTACTCCGAATTTTTCTTTTGTTTCCTTTACTGCTTGCTCAATATACAGATTGAATAGCATCGGGGAGAGGCTACAAACATGTCTCACTCCCTTCCCAACCACTGCTTCCCTTTCATGTCCCTCGACTCTTATAACCGCCACCTGGTTTCTGTACAAATTGTAAATAGCCTTTCGCTCCCTGTATTTTACCCCTGCAACCTTCAGAATTTGAAAGAGAGTATTCCAGTCAACATTGTCAAAAGCTTTCTCTAAGCCTGCAAATGCTAGAAACGTAGGTTTGCCTTTCCTTAATCTTTCTTCTAAGATAAGTCGTAGGGTCTGTATTGCCTCACGTGTTCCAATATTTCTGCGGAATCCAAACTAATCTTCCCCGAGGGCGGCTTCTACCAGTTTTTCCATTCGTTTGTAAAGAATTCGCGTTAGTATTTTGCATCCGTGACTTATTAAACTGATAGTTCGGTAATTTTCACATCTGTCAACACCTTCTTTCTTTGGGATTGGAATTATTATATTCTTCTTGAAATCTGAGGGTATTTCGCCTGTCTCATACATCTTGCTCACCAGATAGTAGAGTTTTGTCAGGACTGGCTCTCCCAAAGCTGTCAGTAGTTCTAATGGAATGTTGTCTACTCCCGGAGCCCTTTCTCATATAGTTCATTAATTGTCACCCTGCATTTCTGCAGCAGACTTCTAACGACTTGTTGCCTCCATAACACATAGAGTTGCTGCAGTACGCCGGGCAAAAGGTGGTCCGACACGATATTAGGACGTAACCCGCGACTTTTATCAGCTTATTGTAGTTTAGTATTTAGTAAGACGTCTGTGATTTCGAATATAAAGGTTTGGGATGCCCTAGAGTTCAGTGTGACACAGCTGTCGTGCAGAGAAGATGGTCTGCGCTTGTCGAAGACGGCACTGCCCCAGAGTGGTCTCGCTGATTGCGAGATACTGAGCCGCCCATCGGCGCCGCCCATCTTTTGCTGCCGCCACCGTGATAGCGACGCCCCGAGCGGCGACGGGCGGCGCGCGGTTGCTCGCGAGCCGTCTTAATTACGCCGCCCCCGCGGCCAGATTAAGCAAACAGAAATAAGCGGCCGCCGCACGCGAGATGGCAGCGGAGATGGGCCATCCCGCGCCACTCCGCGCCGTGCGTCTTCCGCGCTCCGTTTGCTCCCCGCAGATTTTGGGGAAAAGGCCCGAGCTGACGAGTTTCACGCGCCAGTGCCGGCGCGGCGGTCCGTCTTCCGGGCAGAATTGTGAGCTGTGTGTGTGTGTGTGTGTGTGTATGGCGGCAAACAGAGCGGCGCGTGCTCCAATCTCCCGCTGGCTGCTCATCGCTCTGCCCCATCTTCGCGCGATGGACCAGTCCTTTATTTAATTCTCCCCGCATTTGCCACGGTCTCCCGAAATACGTCTCGGCCGTTCCGGGTGGCCGAAAGCAAGCCTCAGCAACAGTTGGACGATGCTGTCCTCGTAGCAGCAGGAAAAAAGGGTGTTATCCTGATCTGAAGCTTCCTGGACGTTTAAAACTGTATTGTGGAACGGGTATGAATCCGGGAGCCTTTGCCTTTCGCGGGCAAGCATCCTGTCGACTGAGCTATGCGAGCACAACTTGGGATCCACTCTCACAGCTCTATCTCCGCTATTACCACTCTTCTACTTTCCCTACCTTCCTAGCCTCAAGGAAGTTCTCTTACTTTTTTTATCATTACCTTGTCGCGTTCGACTATGGCGTCGTAATTGTCGTATGGGTTGACAGTGGGGGCCCTTGCTGACGCCACCTCTCCCCACACCCCTCAAAATAGTTCCAATAGCTCTGAGCACTATGGGACTTAACATCTGAGGTCATCAGTCCCCTAGAACTTAGAACTACTTAAACCTAACTAACCTAAAGACATCACACACGTCCATGCCCGAGGCAGGATTCGAACCTGCGACCGTAGCGGTCGTGCGGTTCCAGACTGAAGGGTCTAGAACCGCTCGGCCACACAGCTCGGCCACACCCCTCCCCGGGACGGAATTCGTGTATCCTATTTGCGTCTAGGGTGAAGCAAATGTTCCATACATACTCTATGGAGGCAAAAAATACGACGAACCACTCCAAAGGAATTTCCAAGTCGGCCGGGGTGACCGAGCGGTTCTAGGGGCTACAGTGTGGAGTCGCGCGACCGCTACGGTTCGTATCCTGCCTCGGGCATGGATGTGTGTGACGTCCTTAGGTTAGTTAGGTTTAAATAGTTCTTAGTTCTAAGGGACTGATGACCTTACAAGTTACGTCCCATAGTGCTCAGAGCCATTTGAAAAATTTTTGAATTTCCGAAAGGGTTGGAAACCGATAGATGCGGAGTACACGTGCAGACAAACAAATCATTACAATTTCACAAAGATTGGATGATTTATTCAAGGGAAAAAACTTCATAAATTGAGCCAGTCAACATCGCGTTGGTCCGTCTCTGGTGCTAATGCAAGCAGTTAGTCGGCGTAGCATTGACTAGTAGAGTTGTTGGATGTCCTCCTGGGGGGTATCATGCCATAATCTGTCCAATTGGCAAGTAATGCTCCAAACGCTCTCAGTTGGGCAGAGGTTCGGTGATCGTGTTGGCCAAGGTAGTGTTCGGAAAGCACGAAGACAAGCAACAGAAACTCTCACGGTGTGCGGATGGACATTGTCTGGCGGAAATGTGAGCCCAGGATGGCTTGCCATGGAGGACAACAGAACGGAGCGTAGAAGTCGACGTACCACGGATGACAACGAAAGGGGTTCTGCTCTGAAAAGAAATGACACTCTAGACCATCACTCCCGTAGGGCTGACAGTCAGGTTGGTACCCCATCGACCCCTGGTGAGTCTCCAGACACATCTTCGGCCTAGAATCTCATTGAATGAAGTAGAATTGTCTTCAGTGATGAGTCTTGTTTCGAGCTGAGCCCCGAAGACCAGCGCAGACGTGTCTGGATGCGCCCCAGGCAGAGACAATACCAACCCGGCTGTCACCCGCCATACCGCCCGGCAACCAGGGGTGCCATTTCTTTTCATAACAGAATCCATTTCGTTGCCAGCCGCGGCTCCCTCATAGGACAACGGTACGTCGACGATATTCTACGACCCGTTTCGTTGCCCTTACATTTCAAGAAGATAATGCCCGCGCGCACACGGCGACAATTCAACTGCTTGTTTTCGTGATTGCCAAACCATCGTACGTTGGGCAACAAGGTCGCCGGTTTTTTATCCAGTTGAGAACGTTTGGAGCATTGGAGCATTACGGGCAGGAACCGCACCATCTCGGCGTTTGTCAATCTAACATGCCAGGTGGGCAGAATTTGACATGATATCTCTCAGAGGACGTCCAAGGACCCTATCAGTCAGTGCTAAGCAGAATGATTGCTTGTATAAGGGCCAGAGGTGGACCAACGTGACACTGACGAATTTCTCCTTCTTACACGAGGTTTCTCCAGGCAACGCCGGTCAATTGCTGTTTGTGTATGAGAAATCGGTTGGAAACTTTCCTCATGTCAGCACGTTGTAGGTGTCGCCACCGTCGCCAACCTTGTGTGAATGCTCTGAAAAAGCTAATCATTTGCATATCAGAGCATCTTCTTCCTGTCGGTTAAATTTCGCGTCTGTTGCACGTCATCTTCGTGGTGTAGCAATTTTAATGGCCAGCAGTGTATTTATTTTATTTTTAGGGAGTATATCTACGCATCGTGTATTTGAGACGGGACGTGGGAACCAGCGCGATTATTACGAAGTAGGATATGGGAAACCGCCTAAAAAGCATATCCACACTGAATGGTACACCGAGCCTCGGTGTACCATCTAGGACCCGCGCGCCTTAGCGTATGTCGAAAGCGATACGTTAAGGCGCTCGGCTATCTTGAAGAAGTTCTCCAGCAGAATGTATTTTTCCGCATAAAATCATGTTCCTTCGTTCCAAAGGAAGGAAGTTAAACGTCCAGCCGACATCGAGGTCATTAGAGACGGCCTGCGTTCCAGTCACGGCCTGGCACACAATTTTAATATGCCAGGTATTTTCATATCAACGCACATTCACCTACAGAGCGAAGTATTAGTACGGAGACATCCCATAGGCTATGGCGAAGTCATTTCTCCGCTATCTGCTTTCTTCCAGGAGTGCTATAGTCTGTCAACTGAAGAACAAGCAGCGCTAGAGAGAGAGGGGCCCTTAACCACAAGAACGCTGCCATCTGCCATAGAGGATGACTAAGAATCAGTTTTCTGTCTCACAGTGGTGTGCAGCTGGCGGCGATGTCATTCGTTACATTCGTTACTAAGTCCATGTTGCGTGTTAAGTTCAACGCAGTTAGTGGAAAGTAGACACAACCCAGTCTTGAGTATGCACTTCGTCGCCATTGATTTAGAAGATACGCTGCGGAAGGGTCGGTATAACATTGTAAAACAGGGTGAGGGGCTCCTCATGATGTAGCTGGGTAGAGTGGCTACAGAGAGTGGAGACTCTTCAGCCTGCAAGGTAGACTATCCGACTACA
Source organism: Schistocerca americana (assembly GCF_021461395.2). Classification (NCBI taxonomy): domain Eukaryota; kingdom Metazoa; phylum Arthropoda; class Insecta; order Orthoptera; family Acrididae; genus Schistocerca; species Schistocerca americana. The sequence goes on from NC_060119.1 coordinate 483,166,417, forward strand.
GTCCCCAAGGTATGCAGAGAGATCTTCTGTGAAGTTTAAAGTTCGGAATGAAGTAGCGAGCTACAGTCAGACGTAAACTTTTAAAAGGGGGTGAGCGAAGGAGAGGCGCGGAGGATAACTCAATTGTCAGGGCACTTGCACACGAAAGGCAAAGGTTTCGGGTTCGAGTACTGTTCCAGCATACAGTTTTAATCTGCCAGGATGTTTCAGGTTGAAAGTACACGAACACTTTTAGTTATTTCTGGCTTTCACGTGGTGTTATTGTGGTTATTTGGGCCTCATTGACTATCTACGTATCTGCCAGTGCCATCCTTCTCTTATGTGCGGAAGGTTGGGGCTACGTTGGAATAAGATTATGCTTACAGTGGATTCGAGAATGCCATTGGAAGCATGCTAAATAAGTGCAAAAACGAATGGCCGATACATAATAGATACGTTTATTATATAACTTCCATGGTAAACCAAAGTGCCACATCAAAAATCGGAAAATCTTGAGAAAATTTACGTGTCTGATAGATCCATCTCGGAACACTGGAAGGCGCAAATAAAAATTGCAAATCTTACAAAAGTAGATGTTCGCCAAAGATCAGCGCGAAAAACCGGGTTACAGGCCACGTGCTTTGTCATTCAACAAGCAAAAATACAACCTTTGCGAAAGTGGTGTGTAGCTTCTGACTGGTTTCAAATAAATCACGCCACTTGAATAGGGGAGTCCTCAGCGCTGGGACGTGGGCAGAAAAGGTCAAACAAGTGAGAAAGGCATAATGTTGATTTTATTATTAACCGCCGTTTACACAATAAAACTGTGGGGAAAGGAGATGCCGGATAGAGATTCAATGTAAGAATTTTAAGAAAATGTATTCCATCCACGAAAAGAGCGGCTAATAAAACACTTGTTCGACCTATTCCTGAGTATCGCTCAACAGTCTGAAACGCTTACCAAGTAGAATGAACAGAAGAGATGAAGATCCAACGAAGAGCGGACTGTTTCGTCAGGGGCTCCTTCAGTCGACGCGAGTGCGTTACGGAGACGTTCAAAAAACTGCATTGGTAGACGTTACAAATGTTCAAATGTGTATGAATTCCTAAGGGGCCAAACTGCTGAGATCATCGGTCCCTAGACTTACACACTACTTAAACTATCTTAAACTAACTTATGCTACGATCAACACACACACCCACGCTCGAGGGAGGACTCGAACCTCCCGCGGGAGGCGCCGCGCAATCCGTGACATGGAGCCTCGAACCGCGTTGCCACTCTGCGTGGCTCAGACTTTACAAGGGGGGCGTTGGTTATCACTGACAGGGTGACTGATGAAATTCCGAAAACGTCTGTTCGACGGAGAATGACATAGACAAAAAGAAAACAAGAGAAATTTGAGATCAGACCGAAGTTTGTCGATAGTCTTTCTTCCCACGCACCACTTCTGACTGCAGCAGACAAGGGGGAAAATGACACTGGTATTAGAAATAGCCCCAGCTTCCAGAGTATAGAAGTAGATGTAGAATTTAATGAGGTTTCAGTGCGAGTGTGATGGGAGAATACGACTGACGAGAAAGGAGGGTAGATGAAATAGACTTCAGTTATGGTTCAGTTATGGACCGTGGCCACATTGGGTATTGACAAATGTTATCTCTCGGAGAACAAACAGCGTAATATGGCAGCTCACTTAACAGAACTTGGCATTTGAAGTGATGGCACATCGATACACCCACAGACATCCTGCGACTGCATGTGTTAAGTCTCATTATATGTTATCATGGTGCCAATTTTCATCAGGACAATGCTCGTCCACACACGGTACGTGCCTCTACAACTATCTGCGTCACTTCGAGATACTCCCGTGACCAGAATGATCACTAGGTCTGTCCCCGGTAGAGCGTGCGTGGGACTAGATTGGATGCCAGTATGGAGGATATCAAGTTTTGGGCCATTTTCCGTTAGCAGAGGACACAACGACTTGTGTGGCATCTTTCCCTGCGACCGTCCACGATGCAAAATATGTCAGTCTGTCTTTTGCTCGCAGCCGGATAGCATTACCGCAAATGCAACAGACGAGGTGACTCCTTATTCTGTCTTATTATATCGTAATGACCTTCCTGTTACACAGCATAGTGTTTCTAATACGTATATACTGAAAAACCAATTTTTTCGTTTGGAACTGCAAACACGATTGTGACAAAACGTCTTGCTTCAGTAGTCGATGTAGACGTCACTTTCTAGTATGTGTTCTGAAGATGGCAATGTAACTAATCGAAAATTGTATATGTAAGTGGGCTGTTTAGGTTTTTATGTTGGTAAAGCCACATAGCGCTCTGTATGAAAATCACTGACTGTGCTGTGTGCAGTCTGTGGCTGGTTTGCATTGTTTGATATATGAAACGTCCCCTTAGAAAAATTATAAATGACTGTGCTGATGAACCTCTTACGTTAGTTGATTTTCAAACAGATGAGCAAAACTGAACGTACTCAGACATTTCTCTCTTTACTTACTCTGATCACCACTAAACTGACGTACAATACTTTTTAGCGCAACGCAATATGACTTTCAATAATCCCTGCAAAAGAATGGCCCTGACTAACAATAACCTATACCTTTCATGAATCACTTACCTCACAAAAATCTTCGTTACTCGAACTACTGCAATACAGCGAGCGCCAATACTTCCAGCTAAATAAAAGATTCAAACTACTGAAGGCACTAACTATTGATAGGCACACTTAGCAAATGAAAGATTTTGATAGAGAACAAACAATATATTTACCTTAATAGTGTTCAAAAGTCATAATACATATATATATCAGTTCATGACATCCAGTCTTACAAATGTATTGTCTCTGATGGACACACGTCCAGATCATCCGCTCTCAAAACTCCGCCATCTCTCTTCCCACATCCACCACTGCTCGCGGCTCGCCTCCAACTGCGCAACGCTACGAGCTGTTCACATCCAACTGCCCAACACTACAATAGCAAATATTCCAACAATGCAAACCAGCCACAGACTGCACACTGCACAGTCAGTGCTTTTCATACAGAGCGCTATGTGGCATTACCAACATAAAAACCTCAACAGCCTACTTACAGAAACTAATCGAAAATTGTAAGCCATGTATCCATCCTTGCGACCTTGGCAAAGAAAAAGTTTTGTTAAAGAACGCTACAGCATTATATATATTTAACGATCGACTCCTACAACGCTGACAATGTCAGGTAATTATAACAAAGTTTAACTCACTTAATTTCGATAACATTTTTTGTGATCAGGAGTGTAACGTGAACATCGTAACTTAACTTTCGAGTGAACCAAAGAACACCGAGACTCCTGGTCGTGTGTGTATAGTTCTTTGCTCGATAGTGAGCGGTACGGTATTATTTTGAGAAGGCGTCGAGCGTGCGCCTACCCTTTGGCGTCACGGCACGCGCGGCGTGAATGCCGCGAGCCCGCCCCGTGTTTTTCTTCCCGGGGGCTGCGCCCCTGCTGTGGGGCCGGATTAAATGGCCGTTTGGATTAATACGGTGGTTACTGGTGTGAAAATGCTTTGCCGCCCGCAGCAGGGGGCGCCGTCGCAACAAAAACACCGGCCAGCCCCCAACCCCTCAGCGGCACTCCCCTCCCCTCCCCAGTGTATACGTCAGGGCAGGCCACGAGCTGCGCTGTCAGCGGACCCCGCCTTGCTGGTGCAGCCGATGCCCACTAAGCCGGCGATGACTGCGCGAATTAGCGGGCGCCGAGGGGCTCACAGCGCTGGCTATTACAGCCGTCCGCTGTGAAAGGTACTAGACGCCCTGCTATGCTATCAGTCCTTAACGAAGACACAATTCTATAGCCCGATTCAAATTAGTTGGCGACTTACGTTTAAGAAAGAAAGCTGCGATGCTGTCGTTAAGTACTGCCTGCAGGCAGCCACCCCAGCTCTCCGCTGTCTGCGAGGTTATAAAAGTCCTTTAATGTCCCTAGTCCTACAAGCACCACGAAAAACATCTGCAGCCCCTGTATAGTATAGATCCGTACAGTATCTCGAAGCATGTCAGGATCCTGTTCTTAATTAGGGCCAGAGCTAAGTTGAAATTTCCTGTCCGGAAAGCAGTTTCAAGGTTATCAAATCATACTGCCATAGCTACTGAACTCATTTTTAGCCTCTTCTCTTTGATTTCCTTAATGCCTTGCGAAGTTTCGTATAACTTTGCAGTTCCTGTGTGTAAGCTTCGAAAATGGAATTTCTCTTGCAATTTTGACAATATTTAGCTCTTAACAAGTAAGAAGTTTAAAGTTTTTGTCTACTGCAAAAATCCGGAAAAAAATTTACGTGCGGGATAGACCTCTGTAAAGGCTATGTCAGTGCCCATTCTTAACGGTAATTAGCGTCGAATGTATGTTTCTTTTCTTGAAATGGGGGAAATTTTCGTGTCCGGAAAAGTTTCGCAGTTGAGAACTCGCAAGGTGCAGTGGAAGTGGGAACACGATGATAGCCGACAGTTTCCGGCTCCCGTTGGTGTACTGGTGGCCCCCGCTGTTAAATAGCAATTAATTCAAATGCGACCATAGTATCACTGTGTGTCAAATTCTTCTCTTTATTCTTCTTTCATCACGTATTAGGCTGTGTAGTCCGCCTCAGCTTCTACATCACTATTTATTTATGTGCTCCTGCAGCGTATATTACTGTTTCGCATGGTTGCAAAATACTAACACGAATTCTATACTGAAGAATGGAAGAACTGGTAGAAGCCGACATGAGGGAAGATCAGTTTGGGGTCCGAAGAAATGCTGGAACCTGCGAAGCAATACTGACCACATGACTCATCTTGGAAGATGGGGTAAGGAAAGTCAAATCTATGTTGATAGCCTTCGTAGAATTAAAGAAAACTTTTGACAGTGTTTACTGGAACACGCTCTTTGAAATTCTGAAGACAGCAGGCGTACGATACAGGGACTGAAAGACTATTTACAATTTGTGCAGAAAACAGACAGCAATTGTAAGAGTCGAGAAACATGAAAGGGAAGCAGTGGTGGAGAAGGGAATGAGACATGATTGTATCCTTTCACGGATGTTATTCAATCTGTACACTGAACAAACAGTAAAGACAACAAAAAAAAATTTTTTTTTTTGAAGTAGGTATTAAAGTCCAGGGATAAGAAATAAAAGTTTGAAGTTTATTGATGACACTATAATTCTTTCAGAGAGAGCAGAGAAGGGTAATGGAAGCAGGAAATCAGGCAATGCTGTGGTAACTGGATTAGGAAATGAGACACTAGGAGTCTATTTGGACAGTGAAATAACTGATGCTGGCTGAAGTGAGGAGCATATAAAATGTAAATTGGCAATGGCAAGAAAAGCCTTTCTAAGAAGAAAAATTTGTTAATCTCGAATATAGATTTAAGCGCTAGAAGTCTTTTTTAAAGGGATTTGTCTGGAGTGTAGCCTTGTATGGAAGTGAAACGTAGACGATAAACAGTTCAGACAAGAAGAGAATGTAAGCTTTTGAAATGTTGTGCTGCGGAAGACTGATGAAGACTAGAGGGATAAACCGCGTAACTAATGACAAGTTACTGAAAAGATCTGGGAAGTTACTGAAAAGAATTGGTATGAAAAGAAATTTGGGGCACTTGACTAAAACGTAGACGATAAACAGTTCAGACAAGAAGAGAATGTAAGCTTTTGAAATGTTGTGCTGCGGAAGACTGATGAAGGCTAGAGGGATAAACCGCGTAACTAATGACAAGTTACTGAAAAGATCTGGGAAGTTACTGAAAAGAATTGGTATGAAAAGAAATTTGGGGCACTTGACTAAAGGATGAGATCCATTGATAGAACACATTTTGAGAGATCCCACAGATTTAGAACTGGTCGGAAGAGCGAAGCGTAAAAATTTTAAGAGGGAGCTCGAGTGTTGAATATAATAAGCAAGTTCAAAAGGATTTAGGTTGCAGTAGCTACTCGAAGACGAAGAGCTGTGCACAGGATAGAGTAAAACGGAGAGCTGCATGAAACCGTTCTTCGAACTGAAGACTACAACAACAAATTTTTGTACTAAAGAGTTGTTCAATGTTCAAATCTGTCTGAAATCTTATGGGACTTAACTGCTAAAGAGTTACTTTGAAAACACAACCACAGCAACTATGGAAGGAGAGCCTGTTACATTTCTTTCCTAGCAGTGACTGTTGGCAATCAACTTAGTTTCCTAATTACGAGGGTCTTTTACTCTTGAGATATTAAATTAGTCGGTTTTTTCCCTTTTATTTACACTGGACAGGAAAAGAGCTACGCCGCAAATGACGCAGAGAATAAGGCTTCTATACTGAGTCAGTAAAGTCAACATATTCTAAGTAAAATGGTCACATCCATCTTCATACATAGCCCTTTATGAAGTAATACTAAAAGCAGCCAATGTCTCGTGGCACTCGTTTCAGTGCACTGGGGCCCGCCGCTCGCCAACCATACGATGCCGGACGGCCGCATGATTGCGTCGGTGAATTATAATGTCTCGTCCATCGGGTCGATAGTACAGCACCCAAGTAGACCACTGCCGTCCAGTTCCCACAAGCTGTTTCAGGCCTATGCATTTCCCGCGCATAAAGCGAAAAGCGCCATCTGATTGGTGGACAGGTATCATGTGCGCTGACACAAAACAGCGCACTCTGAATTTGGCGAGGTGGCCCGTAATGGTTTGGAGGGAAAAGGAGCGGCAGCTGTTTTTGTGTCCTCCTGGAGATTTTCCTAATCGCAGTGAAAAGGCGCTAATCTTTCGGCGTGAAAGCGAAGTGGGGCGTCCAAGGTATTCGCTTGTGTACGGCCATAGAGATGGGTCATGTTTTGCTTCTGGACCGCCAGAGCGAACGTTAGAGTTCTTCACTTCTGGTCAGCCACAAGGAACTACACTACTGGCCATTAAAATTGCTACACCAAGAAGAAATGCAGATGATAAACGGGTATTCATTGGACAAGTATACTATACTAGAACTGACATGTGATTACATTTTCACGCAATTTGGGTGCATAGATCCTGAGAAATCAGTACCCAGAACAACCACCTCTGGCAGTAATAACGGCCTTGATACGCCTGGGCATTGAGTCAAACAGAGCTTGGATGGCGTGTACAGGTACACCTGCCCATGCAGCTTCAATACGATACCACAGTTCATCAAGAGTAGTGACTGGCGTATTGTGACGAGCCAATTGCTCGGCCACCATTGACCAGACGTTTTCAATTGGTGAGAGATCTGGAGAATGTGCTGGCCAGGGCAGCAGTCGAACATTTTCTGCATCCAGAAGGCCCGTACAGGTCCTGCAACATGCGGTCGTGCATTATCCTGCTGAAATGTAGGGTGTCGCAGGGATCGAATGAAGGGTAGAGCCACGGGTCGTAACACATCTGACCGTTCATCGTGACCGAGACGTGTAACCAGTGGCACGCCATACCATCACGCCGGGTGATACGCCAGTATGGCGATGACGAATACACGCTTCCAATGTGCGTTCACCACGATGTCGCCAGACACGGATGCGACCATCATGATGCTGTAAACAGATTCAGGAGTCATCCGAAAAAATGACGTTTTGCCATTCATGCACCCAGGTTGACGCTGAGTACACCATCGCAGGCGCTCCTGTCTGTGATGCAGCGTCAAGGGTAACCGCAGCCGTGGCCTCCGAGGCGATGGTCCATGCTGCTGCAAACGTCGTCGAACTGTTCGTGCAGATGGTTGTTGTCTTGCAAACGTCCCCATCTGTTGACTCAGGGGTCGTGACGTGGCTGCACGATCCGTTACAGCCATGCGCATAAGATGCCTGTCATCTCGACTGCTATTGATACGAGGCCGTTGGGATCCAGCACGGCGTTCCGTATTACCCTCATGAACGCACCGATTCCATATTCTGCTAACAGTCGTTGGATTTCGACCAACGCGAGCAGAAATGACGCGATACGATAAACCGCAATCGCCATAGGCTACAATCCGACCTTTATCGAAGTCGGAAACGTGATGGTGCGCATTTCTGCTCTTTACATGAGGCAGCACAACAGCGTTTCACCAGGCAACGCCGGTCAACTGCTGTTTTTGTATGAGGAATGGGTTGGAAACTTTCCTCATGTCAGCACGTTGTGGTTGTCACCACCGCCGCCAACCTTGTGTGAATGCTCTGAGAAGCTAATCATTTGGATATCACAGCATCTTCTTCCTGTCGGTTAAATTTGGCGTCTGTAGCACGTCATCTTCTTGGTGTAGCAATTTTAATGGCCAGTAGTGTATTATTGTCACGGTAGTCCTGGTAGAGGCTGTCTTTTACCACCTAACGACAACAGTCGGTACTGTTTGTCGTGTCGTGCTTGCCCTATCCCTGTCAGGCCTGCATCCACGGGCGCGGACCGCCACTGAGAGCAGCTGCAACATCATCCCCGTGTTGCGAGCCGTTGGCGCGCGGCTAGTCCTGCAGGTGGTACAGTATTTGCATCACCGGCGCAGTAGGAGCTAATTTGACCCCTCCCACCTTAAGCTGTCGCCTTGTCGCCATACACAGCCACGGCTTGCATGTCTGATATGTATCATGGGCTCTCATTCCCGATGAATATTGTTCATAATAGTTTTTAGGCTTCCACAAACAGGTAGTTGACCCCAGTCCTGTACGTGAGTTCAGCGATCATCTCGTCACCCAAGTTACATTGTTCTTATCTATATTCCATACAATATTTGTGTCTTGCAATACTTTAGGAATTCTCGGAATAAACCGCTGCGTGATACCAAAATCTGTATTATTTGATAATTGAATTTCACCTTTATTATCTGCGCCATTTACCAGGTACGAGTGATCAGCTATTAAATTATCATAACTAGAATTATGCCAAAAGTGCAACTTTTAAGCTGACTAGAAACAGGGCTATATCATAATTTCCTCCATAAACTGTCTGTTGCATGATAGGAACTCCAGTGGTTAAACGAGGCATTGAGTGTATTGGTCTAACTAACACGGATTTCTTTAATTAATCTGCTGACATGTCTCTCTCTCTCTCTCAACTCGGCATCTCGCAATATCATCCAACCGAAAGTAAAGGCATAGAAAATTTAACGATTAAAAAATATTAAGGCTGAAATGACCACGTTATACTACATGTAGGTCTATGCAGTCTGCCATGAGATGGACAGAAACGAAGTTAACGCAGTTAATAATCGAAGAAGACCCACGGGAGCTCTCAGGGACACGATTTAGCCAGAAATACTCCGGGGTGAAACCGAAACAAAACTTGTAGAAGTAGCTATTATTATGAGGAATATGTCCCCATGTCGCGGCTGTTGAAATGCTAGATGATTTACAGGCCAAGAGGTCTCAAACCGATAATGAAGAAAAAATGGACGGACGAGCAACTACCACGAGATTGAAAGACTCGGACGCGCGCCTTGATCGCCCTGGGGCGATGAAAAGTAGACAACGTTCCCAACAACACCTGAGAGCATCGTAAATGGCCGGCCCTTGGCTGTAATGGGCCTCCTCTTGGCAGTCCTTGCGAGAGTTGATAATACGCATGACCTCTCTCAATTCTCTGTACACAGTTTGTAATGGTATTCCATGTTGTTTACGAGCACGCTGTGCTTTTCCGAATTACGGAAGGAAGAATCGTAGATTATCGTAAAGTCTGTGTAAATAATCTACAAATACTGTGTGTGCATCACGTCAGCGAACTTAGGAGTCTGCGTACGTTTAATTGCTGTACCTACGCGTCCTTTCTTGCTACGATCGGAAGTTTTTCCTGTTTTTCTTTACACCGCTCGTGAAGTTAGTGTGCAAGAAGAATTAGAAACTCTACAAGTGAAATTTGTAACAGCCAAAACATTAGTAATCTTATCTGCATAACAATATGAAGCTTCAAGCTGACACTATTTACGTCTCTTATTGCATTGAAGAGCCAAGAAATCTGGTACACCTGCCTAATATCGTGCAGGGCCCCCGCTAGCATGCAGAGGTGTCGCAACACGACGTGGCATGGACTCGACTAATGTCTGAAGTCGTGCTGGAGGGAATTGACACAATGAATCCTGCAGGGCTGTCCATAAATCCGTAAGAGTACGAGAGGGTGGAGACCTCTTCTGAAGAGCACGTTGCAAGACACCACATAATGTTAACATCTGGGGAGTTTGGTGGCCAGCGGAGGAGTTTAAACTCAGAAGAGTGTTCCTGGAGCCACTCGGAGCCAATTCTGGAAGTATTGGATGTCGCGTTGTCCTGCTGGAATTGCCCAAGTCTTTCGGAATGCACTATGAACATGAATGGATGCAGGTGATCTAACAGGATGCTTACGTATGTGTGTGTGAAATCTTATGGGACTTAACTGCTAAGAGCATCAGTCCCTAAGCTTACACACTACTTAACCTAAATTATCATAAGGACAAACAGACACACACCCATGCCCGAGGGAGGACTCGAACCTCCGCCGGGACCAGCCGCACCGTCCATGACTGCAGCGCCTGAGGCCGCTCTGCTAATCTCGTGCGGCGCTTGCGTATGTGTCGCCTGTCAGAATCTAGGCGTATCAGGGGTCCCATATCACTCCAACTTGTAACATTATGTGATTGCCCTACCATTTTAAATCATTCACTAACCGAGCAGTCGCTCGGCAACAGCTATAGTTAGCAAATAACGTTGCGAGAAGTTAAAGAAAAAAAAAAAACCAACGTCTTGTGACGTGACGTGTTTATTGTGGAAGCGCCGTCATAGATTCTGTGAGCTATTGACTTTGAAAGCCTCTGCGCGAAAGGCGGACAAAACAAGAACATTTTTTACACATTCTTTTGATGTACGAGATATTCTCGATGAACAGTTAACTCACTCTTCTGTCTCTGGTAATCTGTGTCAGACACGCATGTCTTGGCACCGTATTATTATTGTTTAAAAAATATTATTTTAGTGTAATGTGAAAGTACCATACTGCATAGCAGTAGATTCATGTGAGAAGCTATATTGTCCGACGTGTATCTGGAAATGTTAAAAGATGTAAGTTCGTTATATATCGACTGCCATAAATTCAAAGTTAAATGGAACTTGTGTATGGACTAATTATTTAGTATAGAAATTATGTCTCACTACTTCATTACCAAACGTATTTAATTTTCTTTTATGTTTCTGCAAATTTTTATGGTTCACAGTCACAAATTGTTTCGTCGAAATCGGACGGAAGTTGCAGACAGCGAAATATTTTCTCCGCACCTTATTCTACTGGTAAATGAATGATAAACTTCGGCCCCTTAGGAAATTCATGTTGAGCTATCCAAAAAGAATTACATTTCAATATTCATTTAGCCCTGACCAGTAAAGGTATTCAAAACCACTACAGTAACTAGTTATGTCTATTGGCCTAAAATACAAATAATTATGTGGTCCCAGCGGAGGTTAGAGTCCTCCTTCGGGAATGGGTGTGTGTGTTTGTCCTCAGGATAATTTAGGTTAAGTAGTGTGTAAGCTTAGGGAGTAGTTAAGTCCCATAAGATTTCACACACATTTGAACATCATTATGTGCTTTTCTCTGCAAGTATATTTCCACCGCCGATTATAGCTCTATGTTAACGCACAAAAGTAACCATATTGTTATAAACTGCACACGCCCCACAGTATTATTGAGCCTCCACCAGCTTGAACAGCCCCCTGATGACATGCAGGATCCATAGATTTAAGAGGTTGTCTCCATACCTGTACACGTCCATCCGCTCGATACAATTTGAAACGACACTCTTCCTACCAGGCAACATGCTTCTAGTCATCAACACTAGAATGTCGATGTTGAAGGGCCCAGGCGAGGCGTAAAGCTTTGTGTTGTGCAGTCATCAAGGGGACGCGGGTGGGCCTTCAGCTCCGAAAGCCCATATCGATGATGTTTCGTTTAATGATTCACACGCTCACACTTGTTGATGGCCCAGCATTGAAACGTGCAGCAGTTTGCGGAAGGGTTGCACTTCTGTCACTTTGAACGATTATCTTCAGTCGACGTTGGTCCTGTTCTTGCAGGATCTTTTTCCGGCCTCAGTAATGTCGGAGATTTGATGTTTTACCGGATTCCTAATATTCAGGGTACACTCGAGAAATGGTCGTACGGGAAAATTCCCATTGCATCGCTACTTCGAAGATGCTGTGGCCTGTCTCTGGTGCGCCGTCTCTAACATCACGTTCAAACTCACTTAAATCTTGATAACGTGCCATTGTAGCAGCAGTAACAGGTCTAACAGCTTGTTGTCTTATGTAGGCGTTGCTGACCACAGCGGCGTATTCTTCCTGTTTCCATACCTCTGTATTTGAATACGCATACCTATACTAGTTTCTTTGGCGCTTCAGTGTAGATAACACGGATAATGGTAAAGTGGTAATATGATGATGGAACAGGGAAACGTTAGGTCACAAACACCTTGACCGAACACTAACAAAGTTATGTCTGTTAAATACACTGATCAAAATGTTGTCATTATCCAAGCTGATTTTCAGCACTTTTAATAAAAAGAAAAGGCCATTCCTTTGTATGAACAATGATGTAAAATGTGATGGCTGTTGGGTGTGCCTAACGGTACTGAAACTTTTCATGCGACGATCGCAATTCAACGTGCCTACAAAACGAGAACATGCAGTTGATCTGCATCTTTCGGTAGGTGACGGGAACATTGAGTTTTCAGTGGTGAGACCAAATTACTGGCCTGAGCCGTCTGAGAGAACTATACAGACACATCGCACACACATTTGGCTATTCTGCTATGACTGCAGAAAGAGTGGTAACAAAATGGAATTAGGACAACACTGTGGCAAGAATACAGGCACGTGTCCTTCCAGGAGGGCTATACCATGAGCTGATCGTAGGATTGATAGACTGGCTCTGACGAACATACGGATCACGCCCGCTGAAATCTTGGCAGAGGCTACACGCAGAGTGCTACAGGTCACGAACAGTCTACTGGTAGCTGAATTGGTATCCCGAGTTGCCGGGCGTCTTTTACCGTTGACATTGTACCGCGGACAGAGACGTTCATGGTGTAGGACAAGAGTCAACTGGGACGTTGAGTGGCACTCAGTGGTGTTCGGTTTCTGTGTGTGGTGGTCAGATCGACGCCACCGTATCCGTATACGATCTGGTGAGAGGTCACCTCTCCAACTCCTCGAGTTATAGTGTGGAAAGCTATCGGATTTGGTTGCAGGACGGATGTGCCACATACTAAATGTATTCGTAATTGCGAACATGGACAACCATCAGCTGTAGGTTGGAAACACGAGAATGAAAGTTTGTTTTGGACCGGGACTCGAACCCGGATTTCCCGCTTTCTGCGAGCGGTCGTCCGACCAGTTGGCTATCCGTGCACGACTCAAGGCCAGACCCAAATTTCCATATGTCGTCAACCACGCGTCTGCAACCTGTTCTCGTACATTCGTTGTGAAATCCGGGTTCGAGGCCCGATCCATTACAAATTTTCATTGTCGTCATCCCATTCTACAGCTGATGGTTGTGCATATTCGCAACTTCGAATACATTTAAAGTATTTCATAACGGCTGTAGTCGCCGCAGTGCCGCTGTGTATTGATGCATGTCGGAAGGAACTTTGCGTCGTACGAGTAATTCAGATTAACACAGGCACTGCAATATCGGTTTTGGTAGACGTTGAAGGGAGGCTGAACACTCGCCATTATGTGACGAGGTAGGTAAATCCTTTTGTCACACTCTTAATTGGCAGGGTCGAGGTTACCAATTGGCATATTGGAGCAGAATAGTGCAAGACCCCGCACTGCTGTTCAGAAGACAAAACGCCTTGACTGGTCTGCCCGTTTCCCTGACTTGTTGCCCACAGACCATGCCTGGCGTGGTCTTCAGCCAGCAGTCTTCATCAGTTGACACAGCATTTGTCTCAAGCATGGCAAGAAATTTTTCAGGCTGACGTTCAGAATCCATTTGCTTCCACACCATAACGAATGTAGAAGTATCTATCCGCCGACACCGGGCAAGCGACCTTCAAGTAAAATGTCTCCCCTGTACAGGAATGTACATAATGGACGTATGAGTACAGGTTATAGACAAATGGTTGACGACATATGGAAGTTCGGGTCTGCCCGTGAGTCGTGGTCGGATAGCTAAATGGTACGGCGACCGCTCGTCACGAGCTCGAAATCTGGGTCGAGTCCCGGCCTGGCACAAATTTTCATTGCCATCATTCTATTACACAGCTGATCGTTATCCACATTGGCAATTGCGAACAAATTTAATTTATTTAACATTTAGCTTGGCCCAAATTATTTGCTGTTCCGAATCTGTCATGATCTCACTAGATATTTGCCGCTGTATTAGAGCGTAGTGTTCTACCCATTAGACCACCACGGCTACATCATTTTATATGTAAGGCCAAAAATGATAGAGCTGTTCTCAACCGAAAGTTTGATTTGAATAGCACAGTGCCTTACTAGGTTCGGTCCTACTGGAAGTGGTTTGCCAATACCTTTCTTCGATCTCTGAACTGACTTACTTTGTGACTGAAAGTGTCTCTTTCTGAAATGTCAGTAGGTCTTATGTTTGCTGTTTTGAGGTCAGCCAAGGTACTGGGTCCTTAAGTGATGTTACAGGGTCTGTTATCATTTCTGTCAATCGCTGTTCTGGTAATCTGTTGAGATGACCGAAGAATTATATTCGCCTTTTCTTAATGTCATTTTTCATGTTTGAAAACCTTTTTGTTGTTTCGATTGACCGTAACCTGCAACCGTCTTGGGTATGTCTTGCTCCAAATAAATTCGCAATGATCTTTTTCTCTCTCTCTTTTTTTAATTTCTTCAAGTTCATGTTTAATGTCAAGTGGTGTTTCGCTTGCATAGAGGACTCTTGGTTTTATGACTGTATTGTAGTGCCGAATATTTGTTTGTCTTGGCATGGATTTTTGTTCTATAGTTTTTGGACTGATCCTAATGCTTTTCTTTTTTGGAGGCAATTTTTCTGTGAGATTTTTTTCAAGGGCTTTCGGCTCCTTGAATTCTCCGACGTATTTAAAATACGGGACCCTATTAATTTTACAGTATTTTGTTTTCAGCCTCGCTATTTCTGTCTTTGAACATAAGAAGTTAGATTTCTGGAATAAGATTTGTAGCCCTACTTGTTCTATACATTCTTTAACTATCTCGAATTGTTTGATGGTAATGTCTTCGTCCTCTGTAAGTATCGCCAAGTTGTTTTTTGGGAATCCCAGTAGGATTAGCTTCCAAAACTAGTGTTTCTGAGATCTTTCTCCCATTATTTAACCTTGTCTAGGACGTCGTTGAAGAGTATAGGAAAGAGGCCATTTACTTGCCACACATCTGGCTGAATGTCAAAGTGTTCTGAGATTTCCCCTACAAATTTTACTTTAGCTTGCGTGCAATTTAGTGTTTGCTTAATGAGTTCTTGTGTTTTAATGCCTAGTCTCATATCTCCTACAATTTGGAATAGTGAGGGCCTGTTTATCGAGTCGTACCCCTTTTTGCAATCTACAAATACGCATTTTTTAATTACATAATTTGGTTGCTTTGTTTATTCCAATATTAAGTACAAGGCATCTTATATTCATTCCAGTAGTAATATGTCGGATTTCCTCTTCCCTTTAACACTTCTGTCAGATGATGCTTTCTAAATGTATTTTTTATTATTAAAATTTTACATGAATACGTTCATGTATGGTGAAAGCAGTATTAAACGGGATTCTGTCTCTTTACTAAGTCTGATGCTATTTGGTAAATTGCTTAGGCTATGTACGTTCAGAACCCAGAAATCCTATTACGTCTCCGTAGGGACGCACTCAATTCTGAACATTCTCGGTGCATTATAATGTACAGGAATACATTAGCCAAATATTCGTCGAACCAATAATATAAATGCGAAACTACTCTAAGTGATCGCTTTTTGATTAGCAGTCGAGGACGTAGCAAAGTTTCGAACGCTCTTCGCCAGACCTGTTGTACATTTGTATCTACACACCAGTACCCACCTTACGGTGTATGGCAAAGGACACCTCTGGTACCAGTGTACTCTTTCCTGTTCTCTGTTCCATCCTCGAATGTTGGTTGGGAATAATGAAGATCGACAAAGTTTTAAAGTTTTATTATCAAAAATTATTATTGTTGTTAGCCTGGTGAAAGTTTTACTATCAAAAATTATTATTTTGGGGGCATCAGACGTACGGAAATGTATAAAGCTCTATCTCTGACAATATTATCGTTATCTATACTTTTTCTCTATAATTTACTAGGTTATCTAGAGAAACTTTATTATTGTTATCATAAAATCTGATATGTAGCCGTACAACTTGTATTACGAAAACCCTTATTTAAACATTTTATGGAACTTCCTACTATCAGACATGTCAGTATTCCGAAAGAGCACAAAAAACAGAAACTGATTACTCTTCCTACAAATCATGAAAAATCATTTCTCTTGTATTTGACTACGATTTTTAAAAGTGTACTCTAGTATTTCCTAACAATTATACTCTAATGCTCCTGCACGGAACAGATAACTTACCTCGTCTTGCCGCTGTAAGTGTATGAATATTCTGCATCCAGCAACAAGCTAAAACAATTAAAAAGAAGTAATGCAATCCATGCAGTGTGCAATGCATGGTCACAATTACTGATGCAACTTCTGCCCCTTTTTTTTATATAAAAACTGAATGATCAGGAGGGGTTTACTCAACAAGCATTAAGCGGTGTAAAGGAACGAGAGGGACCAAAAATGACCTTTAATTTACTACATTCTGGAAAATGACGATTCAAACACTGACAAAATTTACTCAGACCTTTCTTTTTCTTTGACAGTTTGACTGGCAAAAGCTTTAATTATTCCACATGTCTTCAATCAATAATCACTTATATGGTGACAACAAAGATACGGATATTACTCTCAATGTATGCATACACAAATCTAACAAAATCCCTCCTGTGCGCAAACAAGCAACAACTACGCGCAGCAGAAAGGCAAATTACCAAAACTCCTCGATTAATACAAAAATTTCCTCTAGCAGGATCAGGGCAGGCTCCGACCTCTCCTGACACGTGGCTTCTGTCGCTGCCAGGCTGCCGCCCCCCCCCCCCCCCCCCCCCACTACTACTGTCATGTTCGCTCGCTACTACTCGCGGTAAGCTCTACAAAATAAAATTTTTTTTTCGTTGCCAGGGAAGTTTGAACGAAAATGGGATATTGTTATGATACTCATTCCGAGTATATTTGTACTTTTTCCAAATTGGCTCTGGTTTTTGAGATATAGGTTATTTGTGGAAATGAGAGTTTCATGTGGATAATATCGACTGCAGGGTCCATATATGGTGTAATGTATTTGCTACCTGTTTTTTAATTAGTGATATTGTACTATCTTTATTAAACAATTGTGCTCAGGGAGTGCATCTGTGTGGTTGAGGATTACATCATGCAAACATCACACTGTCAGCATGTGTTCAGTCCTGTTGTGCGGTGCGTGTGTTGAAGATATTGAGGGTTGTGCAGATTTGAATTCGGCGGTACTCGACATTCATTTGTTGGCCGAGGTAATCTCCGCAACAGCCGATAGGTAGCGTTCAGTGTAAACAAGAAAAATGGCGATGGTCGAAAGTCACACACATGTGCAGTGCAGCTTCAAGGAGATAGAACCTTTTAATCGTGACATAGCAAATAAGAGGTGAGTATTCATTTCACACAAAACAATTAATGATGTTTGTTGGATCTGATTGACATGCAAATACAAGAAAGTTCTGCATAATATGTAGTATTTGTGCAATTTTGTTTTAGGAAAACATGAGTTCTTCACGCCGTCTTTGCGTGAACCATCCAGATGAATTCTGCTACATTTGTGGTGAATACGTTCTTCAAAAGAACAGGAAGAATATCACTCCTTTTGTGAAGGAAGCGTATCTGGCATATTTCGGAATTAAACTTGGAGATCAAGACAAGGCGTGGGCACCCCATAAAGTTTGTAAATGCTGTGTGGAGTGCTTACGGCAGTGGACAAAACGAAAAAGGAAAAGCTTAAACTTCGGAGTGCCTATGGTATGGCGAGAGCAAAGAACCATACAGATGATTGCTATTTTTGCATTGTTAATGTGAAAGGTTTTAATAGGTTCAAAAAACGAAAGTGGGAATATCCCGATTTGGAGTCAGCAAGAAGACCGGTGGTGCACAGCAACGATGTTCCTGTACCAACCTTCACAACATTACCCACGCTAACATCATCAGATGACGATGTGCACGGCGAGGAATGTACAAGTAGTGGTTCGGAATACGAAGGACGTGAGACACAACCCCAGCAGTTCGACCAGAAGGAGCTCAGTGACTTGCTACGAGAACTCAATCTTTCAAAGCAAGCATCAGAACTCTTAGCATCCAGGCTTAAGGGGATACGGAATCGGATTTTGGGTTAAAAAATCGAATTTTTTTTTATTGGCGTATTATATTCTGCCATGTTTCCTCTTTAAAATGACGTATCATACATAGCTCTACTACAATTATAACTATTTTATTTTTATATATTTGTGAGATCGGGTATTGCGCTTTAGTTATACACGTCTCTCGTGGCTGACCATGAACTTTTTGGCAGTACCTTTAAAGTGACATGAATTCAAATATCCCGGTTTCCAGCGACTATTTATACACTAGTTGCCCGAAAATGTTTCTCTCTGGTTTCCTCAAGTTACTCTTTGACTTTGTGGCGGGACTGTTTTGTAAACAGTGTGATATAAGAAAGTAGTTGTTGTTGAGTTATTTCGTATTTAGTGCTTCATTTTTCGCAGTGAAAATGCCTAGAGCTAAAGCAAAAGTATTTAAAAAGCGTGTGAACTGGCAAAAGAAAGGAAATAAGCTAACATCAAGATGGTTCTGCAGAAAATTCAGTATAAGCAGCACCAGTGGTTGATTTGTGTTGATTTGAAAATGGTGAACTTCTTGCTTGGACAACAAAGTGGATACACAAAGCACCCATGTTTTATCTGCATGTGGGATAGTAGGGCAAAGCACGAACATTGGAAGCAGAAAACATGGCCTCCAAGGGAACATATGGCTGTTGGTGAAGCAAACATCATTAATGAACCTCTGGTTAGTAGGGACAAGATTGTTCTTCCACCATTACATATTAAGTTAGGACTAATGAAGCAATTCACCAAAGCTTTAGACAGAAATGGTAATTGCTTCACATACATCTGCAATACGTTCCCTGGACTCAGTAGTAAAAAACTTAAGGCAGGAATATTTGATTGTCCTCAAATTCGCAGGCTCATCAACGATACCAATTTTACAAGTGTCATGACTGTCACTGAAGCATCGGCCTGGAATAGTTTTGTCGCTGTTGTAAAATGTTTTTTGGGCAATCATAAAGCTCCCAATTACGAGGAACTGGTCAAAAACGTGCTCACTAACTTTCAAAACTTAGGAGCTAACATGAGCATAAAATTGCACTTCCTTCACAGCCACTTGGATCGATTTCCTCGTAATCTAGGTGATTTCAGTGAGGAACAAGGAGAGCGGTTCCATCAAGATATGAAAGGAATAGAGGAAAGATATAAAGGAAGATGGGACAGGCATATGATGGCAGATTATTGCTGGAATCTGCAACGTGACTGTTCTGAAGAGACCTATAAAAGGAAAGCGTGCAGGAAGCGGTTCGTCATGGACGGAAAATGATATACTTATAGAGAAACTTTTCAATTATGTTTTATATGTGGACAAATGCCTATCAGGTTTTCATAGAAGCTATTTATAAAGATTATTTTCTTTTTTCATTGTAGTTTGTAGCGCTCGAGTTCAGTATTAGCATTTTTTTCTAATTTTTTGAATAAATCATGCATTATCTCAAAAACTAGAGCCAAACTGTATAAATGGTTGCTATATTCGTCCTCAGCACCACTAACCCATCCTAAAGCCACTCAAATATCCTTGGCAAGAAAATGAGTGTTGACCAGTGTAATCAATAGCCAACTTAAATAAATGAACGTCCAACTTTCAAGTTGAGAAACATAATTTATTTGATCTTTTTTTCGTAGCGGTCATTCCGCAAGATGTACGTGGGAGGAAGTAGTATGTTTCCCAGCACTTCTTCGAACGTACGTTCTCGGAATTTGCGTAATTTACACAATAGCGTAATCGAACGTTGATGAATCTCTTTGCCCACTTATGCGCAATACTTTACATTTACTTACATACTGTGTGAACTGCCAATCCTTGCCCCAGTTATCGATCTTCTGCACGTCATTCAGCTTTTCGTTGAAGTCTTCTGGCGCTGCAACATTCATATACACGACTGCGTCGTCCGCAAAGGGTCTCATAGGTCTTACGACATCATACTGTAGATAATTTATATATACATGGTGAACCAGAACTCCACCGACAAACCTTCAGAGGAGAAAAAATGTCAAGTAAACATGGGATGTAAAACGACTACTTTAAGAGCTATGAGCACTTGTTCATGTTCGCTACTGTGAGATACACCTTTTCTATAGAACAAGTCCTCGTAGGTCTTAAGGTATCCATTTTAGATTAATGAACATCTTTTTTTTCTTCTTTTGGTCCATACTATGTCCTTTTAAAATATAGAAAGCAGAGAGGTTGCAGTTGAAAAGATATGTTTCATAGTATCGAAGATGAAGAAGTGCTCATACTTCCTAAGGTATGGATTCTAGTTTTTGCTATATTGCGCCCGCTCAAAATATGTAAAGCAAGGAGCGTCCAGTAGAAGAGATGTTTTTCACACTATCCAAGACGAACAAGAGCTCATGGCGCTTAGTTGTATTCAGTTTAGAATCTATGTTTACTAGACTTATTTTTCTCTCTTTGGCCCGTACTACCTCCTCTGAAAGTGCTTCGGTGCAGTTGTGGTTTTCTCTGCATGTTGTAAACAATAATGGCCCCGTATTACTCCCTTGGAGTACATTCATCTGAGACTGGTTTGATGCAGCTCTCCATGCTACTCTATCCTGTGCAAGCGCCGGCCGTAGTGGCCAAGTGGCTCTAGGCGCTGCAGCCTGGAACAGCGCGACCGTTACGGTCGCAACTTCGAATCATGCCTCGGGCATGGATGTGTGTGTTATGGTTAGTTAGGTTCAAGTAGTTCTAAGTTCTAGGGGACTGGTGACATCAGAACTTAAGTCCCATAGTGCTCAGAGCCATTTGAACCTGTGCAAGCTTCTTCATCTCCCAGGACCTACTGTAACCTACATCCTTCTGAATCTGTTTGGTGTATTCATCTCTTGGTCTCCCTCTACAATTTTTACCCTCCACGCTGGCCTCCAATACTAAATTGGTGATCCTTTGATGCCTCAGAACATGTCTTAACACCCGATCCCTTCTTCTGGTCAAGCTGTGCCACAAACTCCTCTTCTCCACAATCCTATTCGATACCTCCTCATTAGTTACGTGATGTATCCATCTAATCTTCAGCATTCTTCTGTAGCACCACGTTTCGAAAGATTCTATTCTCTTCTTGTCTAAGCTATTTATCGTCCATGTTTCACTTCCATACGTGGCTACACTCCATACAAATACTTTCAGAAACGACTTTAGCACACTTAAATCTATACTCAATGTTAAGAAATTTCTCTTCTTCAGAAACGCGTTCCTTGCCATTGCCAGTCTACATTTTATATCCTGTCTACTTCGACCATCATGAGTTATTTTTCTCCCCAAATAGCAAAACTCCTTTACTACTTTAAGTGTCTCATTTCCTAATCTAATTCCCTCAGCATCACCCGACTTAATTCGACTACATTCCATTACCCTCGTTTTGCTTTTGTTGATGTTCATCTTTTCATGTTAAGAATAACGTTGTAAGTTCCGCCTCTTGGAAACTCCTGAACTGTCACAAATATGGTCCGGTAAGCTCGTATTCGTTGCTAACGACAGTGCGAAACTATATCTACTGTTTGCAAGGTATATTTTATGAATGAAGCAATCTGCATTTCAGGCGAGTGGTACTTTTATCATCCCTTCGGGACAAGCTAGTTCCTGGCTGCACCGTGTTTGGACGTGTCAGGGGAGGCGTTTCGGTCGACTTGCTGGCTGTCCCGCTGTGTAGTGTGGGAACTGGAGCGCTCCCCCATGTTCGGACGGGGCGGATCGTTGGCGGGGCGCGTCAGTCAGAAGTCAAGTCTGCCCCTGTCCCCCGCGGCGGGTGCTAAGCCGGGCAATCCACACGCGCCGCTGCCGGGGGCGGCGAGCGATATTTAAACGCCGTCGAGAATGGGCCGGCGGCCATTAGGCGCGCCTAAGCTGCTACATTATACATGGCGCTCCGGTTAATCCGCTATTTGTGTGCGCGGCTCCGGCGCGGCTCGCACGCGCCGCCAGCTCAGCGGTTCCTTCTTTTATGCGCAATGCGGGGCGCTGTGCGCAGGCGCAGAGCGGCGCCACCCGTAACTCTGCGCAGCCGCGATTTATAGCCGCAGAAAAATACGGCCGCCCATCGCGTGACCGCCGTGCTGCGCGGCGCTGGCGGTTATTCAAAAGTACAGCAGCTCGCTGACAGAACAACCTTCCAACTTGCACTCTGCGATCAAGTGAATTATGACCACCTGCCTAAAGCTGTGTACGTCACACTTCGGAGTAACATCTTCTTCCTCAGTCCCTGAAAATATCCAGTCGGCAGGTAACCAAAAACGGGAGGGTACCTTACAAGATCCGAAAGTAATGAACTCTTAATACACTACTGGCCATTAAAATTGCTACACCACGAAGATGACGTGCTACAGACGCGAAATTCAACCGACGGGAAGAAGATGCTGTAATATGCATGATTTTCAGAGCATTCACACAAGGTTGGCGCCGGTGGCGACACCTAACAACGTGCTGACATGAGGAAAGTTTCCAACCGATTTCTCATACACAAACAGCTGTTGACCGGCGTTGCCTGGTGAAACGTTGTTGTGGTGCCTCGTGTAAGGACGAGAAAAGCGTATCATCACGTTTCCGACTTTGATAAAGGTCGGATTGTAGCCTATCGCGATTGCGGTTTATCGTGTCGCGACATTGCTGCTCGCGTTGGTAGACATCCAATGACTGTTAGCAGAATATGGAATAGGTGGGTTCAGGAGGGTAATACGGAACGCCGTGCTGGATCCCAACGGTCTAGTATCACTAGCAGTCGAGATGACAGGCATTTTCTCCGCATAGCTATAACAGATGGTACAGCCACGTCTCGATCCCTGAGTCAACAGATGGAGACGTTTGCAAGACAACAAGCATGTTCACGAACAGTTCGACGACGTTTGCAGCAGCATGGAGTATCTGCTCGGAGACCATGGCTGCGGTTACCCTTGACGCTGCATCACAGACAGGAGCGCCTGCGATGGTGTACTCAAAGACGAACCTGGGTGCACGAATGGCAAAACGTCATTTTTTCGGATGAATCCAGGTTCTGTTTACAGCATCATGATGGTCGTACCCGTGTTTGCCGACGTCGCGGTGAACGCACATTGGAAGCGTGTATTCGACATCGCCATACTGGCGTATCATCCGGCGTGTTGGTATGGGCTGCCATTGGTTACACGTCTCAGTCACCTCTTGTTCGCATTGACGGCACTTTGAACAGTGGACGTTACATTTCAGATGTGTTACGACCCGTGGCTCTACCGTTCGTTCGATCACTGCGAAACCCTACATCTCGTGTTGGAGGTCCTGTACGGGCCTTTCTGGATACAGAAAATGTTCGACTGCTGCCCTAGACAGCACATTCTCCAGATCTCTCACCAACTGAAAACGCCTGATCAATGGTGGCCGAGCAGCTGGCTCGTTATAATACGCCAGTCACTACTCTTGATGAACTGTGGTATCGTGTTGAAGCTGCATGGGCAGCTGTACCTGTACATGCCATCCAAGCTCTGTTTGACTCAATGCCCAGGCGTATCAAGGCCGTTATTACGGCCAGAGGTGGTTGTTCTGGGTACTGATATCCCAGGATCTATGCACCCAAATTTCTTGAAAATGTGATCACATGTCAGGTCTAGTATAATATATTTGTCCAATGAATACCCGTTTATCATCTGCATTTCTTCTTGGTGTAGCAATTCTAATGGCCAGTGCTGTACATTGTATTTAGATGGTCTATAGCGAGAAAAAGGTCTACCTCTCGAACCCTATGCTAACTTGAGGGTCGGGGAGTTGGTGAATGACGCAACCAGCCACAAATGTACGAATACTTCTTAAATATTTTAATTTAGTGCCATAACCGGTTTCGGCCTTCCAAACAGTTCATAGATACACCTACGATTTGGGACGAGCATTGCCGTGTTGAAAAATGGCATCACGGTACTATCGCATGAGAAGTAGCACATGAAGGCGCAGGATGTTCGTGTCGCATGTTTGTGCTGTAGTTCCCTTAACCACCACCAGTCATGGCCTAAGATGAAACCCGATGGTCCCCCATACCATGGCACCAGGAGTAATACTGCTTGCCTCTCGAAAATATTGGAAGAATGCGACCCCCTCACCAGGTCGCTGCCATACTTGCCGACGGTAGTCATCCAGGTTACTACAGAAACGTGATTCGAGCTGAACACAAAGCGATGCCAGTCATGAGCAATCGATTCTTCCCGATCACGGCACTACCCTAAACGCATCCGTTTCAGCCTACACCTAGGACGGGTAGTTTTCGACCAATGGTGAGGGACGAAACAGAATGTTGCAGGGAGTCCATTGCTTACGCCAATGTGAAAGCATTACGATGTGTCTGATTCACCGTCCTTTGCTGTCACCAGACGTGGTAGACCGGACGACGAGTATGCCTCGCCTCATGTTCCCATGCAGTCCAACATCGGCCCACTGTCTTATCCATATGCCTAAAAAAATTTGGATATCCCACGACTACACCAGCTGGCTAAATGGACACCCACTGCGAAGCCTCTTTCAAACTCCATCGGGTGCAGAAAACGCTTTCTCAGACGAGTACATGGCATCTCCGTGTCCTTCACAGTGATAACTCGACATGTGATGTTCACGCTCACTTCTTCTGGTGCTTCTCATTTTCTTGTCAGGCAGTGTTGTTTCATTGAACCACTTCTTTAGAACGATTAGCTAGAGTCCTTTAATAGTCAATGTGTATCAACCTTGAGAGGCACCAACCCCTCTGTCAACGTGATACGAATTTCTGTTTGAGTTGGAGTGTTGCGTGGCCTGGTGGTTTGCTGTCCCTGGCAGCCCTGAAACATTCGGAACCCTCCATCCCCCTCTCCCCACCAAGCCACCATCATCTATCGCGGCTTGGGCTGTTGCTGAAAACGGGCTTTTTTCACACAGTATGATGGTCCTACTGCTACGTTATGGTTTCAGTCCTTCAACTTGTGAACCCTAATGAAAAATTTCATTAAAGCTAAAAGGATGGAGCATTGTAATCTGTATGCCGAATTTGTCAGAGAAATGACTGCTTACGTCCAAGCTGCAGGCCGTTTGACCTACGCTCGGTGTTCACATCTGAAGTAACAGGGACCGAGCGAAATGGCGCAGTGGTTAGCACAATGGACTTCCATTTTGAAGGACGACGGTTTAAATCCCCGTCTGGCCATCCAGAGGCATTTTTTCCTTGAGTCCCTTGAATCACTTAATGAAAATGCGATGGAGGTTCGTTTTAAAGGGCACTGCCCATTTCGTTCCCCTTCCTTGAAACGCTCAGAAGATGTGCTCCGTCACTAACGAGCTAGTTGTGGACGGGACGTTAATCTTTCTTCCTGTCTAATTCTAGGACACCGTCAGCCTGAAAGGCATTATGGAGTTTCACAAATTCACGGCTGACGGTTACCTCAGTATTCGTCGTAGTGAACGGTTCTGGTCAGCTCCGATCAGACACGAGAAGGTCCTTAGGCAGATGACGAATTGAAGAGCTACGTAGGACTGACTCATGGTCGCAGTTTGGTCGGTAGTTTGCCGTCTCGATGGATTCTGCCTACGCCTCCGAGAACAAATAGAGACGAACAGCGAAAGTCCAACTTTGGTTACTGCTGAATTCCGGCAGTTTCATGGAATAAATACAGATGTTCACTTATGCACATTCAGGTGCATCTGAATAAGATGTAGGTAAGATACCTTCCCACGCCATCAGGCATTTTTTCGATGTTGAGAAGCTGAGTACACAGTTCTGTGGCCCTCCAGCATTCCATGAGACTAAAGAGGTAATGCCACTGGGCGCAGGAGCAATTGCTCACGAAGTAATGAACAGTTACCTCGCCCGAGGAATTGACATCAAGTGCGTGGAGAAAATATTGAGACAACATTTTAATGTTACACTGCTCTCAGATTCATGTGCCCTGAAAATATGAGAGAAAAAAGACATGGTCGATATTTTCTCCTTTGCAACAAGTTCCTTTTTGCCACGCAATTTGATGATAGCTTGAGAGAATTGTTTAAATGTGAAGTTGCTCCCTCTCCTATGCGTCTCTTCACTGAAGAATATTTTGCACAAGGGGGCAAAGTCAACGCTGTATGCAGTGCTCGTACCGATAGTACAAGAAGTGGACAATGACTTGTGCTACGTGCAGTAGCTGGCTTCCACATGAATTTGTATGGAGCACAACAACAACACCTACGCTGCAGTGTGCAAGACCTATATGGACAAAGGCAACAAAGCCTAGAATGTAATGCCATAATAGTATCGGATGGTGTCCTAGTGACGTCCGTTACCAAAGCAGCAGAACGATCTCGGCGGAATTTTCTGCACTCGTCCACAAAATTTGTCCTCTCCGCAGCAACAGCCGTTACAAAGTCACGAATTTGTAATCCAACGACACCAACAAAAAGAGAAGGAAGTTCACTTAAATGTTAATGACTGAAATGACAGCAAAAAGCATTGTGGTTACTCACTCAAAAAAAGATGCTGACGTGATGATAATGAACACTGCTGCACCAGAGACTATTGACTTCGATAGCAATACCATCACAGGTGAAGACGCGGATATTTGGGCATTCCTGACAGCATCAGCCTCTTGTCAAAATTACATTTATTTTCTAGAAGAGTCAGAGATGTAATAGCCTCACCGCTCTTTACTCCTCAACATCATGTATATTCAATCCACAGAATATTCTGTTTCTGTCTCTCCCTCTCTTTCGCTTTCGCTCTCTCTCTCTCTCTCTCTCTCTCTCTCTCTCTCTTCCATGCAGCAAGAAGATAGGACTCTACTTCAACCCTCTTTGAACAAAGGCAGAAAGTAGTTAGTTTCATTTATGATGGGAAACTAATGTTTGACTTAATATTTTCAAACAGCCAAACACAACGGCTCTTAGAATTCCTGAGGCACGGGTAAGGTTTCTTGTGACACTGTACGGTGGAGACATGAAGAGAGATACACTGGTCGATCCTTGCCCCTGAGACTTCTCTATATCGGCAGCGAACCCCAAATTCCAATTTGCGAGACTGCCGCCTACTGGAGAATGCGTCCAGTACCATCTTTTTCGTGCGTATCAAGTACAGCTATGGCTGGGCAGCGAAGGGACTCCTTCAATTTAATGCTGGATACTAACAAGGGGAGGGGTGACCTCCATAACAACAACCAGAAAATACATTTCTAGTTCCTTTAATGAAAATAATGTCTTGCAGATGTACGAAAGTGTGTAGAACAGAAGTTTGCAGCGGCAAAAAAGTAAGACTCGAATGCTCTGCCCTTCGCCAGAATTGTCGTGGCCATGCATGCGAGAATTCTCCCGTGCCGGGTCTCAACGTAGAGGTGAGCATTACGAGGACGCAGGAACCCTAACAGACGGCATACTTACTGAAGAGGAAGAGGCTGATACCCAATTTGATTTGATATTTGATCCAAATAGGTCAAGGAGTTAACTTGTTGAATGTGTGTCCTGTTACATGTTTTTTCATTCGAATTAATTTTAATTATTTAAACATGCCTTTGGATGGCCAATATGCAAGAGAAATGTTTCTATAATATACACTGTATAGATCACAACTGTGTTTTTCTGCAGTTATGTATCTGTACTGAATATCTTGTTGGAGGCAGGTAGGAGATGGGATGTTCTTACAATTGTTAAATGCACACGGTTAGAATGACTTAAAACTTCCATTTTTGCCACTTTTGCTCAATCTTATGCTGGGTTACATTCTAAAATCTGTACGTTGACGCTCCTGGTTACTGAACTGGAATACTGGGAGATGGTCGCAAAGTAATGCAAGGGTACCCTCAAAAAGAAAATGGCAGGGGAAACTTATGACTTCTCAATGAGACAGGAAATACATTTACTTTGATTTATTCCAATGTTTGTAAATTTGTGGTAAGATCTTATAGGACCAAACTGCTTAGGTCATTGGTCCCTACGCTTACACACTACTTAATCTAACGTATGCTAAGGACAACACACACACCCATGCCCAAGGGAGGAGTCGAACCTACGACAGGGGGAACCTCGCGGACCGTGAGTTACTTAGTTAGTTACTTACTGACAAGATGCCTGAGACCGCGCGGTTGGACTTGAGAGCTAACTGTTCATTGGTATTAAAATACAAGTCTCCTGAGTGAAGCCTGGAGTAACTGGGGTACTATACAATGACTTTAACGTCCCTACACATTGTCTCACAGTTGCTGCTCGACATCTCCATAGTATTGCGGGTGGAGGCTCAAACTGCAGAA
This sequence comes from Schistocerca americana, assembly GCF_021461395.2. Taxonomy (NCBI): domain Eukaryota; kingdom Metazoa; phylum Arthropoda; class Insecta; order Orthoptera; family Acrididae; genus Schistocerca; species Schistocerca americana. The sequence goes on from NC_060119.1 coordinate 483,194,990, forward strand.
TCAATCACTGGCGGAACCGACGAGCCTCACAGCCAGTAAAAGCAGATTACCCCTAAAATTTTCTAAGCCCCCAATACAGCAGCTCAGATGGCACAGCAGGCCAACACCGGCTCTCAGCACGGAGGACTGGCGGTGGAGGCTACCGATGGTAGAGTTGGAGTTTTTTCTGGTCGATTGCTAATTAAAAGGAAACCATACACTCCCTCATTTTGCATTTCTTACTGAATTCTGATCAGCTCAGCTTTGGATCCTCTGAGTGCTGACCGATGGAACTGCTCCCTGCAAAACACTAGTCCACTTCCTCTAGCTGGTTAACCAATAACTTATGTCGTCCGCACAAAAAGTCGTATACCATCACTCTGTCTCTCTCTGCAACAAATTAGGCATTCTTTATCGTCACCATCAGGGTCTCTTTCTAACTTACTATTTATTTACATTAACCAATGCTGGCGTTTTCACATTTTGGAAACATTTGTTTTTTGCTTAGTCAAAATGATCGGTGGTTCCCCAATACATCTTTAATATCTTTATCTCTTCTCCAGGCAGTGTTGTCTGGAGAAATGACCAGTTTTCTACATTTATAGTACAATGGTGTCTTCCAATAAAAAGCGATCCTTCTCACTCCACGCCCAGGTCATAGAATATTTTCGTTAGGAGTTTGCTCCACAGGAGTTACTATTTTTATTTGTACACAAGATGGCCCGACGCCCTAGTGTGGTATCACAATGAGGTGACCTGTGGCAGGTGGGCTGTTAACCACAGCAGTCTCTCGACTGTCATTCTGCTAACTGGTTCTAAAGGCAGTCAGTTCTACTGCCTCTGGCGACCCACATGCATTCTCACAGTGCAGAATGCTTTCAACGTTCCCTCACTTGAAATAATAGCAAAAGAACAGCCAGGTTACGTTAGTTATTTACCGACAATCATTGGTAGAGATGTTTATCATATTCCTCGGTGTCTGTTAAATATTCCGATAAAGTGGGATTTTCATTATGAATTATTTTACATGATTGTTTTCGGAAAAAAATAGTCCCGTAACACTTTACAGAAATAAGCAGCCAATGAGAGCAGAGAGCAGTGGTTCTCGATGTTTTTAAACGTTGATTAAAAGAGGCAGCTATCATTAGACTTTATAAAAAGTTATACTATTAAAGTTATAATGTTAAATTCTCTCCTTTTAGAAGAGGGTGTTGTTCTTCGAAAATGATATCATTAATGCCTGTGGAGGAGAAAAAGTTTCTCATTTGCAGCACTTGCTTAAACGTAACCCGGGCATCGCGACGTTCTGCTTCTAATTTTCGTAACATTGAACACCAAAACGATCATGTTCGCTAATGTTCCTGGGTACATTACGTGTTCTCACGTCTCGCCATAAGGGGGTACACCCAGTACGGTCGAACACGATCGATTTCGTGGCCCAGGTGTTACAATGTGGGGATACATAATACACTACTGGCCATTAAAATTGCTACACCACGAAGATGACGTGCTACAGACGCGAAATTTAACCGACCGACAGGAAGAAGATGCTGTGATATGCAAATGATCAGCTTTTCAGAGCATTCACACAAGGTTGGCGCCGGTGGCGACACCTACAACGTGCTCACACGAGGAAAGCTTCCAACTGATTACTCATACACAAACAGCAGTTGCCCGACGTTGCTTGATGAAACGTTGTTGTGATGCCTCGTGTAAGGAGGAGAAATGCGTACTATCACGTTTCCGACTTTGATAAAGATCGGATTGTAGCCTATCGCGATTGCGGTTTATCGTATCGCGACATTGCTGCTCGCGCTGGTCGAGATCCAATGAGTGTTAGCAGAATATGGAATCGGTGGGTTCAGGAGGGTAATACGGAACGCCGTGCTGGATCCCAACGGCCCCGTATCACTAGCAGTCGAGATGACAGGCATCTTATTCGCATGGCTGTAACGGATCGTGCAGCCACGTCTCGATCGCTGAGTCAACAAAAAAATGGCTCTGAGCACTATGGGACTTAACATCTATGGTCATCAGTCCCCCAGAACTTAGAACTACTTACACCTAACTAACCTAAGGACAGCACACAACACCCAGCCATCACGAGGCAGAGAAAATCCCTGACCCCGCCGGGAATCGAACCCGGGAACCCGGGCGTGGGAAGCGAGAACGCTACCGGACAACCACGAGATGCGGGCTGAGTCAACAGATGGGGACGTCTGCAAGAAAACAACCATCTCCACGAACAGTTCGACGACGTTTGCAGCAGCATGGACTATCAGCTCGGAGACCATGGCTGCGGTTACCCTTGACGCTGCATCACAGACAGGAGCGCCTGCGATGGTGTTCTCAACGACGAACCTGGGTGCACGAATGGCAAAACGTTATTTTTTCGGATGGGTCCAGGTTCTGTTTACAGCATCATGATGGTCGCATCTGTGTTTGGTGACATGAACGCACATTACAAGCGTGTATTTGTCATCGCCATACTGGCGTATCGCCCGGCTTGATGGTATGGAGTGCCATTGGTTACACGTCTCGGTCACCTCTTCTTCACATTGACGGCACTTTGAACAGTGGACTTTACATTTCAGATCTGTTACGACCCATGGCTCTACCCTCCATTCGATCCATGCGAAACCCTACATTTTGGCAGGATAATGCACGACCACATGTTGCAGGTCCTTTACGGGCCTTTCTGGATACAGAAAATGTTCGACTGCTGCCCTGGCCAGCACGTTCTCCAGATCTCTCACCAATTGCAAACGTTTGGTCAATGGTGGCCGAGCAACTGGCTCGTCACAATACGCCAGTCACTACTCTTGATGAACTGTTTTATCGTGTTGAAGCTGCGTGTGCAGCTGTACCTGTACACGCCATCCAAGCTCTGTTTGACGCAGTGCCCAGGCGTATCAAGGACGTTATTACGGCCAGAGGTGGTCGTTCTGGGTACTGATTTCTCAGGATCTATGCACCCAAATTGCGCGAAAATGTAATCACATGTCCGTTGTAGTATAATATATTTGTCCAATGAATACCCGTTTATCATCTACATTTCTTCTTGATGTAGCAAATTTATTGCATAGCTGTACTGACCTCTAAATCTTAGAAATTCTTTGGAACTGTGCGACCGATTTGAACTGGGCAGGTTGAGAGGCATTTGGAACGAGAGAGGATATTTGGCCCATGAAATAGAGTGCCCGTTTCCCCGGCTTACGGTACAGTATTGCAGAACGTCGACGTACACTAGCGACCAACTAGTAGTTTTCAGCCGCGCTGTTGGAGGCATGAAACGCCGTACCAGAAGAACTCATTTTTCATCTGAGTCATCACTCTTCTGACTGGTTTGATGTGGCCCGCCAAGAATTCCTTTCCAGTCCCAACCACTTCATCTCAGAGTAGCTCTTGGAACCTACGTCCTCAGTTATTTGCTGGATGTATTCCAGTCTCTGGATGCCTCTACAGTTTTTACCCTCTTTAGCTCCCTCCAGTACGGTGGAAATTTTTTCACGATGTGTTAGCAGATGTCGTAGCATCCTGTCTCTTCTTCTTCTCATCGTTTTCCGTATTTTCCTTTTTTTCCGATTCTGCGTAGGACCTCCTCATTCCTTACCTTATCAGTCCACCTAATTTCTGTCTTTTGCACCACGTTTCAAATGCTTCGACTCTCTTCTTTTCGGTGTTTCCACAGTCCATGTTTCACTATCATGCAATGCTGTACTAGAAACGTACGTTATCAGAGATTTCTTACTCAAATTAAGGGCTATATTTGATACTAGTAGATTCCTCTTGGCCAGCAACGTAGTGTTCGCCACTGCTAGTCTGCTTTTTACGTCCTCCTTGCTCCGTCCGTCATGGATTATTTTGCTGCCAAGGTAGCAGAGCTCCTTAAACTCTTCTATTTCGTGATCACCAAGTTTCTCACTGTTCTCATTTCTGTTTCTTCTCGTTACTTTCATATTTTTTCGATTTACTCTCAATTCATATTCTGTACTCATTATACTGTTCATTGTATTCAGCATATACTACAATTTTTCTTCACTTTCGCTGAGGATACCAATGTCGTCAGCAAATCGTATCATTGATATCCTTTCACCTTGAATGTTAATTCCACACTTGGACCTTTCATTTATTTCCATGATTGCTCCTTAGATGTACAGACTGAGCAGAAGGGGCAAAAGACCATGTCCTTGTCTTACAACCTTCTTAATCCGAGCACATCATTCTTGGTGATGTATACGCCACACTTGAACATGGACTCTAAAAGGATTGCTGCACACTTGTGAAATCTCCCTGACATGGGTCACATGCTTTTGTGGGATACAGATGCCGAAACTTATATCAGCAGTAATATCTAATTTTATGCACCAAAATTATGATATTTGGAAGTTTAAACAAATATCTCTGTAACTCTAAACAAGACACTCATCACTCTTCGAGTTTTAGCTGCTTGTTTGAAGGCACTGCCAGAGAGAGAAAAATTTCTCAGTCCTACAGCGGCTTTGATCTTCATCACTTTTCTGAATCGGTGAGTGGGCTTAGTTTATATTTTCTGCTGTGGTCATGAACGTTATTTTCCCCACTTCTCGAAGCACACACTGGTGTCTAAACACAGACAGGAAAATCAGAGCAATTACACAAACAGAATTCGAAGCACTGTCCTACAGACGAGAAAAATGGCTGAAATATTCGGTGAATTTTCAATTTCCTACATTTGCTAGCCTGGAGGTGCTCTAAGGCTACAATGGCGGGGTGAGGGACAGAATCTTGCCTGACCGGACCAGATGAGGATGATCCGCCTGGATTTGTCTCTAAACACTCAAACAAAGAAGACATCACGTGACTCTCAGCCACTGGACGCTTCCGGTTCTATCAATTGCAACCAAAAGTTTAATAAAATGGCAAAGGTTATGTAAATTAGAACTCTGGGAGGAGTTGTAGTCTAAATAACAACTGATTTATTCATTCTTAACATCAAATGACAAAAGATGGCTTAAGAAACGTCACACAAACATTTTTATCTGACAATCTCTTTCAATAATATGCGGTCTATGGTTAACAAAGTGATCAGCTGGGGATCAACACACCACCCTAATCAGAACTAATCGCTTTATCTGATTTCATAAATGTGAATCCGTGATATGGCCCACAACTACACTACTATCAAGTACCTACACTTTAACTGTTCCATAAAGAAAAATATGGTTTCATATTGGAGCCCTACGCCGTATCAGCGAATAGTTTACCCTTCTGCAGGTGAGGGTGGCACAGCATGACGCGCTCGCCAACTGCAGTCACGGACAGCGACAATCTGTTATTAACGGTGCGTGCCTGGAAATATGAAAGTATGCGGCGGTCTCGCGTTTGGCTGATTCGGAAAGCAGATACTTCCCTATGAGCCTCTGTAACCCCGGTGGATTCCAGTGTGCAGGTGGACCCGTTTGCTGGTCTGCCAAATGACTCCATGACATGACTATGTGCAACGGAATATGTCAAACGTTTAGATGGCCGACTCAAAACAAATAGGTACACACACGCATAACTCATTGCATGCATGATGCAAGAAGCAGTACCTCTGACGGTTTAGATGATGACTGGCACAGGCTCTGTATGGCACACTACGAAAGGACACAAGTCTCGCCGTTCAGATAAAGACCCGCCGTTCTTTACTAGCGAAGCACCAGTACAAGAGTGATCTTCTCTTTCTCTACAGCTTTCCTCCATAGCCCGATAGCATAGCACACTTGCATGCTTAGAGTACACTCACTTTAGCAGAAGCCAATCAAGAGTTTGAGCTCAGCATCCGAGGCTGGGAGACTGCCCCCCTGCGTTGCATACGCAGATTTGACCAACCACAATTTTAAAAATTAACTGGGAGAAAAGGAATAAGAATCAGCTTCACGTCCTCTTTCCCGCGTGTTTACGCTATGTCTTTGCTTAAATCGTGATTTGGATGGAACCACAGCCCTCCATAAAAAGATCGTTATCTCCCCTGTTGCGTCCATTTCGCACTTTCCAAAGAATGGCCACAAACTCGCTAAAAGCCTCGTGCCTTCACAAAAATATTTTGTAGCCGGGTCTGGATGCCTGGGCGCCACTGCCCTGTCTCACGGAATTCGCAAAAAGTCTCGGCTGTCTCATCTGCTTTCTACCTAACAAGGGCCCATACTCTGCTTTATTGCCAGCCAGCAGATCTTACAATGCGCTGCTCATAGCTGCAGCGACTCCTTGGTGCTAGTCAGCCTACCTGGACATGGCCGCCAACTGACAGGCTCCACCCAACGCGTCTGCACAATGAGACTGGGGGACTTGGCTATCACCAAACGTTTTCATCAGGTTCTGCAGAAAAAAGCTCCCCCCGGCTCTTAGCCACCGTAACTTTTACCACTGTCAATTAACTTGGCACCCTCTTCCTTCGAACATAGGTAAAACCTATGCCTTCACTAGAGCACACAAGCAAGAGTGTTTTCTACTGCCAACCATTTCATCATATGAATGAAGTCAGGTTGTATCAAATACAGAAACCAGGTAATGAAGATCACCTTCCCTATGAACATTAAGCAGCATGATACCGTCAAAAGTGAGAATACCTTGCAATCTCTCACTGTCACAGAACTTTCTGTAGATACCTTGCCCCGCCTTTTTAACCAGCCTGTAGAGGCTCTTATGCCCTGTGCAAAGGATGTCTTGTGGCTCTCTGACATCATGGAACTTCTTGTTAATGGAGCATTCTGGTTGATTATTGCTGAATTTACCCGCTAAACTGCTGCTTCTGCTGGTTTTGGAGCACTGTCCACCATTTTCTGCAGACGGACCAGTTATGAGACTTTCAATGGCAATACTATTTTGTACAGATCGAAAAAAATACAGCAGTTATATTGCACTGACAGCAGTTATATTGCACTGACAGTTTTTATAGGATTGTTGTGAGCATAGTATAATTTCTGAACTATGATCGGATGTTAACTGTGGGCGCTATAGATCTCTGGAAAGCTAAATTCGGCACGTATCACAACGAATGGATCTTTTAAGTTTATCATATGCAAACTTGCAAGAATAATGTTTTTTATCCACTGGAAATATAATTCTTAGATTGGAATATTAACACCATCGCATTCCACACGACTAATAGATTGGAAACCGCACCACTCTAACGTTACAGTGTGTTTTAAGTGCACAACTGTGCAGCTTAGCAGTGCATGTCTTTATGTTCTCTCTTACCAATACCTTCTTGATACTTATTCTACACACTAGAACAATATATTAGATTTGATAGCGCAGTCGATTTACATAAAATGCTTCAAACTTTATCTGTCTGGAGCTCCATCATCACATTTCTCCTAAAGGTCTATTATATCATCACAGCACTTTCATATCTACTATTCGGCGATGAGGGGTGCTAACCTCCTTGATATACATTTGGAGCGATTTCGTGCACTTGGATGGGTGCCGTGAGTAAGCTGGCATTGAACTTATGGAATAAAAACTTGTAAAATTGCTAAAATTGATTACACTGTCAACTGTGATGCTTACTACAGTACATAGACAGAGTCTTTTCCATCACATCGGTCCACTGGTACAATGTTGATTATCACATAATGATTGACTGACATCATTTGTTTGAGATGAAGAAAGAGTCTTGTTGGAGAGGCAACACCTACCGGGGATGGCTACCACCAAAACAGTGATCATGTACATGACCGCAATATGAGGAATCAGTCTAAGAGGAACATTGAGCGATCTACTACCCAATCACTGTGAAAGATGAGTTTAAATGTAGAGGTCATCAGTGATCTTCAGGCACGTGTTTGGAAACAGTCCACAATGCCACAAAACTCTTCCAGTTTCCATATGTTCTGATGTCTTTTATTTAAATCATCCAGTGCGTGTGTTGTGGGAGCAACAACATAATTTGCAGCTTGTCCAATTTTGTGTGTGTGCCAATGGACTGAAACATATCAATGTCAATTTAGAATCTGACACAGAGCTTCAAGTCGTGGCAGAAAAAACAGAATGTATGGTGGTGCACAAATCTGTTGTCATACATCGCTTGGACATGTTACAGCAGAGAAAACGACGTATCTGACAACAAAACAGGGAACCTCTCTTGCGACTAGTAGTCCGTGAGATATGGTCTTCCCGCAGTACAGGTGATGAAACTTTACACTGGCCTGTGCAGGTGACTTCGATCACTGGTCACCTGCTCCAATGGATCAATACCTGTATATTTAATAGGATCATCTCATGCTGTATGCTCGATGCCACTGCACAGACAATTTATATGTTGGATGAAGTTAGTGGAGCTTTTATAGTCTGTAGTTTTTTCCCCTGTTGGTTGGTACAAAATAACAATGACGGGGAGAATCTTTGAGTGACAGGCGTGAGTGCACCTTGAGGAACACAGATCTCCTTTGACTCCAGAACCTGTATGTAGTTTGAAAATGCATTGCAATGCTGTAGCAAAATCCTTGTCCTTCTCCAAGTTCCCGTAACTGTATTGGCTGTCTTTTCTACTACCTCATGTTGCAGCAGGGAGTTTTGTTTGTTGTTGGCCTTGCACATCAAACACAGTTGGTGGACATATGACAACATGTTCCCATTTCCACCGACTGGAAAAAAAAAGATGGCCCATCTGATTAACTCAGCTCATCCTTTATGTCCATGAGATGCAGAAGGTCTTAGATATAGCCCGCTCCGACTTCTGTTCACTTCTGACTTCAACTGGAACGATCACATGGACAAAGCTGGAGGGAGGGCGGGATAGAGGCCGAGGAACAATAACAATATGCAGAGGGTTTGTCTAAAAAAAGGCACTGGCGTTTTGCTGTAGCAGATAGGTTAGAACAAGGTGACTCGTTTCGAGATATGAGAGTGCCACAAATATGATTCACTAGTGGCTGTGATCATTAAAAGACATCTCATAGGATCTAACCCAGGCCTGTGGTAGAATGAAAAGAGTTGATTCAAAAGCACAGCAGCATTTCTACCAAAAAACCTAACACTACAGATCTGTAAAGCCAGTGTATTGGTCATGGGATACTGTACATTTCTCACCACCTTAGTCTAGTGCTGTATTTTTTTTTAGTGATTAGTTTCATGTCACACCATCTACTGTATGTGATCATTCTCAATCAATCATCATCCGCCCCCGTTTATAACCCTGTGGAAATAGCACAGAACCTGTGACATGGCATCAAGATAGAAGGCGTTACATATACTGGAGAAATATATAGCGGCACCATGAGGGATTTGCAAATAATGACTTTATACCACATTCCTTAGCTGAATCACTTTCTAAATTCGGCGATTTTATTATGAGCTTACACTGCTGGCGACATGCACCCACACTTTTGGTCTGTTAATACACATCCTGCGAGCACCGTCTATATTCAGTGTCTTGGTATTTGTCTGGAAGACAACTTCACTCGGAGGCTATACCAAATCTCGATTTATAAAGCTTGTATAGTTTTTAACATGGATGTTGTTAGCAATATTCGCGTGCACTGGTAGAAACAAGACCGCTTTTTATGCAAGGTGACAGTAACATAGCTGCTGCGATCGTGTTCTTTTAATAGCTGGTCACCTGTAAGACGATTACGTCTCTCTCTTCCTAAGAAGCATTGGTACCACTTGCAGGGTAAAAAAATGAGACATGTCCATGTATTGCAGATTTTTGCTGAATATTGTTTGGTGTCGCCAGCATTCACTTATTGGCGGACTATTATACTTACAAGGGGAGGCCGCCAATAGTGAAATTCAGATTCGATTCATACTGCGCATAATAAAAGCTCATAGCCAGAGGTGTAATGTGGCAAAGCACCAAGATGCACTTCTCAGCCGTTGTCGAGAAAATCGACAGTTAAAAGAAACCGTTGCGGTGAAATACTCTCCACGATCAATAAGTTTCTACAGCGTCGTGGCGCAGCGGTAAGCGCTCGGGTACGTAATCCGAAAGTCGCTGGATCGAATCTCGCGCCATGCAATTTTTTTTTATTGATAGTTTTTTGTAATTCAGATATATATATATATATATATATATATATATATATATATATATATATATATATATATATAACTATTAATGAATTGCTTATGCATGTTGGTGAAGGCGGATCGCTCTACAATTGTACCGCCTCCATTTTTCCGTTTGTTTAACAGGGTGTACCAAAGCTCTCCCGTCCGCACTGATTTTCGACGATGTTATAAGTTGCGCTAGGGACCGCATCTACCTTCTTTCGAAGTTAGCAGGCAACTACGCTGTTATGCGGCGGCTCGTTTCGGCCCATTCAACATCTGTCCTTCAACTGTAACGGGCGAGTAAGGGAGTTTATATTTCACACCTGCCACAGCAAATTTGTGTTCGTGGGGTCTCTATTCTAATTCGAACGTTTGACTTACGCTATACGTATTCGTTTCGGAATATCGTTTCTACGTCTTCCGTTAACTATACGTGGTTAACATTATGAAGACAATTAATAACATTTGTGAAATACAACTTTGCTTGCGGAAAACATAATGATGTTCGAAGTCGCCAGTTTTTCCACGACAAACGACTTTAACAACTTATTATATGCATAATTGTTGCAACTGATTGCCGGGAATTATATATATATATATATATATATATATATATATATATATATATATATATATATATACACTCCTGGAAATTGAAATAAGAACACCGTGAATTCATTGTCCCAGGAAGGGGAAACTTTATTGACACATTCCTGGGGTCAGATACATCACATGATCACACTGACAGAACCACAGGCATATAGACACAGGCAACAGAGCATGCACAATGTCGGCACTAGTACAGTGTATATCCACCTTTCGCAGCAATGCAGGCTGCTATTCTCCCTTGGAGACGATCGTAGAGATGCTGGATGTAGTCCTGTGGAACGGCTTGCCATGCCATTTCCACCTGGCGCCTCAGTTGGACCAGCGTTCGTGCTGGACGTGCGGACCGCGTGAGACGACGCTTCATCCAGTCCCAAACATGCTCAATGGGGGACAGATGCGGAGATCTTGCTGGCCAGGGTAGTTGACTTACACCTTCTAGAGCACGTTGGGTGGCATGGGATACATGCGGACGTGCATTGTCCTGTTGGAACAGCAAGTTCCCTTGTCGGTCTAGGAATGGTAGAACGATGGGTTCGATGACGGTTTGGATGTACCGTGCACTATTCAGTGTCCCCTCAACGATCACCAGTGGTGTACGGCCAGTGTAGGAGATCGCTCCCCACACCATGATGCCGGGTGTTGGCCCTGTGTGCCTGGTCGTATGCAGTCCTGATTGTGGCGCTCACCTGCACGGCGCCAAACACGCATACGACCATCATTGGCACCAAGGCAGAAGCGACTCTCATCGCTGAAGACGACACGTCTCCATTCGTCCCTCCATTCACGCCTGTCGCGATACCACTGGAGGCGGGCTGCACGATGTTGGGGCGTGAGCGGAAGACGGCCTAACGGTGTGCGGGACCGTAGCCCAGCTTCATGGAGACGGTTGCGAATGGTCCTCGCCGATACCCCAGGAGCAACAGTGTCCCTAATTTGCTGGGAAGTGGCGGTGCGGTCCCCTACGGCACTGCGTAGGATCCTACGGTCTTGGCGTGCATCCGTGCGTCGCTGCGGTCCGGTCCCAGGTCGACGGGCACGTGCACCTTCCGCCGACCACTGGCGACAACATCGATGTACTGTGGAGACCTCACGCCCCACGTGATGAGCAATTCGGCGGTACGTCCACCCGGCCACCCGCATGCCCACTATACGCCCTCGCTCAAAGTCCGTCAACTGCACATACGGTTCACGTCCACGCTGTCGCGGCATGCTACCAGTGTTAAAGACTGCGATGGAGCTCCGTATGCCACGGCAAACTGGCTGACACTGACGGCGGCGGTGCACAAATGCTGCGCAGCTAGCGCCATTCGACGGCCAACACCGCGGTTCCTGGTGTGTCCGCTGTGCCGTGCATGTGATCATTGCTTGTACAGCCCTCTCGCAGTGTCCGGAGCAAGTATGGTGGGTCTGACACACCGGTGTCAATGTGTTCTTTTTTCCATTTCCAGGAGTGTATATGTGGCTAGTTTCCTAGGACGATTCTGCATGGGGTGCGGGGCACGTGGCTGCAGTGGCCTGTGGCTAGAACGATTGACATTGACAGCTTACAGCAGGAGCCGTATAAACTAGGGGCCAACTGGGATACAGGAATGTAGGTGACCTAACCAAGTCGCCCTCTTGGAAGCTGAATAGCGAACTAATACTCAGTATGTGTTGCGCAGCCCTCGTGATTGCGTGTGTTCTCCATGCAAGTTTGAGAAGATTCAACATGGACGTGTGTTTGCACTGGATAGTTATTCCATAGCTTGTAAATAGTCCAGTTGACTGCTTCTACACATTTCCTATCTTTATTTGGTTGAGAGAACACCGATCGTTGTATATGTTGTGTGCATCTACATGGTGAGAGAAAGGTGGAAGTGATCTTTGCTGTTTCTCTAGAATTTAGAAACACCTTAGTTGACTTTGTAAAGTAGAAGGATGGTTTGGAATTTGTTATATCATTGACAGCAGTATTCGTTAAAAGAATAGAAGTGGAACTAACAGCTTCCTCTATTTACCAGTTTTCATGTAAAGGTCTTTACGGGCAAGATAAGTTTCTAGTTACTCAGTGATCTGCAACACGTTCCACCTCGCTGCACTTCGCTAAAGTTTCAGGTGTTTAAATTTCCACTCTTTATCTTCAGAATTATTCTTTGCTATCGATAGCATACTGCTAAGTGCTTGATATCGACAATTATCGTGTAGATGGTATGATATTCTGGCAAACCATTTGAAAATACGTATGTTCTTGTTATACGAGAGTCTGGAGATGGCTGTAGAAAGCATGACAACAAGCAAGCAAGCTGGTTTGGGCTGGGAACAATACCGCCTTTGTGCCAATGGGACCGGCCCAGTCTTAGTACATCAGTCGCAGAGTAACAGCGGTCCACTGAGCGTGCTGTGATCACATGTCAGGGCAGCATGTGCGGGACAGTTGAATCGCGACTGGTGGACGTGGTAGATGACCCACAGAACTTGTGAGAAATTCCAGTGCTGCAAGGACTGTACACAGTGCATGCGCTTATGTTTTTTTTGGGGATCTGCCTGTTTCGCAGTATATGTATGAGTGCATGGTGTCTGATAACTATATGCAGGCTGCAGAAGTGATGGTTTTGTATGGTGCAGGATATGAACTGTATTTACTACATCGATATGGTATGTGGTTGTATGGCCGATTTGGAGATTGGTTTCACGCTGAAAAATTCGTGCTTTCCTCTGGACAGTAGCAGATCAGTTAATTGAGGCAATGTCTTTGGCGAGACTTTCGGCATTTTATGATATGTAGATCACTTTTGCAGGGTTTAACTGTCAGTGCCATATGACTGCTGTATGTTTTTTTTCGACCTGTACAAAACAGTTTTGCTGCTGAAAGTCACGTAATTTTTCTGTCTACAGATAATGGAGGATAGTGCTCCCACACCGGCAGCAGCAGCAATTTGGAGAGTAAAATCAGTAAGAATCAATCAGAATGCACCATCCATGAGAAATTTCATGACCTCAGAAAGTCACAAGACATCCTTTGTTCAGGGCATAGGAACCTCTACAGACTGCTACAAACTAGATGGGGATAGGTATCTACAGAAAGTTCTGTGATAGCTGAAAGTCATGTGATGTCTTTTTTGTTTGGGTGCTCGGAGACAAGTCCAAGCAGATCATCCTTCTCTGGTTTGGTCAAACAAGAAGCTATCCCTCACCTGCCATTATAGCTTTAGAGCATCTCCAGACCAGCAACTGTAGGAAATCGAAAATTCACCGAAAATTTCAGCCATTTTTCTCGTCTGTAGGGCAGTTCTTCGAATTCTGTTTGTGTAATCGTTCTGATTTTCCTGTCTGTGCTTAGACACCAGTGTGTCCTTCGAGAAGTGAGGAAAATAACGTCCCTGACTCCAGTAGAAAATATAAACTAAGCCCACTCACCGTTTCATAAAAGTGATGAAGACCAGAGTAGCTCTAGGCCTGAGAAATTTTTCTCTCTCTGGCAGTTCCTTCAAACAAGCAGCTAAAACTCGAAAAGTGATGAGTGTCTTGTTTAGAGTTACAGAGATATTTATTTAAACTTCCAAATATCATAATTTTGCTGCATAAAATTAGATATTGCTGCTGATATCGGTTTCGGCATCTGTTTCCCACAAAAGCATGTGACCCATGTCAGGGAGGTTTCACGAGTGTGCAGCAATCTTTTTAGAGTCAATGTTCAAGTGTGGCGTGTACATCGCAACACACTGGACGAAGCTACTGCTTATGACAACCCCAACTGTTTAAATTAACAGTGTATACAAAATAAAGACTTAGACACCAGTGTGTGCTTCGAGAAGTGAGGTAAATAACGTCCTATCCAGCAGTCCAGCAGAAACTGAGTCCTTTTTCCGCCAATTTCCAGATGGATGAGGGAAGGGGACGTGAGGTGAGGGGAGTGGGAAAGAGATGGAGTTAGGTTAGTGGAGGTAGACCAATTGACCTATTTTTCTGTCAAAATCTGAACATCCCGCCACTATGTCACTGAGATGTCGCCACATCTAAGCCGCCATCTTATATCCGCCATCCTGAATACACTTGGGGACAATGCAGAGTAATGTGAAATCATCTTTGCCCTACTACTAAGTAAAACGTGTAATTAGATCGAAAATGGTTTAAATATTCTTGTGCCATCTGCAAAACTCTCTCATTCTGATTGCACAATGGTACATTTAGTTCCTGTGACATCTTGGAGTTACGTATGTGACAATATTTCACACCTTGCTTAAACACCAGATGTAATAAATCCTGAAGCAGTTCGTGTGCAGCAACAAAGGATGTCCATGCACCAGGGATGTGGCCACTGGGGCAGGGAATGTGCATGCGCTGGAGTGAACGTCTTGCCTTTGGAAGAGTGACTGAACGTTTATTGAATGATCTGTATTTACAGCACATGCATTTATCAGCTTGAGTTGCAAAGTGTTACTTAGCCCCATCGTGCTGCATCTTCACTATTTGATGAAGCATATTCATTTCCTTCATACATTCGCCAAATATCATTGCTTTCCAAACATAGTGCAGGTGGTTATCGACACTGTCCTCAGCTGCTTGATTATAGCTAATAATTTCTTCCTTCTCCAGCACAGACCTCTCATCCACCCTACATCTAGTACACATCTGTCCTCCCAGTCCAGCAGGTAGAAACAGACTGAGTCCTCTTGCCACCATTTTTGCTCCAGACCGCCATCTTGGATTATGTCATGGGAGAGGAGGGGTGAGGCCAACAGTGCATTCTGCTGGTGTTGTGAACTAGGTCAGTTTGACTCTGGACCTCATGATGAACACACTAGATTGAGGTACTACCTATGACAAAATAAAAAAAAAACAAAGAAACGAGCCAGATGCATAATTACCTGTATGTTAGAAGTATTGACCCTGGCAGTTGAGACACTTGTCCCACTGTGACACAAGGCGATGAATGGCTGTCTCATAAAATTTCCAGTCTGTGGTGTGAACCTGTTCTGCACCTACAGCTGAACATCATCATCCACATGAGTGCAGGAAAGATAATACTGACGTTCTTCTTTGACTGAGAAGGCCCCCTTATGATTTACTTCCTGCAGCGTGGGACAACAGTGCACGGGACACAGTGTTACTTGCACACCTTGACCACCCTTCGCCAAGCGATGAGATCAAAACGACCAGGCAATCACACCTGTGCGGTCATTCTGCTCCACAACAATGCAAAGCCTCATATGACCAACACAGTAGCGACACATCTGCAGAAATTCAAACAGAAAGTTGTCAGCCACCCGCCATACAGTCCAGATATCTCTCCCTGTGATTACACCATTTTTGGCCCCCTTCAAAAGGCTATGAGGGGAAAACGATTCACCTCGGATGACAACGTCCAGCTGTATGTGCGGTAATGGTTCACATTGCAGCCCCAGGAATTTTGTAAGACAGGCATTCACCGCCTTGTGTCACAGAGGGACGTTCAATACTTCTAATATACAAGTACTGGTTTCGTTTCTTTCTGAACACCCCTTATAAATAAACAGTGCATACAAAATAAAGGCTTACATCCTTCCTACGCAGTAGCTCAGCACAGACTGAGTCCTTTTCCCACCAGGTTCCAGATGAAGGAGGGGAGGTGTGGGGTCAGGAGAGGGGAGAAGGATGGGTTAGTTAGTTAGTGGAGGTAGCCCAGTTGACCTATTTTCCCACAAGACTTTTAACTTCCTGCCATGACACCACAGCGACATTGCCACATCTATGGCCACCATCTTGGATCCGCCATCTTGAATAAATCTGGCAACAGTGCAGAGTGGGGTGACCCTGGCTGTCCCCTACTACTTACCTTTTCTGAAGCCAAACTAATCTTTATCTAATGCCCCCTGAATTTTCTTTTCCATTCTTGTGAACATTACTTTGTCAGCAATATGGATGCATGAGATGTTAAGCTAACTGTGCGATAATTCTCGTACTTGTCAGTCATTGCAGTCTTCGGAATTCTGAGGCTGATATTTTTCTGAAAATGAGATTGTATTGCCAGACCCATACATTCTACAGATGAATGTGAATAGTCGTTTTGTTGCCACTTCCTCCAATGGTTTTAGAAATTCCGATGGTATGTTATCTATTCCTTGTACCTTATCCTAGCGTAAGTATTCCAAAGCTCTTTTAAACTTTGATTGTGGCACTGGATCCCCTTTCTCTTCCATATCAACTCCTGTTTCTTTTTCTGTCATGTCATCAGACAAATCTTCTCCCACATAGAGGCTTCAATGTAGTCTTACCACCTATCCGCTCTCTCCTCTGCATTTAACAGTGGAATTCCTGTTGCTCTCTTAATGTTACCACCTTTGCTTGTTTTAATCTTACCGACGATTGTTATGACATTTTTGTAAGCGAATCAGTCCTTCCGACAATTTCTTCACATTTTTCATGCAGATATTTCGCCTTAGCTCCCCTGCACATCCTATTTATTTCATTCCTAAGTGAGTTGTATTTCTGTATTCCAGAATTCCGCCTGTCAGGTGAAGTATTTCTTGTGTTATCCATGGATTCTCCGCAGTTACTTTCCTAGTACGTATGTTTTCCTTTCCAACTTCGGTGATTGCCCTTTTTAGAGATGTCCACTACTCTTCAAAACCACTGCCTACTGAGCAGTATCTAAAGCCTCAGAGAACTTGAAGCGTAGCTCGTCATTCCTTAGTACCTCCGCATCCAACTACTTCGCGCATTGATTCTGCCTGACTAGACTTCAGCCTAATCTTCATCACTACTAAATTGTGATCTGAATCTATATCTGCTCCTTGCTGCGCTTTATAATCCAGTATCTGATTTCGGAATGTCTACCTGATCACGATGCAATCTAATTAAAATATTCCCATATCTCCCGGCCGGCTCTAAGTATACCGCCTCCTCTTGTGGTTGTTAAACAGAGTGTTCCCTATTACTGGCTGAAATTTATTGTAGAACTCAATTAGTATTTCTCCCCTCTCATTCCTACTACCAAATCCATATTCTCCCGTAACCCTTTATTCTACTCCTTGCCCTACGACAGCATTACAATCCTCCAAGACTGTTAGGTTTTCATCTCCCTTTACATACTGAATTACCCGTTCAATATCCTCATATACTTTCCCAATGTCTTCAACATCGGCTTGCGACGTCGGCATGTATACCTGAACTATTGTTGTCAATGGTTGTCTGCTATCGATTCTGATGAGAACAAGCCTATCACTAAACTGTTCATAGCAACACACTCTCTGCCCTACCTTCCTATTCATATAACTCCCGTTATACCTTTTTCTGCCGCTGTTGATATTACCCTACACTCACCTGACCAAAAATCCTTGTCTTCTTTCCATTTCACTTTACTCACTCCCATTATATCTCGACTGAGCCTTAGCATTTCCTTTTCGGATGTTCTAACTTCCTTACCACTTTCAAACCTCGAACAATCCACGTCCCGACTCGTAGAACGTTATCTTCTCGTTGGTTATTCAGTTCTTTTAATTATTTTCTCATGGTCGCTTCCCCCTTGGCAGTTCCCTCTCGGAGATTCAAATGGGGGACAAGTCCGATATCTGCTGCCATTGTAGAGAACATCATGACACTTTCTTCAATGTGGATACACATTATGTGCCTTCAGTGCAGGGGTTTCCATTGGCTTCTGCAGCGTCATGCCGTTGATCATTGCTGATTCTTTCGACTTTAGGGTTAGTTTCCCACCCAAGAACAAGAGAGTGCCTTGAAACTCTGTCCGCTCCTCCGCCCTCTTTGACAAGACTCTTGGCTGAATGACTGTGACTTCTTATGCTGGAGCTCTTCGCCCGCCATTGCTGTTGTTTTATATTCAAAATTTAAGCGGTGGCGGTGTTCGAACCAGGGACTGATGACGTTTTGATTACTAATCAAGGACGCTAACCCTTTTTTCCTGTCACCTAAAGGGATGGGTGGCGCAAAGTGGGCAGGGGTCGCAACCCGAGGCCACCCCACGTTCCATTCTCTTCCCACCTCCCCCCCCCCCCCCCCCACCCCCCTCCCTCCCAGGAACCAAGGAAAGCATAGGGAACATAGAGTATAGGTACAAGATACTTCAATGAGTTATCTATTTATTTATGTATTTTTTAATACCACCGAGAATAGCAGGAACGGACGTCGTAGGGAAAAGGAAGCGGCAAGTCATCAGACAAAATGAATCGACGCATAGTTTTACGGGGAAGAACATTCTAGTGACCAGAGAATGACGGGTCCTAAGAGTGGAAAAGAAAAGCGTGGATCAGCTTCTCATTCCCGTAACACCCTAGTTCTGGTGTGGTTTAAGAAAGACACCACAAAGGAAATAGGAGAAAAATTGTCTGTATTTGGGCTTGCGGACAACTGCATAATGGCGTTAATTAAGGAAGTGGCAAAAATCAGGACACTTTTCTCACAGGCAGCAACCAAGTAGTGAACTGCCTGTCTACAAATCCACTTCACGGAGTTTGTCTTTGCTTGTGGGAAGTATCCCGAGTCTGGAAAGAGAAGCAAGTGAGGAAGTACCTGACGATGAATATTATGGGTAATTATGGCCAACATCTGTCAGACCAAGAACCAGACACCAATCGCCGATCCAGGTGATGCTCGTCCTTGTTCAGCACGTCACAGGCAACACACAGTGGAGTATAAGCAATGTGAATTCCATGAAGGCATGACCAGCATACTTGCATACCATTGACCATAAGATACAATGGCACACTGGACGTCAGTGGCAAGATAAGGTGCACACAAGGATTGCTTGATAGCACGCCAGCCGACGTGGGGATGCTTCCCCCAATCGTATTCGGTGACCTATGCTTCTGAAGAAAGCCATAGGTCACCTCCGTGGATGTCAAGCGCGTTGGTAGTATCACCATACAGACATCAGTTCGACGAAAATTGGTGGAAGTAAAAGAAGGGCGACAGGACCTCCGAAAGTTGGATAGGGGCTGAGAGAGAGCGTGGAGCAATGGCCTCCTGCAGCAGGGTGGTACGGCACGTCGGACAGCTGCGCCACGGCACCACTTTAGAAACCGAGCGAGGTGGCGCAGTGGTTAGCACACTGGACTCGCATTCGGGAGGACGACGGTTCAATCCCGTCTCCGGCCATCCTGATTTAGGTTTTCCGTGATTTCCCTAAATCGTTTCAGGCAAATGCCGGGATGGTTCCTTTGAAAGGGCACGGCCGATTTCCTTCCCAATCCTTCCCTAACCCGAGCTTGCGCTCCGTCTCTAATGACCTCGTTGTCGACGGGACGTTAAACACTAACAACCACCACCACTTTAGAGCTGACGATTAGAGCTGTCGCTCTGTACCAAGGAAGGGTACACCTTATCGTGAACAGCAAGCCGTGGCAAACATATGAACCCAATGCCGATAGCATGCAGCGGACCATGGACGGTGGAATAGGAGGTGTCCGTTGCAGAAGATCAAGCGCTCGTATACGACGATCTAGGAAGGCAGTTCGTGGTTGGAACAGTTGGCACTGGCAGTTGAGGGCATTCGTGCACAACAGATTATTTGCAAACTCGACTCCTAAGTCTTGGATAGTAGGTGGTACACGCAATGGAGCAGCGCTGATCTCAGGGAAATCCAAACCTATAACCATGGCGCTCTATTTGCGGCCGTAGCGGCAGCTATCACAAGCTTCGCCGTAGGTGGCAAAGCATACCAGTAATATCCTGACCTCAGCACCACTACGAAGAGCGAAGACGTCATTGTCCGCATAGACAGTGCAGCTGAGTATACGGGCACTGAGAGACGTCCTAGACAGCCGTTGACAGTGGTTGCAGAACAACTTTCCATGGAGTAAGGATGCAACAGTACAGAAAGTAGGCAGCCTTGACGCACCGAACGACAGATTAAGATGGGAGGAGTGAGACAGCCATTGAGGAGCACGCCCGACGTAGCTCCACGACGGAGACGCATTACGACCTCGACGGTAGCATCAGGCTATCCCTTACTGTGTAGACCCAATGGAACGCCTGTGTAGACCCAATGGAACGCCTGGCCAAAGTCAAGAGCTGCCAAAAGTCCAGGCACAAGACGAGCGTGAGCAAGAGCGTTTTAGCGCCAATAGCGGCAGAGGGCATTGTGGATATTGTTGGCACCTCCCAAAGACGTTTGGTCAGGGAAACCATATACTGCGCCGTACAGCCAGGTTAATATCTTCGTGTCACTGTTGAGCAACGTAAAGCGTTGGTAATCGCATATCCATGATGTATCCCGGGGCTTGGGGATGGGAGGAGGAGACCGCCGAGGAAACCGTCTGGAATCTGCACGAGAGGCGACATAAGGACCCGACAAATTTCCGTCCACACTGCTGCCATTAGACGAAATGTCTTATAAAACTCTAGTGGAAGGCCGTCAGATCTAAGCGACATTTTCGTGGAACCCGCCTGGATAGTGTCATAGACAGCTTCCTCCATGACATCAGCAAGAAGATCCACCATTGCTTCCCACGGAACCGAGCCAAAGGAGAGTCTGGAGAAGGCCATAATGTTGCCAGGGTGGTGAGGCTGTGCAGAGTACAGCATAACATAATGAACATGGAGGGCACATCCTATATCTCGTTGGGTATGTAAGCGCTGCCCATCATCAGTCGTAAGAACACTAATCAATGTCCGCCGATGTGGGCTGCCGTTCCGCTATCACATGGAACATAGAGGGACTCTCCTGCACTATCCTGTCGTGTGTGAGTGCCATTACTCTATCTCCTTCAAGGTGACGTCGATAGGGAGACGTGAACTACGCTTTGGCAGGATTCACCATCGTCTGACACTCTACCGAATTCGGCATCGCAGTACATTCCTGAAGAATGGTGAAGTAGATATGCTGTGTTCGTCGCCGCGACGCCACGACCTCCCTCCCGTAGCCAATCAAGGCCTTGCAGAGGGCAGGCTTTGCATAGAGCACCTACCACGACAGAGCAGACTGATATGCGTAACAGCGTCGACGACAGTCTGTCCACGCGGTCGCGATGAGCTTCCGGCAGCCGCGTGAAGTAAGATGAATCGTGTTCAGTTTCCATGGTCCTTGGCTGTGCCAACTTTTGACGTCAGAGACTGATGACAGAGATATATGCGTCATGGTCAGAGAACGCAATGGATCAGACTTTAGCAGCCTGCACCCTACTGACAGTATCGAAGGAAATTGTAAACACGATCGAGGTGGCTGGAAGAATGGCCATTGAAATGTGTAAACTCCGGACGATCACCATGAACATGCTCCCAAGAATCCGCAAGGATGAGGTGCTGAAGAACTGTCGCTAGCGCCGCTGACGGAGAGTGACGTGGTAGTTAACATTTGGTTGTCAGAGTCTCCCATGATCAATGCATCGTGCCAACACAGGAACAGAAACGTGACTGTCTCGGAGAAGAAAGTGGAAAGTTCGCGGCGGTGACTCGAACTGGATGGCACATAGACGTTGATGATCCTGACGTCACTAAATGTGAGAGCCATACCTCTGGCGTCAGGGAGATAGGCAACTGTATCAGGGAGGATACCGTCACTTAGGAGGATCGCCATCCTACTACCAGTACATCTACATCTACATTTATACACCGCAAGCCACCCAACGGTGTGTGGCGGAGGGCACTTTGCGTGCCACTGTCATTACCTCCCTTTCCTGTTCCAGTCGCGTATGGTTCGCGGGAAGAACGACTGTCTGAAAGCCTCCGTGCGCGCTCTAATCTCTCTAATTTTACATTCGTGATCTCCTCGGGAGGTATAACTAGGGGGAAGCAATATATTCGATACCTCATCCAGAAACGCACCCTCTCGAAAAACCTGGCGAGCAATCTACACCGCGATGCAGAGCGCCTCTCTTGCAGAGTCTGCCACTTGAGTTTATTAAACATCTCCGTAACCCTATCACGGTTACCAAATAACCCTGTGACGAAACGCGCCGCTCTTCTTTGGATCTTCTCTATCTCCTCCGTCAAACCGATCTGGTTCGGATCCCACACTGATGAGCAATACTCAAGTATAGGTCGAACGAGTGTTTTTTAAGCCACCTCCTTTGTTGATGGACTACATTTTCTAAGCACTCTCCCAATGAATCTCAACCTGGTACCCGCCTTACCAACAATTAATTTTATATGATCATTCCACTTCAAATCGTTCCGCACGCATACTCCCAGATATTTTACAGAAGTAACTGCTACCAGTGTTTGTTCCGCTATCATATAATCATACAATAAAGGATCCTTCTTTCTATGTATTCGCAATACATTACATTTCTCTATGTTAAGGGACAGTTGCCACTCCCTGCACCAAGTGCCTATCCGCTGCAGATCTTCCTGCAGTAGGCGAAGCATGGTAGGCATGTACTGTAAAACCAAGGAGAGCACAAAAGGTTGCAACGTGCACATGCTGAAATAGGGTAACTTTAGCGTCCACAGCATACAACATGTCATGGAACAAGCCAGTTGGTGGTGTACGCTAATGGTATTGACATCGACTGTGGCTATGTAATAAGTCTCAAAAGCTGCCATCGCCAGGAGGACCGGTGATTCAAACACAGGGGAAACACAGGGAGCTCCCTGTTAGGACCCTGTGGAAGGGCACGTCACTGTGATGGGGAGGGAGCCGACCCTACTAAGGGGTTCCGTCGCTCTGCACACCTCCAGAACGTTCATCCTCAGCACCGACGTCGTCTGCCCAGGAGACAAATGTCTCACAAGGCCGGTCCAGTGGATCACTGTCAGAGGTGTGCCCACATATAGCGACAGAGACAGAAAGGGAAGAAACCGCATCAGACGCAGGCGGGGGACGTTCGGTGTCCATAGGAGGCTGCTGACTGGAGACGGAGGTGGGGAAAGATGTCGCGTCGTCAGGTACAAGGGCGTCAGCACATCATGGATAGGAGGATCGTCCTTCTTTGCACACATCCGATGGAGGCAGTTATCAGAAGGGGTACGGCGTTGTCTCTTTCGTTTCCTCGGCGACCGTTGCTTCCCAGCATGCTTTTCTTTGTCGGATGACGGTCGGCTATCATCCAACATGTCACCAGACGGCAGAAAAGCGGAGGTCGGTATAACTCCATGATCAACAACCGTGAGGTTGGGACGAACGTCTTGAGTCTTTTGGGGCCATCGTCCTTTGGTACTGCCTCCAGCCACAGTGTAGGAGAGACGAGCAAAACGTCCGTCCCGTTGTCGTGAGGAGGCGACGCCAGTGGCAACTGATTCAGAGTGGGCGCAGCAGGCAGCCCCGGCGCGAACGCTAAGATAGAGGCAACACAGTGGGCGCCGCAGACAGAGTGGCGTCTCCGAGCGGGAACGGATATGTCCTTCCTGGCCACAATCTGTGCAAGTGCGTGGGTGGCCATCAAACCTAACGACAGCTCTGCGCCAGTTCAATTTTTATATGCCGGACACCACTGACGACAAGGCATGTTTCGAAAGTTTTTTACGTTTCAGTAACATGAATGGCGACGTTGGCGTAAGGTTTAAAGGCGGCCACGACAACGACCGATCGCAAATTAAGCAGGAGTTCGAAAACCCGCAACGTTTGGAGGCGAAAATCAACGTGATCAAACACTACAGCGCCCATATGGCCGTCACAATATCGGAGCTTAAGATTATCGTGGCGCCGCTCAACGTCGGCGCACAGCTCTTCATTCGCCAGCTTTACGTACGCAGTAGTATTAAGGATCAAAAAATGAATTCTGAGAAAATCGTGCGGTGGGAGACACATTTCGTCCTATAAAAACCGTTCAACTCCATTCGCTCTGGGTGGTTCATGACTAAAAGGAAATATTAATTTAATCGCGGCTTGGAGATAGTAAATCTCCAGGATGGTCGTCGAATTCAGATACGAAGACAAGCCGCTACGTGGAAGTAAACAAACGCGTTGTCGCTCGCAAGCAGCAGAACAGGTGAGACGCAAACAAGGCTTGCTCGCCTCACCAATGCTGAAAGCAAACACATGCATGCATGTCCAAAGGAAATTTGATTCGTTTTCTGAACAACACAGGCTCTGCAATAACGTATTTATCCGCCGACACCGGGCAAGAGACTTTTAAGTAAAATGTCTCCTCTGTACTGGAGTGCGATTACACGATGTAGACGCATGGTTGACGACATCTGGAAGTTTGGATCTGGCCGCAGGTCGTGCTCGGATAGTAAAATGGTAAAGCAACTGATTGCCACAAGCGGGAAATCCGGGTTTAAGTGCCAGTCTTGGGGCAAATTTTCAACTTCGTCATTCCATTATACCGATGATGATAGTCCATAATCGCATTTGCGAACACATTTAATGTAGTCCTACGAAGTCTGTTCGGGAAGTAAGTCTTGAACCTCGGTTGCCAAAGACGACGGTGTGGAATATTTTAAGGATACGTTTACAAATGCATCCAGACAGGCTGCATTCGATACACACTTGAGCCGTGCTGCGGTTCGCGTTGGTGCTGTTATAGGTTTCCGTCCTCTGTTGGAGGACAGACTGTATCGTTTAGTTGACATGGTTGCGGTTGTTTGTATTCTTCTTGTGTTGACTGGTGCCACTTGGTTCTGCAAGCGTTACCTGTCTGCTAGTAGCAGGAGCGGCGTTTTCGATATGTAGTAACTGTGGCCGGCTGGAGTGGCCGTGCGGTTCTAGGCGCTACAGTCTGGAGCCCATCGACCGATACGGTCGCAGGTTCGAATCCTGCCTCAGGCATGGATGTGTGTGATGTCGCTAGGATAGTTAGGGGACTGATGACCTCAGAAGTTAAGTCGCATAGTGCTCAGAGCCATTTGAACCATTTTTGTAGTAACTGTGGCCCTATCTTTGGGCTGACGTCGTTGTGCTTCCGGGTCGTGTGAGAGCAGTTCGGTTGGCGACTCCGAAGGAACCAAGAGGGCAGTGCGGGAACACGCTGGAACTGCTGGCGGCACGCAGGTACTGCCGGATGGAAGGACTGTGGTCACTAGGGTACACGACCTAGTCGTCAACCGGATCCAACAAGCTTTAAGCTGAGTGGATTTTAATCCTAGCAGTGAAACCTCCACCATTATGAGATCTCGCGATTCTCCAGTGACTTGAGATCGTCTTGCTGCTCGTAGTGTCGCCGAGACGAAGAGCAGCGAATGGAGTGCTTGGGGAAGGCGGATCTAATTAGCTTTCCTCGACTTCTTGTTACTAATTGCTGCATTCTATGTGTCACTGTTTGTTAAGTTCAACCAGTGTTATTTTTCCTGCCTGGTGGCCGCTAACGCCTCAGTGATCTGCCCTGGAGGTTAGTGTGTGTAACGGCAGTGTACGTTTCCTCGCCTTGCCGCTGCTGTCCGGTAAGGCGTGTAGTTTTGACATTTTCCTTGATTTGCAGGTCGGTTGATGTTTCTTCTACTCTGGTAGCATTGGTTCCTTTCTCCTTTCGGACGCTCTAAACACAGCATTCTGAGGACGTAGTGCTGACCGCCGGTTCCGGCTTTGGCGTGGTGTTCCATCGTTGCATTGGTTATTGGACATTAGGTAGCTTCAGCAGATTATCATTAGTCATCCGTTAGACTGCCACTAGTCTGAGTTACCATATTGTGAAGCGAATGCAACACTTATTTGCCTTTCTGATCGCTCGCGAAAGTGCTTTTGGCCTGACCTACTCAGAGGTCGATTCCTGGAGCACCGTCTGTGACTAGCCCTTGTGTTTTATTATTGTGTTGTTATTTTATTGTTGTATTACCAAGTTACCATCATTTGTCTCACCAGTTTGGTGATCAGTTGCTAGTTGTTTTGAACTGAATTAACCTTGTTATTATATTTACTGTTTTATTGTATGTTTCCAAATTTTTTAAATATAATTGCCATTCTTGGCGTTACAGCAAGTTTAAACGGCTGTGCTACCAAGTTTACTATCATTTTGTCTCACCTGTTTAGTGATCAATTGCCTGTTCTTTAAATTAACTTTTACTATTGCCTTGCTGTTTGACAGTATATTTGTTAAAGTTTTTTAATAATTGCAATTCTTGGCGTTAAAGGCCTTCAGCCGTGACTGTCGCTGCTTGTCTTAAAATTCTAATGTGGCAATTGAATTTTAGCAGTTAACCTTTAAGATCTTGGTGATTTGTTTTCAGTATTTTAATAACTGTAGTTTGTAAGTTGTAACACTTAAACAATTCTTAATTTATTGCCATTAAGGCCTTCAGCCGTGAAACAATTCTTAAATTATTGCCATTATTTTAATTTGTTGTTGATTTTAAATAAATTGTGTGTGATTAAAAGAAAAGCCGACCAATAGTAGCTGATTACGGCCCCGTCCACAATCGTAACCGAATCCTGCCTTCCCTTGACCACCAAGTCTCAACGCTTTAAAGCTAGGTGACTATGGTGTAATTTATGGCTTTGGAAATGAAGTGTGGCAGAGGGGAAATAACTTTCTTGATCGTGTAGTGTTCACAGATGAGCCAACATTTCTTCTAAGTCGGACAATAAGTACACACAATGTTCGTATCTACGGGTCAGAACGCCTCCATGGACTTGTGCAGTAGAAAGAGATTCCCCAAAATTAAACGTTTTCTGCACAGTGTGCCGACATCAAGTGTACGGATCATTCTTTTTTCCATGAAGCTAACTAACAGAGGATGCTTACCTGGATACGTTGCAAAAATGGCTCGTTCCCCAAATGACAGGTGAACCAGGAAACTTTTATTTGGTAACAAGATGGAGCCCGTCCTCATTGGCGTCTCTTTGTACGGGAGTGGTTGAACGATGACGTCCCTGGCTCTTGGATTTGTCCTTATAAGCAATACGATAGAGGTCTTGGACTCTACGTTCACTTGATTTCATGCCATGCGATTTTTTCCTCTCGGGCTTTATAAAAGTTCGTTGTCACGTTCCACCACTACCTAATGATTTGCCAGAGTTGAGAGACAGAATCTGAGAGCCTATTACTCCGGACTTCTTAACCAAAGTGTGGGAAAAATTGGATTTTGGGTTTTATGTGTGCCGTATAAGTGAAGGTGGCACATACCGAACATTTATAAGAAAAGTTTAGCTTCAAGTAGATGTAGACTTATTGGAAACAGCCTAAATTAAACTGCTAAAATATACAATGGAAACTGGAACATTCTTTTATGGACTTTCTGTATACGACTATTAATACTGTAATAAACCAGTATCGTGAAACGCAATAAAGTATATACTTGTTAGTCCAGCAACAGCCACGATGGAAAAATAATTATAATTTACTGCAATAAAGTAAGATAGACGGCGATGTATAGCAAATCTGATGAATAAGTAAATGGACGCTACAGGTAGAAGTGTTTAGACGACACGGCTCAGCCCACAGTGTTGAACATGGGGCTCTGCAGCAGGTGACTCCTGTGTGTTCCAATGTTGGCCTAATGACATCGGCAATTACAGCTGCAGGGAATTGTCAAGGTTGGACCGTGAACAAATGGAACTCTGTCATCTGGTCGGTTAAATCACGATTCTTGCTACACCAGATCGATGGCTCTGTGTTAATTCGTAACCATCTGGGGTACTTTGTGTTACTAAAACAGTTATGTTATCTCGATAAGCTGAAATTCATTTTTATTAGCACAGTTCATACTAATTAGCGTTTCTTCTTTGATTTATATCTTACATTTACCTTGTGTTTAACGCACCAATCAGAATTAATATGTTTGCTAACAGCCTGACAAAGTTCGGATAGTTTTTCAATTTCACGCCTGTGCATAGTATGTTGGTAGCACTTCATCGCCTTGCATGTTATACTGTGTAACAGACTTTAAAGCTGTGCGGATCAGCATAACGAAAAGGGGAGGGGTCTCGCTCGTTTTGTCCACGACTGTACGTCTGGAGTACAAAATGGTTCAAATGGCTCTGAGCACTGCTGTGGTCATCAGTCCCCTAGAACTTAGAACTATTTAAACCTAACTAACCTAAGGACATCACACACATCCATGTCCGAGGCAGGATTCGAACCGCCACCGTAGCGGTCGCGTGGTTCCAGACTGTATCGCGTAGAACCGCTCGGCCACTGCGGCCGGCGTCTGAAGTACGGCATTGTATGGTAGTGAAACATGGACTGTGGGAAAACCGGAACAGAAGAGAGTCGAAGCATTTAAGATGTGGTGCTACAGACGAATGTTGAAAATAGTTGTACTGATAAGGTAAGGCATGTGGTGGTTGTGCGCCGAATCGGAGAGGAAAGGAATATATGGAAAACTTTGACAAGGAGAAGGGACAGGATGATAGGACATCTCTTAAGACATGAGGGAATGACTTTCGTAGTTCCAGAGGGAGATGTAGAGGGCAAAAACTGTAGAGGAATACAGAGATTGGACTACATCCAGCAAGTAATTGAGGACGTAGGTTGCAAGTGCTACTCGGAGATGAAGAGGTTAGCACAGGAGAGGAACTCGTGGCGGGCCGCATCAAACCAATCAGGAGACTGATAAAGAAAAAGAAAAGGTTCCGATCACTTGCACATCTTCGTCCTTGATGTCTTCACCTACGATGATGGCATCTTCCAGCGGTATGTTAGTGTTACAAAGTCAGAATCGTGCTAAAGTGGTTTGAGGGGCATGGTAGTGAAGTCGCGTCGATCTCTTGGCCACTAAATTCGCCTGCTCTGATCCCTGCTGAATACAGCTTTCACGCTAAGCAGTCCCAGCTCCGCGCCTACAAACCATTGGTGCGTAATTTGAGAGAACCCGGAAGTTAAGAGAACTGCACGACGTGTACGTAGACACCCGGCGCCACATAGCTCTGGAAACCTGCCAAGGCGTAGAGTCCATGTCATTCAGAAGCGCTGCTCTACTACGCTCCAAATGCGGACCTATATGCTATCAAGCAAGCGATCATAATGCTTTGGCTCATCAGCTATCCCCTATCTCATTATACACATTCCAGCCCATCTGATTTAGAATCTGTTTCTCCGTTAACGCCTGCAGACGTACATAGAAGGTGACCATATCTGCTGAAACCTTCGGTGTCACCTTACGTTTTATTCAGTTTCAAACAATTATTTATTGAACAGGGTGTCGCAGAAATGTCGTGACGAACTTCAAGGGATTGTAGAGGATGTCTTAAAGAACAAATCGTTGGTAGGAACCCACGTCTGGAAACGTCATCCAGCGACGCTACATAACGTCGAAGCTATAGGTGACGGCACCTACTGCTAGGCCACCCCTTCATCAGCAAACGTGACCTTGTACGCTGGCAGACAACGAGCAAAACGTCTCCCAAGGTTGTTCATTATTCAGTGATTGCACTGACTGCCACGATCCCCAATGGAGAAGATGAAGCTAGCTGCTGCGTAGACAGACCTTGTCTCCTATTGATGTGATCGCCTGTTGCCTCGATGGATGACGATTTCGGACGCAGGTTTCAATTCTCCATTAATTTTTCTCCTGTAACCCTCTCCATTTCCATTCTTTTTGGTAGACAGGAGAAAAATAAAGTGTAGATGGAAACTCGTCTCCGAAACAGTCACCCACCAAGGCAACAGAGGATACATAGCGTTCACAGGGGACAAGGCCTGTCTGTGCAGTAGCTAGCTCCATCTCCTCCACTGGCGATTATGGTATTCAGCCGCGGTCACTTAATAAGAAACAACACTGCGAAACATACCGCCTACGGTCCATCACCGTACAAAGTGTTATTTCTGCAGCGTCGTTGGATGACGTATCCGGACTTGGGTTTGTTTACTCGCTTTACTCCTCAAGATAACATCAACAACCCGCCGAAGTTTGTCGCGACATTTCTGGGACATCCTGTATATTTAAGGTAAAATGTAAATTAATACTGTACTCAAAAATGGCTCTGAGAACTATGGGACTTAACATCTGAGGTCAGCAGTCCCCTAGAACTTAGAACTACTTAAACCTAAGTAACCTAAGGACATCACACACATCCATGCCCGAGGCAGGATTCGAACCTGCGACCGTAGCGGTAGCGCGTTTCCAGACTGAAGTGCCTAGAACCGCTCGGCCACACCGGGCGGCTACTGCACTCAAACTGCAGAGTTTGTAGCGGTTTGCTTAGAAGAAAGCACCATTCAGAGAAGGAAGATACTGAAATAGTACTGCATTCATTGTTAAACCATGTGATGCCACATGTTCTAATAAGTGGAAATCATCACACGTGACGTAGGGATGCTACTCAGCGGCATCATCCAAGAAGATATATTCCTGGAGAGTGACGCCAAGCAAGGAGACACTAGGTTATATCTGAATTGGGGAAGGTTAGAGCTGGACTTCGAAGCCATTGGCAAGTGAGGTCAAATTACGTGAAGAAATAGTGAGATAATAAACAGTTTTGAGACACAGTAGTGAGGGCGGAAGATAATGCTGATGTGGAATACATACTCAAGGAAAATGAGTTTTAACAAAATGTAGCGTAGTGCAAACACGTGGTGCAATAGATATTAACAGTATGTGGTAGCAAATGGTATCGTAATAAAGCAGAGGACACGATAAGTGATTAGGAAAAAGGAATGAGCATAGTTCTGGCTTATTCCAGTAAATGAATTGCCTACAAATCTACTTCAAGAAAGGATCAACACACGAGACCGTAGTTCAGTGTCATATTAAGGTAACAAATAAATGATTTTTATTGCAATAGCTGCAGTTTTGTTCTTGAGACGAAGAAGACAACTTTTAAAGATAATGACTTGGGAATGTTAGGATCGTTCGGATGTAACAGAATCTGTAAATAACTATCGTTGCAGTCAGATTCCGTTCATATACGTAGTTACATTCAGAAATATGGACGGACATATAAATTCCGTTGTGCGTAAATATTAAAATTTTTCAACAATTGCAAGCAGACGTGGGTTACTGTTCAAGAGTTGTTGTAGTTTTTGTGGTCTTCAGTCCAGAGACTGGTTTGATGCAGCTCTCCATGCTACTCTATCCTGTGCAAGCCTCGTCATCTCCAGGTACCCTCTGGAACCTACATCCTTCTGAATCTGTTTAGTGTATTCAACTCTTGATCTCCCTCTACAATTTTTAGCGTCCGGCCTTCCCTCCTATACTAAATTGGTGATCCCTTGATGCCTCAGAATATGTCCTACCAATTGATCCCTTCTTCTAGTCCAGTTGTGCCACAAATTTCTCTTCTTACCAATTCTATTCAGCACCTCCTCATTAGTTATGTGATCTACCTATCTAATCTTCAGCATCCTTCTGTAGCACCACATTTAGAAAGCTTCTATTCTCTTTTTGTCTAAACTATTTATCGTCCACGTTTCACTTCGATACATGGCTACACTCCATACAAATACTTTCAGAAAAGACTTCCTGACACTTAAATCTATACTCGATGTTAACAAATTTCTCTTCTTCAGAAACGCCTTCCTTGCCATTGCCAGTCTACATTTTATATCTTCTCTAATTCGACCATCATTAGTTATCTTGCTCCCCAAATAGCAAAACTCCTTTACTACTTTAAGTATCTCATTTCCTAATCTAATTCCCTCAGCATCGCCCGTTTTAATCCGACTACATTCCATTATCCTCGTTTTGCTTTTGTTGAAGTTCATCTTATATCCTCCTTTCAAGATGTTGTCCATTCCGTTCAACTGCTCTCCCAGGTCCTTTGCTGTTTCTGACAGAATTACAATGTCATCGGCGAACCTCAAAGTTTTATTTCTTCTCCATGGATTTTAATACCTACTCCGAATTTTTCTTTTGTTTCCTTCACTGCTTGCTCAATATACAGATTCAATAACACCGGGGATAGGCTACAACCCTGTCTCACTCAATTCTCAACCACTGCTTCCCTTTCGTGCCCCCCGACTCTTATAACTGCCATCTGGTTTCTGTACAAATCGTAAATAGCTTTTCGCTCTCTGTATTTTACCCCTGCCAGCTTCAGAATTTGAAAGAGAGTATTCCAGTCAACATTGTCAAAAGCTTTCTCTAAGTCTACAAAAGCTAGAAACGTAGGTTTGCCTTTCCTTAATCTAGCTTCTAAGATAAGTCGTAGGGTCAGTATTGCCTCACGTGTTCCAACATTTCTACGGAATCCAAACTGATCTTTCCCGAGGTCGGCTTCTTCCAGTTTTTCCTTTCGTCTGTAAAGAATTCGTGTTAGTATTTTGCAGCTGTGACTTATTAAACTGATAGTTCAGTAATTTTCACATCTGTGAACCCCTACTTTCTTTGGGATTGGAATTATTATATTGTTCTTGAAGTCTGAGGGAATTTCGCCTGTCTCATACATCTTGCTCACCAGATGGTAGAGTTTTGTCAGTACTGGCTCTCCCAAGGCTGTCATTAGTTCTAATGGAATGTTGTCTAACCTCGGGGCCTTGTTTCAGTGCTCTGTCAAACTCTTCACGCAGTATCATATCTCTCATTTCATCTTCATGTATATCCTCTTCTATTTCCATAATATTGTCCCCAAGAACATCGTCCTTGTATAGACCCTCTATATACTCCTTCCACCGTTCTGCTTTCCCTTCTTTGCTTAGAACTGGGTTCAAGAGTAGACAGACAAAACATGACAGTTAATTCATCCCTCAGTTTCTCCCAGTGGGTATGGTGCGCTGTTTTCAATACCCTTAATGTCAAAAGAAAATCTGACCATAATAAGACAAGTCCTGTTCGTTGCATCATTAGGGGCAGAACACATGTGTTTATTGGTGACCTCATCTTACGACAAAATGATACCTGCATTCCTTACAACGCCACTTCTACGAAGCAAGAACGCTAGTTGCAAATTACGACCACGTGTCGCACAGCTACGTATTCCCCTCCGGAATATGATTTGTCGCAAGACGATGCGGAGTAAATCGGGAGATGGAGTGAGGCACATAGACAGGGGACCGGAAAGAGATTTAGCCCAGTCAGACGAAGTGTCGCTAGCCGTTGCCCCCAGTGTATCAGCGGGCACAGTGCGCAGTTTGGGATAGACATCGCCGATGGTCCAGACGGGGGCGCTGCTTAATTACGTGCTCTCCCTCCCCACTGGAGGCGCCCCCTCCCCCTCCCCTGGCCCCGCCGGCCACCACCCCTGCATCTGAGCGATGCACCCGATACCATTGTGGCGAGCTCGCGTGGCGGCACAAGATAACGCCTACCAGCACGTGCCGCCAAGTGCCACCGGCCCACCGCCCCAGACCGACTCAGCGCTCCAGTCATCGCCTTTCTCTCACCCCCACATGTCGGCGTTTCGATACCAACACAAACTACACGTTGCACGCGCTAACTGAGCCCCACTGAGTAGTGTTCGAAGCCAAGTTCGCTAGTGGGCGAACGCTGACTGACACGTTGGTAAATGTTCACTCTGAAACTTACACTACTGGCCATTAAAATTGCTACACCAAGAAGAAAAGCAGATGATAAACGGGTATTCGTTGGACAAATATATTATACTAGAACTGATATGTGACTACATTTTCACGCAATTTGAGTGCATAGGTCCTGAGAAATCAGTACCCAGAACAACCACCTCTGGCCATAGTAACGGCCTTGTTACCCCTGGGCATTGAGTCAAACAGCACTTGGATGGCGTGTACAGGTACAGCTGCCCATGGAGCTTCAACACGATACCACAGTTCATCAAGAGTAGTGACTGGCGTATTGTGACGAGCCAGCTGCTCGCCCACCATTGACCAGACGTTTTCAGTTGGTGAGAGATCTGGAGAATGTGCTGGCCAGGGCAGCAGTCGAACATTTTCTGTATCCAGAAAGGCCCGTACAGGCCCTGAAACATGCTGCCGTGCATTATCCTGCTGAAATGTAGGGTTTCGCAGGGATCGAATGAAGCGTAGAGCCACGGGTCGTAACACATCTGAAATGTAATGTCCACAGTTCAAAGTACCGTCAGTGCGAACAAGAGACGACCGAGACGTGTAACTAATGGCACTCCACACCATCACGCCGGGTGATACGCCAGTATGACGATGACGAATACACGCTTCCAATGTGCGTTCACCGCGATGTCGCCAAACAGGCATGCGACCATCATGATGTCGTAAACAGTCCCTGGATTCATCCGAAAAAATGACGTTTTGCCATTCGTGTACCCAGGGTCGCCACTGAGTACATCATCGCAGGCGCTCCTGTCTGTGGTGCAGCGTCAAGGGTAACCGCAGCCATGATCTCCCAGCTGATAGTCCATGCTGCTGCAAACATCGTCGAACCCTTCGTGCAGATGATTGTTGTCTTGCAAACGTCCCCAGCTGTAGACTCAGGGATCGAGACGTGGCTACACGATCTGTTACTGCCATGCGCATAAGATGCCTGTCATCTCGACTGCTAGTGATACGAGGCCGTTGGGATCCAGCACGGCGTTCCCTATTACCCTCCTGAACCCACCGATTCCATATTCTGCTAGCAGTCATTGGATTTCGACCAACCAGAGCAGAAATGTCGCGATATGATAAACCGCAATCGCGATAGGCTACAATCCGACCTTTATCAAAGTCGGAAACGTGTTGGTACGAATTTTTCCTGCTTAGACGAGGCATCACAACAACGTTTCACCAGGCAACGCCGGTCAACTGCTGTTTGTGTATGAGAAACCGGTTGGAAACTTTCCTCGTGTCAGCGCGTTGTAGGTATCGCCACCGGTGCCAACCTTGTATGAGTGCTCTGAAAAGCTAATCATTTGCATATCACAGCGTCTTCTTCCTGTCGGTTAAATTTCGCGTCTGTAGCACGTCATCTTCGCGGTGCAGCAATTTTAATGGCCAGTAGTATATTTCCTTCTCGTTCTCGAGATATCGGGAGGTCGCACGTAATCTTGTCGTCGGAAATCAGTACAAAATGGTCTTAATATGGATTAATCGTGCAGTAAACCCCCATGACGTATGTAACATACAGCGTGTGTATGTGTAATTACCTAATGTTGTCCTCCCAATGGAATCCTCACTCCAGCACTTAGGGATTCTCATAAAACGAAGTGTCTTGCCGTGGCTTACTTCACTTAAGTTTAGCACACCAAACCTATCATTCCTATCGGGGTGGTACTAGGATTAATCACAACTTGATACCGTAAATTGTTAATTCTCTACAAACAAGTAGTATGCAAAAAAATTGTATGAATATGAAGTACACAGCGCCCTGCATGTAATTTAGAGATTGGCAGAGCATACGTTTGACTTTCTTTAGACTGCGCCCTCTGTTGTCAAACGCACACAAAACTGGCTGATAGTGATTAGCGGGAGAAACAGAAGACTGACACTCTAGAAAATACTCAGTGACAGGCAAATCGAACTCAACAGATTTACTGTGACTGTTTCCCTGTCTGCCAAACAGGAGTGTGCGTACCACCTACTGAAGAACGGACAGCAGCTTTACTGAACCAATGATCTGCTCATTAAGGCTTTAGCCGCTCTGCATGTGGTGTACCCGATGTACCTACCTGCACAATGGATGAAATATGCAGTCTAGAAAC
Source organism: Schistocerca americana (assembly GCF_021461395.2). Taxonomy (NCBI): domain Eukaryota; kingdom Metazoa; phylum Arthropoda; class Insecta; order Orthoptera; family Acrididae; genus Schistocerca; species Schistocerca americana. The sequence goes on from NC_060119.1 coordinate 483,230,892, forward strand.
TACTAGTACTTAAATTATCTTAATAGAGACATAACACGAGTCAAGATTTCTGTTTGCTGACTAGCCAGGAACAGAAATCCGACTCAAGTATTCTCCCATAACGAAGTAGTATCAGATTCCACAGAGAGCTAAAGAATCTTCATTTGTCGGCCGGGGTGGCCGAGCGGTTCTAGGCCCTACAGTCTGGAACCGCGCGACCGCTACGGTCGCAGGTTCGAATACTTCCTCGGGCATGGATGTGTGTGATGTCCTTAGGTTAGTTAGGTTTCAGTAGTTCTAAGTTCCAGGGGACTGATGACCTTAGAAGTTAAGTCCCATAGTGCTCAGAGCCATTTGAACCATTTGATTTGTGTGTCAATAGTCCGTTTCTTCGAGGTAATTCATAACGTTCGAACACAATGTATGTTCTAAAATCCTGCTGCATATCGACTTTAACGATAAGGGCATGTAATTAAATGGATTACTCCTACTACCTTTCTTGAATATTGGTGTGACCTGTGCAACTTTCCAGTCTTTGGGTACGGATCTCTCGTCGAGCGAACGGTTGTATGTGTTTTTTAACTACAGAGCTAATGCATCAGCACACTCTGAAAGGAACCTAATTGGTATACAGTCTGGACCAGAAGACTTGATTTTATTAAGCGATTTAAGTTGCTTCACTACTCCGAGGATATTTACTGCTTCGTTACTCATGTTGACAGCTGTTCTTGATTCCAATTCTGGAATATTTACTTCGTCTTCTTTTGTGAAGGCATTTCGGAAGGCTGCGTTTAGTAACTGTGCTTTGGCAGCACTGTCTTCGTTAGTATCTCCATTGCTATCGCGCAGAGAAGGCATTGATTGTTTCTTACCGCTAACATACTTCACATACGACCAGAATCTCTTTGAATTTTCTGTCAGGTTTCAAGACAAAGTTTCGTTGTGGAAACTGTTATAAGCATCTCGCATTGAAGACCGCGCAAAATTTCTGTAAAAGATCGCCAATCTTTGGTCTGTTTGAATTTGGCATGTTTGTTTTGTTGTTTCTGCAACAATGTTCTGGCTCCTTTTGTATACCAAGGAGGATCAGCTCCGTCGTTTGTTAATTTTTTTGGTATAAATGTCTCAATTTGCTGGCGATACTATTTCTTTGAATTCAAGCGACATCTGGTCTACACTTATATTATTAATTTGGAATGACTGGAGATTGTTTCTCAGCAAGGCGTCAAGTGAATTTTTATCTGCTTTTTTGAATAGGTATATTTTTCGTTTATTTTTGGAGGATTTGGGGTTTACAATATTCAGTCTCGCTACGAAAACCCTGTGCTCACTAATCCCTGTATCCGTTTTGATGCTCGTTCTTAACTCAGGATTATTTGTTGCTAAGAGGTCAAGTGTGTTTTTACAATCATTTACTATCCGCGTTGGCTCATGAAGTAACTGCTCGAAAAAATTTTCAGAGAATGCGTTTGGCATAATTTCGGATGATATTTTATGCGTACCTCCGGAATTAAACATGTATTTTCTCCAACATATCGAGGGTAAAATAAAGACACCACCAACTATAATCGTTTGAGTCTGGTATGTGTTTGAAAGCAAACTCAAGTTTTCTTTGAACCTTTCTGAAACTGTATCATCTGAATTGGGAGGTCGGTAAAAGGATCCAATTATTATTTTATTCCGGTTGCGAAAGTGACATCTGCCCACACTAACTCACAGGAAGTATCTACTTCAATTTCGCGACAAGATAAACTACTTCTAACAGCAACAAATGGTTGATAATGCGATTGCGCATCGTAAATAATAATCAAATATAAATAGAAAAGAATATACAGAGAAGTAAAGTTCCCCATGTGGCTTAAGGCGAATGATGGGACGTTTCCTTCCCCATCCTTCGCTAATCCGAGTTTCTGCTCCCTCCTTGTTGTCGACGGGACGTTAGACACTAATCTCCTCCTCCTCAGAATATTAAATGCAAGGCGCAGAGTCTCGCCACCCTACAGTGTATTCTGGGTATTCTGTCAAGCTGTTGCTTCCATTTTAGGCACACTGAACTCAAGCAATTCGACGCTAAGGACTCTGGTCCATAGAGCTCGAATGTTTTCAGACAAAAGAGCCTCACCGAAGAACTGCAGCACCTACGAATAGTTTTCCGAAAGAATAGGTATTCAGATCATCAAATTGAATGGGCGATGCAGTCAAAATTAAGAATGCCTGAAAGAGAGATTGAGACTGAGACTGAAGAAGAGAAACGAAAGCTCACTTGTCTGCCTCATACCGGCCCGATATCCGGAAAGATGGGCAGTCTCCTACGGAAACACGACCTCCAGTATATTTCGTTCTCTTCAGCTAAGATAAAAAGTATTATCTATAGTGTTAAAGACGATGTAGCTCTCCTAAGTCGGGGTGTTTCTCATATTCCATGCCAATTATCCGTTGAGGGTGAAGAGAGTTCTCGATCGCGAAATATGGATTCTCAGTCCCCCAAATGCGCCAGTTTTGTTTATTGACGAACCAATCCAAATGAAAATGGGTTTCGCACCATACTAACTCACATCATGCCTCTCTTTCAACAGTGCAGTTCCAATGTCCTAACGCAAACCGTTCAGAAGTTACGACGATTTTATTTCATATAGTTCAATAATTGTCACCCTGCATACTTAATAGCGGTACTACTGTCGATAGCGGTATGACGTGGTCAGCCATACCCTTAACACATCGCTGTTCCTCAGGAACATTTGGAACAGCAGGAGCACCTGTCCTGGTGTCTCCTTCAACAGTGCCCAAGTACAATAGTTTACCCGCGTTTATGGGGGGTGGAGACGGGAGACTATGAGTACGAGTGGAGTAATTGAGCTTAATCCTAATAATCGATTATCCTAATAATCGATTATTCGGTTTATTTTTGCGTTACGTCCTTATTTTTAGGTCTACAGAGCAGTCCCCTAAATTATTTTTTTATGATAAAAAGGTTTGTCCTACAACAAATAAAACGATGCAGTCACATTCATGTTTCTCTTCTTGTAACTAACAATAGTCTCTCAGTTTTATGGAACACAGGATTAGGATTTTTTATTCTTATCAAAAATATACCGGTATATCTATTTTAGATGCATTAGTAAAGCTAATTAACATAATTGTTTTCTGGCTTATTTCCGTAACCAGTTTGTAGACAGCACGTAAACATTCAACAAGCTTTACAACACAAAAATAAAAATTGAAACACTTATTGCTAAGGAAATCGATTTTGTACAGTTAACTGACATGAAAGAAATATCGGTGTATCCGTAATCGATTACCTGAATAATTATAATTAATCGATTAATTGCAGCTTGTCACCCATTTCTAATGCGGGGACAGAGCAGTCGTTGTTCAGGTCCTGTGTGGTACGAAAGTATGCAGTCGAGTCGCACGAAAAATCTGTGAACATTTTGCAGATTATTATAAAATATGAGTTTGGAAGTTTTAGTGAGTGATTAATCTGTTCATTCGAGGAGACTGCGCAAATACTAATCACACACGGAATAAGTGCATAAATCAGTATCGACAATCTTAGTCACCGGAATCCGTTGGCAGGTTGAACAGTTATCATAGGCTACCGTGGATAGTTGTAGGGTGACAGTTTAATTTGGAAAAACAATACTAGAATGGAAAACTTCAACGAGAAGAAGGAACTAAATTTGACTCTTAGTATGAGCGTGGTAGGGTCTAGCTATAGGTGGATATTGCGTTACTGGCAAAGTCAATAAAGGAAGTAAATGGTCTGAATTGTTATTATTTCAAAACAACACTTAAAATTGAAGATTTTTAACATTCGTTAAGGAAGAGGTATGTTTACACTTTAGTCAACACTATCAGGTTTCAAAATGGTTCAAATGGCTCTGAGCACTATGGGACTTAACTGCTGTGGTCATCAGTCCCCTAGAACTTAAAACTACTTAAACCTAACTAACCTAAGGACATCACACACATCCATGCCAGAGCGGTCACGCGGTTCCAGACTGTAGCGCTTAGAACCGCCTGGCCACTCCGGCCGGCACTATCAGGTTTCGCACGAGGCGTGTTCTCTCTGTTAACTATCCCTTACCCATGTCCGATAGTCGCAAACAAAGCGGTTTCAATTAAGAATCAGGTAAATGTAGAGGGAGTGAAACTATTAACCCTAACGTAGACAAAACCCGATAACATTTCAAAGTTAATGGGTCAAAAGTCAACCAGCAGTACAGAATTCAAGTTTCAACTAACGTAAGTTACTGGCTTCAATTAGATTTTGCCTAGTCCGTCTCTTCCAGCACACAAGCTCCAGTTAGCAGATAGCTCCACTATTTGGCACCTGTTCCGACCAATTGATCCAGTCAATGAAGACCATTAAAGGGCAAACAGAGGAAAAACATTCGTGTAGTGGCAAGTTTTATAAAGTGGTTGGGGGAGTGTCGTGAATCGCTAACGGCCTTGCCGCAGTGGTAACACCGGTTCCTGTCAGATCATCGAAGTTAAGCGCTTTCGGGCTGGCCTAGCACTTGGATGGGCGACAATCCGGTGTGTCGAGCGCTGTCGGCAAGCGGGGTGCACTCAGCCCTTGTGAGGCAAACTGAGGAGCTACTTGATTGGGAAGTAGCGGCTCCGGTCTAGGAAACTGACATACGGCCAGGATACAACATGCCCCTCCATATCCGCATCCGGTGACGCCTGTGTGCTGAGGATGAAACGGCGGCCGGTCGGTACCGCTGGGTTCGCCAGGGCCCGTGGACGGAGTTTACATTTTACATTTTACGAGTGTCATGAAACAACAAACTAAATGTTACGGTGCTCGCTTATTTCCAAGTCCGTATCGATCTTAGTGCTGAGTTTTCACTCAGACGGCGCTTTGGCGTTAGGCGGTTGTTTCCGTGTGTGATCGCTGGCCGCAGCTTAGCTGGAGGTGTGTAAGGAGGAAAGAGGTGGCTGCCTTGGCGTGGAGACAGTTCGGCTCGGCTGGTGTTGTTTGCGTCTGGACGCCGAGTGGGGCCCGATGGGAAGACCGGACCGTGATTTTACGGTTAATAGTGTGGACAGCGGCGTGGTGTGCCGTTTAATTTGATTCGCAAGGGGAGCAAAATCTCGCCTGTTGTACGTTGTCGAGCCTGAGTTTGAAATACCTTCTATGTGCGGCGGGATGTCATTTCGTCCTCCTGTCTCTCCGTCGCTGGGATTGCTATCCTTGTTTACGGTCCCATGAATGTATATCGATGGGGTACGCTGCTCTCCGTACTCTACTAGACGCTGGTGATGGAAGTGCGTCGTTCAGCGGCAAGTTAGTCTGGGTGCTTTATGTTTGATCTTCAAGTGCACAGTCTTCGAGTGGCACTCCTTAGAGTTTGCCTTACGCAGTTAGATTGGAGTTTATTGTGGTGCTTCCGCTTTCCGTTAACGAATGTTAAGCTTGATTCGGCACTGCGTACGACGCTTGGCACCTCAACACGCGGGTCGGAGCCACCTTCGCGACTAAACGGAAGCCTTTGGACTGAGAGGTCTTGTGTTTTGCATATTGTTAATAAACTGTTATTTTGTTATTAAGTTGGCTGAGGTTTCTTATGGATTTCCAGGCATTATGTCTGTTGTCCGGCCCGGGCTGGGTCTCGTTATTTTAAAAGTCGGTCCTTGTTTTGGCTTAGTACGATTTTGGTTTACTGCCTGGTGGTTCTGGTAGTACGCCGGGTCGCTGTGGTTGTATTTTGTATGGGGCTATGTGCTCGGAGCCGTGGAGTACCATTTGTGTGAACTGCTTCACTGGGGAGTACTGATCGGTCCATTCTTGGCCCTCTGCTGTATGAAATGATTTTATTATTATTTTAAAGTAACATTATCACTTAAATGATTTAATTCTTGTTGCGTTAATTGCAACTTGGGCACTGAGAAATTTAGTAGTGTAATTACGGAAGATTTAATAGTGGCACATGCCCCTTTACATGTTTCGCAATCTGTTAATTACCGAAAGACCTTAAGCTCATAGTCATACGATGTGATTTTCTTAAATTATTGTATTTTCATGTCATGTTATTGTTTTTTTTTTTAATTTGCTGATCACTGGTGTACTGTTCCAAGAATTAAAATGTTTCAGGTAGCTATTACTTGGGCGGAACGCGCGGAACCGCAACGGAGAGAGTAGTCGCGTGCCTTACGTGTCCGTTGTTGGCGCGGCCTGGTGTCCGTTGTTTGTTTTGGTGCACCTGAGTTAAGTATTGTGTCGCCTCCTCCCTTGCGGCCCCGTCGTGTTCTTCTCATAAATATTTCCTTCAAGGCATTTTAGTTAATTTTATGCTAGTATTATTTTAATTTCTTACATTGTTAAAATTGTGCGGGCCTTCATTATGCACACTGTTTGTCATAGCGGAGTTGATGTGCCATTGTTATTTCTTAAATTCCATTGCGTGTGCCCTTCGTGATACATATTGTGTGTCATAATTGAGTATGCCAATTGTAATGTCTCATATTTCATGATGTACGTGTGTAATGGTGCAATAACTGGATGATTGTTATTTCTGTTTTTGGCGCCCTTCATGCCTCCTTTCTTGTCCCTATTGGTACGCTATCCTTGTACTTGTGTTGGTACCCCACATCACTAAAAGTCCCCATCTGTGGGGTGTGAATGTTGGGGTGGGTGAGGGCGTAAGGCTGAGGGACTTTTGAAGGGCAAATTTTTGCGTTGACCTTGAATACCTCGAAAACTGCGGCCTCTGCCGAATTAAAATCCGTTAGATTTCCTGAGAAAGAGGTCCTCTTCACTTTTTCTCTAGAAGTAGTAGTAGTAGTTTCTGTGTAGCAGGAGGTAGAAACACCGCAAATTATTAAAAATAGTATTTTAATGATATAAAATTAATAGTTATTGTTAAACGAAGTGAGTTAAGCCGAAATATTAAAATACTGTATCATATATAAGTATAGTAGATCCGTATTGAGGTAAATTGTGATTTGAGGATGTGACGGCTAGCTGTGGGAGAGAAGCGAGGAAGCAGGTAGACGATAGAAGTATGAGGGACCACAGATCGCCAGAATGAGGTCACCTACTTCCCTCACTTGGGCGTCTGAGAGACGAAGAGCGAGCAAGTGTGTCCCCACGTCCTCTACACGACTACGTCGCAGGAAAGAGCTGTACGCTGTTTCGCAATCACACCCACCCTTCCGCAGCACGCCTGCTAAAGCACTGGTGAAGCAACGCGCAGACTCGCTTGTAGTGTTCATTTTCCACGAAATACGTTAACACTAAATGGAATAGAGGTATTAGTTACTAATAACACTACATATAGGAATAGAACCTAACTAAATTTCCGCACACCGCCTGCATTGCTAGTAGGGAGATTGACTGTTAGTCATCATGTACGACTGTTGTCGCTTTCTATTGGGAAAATCCATTTCCCCCACCACGAGAACTCCTCGCTCTTCAGTTAACACACAAAATAATCGACAATACCTTTCCTAGCATTTCCTGTCCAGTTCTTTTATGTGAGCAGACAAAGCAACTTAACTCAATTTTTGTATAAACTATGTTCCTATAAACAATGGCTGGGAAGTGTTCAATGTGGGAGAATTATGTTGTCAGTGACCCAAGCAAAGTTCGTGAGGAATACGTGGATTGACAAAGGCTAGTTATTTGAGGAGAGATGGGGAATCCGATAGCTTCAGGCACAAAAAACGGGTTGTTGTTCCTGCATCTTGTAGAAAAGAGTACACCAGACCTAAGTCAATTAAAAGATTTATAAGAGATGCATTGTCAGAGGAACAGACTTCAAACGTTTGCATTCATCCGAAGCGAAATCTGGTTTTAAAACTAGCTGTCTATTTTGTGCGGAAGCTTTGGATGATGAATTTTTTGATAAACAGAAGAAAAAATCCCAAACAAGGCGACGAAAAGTTTGCAGTGTTCTATTCTACAATTACGATAGTACAATTACAGTTCGTGCGGAAGGTACTATCCGGAGACACATCTGCTCTGCTGGGGATCTAAACGTTGTAGGTGCAATATATCATGAGGACTGCTATAAAAAGTTCTTTAAAGGCTCTCCACTTAAACCTAGAAAAAGTGGACCCCATGAGGACGAAGGAATCAATGCGTCAATGGATGAGATAATCAGTTACACAGAGGGGAATGACGACTACCAATTCACATTAAATGAGCTGTTGAAGCCAGTTCGGGACAATTACCTCATATAAAAACAGTTAAGGACAGACTGAGAGAAAGGCATAGTGACTGCATAATTTTCAACACAATTTGCACCAGAAAGACTGTTGCGTGCTATCGTAGTTCAAGCGAAAAAATTGTGGACGATGCATTGTGTTCATCGAAGTTCTAAAGCGAAACACTGGAACTGGAAATAGTTGTAAAAGCACCCACCACTACAATATTTTAGCAGATGTTGAGTCAGAGGCATATGATAGTTCTGTTTTTCCACCTCGTGAAAAACTCTGTAGTGGGACTGAGGAAATCCTCGCACACTCCCTGTCTTCATGGACTGCATTTCAGCGAAGAAGAGGGCGAAACAGAAAATTGAAAAAAAAAAAAGTGACATCTACACCCCACACCCTTATTGCTGCCACATGCCCCCGATCATTCATATGACCGATTCTGAATGCTCCTTCTCCTCATTCGCGGGAAGGGTGAGCTATATGGAACGATGTCTTTTGCCGATGCGCTGGATGTGGGGGACGATGTTGAAGCCAAAAAGCTGGCATTACATACTCCGTGGTTTGCGGAACGTGCCGTGGTACATGTAGGAGTGGTGCACTGTTACTCGATCTGTGATATGACGTCGACGATGATGATATAATTGATGATTTTCGAAATGAAATCATTCAAGATTATTTTATAACAACTAATGTATATTTTCTGTCATTTCCAGTTTCAATGGGCATTAAACAATAATCTTATACCATTAAAACTATTTCTAATGATTTGCGATTTTTCCATCCTCTGAAAAGAGGAAACTATTAATTCTAGAAAAAAATGTGTAGGACCTTTTTTGTAGGAAATTGTTTAATTTTCTTATTGGGAAACATTTTCGATAGAAGCCTTGGTTTTCGTTATTCAAGGAAAAAGAAGTGACCTTTAAACGCCTCTCACCCCACCCCATCGCTCACTCCACAGGTAGGGATTTTCAGTATGTTGTTCATGACACTCTCCCTTACCTCTGTAGAAAAGTTTGGAACTTCGCGATTTTTCCCCTAATTTTCCTTCGTTGACTGGACTAAATCACACGTGCAGAATAATGTAAGTGTTCCATTCCTCTGCCATATTATTTATTTCATTTAGCTTCTCAGTATTGTACCTAAATATTTAAATGATGTGACAGGTTCCATACGTAAACCACTACATCTACATCTACATACATACTCCACTAGCCACCAAGCGGTGTGTGGCGGAGGGCACAATTCGCGCCTACCCCCCCCCCCCCCCCCCTCTCTGTTCCACTCGTGGATCGCGCGAGGGAAAACGACTGTCTGAACGCCACAGTACGAGCTCTTATTTCCCTTATCTTTGAATGATGATAATTACGCGATTTGAAAGTTGGTGGTAAAAATATATGCTCTGAAGATCGGATTTCGGAATATAGCGAGCAGCCCCTTCTGTTTAGAGTGTCGTCTATCTGCAGGTGTGTCCCACTCCAAACTTTCTATGGGATCTGTAACGCTCTCGCGATGGCTAAATGTACCAGTCACGAATCTTGCCGCTCATCTTTGGACCTTCTCAATCTCTTGAATCAGGCCCAACTGGTAAGGGTCCCATACAGACGGACAATACTCTAAGACTGGACGAACTAACGTATTGTAAGCTATTTCCTTTGTTGAAGGACTGCATCGCTTCAGGATTCTATCAATAAACCGCAATCTAGAGTTCGCCTTACCTGTTACTTGTGTAATCTGATCATTCCATTTGAGATCATTTCGAATAGTCACACCCAGATACTTGACGTATGTTACCGCTTCCAAAGGCTGATTATTTATTTTGTACTCATACATTAATGGCGATTTTCGCCTTATTATACGCAGTAGGTTACACTTACTAATATTGAGAGATAACTGACAGTCATTACAAAAAGATGTTCAAATGCGTGTGAAATCTTATGGGACTTAACTGCTAAGGTCATCAGTCCGTACCGTAAGCTTACACACTACTTAACCTAAATTATCGTAAGGACAAACACACACACCCACGCCCGAGTGAGGACTCGAACTTCCGCCGGGACCAGCCGCACAGTCTACGACTGCAGCGCCCAAGACCGCTCGGCTAATCCCGCGCCGCGCCAGTCATTACACCACGCATTTATTTTCTGCAAATCCTCATTGATTTGTTCACAACTTTCATGTGACACTACTTTCTTATAGACTACAGCATCACCGACAAACAGTCTAAGGCCGATGTTAATACCACCAAGCAGATCGTTTATGTAAATAGTAGAAAGCAGAGGACCTATTACGCTGCCCTGGGGCACACCTGAAGTTACTCTTGTTTGTGTTGAAGTTACCCCTTTCTGGACGACCTACTGCTCCCTGTCTGTTAGAAAACTTTCTATCAAACCGCGTATGTCATTGGATTGACCGTAAGCGCGCACTTTTTGTAGCAAGCGACAGTGCGGAACTGAGTCTAACGCCTTTCGAAAATCGAGAAATATGGCATCAACCTGGGAGCCGGTATCTTGTAGTCGGATACCACAGGATTCTTTCCCTTTGTTACAGACTCTATATAGGATTTATCAGCGTTTAAAGAGCTCTGCGCTTTATTACACTCAATGGAAATTTAGTATAAATATTTCCTTATGTCCAATGACAGCATGTTGTTCTAGACAAAAAAGTCGTCAGCCAACACTCTCATATATAAATCAACTACCAGGGAAACCCAACGTTGCCCAGGTGTTTATTTACAGCTGTGCTTCCATGCCCGTACCACGCACTGCCTGGCCTTGTGCTTAATGTGTATACATCATATCCCCTGAACCACGTGTTGTACAATGACACACTTCGGTAGGTACCTTCAGCGGCTTATGTGGGTACTGACTGCAAAATATGTTGATAATGGAATTACTAGCAACAAAGTAATAAATTTAAACGTCATGCATGATGTGGCAGTTTTTTTACACATCTCAATGTTCATATCTCCTGAAATGCATGTCGTAGAATGATGTAGTTTTGCAGTTACAAGTGTTATTTAGGAGGCAAGGTCCGATCGGTTACGAAATGGAAACCAATGTGAAAATCAAAAATGTTTTATTTATAACGGTTACCTACACTTTCCAGCTACTTCTCTGCATAGTCATCCTTCTGACTTAGACATTTGCCGTAGCGTTGTACCAACTTTCCATTACCCTCGTCGTAGAAGGCAGCCGCCTGTGCTTGCCGCCAATTCTCTACGCTGGTCTGTAGCTCGTTGTCTGTGCCAAAAAGAGTTCTTCATAGCCAGCGGTTAATGTGAGCAGAGATGATACTCAGGGGGAGTAAATTACGGGCTGTATTATGGGTGATCAAACACCTCCCAATCGAAAACGCAACAGGAGCATCTTCATAACCCCTGCAGAGCGCGGCTGAGAGTTGTAATGAAGAAGGAACTGCATGACCGTTGTGTTATGTGGGGCCGGCCGGAGTGGCCGTGCGGTTCTAGGCGCTACAGTCTGGAGCCGAGCGACCGCTACGGTCGCAGGTTCAAATCCTGCCTCGGGCATGGACGTGTGTGATGTCTTTAGGTTGGTTAGGTTTAATTAGTTCTAAGTTCTAGGAGACTGATGACCTCAGAAGTTACGTCGCATAGTGCTCAGAGCCATTTGAACCATTTTTTTTTGTTATGTGGGCTACATGATATCAAACGAAAACTCGCACCAGACCCTCATAGTTGACGGGAGACCCTATTTTCCAGGCATCTTTACGTGGTCACTGTGCTCTCAGAACTGAAAAAAGTGGCGTGACTCGATCGACGGGAATACCAGAGACACTGCCCAACACATCTGTGCAAAGCTTCATCGGATGTTCGCTGTGGTTTTCATTTCGCGCTCGATCGGACCCATACCGTCTACAAAATGTATCGCGTATACAACTGGTAGTAAAGAAGTAATAAATTACAACGTTATACTGGACGCAGTACTTTTACTGCACGAATAGCGGAAAGTAGTAAGAGAAGTATCCTTTCATCATTGGGGTTGTCAGCGAGAAATAATTTCGTACGGGTTTGAAATTATGTGTAAAGTTTGTTGCGGTAGCCAAGTTCTCTCATTCTCAAATACTGTGTGAATAAAGTGTGGGAGTTTATGCGTCGCAGGCTACGCTTTTTTTTTCATCCCCATCCTTGATAGGTGGTTCTTAGTCCCACAGAGATTGTTGCCTACCAGTAAAATGTGGGTGATATCGTCCAATGATTCAGGAGATCTGGTACATATATACACACACACATACACACATTTGTTTATCCATTTTTATAATATGTATGGATTACGTATATTGAGAGCACTAGTGTACCCGCCAGGATAGCCGAGAGCGGTAACGCTCTGCTTCCTGGATTCGAGCCGGCCGGTGTGACCGAGCGGTCCTAGGCGCTAAGGTCTGAAACCGCGCGATCGCTACGGTCGCAGGCTCGAATCCTGCCTCGGGCATGGATGTGGGTGATGTCCTTAGGTTAGTTAGGTTTAAGTAGTTCTAACTTCTAGGGGACTGATGACCTCAGAAAAGTCCCATAGTGCGCAGAGCCATTTGAACCATTTGAACCTGGACTCGAGTAGGCGCGCCAGCCCCGGATCGAATCCGCCCAGCGGATTAACGATGACGGCCGGTGTGCTGGCCAGCCTGGATGTGGTTTTTAGGCGGCTTTCCACATCCTGCTATGTGAATACCGGGCTGGTCCCCACGTCCCGCCTCATTTAGACGACTCGCGGACATTTCAAACACATTCACACTATTTCACGATTTATGCTAGACGCAGACAGCTGGAGTACACTCATTCTGTCCCGGGGGGTATGGGATGGCGGCAGGAAGGATATCCGGCCACCCCCAAAAAATTAACCATGCCAAATCCGTACTTAACCCTGCTGACCCTGCGCACAATCCGGGATAAAGGCAATAGTAAAAGAAAGAAAGAAAAGAAAGAGCACTAGTGTCATACACTTTAATTTTTATTGAAAATTCACAGTGTAATACAATGTACGGTGTCCTATTAGTCAAAATTTATTGAGACAGTCACATTTATTCTTGTGTGCTTTTTCATTGGACAATACAAGGCAGTGTCGGACACGTTTGGGAAATCTGAAGAGACGGAAGTCACTGAACTCGCATTCTTGCGCACTACATGTTGTTTGTGAACTAGGCAGCAACTGCTCAGTGCTAGCTCCGTGCAAACAATGTGGCTTCTTTGCCCTTCTGTTAAACTCCACTTAACGTTAACTGATACCTCTATTTTCGATTATGGACGAAAGCATATCTTTTTTCTCGTAAATATATATCATCATTTTCTTTGGGCCTTTGTCCCACTTCGAAGCGGAGTCGCCCTCGTTACTACGGATTTGGCGATGTTAGTGTCAGAGGGTGGCTGGATGCCCTTCCTGTCGCCACCCCGAACCCCCTAGGACGGAATGAGTGTACCCCACTGTCTTTGTCTAGTGTAAGCCGTGAAACAGTGTGAATGTTTTCAAATGTCTGCGAGTCATAGAATTGAGGCGGGACGTGGGGACCAGCCTGGTATTCACCTAGTAGGATGTGGAAAACCGCCTAAAAACCACATACAGGTTGGCCAGCATACCGGCCGCACTCGTTGATCCGGCGGGCGGATTCGATCAGGGGGAGCGTACCTACCCGAGTCCAGTAAGCAGCCCATTAGCACCCTCGGCTAACCTGGCGGGTCCTCGTAGATATACACTTACTTGATTATTGTTGTGATAATGATTGCCAAAGACACTAGTCCGCGTCTGTCTCTTAAATGGCAGCATAAACTAATTCATACGAGTAAATCATTGTTATGTAAAATCCTAAAAATAATAATTAACCATAATGAGATTTTCACTCTGCAGCGGAGTGTGCGCTGATAGGAAACTTCCTAGCAGATTAAAACTGTGTCCCGGACCGAGACTCGAACTCGGGACCTTTGCCTTTCGCGGGCAAGTGCTCTACCAACTTTTTTTTCCGTTGTGATTGGTCGTTGCGGACGTCGTAAGACATCCGTTGAAGCTCGTTGTTGATCGATTAGCTCAGTTTTTTTATTACAGAGGGCTGCTAACCCTCTGACCGAGCACGCTGAGCTACCGTGCCGGCTAATCACGCCATCTCCTCACAGCTTTACTTCTGCCAGTACCTCGTCTCCTACCTTCCAAACGTAACAGAAGCTCTTCTGCGAACCTTGCAGAACTAGCACTCCTGAAAGAAAGGTTCGCAGGAGAGCTTCTGTTAAGTTTGGAAGGTAGGAGACGAGGTACTGGCAGAAGTAAAGCTGTGAGAACGGGGCGTGAGTCGTGCTTGGGTAACTCAGTTGGTGGAGCACTTGCCCGCGAAAGGCAAAGGTCCCGAGTTCGAGTCTCGGTCCGGCACACAGTTCTAATCTGGCAGGAAGTTTCAATAATTAACCATGTCTTTATCGCTGGCCATTGTCCTTCGCGGGTCTTCCAAGCGTTCCGCGCTAGTTACAATAGTCATGAGACAAGTAATTCGACATCTAGAGCGTTAACTTCCATCCTGGCTTCGGCTGTCCAGACCGTTATGTGGTTTCACTTATCTTTGCAGGTGGCAGTGCCTCTGACGTACGAAGCTCGCACTGAAGAAGTCGTCAGATTTTTGCTGCCGCCGAGGATACACAGCACGGTTCTTGAACTTTTTCCCTGGAGCTTTCTTCCACACGCGCTGCTGGCAGCGGAGCACTTAAGACAAGGAAGATGCGAAGTGAGAGTGCCCTAATTGAACTAAATGGCTTTTTAGCATGCAACTCAGAGCGCCTGTACCGCCCAATTACTGTGCCTAACTACGGTTTTACGCAGCAGAGTATAAGTGACGAATATGTTTCACATCCTTATTGCTGCCAGGGTGTTGTACAAAGACGAACTTAAGAGGAAATAGCGGAACGAGTGGAGATAAATCACAAAGCTCTCTCCGACTAGTGGTTCCTTTATTTATTACACAACACGCATGTTAATGACGTGCACTTTTATTTATGTTGTATGTGGAGATATTTGATGAGACATAGTTCAGATCCCTGTTTGACTATTCTAACCCAGGTGAAATACTGAAAGGGACCTTTAACAAGACAACGTCCGTTTCATTTTCACGTTCTTATTCTAATGAACCTTAAGTCCAACCCTGGTGAAAAGAAACGAAAAAAAAACCTGAAAAAAAAACCGTAGTGAAATCAGACTTAACTGTGAAATGAATTAATTTCTTAGATTGTTCTGCCACATTAAGTGTTTTTCACTGCATTTTGTTGCGAGAGAATATCGATTATGATGAAGTCCGATTATTGTCCGAAACAGAGATAGAAAATTTTATACCGTATTTGCAGTGTCCTCTTTTTTATTAATGTGAAACACAAGGTTCAGCTATAAAATTCGGTGAACAGCATTGTGAAACAAAGAATACGGAAGTGCAAAGAAAATACATTTACCTAGAAAGTCTTTTTACCCAACAAAATCAAAAGTACTACTCTCTTTAACTTGGTTCCTTGTCACACAAACCATCCGTAGGTCGTGTTGTTACTATAGCAGTCTGTTAACAAATTTTTGTACGCTTTGATGCATGTAACGTTAAAAATGGATAGCTCAACTTTGAGGTCGAATGTATTTGAGCGCGAAATTAATTCTTGCAGTGCCATAGCAGTAATGCGATCTGTAGACGATTACCGTGCCAACCGAAGCCAATTATACAGCGTAGTAATTGTGATTTGTCGATGACATGAGAATTTCTAAAAATGAGAACAGAAATACGGCAGACTTCCCCGTCGCGACACAGTGTCGTCATTTATGAAAAGACAGGGTGTGTCGAAAAGGACTTTACAACTTTGGGATGATATGAATTATTGAGATGATTTACAGGAACGGCAGATGTGCAGTTTTGTTGTAAACAATCTCAAGTTACACATAAAAGTGTCAAGTGTTATTTTGGTTCGATGTGACTACCATTGGTACTGCGGTAAACATCCCACTGGTAATCAATTTTTTCCTACAATCGTTGTAACAAATTAAGTGTAACTATTGCAACGACAGCGTAGATTAGATTTTTAATGTCGGCTAAATTGTTTGTGAGGAACATACACACGATGTTTAATGAAAACCCGGAAAAAGAAATCAAGTGGTGTCAAGTCTGCGGAGCAAGGTGGCCAATGCAAATGGCCCTGCACGATCAATCCATCGGCCTGGGAAGTAATTATCAAGGAAACTAACTTCCGTGTGGAGGTGGTGCACCGTTTTGCAGGTAGTCACAGGTTGCTGCAGAGTTCGTTTCCTGAAACCAAAATACACAGCAAGGGCGCTCCGCACCAGTGAAAGTAGCCATTTTAACTATGCACTACTCTGGCGCTGCTGGTGATCCGCTATGTGAATCAAACTTGCGGTTGTGTGCTAAAAATGACACAAATATTGATTCTGTAAGTCGTCTTAATACATTTCTATATCATTCCAAAGTTGTAAAGTCCTATTTGACTCGCCCTGTAATTTTATTTGCTTTCAGCCTAATCTTCCTTGTTCCCAGTACCTGATTGCTAACATTTAGAAAGCTCTGGGAAAAGACGAGATCTTTTTTTACAATAAATCGACTCACTGAGGTCAAAAAGTAGTTGAGTATTCGTTAAGATGTAATGCAGACCACTGTGTTCTGCTATGTCGAAGGTTGCTATCGTATTGTAAATTATCGGGTCTCATCCCGTGAGGTGATGGTATGCAAAGAGGATAAAACTCCCTCAGAAGTGTAAGCGGCTGTAGGGTGTTCGTGTGCAATTATTGAGTTTCTCTCTTACTGTGTGTATCAACTTCTGCTTCTCCGCTATACGAAATTTGCAGTGGGGCCTAACTGTCCACACAGAAACGAGAAACACAAAGACGGTTGACAGCTTATGGTTTTCACTTACCTCGTGATGTTTCCAGTCCACAGGTCGCTAGTGCTATCAGCGGGCAAGCGCAAAGCTGCGACGAGTTGGAACATGAACGGTGCGTGTCTGAGTAACAAGTAATCCACAATCCAGTTTAAATCCGCTAAACTATATTCCATTAATCATTACTTATAAATCCAAATGCACTTTTAAAATAATTGTAGGTAAGACTGATTATCCACACATGTCCAGTAGTTCACGTGAGTGTTTGCAGTCACCCCAAAATCCCTCAGATGTGATTGAAAATTCATTATTACCGGAGGCACGTTTCTATTGTATGAGGCCCAAGAAGACCAATTCTCAGTTCTCTCTTAGATGAAGCAATTACTCGGAACATTCTCGACACACCCAAAGGTATTTAGAAAACCTATCTTCATCGGATTCCACCTTTCGAACGCAGTACAGAGAGCTTCTACGTAGCATGGGTTCGAAAGTCCTTGGTAGCTATCCGGAGGTGTAGGCACCAGATTCCTAAGTACAGGTAGCGCATTTCCAAGTAAATTACCGGCCGTTTCTTTGTTGATGCGAAATGGTGCCAGAAAGTGTCCCTCTCTGTTCCATCTGATTCCGGTCAGGCGAATTTGGTGGCCAAAACATTAACGAGAGATGCTGCAGCACGAATCTGGCCTTATGACGTGGCCAGTGATCCTGGTGGAAGATGCCTTCACCGTTTGTGAAGACATCGAGCATGATCGGAGATAATGTTCGCGGAGTCCACAGCTGTCACAGTACCTTCTGTTATCGACATGCGAATGTGCCCCATAACCTAATGCAGCCATGACTGGTCTACGTCCGTTACACGGCTCATGCCCCTAGCAGCTATCATGGCATGTCTGGACACAACTTTCCCGGTGTAACAACAAACGTGGTTAAACCACAGATCCATGGTGCAGTCACGACGATCTCGTAAGTGACGATATCGTGGGGTCAATATGGAAAATTGTATGGATGGACTGCTGCAGTGTCCCAAGTTCAACAATGCCCGCTCAACGGTGTGCTTCAAAAGACCAACATTGCACCAACATTGCACTCTGCCGTCAAATCTGCCACAGACCGCCGCCTATCCATCTTTACAGAGTGAATAAGGTTCCACGTTCTGTGATGAGGTGTGGACCTCCAACATCTTCTCACCTGCTTGTCGTTTCGCCGTCCTTCAACCCCACTTAACACGGGTATTCACGACAATAGCGTTTGAATGTCCGAAGAAGCCTAGCAGTTCCGAGATGCTCTTTCCCAGGCGGTAGGCCATCACAATGTGCTCTTTGCCAGAGTCACTTACGTCAGTAGCTTTCTCCATTTGTGAACTGTATCGACGCTAGAATGATTTCCTGTTCGTGTCTGTTCCGCTTCTATACACGATCCAGCCACATTAATGTAACCTCCGATTGTGTTCGACGGCAACGTGCAATAACCACTCACAGACGGCAGGTGGCAGCACTAGCACTGGAGGGTATATAGCAAGCGTGTTTGGAATTGGGGGGGGGGGGGGGGGCGGCGGAGACGGAAAAAATTGCGGTCGTTGTCGTAATATGGAATCCGAGCGTTTTACCTGACATCCAAAACGGCATGATTGTCGGCTTTCGGGCTTAAGGTGTAATCATTTCTGAAACGCGCTAAGTTTGAGTATTATTTGCGTGCCGCCATGGTTAAAGTATACCGCGAATGCCAAAATGGCGCTATCCAAACCTACCGCCGAGGCAACTGTGGTGTACCACAGGCCTCAGATGACGGGAGGGAGGGGAGGTGACGCAGGCTACTGAGGTGTGGACAGGCGGGCGAATAGAGTGAAACTGTCGAGCAGCTGATCACCTAGATGAATGAACGAGCTAACAAGGTGTTCTCATCAACGACTATTCAGCGAACGAAATGATAATTAAATGGACACCCTCGCTGCAACCAGGCGTTTATATATTTCATTGGGGACATGTTGAAAATGTGTGCCTCGACCGGGACTCGAACCCGGGATCTCCTGCTTACATGGCAGACGCTCTATCCATCTGAGCCACGGAGGGCACAGAGGATATTGCACCTGCAGGGACTTATCGCTTGCACGCTCCCCGTGAGACCCACATTCCCAACATGTCCACACCACTACATTCGTAGTCCGCCTAATAGATGTTTGCCCATCATACTCATTACTCGTGGCAGATTAATCTACCAAGCCCCGTACGAGTTCGGGCATAGCGTGTGCGTTCGCACACGATGGTCAATGACCGGGAAGCCATATTTTAACTATATACGACGGTAGTATCTGTTCCCGAAAGAACAGTTACCGTTAATAACCATGCAGCTTTGCTAGAATGGAATAATAATTAAATGGACACCCTCGCGGCAACCAGGCGTTTATATACCTCACTGGGGACATGTTGAAAATGTGTGTCGCGAACGGGACTCGAACCCGGGATCTCCTGCTTCGAGTCCCGATCGGGGCACACATTTTCAACATGTCCCCAGTGAAGTATATAAACGCCTGGTTGCAGTGAGGGTGTCCATTTAATTATAATTTCATTCTAGCAAATCTGCATGGTCATTAACGGTAACTGTTCTTTCGGGACAGATACTACCGTCATATATATTCAGCGAACGTTGCTGCATATGGCCCTCTGCAGAAGGCGCCTGATTAACGTACCCATACTGGCTGCTGTTCATCGATGACAAAGGTTGGAATTTGCAAGCCAATATCACAACCGGGCGTCCAGTGAGTAGAAACAGGCGCTATTTTAGATACGTTTTATACTCAATAGGGCGGAAGGCCGTTTGCGTGTACGGCATAAGGCGTCTGAATATAAACACCCTCCAAGAATCATCGGAAGGGTCCAGGCCGGAGGACGAAGCGTTATGGTCTGGGGAATGTTGTAGTGGCATTCCCTGGATGATCTCGTCATTCTTGAAGTCACAGTGGATCGAGACATATATGCATCTATTCTTGGGGACTATGTTCACTCCTACATGCAGTTTGTTTTTCCTCGGCACGATGGCCTCTACCAGGAAGACAATGCAACATCTGTCACACAGCAAGCAGTGTACGTACGTGGTTTGAAGAGCACCAGGATGAATTTACCTTATTACCCCGGCCACCAAACACCCAGAATTTAATCCCAATCGAGGACTCTGTGGCCCTCCTCAGTCACGCTGCTCGCTCCAGGGATCTTCAACCGAGAAAGCTAGTGCAGCTTCCTGTGGCTCCAGAGTCGGCATGACTCCTCATCCCTGTCGGTAGCTTCCGGAACCTCATTGACTTTCTTCCTGTATGTTTCGCATCACAAAAGGGGTTATTCAAGCTTTTGAAAAGTGGTCACATTGATATGGATGGACAGCTTAGTTTCCCTAACGAGTCACGTGCCCGCAACGCGACTAGGCGGCATCTTATCTCGAGGTGGGGGGAGGTCGCAAGGTGTTAGCTCATTAGTGTATTCCTAATGAAAGCTGCATCTTCGGTTATTGTAGCAAATCGTCGGCCGATACGACGCTCGCAAAGTGAATACCAGGTTCATTCTAGGACGTTTCCGCTATACGACTGCTGAGTCAGAAGAAGCAAGTCTCCGCGGTCAGCCGCTTGTAGTGCGTCTTCCTATGCAGGTGAACGTTACTGCATCGTTCTGTCTGGCCCAG
Source organism: Schistocerca americana (assembly GCF_021461395.2). Classification (NCBI taxonomy): domain Eukaryota; kingdom Metazoa; phylum Arthropoda; class Insecta; order Orthoptera; family Acrididae; genus Schistocerca; species Schistocerca americana. The sequence goes on from NC_060119.1 coordinate 483,251,557, forward strand.
TCATTGAGGCAGGCGTGAGCCTCATCTGAATTTCGAGACGATGTTCCAGGCTTAATTGCATTTGGGAGTCTCTTTCGATGCCCTTTCTGGGATTGGAGCGGGTATCATCCCGATACCCGGGCATAGAGTGCCGCTAAGGAATTCTTTCATTATTTTTGGTAGTCAAAGCGTTTCCTCTACCACCACGAAAAGTTTTCTGGTTACTGTTTCCCCAAATATGATCACGAACATTCGTCTCAAGTGATTTAGGGAAACTATGGAAACTCGAAATCTGAGACTGCTGGATGGGCATTTCAATGGCGGTCTTCCCGCTCACGTATCCAGTTTTCGATTACTGCTTGATCTCTTTCGGTAATTTTTTCTTGCCTTAAATCGAGGACATTTGCAGATGAAACTATTAACCACTGAATTTTTTTCTACAGTGAGCGAGGAAATTGTTTAATTTGCGATCCAGGGACCAGGAAGCCACAAACTTAATACGACCATAATCCACATGTGTCCGTACGTACACCCCAGAAAATAAGGAAAGACAGTGGACAGTAGGAGTGTGACAATGTCCGTCTTCGAAATCTTGGTTGTGGTGACAGATTGAATTGTGGGGTAGCCTGAGGTCTAGATTAGGCTGGTTGGAGCTGGAAAGCTGAATGTGAATACAAAGTGAAAGTTGTGGTAACGGATTGACCTGTACCGTAACGGAAGTCTACTTTCACGTCATATGTAACGCATTTTACGTTATAAATAAATGAAACTGCAAGTAAAATTCAGACAAAGCTATTTTACATATTAGGAAATGGTCCGATGAGTATTTTGGTGTATATTACGGACACAATTCGTACATCGAGCATGAAGTATGCAAGGGGAAAGGCACTACGTAGCTCTTATCCAGTAAATCGATCCGCTTCTATAGTCTAAATACCACTGTGACAGTATGAAGTTCATGGGAGAGGATACTTCCCACAGTATCAGTTGGTATCCTTTAAAGTACATGGCGCGGGAAGATTGAGAGCCTGAACACCTCTCTGCGCGCTGTACCTAGTGTAATCACGATTCTCCCGGGAGAGATGAGTAGGGAGTTGCGTATTCTTAGATTCTTCACCTAAAACTGGTTCTTGAAACTTAGTACGCAAACTTTCGCGGGATAGTCTGTTCGCAAGCATCTGACGGTTCAGATTTTCTACTGTCTCTGTGGCCCCGTCTCATGAGCTGAACAAACCTATGAGCATCTGTGCAGTCCTCCTTCGTATACCTTCACTACCCACTTTTAATACTATTTGCCACGGGCCATAAGTACCTGAGAAATATTCTAGGATAAGTCGCACGAGTCTTTTGTAAGCAGTCCCCTTTGCATACTGACCGCATTTTCCCAGTATCCCACCAGGAATACGATTAGCGTATGTGACCGTTCCATTCGTAGTTCTACAAATCGCTACTCCCACATTTTTGTTTGTGTTGTCTTATTCCTGTTGTAGCTTATTTCTACTGTTTTAATTCCACAGTTACACACTTCTAAACATTTAAATCAACCTGCCACATTGTGCACTACTTTTAAATATTACCAACATCTGACTGAATATTTTTGAAGCTATTTTAACACAATACCTCACTATATAAAAGTGCAGCAAATGGTTCAAATGGCTCTGAGCGCTATGGGACATCATCTGAGGTCATCAGTCCCCTAGCCTTAGAACTACTTAAACCTAACTAACCTACGGACATCACACACATCCAAGCCCGAGCAGGACTGGAACCTGCGACCGTAGCGGTCGCGCGGTTCCAGACTGAAGCGCCTAGAACCACTCGGCCACAGCGGCCGGAAAAAGTGCAGCATCTGCGAAATGGTGAAAATAAAAACAAAAAAAATTTTTCAGTGCTTATATTAATTTATTTTGCTTAAAGAAATACAATTCAGTTAGTTTTAGAAATTTTTGACAAAAATTATGAAATGTTGCTTACAAGAAACATTGCCAGCAGTAGACCATTTACACATATATTGTAGAAAAAAAGTGTTTGCCTACAACCTCAAGCAAAAGGTTTCCTGTGCGTGAATAATTTAATTTATAAACACATTTATGCATTCCCGCTGTGTAATAGAACTGTTTCATTTTTCCATCTCGTTCTTCTTGCAATGTAATTTTTGGAAACAGTTCCTCTTTGGAACGAAGCACAATATTATATTGCATTTTTAACACAGACTGTAGAATATCCAGATGGACAATAACGACAACGACCTTTGGGACCGTATACAGGCCAATGCTCCATATTATCAAATCGGACATCTTGTGTAACAGTCGGAGCTGTTGGCTTCCTCCTCTTATTTTGTGGTGGTGTTATGTCTATTGAGGGCCTTCCTACTGTCCTTTTCCCTGAAAACATCAAACCATTGGCAATATCTGCCCTCAATGACTTCAATGAGGTCTTCTTGTCCAGAGATTCTCTTCGAAATACGAGCCAGGCATTTACAACACTCAGATCTAGCATAAATCCAAATAATCTCATGTACCAACGCCTAGTTTTCATTGGTACTCTGTAGAGCTCTATCAGCATATCAGAAAGATCAACACCTCCCACATGCTTGTTGTACTGATGTACAATACTGGGACAGGGCACATCAATTCTTCTTTTTTCATTGCTGTCGCATCGTTTTACTGTTGAGAGTGGTTGGACACCACAAAATGAGCTTGCAGGTGTCACGCCGTAAGCATACGTGATATACTAATGGCCCATGTTCCAACTATGGGCAATGTTGCTCACAGACAACATAAAAGTTTTATACTATTTACGTAATTCGAAACAATATTAGATTGAAATATTTCTGCTGTAACCTCACCTCTGGGTATTTCTTGAAGAAAATCTGCTAATATTACTGCCAATTTATTGAAATCCACTCTTTCAGAACCAAAATAAGACACCCCTGTTGCTCACACGAGGAGATCTCTGTGACACCACTGCACAAACTGCCATCTCGTGTGGAAAACCTTGAACTATTACAACAACTGGCATTCGCAGTGTGTAAAGGAATGTTGCCTGGAGGCAACAATGTCAGTAAAAGGCACTGGGAAATGTTTGTTGTCCCATAAGGCCAAGGTAAATTTGATGATGCTTGAGAGCAACACTGCCAAATAAAGGGTTAATCCTTAGCTTTCAGTAGATCGTGGTAAAAGAGTGAGTTGCGTTTTGCATGACCAGTGCTTTCGGAATCCATGCTGATCGGCATGGAGGACGTAATTCTGTTGGAGATGACCAGTGCTTTCGGAATCCATGCTGATCGGCATGGAGGACGTAATTCTGTTGGAGATACATTATTATGTGACTTCTGAAATTTTTCCGGCGTATTTCTTCTTCTAATAATTTCCGGGTATGCAGCCGGATCCCGTCGACATTCTGCCACGATATTTCGGCCCAGAGACGTCCGGCAATCATCATGTGAGTACACAACTACTGAAGAGCCCAGGTGCAGTCGCGGTATTTATGCCGAATCTCGCGCATGCGAAATGTACTGGCATCCTACAGCGCATGCGGCAGGTGTTGATACGCACAGCATAGCCGAGTTGTACGTGCTGCCCTTGGTGGTGAAAATAAAGGTTCATCTAGTCATTGAGTATCGAATGACACTGTCGATTCCGCTGTGATTGTATAATTTTAATAACAGGATTCCAATTTTTATCCAGCTGAAAGCCGTTGTCACGATTTGGCTCTGAGCACTATGGGACTTAACATCTATGGTCATCAGCCCCCTAGAACTTAGAACTACTTAAACCTAACTAACCTAAGGACATCACACAACACCCAGCCACCACGAGGCAGAGAAAATCCCTGACCCCGCCGGGAATCGAACCCGGGAACCCGGGCGTGGGAAGCGAGAACGCTACCGCACGACCACGAGATGCGGGCTTTGTCACGATTTAATAATAATAATAATAACAATGACATCTTGGGTTGTCGGGTGTTCTGCCGGATATCAGCGTCGTACTTGCACGATATTTCGGTCACGTAGCTCGAGACCTTCATCAGGTGCGACCTGAGACTGCTCCTCGAGTGGACCTGGTCCAGTATTTATGCCTATGGCCTTCCCCCTCCACCAACGGCTGCAGGCGCTTCCTCTGTGGTCCGCGCCCATTCCCTGTGACCTCCTGGAGCGTTGCTGCTCCGTTTTCCGTCCGCTGCGGTTCTAGGTGTTCCCCCTGCGGTCCGCGCCCACCAAACCCGCTCCTGGGGGTTTCATCTACGGTCTGGGGTACCAGGCGTTCCCCCTGCGGTCCGCGCCCGCTCACCACGACCTGTTGGAGCGTTGCCGCTCCGTTTTTCGTCTGCTGCGGCTCTGGATGTTCCCTCTGCGGTCCACGCCCACCAGTCCCACTTCTGGGTGTTCCATCTTTGGTCTGGTGCTCCTGGCAGTCCGTCAGGGGCTCGTTTACCATCTCCATGTCTCTGGTTCTTCTGTTTGTGTAGTGTTGCAGCTGGCCCCATTGCTCCTTTAACAATTCCAGAGCCGGATCCCAGGCTCTGCTTAGCTGGTACCCTGTGTCACGATTCATAAGATCGTCAGCCATTTTAATCTCAATCGATTCTCTTATAACACTGTCCCAAAATCTGGGTGTTTGTGCTAGAATCATGGTATCCTCATACTTCATGGCATGATCTAGTTCTAGACAGTGTTCAGCAATGGCTGACTTAGTCACCTGTCTTAATCTAGTGTGCCTCTGATGTTCTTTGCACCTGATCTCCACAGTTCTTGTCGTCTGGCCAATGTAGGACATGCCACATTGACAAGGTATATTGTAAATCCCTGGTTTTCGTAACCCCAGGTCGTCTTTGACACTCCCCAGCAGTCCCCCGATCTTGTTGGATGGACAGGATCCTACTGATTCTGGCAGAAATAGAGCCAGCATAGGGCAGATATGCCACCTTCCTTGCTTCATCTTGGTCTTCTTCAGGAACCTGTGGTATAGTGGCTGGTCGGAGTGCCCTCTCAATTTGTCTGCCCATGTATCCATTCTTGGAGAAAACTGTTTTGAGACGTTCTATCTCTATGGGTAGATTCTCTTGGTCTGATAGGGCACATGCTCTGTGGACTAAAGTCTTCAGAACCCCATTCTTCTGTGCAGGGTGGTGACAACTGCTGGCCTGCAGATATAAATCAGTGTGTGTAGGTTTTCGGTACACACTGTGAACAATTGATCCATCTGCTTTCCTCTGCACTAGTACATCCAGAAATGACAGCTGGCCATTCTTCTCCAGTTCCATGGTGAACTTGATATTAGGGTGGCATGAGTTAAGATGTTCAAGAAACTCATTGAGCCTGTCCATCCCATGTGGCCAGATCACGAAGGTGTCATCCACATACCTAAAGAAGCATGTGGGTTTAAATGTGGCTGTCTCCAATGCCCTCTCCTCAAAACTCTCCATAAACATGTTGGCAACCACAGGGGACAGTGGGCTGCCCATAGCTACACCTTCAGTGGTACTGCCAGCAGACAAAGGGAACTCCACTGTCATCTTGCAGTGAGTGGATTATGATGAGAAAGTACGCTAACTTCTGGAGGACCCTGCATACAGAATTCTGGAGTGTGACCCCACGGACAAGGTGGCCAACAAGAGTAGTGCTCTCTTGAAGGAAACAGGGATGCCCGATAAGATCATCAGACAACTACGGGAAAAAGCGCCAGTGCCACCTAGACTGTATGGTCTGCCTAAAATACACAAGGAGGGTGTGCCTCTACGTCTTATTGTCAGTAATATTGGCGCACCTACGCACACAATAGCCAAGTACTTGAAAGGTCTCCTGGCTCCATATGTGGGGAAATGTATTCACCACATCCGCAACTCAGAAGATTTCCTGCAACGCCTCAAGCAACTGCACATCACATATTCGGACATCATGGTTAGTTTTGATGTGGTATCGCTGTTCACCAGGGTCCCACTGAAGGACTCACTAGAACTGATTGCAGAGAAATTTGATGGTGCTCTGTTGGACCCGTTCAGTCATACACTGACATCCACGTATTTCCTGTACAGAAACCAATATTACGAGCAAACTGAAGGTGTAGCTATGGGCAGCCCACTGTCTCCTGTGGTTGCCAACATGTTTATGGAGAGTTTTGAGGAGAGGGCATTGGAGACAGCCACATTTAAACCCACATGCTTCTTTAGGTATGTGGATGACACCTTCGTGATCTGGCCACATGGGATGGACAGGCTCAGTGAGTTTCTTGAACATCTTAACTCATGCAACCCTAATATCAAGTTCACCATGGAACTGGAGAAGAATGGCCAGCTGTCATTTCTGGATGTACTAGTCCAGAGTAAAGCAGATGGATCAATTGGCCACAGTGTGTGCCGAAAACCTACACACATTGATTTATATCTGCAGGCCAGCAGTTGTCACCACCCTGCACAGAAGAATGGGGTTCTGAAGACTTTAGTCCACAGAGCACGTGCCCTATCAGACCAAGAGAATCTACCCATAGAGATAGAACGTCTCAAAACAGTTTTCTCCAAGAATGGATACATGGACAGACAAATTGAGAGGGCACTCTGACCAGCCACTATATCACAGGTTCCTGAAGAAGACCAAGATGAAGCAAGGAAGGTGGCATATCTGCCCTACGCTGGCTCTATTTCTCCAGAATCAGTAGGATCCTGCGTAAACACAATATCAAGTGTGTTTTCTGTCCATCCAACAAAATCGGGGGTCTGCTGGGGAGTGTCAAAGACGACCTGGGGTTACGAAAACCAGGGATTTACAATATACCTTGTCAATGTGGCATGTCCTACATTGGCCAGACGACAAGAACTGTGGAGATCAGGTGCAAAGAACATCAGAGGCACACTGGATTAAGACAGGTGACTAAGTCAGCCATTGCTGAACACTGTCTAGAACTAGATCATGCCATGAAGTATGAGGATACCAAGATTCTAGCACAAACACCCAGATTTTGGGACAGTGTTATAAGAGAATCGATTGAGATTAAAATGGCTGACTATCTTATGAATCGTGACACAGGGTACCAGCTAAGCAGAGCCTGGGATCCGGCTCTGGAATTGTTAAAGGAGCAACGGGGCCAGCTGCAACACTACACAAACAGAAAAACCAGAGACATGGAGATGGTAAACGAGCCCCTGACGGACTGCCAGGAGCACCAGACCGAAGATGGAACACCCAGAAGTGGGACTGGTGGGCGTGGACCGCAGAGGGAACATCCAGAGCCGCAGCAGACGAAAAACGGAGCGGCAACGCTCCAACAGGTCGTGGTGAGCGGGCGCGGACCGCAGGGGGAACGCCTGGTACCCCAGACCGTAGATGAAACCCCCAGGAGCGGGTTTGGTGGGCGCGGACCGCAGAGGGAACACCTAGAACCGCAGCGGACGGAAAACGGAGCAGCAACGCTCCAGCAGGTCACAGGGAATGGGCGCGGACCACAGAGGAAGCGCCTGCAGCCGTTGGTGGAGGGGGAAGGCCATAGGCATAAATACTGGACCAGGTCCACTCGAGGAGCAGTCTCAGGTCGCACCTGATGAAGGTCTCGAGCTACGTGACCGAAATATCGTGCAAGTACGAAGCTGATATCTGGCAGAACACCCGACAACCCAAGATGTCATTAGATCGCCGGGAAAGCCTGAAGAGTTACAATAATAATAATAATAATAATCTTATAAATCGTGACAACGGCTTTCAGCTGGATAAAAATTGGAATCCTGTTATTCAAATTATACAATCACAGCGGAATCGACAGTGTCATTCGATACTCAATGACTAGATGAACCTTTGTTTTCACCACCGAGGGCAGCACGTACAACTCGGCTATGCTGCGCATGTAAACACCTGACGCATGCGCTGTAGGATGCCAGTACATTTCGCATGCGCGAGATTCGGCATAAATACCGCGACTGCACCTGGACTCTTCAGTAGTTGTGTACTCACCTGATGATGGCCGGACGTCTCTGGGCCGAAATATCGTGGCAGAATGTCGACGGGATCCGGCTGCATACCCGGAAATTATTAGAAGTACATTATTATGGTTTGAATTCCAATAATGTTTTAGGATTGTACAACATATGGACGTCAGTAACACTGGACGACACTTCTGTGTATCACATCTACTACCCTTCTTGCAGACAGCTGTGAATAAATAAGCAGGGTTATTTCTGGGCCAGATAACGATTTTATCTTAAGGTCACTCACAAGGACTTCCTGCGTCAGGTTACACTCTTGTGCTAGTTGTACTCAAAGTCGTCCCCTGCTCCTCTTCCACCAGGGAATCATTGGCTATTGATCAAGGTCACCTAGGGGAGACCTCACTCACATTCCCATTCCCCCCCCCCCCCCAACCTGAACTAATAAGATTCAAGCACCCTCGTCCCCATTTGAATGGGTGGGTTCATTCCATGGCTGTGCACCATAGGGAGAGGATCAGTGTGTGGCTGTTTGTTAATAACAACTTAATTTCACTGTAATTACATTAAGTCATACCACTTGAGATATAGGGTGCAAATATGTGTTAAAAACAAATTAAATTTAATATTACGTGATTTTCTTCATTCAAGGCACCAGGAGAGGCCACACCCAGATGGATATGGAAGTACTATCTATTTCAACGTTCTTCATTATTTGTTTTTCATAAATACGGTTTTCAATACTTTCCATAATTTTACATATTCTTTCAAATTTTTTAAGGGTTTTTCGCATTTTTCTACAATTTTACTTACTTTAGGCAATTATGTGACTTTTGTCCAACTGCTCTCACATCACAACTGCTGTCACATCTTGTCGCAATGTCACATCAACATCATGTTGTCTTGCATTGTGCCACGCCATGTCACGTCACACCACGACGCATCACATCACATCATGTTGTGCTGCTCTAGCTAATCACAATTAAATCGTCAAATCCTGGACATTGAGTAACATGAGTTAACATAATGAAAATGAATTTGCAGTTATCAAATAGTACACCCTTATCCTATAACTATGGCGCACAACACGAGAGTGAGTTCACTCACTCAAGTCTAGTTATTAAATCAGCAGAAGCAGGAGGGAGGAGGTGCTCGGATCCCCTGGGTGACTTCGGTCACTCTCCAGTGATCCTATGGGAGGTGTGATTTGGGGGATGTGGCCTTGGAAATATGTGGCACAAGTGAATATGTAACCTGCCACCAGGAATCTTATTCAGTGACTTTGAGATATGATCATTATCTGGACCAGAAAGAACTCTGCTTATCTTATAGAGAACACTTGTCCTATGCATGCACCTTAGGCAAGTGGCCCATGTACAGGGTCACGATGTAACTCAGTACTAGTCACATGATATAAAATTGGTAAGAAACCCCTAAATCAATGGGCGCACATTAAATGGTGGGATATCCAGAACCAATAGGATTCAAGCTGCCCCTCACCCTTATCAGCCTTTGTAGCTAGTTCAGTTGCGTAGGCATCTTCATTCGAGAGCTGTGCACCATGTGGAGAGCTTCAGGTTTGTTATAAATAAATTTTATCAAGAGCTCAGATGGAAACCCAGTTCTAAGCAAAGAAGGGAAAGCAGAGAAGGGAAGGAGAATATAGAGGGTCTATGCAAGGGCGATGTACTTGAGGACAATATTTTGGAAATGGAAGAGGATGTAGATGAAGATGAAATGGGAGATGTGGTGCTGCGTGAAGAGTTTCACAAAGCACTGAAAGACCTAAGTCGAGTCCGCAGCCCGTGGTCGTGCGGTAGCGTTCTCGCTTCCCGCGCCCGGGTTCCCGGGTTCGATTCCCGGCGGGGTCAGGGATTTTCTCTGCCCCGTGATGACTGGGTGTTGTGTGATGTCCTTAGGTTGGTTAGGTTTAAGTAGTTCTACGTTCTAGGGGACTGATGACCACAGATGTTAAGTCCCATAGTGCTCAGAACCATTTGAACCATTTTTTTTGAACCTAAGTCGAAAAAAGGCCCTGGGAGCAGACAACATTCCATTAGAACTACTGATAGCCTTGGGAGAGCCAGCTCTGACAAAACTCTAGCATCTGTTGAGCAAAATATATGAGACAGGCGAAATACCCTCAGACTTCAAGAAGATTATAATAATTCCAATCCCAAAGAAAGCAGGTGTTAACAGATGTGAAGATTATCGAACTATCAGTTTAATCAGCAACGGTTGCAAAATACTAACACGAATTCTTTACAGCGAATGGAGAAACTGGTACAAGCCGACCTCGGGGAAGATCAGTTTGGATTCCGTAGAAATGCTGGAACACGTGAGGCAATACTGACTCTACGACTTATCTTAGAAGAAAGATCAAGGAAAGGCAAACCTACGTTTCTAGCATCTGTAGACATAGAGAAAGCTTTTGACAATGTTGACTGGAATACGCTCTTTCAAATTTTGAAGGTGGCAGGGGTAAAATACAGGGAGCGAAGGGCTATTTACAGTTTGTACGGAAACCAGATGGCAGTTATAAGAGTCGATGGGCATGAAAGGGATGCAGTGGCTGGGAAGGGAGTGAGACAGGGTTATAGCCTCTCCCCGATGTTATTCAATCTGTATATTCAGCAAGCAGTAAAGGAAACGAAAGAAAAACTAGCAGTAGGAATTAAAATCCATGCAGAAGAAATAAAAACTTTGAGGTTCGCCGATGACATCGTAATTCTGTCGGAGACGTCAAAAGGACCGGGAAGAGCAGTTGAACGGAATGGTCAACATCTTGAAAGGAGGATATAAGATGAACATCAACAAAAGCAAAACGAGGATAATGGAATGTAGTCGAATTAAATCGGGTGAAGGAATTAGTTTAGGAAATAAGATATTTAAAGTAGTAAATGAGTTTTGCTATTTGGGGAGCAAAATAACTGATGATGATCGAAGTAGAGAGGATATAAAATGTAGACTGGCAATGGCAAGAAAAGTGTTTCTGAAGAGGAGAAATTTGTTAACAACGAGTATAGATTTAAGTGTCAGGAAGTCGTTTCTGAAAGTATTTGTATGGAGTGTAGCTATGTATGGAAGTGAAACATGGACGATAAACAGTGTAGACAAGAAGAGAATAGAAGCTTTTGAAATGTGGTGCTACAGAAGAATGCTGAAGATTAGATGGGTAGATCACATAACTAATGAGAAGGTTCTGAATGGAATTGGGGAGAAGAGAAATTTGTAGCACAACTTGACTAGAAGAAGGGATCGGTTGGTAGGACATGTTCTGAGGCTTCAATGGATCACCAATTTAGTACTGGAGGGCAGCATGGAGGGTAAAAATTGTAGAGGGAGACCAAAAGATGAATACACTAAGCAGATTCAGAAGGATGTAGGTTGCAGTAAGTACTGGGAGATGAAGAAGCTTGCACAGGATAGAGTAGCATGGAGAGCTGCATCAAACCAGTCTCTGGACTGAAGACCACAACAACAACAAATTCTATAGTGAAAGAGTCTGGAAATGTTAATAATGATGAAAAAAATTAGCTAATGGTATATATTTAACATGTTTATTATTAACAATTTTTATGATTTTATTTGCAAAGATGTTTGTTGTTGTTGACACTGCCAGACTGGGAACATTTATTTACACTAAAGCTAGTACAGAGCAGGAAAATTTAAATACTACGTTTCTCTTTTTGTTTCCTTATACACTTGTTACAATATTTACATTTTCTTTCTCACCATTCAGTATACAACATGTAAATTTTCTTTTGGATCATTCTGTATTTACATTTTAATAGATGCTTATACATACACACACGCTTACTGAAGTGACAAAAGTCATGAGAACCTCTTAATACAGTTTCGCACCTCCTCTTGTCCGGCGTAGTGGAGCATATTGATGTGGCCTACGGAAGCGTTACCGGTGCAGGATTTTGTGTACAAACTGACCTCTCTATTATGTCCCACAAATGTTCGATGTGGTTCACTCGGGTTCTCCTGTAGTTCAGAATGAAAATTCCATCGTTGTTTGGGAACATGAAGTCCATGAATGGCTGCATATGGTCTCCAATTAGCCGAATATAACAATTTCCAGTCAATGGTCGGTTCGGCTGGACCAGAGGACCCAATTCATTGCATGTAAACACAGCCAACACCATTATGGAGCCACCACTAGCTTGAAGAATGTCTTGTTGACAACCTGGGTCCCTGGCTTTGTGGGATCTTTGCCATACTCGAACCCCTAGCATCAGCTCTTACCGATTGAAATCGGGACTCGTATGAACAGACCACGGTTCTCCAGTCGTCTAGGATCGATCTGATATGGTCACGAGGCTAGGAGAGGCGCTGCAGGCGGTCGTGCTGTTAGCAAAAACACTCGCGTCGGTAGTCCGCTATCATATCTATTAACGCCAGACTTCGTCACACAGCCCTAACGGATACGTTCGTCGTAATTCCCGCATTGATATCTATGTTTATTTCACACAGTGCTGCTTGTCTGTTAGCAATGACAACTCTACCCAAACACTGTCGCTTTCGGTCGTCAAGTCAGCGCAGTCGGCCATTGCGTTGTCCGCGGTGAGAGGTATGCCGGAAATTTGGTATTCTGGGAATATTGAATTCTCTAACGATTTCAGAAATGGAATGACCCGTGGATGTAGCTCCAAATACCATTTCACGTTTGAAGTCTTTTAATTACCGCCCTACGACCTTGATGACATCTGAAACCATTTTACATGAATTATCTGAGTGCACTCCCCTTTTATGTCTTGTATACGCGGTACTACTACCATCAGTATATGAGCATAGCATCCCATGACTTTTGTCAATTCGGTGTAGTGAATACTCTCTCTCTCTCTCTCTCTCTCTCTCTCTCTCTCTCTCTCTCTCTCATACATATACACACACAATTACGACAACCGTTTCATCTGTGTGGATGGAACTGGTATTCTCCCACACTCACAGTATTGATGGAGTGATTAAATGTATGTTTGTATATCTGTTTGCAAATAGTTGGCGCGTGTGCCAGTGTGTGCGAAATAATGGGATAAACTGCTTGTGAGAGCTGTGTGTGTGTTTGTATGAGTATGATTCCATGTCTGATTGCACACTGTGTATCTGTATATATATTGTGTGCACACTATGTGTGCTCGTAATATTTGTGCATATACTTTTGTGTGTGTGTGTTTGCGCCACTGCTAGTCCTCATTTCCTATATACCAGGTGTCTCTCCTAATAGTCGTCAGGTGCATTTTCTCTTGTGTTTCAGCAGAGAGCTGAAGTTTATTTCTTGCAACGTGTGGCTGGATTCAGCCCAAACAATTACTAGTCAGCTCGTCTTGAAAGGTCTCTGTTGGATTCCTTTCATGTTAATTTCTTAAATCTGTTGTCATTTACGGCATAAATTCCTCTTCTAAATTTACTGTGGTGTTTCTGACTATCTGGGAGGAGACTGAGCAGTGAAACGTGTTACTTTTACACATAAACAAGAACGATCTGTCACACTACTACACTTTAAAACACAGTTTATATGTAATTCATGTCACACAGTCTCGTGCGGAACCTACATCCGCTTTCTTTTATATACGGTATATGATAAGATACTGTCATCCCCCTTCCCTTCTGTGTGAGAGGAGGAATGAGCAAATGTATTTCTAGTTGCATGCTGGATGGTAGCAGACAAGCCTGTCTGCTGGAGAACACTAGGACCAACGTCGGAACAGGTAGCTACGCTTTCTAAAAGCAAAGAGGTTTCTTTCCTTGGTATGGTCCTGTCCGTCCCTTGTCATGTTGGTATAGGAAGCTGCCTCTCTGGTCACTTCCGTTTTGTATACGGAAGCACCCTTGGTAGGAGCCCAGGTCAGTCTGTCCACGGCGAGCGTCTGAAGTGGTAAGATCTCCAGCTAAGCGCGTGTCTGCTAAGTCCGTAGGACAATGGATTTCTTAAGTTCAGCCTAACTGAAAATTGAATCACCTTTATTTCAAGTTTAGCTCTAAAATATCTAATGTTATCTTAAATTGCAACGCAGTGTATTTCGAGTGCGAAGTTCAGAATTTCTGCCAGTAGTTGCTTTGTCACTACTTTGTGCGTAAAGTGGAACCACGTGAAGCATGTGGTGTAAGCATCAAAGTAGCCCTCAGCTATTCTTTTCGGGAAGATTTCACAGAGAGTTAGTATGAATTTAGTATACCAGTGTGTGGTAATTACATGACGGACAGGATTACGCTACGAACGTAACTTCTTTGGGTGAAAATTGAATCGGTTGGTTGTGGTTAATTTCCTCTTGCATATGTTTGAACGTTCTTCGTGTTTGTTTCCCACTAAAAATAAAGTTATTTTTTAAAGCAAATTTTTACGTGACCATTCGATAGAGTGCTCCCGTGCATTATTCGTTTGATTGATATTCATTAACAAGACTAGTAGAACACAAAGAATAATCGCCACTCGAGCAGCGACTGAACAGAGGTGTATGGCAGTAGCACGCTGTGTGGGCCATTTGCTTGTTTCATCAATTAAATTCAAGATCTCTTCTGTTACCTGAGGATTTCTACTAGCCTTTATCCTTTTACCTACTTGATCCTCTGCTGCCTTCACTATTTCATCTCTCAAAGCTACCGATTCTTCTGTTATTATATTTCTTTCCCCTGTTCTTGTCAACCTTTCTGTAATGCTCTCTCTGAAACTCTCTACAACCTCTGGTTCTTTCAGTTTATCCATGTCCCATCTTCTTAAATTCCTTTCTTTCTGTAGTTCTTCAGTTTTAATCTACAGTTCATAACCAATAAATTGTGGCCAGAGTTCACATCTGCCCCTGGAACTATCTTACAATCTAAAACCTGGTTCCTAAATCTCTGTCTTATCATTATACAATCTATCTGAAACATTCCAGTGCCTCCAGGCCTCTTCCACGTATACAACCTTCTTTCATGATTCTTAAAGCAATGTTAGCTATGATTAAGTTATGCTCTGCGCAAAACTCTTCCAGGCTGCTTCCTCTTTCATTCCTTACCCCCAGTCCATATTCACCTAATACTTTTCTTTCTTTTCCATTTCCTAGTATCCAATTCTAGCCCCCCATAAGTATTAAATCTTCGTCTCCATTAACTATCTGAATAATTTCTTTTGTCGCATCATACTTTTCTTCAATCTCTTCATCATTGGCAGAGCAAGTCGTCATATAAACTTGTACTACTGTGGTAGGCCAGGGTTTTGTGTCAGTCTTGGCTACAATAATGCGTTCGCTATGCTGTTTGTAGTAGCTTACCCGCGTTCCTATTTTTTTATTCATTATTAAACCTACTCTTGCATTACCGTTATTTGATTTTGTAGTTATAATCCTGTATTAACCTGACCAGAAGTATTGTTCCTCCTGCCACCGAACTTCACTAATTCCCACTATATCTAACATTAAGCTATCCATTTCCATTTTTAAATTTTCTAACCTACCCACCCGATAAAGGGAACTCACATTCCACTCTCGGATCCACAGAACCCCAATCTTGTTTCTCCTGATAACGACGTCCTTCTGAGTAGTCCCCACCAGGAGATCCGAATGGGGGACTATTATACCTCCAGAATATTTTACCCACGACGACGCCATCATCATTTAAGCATACATTAAAGCTGCATGCCGTCGGGAAAAATTACGGTTTTAGTTTCCCCTTGCTTTCAACCGTTCGCAGTACCAGCACAGCAAGGCCGTTTCGGTTGATGGTACAAGGCCAGATCAGTCAATCATCCAGATTGTTGCCCCTGCAACTATTGAAAAGGCTGCTGCTCATCTCCAGGAACCACGTGTTTGTCTGGCCTCTCAACATATACTCCTCCGTTTTGGTCGTACCTACGGTACGGCTATCTGTATCGCTGAGGCTCGCTAGCCTCCCCACAAACAGCAAGGTCCATGGTTCATGGGGGGGGGGGGGGGGGGGAAGGGGAGGGCAGGGGGGCGCTCTATCGAATAGTAACGTTGAATTCCACACTATTTATTTTTTTTAAATTTTTTTTTTTTGTAACTGGGTATGAACCAGACGCTTTCCATCTCTTATGGGCATCGTACAGAAGACATGATGAGCCGTATTTGTTAGGATTGACTCCAACCGTACATTTCAAAAAAGGGAAAATGCAAATATCTGCTGAAAGTTTAGAGAAAATGCACCTGACGGCTCTTAGAAGAGACAACCTGCTTTTGTGATTAGAGCATTTGAGTGGGTAGGTTCATTCTGGAGCAGTACGCCATAGGGAGAGGATCACAATGCAGCTATTTGTTAATAACAAAGTATTTGTGTTGTAATTATATTAAGTCGTGATACTCGAGCTCGAGTTCTAGAGGGTGAATATTTGTTAACAAATAAAATTTAATATTAAGTGATTTTCGTCATTAGAGGTACCAGCAGACACCAGACCTAGGCAGGTATGAAAGTATTCTCATTTTTCAACATTCTTCGTGCTTTTCCATATTTTCCATAATTTTACAACTCTTTGTTTTTAATTTCTACGATTTTACTTATTTTATCCAGTTAATCGAGTTTCTTTGTGATGATGTGGATGTCATATAAACGTGTAGGTGCTTGAATCTCTTGGGTCCAGAGGGGGGGGGGGGGAGAGATGGAATTGGGGTTCACCTGGACGACCTTGATCAATTGCTAGTGATATCCCAAGGGGAAGATGAATGGAGAGAGGTGACCTTGAATATAACTAGCAAAAGCGTGTAATCTGACACCGGAAGTCCTTATCAATGACCTTGAGGTAATATTGTTATCTGGGCCAGAAAGAATCCTGCTTGTCTACTGGTGTGAACTGTGGTTTTTTTCAACTACTGGGCACAGCTAGTTGTTCTACCTTCTTCGGTAGATTATAGTGAAAGGGGACCTAACTCAGCCGTAGACTCTTTGTAGAATGAAGGTGGTATTCCGTTGGACACTGGAGCTTTGTTCATTTTTTGGGAATATATCTGTTTTTCGACGCCACTGCCACAAGCTCTACATTTAATTTTAGAAAAAGCTAAGCACTCAGAAGAGGAGGAACCAACGAAATGAAACTTCAGGGGTTGAGATATTAGTTCAGTGATTACGAACTCGAGCCAAATTTACAGAGAACTTGGCCATGTGAGCTCACTTTTACTATCGCGTTGTAGCCTATACGGCATGGATGCATGCACTGATTCGCCTGTGAAGTGTTTCACAAAGAAGTTGTAACCTTTACTGAGAGAAGCTGACCCATAGCTGATGTAGCTTGTCCATCATATCCCTGAGTTGTCGTCTGAGGTAGCATCGCACATGTCCTATCCAGGACGGGTGTGGGTATCTTGCTGGCCATGGGTGTACCTCAGCGTCACGCAGATAGTTGATAGATGCACATGTCATGTGTGGACGAGAATTGTCCTACTGAAAAAAAAAATGCATCACGATACTGTCGCAAGGGAGGAAACACATAAGGTCCGTGAAGTATCGTTATTCCCTACTTTCTTTAATTACTTCCAGCCGTGATCTGAAGTCATACCCGACGGCTTCTCGCACTGCGACGTCAGGAGTAACGCCGAAGTGCGTCTCTAAAACACTGGAAAGCTCTTCCCAGGTCGTTACCACATTCGCCGAAGATGATCATTTGGGTTAGCAGAAACTCGTTTCGTCGCTGAGCACAATACGACACCATTTATCAGGAGTCTATGTTTCCCAATCACGGCATTTTTCCAAACGGAATAGCTTAATGTTGATGGCGGCCTATGTATGGGACGATAATTGCCTAGTTCAACTGCTGCTAGCCCCACACCAATGGTGCAGGATGACAGAATGTTGCAGTGACGCTATTACTCGTTCTCAGACGGCAGATGCAGGTATGAAGGCGTTACGATGCAGTTGGAGCTAATATGGGGATCCTTCCTTGTGATGGTCGCACGTGATCGTCCTGAATCATAACGACGAGTATACTTTCCCTCATGTTCCTACACAGTCCAACGCTGGGCCATTGTCACATCCGAATGCTGCACCAATGTAGACACTGCATGATCCTAACAGCCTGCCATCTGTCAGAAGCAGATAACGCTGTCTCACTCGAGTGCGTAACATCTCCGTACCCTTTCCAGTGATCAATCGACATGTGATTCTGTTCACTCCTCTTATACAGGGTGGTCCATTGATCGTGACTGGGCCAAATATCTCACTAAATAAGCGTCAAACGAGAAAACTACAAAGAACGAAATTTGTCTAGCTTGAAGGGGGAAACCAGATGGTGCTATAGTTGGCCCGCTAGATGGCGCTACCATACGTCAAACGGATATCAACTGCGTTTTTTAAAAATAGGAACCCCCATTTTTATTAAATGTTCGTGTAGTATGTAAATAAATGTGAATGTTTTAGTTGGACCACTTTTTTCACTTTGTGATAGATGGAGCTCTAATAGTCACAAACATATGGCTGACAATTTTAGACGTACAGTTGGTAACAGGTAGGTTTTTTAAATTAAAATACAGAACGTAGGTACGTTTGAACATCTTATTTCGGTTGTTCCAATGTGATACATGTACCTTTGTGAACTTATCATTTCTGAGAACGCATGCTGTTACAGCGTGATTACCTGTAAATACCACGCTGATGCAATAAATGCTCAAAATGATGTCCGTCAACCTCAATGCATTTGGCAATACGTGTAACGACGTTCCTCTCAACAGCGAGTAGTTCACCTTCCGTAATGTTCCCACATGCATTGACAATGCGCTGACGCATGTTGTAAGGCGTTTTCGGTGGATCACGATAGCAAATATCCTTCAACTTTCCCCACAGAAAGAAATCCGGGGACGTCAGATCCGGTGAACGTGCGGGCCATGGTATGGTGCTTCGACGACCAATCCACCTGTCATGAAATATGCTATTCAATACTGCTTCAACCGCACGCGAGTTATGTGCCGGACGTCCATCATGTTGGAAGTACATCGCCATTCTGTCATGCAGTGAAACATCTTGTAGTAACATCGGTAGAACATTACGTAGGAAATCAGCATACATTGCACCATTTAGATTACCATCGATAAAATGGAGGCCAATTATCCTTCCTCCCATAATGCCGTACTATACATTAACCCACCAAAGTCGCTGATGTTCCACTTGTCGCAGCCATCATGGATTTTCCGTTGCCCAGTAGTGCATATTATGCCGGTTTACGTTACCGCTGTTGGTGAATGACGCTTCGTCGCTAAATAGAACGCGTGCAAAAAATCTGTCATTGTCCTGTAATTTCTCTTGTGCCCAGTGGCAGAACTGTACACGACGTTCAAAGTCGTCACCATGCAATTCCTGGTGCATAGAAATATGGTATGGGTGCAATCGATGTTGATGTAGCATTCTCAATACCGACGTTTTTAAGATTCCCGATTCTCGCGCAATTTGTCTGCTACTGATGTGCGGATTAGCCGCGACATCATTTGTTGCAGGTCGTGGTTGACGTTTCACATGTGACTGAACACTTCCTGTTTCCTTAAATAACGTAACTATCCGGCGAACGGTCCGGACACTTGGATGATGTCGTCCAGGATACCGAGCAGCATACATAGCACACGCCCGTTCGGCATTTTGATGACAATAGCCATATATCAACACGATTTCGACCTTTTCGCAATTGGTAAACGATCCATTTTAACACGGGTAATGTATCACGAAGCAAATACCGTCCACACTGGCGGAATGTTACGTGATGCCACGTACTTATACGTTTGCGACTATTACAACGCCATTTATCACAAAGCGAAAAAAGTGGTCCAACTAAGACATTCATATTTCTTTACGTACTACACGAATACGTAATAAAAATGGGGGTTAATATTAAAAAAAAAAACGCAGTTGATATTCGTTTGACCTATGGCAGCGCCATCTAGCGGGTCAACCATTGCGCCATCTGGTCACCCCCTTCAAGCTAGATGAGTTTCGTTCTTTGTAGTTTTTTCGTTTGATGCTTATTTCGTAAGACATCTGGCGCGGTCACTATCAATGGACCACCCTGTATATGCTACCAGGCCTGGTAGCAGCACTTAACACTAACAACACCAGTGCACTCTGGTGGCCGTTCTACCTGTTACAGAGAATTGCAGTTCTAATTATTTACATATCTGTCGATGGTGTCTACGTGTACGAATGACTCTGACATCTGACTTTGTCTTCTGGTTGCTTCATCTTTCATTGCCAGGTATTGTATGTCAATATTCCCTGCTGTGATGCGAGAATTAATCTGTCCAGTATTCCATTTCTGGTCTTTCCTTTGTGGAGTGACACCCAAAAACGGAATTCAGCGCAGTGTCCATCAGCCTGTCTCACACGACCAGCTCAGTGGATAGGATGTGTCAAGGCCTGTACGGGACTTCCTCACGTCAGCGCAGTGCGCGGTTTTCTCAGCACTGCAGCTCGTGGGAGGATAGCCAGATAGTAGCGCAGCGCAGCAGCTAGCCGGCAACAGGACGGGAT
This sequence comes from Schistocerca americana, assembly GCF_021461395.2. Lineage (NCBI taxonomy): Eukaryota > Metazoa > Arthropoda > Insecta > Orthoptera > Acrididae > Schistocerca > Schistocerca americana. The sequence continues at coordinate 483,271,894 of NC_060119.1, forward strand.
GTGCTGTGCTGCGGTGCGGTGCGGTGCGGTGTGGTGGTCCGTCACGCCACGCCACACGCCGGGCGGCGGACGCGCTGAAATACGGCGCATTGTCTGGACCTTAATGACACCGCAGCGCGCCGCCGCTCTCCTCTCCTCTCTCTCTGGATTTCCGGTAAACGTCCGCTGGGTCGCCGTTTCTCATGACGCCGGCGCCGTGGCTACCTGCTGCCCGCTGCGATGACACACTCATTTTAACAATCTAGAGAAGGTCGCACCGCTTTTAGCTAGAAAGTCTGAGAGGTTTCCCTGTGCTTTAATTTTAGGGTTCCATACCTTAATCAGTAAAAAAAGAGACCCTTACAGGATCACTTTGGTCTCCGTCTGTCTGCGCTTATGTTGAGAAACCTTTTTCTTAGGAACGGGTAGAGGTATCAAGTTGATATTATTGTCAAATACACTACTGGTCATTAAAATTGCTACACCACGAAGATGACGTGCTACAGACGCGAAATTTAACCGACGGGAAGAAGATGCTGTGATATGCAAATGATTAGCATTTCTGAGCATTCACACAAGGTTGGCGCTGGTGGCGACTCCTACAACGTGCTGACATGAGGAAAGTTTCCAACCGATTTCTCATACACAAATAGCAGTTGACCGGCGTTGCCTGGTGAAACGTTGTTGTGATGCCTTGTGTAAGGAGGAGAAATGCGTACCATCACGTTTCCGACTTTGATAAAGGTCGGATTGTAGCCTATTGCGATTGCGGTTTATTGTATCGCGACATTTCTGCTCGCGTTGGTCGAGATCCAACGACTGTTAGCAGAATATGGAATCGGTGGGTTCGGGAGGGTAATACGGAACGCTGTGCTGGATCCCAACGGCCCCGTATCACTAGCAGTCGAGATGACAGGCATCTTATCCGCATGGCTGTAATGGATCGTGCAGCCACGTCTCGATCCCTGAGTCAACAGATGAGGACGTTTGCAAGACAACAACCATCTGTACGAACAGTTCGACGACGTTTGCAGCAGCATGGGCTATCAGCTCGGAGACCATGGCTGCGGTTGCCCGTGACGCTGCATCACAGAAAGGAGCGCCAGCGATGGTGTACTCAACGACGAACCTGGGTGCACCAATGGCAAAACGTCATTTTTTCGGATAAATCCAGGTTCTGTTACAGCATCATGATAGTCGCATCCGTGTCTGGCGACATCGCAGTGAACGCACATTGGAAGCGTGTATTCGTCATCGCCATACTGGCGTATCACCCAGCGTGATGAGATGGGGTGCCATTGGTTACACGTCTCGCTCACCTCTTGTTCGCATTGACGGCACGTTGAACAGTGGACGTTACATTTAAGATGTGTTACGACCCTTGGCTCTACCCTTCATTCGATACCTGCAAGACGCTACTTTTCAGCAGGATAATGCACGACCGCATGTTGCAGGTCCTGTACGGGCCTTTCTGGATACAGAAAATGTTCGACTGCTGCCCTGGCCAGCACATTCTCCAGATCTCTCACCAATTGAAAACGAGTGGTCAATGGTGGCAGAGCAACTGGCTCGTCACAATACGCCAGTCACTACTCTATGGTCTCGTGTTGAAGCTGCATGGGCAGCTGTACCTGTACACGCCATCCAAGCTCTGTTTGAGTCAATGCCCAGGCGTACCAAGGCCTTATTACGGCCAGAGGTGGTTGTTCTGGGTACTGATTTCTCAGGATCTACGCACCCAAATTGCGTGAAAATGTAATCACATGTCCGTTCTAGTATAATATATTTGTCCAGTGAATACCCGTTTATCATCTGCATTTCTTCTTGGTTCAAAAATGGCTCTGAGCACTACGGGACTTAACTACTGTGGTCATTAGTCCCCTAGAACTTAGAACTACTTAAACCTAACTAACCTAAGGACATCACACACATCCATGCCCGAGGCAGGATTCGAACCTGCGTCCGTAGCGGTCACGCGGTTCCAGACTGTAGCGCCTATAACCGCACGGCCACTCCGACCGGTTTCTTCTTGGTGTAGCAATTTTAATGGCCAGTAGTGTAGTTCTAAGTTCTAGGGAACTGGTGACCTCAGATGTTAAGTCACATAGTGCTCAGAGCCATTTGAACCTTCTGTTGAGAAACCTTTTTCTTAGGAACGGGTAGAGGTATGAAGTTGATATTATGGTCAAATATAAGTTTACGGTCCGTTGGTGATGTAAAATATTTCAGCTTCTAAAGCAATCTAATCGAAGGATACTGCCATTTACGTCACATAGTTTGATACTTGCAAACTCACTCATCAAAACGTATAGATGAACATCTGTATACATAATGAAGTTTTTACTGCCCCCCTGGAGCCAAGACTCATACACGAACCTGTCCGATTTTTCAACGTCACTTTACAGATATTTGTGACCTTCCGTCACCTAACTATACTAGAATGTGCTATCTGCTTGATTACGCTTCACTGGTGGAGCGACATTAGGACGATTCCAGTCGTAAGGAGGAAGGAATGAAGAATGTTTATGTTTCGTGGATGACGAGGTCGTCCTGTGTTTATTTATCATCGGTTGCGGGAGAGTGGGTTGCCATCTCCCTAGTTCCAGAAACGTTTCCTTGCAGGAAACAAATTTGTGTCTTTTTTATTTAATTCTAGAAATGTTTTGCCTTTACTGAAGTTGAACAAGGCACTAGAAATATTCCGGGAGTCACCATAACAACAATATTGGGCATCATCAAAGGTTTTGATAATTCATCAGAAACGTCACGGTTTATAAACCTTAAATTAAATCCGACTCTGTATGTGAAGGATTTCCATCCCAATCTTTGAGAATACGTACTCTTGATTTGTAACAACTAGGGCGTTGCGGTTTTATGCCAGCACTGCATGATATTCGGTTAAGCAGTTATTATACATTATATTTTTATATGAGAAATCACTACAGCGATTTGTCGATGAAATAAATTTTTAATGCACGTTTACTTTTCTACATCATTATCTGACGCATAATGCGTTAAATATGACGCAAACTGTGGCTAGCTTCTGCAACAACCATAGAAATATGTTATGCCTCAGAGTTGTAGTTCGTAGTATAACTAATCATTATATTAGTGGAAAAAATGCCATTATTACCTCAGTTATACTTCAGACAACAGGATGTGTGGCATATTTCTGTGGATGTTGGAGGAAGCCTATCATAGTTTGAGTGATATTACTCGCACGATGTTGCAAAGAATGACTTTAAAAGCTAAACGTGCATTCAAAATTCATTCAATAGACAAATTCCTGTAATGATTAAGGGAGTAGGAAATCATAAAAGACGGACAAAGAAACAGACAAAAAGAATTCATTTTTATACATTATTAGAATGTTTATCATTATATCAATTTATCTATGAAATGAGTTTTGAATATAAGTTTCGTTTTCGATACCATTCTCTGGACCATTATGTACGTAATATCATTTAGTCTTCAGCAGGATTGTCGCAACATCCATAGAATTATGGTTCACATTTTATACTTTGGACTGTATCTGAGTAAATAATAACAAGTTCAGTTAATATAATGATTAGATGCACTACAAGCTACAAGATGTGAGGCATAACATATTCACATTTATGTTGGGAGAAGCCTGGAAAAGTTTGAATGATATTAATCGCCTGATGCTCCAAATAATGCTACAGAAAAACAAACGTGCATTCAAAATTCAGCAAAAATGTTGTAACGATTTTGCAGGAACATCGTGACAGGCTAGTGTTATCATATTTTGTCAGCTATCTCAACATCTACGTACAGTATGAGCATGATACCAGAACGCAGTAATCATATGCTTAGGAGCAGATGGTGCTATTAGCACACCTGCCAATTATTAGGCGCTTTCTGAAGGCCACTCTTAAGCTAAAACAAAAAAGAGATTCAACACAAAGCTTAAAATTACACGAATTTTAATTTTATTCACAAGGTGCCTCTTGTTTAAGACGTTGGGTCTGTTTGACGCCAACAAAATGACGTCACAAGCGACTTGCATCAAAGCAGCAGCCTCAGCTGCAGATGGGAACGGTGGCAGCAGTAGCAGTTGCGGAGACTGTCTAGTCACGCTTACGGCAGGAGTAGATAGCAGGCGCTTTGAGAGCCACACATGTGCGTATGTTTTCAAGATGGCCTGTATAGTTTTTGTCTAGCGTGAAGATGACAGTAGTGATGCAGCGAGATAGTTCAATGCAATTTTTATTTCGGAAACCAAATAAAGGACCATTATACAGAGATTTTCTTCGTTATTTATAAAGTGAAAAAGCATCTCGATCAATGGGTGAATCTGGAACGCTAGATAACAAACTATTACAAGAGCACAGCATTTGGGAATCTACCGCATTAACTGTTACTATTATTACCCATCCGGTTAACAGCGCGCATTGGCACTCCGCTACAGGGATTCAGGCAGGCGCCCAGTTGCCAGATCGAAATCGCCTCCCCCCCTCCCCAGCCTCGCCCCCCCCCCCGGATTAACGACGAGAGGCGGTGTGCCGACCAGCCTAGATGTGGTTTTTAGGATGTTTCTCATATCCCACTAGGTGAATACCTAGCAAGGACCCACATGCCGCCTCCTTAAAATGATTCGCAAACATTTCGGAAACGTTCCTACACTTTGACATGGGATATTACCAGACTCGTGGAGATGGCGTACACAAGCGCCGCCCCAGAGGGGAAAGGGTGGGGGCAGGAAGGACATCTGGTCACCCTCTAGCACTATTCGAATGAAGTTACATACATCAAGACAAATAAATTAAAAATTACTATAACTATTGGATACATAAACTAAAGAAATACGTATCTACTTTGTCCATTCAACATCTTTTTATTACAAACGCAGGTCACTGTGGGTGAACCATTCAAAAATTTCGGTGTGAGGTCGTGAAAGTCTTTTAAAGCAATCAGGCCAGCTAGGTTTGCTCTTCAGCTGCATGTCGGTCGCACCGAGCGCGCTCTGAAGCTCCCCACTGAGTCGAATCCTTATTGCAGATACTATGGTTTGTGTGAATCCTGCCAATGTTGTACCGCTGCCTTCGGGAAAGAGAAAATCCTGGTACATTTAAAGTGGGGTCAGTTACGAGATTGGAGTTCCTACGATTTCAGTGTGAAATGTCATAGAACGACGATGACAAAGCGTGTGTTCACCATCGTGTGGTCACAGGACCGGATCGTGGAGTGAGGAGTACTGATGATGCACCACTCTGGACGAGAGTTGCCTTATCATCGTAGGGACCGGGTGTCTCTCACACTGGGTGTCATTTCGGCAGGACGATGGTTCAAATCCGCGTCGGGCAATTCTGATTTAGCTTTTCCGTGATTTTCCTAAATCGCTCCAAGCAAAGACCGGAACTGTCCCTCAGAAAGGGCACTTTCCTTCCCCATCCTGGAAACATTCCGAGCTTTTGCTCAGTCTCTAACGACCTCGATATCGACGTGACGTTAAAAACTAATTTTTCTCCTTTTTCATCATTGTAGAGTGGCGGAACGCTTTTCGTCTCGTTTTCCGGGCGGCGAGAGTCACTGCAGACGGCTAGGAAAGCCGGCAGCGGGCCCGTGGGGACTGCGGGGGGCAGAGCGGAAGGCAGAGGAAGGCGACCCCGGCTAAGAGCTAATAAATAACGCGCCGCCGACACATCGAGATGGCCGGCCCAATTTAGGAAGACGAATGAGCCGCTACGCCGCGTCCGGCGTTCCGGCGCCACGCCGAGCTCTGCTGTGCTGTGCTGTGCTGTGCTGCACTCCCAGCGTGGCACCGCGGCGCCACCCAGCCAGCGCCCCACGAAAACTCAGCTGTGGGGCACTTGGATCTATACTGAGCGCTCGCTCTGACCAGTTCACATACCGTAGAATCCATGCACAATGGACGTCATCACAGACATGACAGTTAGTATCGTGGCTTTGTAACGTAACACTTCGTCTTACGAGGCCTTCTAGCGCTCCCCCCCCCCCCCCCCCCCCACCAAATAAGAAATTGAGAACGTGGGCTGCCACGCACAACGCTGGAAACAAAGGATGAGTCGAGGGTAGCTAATGAATGTGTAATCTCATGACGGATTCGGGACCTTTTGACGAGGAATAAACCGATCCTATATGCATAATTTGCATATCAGCTATATTTCGAAGCATCTAAATACTCAACTGCGAATTAAAATATCCAAATAATTACAGAAACGAAAGAAGCCTTGTAGTAATAATTACCTATGTACAGAGGAACCGAGTCTGCTGCCATTTTGAGAGGAGTTAATAAATTGTTCAAAATGGCGGAGGCCACTAAAAAGATTCAAGGTTAAAGGGAGCGTCTTCTTCGTCTTGAGGCTCTCACGAATACAGAACATCTCGCCGCCCCAACGTTGAAGATGCGCCAGGTTAGGAAACTTCTGGTGCAAAAAGGAAGCGGCCAGGTCTATGGCCCAACTAGCCGCTTGACCACACAGCAAGTTGGCACTAGAAATACTTTTTTCAGCCGTAGATACCCTAGTGTGAGGTGTTGAACAGCTAACCGAGGGAGTGAGCATCGCCGCTCAACCCATTCTGGAACGTCTTCTTGGAAGGTCCACTAGCTGCCGTCTCGCTCTCGCGACCGTCCGTTGTCCATAGGTACGCTCCGCCGTATAGCGATAAAGCTTAACGGTTCGTAACTTCGAGCACAGTCTAATAATTTTAATTTAATCGTATGGGTAGAGCCCCCCGTCGGGCAGATCGTTCGCCGGGTGCCGGACTTCCAATTTGACGCCACTTCGGCGACCTGCAGTCGATGAAGATGATAGGATGATGATGAGGACAGCACAACACCCAGTCCCTGGGCGGAGAAAATTCCCCGACCCAGCCGGGAATCGAACCCGGGCCCAGAGGATTGACAATCCGTCACGCTGACCATTCAGCTACCTGCGGCGGACAAGTCTAATAATGATGCACGGATTCGATTGCTGTTTCAGTCGTTTGGCGATCGCGAGCATTTAGCAATACTACGAAAGAGAAGCAGAGCCATCCATGCGGTAAGCTTCACCGAATTCTGCAACCTCCTCCATTTTGTTGCCGAAAAATAGTTCTCATGGTTAAGGATACCCACTTCGGCAGTTCAATTTATGTAGCTATAGGTCAATGCTGTCTCTATTTGTTCTGTGAATATGTGTAAGTCAGCGGAGGCTGTCCTCGGTTAAGAGTATGTCGTTTTGTGCTAATTTCAGAATAGCCGGCCGAAGTAGCCGTGCGGTTAAAGGAGCTGCAGTCTGGAACCGCAAGACCGCTACGGTCGCAGGTTCGAATCCTGCCTCGGGCATGGATGTTTGTGATGTCCTTAGGTTAGTTAGGTTTAACTAGTTCTAAGTTCTAGGGGACTAATGACCTCAGCAGTTGGTCCCATAGTGCTCAGAGCCATTTTTTTAAATTTCAGAATATATCTCTTTGTGCTACCTACTAAATATTTTATTTGTGTTGCGATTTCTTCCTCTTTCACGCAGTATCCATTTAAGTCAATGGCTCCCTGCAAGTAAGGTCGTCGTCCATGCCTTCCCACGATTTGATACAACATACACTCCTGGAAATTGAAATAAGAACACCGTGAATTCATTGTCCCAGGAAGGGGAAACTTTATTGACACATTCCTGGGGTCAGATACATCACATGATCACACTGACAGAACCACAGGCACATAGACACAGGCAACAGAGCATGCACAATGTCGGCACTAGTACAGTGTATATCCACCTTTCGCAGCAATGCAGGCTGCTATTCTCCCATGGAGACGATCGTAGAGATGCTGGATGTAGTCCTGTGGAACGGCTTGCCATGCCATTTCCACCTGGCGCCTCAGTTGGACCAGCGTTCGTGCTGGACGTGCAGACCACGTGAGACGACGCTTCATCCAGTCCCAAACATGCTCAATGGGGGACAGATCCGGAAATCTTGCTGGCCAGGGTAGTTGACTTACACCTTCTAGAGCACGTTGGGTGGCACGGGATACATGCGGACGTGCATTGTCCTGTTGGAACAGCAAGTTCCCTTGCCGGTCTAGGAATGGTAGAACCCGATGAATAGGCAACAGTAGTGTCACAGTGGATACGCCGTTTCCCGCCAGATCACCGAAGTTGATCACTGTCGGGCGTCACCGGTACTTGGGTGAGTGACCGATTGGGTACGCCCACGTACTGTTGACAATTTTCCCTGCCTTTGCGGCAGAGGAGACGAGGAGGGGTGGTGGCGTTAAGCGCCTGATAACCAGTATTTGCGCCAGATCGTTCTGGATTCAGTCCCGTTCCTCTCCACAGTCTCGTAAGAGAGAGCATGCGACACTGTTGATGGTGATGCATTCGTCGGATAGGGGACGTTAAGCTCATTAGCCCCCATGGTGCAATTCGAGAGGAATAGACTATTTGTCGGCTTGGGTTTCGCCCTCTCCCTTCTCTCATCGTCATCCCATACATACATGACGCCACAGTACATGCACATACATTACAGTCATCTACACTTAACAGTTACACTTAAAACAACACGCAACGCTCAAACTTGGCGAAGGAAAAGTGTTTGTGTGTCCGAGGGACAGAAAACATCTTTCCAATTCAGGCGGCTGAACCTGCCCTTCGGGAGTCTCCAAACCATTCATGCCATACGACGCTACTTTTACGCGATGTATATTTTAATTTACGAACAATCTTCATATATTCGCGACCGATGAAAATATTAGCAGCTGACAGCAGTACTACAAGGCTCATCCATGAAGCTCGGTGAATGGGTCGATATGTATATGGAAACGGCCGTTAGAAATATGTGCCTGTGCATGCGCGCAGAGACGTTTCGAGAAGCAACAAGTAGGTTCGACACACTAAAGGAGGGAAGGAAGACTAGGGTTTAAAGTCCCGTCTGCATCGATGTCATTAGAGACGGAGAACAAACTCGGAATGTTTCAAAGATAGGGATTGAGACCGACATTTCCCTTTCGAAGAAGACATCCTGGAATATGCCTGGAGCGATTTAGGGAAATCACTTAACTCCCAAATTTGGATGGCCGTACCTATATTGTAACCGTCGTCCTAAATGCAAGTCCATTATGCTAATAACTGCTCCACTTCGCTCGGTAAACGTGAAATAAGCTCGGCTAAGGCGACCAGTAGAACGTAGTGAATGTGAGCGCTCGTATCACAGGATAGGGAGGAACGAACAAACATCTGATTTTTGCCGGAGTTGTGGAAAAAAACGTGCGAGGAAAGTACAGTGTTGATACAATATTACAGAAAAGAAGTAATGAATAGGAAACATATTACTTGTAAAAACGTTGTAGAAAGGAAAAGGTTGTTGAGATGTTGGAGGTGGTTGTGAACTAGCGTAATGTTGGAGAACATAGAACAATCGTCACAAATGCCGACAGACAATCGGTGATTGTCTCCAGGATGAAATGTAAGCACTTGCAGATTCACAGGAACATTGTTCAAGCTATGATTACAAAGATTTGTCAAAGCGGAAGATATGTCTCAGAATTACGCCACACAAATTGCCTGTGTTCAGGAGGGCAACACGAATATAAACTGCTGGGATTGTCAATGATTTTTTCTAAGTATGAAAATTGGTGTAAGGTCTTCTGCTACCAGTCCGGCCTGGAGAAGGATAAGAAACGATAAGGACTGCAGTCGGCAGTGTATTTTGATGCATGCGCAGAGGTGTGTGTCATAGACCGGATCCCACAGAAGGACTTGCCGACAGTTTCCCGCGTTTCTATTAATATTACGCAAAGTGTAAAATGAGCAATCTAGATTAGTTTGTGGGTGAATAATTAAAAAAAATTGTTTTGTGAGGTCATTAACCGGAATGTTTAGGTTCAGCTTGTATTACTACCTCCACTAGGATGACGTGGAAGTTCTGTAATACCAGATTAAATCATATCTTTATGTATTCACACACTTTTTTTCAAGTAATAAGTTAATACACTGCTGGCCACCGTAAATGCAACACCCTGAAGGAAGCATCCGAATCAAGTGAAATTTACACCATGGGTTTGCAGCGTTGAGATATGCAACTGATTAGAATTTCAGCGCAGACGCACATCGCGCGCGCCTGTGGCGCCACCTCATAGCGCCATTTAAGGCTTGGCGATTTCGACGAGTGTACGTTCGGCACGTGTGTTTACCTTGTGGTTGTTTCACAAGACGATCAGTTATGCCTCGTAGACAACAGCGAACATCGTTTGATCAAGTATCCGAGGAAGGATAGTGGCTTACCGTGATTGTGGATTATCACACAGAGAAATCGCTAGTCGTGTTGGACGAAACCAAACAACTGTAATGCGGATATGTGACCGTTGGATGCAGGAGGGTACGACGGACCGACGTGGTCGATCGCATTCACCTCGGTGCACCACTGCACGTGCTGATAGGCAAATTGTGCGCATGGCAGTGACAGATAGCTCAGTGACATCCCGAACCATAGCACAGCACATTGCATCTGTAACGCATCATCCAGTGTCTGCGCGTACCATTCGACGCCGTTTACAGCAGAGTGGTCTGTCCGCAAGACGTCCATTGCTTCGTCTACCATTGACGCAGAACCACAGACGTCTCCGTCGCCAATGGTGTGATGACAGACGGATGTGGACGGCAGAATGGAATGACGTTGTCTTTACTGACGAGGCACGCTTCTGTCTGCAGCACCACGATGGTCGGATTCGAGTGTGGAGACACCGTGGAGAGAGGATGCTGGACAGCTGCATTATGCACCGCCACACTGGTCTTGCACCGGGTATTATGGTATGGGGCGGTATTGGATATTACTCTCGCACGCCTCTAGTACGCATTGCCGGTACTTTAAATAGCCGTCGCTACATATCCGAGGTGCTGGAGCCAGTTGTCCTTCCTTACCTTCAGGACTCGGCCACAGCCATATTTCAACAGGATAATGCGCGACCACACGTGGCACGCATTGTCCAAAGGTTCTTCGTCAATAACCAGATTGAAGTGCTTCCCTGGCCGGCTGGCTCTCCGGATCTTTCGCCGAGAGAAAACATGTGGCCCATGGTTGCTCAACGAGTGACCCCGATTACATCCCCAGCTGCCACACCAGATGATCTTTGGCAACGTGTGGAAGCTGCTTGGACTGCTGTACCACAGGAACACATGCAACGTCTCTTTGACTCAATGCCGAGACGTGTGGCAGCGGTGATCTCCAACAATGGCGGCTACTCTGGCTACTGATTCTGGCAGGAACCACATGTCACAGACGTCTGTAAACGTAATCATTTGATACTTGGTCAACATGTTATCTACAAAATAAATTTTGTTGTGCTACCTCTTGTCTTTCTTGGTGTTGCATTTACTGTGGCCAGCAGTGTATATTCCTAAAGTCAATAACAACAAATATGTTTTTAAACAACAAATGTAAGAACGTTTCTGTAGCTTTATTGCTCTTTGTTTCTGCAAATTACGAATATGTCATATAGCAACATACAATTACATGTGCGTTTGTGTTGGTAGTGAGAAATGGATCTATGCTTTTTTTCTTTTACTACCATTCTAGGTAAATGTTCGTTCCCTGATAAAATTAGTTGTGTACGTTATTGCAAGTGTTATTTTCAGTTTGGATTAAGGGCTACCCGGTCCCAAGCCTAAAAAATAGACGAACTTATTCAGCTGATAAGAACAGGACTATATTTCTGATTATTGAGTATAATTTGGTGAGACCGAGATGACGACCATTAGGGTGCCCATGACACCTAAAATAACTCTTTTCTCGACTCATCATACTCTCCACGTTTACAAGAAATTAAACGTCCATTCAGTTACTAATAGTTACGCAATTCAAGAATATGAGGACGAAGATTCTATTTCGAGGAACAGAAAAAGATTGTCTATCAGCATGGAAATTGTGAATAGATTGTTAGCATCCCAACCTGTTGTACTGCAAGGTATACATTGATTTATAATACAATAATAATATACTGTATAATTGTTATACAACAGTGGATAGAGAAAGACATATACAAAAACTTTTCTCCATAGAACGTAACTGTTATTGTAACTTCAACTCTTCTTTTATTGTCCGTGTCTGCCTCAAACAACGGGGTGCCGTGTTTTCTCCTTGATGCAAACGCTTCTTATTTCTAATTCACCTAACTAGTTTCAGCTACATACCACCAACTTCATGGGGTTTCTTTATTCTAAAACACGAAAAGAACATCGTTGCATTACATTACGAAAAGCATCATTCTGCAGTATGTTTCACTGTTTGGTCCCAGATGTTATAGGGGGAAACAGATTGTGAAGCAATATCTCTTGCATCAGAAATTGATAGCGTCCATAAGTCTTTTCCTTCTGTTTCGTTTACTGCTTATTTTGGTGCGCAGCACGTTGTTTCCTGTGATACTGTTTGTTCTGCTAACCGTTTGCTCGAGATGTGCCTTTAAAACCTTTTTTTTTAAAAAAGTCACCAGCCAGTCGAAAGCACGAACAGAAGTTATGCAGACAAGAGAGAAAGAAAGTTTAGAATGTATGATGTTGTCAACATCGAAGTCATTATATGAGGGGAATTGGCACAAGAAGTGATGGGTGGAGAAGGGAAGATTGGCTAGCGGTTTAAACCCGGTTCCTCCAGAAAACGAGTGTAGTATATTCACCATTGTCCCACCTACTTCAACTTTTGGTTGGAGTGAAACTAAGTGTAAAGAAGAAAACAGTCGTGGCTGTGATGCTGAAATTACTGTTTATTTTTTCACCTAATTCAAGGCATCTGCAGACTGGCTGATAACTGTGGACAAGCAAGTTATGTTTATCAGTGAGAAAATATCCGCAAAAATAAATTGTCCTCACAATGTGCAAGAAACTGAATGCTTATAGCCGGCCGGAGTGGCCGTGCGGTTCTAGGCGCTACAGTCTGGAACCGCGTGACCGCTACGGTCGCAGGTTCGAATCCTGCCTCGGGCATGGACGTGTGTGATGTCCTTAGGTTAGTTAGGTTTAAGTAGTTCAAAGTTCTAGGGGACTGATGACCTCATAAGTTAAGTCCCATAGTGCTCAGAGTCATTTGAACCATTTTTGAATGCTTATACTGGTCTCTTTTTCCGAGAACATGTACCAGCACCATCAGAAATCCTGGACAATCACGTTCTGATCAAGAATCCATAACAAGAAGTGCCTATCTGAAACATGTGTGTGGGAAGTGGATGTAATTACTACAACAAATTCTAGGAAATCACGAGTAGTTGTAGTTCATTTTAACGACACTAACCGCAACGAAGCAGCCTTCTACCCAAGACTCTGCAGCTAACAGTTTAATGCACCTCCATTGGAGACACAGCTACACTTACTGCGCTACCCGCCACCGCGTCACCTGTTCTAGGCGGAACTCGTCGAGTCGACGTATTCTTGTCGCGCGTGTTGCCTACCAAGTGCTTCCTCATTTCCGTCGCACTTCCGACCGCCAGAAATGGTTCTCTGTGTACACGACGTGCATCTTGATTATTGTGTTGCGTGCAAGGTATTCGCTACACGCAAAGTGAAGAAATCTTAACGTTGTTAATCATAAATTATCAGATACTTTGCGACGTATTTTCAGAAGATGGAGCCACATAACTTGTAAATGTTTGAAGGGCGTCTTGATTATCGCCGAGGGATACTGATAACACTTCCTTATTTAATAACCAATTTCGGCCGCCAGAGCATCGTCAGGTTCATAAAAACATTTACAAAGTCATATTAGGCATTATAAATTCATTGGCGTCACATAATGAGATCTATAAATTCATCACTGTTATCACATGGAAATATAAGTTACATCGTCAGTTATGAACTATGCCACATAGTGCACAGATTCATATTATATCAACCGTCAGCGTTAGCGATACGTACTCAGTATGCAGAATGCCTCCGCTAAGGCTGACTGTTGATGTAGCATGAATAAGAGCACTATCTGACACGGTTAATGATTGAGAATGTAATTTATATTACGTCATGTCGTGACGAATTCATTGATTTCATTATTTGAATCTAATGATTTGTAATGTCTAATATGATGCTGTAAATGTTTTTTGAACCTTATTATGATCTGTGGACCGAAACTGGTTATTAAATGAGGAAAAGTTATTAGCAGCTCTGGCCAATAATAATGAAATTCTTCAATCTTCGCCAAGTGATAACTGAATCAGAACAGTAAACTTAAGAGGTTTATCTGGAGGAGATTATGACTGCAATGAGAGTAGATAGTAAGACTTCGGTTCGTTTTAGTGTGGATCTCATTCACATGAATGCCTTTCAAATAACCTTGTATCATAGTGAAACACATTTCTAAAGTTATGTGAGACTTAGTCAAAAAAGAAACCAGAGCTTCGCTATTGTATACTGTACTGCGATTCAACAAGTGTCCTGACGCTATGTCAAATAACTGACACGGTTTTTCCAGAATGCCAAATTCTTGACGCACTGATTCTTAGTCGTTATAAATGGTAAAGGTGGCATCCATAATTTGTTGTGCTTCTTAACACAATTACATTTTTCTCTCAACAAAACTTTCTGACGTTTCCTAAGATGATCGTCATTATTTTCCTGAACTGTCAGCTTTTCCTGAAAAAAAATCGTAATCAAGCTTCCTACACAGTGGAATTGCTTAAATATCTATCGAACTGTATCTAAAGATTCACAAAACTTCCTCCTAAGTTGAGCTCTTAGTTAAGTGATTATTTCTCAAAAACAAAAGCGTTGTTAACCGTATAAGCGTATAAGTTTTCACGGCCAGTGTTTTTAATTTCTTGGTGGTACGTGGATTTTGGCTCCTGATTTTCTTCATACGAATCCCTTGTGGAGACAAGTGCTTTAATCTTTCCACGTTAACCTTTTTGAAGATAAGTACTTGGAACTTTTTCCTGATAGGAGCAGCAAGAACAGTTGAACTAGTATGAATTCTGTGCTGTGGAATGAAATGTTCTGTCATGAAATTTACCGACAGCTTAATTTTATATAACTCCTGACTCTCGCAAGCAATGCTCTTATACACCGAACTATTCAGACACACTCAAATACAAGAAAAGTACTTATAGAATCTGTGAAGACGGATGTGAGTTGTGTAGCTCAGTAGCTACGGGAATTGGTCACGAAAGGCAAGAGCATGAACTTGAGCCTCTGCCCAGACACACTTTTAATCTAATAATTGAACTTTACGTCTGTATTGGCGCAGTGGCACCCACAAGTTGTCAGAGGTCGCCAAGTCCAAATAACTCCTTAATCTGCTACTGAATTAGCGCAGTTTTCTTTATTTAGCTCTTAAGTCCACAACTTATTCAGCTTCACAACTTATTTCAGGTTGAACAATTTTCATAACTTCCCAATAGGCTTACGTCCTTGCATAGTGATGATTAGACATGGACTAAACTTTAGTTTCAGTACATCGTGTAGGGTGACATCACGGCATCTGAAAGGAATCGTCATTTAGTCAGAGACAAATCGGCTATAGAACTCTATACAAATACCGGGTGATCAAAAAGTCAGTATAAATTTGAAAACTGAATAGATCACGAAATAATGTAGATAGAGAGGTACAAATTGACACACATGCTTGGAATGAAATGGGGTTTTATTAGAACCAAAAAAATACAAACGTCCAAAAAATTTTCGACAGATGGCGCTTCATCTGATCAGAATAGCATTAAGTAGCATAACAAAGAAAGACTAAGCGAAAGATGATGTTCTTTACAGGAAATGCTCAATATGTCCACCATTATTCCTCAGCAATAGCTGTAGTCGAGTAATAATGTTGTGAACAGCATTGTAAAGCATGTCCGGAATTATGGTGAGGCATTGGCGTCGGATGTCGTCTTTCAGCATCCCTAGAGATGTGGGTCGATCACGATACACTTGCGACTTCAGGTAACCTCAAAGCCAATAATCTCACGGACTGAGGTCTGGGGATCTGGGAGGCCAAGCATGACGAAAGTGGCGGCTGAGCACACGATCAGCACCAAACGACGCGCGCAAGAGTTCTTTTACGCGTCTAGCAATACTTTTCTTTTTTTGGTTCTAATAAAACCCCATATCATTCCAAGCATGTGTGTCAATTTTCACCTCTCTATCTACATTATTCCGTGGTTTATTAAGTTTTCAAATTTGTACTGACTTTTTGATCACCCGGTAGTTTCGAATTAAAAAAGTATCTCATTAGTCAATTCTAGAAGTTAATAATTGTTCTTTTGAGTGTTTGCAATAAAGTCATGTGAAAGATATTACGAAAGCAGTAGCAGATAGACTGAAGATATGTAGTATAACTAGAAAACCAGGAGTGCTCCTGCTTCCTTCACTTCTATTACCCTCCTATTAGGTCACCGTACACATTTCTTCCATAAACACACTTAATATAAGATGGAATAACTTTTGGAAGACTGAAATATTTCCGTTGAGGTACAGTGAGAAAGAAACAGCTAATCAGTGATGTTTTTGAAGGAACTATCTATCTATTCAACTGGAGTGAATTAGGGAACTTTCTGAAATTTAAATTAGATTGGCTAAGGAGATTATAGAATTAAATGTTAGGAAGTCTTTTCTGAAGTTATCTTTCTAGGTCGTTGTCCTAAACAGAAGTGAAACGTGAACGATACGAATTTCAGAATGAAAAGAATAGAAGCATTTAGAATGTGATGCTAAAAAAGAATGTTGAACATTAGATGTCTGTGGCAGATTATAACACTGTGCCGTACTGGGACTCTGACATGAGATCTGTGCCTTTCGCGGTAAAGTGGCCTATAGAATGAACTAACCAGGAACGACTTACGACCAACCCTCACAGCTTGACTTCCCCCAGTACCTCATCTCCTATCTTCCAAATACCACAGACATTTTTCCAGTGAAACTTGCAGGGCTAGCACTCCTAGAAGAAGAAAATATTATTGATATATTGGTTCGCTACGGCCTGGGGATTTTTTCCCGAGCCCTGGTCCTACATACACAGTTTTAATCTTCAAGGAGGTTTAATACA
This sequence comes from Schistocerca americana, assembly GCF_021461395.2. Lineage (NCBI taxonomy): Eukaryota > Metazoa > Arthropoda > Insecta > Orthoptera > Acrididae > Schistocerca > Schistocerca americana. The sequence goes on from NC_060119.1 coordinate 483,288,844, forward strand.
AGCGCACATTCTGCTGCATAGTGAAAATTTCATTCTAGAAACAATCGTCAAGATTTTGGCTAAGATCGCGCGGCTCCTCCCCGTCGGAGGTTCGACTTCTCTCGGGCAGGGGTGTGTGTGTTGTCCTTAAATTAAGTAGTGGGTAAGCCTAGGGACCGATGAATTCAGCAGTTTGGTCCCATAAAACTTGTGGCTAGGAAGTGTCACCACAGCACCCTTTCTACCAGGAGCGATAGTGCTGCAACTTCCTCTGGACAACTTTTGCGAATTTTGCGAGATAGGAGATGAGTTACTGCTGGAAGCAAAGCTGTGAGTGGTGATTGTACAGCCTAGTCGTTAGAGTACTTGCCCGTGACATACAAAGGTCCCGATTTCGAGTCCCGGTCCGGCACACAGCTTTAATCTGCCATGAAGTTTCATATCAGCCCACAGTCTGCTACAGACTGAAAATATCATTCTGAATTAGATGGGCAGAACGATAACTAAGGAGGACGTACTGATTCAAACTGGGGAAAAGGTAATTTCCGGCATAAGCTGACTAAAAGGAGGGATCCGTTGATGGCTGGCTCTGAGCACTATGGGACTTAACATCTGAGGTCATCAGTCCCCTAGAACTTAGAACTACTTAAACCTAACCTAACCTAAGGACATCACAAACATCCATGCCCGAGGCAGGATTCGAACCTGCGACCGTAGCGGTCTTGCGGTTCCAGACTGCAGCGCCTTTAACCGCACGGCCACTTCGGCCGGCTCCGTTGATGGGATATATTCTGAAGCATAGAGGTTTGTGTGGGGGGCAAAATTTTATAGGAAGACCAAGGCTTCAAAACTTTAAGCACGTTTAAGTGAGCCCTAGACTCACTTTCGGCACCCCGGTTTACATTTTTCGTGCGTTTCCTAAATGAAATCAAGCGATTACTCAAATGATTTCCTCGATGAACCCACAACCGGTTCCTTTCCATTTCCTGTCGTTTATGACCTTGACATGGATGGCCTGCTAAATTCTAAACTTCCGTTTCATTCAGTTTACTCCCTTTCCGTTGTGACTGGTTTATTACTTTGTCTCTATCAATTCGGAAAGACTTGACAGCTCATATATTTTATTGCATTCTGCAGTCCCCATAGTTTCAGCTTGGTGTCAGAACCTGTTTTTAATGGACAGAATACATCAAGCAGAGTTGTTTAGCCGCTCTTTCTCTTTTTTTGTGGCTCTAATTGCAGAATATTTGAATTTGTGATTAGTAAGGTCTGAACTTAATTAAGCGCGCAGTAGGACGGTTCGGAGATACCTTAACGATGATGCTCGAGCGATCTGCGACGTTAAGCTGCAACTGCCGCAGCACTCTAAAAAATGAAGAAAATAATTAATGCTTCCGCTGCTCACTTAGAATGCTGCCACAGGAATGGTCAGCTGATAATTTCTGGACTGTTTTTCGCATTGTCTCTTTCACTTGGTTAGTCGTGGCCTGTGGTTACCCAGTTATCTGATCGTGCTCGCATTACAAGATAACCCGGTGAAAACTCGATCTCGATTTAGCAGCGAGGGCAAAATTATCACGTGCTAACCACTTTGTTTTTCTTGCTCTGAAAAGCCAGGAGTTTAATCGCGGTATATAAGTTAATACAGCTCGTAAATATTTGGTAAAAACTAACGACTGCGTAATAGCAAATAGAAGACAAGTCGTTACTTTCAATGAAAGGAGACGAGCTCTTGCATGCATAGGGTCAGCAGCAACATGGTTAATACACAGACAAAAAATTATCATCACGTTATGTGTAACAGAAGTATAAAAATTGGCTGAATGAGATAGAAAGTAGATGTTTCTATTTGTTTATTCATGTATTGGTGCATTTGGCGTGACCCGTTAGGGTCTTCGATTTAGTAATGTGTAAGAGATATCAAGTGCTTGATATCACGCTAAAGGTCGTTTGGGTTCTCGATACAAAGAAAATGTTACACGAAATTTACTTCCATGGCAAATGACTGGTTGAAAAAAAAAATCCTTGTATACAGGGTGGTCCATCGATGAAACGTCAACCACGACCGGCAACACATTATGATGCCCAAGTAGGTGTTTTAGCTGCTGTCGCGGATAATCCGTACATCAGTAGCAGACAAATTGCGTGGGGATCTCAAAAACGTCGGTGTTTAGAATGCTACATCGACGTCGATTACACTCGAACCATATTTCTATGCACCAGGAATTGCATGGTGACGACTTTGAACGTCGCGTACAGTTCTGCCATTGGGCACAAGAGAAATTACTGGGCGATGACAGATTTTTTTGCACGCTTTCTATTTAGCGACGAAGCGTCATTCACCAAGAGCGGTAACGTAAACCGGCGTAATATGCACTATTGGGCAACGGAAAATCCACAATGGCTGTGACAAGTGGAACATCAGCGACCTTCGCGGGTTAGTGTATACTGCGGTATTATGGGAGGAAGGATAATTGGCCCGCATTTTATCGATGGCATTCTAAATGGTGCAATGTATGCTGATTTCCTACGTAATGTTTTACCGATGTTACTACAAGGTGTTTCACTGCATGACAGAAGGGCGATGTACTTCCAACATGATGGATATCCGGCACATAGCTCGCGTGCGGTTGAAGCGGTATTGAATAGCATATTTCATGACAGGTGCATTGGTCGTCGAAGCACCATACCATGGCCCGCACGTTCACCGGATCTGACGTCCCCGGATTTCTTTCTGCGGGGAAAGTTGAAGGGTATTTGCTATCGTGATCCACCGACAACGCCTGACAACATGCGTCAGCGCATTGTCAATGCAAGTGCAAACATTACGGAAGGTGAACTACTCGCTGTTGAGAGGAATGTCGTTACACGTATTGCCAAATGCATTGAGGTTGACGGACATCATTTTGAGCATTTATTGCATCAGTGTGGTATTTACAGGTAATCACGCTGTAACAGCATGCGTTCTCAGAAATGATAAGTTCACAAAGGTACATGTATCACATTGGAACAACCGAAATAAAATGTTCAAACGTACCTACGTTCTATATTTTAATTTAAAAAACCTACCTGTTACCAACTGTTCGTCTAAAATTGTGAGCCATATTTTTGTGACTAATGCAGCGAAAAAAGTGGTCCAACTAAAACATTCATATTTCTTTACGTGCTACACGAATATGTAATAAAAATGGGGGTTGCTATTTAAAAAAACGCATTTGATATCAGTTTGAGCTATGGCAGCGCGATCTAGCGCTCAACCATAGCACCATCTGGTTTCCCCCTTCAAGCTAGACAAGTTTCGTTGTTTGTAGTTTTTTCGTTTGACGCTTATTTCGTGAGATATTTGGCCCGGTCACGATAAATGGACCGCCCTGTATACATCATGCATCATACTGCAATAGCGATCTATGTTTAGTCAGCTATTGTATGTGACCTTAGTGCAGTGCAGTGTTAAATAACACAGGAAGTATTTTACTGAATCGTATATAATATTGTTAAAGTGCCCAACTGACAAAGCAGCACCTAATTATCACGATGTGACATTCAGGTTCGGTTATTTGTTACCTGGGACATAAAACCATGAAGAATGTCCTGTATTTTCTGCAGTGGCTTTATAACTGTGTTATAGAAGGTGGCCAAAGCAAGACTGCTCAATAATATGTTCTTAAATTTGACTCGAAGTAAACTACTCTATCAACGAAATTATTCTTTTGAGAATAATCACACAAAGCTATGCCGGACGCTCTCTACGTTATTTAATTACATTATGAAATATGCGTAAGCACATTTCGGGTCATTTTATTTTGTCCATCCTGCATGACGTCACTGTGAACACAAAGCGGTGCGGTATGTACCTTAGACAGTCACTGCTGGGAATTCCGTTTCGCTGTCAACGTGAACCATGATTGTTAAACTGAATATCATACCATAGTAATCCCTCACTCACATGCATTATGGTTTAAATATTATTTTGTTACAATCAGAACCAAAATGGTGCTGGAGTTGACAGTGTGCCGCGTGAAGCATCCCATAACCTGGTTTTGGGTTGAATCGACCTTTAAGTAACAAAAACCTCATTGAAAATACGTATCTCTAGATACATCAGAGAAAAGGTACATGTGAAATCTCCAGTATATGAAACTACTACAGAATTGTTCCCAAATTTCGATACATCTAAACTTTTTTGGGCCAAAAAAATTACATAAATATCAGTACTTATAGTCAGCAATAACAGTAACAATAATAATAATGGAAGAAGAAATAACGAAACAAGAAAGAAATCTAACAACAGATAATAAAAAATTGTAATATTAATAACTTCAGTGCTTCTGAAACTATGTTAACGTCGAAACACACAGGGTATAATTCTGATATTACTATAAATAAATATGAAACGCCTACTTACGTCTTTTGAAATGTAAATATAAGGCGATTGACGAACAATTTTTTTGCTAATAACTTTAGGACTTTTCACGCTGTTAATCTCTAGAGCGGACCTTAGAATATTGCTCTGATCAAGTTCTTAGGTAGTACACACATTTACTCCACAATCACTTTCGCTTTATTACTAATCCAAGCATAATTTTATCAATTTGAAGTATTGCGCTGTACGCTGTGGAGTACGTTATTAACTAGGTGATTTCTTAATTATGTACGAAAGCTGCAAAAGTTTTGTGGAGGATGTAGACAAAATACCACCTTGTTCTTGACGAATATAGAAATGTATTTCATTACCCTAAAACTATTTCAATGATGGTATTAATTACATACTACAACGACAGAAAAATCAGATCACAAACACGGTACACAATTTTCAAAGTAACCAGTGTTTTGTGATATCGTGGAAACTCAGTAGACTAATGCAAAAACATTATTATTTACATCGCATTTAAGAACGAAATAAAATATCAGACGATTACAATGTACGGACTCAGATGAATTGTACCGCGGTGAAGATAATGCCAAACGTGACTTTCCAATTGCATGTTATTCTTAAAATAAAACTAGAAATCTCCTTTCATAAGTTTTTAAATATAACTGCAAAATATAGAAGACTTTGATAACTATGGATTAAACTTGCAGTCTGCTGTACACTCAGGAACGCAAATATGTTGACCTTTCTACTATGTAGGTCATTATACGAAGCTTGAGAATGAGACTTTATGGAACGTTGTGACTGTGCGGCTACGTCTATGTTCACTCCAATTTATTAGCACACTGTAGCTGAAGATCACGCAGGAGATACGATTATTAACAGGTCTCTGTCAAGGAACCCGATTCCATTTTGGTAGAGTGGGCTAGTGTGAATACAAAAACAAAAGAAAAAATAAAACAGAGGAAGATATTGTTAACACGAACAGCTGTTACGTGCGCGAATCAGGTTTATCTTTCTTCATATTTTACCTTAAGAATGGCCTTGAGACAATGTCTGATGAGTGCCAGCTGTGAAATAAGTATCACCTGCTCCTAAACCCTTAATCACCGAGCTCTGTTATAACGCTCATACCGGACTCAGATACTGAAACAGTTGGTGGAAAACAGTTACACCAGCTAATCATAATGTTGCTCCAAAATCCTTCTGATTCTCCAAAGTGAAGAAATACTACCATTCAAAAATTTGTTTGATAAAAGTTAAACGTTAAGTAATTACAACCAAAATCATTTATTTCGCCAGTTCCTTTCACACTTATTTCAAGACGCAGCTCAGGGATATGTAGGTAAGAAAACTGGATTGTTATTTTTTGTAGGTTGTAGCTCGAATATCTTCCATAAGAAGAGAGAAAAAGAGAGGTGATTGTGGGAAAAGACTGACAGTTAGTCCCGTAGATAGACTGAGTGACTGAAGTATGGGTGGATAGAAAAAGGAATAGTTAGATCTGTGTGTAAAATGGGACATAGGTGGATAGGTAACAGGGAAACAATAATGGATGGGTAGCTAGATGGAAAAGAATAACATAACAGCTTTTCTGCAGAATAGGTCTTAAAATGAAGATAGTAAAGTTTTCAACCATTGTCAATGGAGTTGGAAAATCGTTTTTGTTCCTGTCTTTCTACACAACCTTTCTTTCCAGAAAAGAGAATCGTTTCAGTTCTATTTCTGTCACGTCCTCCGCTGTTCTAATGTTAACTACGTCAATATTAACCTGTTCACGATTATTTCATCTTTTTGTCATTGGTTTGAACTAAGCCGGACGTCTGGACTGTGTAATCGATCTTTTGAATCTCCCTTACTATCGGTGAGAAGTATATTATGTTTGTTGAAAATATTGGTATATGTTCCCCTCCTGCGTTAATTTCCCTTCTGATATTTCTTTTTCTTGCCTCGTTACTACTTCTGTATCCAAGATAGTAATGGTGGCATTAATTGGCCATATGACTTTAAAGTAACTTGTATTTTTTTTTTTACGTTTTTCGTTCCAGTTTGACCATCTCGAGACTGCGTAAAAGATTACAATGAATCAGTATCCGTCTGTTATTCGTTTGTTTATTCGCTTTCCAATATTTCTAATTTTTTTCCATCTCCTTTTCCTCCGTTGTCACTCCTTGGACTACTGACTGCCTCTTTTTTACCTTTGTAATCATTAATAAAAATTCGCCTGGTTAGTTTACTGTTCACTACGTGACCAAAGAATCTAATTCGGATTTCTTCTAATGTGACTAAACATTCTTATTCTTCGCTTTTCCCAATATCATTGATTTGTCGATATCTAACATTCCTTTTCTCCGATCTTACAGCTCCAAGGTTTTCTTAGTCTTCTTTTCCTTCATCTCTAGCTTTTAGAACATAATTCTGTTTCACAATTACGTGCTATTTTCACTACTGTGTTGTAGTATCTCATCATTTAGTTGTCCGAGAGAGTATTTTTAAATTAGGAATCTTCAGCGAATATTCAGTTTTGCAACATTTGCTTTATGATTCATTGTCTAATGTATCGAAGTTTATGATTTAAACCAATCAAGATTATTAGTTTTTCCACATTCTTTTGCTAACTTTGTTAGTGCAGTTGTAGTGTTCACCGTCAAGTTGGCCTTATTCTGAATGTAATCGAAATCCAGCATCCTGTAGCACATTTTTTGGGAAATTTTCTTTTTGAAAGACATCGTTAAATCAAATAGACCAATGTCATCAACAACATTAACAAAGGCCACAAATGTGTATCTATAATCTTGAGGTTTGATCATTTTTGTCTCATATATTGTTTTTTACCTTCGTATTTGCCAATGAGCATCAATTAACAACTTTATTCGCCCTTATTTGTTTCCTGTTTCGAATTTTTCCAGTACGCCATCTTCTCCTCATCTTCCCTGTTCCACTCTGTCGTCCATGTTGTTCCGGAGTGCTTATCTTTTATACATTCCAAGTCTTTTAAATACAGTATTTTGTTCTTAAAACAGTTACTTTCTTTTAATTACGGTTTTTTGATGTGATTTCTTTGTACTTCTTTTCTTTCTGTGATCCACGCTACTGTTGACTTTTTTTTCCAGAAACACATTAATACTTGTTTTGTTGCCCTATTCTGATTAATTCAGTAAAGGTGCCCAAAGAAGATTAACCTCTTCTTGGTCATTCCTTCTAACATTTTCTGTATGTTTCGATAGGTCTGCCAACCACTTCTGATTTTCCTAGTTCTGTTGTTTGTACTGCACCAATTAGTTTTCCTCTAATCCTTCTTTTAAGCATCTCTACTTTGTCCACCTTACATTTCACGGCTAAGGATTGACACCGTGAGATTGCCGACCCCCACATACCAATTATAGTTCCGCCTCCTCTCGGGAACTGCTCGACGGTCACTTAACTTAATAAGATGAGCCTCTAAGACAAGTTAATTAAGCACAGTTGAGTGAAATTCAAATGTTTTTTCTTGTATATTTGGTTGAAACTGAATCTGAAATTTGCAACGATATTATTCCTTGAAACTTACTCGTTAATAGAACTGCAACTTATATAAAAACCTAACCTTACTAGTGGAATGCTATACGGTATAATTAATGGCACTTCTTAGAACTATTTCTCCAGAAATGCGAGCATAAATACAGATACCCAACTTGGTTATCGATTCATTTCGCGGCATCACTTATCGGGAGCGCTTGTGCGCGTTCAGAACCTGGAGACACCAGAACTCATCGTTGAACCCAGAGATGCTAATCACACGTTTTCGCAACGCACAGTGGCTGTAGTTGTTACTCTACCGATCATATGTCATCGAACAGATGGAGACGGAACAACGCTAGCTTCACAACTTCCATACAGCGTGGTCAGAAACTATATGAAAAGCTGGTAAGGGCTTTGCACGAAAGGTTGTGCCGAGAAGTAATTTTTAAGAAAATAACTCGATACTTTGAGCAGTTTCCAAGTTGATTATCATTGAAGATAGCCAATCAGGCCGTTACGCGCGCAAATTCAAGCGGCCTGCCATAAACAGTTAGTTGTTCTCATGGCGGAGATGACAGCGCACGAGACTGCTCAGACTTTGGCTGGGTTTCTATCCTTACTACCACCCCAGTCCAATTTTTGTATCGCTTTCTGGTTCGATGTAAGAAAATCAAACGAAGAAAACGTTTGGCGACAATGTCTCTGGCAGACCGGTTGAAATAGTGTGCGCAGCGTCCTGATTGGCTAACTGAAATTCTAATTAACTCGGAAACGGCGCAACGTATCTAATTTTTGTCTCATCAATTATTCCTCACCACAGCTTATCCAGAAATATCCTTACAAGATATTCAGACTGTTTCTGACCACCCCGTATAACTGTTCCGGTCTCACACTATGGTGCAGTGTTTTCTTTCTTTCATATTTCTAGAGACGCATTTTTTGTTGCAGATATTATTACATGTACCATATATTGTCAACATTTTTCTAATTCTCGTACATCATTATTATTAATTTATGAATATACTTATTAGTTTAACTAAGTGGAATGTTGTAACATTTCTGGCTGTTTGAGATACAATTAGTTTACTATAAATCAAAGAACCCTCATCGCTGCGTTAGCCAGTTGATGTCAATAGAAAATATTGATCGGTGTGTGTTAAGAAAATATTGATCGTCGTGTGCAATCAAGGACGGCAACGACTGACGTTTCTGGCGGCCTTACAACTGATTGAATCTTCTCGGCCATAGTTTACCTCGCTGGAGCTTTGTAGACGTCTTGTGGCTTAAGGCCGGGACACAGGCTTTACCCCACATACCTATACCGGTTGAAAATCATCGCTTCTGGACACTGTGATCAGGACACAACGGCGGTGGGGAATCTGAATCTAGTCATATTGGCGTGTAACAATTACTCTGCCGCACAGGCAGTGTTGTACAAAAAGTTGGTTGCAAGGGACTACCCCTCCCCATAAACGCAATTGCTTTACTTCTCCGGTTCGGTGTATATAGGTGTTATCTACTCGCGAACTATTTAAAAGACACCGGTATCCGGATGTGGATGTCATTCCTCTCTCGTATTGGCCTGTTTTAAACACTTGGTCGTACTTTTTTAAAAATTTATATGACGAACTTATCTTTTTACTTTACGCTCTTGTCACTGTTCTACTGTGAAAATTGCACTAATGTTAACTTGGCACTTTTGTAGCTAGTACTGGCTACATGGTGTTTGTCTTTCAATGCTTTTATTTTTCATTATTAACTCATGTTTGTACATTGAACTCCTTTTATTGTTCCACTGTTGGAACTTCAGTGATGTTAATATGGCACTTCCGTAACTGCTGTTAGCTGTATGATCTTTGCTGCTCAAAGCAGAAAATAAATAAATGAAAAAAACTGTCGTTTGCACACAGCATTACTCCTTTATCTAGCTGAAATTGCTCAGGCGGAGCGATCCTATGCTTTGATTGTCTGCACAGGTGCTGTATGCATGCCAAAACTTATAAGTTCGTTACTTATTATTCCTTAAATAAAACATCAAGTAGGACATTCTGTGAGTGTAAAGAGCCACTCACCAATGTAGTCATTTGGAAGTGCTTAGCGAAATAATCTGACAGCGGCATGAAATATAAGAAAATTTATCAACACTTCGAATCGTTTCGCGCATTATCGTGTTGTTACGAACGAACCAACGATGCCATGCTGGTGGGATCCGCGCTGCCATTGAGCATAGTTCGAGTCTTGCCGACAGCCAAAACAGATCAGTACTGCCGGGCTTGGCAGTTAGATTACGTATTTAGTTTGCAGTCTGTAGAAATTTGTTGCATTCCGAGGGTTTGCGAGTAATGGAGGGCAATTACATACTACCAAATCTTTTTTTAAGTCTATTGTTCATTATTGTAGGAAAAGTATATTTATTACATAGTGGATTATTTTGTATACGGATTTGTAGATCACCTGTCAACATGAGTACTGTACTTTGCAATGACTGTGATTTTGTTGTTTTAACCAATATCAACTTCGTGAATAAAATAGGTAGCACCTGTTTTTATAACTCGATAACGTCACCTAACAGTCTGCCAGAACCTGAACTTTCTAGTTACGTATGAAGATCTCAGCTGCAAACAGAGTTACGGGACTGTCGATTAAAACCAGATTTACTGCATTTAAAACATGGTAGGTGCTGTGCTTTATTCGTATTAGTTGATAGTTCCATGATAAACCGAGAAATGATAGCTCTATCTCTGATTTTATATTGTTACTAACGACAAGTATGTCAGGATGAGTGCTGGTAAACATTGGTAAATGTCGAAAACATGGCTGCCAGTAGTAGTAACGTGTGTGGTGTTGGTGTCAGAAAAATGCTTTTCAGGGACGATCTGCACAAATCTGAGATTGATGTGGATAAATGCGGCTCAGATAAAGATCTTGGATATGTTCTTGAACGCAAATTCACTTCAGATGTTGTTCCTAATCAGATAACTGTGAATAATTATTTAAACAAGTAAACAATATTCAGTACCCATATTTCCGTGAATTCACATGACAGTATGATGGCACAAATGTTAAGGGTTATCCTTAAGGTTGTTTACGTGCTGTGGTAGGACGACAATAAAATTAATTTTAAACTGTGCTAAATCATGGATTAATTTTTGATGTTTTCTACTTCCTTACTTAAAAAATTGGCAATGCTAATGTTAGTACATAAACTGAAACAGTCCAGATCTTTTAAATTTCCATTTTTCAGAGGTTTCACAGAAATATTTGGTTAAACTTCAGCAAGTAAACAGTTGCAAGTCAATGTTAACGCATATGAAATACATCTTCTTGTAGAAATATTAAACAGTCAAGCAGTTGCAAAAGGGAAGGGTTATTAAAGCCCCTTTGCCATGGTTTCAACGTTTGAAAAACGTCTTCTTCAGAAGGAAATACTGACAACTGGATTATATGTTGTGGCGGAGGTATGTTAAAATACAGCCGAAAGCCTTCAATCAGATATAAAATTTCACCTCCGTAATAAATTAAAACATACACAACATGTTATAATTTTAACGTCTGTAGGAAGTTTAGCATGATAAAGTTTCATTCACTACCGCGCACCGTCGTTTCGCGCACTACCGGTGCCCTGCCTTGCCACAAGTTTCCTTAGAGCGAGCGTTGCGTACGTGATGCTAGTACACTAGCTGTACACTGGTGAGGAAATACCAGATGTTTTAATTACTATGGAGGTGCAATTTATATCTGACTTACGCCTTTCGTACCTCTGCCACAATATGCACAAAATGGTTCAAATGATTCTGAGCACTATGGGACTTAACTTCTGAGGTCATCAGTCCCCCAGAACTTAGAACTACTTAAACCTAACTAACCTAAGGACATCACACACATCCATGCCCGAGGCAGGGTTTGAACCTGCGACCGTAGCGATCGCGCGGTTCCAGACTGTAGCGCCTAAAGCCGCTCGGCCACTCCGACTAGCCACAATATGTAATCCAATTGTTAATATTTCCTTCTGAAGAAGACATTTTTACAAATGTTGAAACCATGGTAAGGGATTTCAATAAATCTTCCGTTTTGCAACTGATCGGCTGTTTACTATTTCTACAAGAAGATCTTATCCAACTGTTGCTGTTGCAGCAATTTACAAAATTTTAAAACTTCAAATATATTCAGTTTGCTATTAAATAATCTCAAATACCCATTGACGAATTTTTAAGAATAACATTTTGGATAAAATTTACGATTTTAGAAATACGTCCTTAGTTTGGACATATTTGAAAACAATGACTTATTTGATAAAGAAATGACTTGAAAGATTTTATTCAAACTTTATTGCGCTGTTTCTCAAAACAGCTTGCCCCTTACAACTGTTTACATTTAAGATCTTTATATGGCAGCAATCGATTTCTGTGAAAAGTAGCTAATCGGGATTCTACACCTAACTGCGATGGGACAACTACTTTGGCTGACGACACCAGCTCAATACAGTTTACATAAACTTGCGATCTTTTCCTTCAGGCGCTCTAAGATTCGACTGCAGCCCCCACACGAACTGCAGTTTCAGTACAGACGAGGCGAGTACCCGTGACACAGTGGTAACATTTGTGAGGCGGAAGATATAACTTTCACTTAGTGTAAGACCGCCGTGATGTTTCAAGACCCTGCGACAAAAAGTTCTCTATCTCTCCGATCTGGTCTTGTCAAGTATCTGACGCAAGTCACTGATTCCAGACCGTTCACTGACCGTGTAATAAGCGCGTTTGAATTTTTACTCAGCCTACCATCTCGCAACGCTGCCAATCATTACATCAACGAGGCCCCTTATCTGGGCTCGCGGCCAGCGCCTTAAGGCAGTGCCCAGTGCCCGCGTCCACCCACGCCGCTAATGTATGTATCGGCGGCTGCTCCGGCGGCCCGGGAGCAGCACCGCCGTGTAATTAGAGGAGCGCGGTGGGCGCGTTCCCGAAATCCCGAAAATTCCAGGCCGCCTCGCTCTGTTATTACGGACCCATATTTCTTTTAGCGCCGCTGTCGCTCGCGCTCGCCGGCCAGCTCCGTGCGTGCGATAAGGCATCGCGGTCCGGTCTCGCAACGCGACCGGCCGGATGGAACGATTGCGTGGAGTCGCCGGACAATAAAATGGCGCCGTAATTATTTCATCCCTTCCTCCCGGCGCTTTATTATTTGCTTTTTTGGGAACGAAAACAGCCAACTGTTCCTATTCTGCGGCTAATTAATACGACGAGTTGCGGAGGAAGCCGTCCGCATGTGGAGAAAGAGAGAGAGAGAGAGAGAGCTGGAAGGGGGAGGGGGCAGTCGGGGAGTCGCTCCGTTTCGTGTGGTACATGGCGCGTGAGTCGTCACACTTCCTTCCGAAGCGCCGCTATCAGATTATTTATGTACTACATTGCTTATCATCTTCGTTCACAACAGTCACGAGTCTTCAGAACGGTTCTATATCATGATTCATGTCTTTCTATCCTGTGTGTGCTACTGCATCCCTGCATGTCTCCAAATACAACGGAGGGACTTCAAAAAGTATGTTACACGCGCTTGTTTCCATCTAAATAACCGGTTGGCGAACGTAAAACTGGAACTAAGTTTCTGAGTCTAACAACCCTACCACAACAAAGGTCAAAATTTAATAATGATTGTAGTGTTGCTCACGCTGCTAAATACTGCATTTTCGGGCAACAACAAAGTTATTATGCGGCAGGTGCCATTAGAGCACAGTTAATTAAGTCATTTCATGTAATAATGAATAAACTAGGCACTCATCTTTTCGTGTTTCCCATGCTGGTCTCGTTGTAAAATCATGGCTCAATCGTCGAAAATCTAGGTGGTGATGATTCTAAGATCGGATGCAAAGAGCCCTAGGTTTTATTCTGCCATATTCAAAAGCTTTGTAGATGCGCTTCACAAACCATTCTTAAAGGTTAAACCTTTCAAAGTTAGCACAATGGCGATGTAAAAAAAATAATCAGCTCTCCGAATTCAAGTTACACTTCTTTTTTATTGCTTTTGTTGCGATGGCACGTAACACACAAAACATCACTTCACAATACAAAACATCTTCCTCACTGTTAAAGTTCACATTTTATAAGCTGACTACGTTATGCGTCTTTCCAACATGATGACCAAGACTTGACTTGTTCAAGGTCCGACTCTCTAAGAACTACCAATAATCGCTTACGCGCCCAAAAATCATAGTGACAAAAGAAAGAATACACATAAGAATAAGATCATTGCAACATAAACATATCGATGCATCAAAGTACCTCTACATTAATGAAATCAAATCTGAATGTTGTCTCAGAAATATGTTAACTGCTTTACAGAATGACAGTAGAATATTGTTGGTATCGAGAGGTTCAGGCGAGCTGCCGTAATGGTTACGTAATCCAAGTACCATTACATGAGGCAGAATTTTTCGTCATAATTGGAACCCAAAATACCTTGGTGTCATCCTGGATCATACACTATGCTTCAAACAACACCTTCTTAACTCAGAAGTTGGGGACTCGAAACAACATCCTCCATAAGCTATGCGGAACTACCTGGGGATCTTCAGCAACCACCCTGTGATCTTCAGCTCTGGGCTTGGTGTGCTCAAGTGCTGAGTATTATGCACCTGTTTGGACGAACAGTCACCATACAAGGCTTGTTGATACCCAGCTGAAAACGACAGTGCGCATAATATCTGGCGCAAACAGATTTACTCCTGTTTATTGGCTTCCACTGTTAACTGGTACAATGCCTACTGATCTACGCAGATGTACTGCCCTTATGAGAGAATTCCACAAGATCTCCAGGAATTCTAACCTACTCGTGCATAGCGACCTGCCACTTTTAAATCGCAAGAGACTGAAATCACGCCATCCAACTCTGTGCGATACTGCTGACATGGTTGCTAAGGATTTCAAACCTCTTGAAGAATGGAAAGGTCGGTGGGAAGCAGTGACAGATGTGCACCTGCATAATTGAAAGGTGGCATGAGCCCCCTCTCATATTTCTGTCTTACGATTTTCCTCTCTAATTGCATGCAGTGAAAAGTTGCTATTCCTTCACATGCGTACTTCCCACGCAGCGTCTCTCGTCACCCAGGTGGTCCGGTGACAGGCGGGCTCTGCTGGTCCTGAAAGGGTAAGCCGACGGGTGTGAGGGAGTCGAGTGAATGCTTTCCAGACGCCAAAATTGTCAAAAGACACGCCCGGAGGGGCCTGAAGTAGCGGCTGGGCTAGAGGTTCCGTTACTTCGCAGAAACTTAACGAAAAAACTTTCTGGCGGGCTACCAGTGAGGCGTGGGAATGACTTGTGTACCCAGGCAGTTGCGGCGGGAAAATTCCCGCGCTTTCTGCAAAATAGTAACTATGATTGGCTTGCTCAAGGCATAGCTCCGTGACGTAGCAAAATCAGCGCGGAAATTGGCGCCAAGAATCTCCATTGGTGGAATGGTAGTGCTCCGGCAGTAGAGTGGAATTTTCCGCCGGTTTTCGAGTTGCTGATTGGAACGTTTAACCACGGCCACTTTCGTGGGGGCGGGAATGTTCGGTGTTCGGCCTGTACAGGTGCTCTAGGGGTGGTCGTCTCTCGCCTTTCGGTGGAAGTAGGTTACAAGACTGAGCTCTCGCTGCTCGGGTCAGCCTGCCTTCCGTGGGCTGTCTAATATACTTTTATTTAATTGTAACTGTATGACGAAGTTGCTGAAGTTTCGACTTCAACGCAACTTTCCGAGTACAGTTGGCAATTGAGCGTTCTGCGTACAAGCGGCCTATGTTGTCTGTCTTGAGCAGTTTTGGCCAAAGTTGACTGTATCGGAGTTACAGTGTGACTTCGCTTGATAAAATCAATCACTGTACCGTCAGTGATTGTGTGGCGAGCCTTCTTCGTCTCCCTCAGAGGCGCATTTGTATTGCTAGGAAGTCTTTAGTCTGGAACAACCAGACCAGGATAATTAGTTTTGGGCTATACTCGCGACATTATCATCACCACAACGGGACGTCGAAGCAACCAGCCATCGCCTCCGGTACGCCAGATCATGTTCTTGCAGTTAAGAAGGCAATTTGGTAATGTATGTCCGCAGCACCGGCAGATAGGGATTTTCCTAGGTGATAATCAGAGCTAAGCAGAGCGCGCCTGTTCGTCTTTCTCTAACTTTGTTCTGTCTCGGGTGTTCATCATCTGAGTTCTCACTAATGTAGCAGCAATTAATGTTGGGTTAGCTGTGTGTCTCTCTTAAGATTTGAGTGGCAAGGAATTGGCTCCACATACCACTTCGCCATAATCCTCACAATCTAGTTTAGGGACAACTTCACCTTCACAGCGTTTGTTTGAGTATCCAATTTGAGCCAATTTGATGTATTGTAAATGTTCCATGTGTTTTTGTTTATTATTTTGTGTTTAGTCTTAATAACTCATATTGTTATTTTGGACAGAACTTTCATTCTGTTAATCGGTAGAGCAACCCTATCATTTCTCACTACGTTAATGAAACCTTCATTTATTTAACTTATTTATCAAATTAAATTATTGCAGGTGCCAAACTCTTTTCTAATCCACTGGCAGGGTTGATTAGAGTCAGTTCGCGTATTTTTTTTATCCATGTGCAACAGCAAAAGTCGGAGTTAGAATAGGGGGGCTTAGAGCATCATTTACATACGTAGATTCTAGAAGAATTTAGTGTTAAATACACTGCTAGCCCCGGCACCTCGCATAATTCCAAGTGGATTCGACCTACCACGCAAGACCTGGACTACTCTCAACAGAATCCGTACCGGCCATGGCCGATGCAGGGATGCTCTCTTTAAGTGGAAGAAGCTGCCTGATCCAGCTTGTGACTGCGGGGCTCCATACCAGACTGTTCACCACATTGTCAGTGAATGCAGGATTCGAGCCTATCACGGCGCCAAAGAGGACTTCCTGCTAGCAACTCCAGATGCAGTGCGCTGGATTGAAGGACTGGATATTCAGTTGTAAAGACAAACTTAAGTTTCTTCTGTGTCGCTATGTATATATGTATACGTAATTTAATTTCATGATATGTCTGTATTAGTCATACGCTAAATAATAAAATAAAACGTTCTGTCCCACTCCAAGACAATTGTGCAACAAGAATGGCACATTCTTAGAAGAGAGACCATGTTCGAGGCTTCTTGTAGACACAATCCCGCTACTGTACGGATAACAGGTGCATTACAGTATGGGACGGAAATGGCGCCGCAGCTAGAAACGTACTCAGAAGTTGGTGTACGCGGGACAGTACCATTCTTTTGGGCAAAACGCCTAAATTGTACACGGATTCATCTTGAAATTCTGGCAGTATATGGATCAAATCCAAAGTCGCGTCAAACTACAGCGAAATGATGGTGTCAATTTGACCAAGGCCGCAGAGACGTGGGTGTCTGAAAGGAAAATCCAAATCTTCCACCATACGATTTCTGTCTTTGTTTCATGCTGAAAGAACATTTGAGGGGTAAGGAGATTTTTCAACGACGGAGACGTTGACGTAGGGGTTCTCGAACGTTTCCGCGACCAAGGAGTGGATTTCCATCGTCGAGGAACTGAACGATCGGTCGAACGTTTCGACCGTTGTTCTATCATAACAAAATGTTATGTTAATTTTTGAGGTTTTCTCGTATTTATTTACTTGCTGTTTTCTTTCGTTCTTTTAATACAATACACAATATCTTAGCATAAAATTTCATATACATGGTGTTTCCGTAAGAGCGTGCAAAATTTAACAGACATACAGGAGGCTGCCCTGAACAATTCGAGTCAGGGAACCTGGAGTAGGAGAAGCCAGCTTAAGGAGATAAGAGGAATAAAAGAACATTACTGTGTACTGGTTTATTTACATTAGTTACAGTTAACTGTAAATACCATCATTGATTCAATGAATGTACCACTTGTACTGTATGTTACAAAATGTGCTGAAACTGACGGCCATCAACCTCAATGGAAAAAGCATGACAGCGGCGAACACGAGTCTGACGCCCACTCACAAATATCCCTGGTGTGTTTTGAAACACATCACAGGCTGCTACAATTCTGGCAACTACTTTCATCTCCGTATCCAGTGGGATCTCATACACGAATGACTTTAGCTATCCCCGTAGGAAATAATCAAGGGGATTCAGGTCAGATGGAATAGGACTTCCCCTTGAAATCCACCGACCATGAAATACAGCACTGAGGTGGCTGCGGACATCCACACTGAAGTGAGGCGGTGCACCGTCGTGTTGCATCCACGTTCTCTCACGAACAACCTAGGGTATGTCCTCCAGCAACTCAGGTAGAACTCTTTCCACGAACTCAAGTAAAGATGGCCATTCAGACGGTCAGGTAGAAAACATGGCCGAACGAGATTGTCGCCTACAATGTCGGCCCAGATGTTCACAGCGAAGCGTACTTGATGGTGTAACTCTAGTAGAGCGTGGTGGTTTTCCTCATCCCACATATGGCTATTCCTGCTGTTCGAAATACCATCACGATCAAATGAAGCCTCGTCAGTAAATAGCACGATCTGGAGGAAATCTGGTTGATATCTAAATTGTTGGAGCAACACTGCAGGACACAATGCGACCCTTGGTGCAAAGTCAGTCACAAGCATTGCATGGAGTCGTTGTGGGTGATAATGGGTGTAATTGTTGCTCATATTGTTCGTGGAGTACTCGCCACACACTGGTTAAGTGCAGCGCCCATTTCACGTGCAGTGCGACGAGTACCTGTTGCGGGGTCCGCTGTAACACGTTCCAGCACCTGCTCTTCAAATCTAGTGTACGAGTTGTCCTCGTGTTGCCACGTCCTTAGTTTCTTCTTTCCAATGAACCACCCTCCCGCATTCGTCGTGACGGATGATGCCTGTTCTGATATCTTTTCCTGTACAGCTTTTCAGCAGCGAGAGCACTCCAACGTACTTCCTCATACACAAGTTGCACGTCAGTGAGTTCCGCGAAACTATACCGGTACTGCTCGACGTCTCTGAATAGCACTGAGTAGAGGATGGGTCCGTCGTTGATTCATAGCACGTTCTGTCATGGGACAATGCAAATACGGTACATCAGAGCCACCATATGGACAAGTAAACTAAACAAAACTTTCACCATGGTTTCCTAGTAACCAGGCTCGTCCTCCATGTTTCCTAGCAGGAAATAAACAGTACAATACGTATACACTTGTACGCATGTTAGTTGTAAATAAGTTGGGATGGACAAGTTTACTTCGATATATCCTTCAGCTCTCTTCTCCGACCCCAGGTTCCCAATCTCAAATTGTTCAGTGGAGCATTCTCTACGTCCTGCTAAAATTTTTCACGCTCTTACGGAAAAACCCTGAATATTACTGTATCTGAGAGTTGTGCTGTTTTCGCTGTTCGTCTTAGTCCCTTCACTGCATGTGTTCCAGTTTTTATGCGTTTGGGCGCTGATGACCACGCTGTTTAGCGCCCATAAATCTCAAACACACACACATACACACACACACAGTTGTGCTGTTTAAGGAGAGTAAAAGAAATGGAAGAAAGTAAAAATCAGGAGAAAGACAAACAGAAAGAGGCAGAGGAAGGTGCTACTGCCCTTTGGCCCTCTGACACACAGATATATTATCCTCATCCGGAACAACTCAGGATTAACAGGGGCTGTGCTGCCTTGCCACCCAAGCTGTAGAGGTGGGTGTCAAATAGTTCAAATGGCTCTGAGCACTATGGGACTTAACATCTGAGGTCATCAGTCCCTTAGAGCTACTTAAACCTAACTAACCTAAGGACATCACACACATGCATGCCGAAGCCAGGATTCGAACCTGCGACAGTAGCAGTCGCGCGGTTCCGGACTGAAGCGCCTAGAACCGCTCGGTCACAACGGCCGGCGGTGTGTGTCGAGGTCTTGGGATATCCTTCCCTGTTTTCCTCAAGATTTACCTGCTCACTGCGTCCGGAACGAGTTGCAGTTCGGTTTTCTGACATGGTGTGCTTTGTTGTCATGATGTTTGGCTTCTTTTAGGCCGTCCCTCAGCTATTTAAGATTGCAGTTCGTAACTGTTGTTTTCGCTGTCGGTACGTTCTGCTCATCGTCCTGCACATGCTCGATAGGCAACATCCATTATCTCACGTGGGATTACTATCATCGTCGTCTCCCCACAGTTTTTACCCTCAGTCACTCCATGCTGAAAGCTATTTTAAGTTGCCCTGGTCTACTGGCATTTCAAAAGTGGTGGTTGTATTGTCTGAAAGCTGATAGACAAACTTGGCGAAAGTTGTCGCGACACTTTTTTACTTTCTCGAACAAGAACCTCAGGAGATTAATCCTGACTGAGCCACTGTTACGCTGGATTTCAGTTACATGCTTTAACATATGTACTTCAGTGAGAGATGACGAAATAACATGTCACTGATGGCACTGATAATGACAGGGGAACAAATTGTTGATAGCGAACGAATTCAGAACGAGAGACAGTCAGGCAATGAAATACGGACGATTAACTTTCAAACCTTTTTTTTTTTTTTTTTTTTTGCAGAAGTCCTGTAGCCTGTCACACAAAGGGGATAATGTTAATTCTTTCAGCTGACCAGACACATATTTTTCAATGGTGTACAGATGACGTGTGGCGAGAAGTGTGATGGTATCGTTTATGTAAACAAAAGTTGAAAAAATATTTACCTGGAGAATGTGCGATCACTGATGTCAACGTACCGTAGAATGATGTATAGTCAGTGCTCAGGGAGAGAAGGGAGTACTAATGATTTGTCTCGGTAACGAATAGAAATAACTTATTTGCTTTCGACACAGAGAAGACCGTCTTTTGCGTTGGTAATTGATAAATCATTGGCAGAGAAAAAAAGAAATTTTCGCTGTAGCGCTTACAGAGTGAGAGAAAAAAAAGGTAGGGTTTATTGAGAAAAAAGCAATAACCTACTACCTGAAACAATGACCTGCCTTCTGCGAGACTTCCAGATAATTAAAGACAATAATTCCTCCTCTACTCACCTATTCCCTTTGTGAAATTATTCGAGTCTTCATTTCACAATACAGTCGATGCACAATGTCTCCAGTAACGGTGCGTAGAAGAACTTAAAACCTGTGTACGTTCGCGATAATGTCACATTACAATATTAGCGGTAAACATCTGGATCATGTCGTATCGCCTAAATGATCAGGGTAAACAACGTGAAGAACGCATGACATCAATAGCAAAGAAAGTGAATGGAAGACTCAGTTTCGTTGAGAGAGTTCTGTACAAGTGCAGTGAATCTCTTAGAGAAAAGCATAAGTAAATTCTAGTGCAGCTTTTTTTAATATGTTTCTCCAGTATTCGGGGCTCATACGGAATTCATCTCATATAAGACGCTGAAAGAACTCAGAAACACGAAACTAGGTTTGCAGGGGAGTGTTATAGTAGATACTTAAATGTAATACAGACATTTAGGGAACTTAAATTGGAATCTTAGGAGAAATAATGATACTATTCTTTAGATGCTCTCTTCAGTAAATTTGAAGAACACGCATTCTAGGCAGATTGCGCATCAGTCGAGTTGATACCGTCATATCTTTTAGCCTACTTAATTTGCTTTCGTAGCTGAGTGGTTGCCTGCAAGGTAGCTCAGTGTATTCCGTCATGGGATTGGCCACAATCTGTACCAAAAAATCTGTGCAAAATCCTCGCTGAGGGAATTTGAAAGAAGTCATGCGACATCCGCCCAGAACCACTGACGCAAAAACGACGACTACAGCAAAAGTGCTCATTGCGACTGATTGCCATGTGGAGGACTGGATTTCGATTCCCGGTACTGCCAGGGATTTTTAGTCTGTGGATGGACTGACAGTGGATGTACTCAGCCGCGTGCGCCAGCTGAGGAGCTACCAACTGAGGAGCTACTTGATCGTGCAGCAGTGGTTGTAGGTCACGAGAACTGACAACGGCCGAGAGAACAGTGTGATGGCTCCACGCCCCTTGGTACAGCATCCAATGACGTCACTGCTTGAGGATGACACGGCGGTCGGTCGGTGACGATGGGCCCACCAGGGCATGTGGACGGATTATACGTTTTACGTCTTACATAACGATCGTGAAAACAAGAATTACTAAGGTGCACATGCATTCCTGACGACAACTGCTCTGCTGGCTACTTCAAACTGGCACACCATGAAGATATCTTCTGGTAAACCTTCCGGGATGTAAGGTCGTGGTCCACGAAACTCTTCAGCTCCTAACGTTTCGTCCAGAGCTGCGCTGGACATCTTCAGAGGGGTGTTTCTCCTCCGGTGACAGCTCCTAACGTTTCGTCCAGAGCTGCGCTGGACATCTTCAGAGAAGTGTTTCTCCTCCGGTGAGTCTTGCCGACTGACGGCAAGACTCACCGGAGGAGAAACACCCCTCTGAAGATGTCCAGCGCAGCTCTGGACGAAACGTTAGGAGCTGAAGAGTTTCATGGACCACGACCTTACATCCCGGAAGGTTTACCAGAAGATATGTCATCCGGTCGTGAAAGCTTTCATACTATGAACACCATGAAGAGGCATGCAGGAAACTGAAATTGCCAAGAAGTGCATTACATGCTTTGATATTGCAAATCATTGGTATTTAATCGCAATCGTAGGTCAACGAAATAAGTAGGAGTAATACCATCTATGTTATGTACCTAAGGGTACATTAAGCTACAATGTTATTATTCCGAAATCGCTTTTTAATGTTGTTTTTTTTTTCTTAAGAACAGCGTGTTACACCTCGTCTAAGAAGAACACGAGTCAGAAATCGAGAGGATCATTAGAATGCACCTGTCGAGACTGCAGTTTATCGTTCTGCAGTTTTGCTGCTCGTGGAGGTCGGGAACCGACGACTGTCATGCGAATATGGAATAGATGGGTTCAGCAGGGCCGCGCTCAACACGACGCACTACACCAGCGCTACCGTGCGACTAGCGCCCGAGAGCGTAAACATATTGTTAACTCAGACGTCAGTTACCTTGAGTCAGGAAACGGATTTGTTCTCGGCAAGAGACTTATCTACACGGACGTTTGGAACATATCGAACTGTCTGCACAGCGGCCATAGTTGCAGCGTTGTTTGACGCGACAGCAGATAGACTCGAGCCGACAGCGGTGCGTCCAACGACAAAACAGGATTCGGGAGCGGCACGACGTCGTTTTTTCAGATGAGTCCAGGTTATGCGAGTAGCATCGCGATTACGTGAAGACTCCCAAGAAAACCAAGCTTGCTGGACATTGTTATAGGGTCTAGCACCGGGCGTATTTAGGTACACAACACGACCACGTTTGGCTCGCACAGTAGGCAATTTGGACAGCAGCCAATACTGTCTGACGTATTGAGGCTGGTGTCTCTGACCTATCTACAAGTTCTTTGTGACGTTGGGACCCACACCTCAGGAGTATGTACTGCAGTGGGATCTATGATAATTGATTGGGATACGGCATAGTAGAATAAAGTAGGGCGGAACACCTTCCAGCTGCTATCGAGGTTCACGAGGTGCAGAGATTGACCTGTTTACCAATAACACGCGAATTAGCAGCACACCCACAGCTGGGAAGGAGACCATTCTGTACATGTCCCCATTACACCTTTGGGTTACAATGGATGCAGCGGCAGGAGCATACAGATTAACAACTGGACAGAACTGGATACCTTTAGGATATTTTGAATTTCACGCCAACATAGGGAATGTGGTAAATGGTAGGAATGCTCGGGGAAATTCCGGCTGACCATACAATAGCATTCAGCTGCCTCAGCAAACGTTCCAGACCAACAACTGGAACAAGAGAGCAGCTGAAAAACGAACCGAGAGACCGTCCAGCGCGGTTTACTGACGGATGGAAAACAGGTGAAGGCGCTGGGGCCGGCGTATATGGGGTACCGCCTAGGGTAGACATCAGTCTTTCTAAGGAAGCTGGTGGCTATGATATTCCAGGAGGAAATATTCACTACCAGGGTGCGCGCGGAGTAGAATCTGCCTAAATTCTACAAGGATCATAGCGTCTACATTTATTCAGAGAGCCAACCAACTGTGAAATCTCTATTAGGCCCTGCAGAAAGATCACAGATCGTAGCGGAATGCCACAAAGCCTTTGTGACACTGGGGGAAAGCAACAGGAGGTCACTCAGGAATTAACGGCAATGAACAGGCTGCTAGGATGGACAGGAATGGTGCGACGTCTCCATTTATTGCGCCAGAACCTGTCCTAATCATCACCAAAGTGATGGTAAAATGAAAACTACGTGGCTAGATCAGGAGGCAGAACGTAGACTATTGAATTATGGTTCGGATACAAAAATATGGCTAATTATTGTTCGGATACAAAAATATGGCTACTGGCCACGGCAACTTTAAGAAATAACTACACGTGATTGTTATGGAGAAAGAAGCCCCATAAGTGTGGACTATATGGTAAGGGTGATGAAACCGCATCGCACCAGTTCTTCCAGTGCAAAGCATTGGAGGTCGAAAGACACAGAATATTCTCGCCATCAAGCCCTGAATAAATCGTGTTGAATAAGGAACTAATAAAGGGTCTCCTACTACTTTTAAGGATGTTGGCGGACTTTACTGGAGTCACAGTGCAATAAATTAAGTTTCAGCGCGGGCAATAGTGGGCTAAGACACTTTTATTTTTACCTCACTGCGCAAATCAGATCAAACCAAATCAGATCTTTGCGACGTTATATTTCAACAGGCTAACGCAAGATATTGTGTTGGTCATGCTGTCCTGGTCCGCCTTGAGAGAAAGGGTGTTTGGTGTTGCCCTGGGCTGCGCGTTCTTGTTGTCTCTCAACCATGGAAAACTGATCATGGTTTGCCGAGATGCTGCCACGCCAACACTTGTCAGCCAGTACGACAGACGAACTCCGGCACAGAGACGAAGCAGCAAGGAATGATGTACGTCTGTCTGTCATACAAGCTCAGTTGACTCGATACCCAGCCGAGTCGGAACCAGTGTTACCGCTGGAGGTGGTAGCTTTCTATGCTGAATGTCGCACAGTGTATACACCAGAATGACTTACAAAAGTCAATCGCGTATTCTTCCCAGTACACTGAATACGCACAATAACTAGCTTGTGAGATAAAAAAATTAGGTCTGGTACGTTGATCAGCTTGTGTCTGGCTTTTACTGAGTTTCACTGCGTTGGATGATACAAGGCTATTTCTCTGCATTCGTGTCACGTACACGACAAACAGCCAGTTACATCCGAAAACGAACAACACGTTGCTCTATTCAGAGGCAAACGACGCTCATGGAGGTACATTATGATGGCATAATAGTGTCAGGAGAAGCACTAGCCCATACAAAAAGCTGCCTATTTCAAGGCGAACAGGACATCCTGATGAGTCTCAACGTGAGTAGGATAACACGAGGGAAAGAAAGAGAAAAAAGCCTTCTCTGCAACAAGTGTATAAATGTGCTTCATTTTCAGAGAGTTAATCTTCTTTACAAACATGATGAAACGCCTTAGCTCCGACACAAGTCAGGCATGAAAACGGCATTCCTGACCTATTGGTGATTGGATACAGTCATTAATTAAGGTGTAATATTAACTCTTCAGCGCTCATTTTGCCCCATTTCTACACTACTGGTCATTAAAATTGCTACACCACGAAGATGATGTGCTACAGACGCGAAATTTAACCGACAGGAACAGGATGCTGTGATATGCAAATCATTAGCTTTTCAGAGCATTCACACAAGTCTGGCGCCGGTGGCAACACCTACAACGTGCTGGCTTGAGGCAAGTTTCCAACCGATTTCTCATACACAAACAGCAGTTGACCGGAGTTACCTGGTGAAACGTTGTTGTGATGCCTCGTGTCCGAAGGAGAAATGCCTACCATGACGTTTCCGACTTTGATAAAGGTCGGATTGTAGCCTATCGCGATTGCGATTTATCGTATCGCGACATTGCTGCTCGCGTTGGTCGAGATCCAATGACTGTTAGCAGAATATGGAATCGGTGGGTTCAGCAGGGTAATACGGTACGCCGTGCTCCACCCAACGGCCTCGTATCACTAGCATTCGAGATGACAGGCACCTTATCCGCATGGCTGTAACGGATCGTGCAGCCACGCCTCTATCCCTGGGTCAACAGATGGGGACGTTTGCAAGACAACAACCATCTGCATGAACAGTTCGACGACGTTTGCAGCAGCATGGACTATCAGCTCAGGGACCGCGGCTGCGGTTACCCTTGACACTGCATCACAGACAGGAGCGCCTGCTATGGTGTACTCAACGACGAACCTGGGTGCACGAATGGCAAAACGTCATTTTTTCGGATGAATCCAGGTTCTGTTTACAGGATCATGATGGTCGCATCCGTGTTTGGCGACATCGCGGTGAACGCACATTGGAAGCGTGTATTCGTCATCGTCATACTGGCGTATCACCCGGCGTGATGGTATGGAGGTGCCATTGGTTACACGTCTCAGTCACCTCTTGCTCGCATTGAGGGCGATTTGAACAGTGGACGTTACATTTCAGATGTGTTTCTACCCGTGGCACTACCCTTCATTCGATCCCTGCGAAACCCTACATTTCAGCAGGATAATGCACGATCGCATGTTGCATGTCCTGTGCGGGCCTCTCTGGATACAGAAAATGTTCGACTGCTGCCCTGGCCAGCACATTCTCCAGATCCCTCACCAATTGAAATGGTGGCCGAGCAACTGATCGTCACAATACGCCAGTCACTACTCTTGATGAACTGTGGTAACGCGTTGAAAATGCATGGGCAGCTGTACGTGTACACGCCATCCAAGGTCTGTTTGACTCAATGCCCAGGCGTATCATGGCCGTTATTACGGCCAGAGGTGGTTGTTCTGGGTACTGATTTCTCAGGATCTATGCACCCAAATTGCGTGAAAATGTAATCACATGTCCGTTGTAGTATAATATATTTGTCCAATGAATACCCGTTTATCATCTACATTTCTTCTTGGTGTAGCAATTTTAATGGCCAGTAGTGTACTTAATGTGCCTCTTTAAAATTTCGTCTTTCCTGCAGAGTGTATCACCCTTTAAAATGACAGCAACCTGTTACCTAGTAGTGAGTTTAAAGGACCAAACCGTCTGCGGACGCGATGTTCAGCGGAACGTGCAGCAACAGCGTCCAGTTGCATGCTTCGTTGTTGGTGTATTATCACAGAGGCTAGCACTCCAGACGAAGCTTTCATTGTGATACGCACTAACACGCATTATGTCTTTGTTCAACGAACTTGTGCGAACAAAATGTAGTATGTGGAGCTGATTATAATAAAAAAATTCAAAATATAATACATCATTACAAAGTCAGGCATTGAAGAACGGTGTTACACGCATGCAAGTGCACGCCTGGATTCAGTAACAAAAATTTTTTTTTAAAAAAGAAGAAAAACATTAAATTAGGTTTTCTGTCACCTAATCGAGAGATATCATAGGGCTTTGCCTATGCACGATCAGTGACATAATTTCTGAGCTACCGTAGTCGAGAATGGCAAAAGAAAGGCACTTTACAATTTGAAAGAGGAGATAGTCGGGTGTTAGCTGCAGCAACCATTAGAGTTTAGTTATTTATCTCCGATAGCAGCTGAAAGTGATTTTGACATCCAATAACGAAGTACGTAATCAACAACTTTGTAGGCGCCATCTCGGCTACGGCATTTCAGTTGATGAAAGAACTATTCCCCAAGATATTATTATACAAGCATGATTTCCGCAACAGCTGTTACGGACGCTGGCGAAAACGTCACACACGACAATTTTGTTATCCTCATACTCTAACGTGGATAGCGTTACCTAGCCTTTACCTAGATATATCTATTTTGGGAGTTGTATGGTATCCTGTACCTCCTTAAGATCGTATTTGTTTCCAAGTCTTCCAGTCTTCGATTGCAGCGGCGTGAGTTACGTTATTCAAAATGTACATTCATTCCTGTTACAAGCAATGAAAAGGTATTTGAAGCTTTGACAACTTGGCTTGTGTTGAAATGCGATTCCAGAATACGGGAGTGGCCTTTATTGTACCTCTCGCTGGACAGTAGCAGTTGTTCTACGAGTCTTTCAGGTGAAAACTGGATTTTTCGAAAGGTGCTAAAGGTCATAGTCTTCACATTTTACTTATCTGAACCTCACTGCATGATTACTAAATTTTATGGAAAACATCATATTTTTCCTTTGCACGTTATGTGTAGCTTTTATTTGTCTCTCTTTCTGACAAAGTTCTCCCAATAACAGACAGCACATCTGTTCATTCCACTATTTTTGAGTTATCCTGTTCATTGATACAGTGAAACTCTCTTTTCTTGTTTAGTTCGTTACAGGCAAATTCGAATTGTCTCT
Source organism: Schistocerca americana (assembly GCF_021461395.2). Taxonomy (NCBI): domain Eukaryota; kingdom Metazoa; phylum Arthropoda; class Insecta; order Orthoptera; family Acrididae; genus Schistocerca; species Schistocerca americana. The sequence goes on from NC_060119.1 coordinate 483,317,010, forward strand.
CTGTTGTCTCCTTGCTTTAACAGGTTTAAGGGGACATTGTACACGAGATTCGTTGAAAAGTGACATTTTATGTTTTCTACTCCATATCGTACTTTGGACTTTCCTGAACATTTTGATGTATAATACATTAAAATCACACAATTGTGAGATCTTCAAATAATATTTTGAATGTTGACGTGTGACTGTCAGATATCGTGGCTACGCATATACTGCCACAGTTGAGCAGTCATATCTTGGGACTTACACAGTCTAGAAGGCTGTGAATTGCTTTGTTTTGTGCCTACTGCTGCGTCTCTGAAGTTGGCATTACGAATAAACAAATCAGTCCTTTGTTTCTTATACTAGTTTTCGTTGAAACTAGTGTGACTATCGGCTATTTTTATAGTAAGCTGACTTCTATTGCTTTTTATACGTAAATAAAACGACTAAGCGTAAAAGTAACTTCAAGAAACGCAGAAGATGAAAAGAGCTGTATGGAGCACTTTCTTTCATCGAATATCAACCGATGGAAAGCCATGTCATGCTTTGTGTCCACCTCCACCAAACACTTTGTGCAAATATTGGCAAGCTGAATTTTCTGGCACCCTGCATAAATTCACACATAAACATTCTCTTCCTTTGGCAGTAATGGAGGCAATCAAACCTATTTACAGAGATTTGGTAAATCCTGAGCTCCTAAAGAAGTGTTTACATGGGTAGACCCGGAATGTGAATGAGTCCTTCAGTAATGTTGTGTGGTGCCGTGTGCCTAAAAATGTATTTGTTGGCCTTATGAGTCTAAAGTTAGCAGTGTCTGATGCTGTAATAACTTTTAATGGAGGGAACTATGAAAGACTTAAAGTTCTGGAGAAGTGTGGGGTAAGATTTGGACAGAACACAGCTAAAGGACTGTGGAACTGGACTAGATTCGTGTACGTGAAGCAGAGTTAGCTGCTCAGCAAATGACAAAAGAAGCAACAAAGAAAATGAGGAGGCAAGCAATGGGCTATTGTGACAAAGAAGGTGACGCAGACTATGGGCCAGGGCAGTTATAGTGCAAAAAAGACGCAGAAATGCCAGTCTGTATATGAATTTGTAATAAAAAATGTTTTAAACCTCAATATCTCTGAACTACCTTTTTTGCAAAAATGACCCGTTTTCTAAAAAAGTGCTAAAATCTCACAGGATGCCAAGTGTGAGATTCAACACATTTGGAACGAGAATAATTAAAATATCCTGAGTTGTTTTGTTTTTATGTTCATTTATTTACAAAATTGTGCCAAAAAATTGAGTGTTTGAAAAAAAAGATAACATGCGCCACAGTAGAATTTTAGTAATAATTCTAGTTCAGTGTGTCTAGAAAATTCCATTCAATAATTATGAAAAATTGTAAGCTGGTGTCTCAAAAAGTTTCCAAGATAATGTGTCACAAGTTTCGATAATTTAAAATTGGCGGCATAGGACGTACAATGTCCCTTTAAATGCTCGTCACATTTATGCCTGTGTCCTAACCTCGCTTCTTTACTTATACCTAGTTCACTGTAGGCTGTGAAACGTTTCAGACGTACCATTCCGCCCATATGTATGTGACGTCGACACAAATTAGGAAACTGCGCTAGGAAGCCGCATCAGTTAACACCGCAAAATACTGAAACTGTTCGTGTGTCCTACACTGGTACGCAAAATTAAGGACGAAAGTAGTTTGCACATTATGTGCCAGTGCCAAGTTCTGTAGCTAGATGAAAGTTGGAACAGACGCAGAAAGAACCTGCTAAAGTATAGTACAGAAGCCCGCCCGGTTTGCCGATCGGTCTAACGCACGGCTTTCCGAAGGAGCGCCTGGTCCCCGGCACGAATCCGCCCGGCGGACTTGTGTCGAGGTCCTGCGAGCCGGCCAGTCTGTGGATGGTTTTTAGGGGGTTTTCCATCTGCCTCGGCGAATGCGGGCTGGTTCCCCTTATTCCGCCTCAGCTACAATATGTTGGCGATTGCTGCGCAAACAAGTTCTCCGCGTACGCGTACACCACCATTACTCTACCACGCAAACATAGGGGCTACACTCATCTGGTGTGAGACGTTCCCTGGCGGGGGGGTGGGGGGGGGGGAGGGTCCACCGGGGGCCGAACCGCACAATAACCCTGGATTCGGTGTGGGGCGGTGGAGGGGTGAAGTCGTCGTGGGGTTGTGGACCACTGCGGCTGCGGTGGGGACGGAGCCTCTCCATCGTATCTAGGTCCCCGGTTAACATACAATACAATACAATAGTACAGAAGGTAACTGAAAAAAGTGCACAATGACAGCAACAGAAGTGTTACTGTTAATCTACAACGGTAATTACATTGAAGTTACCGCTTTTTATGATGGTTCCCCTGGCCGTCAAAAAAGGCGGGTCGTGGTAGTCCGTAGGGGGTGTCATCACTATGGACGACAGTGCATGTTCTGTAGCGGATCCTTATGCTGGACACAATGTTGGTAAGGAGTTCCTGTGGGCCGCTTGGCCTAGCCGCGCGGTCTCAGGCTTCTTGTCACTGTCCGCGCGGCTCCCCACGTCGGAGTTTCGAGTCCTCTCTAAGGCATGGGTGGTTGTGACGTCCTTAGCGTAAGTTAGTTTAAGTTAGTGCGTAAGCTTAGGGACCGATGACCTCAGCAGTTTGCTCACGTAAGTCCTTAACACAAATTCCCCCCCCCCCCCCCCCAAAAAAAAAAGTTTCTGTGGCAAGGCGCTCCATTCCTCCGACGTCGGCAACAGCGTGGCTGGCGGCTGCTGGGTGGTGGTTGGCCCACGTGCACGTGCCGCAATACGTCTTCCAACGAATCCCACACGTGCACGACGGGATTTAAGTCGGAGGGGCGGGCAGACCAGTGTATTCGCGGAACCTCCTCTCCTTCTATCAGCTCATTCGCCTGCGCTATTCGATACGGTTGCGCATTGTCATGAAAGAAATGAAGTCAGGGGCGAAAGAGTCCCTGAAAAGTCGCAAATGGGGAAGAGGTACAGAGTCACGATATCGTTGACCGGTGAGTTTATCGTGTTGTGCTGAAAGATTTGGAGGTGGCTACGCCCATGCAACATTATGGTTCCCCACTCCGTAACAGCTGGGATTCCCAAACGGTCATTTTTTGCAATGCTGCAACTACCTTCATATGGCGGAAGGTGGGAACATGTAATGCAGCCAGGAACATTGTCGAACATGATCGTTGTGGTAGCTCAGGTGTTATGGTCTCAGGAGCCGGCCGGAGTGGCTGTGCGGTTCTAGGCGCTGCAGTCTGGAACCGCGAGACCGCTACGGTCGCAGGTTCGAATCCTGCCTCGGGCATGGATGTGTGTGAGGTCCTTAGGTTAGTTAGGTTTAACTAGTTCTAAGTTCTAGGGGACTAATGACCTCAGAAATTGAGTCCCATAGTGCTCAGAGCCATTTGAACCATTTGGTCTCAGGAGACGTAGCGTTGCCTGGACGTACTAAGCTCCAAATCTTCAAACTCAACCGTCAATGTTATTGTGACACTGTACCGCTTCCCTATTTGCGTCTTTCCGGAGACACATTGAGCCCTGACTTAACTTCTATAGATGGCACTGCACTACCGCGTCGAACTATACCGGTGGAGGGGCTCTTGAAATGAGAGAATATTCGGCGTAAGGTCTGACCTGCACTCTGGTCTCTTCACTTCAGTCGCATCGGACACGTTTGGGATGAGTTGGAGAGACGTACTGTAGCAAGCCCACTTGCACCAACGACCGTCCAACATTTGTCAACCGCGCTGGTGCAGGAATGGAACGCCCTGCCACAACAACTCCTTACCAAACTCGTGGCCGCACGGGAGCACGTTGGAGAGCTGCACTGCCGTCCGCAATGATCACTCGCCCTATTAAGAACCACGCCCCGCCGTTGGTAAAGCTAGGGTACCATCATGAATCGCGGTGACTTCAGTGTAATTATTGTCATTAAATAAAAGTGTTTGCCTTCTGTACTATACTGTAGCAGTTCTTCCTATATGTAGTCCAAATTCAATCGCGCTATGTGACTTGGGAGTGACATATCATGCGGATGTCAGTTTCGCCTGTAGGTTTCTCGTGAAGCATCTGCACAGTCCGGAACCGCGCGACTGCTACGGTCGCAGGTTCGAATCCTGTCTCGGGCATGGATGTGTGTGATGTCCTTAGGTTAGTTCGGTTTAAGTAGTTCTACGTTCTAGGGGACTGATGACCACAGCTGTTAAGTCCCATAGTGCTCAGAGCCATTTGAACCATTTTTTGAAGCATCTGCTCATTTTCATTATGGTTTTTCTGCAATATTTTCCGTTTGTCCTTCTGATAAGCTAAAATCGCATTTCATTCGCCACGATAACTAACTCTAGAACAGTGACAATTAACTTTCGCATATCATAGTGAGATGAGTGTATTTTTCTACCGCACGGATGGCCAGTTTAAGTTAATTGCCAATATCTTTTTTTTCTCACACTCTCGACCACATTGATTCTTATTTCTTTATCCTGCAATGTCATTCCATTTCATCTGAATGTCCTGTGTTCTTAATGCAGACATCATTCGCCATGATAACGAACTGTTGAGCAGTGCCGCTCGTCTTTTGTCTTCCGTGTAACGTGCACAAGGTCTACCTACTTAGCGAAGTGGCTTAACGTTCGCTGAAACTGTATGACTTCAGTTGTCATTCTCATATTTTTAAATTAAATTTCGTTCTTTCTGATAAGTGAGTCCAGCGTCATTCATCTTTTGTTTCTCACAATTTGAATCGAGTATTTATTTGCCACACAGATGGCCAGCTTCGTGAAGATCGTCAATATCTTTTTTCCTCGTACAACCGAACACTTTTGATTCCTGTTCCTTTGATGTGGAGTGTCATTCCGTTCGGCCTGCATTTCCTATATTCTAAACGCTCGCGTCATTCGTAGCGATATGCAGCTGCAGGCCACTGCCCATCGTATGTTATTTCTTGTGTGAAGTACAAGTGTCCACTCTACGAAGCGGCGCAGCGTTCGTTGAAACTGTGTGTGACGTCGGTAGCCTGTCTGGTATTTTAAAATCTAATTCCATTCGTTTTGATAAATAACTCTAGATCACTGTCATTCATGTTTATTAGCTGTTGGCAGTGCGAAATGCGTGTTTTTATGCCGTGCAGATGGGCAGTTTTGTGTAATTCGCCAGTCGCTTTCTTTCTCCTCGTGTGTCTTTGGTTGCTGTTTGTTTACTGTACAACGCAGTTCTATGTCATCTGCGTTTCCCGTATTCTAACGGTCTTGTCATTCGCTCTGATAAGCGACTGCAGGTCACTGCCACTCGTCTTTTGTTTCCCGTGCACAGTGCACGCAGCCGCTCTGCGAAGCGGTGTAACGTTCTTCTAAACTGCGTGTGACAAGGCAGGGAACTGCGGCAGGGGAAGCGGGCGGCCGTGACGTGGCGTGGCAAGGCTGGGGGCAGGTGAGGCGTTGCGTGTGTGTGGGTGGGTGGCGTGCGTGCCGGGCGCCGCCCCCGGCACCGCCATTGGCCGACGGGCGCCTTCCTAATCGGCACGCCATCGCGGTAATTGCGACAACGACTGCCGCAAGTGGCAGGAAAAGGGGGCGGGAGCGGTTCAGGAGGGGTGGGGTGCCCGGGAGGGGCAGAGGGGGGGGGGGGAGGAGGGAGGGAGGCAGTAGCCAGCACCTTGACGAATACGTCCGGCAGCGCCGGCGGCTGCGAACGCCGCACCGCCATCGCGAGCCCTGCCGCGCAGCTCTGCCTGCCGGGGATTCACCGACCAGTCACGACCTGTCAGACGCTCAACAACACTGTTGTTGTGGTCTTTGATACAACTCTTCACCTTAGCCTATCCTGTTCATACCTCTTCATCTCTGCTTAACTATAGCAACCTACATCCACTAGAATCGCTTACTACTTTCAAGGCTTGGCTCCTCTCTACAATTTTCACCCCACATCCTTTCTTCCATTACCAAATGGACGACACCTTGATGCCTCGGAATCTGTCCTGTCAACCGGTTCCTTCTTTTAGCCAAGATGCGACACAGATATTGAAATAACCGATCTCGGAATAGAAAAGCAGCTACAATCGCTTAGTAGTGGAATGAAGATACCTGTAAGATTCTACGAAAATTTTGCGGAAGAACTTACTCCCCTTACAGCAGTAGTTTCTCGTAGATCGCTGGAGCAACGAACATATCTGTTTTCAAGAAGAGTCGTAATGTGGTGTACTGAGATACCACACAAGAAGAGTTTGCGACAGTTGGTACGAGAAGTACCGCGGGTGTCCGTAAACCAATCACGCTGCCCGCGAGAATTACGCTCCCTGGAGCGGCAGCGCCACCAGGAAGACAGACGAGCGCTAAACTAATCATGCACGAGCTGCAAGTTGTCAGTCCGATTCTTGCTAGGGACTTCCTGCAGAACGTTCATCGCTTCTTCAAGTCTTCGATTGAGATAGAAACAGTGGCCGACAGATAATCAGTGGTTAGCCTTCAGTAGAAAGAGAACCGTGAGTAGAATTATCGTGTATGGACGCAGACCGCCTATCTAGAGAAATAAATGAGTGCTTTTAGTATGGAACCGTTCTTCGAATAATAGAGCAACACAAAAGATAAGTTTTCCTCCGATTTTAGTTCAGATAACATTATTTAGTTTGCCTTCATGCAACTGTAGTCAACACAGGACAGATAAGCTAAACCTGCATTCTACAATTGCTGTAACCAGCGTTACCAAAGTTGCGTAATATATTTTGCTATTCACAATTCTGTGTCATTTTCGTTGTTGTGTGCTGCCCTATAACCCACGCATCCGTCCTGACAGGGATGTTTAGCAGTCTTTTTGAGTGGCAACGAGATTTTCAACAAAGTGGACGCTCCCAGTCCACAACACGTAGGACAGATTCACATAATTATAGGGCTATATAATTGGCGTCAATCTGTTGTAGAGTTATTGAACATCTTTTATGCTCAAGAATATGACGTTTTTGGAGAACGAAAATCTCCTGTACAAAAATCAACATGGATTCCACAGACAGAGATCTTCCGAACTTCGGCTCGCTCTGTTCCTCCATGAGACCCATAGCTCTACAGACAGCGGCGCCCAGGTTGTTGTCGTGTTCCTTGACCTCAGGAAGGGATCTGACACCGTCCTGCACTGCCGTTCATTGAAAAAATCGAGTGAACCGAGTTTTTGAGAAGAGTTGCGACTGAATTAAATACTTCCTTGCAGATTCAAATCAACACGTCTCTCTTAACGGAATAAAATCGACAGATGTAGACGTAATTTCTGGAATACCCCAAGGAAGTGTGACACGACCATTACTGTTCACAATGTATGTAAATGATCTAGCAGAAAGCGTCGGAAGCTCTTTAAGACTGTTCACAGATGATGCTGTTGTCTGCACGGAAAGTAGCACCTCCAGAAGACAGTATCGGTTTGCAGAATGACCTGTAGAGGATCGATCAGTGGTGCAGGCTCTGGCAGTTGACCCTGGCCGTAAAGAAATAAAAACATATTGCGCAGACACAAGAAAAGAAATCCACTACTGCACAGCCGTGCGGTTAAAGGCGCTGCAGTCTGGAACCGCAAGACCGCTACGGTCGCAGGTTCGAATCCTGCCTCGGGCATGGATGTTTGTGATGTCCTTAGGTTAGTTAGGTTTAACTAGTTCTAAGTTCTAGGGGACTAATGACCTCAGCAGTTGAGTCCCATAGTGCTCAGAGCCATTTGAACCATTTGAACCACTACTGCACAACTACTCTGTTGTTGACAAATTGTTGGAAATAGTCTCTACCATAAAATATCTATAAGTAACTATACATAGCGACCTTAAGTGGAGTGACTACATAAAACAAACAGTAGGAAAAGCAGATGCCAGACTGAGGTTCACAGGAAGAATCTTTTTTTTAATTTTTTTTAAAAAAAGAAGAGAAAACGTAACTCATCCACGAAGGAAGTGGCATTCAAGATGCTTGTTCAACCGATTCTTGAGTGGTGTTCTTCATCTACATGGTATCCTTACCGGGTGGGACTGATTCAAGAGATAGAGAAGATCCAGCGAAGAGGGTCGCGTTTCTTCACGGAATCGTTTAGTCGGCGCGAGAGCATTACACAAATAATCGACAAACTCCAGTCGCAGACGTTTCAAGAGAGATATACACCACGAACAGGTTAACTATTGAAATTTCGAGAGAGCATTTTCCGGGGAGAGTGGGAAACATAATACTTCCCCCACATACATCTTGCGAAACGATCACTACGAGAAACTTCATAAAATTGGAGCCCATACAGAGGCTTGCCGACAAAAATTCTTTCCACGTGACGTTAGCGAATGGAACAGGAGGGGGTCATTCGTGTATCAGAAGTACCCTTTGCCACACACAGTTAGCTGGCTTGAGAAGTATGATGTAGATGTAGATTTCTTTTTTCCCCATGTCGATTTACTATTTCCCTATTAATTATTCGATCTACCTACCCTTTAATTCTTCTTCTGTAGCACGACATCTCAAAAGCTAGCTACAGATACAAACAGACGTCTTTGTACAAGAAGTGGTATGTCTGATTTGAAATAACGGCTGTAACTGATTATTAGCTTAGTGTAAACGGATCAGAGTGTAAACATTACTATTACGTGTCACATGTTTACACTATTTCCTTTATTATTTTGCTTTTTTCACTGTACTCCAGTATAACTGACTTGTAAATTTATAGTAAATTTTTTATTCTGTTCTTATGTCTAAAGTCAGTGTTTTACATATTATGTTCTTACATCTTTTAACGCGTTACACATGAAAAAGTGCTAGTTATATCTTTGGTTTAGTTGTTCTTCATAACGGATATTTATGGTTGGACAATCTTCGATGTGTTTACATTCCGCTGATGATCAGTTATAACTGTGTTTTTTAGTTGGACGCACTACCTATTCTGCAACGCTATCTCTTTGGTTCTGTTGATGTTTAGCCGCTCAGAGCGTGAAGTAATTATATGAATTGCCATACGACATGTGATTAATGTCGGATATTTTGCAAGATTAATTTGTATCACCTGTATGTAACTGATTGGACTTTATGCATTTGTAGTTGTTTCATGGTTTCTTTTCATGTATAGACACAATAATTATGATGTAAGTTTAAACCGATAATTATCGTAAAGGATAATAAAGGACCTGAGTGTTACACATTTTTAAATATACGTAACAGCTGTGGGCAATCGCCTTCGGAAATGTTCACGTTTTCGCTTAGCGTTCACTGAATGCATGAGTCAATATTGTCAGGATTCCCATCATGGAAAATAAGTGCAAGGATTACCAAATTAGAATTTAGAGTGATCTGAACAAACGCCTACACGAGGTTCGTTAGCTGACACCGCAAATAAGCCTGAATACCCTTTCCTGGCCTATGAATATTGTTCGCGTGTGCACAGTGTTCTCCCAAAATACAGGATGTCAAATATGGAAAGCAAACAACTTGCGGTAGAAGTGAAACGTTTCACAGTATCGAAGATGAACAAGTGCTCATAGGTCCTAGGGGAAGTCTCTTAGAGCCCATGTTTGCTAGACTTTTTGCTGTGAATGATCGTTCCTGTCTGCCCCTTAATATTGACCATTCCTTCTGGGATATTCTGCATAACTGCCGAGGAAGCCTTCCATTTTCCCACAGCCCTAAGAATTTCAAATGTTCGACTTCACTGTCTGATCACCTTGGCACAATAAAATTTCTCTTTTATATGAGTTCTGTGTCAGGAACGTTATCACTGCTTTTTGTTGTAGTTAAACGTTCAACTGCTCTGAAAAACCCATGTTCTGACGTTACCGACTATCCTGTTATGTAAATTAGATATAAAATTCTTGCCCAGCTATTGTACCTGCGAAGGACATACTAGATGTATATACTAGAATAATTAGGATAAGATTCCGTCTGGTTACATAATAACAAAAGGGCACGTAAATGGACTGTAAATTTAACAGCTGCGTGGTCAAGAGACTCCAGTATCTCGGAGACTGTAAAGCGCAACGTGAGGCGTCAGAGTAGTCTATATCGTCCATAGGCAACACAGGCCTCCTAGTCTTGATTGCGGTGGTGGCAAGACTCTACAGCTTTTCCATTCCTGTCTTCTTTGTTTTCTTAAAATCAGTCATCGTTGTTGGGCTAATACTCTTCCTACCTCTCATGTGGGATAAATTAGATATTTCTTATAAAAAATTGCAAATAACAGCATTATAACATGATAACTAAAAGCGGGCTAAGAGTCAATATATACTTTACATCATGACATTTGTAAAATGTATGTTTTGTTCTATAGTCTAGGTAACAGATCAAGAATTTTAAGGCAATAAATAAATGAAAATAAATGAATAAAATTCAGTATTCATACAAGAGCAGCACTTCAGGTGCTATACGTCCGTAGGGTGAAATGGAACACTACGAAAAAAATTTAGGAGATTGTTGAGGGATATTTTCGGGCAAAGAAAGGATGTAACCTAAAACTCTCAGAACTGCACGAAAATGTGCTTAGGATATAAATAACTCATCGCAGGTCCAGTGGCATGAGCCTTTCGTATGCAAAAGTGTACGTTTTAACGCGAGAGCCATTTGAATGATCATCTGTTGAAGGTCTAAGAGAGGAACTTTGGCACCATGAAGAAATAAAATGTTGTTTTAATAATACCTGAAACACATATTTCAATCTCTGGACTTATTTCTGTATTTTCCTCTGCTTAGAATAATTATGCTACTTGAACAACAAACTTTTTCTGACCTGGTAGTGTCGTACATCTTTCGAGTCTTCAATGCTATGGTCAAAGCAAAGTGGAACAGAACAACATGATCATCTGACTAAAGTCAGTAAATGTGAAAAAGCGCCATTAGTCACATCCGCATACTGTTCTCTTCCACTTTGATTTGACCACTTCATTGAAATCTCACACCCCCAAGACTGAACAACCGTGCAACAGCATCTGGATAATAGACGTCACGACGCTAAAATACTCAAATGAAACTATAAGGTTCCCGAGAGCTTTCTAAATCTGAAACATCTATGATGTACACATGCAGACTGAAGCAACGGATGAAAATTTGTACGAAAGCCGAGATTCGGACACTCGCAAGTCTTCTGCTCGCTAGGCAGATGTGCTGACCACCACGCTAGCTTGGCACAGTGGCTTGCTAGGTTAGTCCATGCAGTTGTGCAAAGCTACTGTGTCAAGGTGAGCAGGAGACCCCGCTTCAAGTCCCCCGACTTGAAACCAATTTTCATTCCTCGCTTCCGTCTTCGTATATAATAATTAAAATTTGTGTTTTTGATTGATATTTTGTTTTGTCGCAATACCGAAGTTGCTCTCTTAGACCTTCAGTAGGTGATAATCCGAATAGCTCTCCCGGAGACGCGCAGTTTTGCATACGAGTGCCTCGTACCACCGTATTTGGATGAGCGATTTATATTTTAAGCACATTTTAGGACGGTTCTGAGCGGCCGAGATCACACACTTCTCTTGTTATCTTTTTGATATGAGGGATCCATGGTTTCCGATGACTCGTTACACAGAAATAATGTAATTATGGTTCTTTCGGTTTGTAGCCCCAGTTACCTATATTTTTGTGAAAACATGTTCATAACAGTAAAAAAGCCTATAATTTGCTATCATCTTAACGTACAACATAAAATACAGAGTAATGCAAAAGTGTTGCGATGTGGTTGCTACGGGAGTAGTTCAACAAAGAATCGTTATTCTATTCTTCCACTATATTCGGTGACCCCACATCCGAGTTTCATATCAGCCAACTTGTCATCAGTAAAGCTATCGGGAAAACGTAAACCTGAGATAGAACCGAAAAATAGTGCACGGAAGGTTGAGGGTTAAAAGTACAGTGGGCATCTCTATAGTCAACAGCAGTTACCGTGAGTGAATCGAACAAGTTTATCTCCAAACAAGACAGAGGGCATACCGCCATCTGCACTGTTTAGCAGGTATATTCAGTGCAGTACAGACACAAAGCTAAAATGAAGGCAAGAAATCAATTATTCTGTAACGAGCCATCGAAAACCACGAGTCTCTTGTACCAAAATACTCAGAAGATATCCCTCAATAACCTCCGAAGTTTAGTCGCTGGAGTTCGGGTGTACCCTGCATACGCCCACAAAATTGACTCGCCATTTCGAGCAAAATAGAAACGTACCAGATAGTTATTTACGTTATCTGCCCACTACACTTAGCGGGCAGCGTCCGTAAATCAGAACTATAGAAAATGCACCAAAATGACTGTCATAATTATTTACAAAATGGGATTTGATCTGTTACAGTCAGCTGTTGTAATGGTTCAAATGCCTCTGAGCACTATGGGACTTAACATCTGAGGTCATCAGTCACTTAGAACTACTTAAACGTAACTAACCTAGGGACATCACACATATCCATGCCTGAGGCAGGATTCGAACCTGCGACCGTAGCGGTCGCGCAGTTCCAGACTGAAGCGCCTAGAACCGCTCGGCCACACCGGCCGACTGTTGTAATCAAAATATTGGGCAGGGATAAACAAATAAAACAGAATAGTGTCAGTAAAACTACCTTCCATGTTGACGTTGCTGTCTTCCGTAACTGTCTCTGACAGTTCGCCGTATTCCGTTTCTTTCGTCCATGACAATGGCAACCGTTGACACGAATCCATCCCAACTGATATTACATGTATTCATTCCTCTTGTTCGTCTAAGTTTCTATACTCCAGTAGCCACTACACACTTTATCAACGTGTCATACGGTTTTTCTCCAGTCTTATAACGTCTTAGTAGCAAAAGCATTGATCGGTATTTGTCTCAGCTTCGAGAGCGAGATGATTGACGTCTGATGACTATGAATCTTATACTTTGCAATATTCCATATCATTTTCAGCAGATTTAGGTTTCGTTGCTTTGGCGGCAGGAAAAGGGTAACAAATCCATTTTATGTCCAAATTTAGTTCAGGAGAATAAATAGGAGAGGGTAGGTGTGTAGAATCCTCGCCGAAACAGTAGAGTCTTGTTCCAAAAGGAAAAAAGCGAGAGGATGTTGTTATGGGTGGCTGGTATCTTTTTTCTACGACACAAATGCACTCGTGAATTAATATTGTTTTTTTTACATGACCTGGATACTTAACTTCAGTAGAGTCCATGTGTTGTGGTATAAGCTCATCTGTAATAGTCCTCCTGCAGACAATATCGGTAATCTTGCTATTACAATTTTACTCTCGCTGCAAGTCCCGCTACGATCACTACTATGGTCGCTATGTACTGTCGTAACCTGAGTGAGTCGGTGAGTTAGTGAGAGTCAGTGACTGAGGCCATCCGGTCAGCACGGCGGCCTAAATACACTCCTGGAAATTGAAAGAAGAACACCGTGAATTCATTGTCCCAGGAAGGGGAAACTTTATTGACACATTCCTGGGGTCAGATACATCACATGATCACACTGACAGAACCACAGGCACATAGACACAGGCAACAGAGCATGCACAATGTCGGCACTAGTACAGTGTATATCCACCATTCGCAGCAATGCAGGCTGCTATTCTCCCATGGAGACGATCGTAGAGATGCTGGATGCAGTCCTGTGGAACGGCTTGCCATGCCATTTCCACCTGGCGACTCAGTTGGACCAGCGTTCGTGCTGGACGTGCAGACCGCGTGAGACGACGCTTCATCCAGTCCCAAACATGCTCAATGGGGGACAGATCCGGAGATCTTGCTGGCCAGGGTAGTTGACTTACACCTTCTAGAGCACGTTGGATGGCACGGGATACATGCGGACGTGCATTGTCCTGTTGGAACAGCAAGTTCCCGTGCCGGTCTAGGAATGGTAGAACGATGGGTTCGATGACGGTTTGGATGTACCGTGCACTATTCAGTGTCCCCTCGACGATCACCAGTGGTGTACGGCCAGTGTAGGAGATCGCTCCCCACACCATGATGCCGGGTGTTGGCCCTGTGTGCCTCGGTCGTATGCAGTCCTGATTGTGGCGCTCACCTGCACGGCGCCAAACACGCATACGACCATCATTGGCACCAAGGCAGAAGCGACTCTCATCGCTGAAGACGACACGTCTCTATTCGTCCCTCCATTCACGCCTGTCGCGACACCACTGGAGGCGGGCTGCACGATGTTGGGGCGTGAGCGGAAGACGGCCTAACGGTGTGCAGGACCGTAGCCCAGCTTCATGGAGACGGTTGCGAATGGTCCTCGCCGATACCCCAGGAGCAACAGTGTCCCTAATTTGCTGGGAAGTGGCGGTGCGGTCCCCTACGGCACTGCGTAGGATCCTACGGTCTTGGCGTGCATCCGTGCGTCGCTGCGGTCCGGTCCCAGGTCGACGGGCACGTGCACCTTCCGCCGACCACTGGCGACAACATCGATGTACTGTGGAGACCTCACGCCCCACGTGTTGAGCAATTCGGCGGTACGTCCACCCGGCCTCCCGCATGCCCACTATACGCCCTCGCTCAAAGTCCGTCAACTGCACATACGGTTCACGTCCACGCTGTCGCGGCATGCTACCAGTGTTAAAGACTGCGATGGAGCTCCGTATGCCACGGCAAACTGGCTGACACTGACGGCGGCGGTGCACAAATGCTGCGCAGCTAGCGCCATTCGACGGCCAACACCGCGGTTCCTGGTGTGTCCGCTGTGCCGTGCGTGTGATCATTGCTTGTACAGCCCTCTCGCAGTGTCCGGAGCAAGTATGGTGGGTCTGACACACCGGTGTCAATGTGTTCTTTTTTCCATTTCCAGGAGTGTACATGCTGTCGAAAAGGCGTTGGCGGCGTGTTGCTTGTGGGTGTGTCTCTGGCCTCTCTCGTGATGGGCGCGCTTAATCCAGCGCCTACTATCGATGTTCACGTTACATCTTTGCCGATGGGTCTGCTGGCAACAGCTTACACCAGCACGAGGTGTTCCTTAATTAATGACTAAAGCTCGACTTCACTTAGACCTGGATCATAATACGTGTAATTACTAGCTAGCTAGGTCTGTATTCCACTTTTAGCGTAATAGAAGAATGTGGTTTGTTGTCCTGCTTGTTGTGTTATGAAGCATTGCCGTGGTTTGTTGTCCTGCTTGTTGTGTTATGAAGCATTGCCAAAAATGACTATACTTCAATGACTATACTGGAATTATTAATATGTTTACATCCATTTTCATTTATACCCACGTGCGGAAAGTGAATCTGCCTGCACACACAACAATTAACCATTGACTGGCACTTTAATTTTAAAGTAGTTCTCTTACACTGTCACTTTATCAACATCTATTCACAGTGGGATGTGTACTCCGTGTTTCATTTAAATGAACTTCTATGTGTTTTATTTTTTCTTACAAATCGAATACAGTAGCCCTTTTTGCAACTATGTTTTCTCGCTTGTACATGGTGACTGGTATATTCCGATAACTTTTGAACATAAATGCCACAAAGAGAATCATTTTTCCCAGAGTTTGTTTGCTAGCCTTGAAGTCCAGTCCTTTGTGACAAAACCTGTGAAGTTTTTGCAAAGATACTAGTTCCTTTCATTTTTCATAACGTCGCACAACTGATAAAATGACAACAAATCGCTTTACTAATCGTGAGTTAGTTTGCTGCCTTGAAGTACAGTTCTGTGTGACAAAACTTATAAATCTTTTGCAAAGATGATAATTCCTTGTATTTTTCGTAACATCGTGGAATTGATAAAATGTCAGCAAACCGCTTTCCTAAGTAATCGCTCTTTCTTAAAGTTTCAACTTAAATTGTGAGAAGAACCTCGAGTGGTTGTAAACAGGTCTTTCTTCCATTTCTTATTGCGCCCCTCCCTTTATTGATCGTGGGATTATAGTTGTAAGGTCTTGTTGATCTACAACGTTGAATATCCATCGTCCCTTGTAATTACATATGTGTGTCAAAATTCATCAGGAAGGCTATCATTTTTGTTGTTCGTTTGTGACACATACTGGTCTGTATTCCTGAACTTACGAGAGATTGCAAGCTCCACTGCAGCATCCTGCTTGTATGGTGCTAAAACGGTAAACTCCCCGTTTTTTAGATTCCGCACTGCACTCGATACCTCCAAGGATGTAAAATATGCAGCCGAATTATCGGCACATGAAGCATCACCCAATATATCGAAAGAGAAACCATCAGAACTATTGACGTACCATAACTTAACTGTTTTGTTACTTTGACAAAAAGTAGAAGAGCGTAATCGTGTTATCATTTCTGACAGATTAACGTCGAATCAGCGGTACAATCAGACAATTTTTTGTTGGTTTACAGCATGATCCATTCAAAGACTGATCTTTTAGACGAAGAAAACATTTTAATGTTATTATCACAACACGTTTTAGAAATTCGACTGATATGGTGTGCATCGTAAAAATGTAGTGCAGACGTGTAGACACTATTACTGAAAGTCAACCAATCAAATGTTTTATTTTATTGTACTCCCCACAAGATGTGTAAGTTTGTTTTAATGCACGTATCTTCTCTGTTTTATAGTTAACTATGTTGTGAATGGTGTCTGTGACTTAGTATATATTAATTTACTTTTCCGTTTACTGAATGATAGTTCTACTGCTGGAAAAACGTTTTAGACTACGAGATTAATCATAAACAGTCACTTTACGTGGTTTGACTGACGTTATGCCAGAAGGAATTTACAGACCAACAGGTTTTCCCAATAATGAATTTACATCTCCCGAGAAATATGAGAAGCAACCTGGAATATTGGAGGAATCAAACAACAGGAACTTATATTAGAGAAGTATGCGAAAGAAATGACTAGCGATTATAGACCCAGAGAAGAAACTGAAAGGAAGTAATTATTGCTGCACGCACTCTCGCATACGCTGAATAAAAAATAAACGAATTTCAAATCACATGAAAGTAAATTCTTCGTTCTTAGTAACCCTAAAAGCTGAAAATTATAAACGTTGAGACAAAGGAAAATAGGAAAACTAAGTCATAAGTGACTACTAAAACGGACTACAAAGTCCAGTACTTGGAGCGAAGGAGAAAAAAAAACGAAGTGTTGACACCCAGCGTCCTTCTCAAGGGTCAGTTATTCGAAGTACGGCCATTCCTACTGTCTCGCTTCAGATACCTGTACGAAAAGGAGAAATAATGTCTCTTAAGTGGAAATACTAGTACATCTCTTTGTTGTCGGATACATAGAAGACAGTTTCCTAAATATGTCAAGCTGAGAGTAGCTCTGGCAACAGATTCGAGTACTTGGCAACTTTTTCCAGATGACTAATCGTTCGCATACAAAATTAACTGTAATGAATGCGAAATTTTCTGTATAAGGCAAACTGACAGAAACGTCAAAATCATATACCGAGAAACAGTGGCACATATTCCTCAACCACATGCACACGGAAGACCAAAATGTAAACCAGATTGAAAATGGAATCCAGATTCTGCACATAACACCAAAGTACCCAATAACGAACTTCTTAGAAGAAACAGAAATCTACGTACACACACATGAATATCGATACAAAATTCTTAACGAAGAAAACAATTTAAAACATTATACTGAAAACTTTATTGAAATCACAGAACACGATGACGGGTAAAACAAATTTATTCAGGAAATGGCAACAGGAGCGAACATCAACAAAAAATTTACTGCTACCACACAAAACTTCATGACGCTTCGAATAAGGTAACTATGTAACCATGTAACATTGTTGACTTAGACGTCAATTCAAGCCGTCAAGTTTCCAGAAAATGTTAAAAATGTCTTAAGGAATGCTGCTCACTAACGAATTCCTCTGCTGAGACATTACGTATCTAGAGAACAACAATTTCGTCTGCGCTACACCTATGATACGCAGTAATGCAAGATATTACACAGCGACAGCGTTAACAGTGTGTTACGGAATTAAGTAATACAACAGATATAGACAAAACTGATATTAGTTAAGAATAGACGTAGATATATGCACTAACAACCCCATATGTTTACACATAGTTCGACAGTGGCCATGGACCCGAAACAAGTTTATAGCACCAGAAAATAATATCTTAATAAAAAGTATTTGAATATAGTAACGTTTTGGCTTACTAAACACATAATATCCTTATTAGACATCCATAACGCTGCAGGCCCAGAAGAATTTAAAATGTACCGAAATTGTTCAGATATTCTATATTCACAGCCACGCATCTCTTTGAGTGCTAGAGGAAAACATTTTAATCATGCCTCCAAAAAATTACGTAACATCAATTTCAAATAATTAGGAATTACGTGACCAGTTCGAGCAAAACACATCAGTTTCTTCATTAGAATGACAACCTTAAACAGTGCGGCATCTATATCTTGCTCTACGAAATGTTTAATTCTGGGACAGTTCAGTTTTCCATTGACGTACATTAATAATTCGAATTACCAGGTTCTTGCGTACAAGGTGAATTAACTGTCATTCCGTGACTCGTTCTCATAAAGGAAGTCTCTCGTTTACGTGTTGCTAACTGAAGGTCGCAACTTCGTAGTAAATGTGGAGTGCCAGCACAATGCGCATGCCACAATAAGAGTAGGCTTGGTGTTTGTTTTGTAGTGTTTAGTAGCAATATTTCATCGCAGCGATGGGAGATAGCATGTAAATACGTGCCCCGGCCACGTCCGGTGGCCATTTTCCCTAGACAATCCTGGATAATTAGAGTTGCGCGGGAAAAGTGGCTAATAGGGTGGACCATGTGGAAGCTCGTGAATTTTAGCAACAACGATGAAACATATTCGGAAGGAATTGATAGTTACATCAAATAGTGCTGACAGTGCTCTACAGTGTAGGCAAAAACTGTCACCATCTACGTGATACGTTGGTAATTATAATTTCGTGAAAAGTCGGCTCTATAATGAATGTTTCTTTGAAATATTTCCATAAAAGCCTGGTCTTCAGACAAAAAAGGTACTTCATGATCATTAATAAGTGGATATTACTTGTGGGTTTTTGTGCACGAGAGGCAGTTTTAGCAGTATTGATGATTGTGTGAAAGAGTATATGGTACACTATAAGGCGGTCTGAATAAACCTCTTGCTGTTCTTCGCAGAATTTCTTCTTACTTTCTGCCACAAACGTGTTCCATCTATCTGCTACCCACTTCTCAATACAGTATTACTTCTGCCTGTGCTCCTGTATAACATCATGTGTATTGCGAGACTGAGTTAAGTCTTCTCAGATTTTATCAACTTATCTGATATATGCATCGTTCGGACGAGGCTTTTCACATTACCTCAGTATCTGCTTTGTCAATCTGCTTGAGTGCGTGCGTTCTATGTGGCCATAGAACTTCGGACGTCGCGTCTGTATGACATCAGCTGATACACTTACTGCTCCTTCCACCTGCAGTCGTATACCAGGCACCTGGGATGCCTACAATGTTTGATTTTCTCTGTCGCACTTCAGTGGAATGAAACGACAAAGCCATATGGAGTTAGTGGTAGAAAGCACCTGTTTCCCAATATTCATGAAGGTTTCCAACGTAGGAGGTCAATGAGATTTACTGCTTGTGTCATAATGAAGCGTTCAACTTCTTATAATGGCTGCTACGATGTGTAAGGTGTTACCATGAAGAAAGGAGAAGGGCAAGTGAAGATCGTCATTTCTTGGGTAACATTTTGGAAACAGACTTTCAGATCCTAAAACTTAATGATCACCTTTTTCCAAAGGCAGGGTAAACATGATAAATTCCGCTCACAGAAGGGCCATCAGATTGGAGGCTCTGCAGCAGCCAGTGCCCTGTAAGCCTCAACAGTTGCCTGTCTAGATTCTTGTGATCGTAATGTTTGTATGGTGCTCTGCTTACATATAAATGATCTGAAGTTCAGTGAACAGTCTAGTAAGAAATTCCCTCTTATTCGCAGTATGTTAAAAGTAATCCCCATAATCCCCAGATTCTATACTTACGCGGCTCTGTAACCTAATTCATTTGGGCATTTATGTCGAAAAGAACAGACACCATACCTATATAACGTAGGCGCCAGACGGTATATCGATCTTTCAGTGCAGAATCACGATAATGTACGATGTCTTGCTGGATTACAGCAGGGCTGTTAGCAAATGGACAGGGTCACTACTCTGTAGTGAGCGGCATGTGGAGATTTGGGTCGGATAGGTGCCGTGCTGGGATAGCCGAAGCGGATAAGACGACCGCTCCTGTAAAGCGCAAAGTCCATGTTCGAATCGCGGCCTTCCACAAATTTTCATGGGACGAAAATCAGTAGATGTGAGGTACATGTACGGACAAGCAAATGATTATAGTATCAGAAAAAGTGGATGATTTATACAAGAGAAAGAGCTTCATGAACTGGTCCATCTTTAGCGCTTATGCAAGCAGTTATTCGGCTTGGAATTGAGTGACAGAGTTATTGGATGTCCTCCTGAGGGACATTGTGCCAAATTCTGTCCAATAGGAGCGTTCAGTGCGACAGGAATCTGCTGGACTCAAAGTCACCAGTAATTGACTTGGAAAATGTGCAAGGGAGCCCAGGATTTGCTCACCAAAATTATTTTTTTAGCAGGAATAATAAGTCGCGAGTGCCCACGTATAGCTGCTATCATTGGCCGAAACGCTAAACCAGGCTTATAATTGGAGAAAATTTCTGCTTTGTGCACCACTCTAAGAGTGGTATGTATGTCGCAGACTCTTTAAAAAGAGGGAGATTTGTGAATTTTTCACTGCACAAACTCGAAATAGCCACAGCAGTTGGCTAACGAGAATGTAATGTCATGAGAACCAGTAAGATTCAGAGAAGCAGAGAGTATGCGCACTTAGTTCTAGAGCTCTGGGGGTGGGACAGGGGTGGGGTGGGGGGTGGGGGGAAGACCTCTCTTCTTAGAACTACAGAGAGGTAACGGAATCCATTCTCTGCATTCGAATTTTAGGATGACGGTAATCATTGGCTGCATTAGCGCACAGTGTGACGAAGTGGTTATGAAGTCATTTGTTTTTATTTAGAGTTTTGCTTTTCTGAATTAGTTAGCGCACTTAGCTAGTGAACTCGATACGCACTTGGGCAAGGGAAGTGGGTCTTTTCTTTAATCTGCTAACTAAATCAGCAATCGTTAGCTGTTAAGTACATCATTTTTATCATTTCCTCCACAATTCCAGCCACTTACGCCAAGGTATTTTCGTGTATGTTTGAAACACTGTGTACCTAATAATTACTTGTATTATCTGTTCAGTGCTGGAAGTCATTGTCCAATCGTTCTAGCAATTGACATGACTTTATTGTGACCTTTTGTTACATACCATTGTTAGAAGACTCATTATATCTTTGTGAGGTATGGTAACCGTATGACTGGACCACCCCTATTCAATTCAGATGTATCATACAATCAATCATTGCGCGACTTTTGTTTAATTATTCACATCATATCACGGGAAGACATCTGTTCACTGAAAAGGACACCGGATTCAGGTCTTAGTAGAATTAAAAGCGTACGCTAAAAAGCTTACCCATAACCTTACACTAAGGAAAGAAGTCTATCGAAGACTGTTATAAAAAGAAGAGACATGTTTATTGGACGTCTGCTAAGGCGTCTGAAGGGAGTAGTTGAGTAGGGAAACAGTAGATCGAGAGAATACTACAATATACAAAGCAGGCAGATTATAGAAGACAGAAAGCCCAATATTCTTTAAAGAATCAGCCTCCCGTGCATAAAACAGCTTCAAAGGTCTGATTAGTTTGCTAATGAGATATTGTGTTAAACATTTAACGTCAACCATGTAGAGGAGAAACAGTTTAGAAAAGATTTGAAATTATGTTTAAAGCTTACTGGAAGTCGCTAAGTGCTCTCATTATCAAACACTAGATGAATATAGTCTGGATAATAAGCGCTCCGTTTAAATAAAAGGCGTTTTTCACGCAGTTCAGTGTTTATGACATCATTGTACAATCGTATAATTTTTCAGGGAAATCCAGTGCTGTATGTGGATACTGTAAGCGAACAGTGTTGCGAATAGAGGGAGTAGTAAATGTGTAATAAACTTAAACGCCTCGCCTCGCATGAACTGTGGAAATGTGGTGAGTGATGAACTTCTTTCTGTTCATTATTTTGTGGGTGGTGAGGAAGGAGGATGGGTGTTAACGAGAAAGAGTTTCGAAAATTTTTCGAATTAAGTTTAAAGTTTGTTGGTAGTCGTTAAGTGTTTACATTGTCAAATACTGGATGAGTGCGGTCCCGGTAATTTGGGCGCCGTGAGCTATGTCGCCTCTAGGTATACGGGGTGAACCAGAACTTTGTGGCAGTATGGCCTAAGACAAGGAAGTAATGTCTGCTACATATGGGCTCTAAAATGATGACTTTAACAGCTATGAGCAAATTTTCGTCTTTGCTATCGTGAGATACATCTCTTCCACTGAAAGCATTTTGCTTCCACATTTTGAGAGGTAGTAATATCACGATGACGAAAAAAACGTTCAGCAGACATGGGATGTAAAGTGCGTACCTTAAAAATTGTGAGCATTTGTTCATTTCGCTACTGTGAAACACAACTCCTCGAATGAACAAATTCTGGTAGCTGTAAAGGTATGCATTTTAGAGCCCACGTTTACTATACAGTTTCTCTCTGTTTTGATCCATACTTCCACCTCTGAACATTTGCCATTGGAGTTCTGGTTCACACTGCATGCACGCTTTCTAGCTGGAATACTTAGCTTAGTGTATTAGACTTTTAACGTAAGATTATATCTCCTAATGAGTGGATTATGACATCATTTTAAATTTTAAGTTCGGTCAATAATTATATGAAATACTGAAAGTTAAATTTCTGTTGAGCTCGGAAGCCGTTTGACAGGCAGCCTGCAAATGGGATTGTGCACCGAGAACCATGAACCATGTTGGCTGTTTCGTCATATAGACGTTGGATGTAACAGAAACGTAAACCTGGAAACATTAACTCAAGATAGGGAAGGACGAAGGAAAGCAGATGACTTAGGAAAGAAAAAGACCTCAATCAAGGGAGATCTTGCACCTCCTCCTTCATCGCTATCTACACTTGTAATCAGCTCGTTGTGCACTGCGCTGTAGTGGGTGTTTATTGCTGTAACGCGCATTGTCAGATATTCTCAATCCATTCACCAACGCAAAGTAAATGTGGTGCGAAAGAAGTTCGTTTACAATAACTGACAGAAGAGGGAAAATTTAAATTTTATAATACGCATGAAAATGTCAAGTTCCATATTCTCCAACTTCAGTTCCTTAAAATATGTGCTAGATTGTACCGTATCTTCCTACCGACTCGTTCCTTGGAGAAAATTGTCTCATAGTACTTCGTGTAGCTTAACCAGAACTTTTTAAGCTGTGTCCACTCGTAATTAGAACGCTGAAGGTTCAACTGTGGTGGAGCTTGTGGGCTGTTCGACCAAGTAAATAATGTTTTCCGCAAGTGTTGAAACGACAGGACTGAGACAGTATGAACTGTCAACAGAACATCTATATTTGTGGGTGATGTGAAGCGCCCGAATTTCGAGATGCAGCTAATTATTGAGAACCGTTGTAGGGAGCACTTTTGAATCTACAGCTACGAAGGTAATCCCAAAATTATGGTCTCCTATTTTTTTTTATAAGTACGTAGACCCGTTTATTTCTAGAATTGTTTACATCGGTTTACAGCTTGAACATTTAGCTATTTTTCGACATAATCACCATTTCTGTCGAGGCATTTTTGTAGGCGCTGTGGCAGTTTTTGTATGCCAATGTCATACCAGCTCGCCGCCATGCGCTTCAGAAAGTTATGAACCTCTCCTTTCACCTCGTCGTCGGAGCTGACTCGCTTTCCGGTCAAATGTTCTTTTAACGTAGGTAACAGG
Source organism: Schistocerca americana (assembly GCF_021461395.2). Taxonomy (NCBI): domain Eukaryota; kingdom Metazoa; phylum Arthropoda; class Insecta; order Orthoptera; family Acrididae; genus Schistocerca; species Schistocerca americana. Next base: position 483,340,780 of record NC_060119.1, read on the forward strand.
TGATAGTCACTGGGCGCCAAGTCAGGATTACAGGGTGGGAGGGTGATTATGTTCCACTGAAACGGTTGCAGGAGAGCAAGGGTTTGCCGAGCAATGTGTGGGCGAGCGTTGTCATGGAGAATGTGTACGCCCTTGCTCAACGTTCCTCTTCTCCGGTTCTGAATTGCCCGTTTGAGTTTTTTCAGAGTCTCACAGTACCTGTCAGCGTTAATTGTGGTCCCAGCGATTGTTAAAATTATGATGTCTGACAATGAAGAGAATTAAATGCTATATGAGAAAGAAAAAGTGTCTACAACAAGTTAATTAAACATTCATATTTTGTACCAAAGCCTGAAAGCCTCTTGCAAGCAGAAATATACCTCCAGTTATTGATCGAACAAAGGCGAGGAAATAAGTTAAGCAATGAAAATTACTAAATTAATGTTTATCACAATCTTTATTTTCTGAATAAATCAACTGCTGCTCGTATTTGTCCTCCGTGACAGAACATATCACACAGAAAGATGCAAAGATATAATTTACTCGATTTGTCATAAAATTAGGTACTGGATACGATTACAGAGTGGTGAGAATCTGTAATGCAGACACGCAATAACGCATTCACATCCTCACGACATTAGTGATACTTTTGCAAAACTGCTCCGGTTCAGCCTCCATCTCTCCAGCTGCGCCAAACTTAACAGGATGTGCTGTGCTGTCCTGAGACAATTCCGCCCTACGCCAGCGAGGCTGTTTAGAGTCTGCCACTTGTCAATTGTGAGGCGAACCGACCCACGTAGGCCCCAGTCCTTTTCTGAAAAAAAAAAAAAGAACAGATGAGCGGTTAGTGGACCAGAGGGAGTCCCAATTGAGCATATTTGGGATAGTATTTCCAGTTATCTTTGAGCATTACAAACAACATAAAAGCCTCTGAAAACGTTGGTAGGAACCGGGGATTGGAACTAAAGTTTTTTATATCCAGAACAATAGATTCCAGACGAAAATATGAAGGGGTAATGCACATTTAAGTGCCTGTTTATAAGCGTACTGGGGTAACATCGGCGAACTACTCGTATGTACCCGATTCGACGGGGAATCATGTGTCTTCCGGGGTAAGGACTCACTTTCTAGGAAGAGTTGGACACTCACCTGTGGGAGATCCACAGCGAATCTGAAGCTCTCCATCTTTGATGAATTTAATTTTCTTCTTTATGTACAACTTTTTAATGTACCGTCACAGAAATAAATAATGATGCAACCCGGTGCTCGATGCGAGACCCAAACTAACCCATGTGATTTACAAAGCCGCCACTTTACTTTCGTACTTTATCTCTGACAATGAGAGAGAAATGGCTGGAGACTCATGTGGGCCGTATGTAAAAAAATCAAGCGCTTCTATCTGCCTATGACTGTTACAAGTTACGCATTTGTAATTTTCGCATTAGGAACTTCATTAAAAACTGAAATACACAGTATTAATGTTCTACAATAACACGTATTTAACATTTTGTAGTGAACCAGCTTTCGGCTTTGCAGGCCATCGTCAGACAAATTAAGACTGAACAGACAGTCCACACATCAGCGACTGCTTGTAGATCTGCAAAGGCTGTTATTTTCAAATATATGTGACATGTAAAGATCATGCATCTGTACTAAAAACACTAAATTGCAATGCCTCAGTTTGACATGCCACAAAACTACAAATATTATGTAAAGATGTACTGATATTTCAGACTCTGAAGATATGAGTATAAATGCCTAAACCCAACGTTCGACTGAAGTAAACATAGTGAACTACATAAGTTATACCGATGTTAATTGAAATTTCTGCACCGCGCGGGATTAGGTGGGCGGTCTGGGGCGCTGCTGTCCTGGACTGTGCGGCTGGTCCCGGCGGAGGTTCGAGTCCTCCCTCGGGCATGGGTGTGTGTGTTTGTCCTTAGGATAATTTAGGTTACGTAGCGTGTAAGCTTAGGGACGGATGACCTTAGCAGCTAAGTCCCATAAGATTTCACACACAAAAAAATTCTGAATTACATACAAACTGATACTGAAATTTACGCAAGAAAATGTGTACTGATAAACATTATACTACATGGTATTCAAAAATACATGAAAATGAATAACAAAAGAATATATCAAGTAAGTAGCAGCACAAACTACTCTAGTATACGGATCAAAGTACAGAACATCGTGAATGTAATGAACTTGCAAATATTAGGGCTGAAAGGGCGAGGGAGGAGGGGGCGGAAGTGGGAGGGAAGGAGGGAGACAATTGGAAACAGTTGAAAAATTTGCGAGCGTAGTATCCTAGGGCGAGAACAATGTTAGTAAGGTGCTTCTATTTTAGCAAGAGTGAATTGCACAACTGCATTTGATCATTAAGGGTTAAGTTAGGAATGTATAACTGATGGTTATTTATAACTCGGTTTTCCAGTAATGTTAGTTTTCTGCTTGTATTTGATCGATAGAGAAAATCATATTTAATATAAGAATAATTTCTTTTATCAGAGCATGCTCAGCATCTGCATCTACAGACAAAGGTGCAATCATTCTTTTCTAGTCTCCGACTCATTTCATGTTGAGTGAATATGGCAACTATAGCCCTTCCTCATTGACCTACATATACTTAACCACACAAACTGCAGGTAATCTTATAAATTCCACTCTGTTCTAAAGGTGGAATCGTGTGTTTACTGTTTATCAGAATGTGGGCCACAATATTCGTGATGCAGAAAGTTAGTGGATATTTCCTAGATTTTAGTTTGTTGGCAAGTGCCTTTGAAGCCCTGCCCCCATATAACACGACAACCCATTTGTGTTTCTTATGGTATAGTGCTTTCTGAGGAGAATACTGAAGTTCTGTTATCCTCTGTGTACTCTTTCTGCTATGAGTGTTCTCAGTCAGGGCACGACTATAACTATTGAGGTATGCGATGTCTTTCATTATTTTAATCCATTTTGAAAATCTGATTTGGTTTGTGTTATTAATGGTAGACCGTATGTTTATACGTTACAGGCTGCTGGGAATTAGAGATGTTGCTTTGTCTGTAGAAGCTACTTTCCTGGGTATATTAAATAAATCGTTTTCTTCGCAGCATCCTGTAACACAAGAACATACAGTCTTCCACATTATGGTTCACTTTCAGTAGATAACTACATTATATTTCTTGTATGTCTTATATTTTTCATACATCAAATTGAAGCAATCCAATCTTGTGTTTTTTGTTTGGATGCATAATCTTCAAATGTTACTTATGCATGGAAATTACAGTCTTCGAGCAGCTGGAAACTCTTGCTGATGCTCTGTGGACTGTCTATTCAGTTTTAAGTTGTCTGAAGATGTCTTAGAAAGTCAGACGCTGATTCACAAAAAAATATAAAATAAATGTTATTGTGGAATATTAATACTGTATTTTTAATGCGGCTGTGTCCCTCCATATACTGACGGAATATGCTATAAATGTTGGACATCAAACATGAAACACGGTACACCTTTCCATCGTTGTCGCAGCTTTGGTTAAATACGTTCAAGAGTTCATTCCGTATTCTGTATTGTCCACTTCTATGCATCCGTCTGCAACAGAAGTAAGCCGTCCTCACCTTCCCCCACCCACCTCTCCGTCAGTAACCATCACCAGTCCGAATCTAGACACAAAACAAATTACTGAAATTAGAAATATACGTTGTTGTTGTTGTGGTCTTCAGTCCTGAGACTGGTTTGATGCAGCTCTCCATGCTACTCTATCCTGTGCAAGCTTCTTCATCTCCCAGTACCTACTGCAACCTACATCCTTCTGAATCTGCTTAGTGTATTCATCTCTTGGTCTCCCTCTACGATTTTTACCCTCCACGCTGCCCTCCAATACTAAATTGGTGATCCCTTGATGCCTCAGAACATGTCCTACCAACCGAGCCCTTCTTCTGGTCAAGTTGTGCCACAAACTTCTCTTCTCCCCAATCCTATTCAATACTTCCTCATTAGTTATGTGATCTACCCATCTAATCTTCAGCATTCTTCTGTAGCACCACATTTCGAAAGCTTCTATTCTCTTCTTGTCCAAACTATTTATCGTCCATGTTTCACTTCCATACATGGCTACACTCCATACAAATACTTTCAGAAATGACTTCCTGACACTTAAATCAATACTCGATGTTAACAAATTTCTCTTCTTCAGAAACGCTTTCCTTGCCATTGCCAGCCTACATTTTATATCCTCTCTACTTCGACCATCATCAGTTATTTTGCTCCCCAAATAGCAAAACTCCTTTGCTACTTTAAGTGCCTCATTTCCTAATCTAATTCCCTCAGCATCACCCGACTTAATTAGACTACATTCCATTATCCTTGTTTTGCTTTTGTTGATGTTCATCTTATATCCTCCTTTCAAGACACTGTCCATTCCATTCAACTGCTCTTCCAAGTCCTTTGCTGTCTCTGACAGAATTACAATGTCATCGGCGAACCTCAAAGTTTTTATTTCTTCTCCATGAATTTTAATACCTACTCCGATTTTTTCTTTTGTTTCCTTGTTACAATTTGTACAGAAATATACGTATGGGACCAATATGGGACATTCGAAGGCGGAGAAAGTGCATCCATCGTGCAGTTCGCTCGGAGTTTGTTAAGAGTGGCGTGCCCAGGTTGCCGTGTTGCGTTGACGTTGGGCGCCGTTTATTACCCGATGGAGATAAGGCGCGAGCGGAGTGGTTTTACGGGGCCTTTGTTCTCGCGTTATAAATAATTAAGTCAGTCACAACTGTGTGTGAGTTGATACAGAGCGACGCGGTGCGGCCCGCTCCTCGTATGAGCGACGCGTTATGGCGGGTATCTGGCTGAGTCACCAGGTAGCTAGCCGCGAAATTACTTAAATACGCGCCACGAAACGCGACTTACGAGCGCAAATGAGCCCCGATAGCATCTGGACACGCGGCTAATACGCGGCATTAGCCGGCCGCTTGATTTAAAGCGGGCGCCGGTGCGTCATGCGCCCAGATGCTAATCTCCCAAATTTGCGCTCAGCCGCACAAAGAAATGGCCGGTTTCGCCGGGACGACGTCTGGGTCGTTGTCACGGGAACGGTCAACGCTGCCAGTTTGTGGCCCCGCGACCAAACGGAGCCGTCTCCCGGAATAGCTCGTCTGGGTCTACAGTGAACCCAGGTCTCAGGAAACTACGCTTATCGCTTAAACCTACTATTTCCTGTAATTTCATTGCTCCTTTGCTTCGTTGCTCCGTATGCTAAAGGTTTTCTGTTTCATTACGTCTACCTCTAAAATTTTGCTTGTTCAGCTGGGTAAGCTATTCCCAGAACCAAACATATTTGTTTTGGCCTAGGCCTACATTTCTATACTTTCTTTATCTACCAACGATAAGCCCTACAGGCTTACCAATGCGAGCCGATACCCACTTCCCTGACCATCATAGCAACTATCGTATAAAGTCATCCGTCTCTTACAAGACCTAGTTCATCAGGCTAAGCCTGAACTAATTTCACCCATCCACTCACCTGAAGCACCCACTACTTCTCAGCACCTCCGTTGTAGCCATGCACAACTACTATGAGCTGGCTGTCTACGGTCAAGGCTTCCTGTATAACGGTACCCCACCGGAGCGCTGCAGCGTACACATCAACACCATCAACGACTACACCGACTACAATACTAACGGCGCGAACTTAAAGACGCCGACAATCGACCTACACAACATTAAATCCACTTTAAAATGAGTCAACACGTAATATTGACAGCTACCTCAGAAAAACTTTCAACGAGGGCAATAATAATACGAGCCTCACCTCATCAACAATCACCTCTACGTCCGTAATTCGAAACGAAACTCCGTCAATGTTGATTAATTAAAAAAATAATAATTTCATTAGCTCATACTGCCGCATTGCAGAAGATTTCATCTGAAACTCCAGAAACAAGCTGTCAACCTGGGCGCCGTTAGCTGGAGCTTTGAGTCCCATGGCCGAACACAACACGCTGCGTTTCTCAATATTGCGGTGAGTACTGTTTACCGATTCCACGTAGGTTCCTCCAGAGGTAATTTTCGGTCTCTAAAAGAATCATAATACGTGACCGTAAAAATTGTTCTATAATTCTTCAACACGCTGACTGCTGCTGGAATGGGAGTATGTTCTTAATCTTCATTTATAGGTAGAATCGTACAAGACATCAGATGAAGTTGGATTTCCACGGCTGAGCAATTTGTGTTGATTTCCTAGTTGCGTAATATTTGGCATCCTTCCGTAACATTGACATTTGCAAATTATTCCAAGTTGATCACTGTATCTATTTATCATGTTTTTTCCCCCCCCCAGGAAAACAACTCTAAACAGTTTTTTAATTTTTAACTCATTATTTGATGTTGATCAGTTTCTTGTGCCATCCTTGAATAGGGAATCTTATGTAATCTTGCTATGTAGTAGAAGAACTGTCTCACTACCACTGCCTTAACTAAATCTTATGAACAGTAACAAATGTTCACTTTTTCACTTTCATCTTTTCTAATTTTTCCTTAATCCAAATTCTGCTCTAAGAAAGCAGTCAGTACCATTCAGCATTTTTCTTATGTAGACCTAGATTTTGATCCGAAGGGTTCCATTGTTCATGAATCTTAGCCTTGGTATCTGTTCATGTTGAATTTTTTTTTGTGTTTTAGAACTTACAGTAGATCGTCATTGCCTTTTCGACTTAAAACTTTAACAATCTTGTAGCCATACGTAATATGAATTCGTATTTATTGGGTTTTTGTTTTCATTACTCTCCCATGCTTTGGACATACGTTGTAGGTTAGCATTAAGCCACCCTACTTTAATCTCATTTTCGTACCTATTATTTCACCTTACATTGTCGAAGACAGTGTCTGGATCCACAGTGTACTTTTGTTTCACGTGCTCTGCTTACCATTACTACGGATAATGACAGAATTGCTTCTATGAATCCTATCATTTATCTGTACCCAAGCAGGTCTTCATCAAGTATATCTTCAGTTTTTTTAAAATTCTGCTGTCATTTACGATGCTCCAAATATCGTGTAGTGCAACACTATAATACGGGACCGCACTTTGTAAATCGCGTTTTAGATACAGTTGATTAAGATACGAGGGGTTCTAGACTGGCTGAACTGGTTCAGTTCTTTAATCACAGTACTCGAATGATATAGGGCTACTCATTTCTTTCCTGGAGGTCACTTGAAGAGTATAATTTATGTGCGAGCATGGGGATATCTGCTACGTCGAATTTCAGTGACCACGGAAGAGATACTACACGCATCAAGTACTTTGAGAGCATTTATCAGACCATGACCTGGAGGTAAAATGTTCGCAGCCATGTTGGTTATCCGCCATATCTAGCCGCTCTTGTAAGTGCACCAGGAAGTATGTAACAAAAAACCGGAACAGGAAAACAAGGTGGCGTCAATTTCATGTCTCCGCATGCAATGGATAAACATCCTTTTCCGCACAGGGTAAATATAAAACAGTTTTTTCCATCCGTTTTGAAATTCACGTCAGTATTACTCTTCCACTCAGTAGGAGATATTAACACTTGATTTGATTCTGGTGATCTGTATTAGGGAAACGGTATGCTTAAGGGCACAGGTCGGCAATAATTTTCTTAGTTCCTGTAACACTATCTTCTGCAGGTCTCTTCGCTTCGAAGTGTGTTGCAAATTTTAGACCTTGCTGTATCCGCTAAATCTACTGGAGAATTAGTCTTTCCCCTCGAGTTTATGGGTATTTTTTCTTCAGTTATATCTCTTACGAAAGTACAGCCCAGCAGTTCCTCCGTCTCAGTCCTTTACGTTCTTTGCCTGCCTGTAATACCGAATTCGTCATTCTGTCCTTCCAGGAGAGATAGGATTCAGGTCCAACACCAATTGAAAAAGGAAATTTCCTTGAGCCGTAGCTGGCTTACGTATAATTTACTGATGTCTAAACAGCTACTATTTAATACTGGTTGCTTCTCCTTTACACTTGACGCATTTTTCCTTTATGTATTTCAACATGTAGTTTATCAGGAGCGGCTACATCTCACATTTGTCCGGACAGCACTACATCTAAAGTTTAGGCCGTCGTCAACATGTTACTTATATCCGCTTTGGATTATTGTATTACAGCGCCTTAATGCGGCAAAGAGGTGTTATTAAGAGTATGTATGACTTATTTACGAGTAATATGCTTATACATAATATGTGAAAACGTATATATTGACTCATTATAAATGGGTGCGTGGTGCGTTTCAGTAACTCATACGCATGGATCTTAACGTCCGTTCATGGCATTTATGTACCTCTACGGATAAAGCAGATGTAATAGAATAATTAAAACTGGATGTAATTAAGATTTTTCACTCGTTGATGGTAGGCTACGCCCTGGCACTAATCGGATAATACTATTGCTCTTACGAGGTGTGGCTATAAAATAACGGGGCTAATGCTATAAAACCTTTCATTTCAAAAACATACATTCTTAGCTATTGTCACCCTCAATATACTGCCATCCTCTATCCCTACAACGCACCATGCAGATTTTTCATTCATGGAAACAGTGCTGGAAATCTTCCTCTGTGAGCTTCTTGATAACGCATGCTACTTCTCTTGTCACTGCTTTAACGGACTGAAGTCTCGCTCCTTTTAATGCAGATTTGACCCTGGGGAATACATACGTCACATGGTGCTCAGTCAAGCGAATAAGGTGGGTAATATAACCTATTAACAGACAATGGGGTATTAGCTGGTGCATTCTTTTGATGCAGAGCATATGAATTGTTTTTCCGAAATTCGTAATTGAGCAAGAACCTCAAGGTAGTAATGCTGATCAATAGTTTGAACTCGAGGAAGCCAGTGAAAATACACAATTCCATGAATATCGATAATAAAAATCATCACCACTTTGAATTGTGATTTGCTCATCCGAGCTCCTTTCGCTCCTGGTGAAGTTTGACCGTTTCAGTGCATGTATTGGCGCTTCGTTTCTGGATCATAAGTGAAAAACCAAGGTTCGTCATATGTTATCACTTCTTCTAAGAAATTAGAACTGTTTTCAAGTGTCAGTACACGAGTTTCATTTTGTCCGATCGCGAGAATTTTTGGCACCAGTTTCGCACACACTTTTCTCATTTTAAATTCGTTACGTAAAATCTACCCTACGCATTTTTTGTCAATTTCCACAGTTTAGGAAATCGATCGAATACTCAATCCACGGCGAGAACGAATCAGAGTACCTATTTTTTTCGATATTTTCGTCCGTTTTTGATGTTGAAGGGGGTCTCGGGAGTGAGTGATCTTCAACGTCTTCTTGACCATCTTGGATACTCTTGAACCATTCAAAAACTCACGTACGTGATGAACACTCTTCACCACACACATCTTTTAATAAAAGATAGGTTTCAGTAGCAGTTTTTCACGACAGTTTACTCTATTATGACACTTACCATTTTTCCGGCAAAGTAAAATAATAATTCTTACACAAACAGAAACCACGGTCACAGTGACTTGTCTACCGACACCAGGTATTCCACATTTGACTAAGGAGGCTTCACGCTTCTCAGCTATTGGGCCTTTATCTTTGGCGCGTGCTTACTTACTCTATAACAGCATAATTTCCTTTACTTTATAGCCACATCTCGTACACAGCTAAGGCGTGTTTATTTGGCAATAAGATGTCGTTTTTAACGGAAGAATGAGTTTGCCTCGGGACGACTGTTAACGTATGAAGCATGATAATAGTTCATTATCGCTTCATATCTCATATGCAATGTTTGGTTTGATAACGTCAGTGATACCATCAGTTGATGTAGTTGTCTCGATGCCACTGCTACAGTCCTGAACAGTGCTCTGTGGAAATTGATGTCAAAATGATAAGCAGCTGCTATACATCAGCATGAAAAAAACTAGATGGTCGTCACTAGAGTTCCACAACAAGATGCATAATTAACAAACCATGCTTAACTAACGAGCTAAAAATAAATTATTGACCGACGTTTCACAGATTGCCAAGATTACAAAAGGCGGAATAACAAACTGAAAAACAACTAACACTCCATGTAGGAAGACCCAAAGCTTGTCCACTAAGAGTCGACTTCTGTAGTCCAGAAGATTCTTACCCTAATATATGTTTTCTGATGCTACGATTAGGCTTAATTTTGTATAGAGATGTTGTCTGAGCACCCTCCATGCTACTTCTAGAACAGATTTGTGCCTGATAAGAATATTGAGTCGCAGGGACCGTAATACGTAATCTAACAAGGCAGTGATCCGATCCGAGACTGGAAACCTATCCTGAAATTTTTCACACAAGAAGAATCCACTGAAAGAAATGAACTGTTAAAATTTTTGCTGCTAAGGCTCTCTGCAAGTATGTTTAAAAATGGTAAAGTTACTCATTTCTGCCGCAAGAAGAATCGTTAATAAAATAGTTTTGTGCAGCCCTCCCTGCCTAGCGTGCTTATCGGCTGATAAGTAGACGCAGCCGTGACAAGAGAACATAGCGCCAAGACCAAAGTCCACACACGCGAATTTCAAGCGCTTAAACCGTACCAGAAATGTCTCAGAATATGAATTTTTGGAATAACTTGCCTTTCATATCAACAGATAAACTATTGCGGATGCAATTTTTGCACTCGTGACTAGCAGAGGAAAGAAAATCAAGATGTGTTGGATGTTACATTACAGACGACTTTCATCAATCGCAGTTTAATTTGTTGACATTAAATATTTTATAACAATTCCTGTAGCATAGTTCTTATGATAATTTTTCAATAATGTAACAATGAAACACTTCCTTGTCAATCTGCTGTAATCTTCACAAAATTGCGATGTGTATGTAGGAAGACGAAAGCAAACATTTTCCCTATATCTTGCACATCTTATAAAAGAAAAATTGAGGCATTACGGCAATTCACAGTAATTACTTCTTTTATTCATACAGAAATGGAATGGGGCAAGAAATGATTATGACCATTGTTTTGCATATCGACCTGAGTGTCAGGCACACTTGCTGAAATTCGTAGAATGTGGTGATGCAAACTTACAATGCGTAAATGATGAAGCCTAACAATACTATTCCGCTGATAAATATGACATGAGAAAAAATTAACGGAAATTATACTATCCGACAATTATCTGGAAATGCTTTACACTGTTAAATCTTTATCGACAGGCTCAATCACACTCTTAGTTTTAGTGGAATCCGAATTATATTAACAGTGTTTCCGTTGTCATTTTAAAGAGAGAGGTGTTGTTATAACAGGGCAAGAGTCCAACAAAAGCAATGAATTGTTTTCTGCAAATGGTAAGAAGATATTTCGGATGTAACATTGACAATTATTCTCTTCTGTTTTTCCGGATTTTGCTACGTAGATTGCACTATTTTTAAAATTTTTGGAACTAATTTGTCTTGATATTCTTGGATACAAGTATAAATCTGAGGAAAACAGTAATCCGCTGATACTTCACACTTGAATTGACGTATACGAACATGCCATAGAATTCATAGTCTGCGCAAGTGGCTCTGTATCCATTTATTTATTTATTTTCGCTCGCAATGATAAAGTGCGGTTTGCATGCAGTTCTTGCACGAAATCTGACTGGCTATATACGCAGCATTTTAGGGGATAACAAGAGGAAGCTTAGTCTTCACGTCAGCTACGAACTTCCCTATAGCATTACCTGTTAACGACATCTCCTCTACATGTTTACTTGGGGTAAACTTCATGATTTGCGAGTCATTTTCTGTATAATTTCCTGAATCTGTGTAACCAGGTCGAAGAAGCCTTGAAGTCAGTAATATTCATCTCACTAGCAATTGAGAGCACCCAGTCTCATAGGTCTCCATCGGTAACGGTGCACCGACTCTCACGAGCCCTTCTAAACATTTCGAGTAGTTTTTCTTTCACACTTTTACGACTTTTATTTTGGCATGTATTTTGTATTTCGTGTTAATCTTTTCTGCTTTTATATAATTCACGTTCAGATTGCCACCACCTGATGCTTATGTCCAGGGATTAGAGTGACATCCAGTCGGTCAGTTGCAAAGCTGGGGTGGACAGTCTTGGACACAAACGCATGGTGTGGCTGCTGACAGATGCATCGCTTTGCGAAACCCCGAACGACCTGTGCATAAGGTGGCATGATGCGGCACTGGGTGCGAGACGGCAGATGGTGTGTGCTTTGTGATCAAAATGTTTTTAAAAGTTTAATTTTGTGTGATGGGTGTTTAATGGTGGTATTCCTTGCACTATCATGATAAAAAAATCGACTGATTTAATCACTCCTTTCGATGTATTTTACAAGACCTGCATCTTCCCAAACAGCAAGAGAGATCTAAACCCTGCAAATTGAATTTCTGTAAATAAACAATGGTCCCTCTGCTATGTAACTGAAGTTCCTGTCATGAGATCCTTCTTCTCCAGCACAGAGCCGCCAATTTCCAGGTGGTGGTCGGAGGGGTGGGTTAGGGGATGTACCAGACAGGGATGGTTTAATTACTCGATCGGTTTATTAATTATCCAATCAAACTGATATCAAAAGTGTGCTTGTGTCAGCGAGGGGAGGGATGAGGGGAGGAGGAGGGGAAGGGGGAGGAGGAGGAGGAGAGATGGGTGGGGGATAATCCTCTTAGCAGAACAATAGGTTAAGTACCTGTCAGTCAAAAGAGAACAATAGGTTTTCCCCTGAATGTAGGCAACACGCAATGTACGCTGAAACGAACTTTGTCCCTCTACTCGTATGTAGATAATCACGCATAATCGTAAAGACACTGCCATACGAAATTCTCACACTTTGCTGACGTTACGTAACGTGATCTTCTGATCTTCACGGACGATCACAACAGTTGTGTTGATGTCGACTTAAGTCACAGCAGAAGCCGAGGCTTCAGTCCAAATTTACCTAACACAGAGAAGTCCGCCTTTTTTGAAGTCCTTGAACCACCTAAACACTGTTGCATGTGGTAGTGCAATCTTCACCGTACACTTGTTGCAGCTTTTCGTAAGGTTCAGTGGCTGTACGGTGTAAACAAACACCGAATTTTAATGCGACGACAGCTGATCTCACGTGACCTCCATTGTTTGGTATGAGAAATGCAAAGAGCGTCTACAAAATGGGGCATTACTACCACCCTATCGATACGAGAGTTCTGCCGCCTATGGACATCGTACATAAAAACCCTCTCTTTCCAGATATTCATGGCGCACATAGGAAAATATAATGGACGATACAGGAAAAAATCGTCTCATTCTTAGTTGATTAGCCCCCGTTTTATATACTTACGATGTTAACTCCAAGGAATGATTAGGGAAGAAAGGGTTTTCGTTTTTGGAAGTCTCGTCATGTGCATGTTCAATACTTGCAACGTGGGGGATTAATGTTATTATACTCTTTTATTAGGCCCGTGAGGATGACTTCTGAGGGCACACGAGGTCCGTACATCTCCTCTCAGTTGTGTATATTTCCTATTTTATATACACTACTGGCCATTAAAATTGCTACACCACGAAGATGACGTGCTACAGACGCCAAATTTAACCGACAGAAAGAAGATGCAGTGATATGCAAATAATTAGCTTTTCAGAGCAATCACACAAGGCTGGCGCCGGTGGCGACACCTACAACGTGCTGACATGAGGAAAGTTTCCAACCGATTTCTCATACGCAAACAGCAGTTGACTGGCGTTGCCTGGTGAAACCTTGTTGTGATGCCTCGTGTAAGGAGGAAAAATGCGTACCATCACGTTTCCGACTTTGATAAAGGTCGGATTGTAGCCTATCGCGATTGCGGTTTATCTTATCGCGACATTGCTGCTCGCGTTGGTCGAGATCCAATGACTGTTAGCAGAATAAGGAATCGGTGGGTTCAGGAGGGTAATACGGAACGCCGTGCTCGATCCCAACGGCCTCGTATCACTAGCAGTCGAGATGACAGGCATCTTATCCGCATGGCTGTAACGGGTCGTGCAGCCACGTCTCGATCCCTCAGTCAACCGATGGGGACGTTTGCAAGACAACAACCATCTGCACGAACAGTTCGACGACGTTTGCAGTAGCATGGACTATCAGCTCGGAGACCATGGCTGCGGTTACCCTTGACGCTACATCACAGACAGGAGCGCCTGCGATGGTATATTCAACGACGAACCTGGTTGCACGAATGGCAAAACGTCATTTTTTCGGATCAATCCAGGTTCTGTTTACAGTATCATGATGGTCGCATCCGTGTTTGGCAACATCGTGGTGAACGCACATTGGAAGCGTGTATTCGTCATCGCCATACTGGCGTATGACCCGGCGTGATGATATGGGGTGCCATTGGTTACACGTCTCGGTCACCTCTTGTTCGCATTGACGGCACTTTGAACAGTGGACGTTGAAAAGTCTGGTCAATGGTGGCCGAGCAACTGGCTCGTCACAATACGCCAGCCACTACTCTTGACGAAATGTGGTATCGTGTTGAAGCTGCATGGGCAACTATACCTGTACACGCCATCCAAGCTCTGTTTGACTCAATGCCCAGGCGTATCAAGGCCGTTATTACGGCCACAGGTGGTTGTTCTGGGTACTGATTTCTCAGGATCCGCCGGCCGGTGTGGTAGTGCGGTTCTAGGCACTTCAGTTTGGAACCACGGTCGCAGGTTCGAATCCTGCCTCGGGCATGGATGTGTGTGATGTCCTTAGGTTAGTTAGGTTTAAGTGATTCTAAGTTCTAGGCGACTGATGACCACATATGTTAAGTCCCATAGTGCTCAGAGCCATTTGAACCATTTTTTTCTCAGGATCTATGCACCCAACTTGCGTGAAAATGTAATCACGTGTCAGTTCTAGTATGATATATTTGTCCAATAAATACCCGTTTATCAGCTGCATTTCTTTTTGGTGTAGTAATTTTAATGGCCAGTAGTGTATTTAATGATGTTGTTCCAGAAACTCTGAGGATACCAGTCCCCTTGCCTAAACCTTATGAGAAATAATAAGACTCTCGCCACCAACAATACTGAAAACTGTGAAATCCTGGCTGAATATTTTGAGACACTCCTAAACTGCCAAACACCCATCCAGACTCTCAGTTTTACGCAACCAGAAACATTACCAACACATTCAACACCTCCGACATGAGAGGAAATCACAAACATAATCAAAAATCTCAAAAACAGGAAAGCATGTGGAGAAGACACAATTACAGCAGAAATGCTCAAGCTTGGGGGAGAAACATCAGTAGAAGCACTACACAAAGAACTTGAACAAGTATGGGAAACCAAGAAAATCCCAAGTCACTGGAAAACTGCCCTAATTCACCCTTTGTTTAAAAAAGGTGACAAAAGGGATGTTAACAACTATCGTGGAATATCGCTTCTCCCAATTCCATACAAAATTCTATCAAAAGCCCTGCTCAATCGTGTATCACCAATTATGGAGGGAAAACTTGGAGAATATCAAGCTGGCTTCAGACCAGGAAGATCCTGCGCCGAACAAATTTTTAACCTGAAAACAACAATGAACTATTTATCTACAAGGAGCAAGAAATATTTCATAACATTCATTGATTTCAAAAAAGCTTATGACTCAATCGATAGGGACACACTCATCAAAACACTTCGAGAATATGAAATAGATGAAACAACAATCACTATAATCAAAGAAACATTAACAAATACAAAATCAAAAGTAAAATTCCAAGGAGAAATTTCACGGCATTTCGAGGTCAAAACCGGCGCCAGACAAGGAGATGCGCGGTCCTCGGTACTCTTCAACTGTGTTCTGGATAAAGTCATAGCAGAATGGAGAAAACTCACGCAAAAACATGGAGTTGAGAAAGTCCAAATTGGAGGGAAGTGCTACAAAGCCATTGAAACCAACTGTTTTGCCTTCGCTGGCGATCTCGCCTGTTTAGCTTACACACAAAAAGACACAATAAAACAAATAGAATTACTTAAAGAAACGGCTGAAAAAGCAGGCTTGCAAATTTCATTTGAAAAGACAGAAATCATTACAAATATCAAAAATCCACCAAAGAAAATAACTACGAAATACGGGAAAATACAGGTACCTAAACATTTTAAATATCTTGGTGAACTAATTCCGCCTGTGGCAAAAGGTCATCCAGCCTGCAGGGCTAGAATACAAAAATCAGAGACAGCAACTCACTACTGCAGACAAATGTATTCAAAAATATGTATATCCAAAAACATTAAACTCAGACACTACCAGATTGTCATTAGACCGCAGATACTATGTGCATCAGAAAAACTGGCAAATTTTACATACGCAGAACAGATAGAAAATCGTGAAAGAAGAATTGTGAGGACAATTCTTGGACACAGGAAAATAACAGATGATCAAGGCAAGCCTGTATACAGACTAAAAAGCAACAAAGAAGTGTATACGAAGTGCAGCAAAATTACAGACGAAATTAGAAAAAGAAGACGCTCCTTTTATGCTCACATCATGAGGATGAACCCGGATAGGCTTACAAAACAAATATTTTCGTACATCGCAAATATAAAAAATAAAAATTTATGGTTTATCAACACAGAAAGAGATCTAAAAGAAATGGACATAGATCAGGAAACAATATTTAACAGAAACCTTTTTAGAAAAAAACTGAATTAATTCACGGGTTTCGGTGTGAAAATTAAGAAGACTTGTGGAACTAAATGGTCTGAAGAGAGAAAAGCCGCCTTCAGCGCAAGAATGAAAGAAGTGTGGACTGAGAGAAAGAAGACTTCCCAGAAGCGCAAGAAATAACTGTTTTCACGGTCTTTAACGGCCAAATTTGTATAATAATAGTAATAATAATAATAATAATGTTGTTCCATGGAGCGGGGTATTTTATATATGTGCCAAGATGCTTCATCGATGACTCCGATGTCCTGTACGCGTCTGACTGTCTTTGTAAGTTAATCTAGTTCTCGATATATTACGATGGTTCGCTTCTGTGGAAATATAATTTATTTGTAGAGAAGATTCCGCTTTCGTCTGCGATAGAAAATTAATCCCCTCGAGTCAGACAAAAGGAGAACGAAGTGACGAAGAAGTGGTGGGTGTGTGCTGGCAGGGCGGATGCGGTGTTAGGGTGGGGAGGACACATCGTCTGCCGTTAGCGAAGCCCAGGAGGCGCCGTGTGGAGGCGCGGTGCGCAGTCTGCGGAGTGAGGCGCGCTGCAGGCCGGCGGCATTAAGGCGGTGCTCCGGCTCCTGGTGTAGGTGCGGGCCCGCCACTGCCTACTGCCGGCTGCCGGCTGGCGGGCCACGCAATTACGGCTGCAAGGCGAGCGCGTTTGTTTCCGCGCCGGTAATTGCTCCATTAGGAAAGGCACGGCGCGAGACGCCGGGGCCAGCCGAAAGCCGGCAGCCGCCAGCGGCTCCCATACGCATGGCGCTGATGCTGCTGCGTATGCACGCCTAGCACTCGCGGTAGCTCAGCTGACGAAACCTCCCTGCGCTAATGACCCCACCTCACACGGGACGTGTTTCTCATCGTATTAGCACGCCAGACGCGGTTTCCATCGTCGATGCTTAGAAACGAGTTGTTACGTCAAACGTAGCGTGCTTATCATCGCAATTTGTGGCCGCTGCGCTCTGCAGCCACCGTCGCCGGCTCATCATGTTGGCAGATCACACAGTTTGCTTACGAAAATGGACGCGCTTAATATTTCTACGTTACCGCTGCTAAGACCATGGAGCCATGAATGTATGTATGAGTGTATTAAACCGGCGACCTAGGAACGACGGAGAGGCTTCGTCCCTCCGTAGCCCCAGTGGTTCACAACCCCACAACAGGCCACAGCAGTCCACTCACCCCACCGTCGCCCCACACCAAACACCGAGTTATTGTGCGGTTCGGCCCCCAGTGGACCCCCCTCGAACGTCTCATACCAGACGAGTGTAAATGGTTCAAATCGCTCTGAGCACTCCCCTAGAACTTAGAAATACTTAAACCTAACTAACCTATGGACATCACACACATCCATGCCCGAGGCAGAATTCGAATCTGCGGCCGTAGCGGTCCCGCGGTTCCAGACTGAAGCGCCTAGAACCGCTCGACCACACCGACTGGCAAACGAGTGCAACCCCAAATGTTTGCGTGGTAGAATAATTATGGTGTCTGCGTACGTGGAAACGGTGTTTGCGCAGCAATCGTCGACACAGTGTAACTGAGGCGGAATAAGGGGAACCAGCCCGCATTCGCCGAGGTAGATCGAAAACCGTCCTTAAAACCATCCACAGTCTGGCCGGCACACCGGATCTCGACATTAATCCGCCGGGCGCATTCCTGCCGGGGACAGGCAATGGAGCCATAATAGAGGGAGATGGCGCTTCAGATATACATTGTACGTTCCTTTGAAGCTGGTAATAATTTATTGCTGCAAAACATTAGCACACTACTTGGCACCTTATTTTCCCCAGACTTATACAATGTTTACAAAACTTAATGAAATGCAGACGGGTGAAGTCCTCTGCCATGTTCAAGGCGAAACAGCACCGAGTAAGCGTCGTACAAGCGAATTTGAAACCTCTGTTTTCCGAGAAACGTCATAAAGATAACACGCACACACATTGTAAACACTAGTACTATCGCCAACCAAAGATGACTGATATCAGAAGTTATCGATAGTGAGATAGCATAAATTCTGTCCCCCATGTGCTTTGACAATTGAGACAGCAGGGTTCCATGCAGAATTCAAACAAAAACCGCCAAATTTGCTTGCTCCTTATTGAATTTCAACAGATTCTTTAACATCACTATCACAACAGCCAGAAGCCGATTCCAGAATCTCGGTGTTATTATACTCTATAGGCTGCTGTAATCGTGCGTACTGATACACCGGTCCCCCACAGTCGTAATAGTCTGACCAGTATACGACAGGCCATAACTATAAGGAATCCGTGTGACACTCACTTTACTCGATGCAAGATCATCCTTTACGAAACCTAAGAGGACACTGATCTATCTTAGATGGTAGCCGAAAAATAAGCTTCGCAGTATATTTCCGCAAAATACGACTACCAATTATGTTCCAAATGCACCCTGCGTAAGGCAAAAGGCCGTAGAATTTGGTGTCACCTCGATATTATAGTCACTCATCCGTGCACTGTTGGTCGATGGCACAACGCACGTCTAATCTGTCTTTCACTATAACCATTCTGACGAAAGGTGACTTCGAGATGGACAAACTCTAAAAATTATGCCTTGAAAATGGCAAGATGCGCTCCTGTCGTAATATCTAAATATTAGCAGACTACTGTTTGCGACAGCTTCTTGCTCTTAGTTCCTGTCATATCCACGCAACAATTTTTTTAAACAGAAAATGTTCGTCGATAACACAGTATCAGCGAGGCATTTTCAGACGTTGTTTGGTCTTAAATGCAACTGGATCTAGTAATGCTTTGCAAGAGAAGTACGTAGTGTAACAAGACAAGGCTGCTTTCGGAACCGAGCACTTTCCTTAATACTTACTGATGAAACTGATGTTCAGTCTGAGTCCTCTTCCCAGAAATACGTATTTTAATATGTTTGGTCATTTCACAACCTTCCATTCTCACACAGTTCTTCCAGAGAGCTTTTGGAGTAGCACTGGTAAGAAATCTAATGGCAGAAATAAAACCACTACAGTAAAAGTAATCAGTGCAACCACAATTCATGTATATAAAAGAAAATATCTCTTGGGCGAATTCAAATGCGGATGGGATGTAATTCTTTTGCACTTTTGGCTGTAACCAGAATGATTAGTCTCCCCCAAAATGAGACAAGGTGGCGTATTTATTTTATGTTATTTACTGGCTTTCAGGACGTGCCCATACAGCGACCTCAGTGGTGGAATTTCAGTTACGACGATGCAAACGTGAGGACAACACAAGACCCAGTCCCAGAAGGGAGAAAATCTCCGACCCGGCTGGAAATCGAACCCGGGCCTCTTCCGTTAGCAACCGCCGCGTTGACCACTCAGCTACATGGGGACTGGCAGCTTCGATCACTTCAAATATGTGACGTCATGACAACTCTGCTTAGTACAGTTCCACGATTAAAACGCACATTTACTCCTTTGCCCGTATGCTAGCCACGTTTATCTGTCTCCAGCGTGCAAAAGCAGAAATTTAAATATCCACCAATATGAAATGGCCAAAAGGAAATCCAACACCAGTCAGAAAGGGCGTCAGCTTTGTAAACTTCCATAAATAATAGTGCGACACAACTTGAAAAGTCTTTCACACAAAATAATAATTATTTCGTCATTACTGTCACTTTTTAGGAAAACGCTAAGGTCATTCTCATTAGAGGACTGCTCCTGTTCAACAGCAGAACTCTTCGAAGATGTGGGATACCTGACTTTAAATCAGAAAATCTCCTACTGCAAGCAGTGCAAACTCTCTTTTATATAAAAAAATACTGCAATATTACTGCTACATTCTCTGTTATTCGTATCATAAAAAATATTTATGAAAGTACCCCAAAATCAAGAAATATTCTCAGCCGAACGAGTAAATAAATATTGAAAGGCGACCAACTCAGGCAGAGACGTAAATAACAACCTTTCAGTCCGTTGGTTCAAGTTTCCTGGCATGCTCACAAAGTCCAACAAACTCATTCCTGGGAGAGAGACTCTTATATACAGGGTGCAACGGGTATAGGTGCAGATATTTTTATATGTGTTACCTTAAAATGTACACATATCAGTGTGCTTGTTGTTTTTTCTGTGTGTCGAAAACTCTTCCCACAAACGCGTCAGAAACTTGACCTGAAGTTTCCTGCATAGTCGAAACTGCACCATTAGGTGAACTACGCCCGTCAGTATAGACTACCCGATTCATGTCCACGTGTCCACACTTGAACAATTGATCTGTTGCCCAGGGGAAAATAAACATTAATGGCTTGCTCTTGCCACATGTACTTGGAGGTACTCAACAATCTAAAAACATACGACTTGCAGTATGTTAATTACTAATCGGCAAGTGACATAAAAACAGATCTAATGACGTTCAGTGCAATGTCCTCAGGCAGTAATAGAAATATCTGCACTTATAACCGTTAGATGGAGAATACATACCATGGAATATTACAGAAAATACTTCTGTTAAATTAATAAGAATGTCCCAGAACCATTTAAAACACAAGGGGGACAAAGAAATATTTTGGAGGTAGCAGGTCACACTACAGTGAGTTAGTGCTATAACTGCCTACATATTTGATGTGTGATATCCAGAAGTCAGTATGTCATTAATGGACCTTTCATTATAGCCAATCGTGCCGAGAATGATATGTTTCTAATAAATCTTCAATGTGCCGGTTCCTTGATATGCGAGCTTTGTACCACTCACGTTACAATATGAAAACAATCAGTTAAAAAATTCATGAATCACCAATATGACGTTTCCTGTCCTTTTATTTTAACAAATTGTATAAAAAAAGATGCGTTTTCGGTAGCTCCTCAATATATTGCTGCTCTGAAAGAGCATATCTTCATGGGCGTACGTTATAATATAAATTCCACCACGTGTGAGTTTTAACTGCAAACGGTGCATTTCAGTATGACGTCTTGATGTAGAACGCGATCTTGCATCTTAATAGCCACGTTCCTCTCCACGAAGCAAAAAATCTTGCTTGTCTTATTAAGCCTTTCACGCTTCGAAATGTTGTGGAATGTGAAATTCCGAGGTGTGACGTCACGACATTCGACCAGCTGCTAGTGCACAACGTTTTTATGTTCTGCGATAGGATGCCTTAACTGTAGCTCGCCAAGAAGGGTCTGCACGAGTCACCATCGCGTTTCCTCAGCAACAGAAGATTGCTTGTACTGCAAAACGAAGAAATCTTTAGACAGAAAATAGTCGTCAAAGTGATCTCAATTAGTGGAAAATGGGCTTATGGCGTCAGTGGCCGGGAGTTCCCAGGCGGGAAGCTCGGCCGCTAAGTGCAAGTCTTATGGAGTGCAACGCCCCATTGGGCGACCTGCACGTCGTCAATGGGGATGAAATGATGATGAGGACAGCACAACACCCAGTCCCTGAGGGGAGAAAATCTTGCACCCCAGCCTGGAATTGAACCCGTACGTGGCATACCAACGCGCTGTCCATTCAGCTAATGGGGCGGAAATCTCCATTAATTATTCCACTTAACTCTACTTTTTCATGGTGAGCATGAGAAACTGGCGGTTTTCAAATGAAGAGTACTGTCTTATCTTTTACGAAGAAATACTATTATGTAAACAAAATCAGAGGTTAACATGAAATGTTTGGTTTACAAATTATCTACGATAAATTTTGTCATATAAGTTGTAAGTAGCCTGTTTGTGTGTTGGCAGCCCTATGGTCTGTGTTAATATCGCTGACAGCGCTCTGCACCTTCGGCAAGGGATTATGTGGTGGGACGGACCAGCAGTTAGCGAGTGGACAGGGAAGTGTATGGACACGATATTCTTAGTGGACACTCTTTATTGGTAGGACATGCATTGTAAAGTTAGATGAAATGATCTGTTTATAAGAAAATACCCAAGGAAATGCACGAGGATGTATGTATGGTTCAAATGGCTCTAAGCACTATGGGACTTAACATCTAAGGTCATCAGTCCTCTAGACTTAGAACTACTTAAACCTAACTAACCTAAGGACATCACACAATCCATGCCCGAGGCAGGATTCGAACCTGCGACCATAGCATCAGCGCAGTTCTCGACTGAAGCGCCTAGAACCGCTCGGCTTCAACGTGGATGTATGGTTGATAATGTTTGGGCAGTGGAATTATTGACAACTGTATAATTTTTGGAACTGGATGTCACATGAATAAGATAAAATTTTCTAAATACATTGTTTGCTCTTCAACAAAATCTTTCTTTTGCTAACCATATGCCTCCTATTAGTTAGAGTCTATAGTGATCAGAATCTTTTTATTTAGCTGGCTGTTGTTGCTACTTGCTATAACTGCTGTCGTTTGTGTTATGAGGATTTTCGTGAGGTAAGTGACTTATGAAAAAGACTTGGGTTTCTACTATCGGGATTCGTGATTGAAATGAGTTTAGGCAATTAACAGAGTTGGAGGTAGTTTCATATTTCTTTAATTTCATATTTTTTGGATTTGTCTTATTGTTAGGATTTCTTGCAATTCAGGGTCACTCTTTAGTGTTAATTATTGGAAGTCATGTTGTCAATGTATAGCAGTCAAATTGCGATGGGCTAATGTATTGTGGGTAATACATTAATAGGTTAAGTTTGAGTTGTCTTTGTCAGGGAAAATTCTTTAGGTCAGTGTTTAGTAAAAAAATAATTAAAGGGGTACTTTCAAAGTGCCTGCTATTCTCTCTGCCAGAAGTTACTCACAATCTGAGCCAACAGGCGTTGGTTATTCCAAATCCCCTCTTATGTAATATCAGCAGCCATCTCCCTTAAATTTGTGGTTTGTTAGCTTTTTCAAGTATCCCCATAATAAATGGTCACAAGCAGACAAATTAGGTGCTGTTGGTGGCCACGGCATCTGACCGAAACGAGAAATGAGACGAACAAGGAAACTGTTCGTCACCAGACTACCGTGGATGCATTCATCGTTTATATCTGTCATTTCTGTAATTCTGCAGGAAGAACGTGTTCAGCATGTGTACTTGTCGTTCGGAGTTCCCTGTCCCTGTCACACCACACACGTAAAAAAAGGCGTAATTATGTCACCAGCAGCTACGGCGTACCAGAAGTGGGGACTGAAGGGGTCATTCGAAACAAACGATAATTCCGTGTTTTAACTGATCCGTTTAACTGAAATTGCGCATTATCGCTCATGAACAGTATTGCGCTTCGGTCACCTTTAACATTACTTGCAAAGGCAAAGTGAAGTCTTTCCGTTGTTGGAAGTTCCTATCTTTGATCTGCTGAAGCACTAGCATTACCTACCAATGGAATCTTAAATCCAAACGTAACCTTTTTCTCACAAACTCATAGCTCATCCGTAGATAGTGTACATATTGCGTGACGATCGTCTCGGTCATTTCTTTGACTATGGTGATATTTACAGATATATTTTATTTTTTAAAAAATCAAGAATTTGGTAGTTTCTTCTTAAGAATGTTTTCTGATATTTTAAAAGCTGTAACTCATCGTAAGTTCGTAATGTGACTTTGAGATGTGGGATTAAAATTTCAACGAAATGTCCTCCGCGTTTCAACGACAGACTCAGCATTTAAGGCAAGGATATCGAACGTGAACACACTATGCTCTATCGTCAACAGTCCGGAAGTGAAAGACGTATGGGCTGTCTTCCTCCCGCCACTTACAGCGGTGTAGTGACCTTTGTTTGGAATACACCAAAGAATCAGGCTGATACGTCCCTCTACGTCCAGCAGGTAGATACAGGGTGTAACTGAAAACTATTTACAACGTAGATGAGTGATTTAAGTGAAATCGAGACGAACAAATTGATACAGGACAATTTTAGTCCATCAAGCCGGCAAACAGCCTCAAACTGGCCCTCAAAAGCAACCTACGCTACAGCGCACGCACGCCAAGTAATATTTGGTCTAAAATGATCCTTGAATATTAAAAACCCCTTCTTCTTGAACTTAAAGAGTGTAAAATTGACGTTTGTGTAGATTTTAACTCAAAACATTATTTATTTTAACTGCATAATATTAACAATTAAATCGTTTTGTTTCTATGGAATTCGTGCTAGGCTGCTAAGGTGCATGTAAGGGCTATGGTTAGATCGAATACTAACGTAATTAGTTTTTGCATAACATTCACTTAAGTCATTTTTGTTTCATTATCTTCTCGAGAAAGTATAACTTACAATTTTTAACGGAATGGCCAACTAAGCCGGTGGTGTAAGAGAGCGAATGAACATTGAAAATCTCGCGCTGCGTGCACGTGCTGTAGTTTAAGGGGCTGTTGTAGAAAATTTGAGGCTCGATAGACCGCAAGTGTCGTATATCAAACTGTTCGTCACGACTTGGAGACAATTATCGTTTTCACCCTGGACATTCACACAGAGTTTGATAGTTCTCAATTATAAACGTACGTAGCTTGTGTGAGAATAGCCTAATGCCTTAGTACATCTGTCTGCATCCAGGTTGGCCCTTGCACATAACAGCCGACACGCAACGACAGGAAGTTGACGGAATATGTGACAGTTAAATTAATACTCAAATTATAACCGGATCGCCAGGGGTGTAACGAAATCACCCACTTTCATTTGAAAGGAACAGTTTCGGCTTCGCCTTTAGCTATTTACGAAAACTATGGAAAACCTGTATCTGTGTGGACGGACAGAGTCTTCATGTCAGCTGCTTCCGAATGTGAATCCAATGTCTTAATGACTCCTGCATCATGCTCGGTGAAGTTGCTCATTGTTGTCTGTCGTTATGTCCCTCTGCAGTCAATCAGATTTCGCGCATCGTCCGCCAGATCCCTCGCCGTAAAGAATGCGTTTGAACGACTCGTGAACACACTGTCTTCACACGACTTTTGTCCTGTGTACCTCCACCAACTTCACACTCGACCACGTGGCGTTTTTTTTAAACTATCCAAAGAATGCGTTGCTCCATTGCATTGTAACATACGCTTTCACATCCACTACAAAAGACTGATCACGTGGAGAAAAGCTGATTCAGCGTCCCGTTTTCTGCGTTACACCTTGGGTCTATTCTTGCATACCGTCTGATGGGCAACCACACGTCTCACAAATGATGTTTTTACTAAAGAATTAAAAAGGAAAGAGAAAAAACCAGAGCTTACAGTCCTGTCGACGACGAGGGCGTTAAAACGGGGCACAACCCCTATCAGACCAGGATGGGACGCATAATCAGCCACGTACTCTTTAACGTAAGCATCCTAAAAGTGGTTCAAATGGCTCTGAGCACTATGGGACTTAACTTCTGAGGTCATCAGCCCCCTAGAACTTAGAACTACTTAAACCTAACTAACCTAAGGACATCACATTCATCCATGCCCGAGGCAGGATTGGAACCTGCGACTGTAGCGGTCGCGCGGTTCCAGACTGTAGCGCCTAGAACCGCTCCACCACCCCGGTCGGCCGTAAGCATCCTTGCATTTGTTGAAAGTGTTACAGGTAAACCGTGCAAAAGCTGATGTGGATGGTTTGGGTGGGATTTCAAAGTAGCTCGTCGTGAATACAGGTCCAGCTCATTCGATCTGGTGATTGGATTATTTACGTTAAATCAGTGTGTATAGTGACATCGCTTGCAATGTGATATATACCCTTCAAGAGAAAGAACTCTGCCAATAGTGGGACCTTCTCTCATTTGTAGAGCATAAAAAGAAGGAAACTATGTTACCATCAGTATTACTACTTAATTAGTGAAAAATAGTAGGTGACTCATATACAGGCTGAATCGCATGAAACTTACACTGCAAATATTACGAAAATGGAAAGTGCTACCGATGTACGGTTTTCAAAGACTGGATTTGTAGTCCGCAGCTCGTGGTCGTGCGGTAGCGTTCTCGCGTCCCATGCCCGGGTTACCGGGTTCGATTCCCGGCGGGGTCAGGGATTTTCTCTGCCTCGTGATGACTGGGTGTTGTGTGATGTCCTTACGTTAGTTAGGTTTAAGTAGTTCTAAGTTCTAGGGGACTGATGAGCATAGATGTTAAGTTCCATAGTGCTAAGGGCCATTTGAACTGGATTTGTAGTCAGGGGCAAGTGTATTTTTTGCGAAAATATACACTTTTTAAATGTAATAATGTCTATTGACAGTAACCAACTAAAATTATGGTAAATTAGAATTCAAGGGTGTTTGCTGCAGGTTTCCAGTGCGAGTCGTTTTCTAGATATCGTATTTTGAAAAGTCCTCACACCGACACTTGCGCAATACTCCTAATAGCACACACTGAAGGGCAACACAAATGCGTACAATAATTATGTGGATTTTGACCTGTAACGAGACAGCTGATCATCGCAGGTTGTGCCCAAAATGACCACCGGCAGCGGCAACACACGCTTTCAGTCTGGTATGGAACGACTACTGCACACGTGCTAGCATTTCAGCGGAGATGTCGGGACGGCCTATAGTAATATGTCGTTGGGTATTATCGGGTGTAATTGGTATGTCTTTGTAGACAGAGTCTTGCGGCTGTGCCCACAGGAAAAAAAGTCTACAGGCGTCAAATCCGGGGAACGGGCCGGACAAGGTACAGGTTCTCTGCGTCATATTCAAAGATTTGGAAAAATTCATGATGACATGCTGTGGTACTTCATGCACTACGGACTGGACAGGCATGATGTTGGTACCACAGGCTCCTCTTAGTCTGCAGAGGAACGTCTTCTAGCATCCGTGGAGGGTGGTCTGTTAGGAGGCTATGATACTAGTGCGTGTTCAGTGTTCCGTCTATGAAAAACGGGCCTATGAGCTGATGGTTCACCACGCCATGCACGCTGAAGTAGCCCCTGAGGAAGCCAATGGAGACTGTCAACAGACCAATAGAGCATTGTAAATGATAGCAGATGTGGCTTATCCTCTAAACAAGACACATGATATTTCTGAAATATTCTGTCTTAATGCCCACGTACACAAATTAACACGTAGCTCTTCATGGAGGGAGATGTGATGAGGGACAATGCTTGCCTGACTCATGTCACTTCCTCGCGCTGCTGCGTGGGACCTAACGTGCGGATCGACTACAACAGCAGCAAGCATATTAATTTCCCACTCTTCTGTCTTCACTTGTTTTCTTCTGTTACGTTGTCTAGGTGTTCCGCTACCACTTTGATGTAACTGGTTGAAGAGGTTGATAAATAATTGTCCAGATATTTGATGAATATTGAGGTATCTTGCCGCATACACTGTACAAGAACGAACTGCATTCTTCCTACACTAACCATTCACAACGAGCATGTCCGCTTTTTCTGCTCTGGTAAATGCCATCGTGCACTCATGTCCTATTGCTTCGACTGTCGCACACTAACTGACTAGTGAGTCGTAGTGTACTCACGGAACAGACAAGCACACTGTCAGCAAAAATAGCAGGCCGATGTGGCCGAGCGCTTCTAGGCGCTACAGTCTGGAATCACGCGACCGCTACGGTCGCAGGTTCGAATCCTGCCTCGGGCATGGATGTGTGTGATGTCCTTAGGTTAGTTAGGTTTAAGTCTAGGGGACTCAGAAGTTAAGTCCCATAGTGCTCAGAGCCATTTGAACGATTTTTTTTGTAAACAAAAATAATATCATACCTAGCAGCTATGCGGGTTGAGTGGCTCAAACAAGGATCTGTATGGAAAATTTTAAAAATACGGTATCTTATAAACTATTCGGACTACAATCCTGAAATAAACACTACTGACATTATAATTTACACTGCTTTTAATAAGCTAATGTCAATAGGCACCGATCCATTTAAAAATGTGTATGTTTGCACTATAAATACACTTCCTAAGTATTATTACAATCCGTTTATTGGCCAACAGTATCAGCCCCTGACTATCAATCCATTCAATAAAAACGGCACGTCAATAACACTTTCCATTTTCGCAATATTGCGGTGCAAGTTTTAGGTGACTCACATTGTATTTTGAAAACTGTCTGTTCCACAGGAAAGATTTACCATACGTTCATATGTCATTTACAGGTAAATAATGCCAGTTTCTCCAAATCTGAAAAGACGCACTTGCAATAAAATGCTCAGTGCCACGTGTCTGTAACACACCAAAGGTAAATTAGTGAAACATAGTGTAATCAGACGACTTAATTGGTACAAACTAGCAACCCACACAGCTTTGAACGGGTAGCATTGAGTATTTTCGGGCGAACCACTGATGTACCGGTAATACGTTATGTATATAAACGTTCCTCGTGAATCAGTCTATTAGCGAAAACCGTGTCTAAATCCCTGAAATAGTTCCTGAGATTAGCCTTCACAAAGACAGGAGACAGGAAAACGTGTTAGGGGACTTCAGTTTATAATATGCATAGATCTACAAAAGAGACATAAAATTTCACTACAGTACATCCGTTGCAAAAGTCACCTATCAAAACGTTCCCAATTCTGTCATACAACAGGCTGTGACTAGTTCGTAATAGGCTTACACAACCCAGCTCTTGAAAAACAATCTAAACGCATCAGGTTGAATTATCACTAAATAGCGAGCAGTTGATTCTGGATACTAACGACGTCGTAATAGACATTTCAGAAATGTTGACATTTCTTTCGTTTTCCGACGTGGACAGAGTGTATATGTAAAGAGCCTGTGGCACTACATTTAGCAAAGTGTACGGACTATTACTCTTCGTAAGCACGGTCCAAATTGGCGAACTCCCGGACAGGGCCGAGAGGCAGCAACGCGATGCATTCACGAATGCTGTGTCCCATGATTACTTCCGTGGCAGCTTTATTTTCATCCGGCCTCTTGTGGAATTAGCTGTCATTATACGGCGCAGTTACACGGCTCGGCTGCTCATAATTATGGGATCTCAGAAATTAAATGGCCGGATGTATTTATTTTCAACGGCAATGAATTAGGAATATCCGGGCCTCAAGCTGTGAGACTGTTACCACCCAGCAGCCTGTCCTTTTTCATTAACTCCACACGCAAGCAGCGAAAGAGCCATGTCGGATGTTAAAACGTCATTACCGGACAGAGGACTCCCATATTGTGCATTGCAGGACAAACAGCGCCCTGAAACAGCCCTAGAATCATACTCTCACGTTCTTCAACATCTGCTCATAATGATTTTCGTCCAGGAACAAAATTCCAATAAATTCCATATGCGAATAAATTCTGAATGTAATTACTGTTAATGAACTCAACAAAAACGTCAAGCTTTCCACATGCACAAATAAATGTTTCCAAGATTGTATCTGCCCTGTACGCTACCTAATCTCTCTTATGTTGTTCACATGATCCCTAAGCGAGATACGTAACAGTGGAAGGAGACAATGGCGTTGCAGGAACTATTCTTTTCACTCTCTTTTAGAACTTAAAAATGAAAACGAGATTATTGCATGAGGTGTTGGAAGCGAGGATAGCAGTTCTGGACTATGTGATCACATAATCACAACTATATCGTTTCGTCAAAGAAACATGACACGTTTCAAGAGACGATTGGCAGCAACAGGAAACTTTGCTTATTGCCACATAATCATGTAGACCTACGTGAAAGAGTAGACGGCTTTCATTGTCTCCCTCCAGCTCTCTCTTACAGCCACTACCTCATTTCTTCCTTCCTACTGCTGCTGTCTCTTCTAAATGTCACTACATCTACATCTACATTTATACTCCGCAATCCACCCAACGGTGTGTGGCGGAGGGCACTTTACGTGCCACTGTCATTACCTCCCTTTCCTGTTCCAGTTGCGTATGGTTCGCGGGAAGAACGACTGTCTGAAAGCCTCCGTGCGCGCTCTAATCTCTCTAATTTTACATTCGTGATCTCCTCGGGAGGTATAAGTAGGGGGAAGCAATATATTCGATACCTCATCCAGAAACGCACCCTCTCGAAACCTGGCGAGCAAGCTACACCGCGATGCAGAGCGCCTCTCTTGCAGAGTCTGCCACTTGAGTTTATTAAACATCTCCGTAACGCTATCACGGTTACCAAATAACCCTGTGACTAAACGCGCCGCTCTTCTTTGGATCTTCTCTATCTGCTCTATCTCTATCTCCTCCGTACCAGACCGATCTGGTACGGATCCCACACTGATGAGCAATACTCAAGTATAGGTCGAACGAGTGTTTAGTAAGCCACCTCCGTTGTTGATGGACTACATTTTCTAAGTACTCTCCCAATGAATCTCAACCTGGTACCCGCCTTACCAACAATTAATTTTATATGATCATTCCACTTTTTCCGCACGCATACTCCCAGATATTTTACAGAAGTAACTGCTACCAGTGTTTGTTCCGCTATCATATAATCATACAATAAAGGATCCTTCTTTCTATGTATTCGCAATACATTACATTTGTCTATGTTAAGGGTCAGTTGCCACTCCCTGCACCAAGTGCCTATCCGCTGCAGATCTTCCTGCATTTCGCTACAATTTTCTAATGCTGCAACTTCTCTGTATACTACAGCATCATCCGCTTCCTCATTGTCATTTACTCTATCAGTATCACTGGCTCTCACCCACTTCCACTTTCTCATTCTCTTTATTCCTCTCCCACTACCACTGTCTCCTTCACTCTTTTCCTATCACTGTTAACTATGTTCCACTGTCACTATGTCCCTCTCTTTCTCTCACACTATCATTGTCTATTTCACTCTTCCTATAGCACAACCACAGTCCATTATGGTCCAGTACTTATAACTTTTCCGTCTCTTTCCCACTGCCGCTTCCCCGTTCTGCCTCAGCATAAAACCACCCGAATATATTCGAAGGCCAAAATTTTTGGGAAAATTTTTAAAGGTTGTGAGGAAGGCAGCAAGTGGCGGCTGGTACCACATTTTTCAGTCACAGTCTTTTATACGGGAGCATATTCGCTTTCTTTTCCTTTTTTTCTTTTTCTTTTCCACTAGTTCCCTTCTTTTCTTCTTTTCCTTGCCATAGAGGAGCTTGTGATTCATATGAAAAGAACTTCATGGGTCAGTAAAATTTTTCTAGTTTACTCATGTGAAACTGAAATAACCTGAAACTTGCTTTCCACCTCAGACTGGATTTTACATGCACAAAAATTTTTTATGTGTTTCAGTACTACAACAGGAGATTCCTAGCACCCCTCTGGTGATAACGGAAAGACGTTACAACGTATTTCTCGGTGATACGTCACTTTGTAGACTATGTTTTCGCCTCACACCTCTTTCTACGTGCGTATTTTCCGTGTACGTGTAGAGTAATTTTGAACCACTTTATCTCTGAAACGTACAAAGCCAACAAGAAAATTTTCCAGATTGTTTGAGATCGGAATCTTAGGAATACATAGTACAACTTTCATCCATTTGCTGTGCATAGCCCTCTAGGAATCCACGGCTTGCTTTTGGCACGAAAAAATTGTAAAAAAAATACTTTTATTGGTGTTTTTTAGGGAACCGGCCACGAACTAATGATGCTTCCATAAACCATTTAAATCCATCGTAGACCACATCAAATGCAACACATTTCCTATAACATCTCAATGTTTTACAATTTATTGTTAATCACTAAAATTTTCGTCTCTAATATGTTTTGTAATTACAATGCTTTTTGAGGGGTTAGTGGCTACGTGCAGAAATATTAGTGGGGGATTACCGTCAAGGCCTAAAGCAAGTTAACTAGATGGAGATTCCAGCCTCACTGCTTCTGGATAGGTATCTGATTTCTAAACTAATAAGTCTCTGAATCGCTATCAGCATAAAAAACAATAATAAGAGCTTTTTTGAAAATCAATGAAGCAAGAGGGTTCCTCATAGAGATTGCGTTTCATAAGATAACACAAATATGTTTCTGGAGAATTCGAACTATTCTTGTGACAAGACGCTAGGAAGAGCACTTAAATTACAAAGTAACGTGCGAGGGGAACCATCTCGGAAATACACCGAAATGACTTAATGAAACCACAGAAAACTGAAATCTAGTCGAAAGGATTGGAATTCGAAATGAGTTATTCAACAATATCAGTTCACTGTACATTAAATGATTTGACATATACCAGTCACAAAAAGTGTTGTGTCCACCTTATTTTAAATTGTTGCATTTGTAGCCCTGAGTCTCATAGCAACAGAAACCATAAATTCACTTTAATGTAAAAAGGAAGTTGTCACCGTAGACTCTATCATCACAAATAGCTCATAAAACATTTAGGACACTGCATGGGAGTCCTTAAGAAGAAGAAACTCATCACAAAAGTAAAAAAAAAAAAAAAATGGCTACAGTATTTCCAAAATTCAAACTATGTAGACGTATAGTGCAAAGAAACTTAACAACCTAACCAATTTTCATCTGGAAGACCAGCGAATAAACTCCTCGAAACGTGTACATACTGTCCTTTATCAAATAAATTAGCCAAAGCTAACGTTAAAGATACCTTTAACAGCAGTAACCTACAGTGAAACTAATAGATAATACAAATCACCATAGTCAAAATTTTGAAAATTTTGATATAGAAAATCACTTCTCATTACTTTCGGTTGGGTTGCCTTGGTCAACCTGGAAGAAACATACAATTGCCATTACGCGAAAATATAGGTTACTTTAAAATAGACAAAACTAACATATAGGCAATAGCTATAAACATCAGGCAAAGCACTCTGTATTTCACGCTACGTAATTTAAGTCTCTTGCAACCAAAAGTTCTGATAACATTTTTGGAAACAGCGATCTTATCATCTATACAAAATCAGTTAAAAAACAATTTAGATCGCGATGGGTATTTTATTAAAATCGGTTTCGGCCTTGCTTAGGCCATCGTCAGACAGCACCATCAGTTGAAGTTGACGATGTGTAGAACAGTCAGTTGACATCAGTCGCTGAAACTATCTTGCAGTCTCTAAAAAAATAAAAAAAGATAAAATGAAAACACTGTATGAGCTGCAAACGTACTCCGATATATGCGCATAACAAGACAAAATACTCAGTGAGCAAAAAGTTCCACGATGACGACTTCTAACGGTACAACACACACACACACACACACACACACACACACACACACACACACACACGCACACAATCAACAGGAGCCTCGTTACACAAAACTTGTGTTGTCTCAAATTTTATTAGATATAGCATCATACAAGTAAGTAGAGACGGAGGAATATACGAACTAAAAGTGAAACACTTCACTCCATTTAGTCTAGAGAACATTTGCATGGAAGGGAATTTATAATTTGATTCTAATAAGTATAAGTTCTACTCTGACAGAGTCGATATGTCGATATAGAAAGGCGAGAATCGATACTGTGTATTGCTTACGCTTTTCTGTGGCTGTTGGTTGACAGTACTGGATGCGTTCGAATATGTAACATGAAGAGAATAAGGTTCCACAAGGGATACTACTTGTTACATGGATACACTGAATTACTATGGACACAGTAAACATCCAGTGTTTCATTCCACAGACGGCAGAAATTTAGCTAGCTATTGGTACGCAATATCTGCAACTGACAGCGCCAAACACCATTCCCAGCTAAACTTAAACACCCTAAGACTTCGACGCTCAATTCGAAGCAGTAATCATCACTGAAGACAATTGTACTCTGCGCAATGAGATTCCAGGCCGAAGACTGGAGACTCACTGGACAGCTGTGGGATACCAACTTGAATGTCGACAGCCATACGGCCAGACAACCGTGAGTGATGGTCTGGGGTGCCGTTCCTTTTTATAGGAGGGCCCCTTTGGTTGTCATCCGCTGCACCACTACAGCACAGCTATACGTCGACGATATTCTACACCGAGTTTTGTTGCCCTTCGTGACAAGAAATCCAGGGCTTAAATTTCGGCAAGCTAATGGCCGTCAGTACACGACGAGAGTTTCTACTGTTTGTCTTCGTGCTTGCCAAACCCTACCTTGACCTGCAAGATAGCCAGATTTCTACCCAATTGAGAACGTTTGGAGTATTTTGGGCAAGGCCCTCCAAATATCTCGACATTTTGACGATCTATCGCGCCAATTGCACATAATTTGGTACGATATCCCTCAGGAGGACATCCAACTCCACCAATCAATGCCAATGAAACCGCTTGCGTAAGGGCCAGATGATGACCACAGCGTTATTCAGTTGTTCAGTTTGTAAAGCTTTTCTTTTGAATATTCTTCTTCTTTCTTGGATCTACAGCTCATGATGAACCTTGGCCTCTTCCATAATTTCCTTCGATTTCTCTCGGTCCTTTGCCAATACTCTCCAGTTTCTATAGCCCATCTTCCTAAGATCTTCGATTACTCCATCTTCTCATCCGGCTCTTGGTCGACCACGTCTTCTCTGCCTCTCTGGCTTTCCTTGTAATATTCCTTTTGGTACTTCTGTATCATTCATGCTAGCTACATGTCCCGCCTACCCCAGTCTGGATGATTTCACTATCCTTCTGATGGGTTGGTCTTTGTATATGATATCCAACTCATTTTTATATCTCCTCCTCCATCTTCCTCTTTCACAGATTGAGCCGATAATTCGTCTAATTACCTTTTTTTAAATGCATTCAGTATTTCAATATCTTTAGTTGTTAATGTCCAGGCTACAGAGATATATGTAAGCACTGGTCGTACAAGTGATTTATACATAGTCAATTTCGTGGTACGAGTCAGGATCCTTGAGGATAGAAGTCTCGTTAGGGCAAAATAGGCTCTATTGGCTAGTATTAATCTCTACTTAATTTCATAGGAGGGATCATTTAGATGCGTAACTGTCGAGCCCAGGTACTTGAAATGTTCAACTCTCTCAAACGTATAATTGCCCACTGTTATTGCATTTGGCATATTTTCTGTATGTGCTTTTCCAGCTGACATATATTTTCTTTTTTGTTCATTAATAATTAACCCCATGTTCCTACTAGCCTGTTCAAGAGCTATAAATGTCTCTTCCATTGCGTTTTGGGTTCTTGCTATTATATGTATGTCATCTGCGTAGGCCAGTATCTGTACTGATTTATAGAAGATCGTTCCCCTATTCAGAAGGTTTGCGTTTCTCATCACCTTTTCCAGGGCGGCATTAAAGAGAAGACATGCCAATGCATCCCCTTGTCGCACTCCGTTTTTAATACTCAATGTATTGGACATCATTCCTCCTATTCTTACTCTACCTAGTGTTTCGCTCATTGTCATTCTCACCAGCCTTACCAACTTTCTCGAGATTCCCAGTTCATCTAGAGCTTGATATAACTGCTCTCTATTTATGATATCATAAGCTGCTTTGAAATCTATAAAGAGGTGATGCGTTCCAACCCCGTATTCTTTTGTTTTTTTCAGGATTTGTCTTAAGGTAAATATTTGATCTGACGTTGACTTCCCGGGAAGGAATCCGCACTGGTACGGCCCCGTCTCCCTCTGTATGATTGGAAGTATTCTCTCGAATAGTATATTAGAGAATATTTTATATCCCAAATTAAGTAGTGTGATCGCTCTGTAATTGCCACACTCCGTCTTATCTCCTTTCTTATATATGGGACTTATGATACCTCTTTTCATTTTCGGAGCATTTGCTCCTCTTGCCATATTCTGACGATCATTTTCAGAAGGCTTCGTTCCAACTCTCTGCCTCCTTGCTTTGCCATCTGTCCCTGCCGCCTTGTTGTTTTTCAATTTCTTCATGACAGTTTTCACTTCTTCTATATTTGGTGGGGTAGTGTTATTGTCTGGGTCCTCTTCCCCATTCGTTGCAGCCGGCCGGTGTGGCCGTGCGGTTCTAGGCGCTTCAGTTTGGAACCGCGTGACCGCTACGGTCGCAGATTCGAATCCTGCCTCGGGCATGGATGTGTGTGATGTCCTTAGTTTAGTTAGGTTTAAGTAGTTGTAAGTTCTAGGGGACTGATGACCGCAGATGTCAAGTCCCATAGTGCTCAGAGCCATTTGAACCATTTGAACCCATTCGTGTCTGTTGGATTCTCTGGTATAGTTATTCTAGGGTTGAGGAGACTATCAAAATACCTGCGCCATCTTTCGCTTATTCCCTTCTCTTCACTTACTATATTCCCTGTCTCATCTTTTATTAAACTTGTTTTACTACCGAAAGGCTTTCGTGCCGCATCCGCCTCTCTATAGAAGTTTCTTATTTCATTTTTGCTTCTCTTGAGCTCCATTTCTTTGACACTTGCTTTCATCCATTCTCTCTTTTTTCTTTGGTGAGTTCTCTTTTCAATCCTCCGTTTTTCTTTGTATTCTTCTGCTATCCTCCTTGTACAGTGGATCGCAGTCTCCTTCTATATGCTTTGTTCTTTTCTTCAGTTACTATTTTGCATTCAGTATCAAACCATGATGGTCTTACTTGTCTTGTCCCAATTCCAGGTATCTCTCTTGTCGATGTCTCCACCGCGTTTTTTATCGCTTCCCATTGATCTTCGATATTGTTATAATCTCCAGCGTTTTCCAGAATCCGAGTGATCTTCTCCTGATACTGTTCTCTAACTTCCAGTGATTCTAAAGTTGTTATATTATATTTCTGTGCCGTGGGTCGGTATCCTTTCGCTGCGTTAGATATCCTTGTCCTCACCCACACCCATACCAGAAAATGATCTGTATCTATGTTTGGGCCTCTGAGACTCCTCACGTCCAATAGGTCCCATTTGTGTCTCAAATCTATCAACACATGGTCGATCTGGTTTACTGTGTTTCCATCTGGTGAGTTCCATGTTCCCTTATGTATATCTTTATGTGGGAACAGTGTTGATTCTATTACCATATTTCTAGATGCTACGAACAGATAAGCCTTGTTCCGTTCTCAATACATGTTGCGTGTTTGCTGTGGGGGCCAATTATCGGTTTATAAATTTGTTCTTTCTCCACCTGAGCTTTAAGGGCCTCCGGCAATTATTTTAATATCATGCCCTGGGCACTCATCATATATTCTTTCCAAAGATTCATAGAATACTTCTTTCTCTTCTTCTTCGCATTCTTCTGCTGGTGTATGGGCATTAATTATGGAGTAGTTAAAGAATTTTCCCTTTATCCTGAGTGTTGATAATCTTGGACTAACGGGTGTAAACCCTATTACCAAATGCTTTAATTGATGGTGTGCAAAAAATCCTGATCCCAGCTCATGATTTCTTTCGCTACAGCTATAGAATATATCCCCCCCCCCCCCCCCCCCCATGAACCATGCGCCTTACCGTTGGTGGGGAGGCTTGCGTGCCTCAGCGACACAGATAGCCGTACCGTAGATGCAACCACAACGGAGGGGTATCTGTGGAGAGGCCAGACAAACGTGTGGTTCCTGAAGAGGGGCAGCAGCCTTTTCAATAGTTACAGGGGCAACAGTCTGGATGACTGACTGATCTGGCCCTGTAACACTAACCAAAACGGCCTTGCTGTTGCGGTACTGCGAACGGCTGAAAGCAAAGGGAAACTATAGCCGTAATTTTTCCCGAGGGCATGCAGCTTTACTGTATGATTAAATGATGATGGCGTCCTCTTGGTTAAAATATTTCGGAGGTAAAATAGTCCCCCATTCGGATCTCCGGGCGGGGACTACTCAGGAGGACGTCGTTATCAGGGGAAAGAAAACTGGCGTTCTACGGATCGGAGCGTGGAATGTCAGATCCCTTAATCGAGCAGGTAGGTTAGAAAATTTAAAAAGGGAAATGGATAGGTTAAAGCTAGATATAGTGGGAATTAGTGAAGTTCGGTGGCAGGAGGAACAAGACTTTTGGTCAGGTGAATACAGGGTTATAAATCCAAAATCAAATAGGGGTAATGCAGGGGTAGGTTTAATAATGAATAAAACAAATAGGAGTGCGGGTAAGCTACTGCAAGCAGCATAGTGAACGCATTATTGTGGCCAAGATAGACACGAAGCCCACGCCTACTACAGTAGTACAAGTTTATATGCCAACTAGCTCTGCAGATGATGAAGAAATTGATGAAATGTATGATGAGATATAAGAAATTATTCAGGTAGTGAGGGGAGACGAAAATTTAATAGTCATGCGTGACTGGAATTCGACAGTAGGAAAAAGAAGAGATGGAAACGCAGTAGGTGAATATGGATTGGGGCTAAGAAATGAAAGAGGAAGCCACCTGGTAGACGTTTGCACAGAGCACAACTTAATCATAGCTAACACTTGATTCAAGAATCATAGAAGAAGGTTGTATACATGGAAGAAGCCTGGAGATACTAGAAGGTTTCAGATAGATTATATAATGGTGAGACAGAGATTTAGGTACCAGGTTTTAAACTGTAAGACATTTCCAGGGGCACATGTCGACTCTGACCACAATCTATTGGTTATGAACTGTAGATTAAAACTGAAGAAACTGCAAAAAAGTGGGAATTTAAAGAGATGGGACTTGGATAAACTGAAAGAAGCAGAGGTTGTACAGAGTTTCAGAGAGATCATAAGGGAACAATTGACAGGAATGGGGGAAAGAAATACAGCAGAAGAAGAGTGGGTACCTTTGAGGGATGAAGTAGTGAAGGCAGCAGAGGATCAAGTAGGTAAAAAGACGAGGGATAGTAGAAATCCTTGGGCAACAGAAGAGATACTGACTTTAATTGACGAAAGGAGAAAATACAAAAATGTAGTAAGTGAAGCAGGCAAGAAGGAATACAAACGTCTCCAAAATGGGATCGACAGGAAGTGCAAAATGGCTAAGCAGGGATGGCTAGAGGACAAAAGTAAGGATGTAGAAGCTTAGCTCACGAGGGGTAAGATAGATACTGCCTACAGGAAAATTAAAGAGACCTTTGGAGAAAAGAGAACCACTTGCATGAATATCAAGAGCTCAGATGGGAACCCAGTTCTAAGCAAAGAAGGGAAAGCAGAAAGGTGGAAGGAGTATATAGAGGGTCTATACAAGGGCGATGTCCTTGAGGACACTATCATGGAAATGGAAGAGGATGTAGATGAAGATTAAATGGGAGATATGATACTGCGTGAAGAGTTTGACAGAGCACTGAAAGGCCTAACTCGAAACAAGGCCCCAGGAGTAGACAACAGTCCATTAGAACCACTGCCAGCCTTGGGAGAGCCAGTCCTGACAAAAATCTTCCATCTGGTGAGCAAGATGTATGAGACAGGCGAAATTCCATCAGACTTCAAGAAGAATATAATAATTCCAATCCCAAAGAAAGCAGGTGACGACAGATGTGAAAACTACCGAACTATCAGTTTAATAAGTCACAGCTACAAAATACTAACGCGAATTCTTTACAGACGAATGGAAAAACTGGTAGAACCAAACCTCGAGGAAGATCAGTTTGGATTCCGTAGAAATGTTGGAACACGTGAGGCAATACTGACCCTACGACTTATCTTAGAAGAAAGATTAAGGAAAGGCAAACCTACGTTTCTAGCATTTGTAGACTTAGAGAAAGCTTTTGACAATGTTGACTGGAATACTCTCTTTCAAATTCTGATGGTGTCAGGGGTAAAATACAGGGAGCGAAAGGCTATTTATAATTTGTGCAGAAAGCAGATGGCGGTTATAAGAGTCGAGGGACATGAAATCGAAGCAGTGGTTGGGAACGGAGTGACACAGGGTTGTAGCCTCTCCCCAATGCTATTCAATCTGTATATTGAGCAAGCAGTAAAGGAAACAAAAGAAAAGTTCGGAGTAGGTATTAAAATCCATGGAGAAGAAATAAAAACTTTGAGGTTTGCCGATGACATTGCAATTCTGTCAGAGACAGCAAAGGACTTGGAAGAGCAGTTGAACGGAATGGACAGTGTCTTGAAAGGAGGATATAAGATGAACATCAACAAAAGCAAAACGAGGATAATGGAATGTAGTCGAATTAAGTCGGGTGATGCTGAGGGAATTAGATTAGGAAATGAGACACTTAAAGTAGTAAAGGAGTTTTGCTATTTGGGGAGCAAAATAACTGATGGTGGTCGAAGTAGAGAGGATATAAAATGTAGACTGGCAATGGCAAGGAAAGCGTTTCTGAAGAAGAGAACTTTGTTAACATCGAGTATTGATTTAAGTGTCAGGAAGTCGTTTCTGAAAGTATTTGAATGGAATGTAGTTATGTATGGAAGTGAAACATGGACGATAAATAGTTTGGACAAGAAGAGAAGAGAAGCTTTCTAAATGTGGTGCATTAGAAGAATGCTGAGGATTAGATAGGTAGATCACAAAACTAATGAGGAGGTACTGAATAGAATTGGGGAGAAGAGGAGTTTGTGGCACAACTTGACTAGAAGAAGGGCTCGGTTGGTAGGACATGTTCTGAGGCATCAAGAGATCACCAATTTAGCACTGGAAGGCAGCGTGGAGGGTAAAAATCGTAGAGGGAGACCAAGAGATGAATACACTAAGCAGATTCAGAAGGATGTAGGTTGCAGTAGGTACTGGGAGATGAAGAAGCTTGCACAGGATAGAGTAGCATGGAGAGCTGCATCAAACCAGTCTCAGGAATGAAGACCACAACAACAACAACAGCATAGAATATATTCGCCTCTTTCTTTTATAAAACTCCACTCCCTGTCCATCTAATTTCTTATAATGCTATTATACTCTGCTTCAGGTTCATTATTAGATACGGCATTACTTTCAGTGCCCCTGGTCGATATAGGGATCTCACATTCCAAGTACCAATATATAGATCTGATCTACGCCTTATATTTCTCTTCTTCCTTATTTTCCCTCCTTCATTTACTTGTTTTCCATCCTCTTTGTCCTTTTCTATGCCAGGTCCGTCTTCCTTCATCCGTACGACTTTACTTTCTAGAAGTTTCGCAACAATTGTTTTTCACAGAGCGGGCTGTCAACCCTGCGTCCAACCCATACCGGGGGACGAGTGATTTTTAATCAGGGTTTTTCTTCCCTTAGCCTTTGGAGCCCAACCCCCAAAATGCAAGGCAGCAGTTATTGTTTTGCTAGTTTTGGTGCGCCGCAGGTATTTTATTTCCCCGGTGTCCACCAAATCTGCTGAACATGCCCCAATCCGCTACCTGGGCAGGCGCCCGATGGGAGACTAGCAACTCCACATGGGCTTCTTTTGAATAAATCATCCAATTTTTGTGAAATTTTAATCATTTGTTTGTCTGTACGCGTACATCACTCTACCGATTTCCACCCCAATCCGGATTTTTCTTTCGTGGTGCATTGGTTTTTACTTTTTTTATTTTTTTCTCTTAGAGTGTATTTTACGAAAAAGTGTTGTATTGCTGAAGTTAGGATTATTTATGTTCAGTATACTACAATTGTGTGCAGTGCTTGTTGATGATGTCTAAGAGACAGACACTGTTGAGATTAAATAAGCTTGAAAAATTGTGACAGGTATCTGTGACATGAGTTAAACCTCTATAAAAAACAGTTACTGTAGAATAAAGAACTCTGTAATACATTTGTTAATGACACAATCTTCTCCACGCCTGTAAACTACCAGGATTACAGCAACAAATATGAGGGTTCTTCAAAGTGGTCGAATCAGTATTACTGATATATTATAGCTGTGTTATTGATTTTTTAATGTTTTACCCTTGAGATAAGAATATCGAATCCCTGTGCAAGAATACGCATATCAACTACTCAAATGTCGGAGTAACGTGCGAAGTAGGACAAAGCTGTTCGGAAACACACGAAAAGGACGTGAAATTACAGCACCACATTCTCGCGTGTGTTTCCTGAGAACCTTGTCTGATTGTGGAATTAAGATGTGTATTTTTTAGGGCTCGTCGCATGCTCCACGCCACACGCCTACATCCCCCTGGGCCGCAGATATCTCGCATTTCGTGTCGCTTAATAGCAAGTTCGCGCTTGAGAAAAGGTTTGCGCTCTATCGTGTTGTCACACCGAGAAGGGGCGGGCGGACGTGTACAGATGCAATCTGCGATGTCCGACCACGCCCCTCTTTTCGTCTGTTTGTGTTTGCGACACTGCTGCTTTGCAAGAGCCCGAGGGAGACAGAGATAAGTGGTAAAAGGAAGGGTGTGTGTGTGGGGGGGGGGGGAGGGGGGGGAGAACAGTCTTGGAGATTGTACGTACACTGGGAGATTGTGAGCCCAAAGACGTCGAGAGGAACAGTTTTAACTGCTTGCACGTTAATTTTCTGCCTAATGCAAGACTAAATTGTCATCTCCCGATGTTTTGCGTTTGACTCACGTTTTAATTGGTCTAACAAATACAATGACACCATCGGTGAACTTAGAATTTATGACAGTACAGACGTTGGAGAGTATTGTTAGTTTTTGGGTAACGGCAGTGAACAACAAACCGTCAAGCATATCGATCGTCCAGACAGCTGTGGCAAAATTCATGCCAGCCACACTGATAGAAGGACGTGATACTGTCCACTGACTCGCAGTTTCCTCATCCGAATGGGTGGTGCACCAACTTTCGAAACTTGTGCAATACCACTTACGGTACAACATATTTTAACTACATATGCCAACTGAGGAGCTACTTGACCGAGTAGTACCAGCTCCCTCGATACCGCATCCACTGACGACACCACACTGGACTCGTATTCGTGAAGACGACAGTTCCAATCCCTCTCTGGTCATCCGGGTTTAGGTTTCCGTGATTTCCCTAAATCGCCCCGGGCAAATGCCGCGATGTTTCCTTTCAAAAGGTCACGCCTGATTTCCTTCCCCATCCTCTCATAATCAGGCCTTTTGCTCGCCCCGTCTCTAATGACCGCGCTGTCGAACTATCTTTAAACTCTAGTCTTTCTTCTTTCCTTCCAATGATTGGCGGAGGATGACATTGGTACTAATGAGTCTGTCAGTGTCTGTGGACGGAGTTACATTTACGTTTCATACGCTTGCTTAAGGACAATCCACTGTTTAGCTGGAGACTTTTCCTCCAAGCTAGATTATAATAGAAACATGTAATAATCGTTATAAAACTGTGTGAAGTATCGAACCTCGTGCCTGAAGCGTTGGGGAGATTGTAAATGACATCTGAGTTGTTCGCTCGTCTTATGTTTTTTTCTACGTGATTAGGGATCCGCAGATAAGAAACAGTTTTATCCAATTCTTGTTTCATTAAGTAACGTCTTAAGTCAGGATCAAAATAACATTAAAATAATTTTCTGCAGCTTCCCCTCCTCCCACCCTTCCTCCCTCACCATGGAAACAGCGAACTGAATACTTTAAATGTCATAGTTTAGTGTTTTAACGATAGATTTCCAAGCGATTTGTGGATTTTAATACACGACAGGGTAACTGATCAGGTGATTTTCTCAATGACGAATCACACATTTCTGTTGACACAGCCTGAAATTCTGAAGAAAACAGCTAATATGTGTTCCTGAGGAATCATCGCAGCAGCCGGCCGAAGTGGCTGTGCGGTTCTAGGCGCTGCAGTCCGGAACCGCGAGACCGCTACGGTCGCAGGTTCGAATCCTGCCTCGGGCATGGATGTGTGTGATGTCCTTAGATTAGTTAGGTTTAACTAGTTCTAAGTTCTAGGGGACTAATGATCTCAGATGTTGAGTCCCATAGTGCTCAGAGCCATTCATCGCTGCAGTTTTGATTGTGCAGACAGGAGTCATTCAAACTAGGATATGTTTAAGTCGAAAGCCAGTAAAGGCGCTGGTGAGCATGCTGTTGAGCGCCCTAAATGCAACCTTACATAAATGCAGTGAAAACTGAAAAATTAATAAAGTGTCCCACTAGATATATAAAAAAAAAACGTGTAAACACGAAGGAGTCTGGCTGACGATCCACCCTACGGGAGAGATGCAAGTCTACCGTTGCAGGTTACGATGAGTGATAAACGATCTCATGTAGCACTTTGTCGTCACCTGCGACTACAGAAGCCAGTGTTAATGTGAGAGAGACCGAGAGATGAAACCAGCAGTGCGAAGTGATACGGATGTGGGTCCCACCGATTACAACGACACCTCTAGAACTACCAGACCGGCTTGACTGGCCGGAGCCTCTGAAGATGACTGCTGCCTAAACGATCGACCTCGAGATTATCAGCGAAACAGTTATATTAGGCTAGCTAAAAGCACATGTTTGTCAGCCTCCACTCCTGCGAACCCATAACTAGCAGGCTCCTGGACTTATGAAAACTGAGGATAGTCAATCAAACGGAGGGTCTCAACTTCGACACACGAAGGGAGACGAGCACACTTCGGAAGGTTCCGCAATACTTTCGGAAGTTATTCCACGCGGGATTGTCCTCCTGTCTCCACATCAGGGTCGGCCGCGGTGGCCGAGGGGTTCTAGGCGCTTCAGCCCGGAACCTCGCGACTGTTACGGTCGCAGGTTCGAATCCTTCCTCGAGCGTGGATGTGTGTGATGTCCT
Organism: Schistocerca americana; assembly: GCF_021461395.2. Lineage (NCBI taxonomy): Eukaryota > Metazoa > Arthropoda > Insecta > Orthoptera > Acrididae > Schistocerca > Schistocerca americana. The sequence continues at coordinate 483,385,515 of NC_060119.1, forward strand.
TAGGTTAGTTAGTTCAAGTAGTTCTAAGTTCTAGGGGACTGATGACCTCAGATGTTAAGTCCCATAGTGCTCAGAACCATTCCACATCAGTGGAGGTGAAGAAGAGAGATCCTAGTCTATAAACACTTTATTTTTTTTGAAGAGACAGTTCCCTAGGCATCACTCATAGGTGTGTAGAACTTGTGGCAGTCGATTTCCGAACAGCGATGTAGAACTTCACACTTATGCATCTCGCCTCTCTGCAGTTTGCTCTGACAGAACTACGTCTATCGTAGAATTTGAATTTTTTGTTCGGTCTCTCTGTACCACCTACATACTTATTGATGCCTATTCTCAAAGACAGAAAATATGTAACTACTGAAGATCAGTGCTGGTTTCTTTGGATTCCTCTTAAGAAGATTACGTGAACTAGCCGAGTCCAATATTGATGCCGCTACCACATGAAAGATGGACACCTCCATTTTCGGCGTTGACCTAAACACCATTTGGTGTTGGCTGCTCGGAACGCCTAAATATGCGAGAAACGAGCTACGGGCTGTGATCCAGTTTCTGACATCAGGAGGAGTAGCAAATGGACATCCACCTGAGGAGGGATTCCCTGGGCGTCGCTTCATCAGGTGTTTGACCGGCGCATCAGGCTTGAAGTGCGCTATCAACACCTTCTGCACCGTGGTGTTGCCGGCAGCTCACCAACAGCACCGTTCACAAGCTGCACCAGACAGGTACGGAGAAACGAGACATTTGACGGGTGACACTGGAAGAAACTGGACCAAAATGATTGTCTTGCAAGCTTTAGTTAAATAAGTTGCATCACAACATTATTTCGAACTGTAGAAACTGAAAGCACGGATCTTTGTTTTGAATATTCGCTTCCCTGGCTAACTCAGCCGAAGCACTCTTGCGCGGTGGTGTGTGACTCGGGGTCGCCAGTTCCACTTCTGGTACTGGAAGAAATTCTTACTACAGTTTGATTGATGAGAAGGCGAGATGTGATGAAGTGAAGTTTCTGATCAGCGTAGTGCGAATGTCGAAAGTTGAATTTCAGACTTATCCGTTGTGAGGGAATGTGACAATGTTGACAGTACTTCGTCTCGCAGACGGGTAAGTTAAGCACGGTGGTCACCTTCCTGCTATTCGGGACGAGTACGTAATGTGGAACTCGGCACCCGTTGGTGAGCTATTCGAACGGAGAACACATGTCCTGGCACTGTTTTTCACCCTTTCCATTTCCTTTTATCACCGTCATTATCGTTCTCAGCAACAACAGAAAGGCAACATTGCATTTCCAAACACCCATCACATTGCACTTCAGACTTAACAGTTATATTTTCGATAGGAACGAATGAAGAAAGGCGAGTGAACCCCTAGTGGACAACCAAACCAACAAATTCAGGCAGCTATTAGTTCTTTTCTCCTTTTGAATGTCTGCCACATCCTCCGTGCTCACTTGATCTACGAGAGTTATTCATAAAGTAAGGTCCGATTGATCTCCAATTTGAAACCACAGTGAAAATCAAAAACATCTTATTTGCAACAGTTACCTACACCTTCCAGTTACTTCTCTACATAGCAGCCGCTCCGTTTCGTACATTCCCACTACCCTCGTCATAGAAGGCAGCTACCTGTGCTTTCTGCCAACGTTCTACTCTGGTCTGCAGCGTGTTTTCTGTGGCTGAAAGTTGTCTTTATAGCCAGCGGTTCATGTGAGGCGAGATGAAAATCAGAGGGAGCCAAGAACGGGCTGTATGGTGGGTGAGAGCACGCTTCAGGAACGGGTTCATTTCCCCTGCAGTGTGCGTCCGAGAACATTGTCATGAAGGAAATGCATGACAGCTACGTTATGTGGAGTTGCATTAAGTCAGACTAAGTTGCTCGGCAGGCTACCACACTTGGAGGGAGATAATATATCGAGGCGTCTTTACGTGCACCTATGCGCTCAAATCTGAAGAGACTGACGTGACGCGATCGATGGGAATATTAGATACGCTGCCCATCACATCTTTGCGAAGCTTCAACGGATTTACACTGTGATTTCCATTACACTACCGATCGGACCTTATTTTCTGAATAACCTTCGCCTAGCACTAAATGTTTACCATTTGTTTGGACACCTCAGAGAATAGTGGCCAGCAGTAAAATTAGGAATAATAACGACGTAAAATAAATATTTTATAAGTTGTTAAGAAGTACATTTGAAGAAGATTTTTCCACATGAAATCAAGACAGCACTACAATTGCGCTGATCACAAATTCACTACATAAATTCACACTGAAGAGTATTACTCTCGCGCATAAATGTGGACAGTGACTACTTTGGTGCGCTGCAAGTGATTTAGAGCTGACACTAGGCAAAAACCTGGCCCTCCAAGTTTGTTTGAATCACGACAGTGTAACTGTATGTGTATTGAAGCAGTGAAGCAAGACGGATAGACGTGAAGAAGTGAAAGAGTGGCAGAAAGGAACTATCGTGTTTGGTCGTATCCATGACATAACAGTAAATAAAGTTACCCGCATTTTGGTGTATCGATGCAGACTGCCCAATGTGTCTACAAAGAATGGTGTAGGACTCGTACCCATGTAACGCGGTATAGCTTGAAAGGACTGTAACCGACAGAGACCAGAGACGAGTGCCCGATTTTGCCAATGACAGTCCGTTTCAAACCTGAGAGGAATTGATGCAGGCAGCGAATGCAGATCCATCTCAACCAGGCAGCGTGTGAATGTTGCGAATGGAAATGCACGCAGTGAGCATTCGGAGTCGGATACCTCAGAGAAGGCCATTGCTCACAGAGGCACATATTCTATACTTCAGTGAGGCAAACAGCACAGAAACTGTACAGTAAGTGATTGTGTAAGCAGCTCTGCTATCTTAACAAATTACGAGTGTCCATGCAAAGTGACGAGCAAATTTTATGCCCTGAAAATTGCCGACAAAAAATATATGTGACACAGTTTTTAACAGGACAGGAGATGGCAAGTTCACGCAAAAGCGCCCCAAAAAAGGGGAAAGCTTACTCGGAAGTAACAATGTAGAAGAGTGGAAATGGAAAGCAGTCAAAGATAAATTTTTCCAAAAATCGTTGTCGATGACATTGTGTCCCTAGACTTGTTCGAAGTGTCAGATCATGGAGAAAATGTTTCAGATATTCATTACTAGGAGGCTCATAGTCTTTGTGCCAAGCAGACCTTCTCTCTGGAGGTCCGTCAGCTAAAGCTATGAACCCATGCCATGAAATTCCCATGCAAACAACTGACTTCCTTGACTTGAAAGATGCTACTAAAACATTGTTGTCCATACAGACGCGTAAGATGTCCAAATGTGGTATGATGAAAGTATCTCATATTCAGCCATTTCAAATAGCTTTTAAAAATTCTTACTCTGCAACAGATAAATGGACAAATGTCACTATTTCAAAAGACGACAGACTTCTGCAGATGTATGCCATTCTGTACTTCATCTGAAAGATCAGCCATGTTTATCGCTTGCAAAACTCGAAGATTGGTTGATGATGTTGTCATTTTTTGTCATGAGCACAGACGATTTTACAGAAAATTTTGCAACCTATGATCCTAAGAATGGAGCTGTGGAAATAACATTGATCAGTACTGAGGGATGTTTCATCAGGTTAATTTTATTATTCACCTGTGAAAAAAATTTAAAATAAGTGAGAAATGGTTTTGGTGATAACAGTTCTATTAGTTAAAATGTTATTGCAGTATTTATGTACTTGTGTTATGTCAAATAAAATTTCGTGTCTCAATTTAATTGCACTTGGAACAAAAATCTTGTTCACGGTCAATTCCCTGGTGTGCCACTTAGAACGTTCTTATTTTCTAATTTATCTCATTATTTTTTGTAGTAATCAGATGGGTAGCATAAATCTGTGTTTGTAGGACAACTTGGATACAAATAGATTATGTACAAAAAGAGATATATTGTGTTTTCATTATCTTGACAGATGTGAGATTTGCCACGTTTTCACTCCCGTTACTTGGTAGAATATTGAACACGTGTATGAACCATTAAACACATGCAACCCATCCTCCAAGTGTGAAAATCAAACTGATTTGTGCACGAATAAATGTTGTCAGTTACCTATTTCGCTTAATAACCTATAAATATTTAGCTTGTGTGAGGAATGAAATGGTCCGCAATCACGTAATTTTATGGGCTGAAAAATCTATGAGTAACTGCATCAGTTCCAACTTATCTTGTTCGCTGAAAATCATCTATAAAGCAAAAATATTTCAACATAGAACGCACGTGCAATGTATCCCTGCATTCACGTCCAAGCAAAAGCAAGAACACCGCTATCCCACGAAATAACATGACTTCTAGCATGGATCCAAATATATGTGGTTGGAATTGGTAATACCACGAAAATGTGTGAGTTAAAGAAGCCACGAAATGCAAATGCGGTATATAAACAATATAATTTACCAAAAGATTAGCTATAGAACTTCGCCAGGGTGACGAAGGTAAACTTCGAGTAAGAAATGCTAATATTCCTCTCGACCTCATCACAGATTCACAAATAATAGCATTACAGATCCCATGAAAAATCTGAAATGAGTCTAAAGGGCTATTTATAAGTCATTTGAGCTTACAGAGGCCGAATGCGGAGACAGATTCTGATTATTGCGTGTCCTGACTCAAATACAATGTGAAAAAAGATACGATATTTTGCAAATAAAATCTGCAAACAAAAATACGTTAAAATTGTACAACTTTATCTGACTTTCTGTTTACTCAAATCAGTGTCTACAAAGTGTGATATTGCATGTGATGTAACACGACAGAAGAAGAAACCTGTGATTACTGGAGGTATCTATATTTTTAGATTTATGTTTTCCTTTAACCTTACAATCTAAGACCTCCACAAAACTATTAACCTCGTATTGAAATAGTGTTTTATTTTCTTTCACCTCAGATTTTTAACACAACGCATATATGTCGTACTAAGCCACTCAGCCACTTACATCCACACTGAAACACGGTGTGGGAACAAATAGTGACTGGTAACAGCAGACTTGTTTTTTCCATTCGTTGAAGAGCTACGTGAGCCATTAGTTAACATGATTATTCATTGAAATCACTAAACGTGTCTTGTTATTGTATTTGAACAGTTACTGATTACGTGTTTTTGTAACTTTTATCGTGCCTATGCTACACAATATACAGGGTGTATCAAAAAGAATCATCCGACTTAAATCAATCATAACTGTGATATACACTAAGCAGATTCAGAAGGATGTAGGTTGCAGTAGGTACTGGGAGATGAAGAAGCTTGCACAGGATAGAGTAGCACGGAGAGCTGCATCAAACCAGTCTCAGGACTGAAGACCACAACAACAACAACAACATTTGAGATATGCACGTGAAGAACGTACTGTTGGAAATAGCAAACTCTCGAGCTGTACATGGTTCCCGGTAGGTAGCAGCAGTGTGCGCCAACTTATGTTCTAGTAAAAATGGTGTGGAGACAACAAAAAGCGTTTTGTGTTCTGCGTTTTGTGCAGTGCGGGTCAGTAATAACTGTTCAGCTTGACTTTTGTACTAGGTATGGTGTGGATTCTCCTGCAGCACAGAGCATTAGACAATGGCATGAACAATCCCGAGAAACAGGTTGTTTGTGTAAAGGCAAATGCCGATCCGTCCCCGAGTGTCTGACACAGACGTCATAGTTTCACAAGGAGTCTGCAGAAATCCGTTCGCCGTGTACAACTCAACATGCTCCTGATGCCTGTCTGGCGTGTGTTGCGTCGACGTTTGCGCAGGAAACCATAAAAATTCAGCTACTGCAAGCTCTTCGTGAAGGCTACAAACAACAACGTGTGGAGTTCTGTAATTTCGTTCTTGGATAGATGGAGGATGACACTTTTCTTCCACGCTAAGTGTTTAGTGACGAGGCAACATTCCATTTAAATGGACACGTGAACCGTCATAATGTGAGAATATGGGGTGCGGAAGAACCATATGAAGTTGTGCAACATGAGAGTTTCACGGAAAAAGGTGTATACCCCATTTTTATTTGCCGAGAACACTGTTACAGGAAGCACATATCTCCATATGCTTGAGAATTTTCTTTTCCCATAGGGGAAGACTGATTCGTACGACTTCATTTACCAACAGTATGGGGCACCGCCACATTGGCATCTGGAAGTGTGGGAATTTTTAAATCGAAGGATAACTGAACGATGGATCGGTCATACTGGACCAAATGATCCAACATTACATTACTAGCCGCCAAGGTCACCGGACCTGACTAAACGTGATTATTTCTTGTGAGGGTTTATAAAAGACTCTGTTTATGTACCTCCGTTACGAACAACAATGGAATGAACTGAGACATCGTATAACAGCGGCTGCGGAAGCGGTAGCTCAAGACATGGTCACTTCAATATGGGAGCTATTTGAATGCCGCATTGATGTATGCCGTGCATATGAAGGAGGGCATATAGAGCACCTATTAAAAGGTATGAAAAAAATTTTTGAGTTTCCCGTTCATCAAAATACAAAATTAATTTGTATATGTTTATTAGTTTCAGACATATAGACGTGCCAAATCGGATGATACTTTTTCATACACCGTGCATATGGATTATGAAAAAGGAGAATGTTGACTTGTTGTTGCGCGACCTTTGTCACAGAATACTTTCCAAATTTCGAACATGCTTATATCCGTTATCTCTTAACCTTTCTTCCTTCAACACTAACCTTGTGATTTTATTTTCTGTGCATGCTTCGGCAAATGGGTAAGTACATTGCAGCATGGACGGGCAGTAATTAGAGAACTGAGATTCACCCAAAACCTTGCGCAAAATTTGAGGGTCTAAACTAGTATATTTTTGCCTCAACTGAAGCTAGCTGTGTCCTGCGAATCCAGATGTAACTTTGGAATATCGATAGCTCCTCCCCCCCCCCCCCCCCTCGCAGAGAGCGTTGCTGCACGCGCTGTACAACGCCAGCGGTGGGTCACTGCAAGCGGAACCAGGACTCACGCCGGCGGCAACCAACCACCAGCAACCAGCCGCCTACATCAGCGCTACATGCAGCTCTCGTTATAACTACACTACTGGCCATTAAAACTGCTACACCACGAAGATGACGTGCTACAGACGCGAAATTTAACCGACAGGAAGAAGATGCTGTGACAGGAAGAAGATGCTGTGATATCCAAATGAATAGCTTTTCAGAGCATTCACACAAGGCTGGCGCCGGTGGCGACACCTACAACGTGCTGACATGAGGAAAGTTTCCAACCGATTTCTCATACACAAACAGCAGTTGACCAGCGTTGCCTGGTGAAACGTTGTTGTGATGCCTCGTGTAAGGAGGAGAAATGCGTACCATCACGTTTCCGACTTTGATAAAGATCGGATTGTAGCCTATCGCGATTGCGGTTTATCGTATCGCGACATTGCTGCTCGCTTTCGTCGAGATCCAATGACTGTTAGCAGAATCAGGAATCGGTGGGTTCAGGAGGGTAATACGGAACGCCGTGCTGGATGCCAACGGCCTCGTATCACTAGCAGTCGAGATGACAGGCATCTTATCCGCATGGCTGTAACAGATCGTGCAGATCGTCTCGATCCCTGAGTCAAAAGATGGGGACGCTTTCAAGACAACGACCATTTGCACCAACAGTTCGACGACGTTTGCAGCAGCATGGACTATGAGCTCGGAGATCATGGCTGCGGTTACCCTTGACGCTGCATCACAGACAGGAGCGCCTGCGAAGGTGTACTCAACGACGAACCTGGGTGCACGAATGGCAAAACTTCATTTTTTCGGATGAATCCAGGTTCTGTTTACAGCATCATGATGGTCGCATCCGTGTTTGGCGACATCGCGGTGAACGCACATTGGAAGCGTCTATTCGTCATCTACCCTTCATTCGATCCCTGCGAAACCCTAAATTTCAGCAGGATAATGCACTACTGCATGTCGCAGGTCCTGTAGGGGCCTTTCTGGATACAGAAAATGTTCGACTGCTGCCCTGGCCAGCACATTCTCCAGATCTCTCACCAATTGAAAACGTCTGGTCAATGGTGACCGAGCAACTAGCTCGGTACAATACGCCAGTCACTACTCTTGATGAACTGTGGTATCGTGTTGAAGCTACATGAGCAGCTGTACCTGTACACGCCATCTAAGCTCCGTTTGCCTCAATGTCCAGGCGTATCAAAGCCGTTATTACAGCCAGAGGTGATTGTTCTGCGTACTGATTTCTCAGGATCTATGCACCCAAATTGCGTGAAAATGTGATCACGTATCAGTTCTAGCATAATATGTTTGTCCAATGAATACCCGTTTATCATCTGCATTTCTTCCTGGTGTAGTAATTTTAATGGCCAGTAGTATACATGCTTTCTGTCCCATCCGCCTTCAACTACCGATCTTGGCCGTTGCCACCATATGATTATGGATTTCTCCTTTGGTTCAAAAATGGTTCAAATGGCTCTGAGCACTATGGGACTTAAGATCTGTGTTCATCAGTCCCCTAGAACTTAGAACTACTTAAACCTAACTAACCTAAGGAAATCACACGCATCCATGCCCGAGGCAGGATTCGAACCTGCGACCGTAGCGGTCACGCGGTTCCAGACTGAAGCGCCTAGAACCGCACGGCCACACCGGCCGGCGATTTCTCCTTTGGATTGCGATTGACACTTGTTCTGGCTGCAGCCGACGTCCTACTCGCTATGGCGTGTTCGTGATTGAACAGTGTAATTCCGTTCAGTCCCCTCACGGTACTCGTCCAATGCTTTGTTACTGCGATTTTTATGAGATCAATCTAGTCCGCATGCAGTGATATAACAGATTTAGTCGAACGTAGCACATGCCCATGGTCATTTCAGTTCACAAAATCTAACTGCACAGCTTTCAGACTTATCGCACGACTTGTAATGGATTGCACCACGTATCAGAGAAGAAAACAAGTTTAATGTTAGGCGTTGTCGTTACGCTAAGAAACTGCGTGACTGCTGGTGCAGAAGTAAGTAGTATTGGGAGGTCAGGAATATGCCGACGAAATGTGTGGAGAGCCAGGATAACTTTTTATACGTAGGCTGGCGGTACACTACCCAGAAGGTGAGGCGTGACAAAACTGTCGATCATCCGGAGGTGGGAGTCAATATCTAACCGATCTTGCGCACCTACAAAATACCAGCGAACGCCAGAAACAGAGAGAGAATCACAGCCCTTCTTTTACATTGTATATGTCCTATCTACGTTCTACACATATGTAAACGAAAGCCTCAAACCACAGTTTTTCTCTGTATGTTCAGGCCAATCTCAGGAACTATTGTAGGAGTTTGATACAGTTTTCGATACTAGACTGAATCACGAGGAAGATTTGTTTATATAATTTACGAATAATTCGTCCAGTCTGGCTGAAACACGGTGAACTGAAGTACCCCACCAGTGGAAAACGGTGTCATTGGCATCAAAGTGTGAACAGCAGAGCTACCACGAATCGTACCTGCGTGCAGCACCGGGCCAGCGAGAGGTGGGAGCGACCTGACGCGGGCAGCTGGCGTGTCCTACCGCTACCCAGAGGCCGGTGCGAGCTGCCTCCGACTTCCTAAATGAGCTTCGTTGCAGGAGGTATCAGATATCAAGCTGATACGATCATAATTCTGCGCAGTGGCCTGTAAACAGAATTATCGCTACGCCAGACAAGTTCTCTGGCTTTAAACCGGGTTTTCGTAGGAGCAGGAATTTCGCACAGCGCGAATAGGACAGGGCGTTTTGGATTTGTGGAGACGCAAAACTCAAATATGTTGCGCATTTGTGTTTCTGTTTCCCAGAAATTGAAATCACGATTTCTTTAACTATTCACTTCACACGTGATGTGTTGCAGGAGGGTTCAAACGTAGTGTTGTTGCTTTAACCGAAGTGATAATGAATGTACAATGAACACAAATGCATGCTTTCATGGACGGTCTATACAAGGGCAATGTACTTGAGGACAATATTATGGAAATGGAAGAGGATGTAGATGAAGATGAAATGGGAGATACGATACTGCGTGAAGAGTTTGACAGAGCACTGAAAGACCTGAGTCGAAACAAGGCCCCCGGAGTAGACAACATTCCATTGGAACTACTGACGGCCTTGGGAGAGCCAGTCCTGACAAAACTCTACCATCTGGTGAGCAAGATGTATGAGACAGGCGAAATACCCTCAGACTTCAAGAAGAATATAATAATTCCAATCCCAAAGAAAGCAGGTGTTGACAGATGTGAGAATTATCGAACAATCAGTTTAATAAGCCACAGCTGGAAAATACTAACACGAATTCTTTACAGACGAATGGAAAAACTAGTAGAAGCCGACCTCGGGGAAGATCAGTTTGGATTCCGTAGAAATACTGGAACACGTGAGGCAATACTGACCCTACGACTTATCTTAGAAGAAAGATTAAGGAAAGGCAAACCTACGTTTCTAGCATTTGTAGACTTAGAGAAAGCTTTTGACAATGTTGACTGGAATACTCTCTTTCAGATTCTGAAGGTGGTAGGGGTAAAATACAGGGAGCGAAAGGCTATTTACAATTTGTACAGAAACCAGATGGCAGTTATAAGAGTCGAGGGACATGAAAGGGAAGCAGTGGTTGGGAAGGGAGTAAGACAGGGTTGTAGCCTCTCCCCGATGTTATTCAATCTGTATATTGAGCAAGCAGTAAAGGAAACAAAAGAAAAATTCGGAGTAGGTATTAAAATCCATGGAGAAGAAATAAAAACTTTGAGGTTCGTCGATGACATTGTAATTCTGTCAGAGACAGCAAAGGACTTGGAAGAGCAGTTGAACGGAATGGATGATGTCTTGAAGGGAGAATATAAGATGAACATCAACAAAAGCAAAACGAGGATAATGGAATGTAGTCAAATTAAGTCGGGTGATTCTGAGGAAATTAAATTAGGAAATGAGACACTTAAAGTAGTAAAGGAGTTCTGCTATTTGGGGAGCAAAATAACTGATGATGGTCGAAGTAGAGAGGATATAAAATGTAGACTGGCAATGGCAAGGAAAGCGTTTCTGAAGAAGAGAAATTTGTTAACATCGAGTATTGATTTAAGTGTCAGGAAGTCATTTCTGAAAGTATTTGTATGGAGTGTAGCCATGTATGGAAGTGAAACATGGACGGTAAATAGTTTGGACAAGAAGAGAAGAGAAGCTTTCGAAATGTGGTGCTACAGAAGAATGCTGAAGATTAGATGGGTAGATCACATAACTAATGAGGAGGTACTGAATAGGATTGGGGAGAAGAGGAGTTTGTGGCACAACTTGACCAGAAGAAGGGATCGGTTGGTAGGACATGTTCTGAGGCATCAAGGGATCACCAATTTAGTATTGCAGGACAGCGTGGAGGGTAAAAATCGTTGAGGGAGACCAAGAGATGAATACACTAAGCAGATTCAGAAGGATGTAGGTTGCAGTAGGTACTGGGAGATGAAGAAGCTTGCACAGGATAGAGTAGCATGGAGAGCTGCATCAAACCAGTCTCAGGACTGAAGACAATCCATTAATAAAATATTCTCCGGTTTCAAACCGCGTCAAGTGGTACACTGCCCACGAGCTTTCGACAGAGATCTTCTCTATCACTGTCAATGTACCTCTACGGGGAGGAGACGTGGCGCAGCTTCAAACACCTTTTAACACCCGACCCGTCACTTATCTGGTTTTGGCGTGTGTTCACCCCAGCTAATTGACTAACAGATCAACAGAGAGTGCAAAACTGCCGCAATATCGGATAACGCAAAGAAAGTAATAAGGCCCTGTGACTCCTGATTGAACTGCGGTGACAGTGTTGACATTAATTGATTCAGAATTGATCCCTTTTTAATTAAAAAGGGGTGCACATTGATGTTATATTCAGCTATTGAACACCAGATGCAAATGTTGAACATAAAATTAATTAAGAAAGTGATTTGGGATTTCAACTACTTGATTGAAAACAGATGCAGTCGATTAGCACAAATTTATTTTAACTCACGACCTTCAATCATCACATTACATGACTCTCTTAACAAGCAGTGTGAATAAATTGAGTTTACGTGGAGTAAACCGCGATAAATCAAAATTAATTCCTATCTACTGACCCAGGCATAATGCAAAGCGCGAGAAGAATTCTACAATACATGGCCCATGAAACCCTCGTGGAAACTTTGCCAGTGTGATCCAACAAATCAATCAGTGGCCTAACTCAAGCCGGAGCGGGCCCAATATCACCAAATTCAGCGTGGCGGGGCGGCGTTGTTGTGCGGACGTCTGCCGGCCTTGTAGTGCTGCAAGGCTGTACTCATCCATTCACTCCTAGCTATCTTGCTCAGTACATAGCTGAACGAAAACTTTCTCCAAGTTCAATCGTTCTGTTTGCTAAGTCATAAACTACAGAGATGCTCACTCTCTCTCAGGCAAGCTGAGTAAAGAGTGCCACATCCGCACTCTAGGCATGCTGGGAACGGAAGACCTCTATGGAGACTTCTGCCAGTCTGCTCTTCGCCTCGGTTTCCCCTCCAGCAAAATCACTTACAGCAATTGCAGCGCAAGTCGCGTTAATTATGTGTCGCTTCCCAGTGCCGACTAATGCCTGCTCTGGAAAGTGAACAAATTCCCACAAAATTTCCCTTCCTCTCAACTTCTGCTATTTAGCTCTCTCCCAGGCCACCCATCAAGGTTAGCATCTGCATAAAATACCAAATTTTCCGAAATTCTGACTCCCATGAGAGTACTTCAAATTCCTGGGTCCTAAGTTCCCATCGGAGGCCGGCGTATTTCATTCTGTCGCTCCTCACCTGATTTACTTCAGACTCTACAGACCGTGAATTCAGCCAGTTGCTGTAGTCACGAACATGCATATTTTGGCCTCTGTTGACCTTTCCAACGTAGCTTTGCGCGGCTTTCTCACATTTTTCACTGAAAACAGGACGACGGACATTTATCAACAGGCGTACAAGTTCTCCGTATGCTTCCCGGTACACCAGCATGGGGTCAACCACCCCCTCACTGTCACTCATCTTAAGGCAACTGGAGGCCGCGCCCCGTTACTGCTTTCTCAAGAGTTTGAGCTGCCCTAAGCTGCCTATTGTCGCTTCCCTTCACTGCTCCCCAGCCGCGCGCCGCCACCCAGCCACGGTCAACTCTGAATACTTCCCTGGGATAAACTAGCCTTCAGTAAATCGACGCGTTTCCACTAAGTTTTCATGTTGCATGAATTACTTTAAAACCGTCACCCAACATTAATTATTCCAATACGTCCATACTATACCCTCTACAAGATGCATTGTGCCTTGTCAGTCATTTTTGTTCAGCCCTACCGTTCGCTCAACGTGACTTCGGTGATCTTTAATGACTTCATCTAAGGGGCATAGTTCTTGCCATCTTACAACCTAGGGAGCTGCGCATTAAGAAAGCTAACTTATTGAGCTCGCTAGCCTTGCTACTATGCTGCAGTTATAAGAAGATGGTCGCACGATTTGCCATCATTAGCTGTCCCATCGATATTACAGTGACCAGAAGAACATGTCGCTGTGCCACTTTCGCCCTGCTGCGGGAGAGGATACACTTCACCAGAAAACAGCCAGACACAAATGGCCATCAGCTTCTGGCCATTCATCTACTACTGAATTCATCTGCTGGTCTCCCTATCAATTCTTACCCTTTTATACCCCCCCCCCCCCCCCCACACACACACACTCAATTCTCTCTAACAGTAAACTGAAGATTCTTTGACATCCCAGTATGTTCCGTATCAAACGAGCAGTTAATTTAGTCAAGTTGTACTACAAATTTCTTTCCTACCCAACTCTATTGTGTATGTACTTGCGAGCTATGCGATCTATCCCTGTAGTATTCGGCATTCTTCCGTACCATCATATTTTAAAAGCTTCTATTCTCTTCTTTTCTGAACTGCTCTTCGTCCACGTTTCACTTTCGTAAAAGGCTTTTGTCCAGACAAATGCCTTAAGAAAATATTTCCTAACGCATGAGTTAATATTGAATGTAAACAGGGTCCTGTTGTTCAAACATGGTTTTCATACTGTAGTCACTTTGCATTTCATATCGTCTCCACTTCGATCATAATCAGTTATTTTGCTACTTAAACAGCAAAATCAACTGCTACCTCTAGTGACTGATTTCCTAATCGAATCCCGTGAGCATTTCCAGATTCAAGCAGACTACATACCATTACCTTGTATTGCTTTAGTTCATGTTCGTGTTATAACGTCTGTTAATTCCGCTCAACTGTTCTTCGAAGGCATTTTCAGTCTGTGACAGGGTTATAATATCATTGGCAAACATTAAAGTTTTTATTTTGTAAATAGGCTGTTTAGGTTGTTTTTATGTTGGTAACGCCACGTAGCACTCTATATGAAAATCACTGACTGCGCTGTGTGAAGTCTGTGGCTGGTTTGCATTGTTGGAATATTTGGTATTGTAGTGTTGGGCAGTTGGCTGTTAACAGCGCGTAGCGTTGCGCAGTTGGAGGTGAGCTGCCACCAATGGTGGATGTGGGGAAGTGAGATGGCGGATTTTTGAGAGCAGATGATCTGGACGTGTGTCCATCAGAAACAGTACATTTGTAAGAATGGATGTCGTGAACTGCTATATATGACTTTTGAACACTATTAAGGTAAATACATTGTTTGTTCTCTATCAAAATCTTTCATTTGATAACTATGCCTATCAGTAATTAGTGCCTTCAGTAGTTTGAATCTTTTATTTAGCTGGCAGTAGTGGCGCTCGCTGTATTGAAGTAGTTTGAGTAACGAAGGTTTTTGTGAGGTAAGTAATTTGTGAAACGTATGGGTTAATCTTAGTCAGAGCCATTCTTTTGTAGGAATTATTGAAAGTCAGATTGCGTTGCGCTAAAAAATATTGTGTGTCAGTTTTGCTCAGCTGTTTGAAAATCAAAATACGTAGAGGTTTTCCAGGACTGTAATTTATAAATTTTTCTAAGGGGATCTTTCAATTTCTTCTCTCTGTATTTTGATCCCTTCTCCAATACTTATTTGGTTTGCTTTTCTCTTTGATCTATGTACAGACAACAGATTGAATAACATTGGAGATACAACCCTGCATGACTCCCTTCTCCGATGCTTCCCTTTCATTACCTTCGCCACTTATAACTGTAGCCTTATTTCTGTACGCGTTGTAAGAACCCTCTCGCTCCCTATACGCAGGTTTGCCTTCCGTTATACTATGTTATAAGTAGTTATGTCAGTATCGCCTTGCGTTTACCTGAATTTCTCCGGAACCCAAACCGATTTCCCCCGAGATCGTGCTGTGCCAGTTTTTCCATTCTTCTATAAATAATTCGTGTCTGTATTTTCCAACCGTGATTTATTAAGCCGATAGTTTGGTAACATTCACGCCTATCAGCACCTGCTATCTTTGTAATTGGAATTATCACATTCTTCTTCAAGTCTGAGGGTGTTTTGCCTATGTCATAGGCCTACATCTATTCGTCAAGGCTGGCTCTCCCAAGGATATCAGTAGCTCTGAGGGATTGTCACCTGGCTCGAGAGGCTTGTTTTTCGATTTAGGTCCTTCAGTGCTGTGTGAAATTCTTTTCGGATTGTCATATCTCCCATCTCATGTTCATCTACTTTCTCTTCCTTTTCTATAACATTGGCTTCAAATTCAATTGTTTTGTATAACCCCTCTTTATATTTATTCTATCTTCGTTGAACTTTCACATATTTGGCTTCCAGTGATTTAGCTGGGTAGGAACGGGTGGGAAAGGTGTTCCCACAAAATTTACCCCAGACTAGGTCTATATAAATTTAATTGCAATTAACAGTCATGAAATTCGTTGAGCGCAAGGAAACGTCGTTTATCCCACGACTAATCTACACCAACACTAGAGTGACACTAATGAATGAGGTTCTCGAATATGGTACGGTATAGAAACGACTACGCTGAAGGTGAGTTTCCACAAACATTTTATTTTAACTAAAGAATTGCTTAGAGTTGGTTTCCTTCTGAACTCATCGTTGTGTATTTTCGTTTCCGTCAGAGCTATTTTCGTAAGTATGAAAAAACGGGAGGGTGCACTTTAGCTCAAGGTGACGAGTTTCTTGGGGTTAGGCGACTGCTTAGAGGGCGAACGCCGCCGCAGTGGAGGGACGCCTCGACAGGAAACTGGACGGTGTAACCGGACACTGGCGAATGAGGGCGGGCGCCCGCGGGTGGTCGGGTCGCTCCCTGTGTCGCTGGCTGCGGCGCCGGTACAAAGGGCGGCCTAACGAGCGAACGCATTCTTTTTATGTTTTTTTCGCGGGTGGCGCTGGGCGGCGCGGCGCGTGCCGGAAGCTGCGGGTCTGGTAGGCTGCAGCGGCCACCGCCCACGGCGCCACGGGCAGATATCCGTTACCCGGCCGCGGTGTCCGTTACCTCTCCTCTTACCGACGCCGGCGCCAGCTTTTTGTGCGGCGCACCACGCCGCGTATAAAGAAAGTATTATGACGGCCGGCGGCGCGGCCGCAGGGCTTATCCGCGCCTCTATCTGACTAATGCTGCCCGCGTGTCCTTCCGGATGAGCGACCGCGGCATCTCGCCGTCTGTCTGGCCCTCTGCCGCAGCGGCGCGCCCGCCGCCTCCGCAGCCAGCGGGCCACGCAGCAGGAGTCGATTGTGTGCAACGTGCGGTCAATATTTCCGCCTGTGCGTAATCTGCGTGGGTAGCAGATGGACATGGTTTTCTGATAGATAGACCGGGCGCTAAAACGCAGTGGCGATAATTTCATCTATATTTCGTAAGCTAATGGAAAGAAAAAACTGGGACCAAATGGAACTGAGTCTGCCTTCTACAGCTTGTAACGCAACAGATGCTGCGCAGTATTGTAGGCAATTTCACCGTGTACGCGCTGTATTACATAGTTAATCTGATGGGTTTGTTTTGACTATATTTTTGTTTAGCATAAACTACAAAGTCTTTTGTGTCTCGTTAATTGTTACATACAGGGTGGTCCATTGATCGTGACCTGGCCAAATATCTCACGAAATAAGCGTCAAACGAAAAAACTACAAAGGACGAAACTTGTCTAGCTTGAAGGGGGAAACCAGATGGCGCTGTGATTGGCCCGCTAGATGGTACTGCCATAGATCAAAAGGATATCAATTGCGTTTTTTTAAAGTAGGAACCCTCGTTCTTATTACATATTTCTGTAGTACGTAAAGAAATATGAATGTTTTAGTTGGACCACTTTTTTCGCTTTGTGACAGATGGCGCTGTAATAGTCACAAACATATGGCTCACAATTTTAGACGAACAGTTTAAATTAAAATACAGAACGTAGGTACGTTTGAACGTTTTATTTCGATTGTTCCAATGTGATACATGTACCTTTGTGAACTTATCATTTCTGAGAACGCATGCTGTTACAACGTGATTACCTGTAAATACCACGTTAATGCAATAAATGCTCAAAATGATGTCCGTCAACCTCAATGCATTTGGAAATACGTGTAACGACATTCCTCTCAACAGCAAGTAGTTCGCCATCCGTATGTTTGCACATCCATTGACAATGCGCTGACGCATGTTGTCAGGCGTTGTCGGTGGATCACGACAGCAAATATCCTTCAACTTTTACCACAGAAAGAAATCCGGGGACGTCAGATCCGGTGAACGTGCGGGTCATGGTATGGTGCTTCGACGACCAATTCACCTGTCATGAAATATGCTATTCAATACCGTTTCAACCGCACGCGAGCTGCCTTGTGATGACTGGGTGTTGTGTGATGTCCTTAGGTTAGTTAGGTTTAAGTAGTTCTACGTTCTAGGGGACTGATGACCATAGATGTTCAGTCCCATAGTGCTCAGAGCCATTTGAACCATTTGAAACGCACGCGAGCTATGTGCCGGACATCCATCATGTTGGAAGTACATCGCCATTCTGTCATGCAGTGAAACATCTTGTAGTAACATCGGTAGAACATTAAGTAGGAAATCAGCATACATTGCACCGTTTAGACTGCCATGGATAAAATGGGGGCCAATAATTCTTCCTTCCATAATGCCGCACCATACATTAACACGGCAAGGTTGCTGATGTTCCACTTGTCGCAGCCATCGTGGATTTTCCGTTGCCCGATAGTGCATATTATGCCGGTTTACGTCACCGCAGTTGGTGAATGACGCTTCGTCGCTAAATAAACGCGTGCAAAAAATCTGTCATCGTCTCGTAATTTCTCTGGTGCCTAGTGGCAGAACCTTGACGACGTTCAAAGTCATCTCCATGCAATTCCAGATGCAATCGACGTTGATGTAGCATTCTCAACACCGACGTTTTTGAGATTACCGATTCTCGCGCAATTTGTCTGCTACTAATGTGCGGGTTAACGCGACAGCAGTTAAAACACCTACTTGGGCATCATCATTTCTTGCAGGTTGTGAATGACGTTTCACATGTGGCTGAACACTTTCTGTTTCCTTAAATAACGTAACTACCCGGCGAACGGTCCGGACACTTGGATGATGCAGTCCAGGATACCCAGCAGCTTACATAGCACACGCCCGTTGGGCATTTTGATCACAATAGCCGTACATCAACACGATATCGACCTTTTCCGCATTTGGTAAACGGTCCATTCTAACACCGGTAATGTATCACGAAGCAAATACCGTCCGCACTGGCGAAATGTTACGTGATAACACGTACTTATACGTTTGTGACTATTACACTGCCATCTATCACAATGCGAGAAACGTGGTCCAACTAAAACATTCATATTTCTTTACGTACTACACGAATATGTAATAAAAATGGGGGTTCCTATTAAAAAAAACGCAGCTGATATCCGTTTGACCTACGGCCGAATCATCTAGCGGGCCAACCATAGCGCCATCTGGTTTTCCCCTTCAAGCTAGACGAGTTTCGTTCTTTGTAGTATTTCGTTTGATGCTTATTTTGTGAGATATTTGGCCCGGACACTATCAATGGACCACCCTGTATATACAGGGTGTTACAAAAAGGTACGGCCAAACTTTTAGGAAACATTCCTCACACACAACGAAAGAAAATATGTTATGTGTACATGTGTCCGGAAACGCCTACTTTCCATGTTAGAGCTAATTTTATTACTTCGCTTCAAATCACATTAATCATGGAATGGAAACACACAGCAAGAGAACGTACCAGCGTGACTTCAAACACTTTGTTACAGGAAATGTTCAAAATGTCCTCCGTTAGCGAGGATACATGCATCCACCCTCCGTCGCATGGAATCCCTGGTGCGGTGATGCAGCCCTGGAGAATGGCGTATTGTATCACAGCCGTCCTCAATACGAGCACGAAGAGTCTCCTCACTTGGTACCGGGGTTGCGTAGACAAGAGCTTTCAAATGCCCCCATAAATGAAAGTCGAGAGGGTTGAGGTCAGGAGAGCGTGGAGGCCATGGAATTGGTTCGCCTCTACCAATCCATCGGTCACCGAATCTGTTGTTGAGAAGCGTACGAACACTTCGACTGAAATGTGCAGGAGCTCCATCGTGCATGAACCACATGTTGCGTCGTACTTGTAAAGGCACATGTTCTAGCAGCACAGGTAGAGTATCCGGTATGAAATCATGATAACGTGCTCCATTGAGCGTAGGTGGAAGAACATGGGTCCCAATCAAGACATCACCAACAATGCCTGCCCAAACGTTCACAGAAAATCTGTGTTGATGACGTGATTGCACAATTGCGTGCGTATTTTTGTCAGCCCACGCATGTTGATTGTGAAAATTTACAATTTGATCACGTTGGAATGAAGTCTCATCCGTAAAGAGGACATTTGCACTGAAATGAAGATTGACACATTGTTGGATGAACCATTCGCAGAAGCGAACCCGTGGAGGCCAATCAGCTGCTGATAGTGCCTGCACACGCTGTACATGGTACGGAGACAACTGGTTCTCCCGTAGCACTCTCCATACAGTGACGTGGTCAACGTTACCTTGTACAACAGCAACTTCTCTGACGCTGACATTAGGGTTATCGTCAACTTCACGAAGAATTGCCTCGTCCATTGCAGGTGTCCTCGTCGTTCTGGGTCTCCCCCAGTTGCGAGTCATAGGCTGGAATGTTCCGTGCTCCCTAAGACGCCGATCAATTGCTTCGAACGTCTTCCTGTCGGGACACCTTCGTTCAGGAAATCTGTCTCGATACAAACGTACCGCGCCACGGCTATTGCCCCGTGCTAATCCATACATCAAACGGGCAACTGCCAACTCCGCATTTGTAAACATTGCACTGACTGCAAAACCACGTTCGTGATGAACACTAACCTGTTGATGCTACGTACTGATGTGCTTGATGCTAGTACTGTAGAGCAATGAGTCGCATGTCAACACAAGCACCGAAGTCAACATTACCTTCCTTCAATTGGGCCAACTGGCGGTGAATCGAGGAAGTACAGTACATACTGACGAAACTAAAATGAGCTTTAACATGGAAATTAAGCGTTTCCGGACACATGTCCACATAACATCTTTGTGTGAGGAATGTTTTCTGAAAGTTTGGCCGTACCTTTCTGTAACACCCTGTATCGCAGAGATCTGGCTAGCGTTGATGGCAGAAGTTCATCGCGTTGCCGGCCACGTTACTCGGGTGGTCGATAGCAGTCCACCTCCACCACGAACCTGAAGCTATACCACATCTCCCATGGCGATTATAATTTTGCTACGAAATAACTAAAATAATTAACGGAATCTACGTCGTTAAAAATGTATACAGTCTAGCGTTAGTCAGTCTCGAGGGAAGTTCACAGTCGTGGAATGAGTTGACCCGTTTTCTTAAGTGACCCAGCTTTGTAAATAAAGTTAGACTGAGGTGACAAATGTCTTGGGATACATCCTAATATCGTGCTGGACCTCCGTTTCCCGCTTGTAGTGCAGAAACTAAACGTAGCATGCACTCAACTAGTCGCTGTAAGTCCCCTGTAGAAATATTTGAGCCATGTTCTCTCTATAGTCGTCTATAACTGAGAAAGTGTTGCCTGTGCAGGATTTTGTGCACAAACTGACTCACGATTATTTCCCACGAATGTTCGACGTGCTTCGTGTCGGGCGACCTGGATGCCCGCATCATTAGCTCGTATTGTCCGGAATGTTCTTTAAACCATTCATGAAAAATTGTGCCCCGGTGACAATTCCATCGTTGTTCGGGAACATGGAGTCCTTGAAGGGCTACAAATGGTCTCCAAGTAGCCGAGCGTAACCATTTCCAGTCGATGAACGGTTCAGTTTGACTACAGGATGCATTATAATCCATATAAACAAGCCCACGCCATTACGGAGCCACCCCCAGCTTGTAAAGTAACTTGTTGACATCTTGGATTAATGGCTTCTAGCCCTACCATCAGCTCTTATCAATTAAATCGTGACTCACCTGACCACACGACAGTTTTCCAGTCGTCTAGGGTCCAACTGAAATGGTTATGAGCCCAGGAGAGACGCTGAGATGATGTGGTGTTAGCAAAGGCACTCGCGTCGGTAGTCTGCTGCCTTAGCCCATTAACGCCATATTTCGCCGCACTGTCCTAACGGATGCATTCTTTCTACGTCTCACACTGATTTGTGCGGTTATATCAGACAGCGTTGCTTGTCTGTTAGCACTGAGAACTCTACGCAAACGCCGCTGCTCTCAGTTGTTAAGTGACGGCCGTCGGCTAGTGCGTTGTTCGTGGTGAGATTTAATGACAGAAATCTGACATAGAGGATCTCCGAATATTAAATTTCCTTAGGACTTTCAAAACAGAGCGTCCCTTGCGTCTAGCTGCTGCTACCATTCGCCACGCCCGCCCGGTTGGCCGAGCGGTCTAACACACGGCTTTCCGGAGCGGGAAGGAGCGTCTGGTCCCCGGCACGAATCCGCCCGGCGGATTTGTGTCGCGGTCCGGTGAACCGGCTAGTCTGTGGATGGGTTTTAGGTGGTTTTCCATCTGCCTCGGCGAATGCGGGCTGGTTGCCCTTATTCCGCCTCAGTTACACTATGTCGGCGATTGCTGCACAAACAAGTTCTCCACGTACGCGTACACCACCATTACTCTACCACGCAAACATAGGGGTTACACTCGTCTCGTGTGAGACGCTCCCTGGGGGGTTCACCGGGTGCTGAACTGCACAATAATCCTGGGTTCGGAGTGGGGCGGTGGAGGGGTGATGTGGACTGCGGTAGTCGTCGTGGGGTTGTGGACCACTGCGGCTGCGGCGGGGACGGAGCCTCTCCGTCGTTTCTAGGTCCCCGGTTAACATACAATACAATGCAATACAATACCATTTGCCACTCAAAATCTTTCAATTCCCGTAGTGCAGCCATAATCACGTCGGAAACGGTATCACATAAATCACCTGAGTACAAATGACATTTCCTTGGGGGCCTCGCGTGGATCTTCACGGAGATAACTTGGCCTCCGATGTGTGATGGAGTTCGCAGCGTTTATTGCGTTGCCTCCCATGCATGCTGATTTAATGCATCCTCACTTGTTGATTGTCTTCATGGTTTTATCCTCAGCACAGTTCGTCATTGCTAACTAGTCAGCTAGCAGGTGTGGCCATCTGGTGGTGATGCTGCGTGGCAGTTTGCGGCCCAGCGTCTGGATTTGGTTGTTGTCTGACCGGCCAGCACGTTCGTAAAAGGCGCGGGCAGTTGTCTTGTAGAGGTCGCGTAGTAGTGGTACTTCCGCGTTGTCGTGAAGATGTGTGCTTGGGAAGTAATGACATTTCCGCCAGTGCATTGCCCTTTTATACCTTGTGTACGCGATACTAGCGCCATCTATATACGTACATTTCGCTATCCCATGACTTTCGTCACCTCAGTATAAAGTACTTTACGAAAAAAAAATCTAATATGATGCGTATATTCTGTACTCAACAAGGTTATTTCAGTTGTGTCTCTTCTGTAATCATAGTCAGCTGGTTAACTGCATACGAAAAAGTTGTTTAATTTCGAGAAGTGCTAAAAGTGAAAGTATATCTCCGGTTTCACACCTAATACTCTTACAACGTGAGTTTCTATCCGCTATTTTTCTCCTGTATAACCTGTAAACAATGGAGATTTGAGAGGGTTTCAGGAGAAAAACAAACTACTGATGGAAACCAGTGTCCAAAACCGTCATCTATCAACGCAACGTACCAGCGCATTCATAGGAGACAAGGCCTGCCTAAGCAGCATGCTGCTTCATCTTCTTCACTGGCGATCGTGGCAATCAGTCGCTATCACTAAATGACAAACATGATTGCGATACGTTCCACAGCATACAAGTCACATTTGCTGCCGGAGAGTGGCCTAGCGGCAGGTGCACGCGACTACACATTCGACGCTCTGCAGCGTCGTTGGATGACGTTTTCGAACATAGGTTCCTATCCCCAGTCCGTTCCTCAAACACCGTGTAGAACCGTTCGAAGTTTGCCGGTATCATTTTGTAATACCCTGTTTATCTTGAAGTATGTATGCTTCCAGTTACTTCCCGTTTTCTGTCATACTGGAACACGTATTTCAACTTGTATCTCTTCACGATACCTGGGAAAGACGACATACTTCCCTAGGGCTAGGATGGACACTCTTAATAACGGTATTTTACATTCTTTACTTGGAGACGATGCCTCGAAACAATGTAAGAACTATACATAGTTTTAAGTGGGTTGAAGGAAGCCTCCAGTTAGCAATGGAGCACGTAAAAGTAATAGAGAACATAAAACCGGTGGAATGAGCTGTTTTCGAGCTTCTGAGGAGCGTGGGATTCGATATCGGCCGTTTCTAACAACTGAGGTGTAAAACACTAAATATCAGCCACATAACGGTCAATAATTGCAATACAATTTTTTGTTTTTTAATGCTTGACAATAAAATACACAGTAAAATTCGTCATGGTATTAGATTTCTTTTGAAATCTGACCATATCTTCAGACTGAGATGTCTAGTAGTACAATCTGTAATAAATAAATAAATAAATAAAAACTAACTGCCTTACATAAGTGTTATGATTCTGTCAAATATCTCTGTTTCCAATTTGAAGAAACTTTGTCAAACATGTGTGATTAATCTTCTTTTGAAAATGTCAAAATTTCCCATTATAATTTTACGTAGAAGCAAAAAGTATGGCGTCTTCCACCGATACACTATACAGAATGAAGAAATATTCGCGCACTCGGACTTCGCAACGCAGTTCCTCACGTACTGGCAATACAAAAATGTCTCTCACAAAATTTCATCCTGCGCATTTTTCGGGCAGTATATGGACGTTAAAAGATTGGCAGTCGGGCAGTACTGTAATCACGTGTACGGTAACTACACGCCGTGCAGTTGGTGCAGTGGATAACCTTTTGGGTTAGTATGCAGGAAGTCGAGTGTTCGATTGTGGGTCGGGGATTATATGTTTTTATTTGCTAAAAGTAGTCTGTGCAGTACCGTTTCTTGCGTCTTAACCGTCACACAGCGATTGCAGTGGGCCTTCAATAATCCTGGGTTCAGTGTGGGGCGGCGGTGGGGTGAGTGGACTGCTCTGGCCTGTTGTGGGGTTGTGAACCACTCAGGGCTACGACAGGGACGAAGCCTCTCCGTCGCTTCTAGGTCCACGGTTCAATACACGCAATACACACACACAGTGGGTCTTCCACAAAACATTTGCAGTTACATATTACCAACACAGAAATGGAATCACAATTGTTTTCATTGGTCAGCTTTTAAAGAAACCTTTTGCAAGTCGTGGTCGCGAACTGTTTCGCACCACTACATCTACTAGATTCCGAACTTGTTTTGTTTGTATCCTCCTCCTGTAGTCCCATTGATTTGCCACGTTCAGGTCCACTACAAACCGTCAGGGCCTTATGTGCCGCGCGGGATTAGCCGAGCGGACTTAGGCGCTGCAGTCATGGACTGTGCGGCTGGTCCCGGCGGAGGTTCGAGTCCTCCCTCGGGCATGGGTGTGTGTGTTTGTCCTTAGGATGATTTAGGTTAAGTAGTGTGTAAGCTTAGGGACTGATGACCTTAGCAGTTAAGTACCATAACATTTCACACACATTTGAACATTTGAGAGCCTTATGTCACCAGTAGGGCTTGCAACGTGCTTTGCAAATAATTTCGATGGAACCTTTGGAGGAGAGTATACAAAAAATAGGTTTGGAATCTTGTAGATGGAGTGGTGTGAAACAATTCGCGTCCACTACAAGCAAAAGGCTTCTTCAATAGCTGACTAATGAAAACGATTGTTCTTCCATTTCTGTGTTTGTAGCATATAACTGCAACGTTATGTAGAAGGCCCACCGTAATCGCTGTATAATGATTAAGACGACAGATACCGTACCACGAAGACTACTTTTAGCAAATAAAAACAAATGTGCCTCAATCCAGCATCGAAACCTTGACCTTCTGCATGCCAACCCCAACACTATCCACTGCCCCAACTGCACAGCACTGCTCTATGTGCTCACAGAGGCAGCTACCGTTCACACAATTATGTTGATGCCAGATCGACAATCTCTAAGGTTCATTTACTGCCCGAAATATGCGCGGGATGAAATTCTGAGAGAGACATTTTTGCATTGGCGGTATGTGAGGAATCGCGCTCCAAAGCCCGAATGCGTGAATTTTTCTTCATCCTTTATATTAATATTGGAAAATATTAATTTCAGTTCTAACGCCCAGCATGGAAACTAACGATTCAACGATTCTGCTGAGTGCATGTTTAAAAAGCGTCGCTGGTTGCCTGATCAACGGAAGAACTGCATTGTACGGCAATTTCTGAAACTGACCGGAGAAAAGGATTCTTCTTTTTCTTCTTCTGTCTGTCGGCCTCATTATGTAGGGGTACTTTATCAACGTCGTCCTATCCTGTAGATGGTCGTATACGCAGTTTACCTTCCGGGCGTCCATGTTTACGAATTTTAACTGGCCTTGTGGCGTCCATCCTTCCCATATGATCGTTCCAATTTCCTTTTTTTGGTCTTCGTCCATTTATTTATATCTTTTATTCCACACTGATCTGTTGTCGAAACATTTGTTGTCCTGTTCCATATGGTTACTCCCTATATAAGTCTTAGCCCCCTCATTTTCATTGCCCTTATTTTTCTTATCTTTTCGTTTATGCTCTAGTTTCTGCTGCTTATGTCGTCATAGGAAACAGTATTGTTTTATATACTTACATTTTCCTCTCAGTTGTCGTAATTTTGCTATTCCACAAGTATTTTTCAGGCATCCGGCTATTCTTACTGCCTTTATTTCTTGGTTTTTTCCCTTCCATCGTTAAATCATTATACACTGAAGAGGCAGAGAAACTGATAGACCTGCCTAATATCGTGTAAGCCCCCGCGGGCACACGGAAGTACTGCATGAACACGACTAATGTCCGAAGTAGTGCTGGAGGGAACTGACACCATGAATCCTGCAGGGCTGTCCACAAATCCGTAATAGTACGAGAGGGTGGAGATCTATTCTGAACATCACGTTGCAAGGCATCCAAGGTATGCTTAATAATGTTCATGCCTGGGTAGTTTGGTGGCCATCGGAAGTGTTTAAACTTAGAATAGTGTTCCTGGAGCCGCTCTGTAGCAATTCTGGACGTGTGGAGTATTGCATTGTTCTGCTGGGATTGTCCAAGTCCGTCGGAATGCACAATGCAGGTGATCAGACAAGAAGCTTAGGTACGTGTTACCTGTCAGACTCGTATCTAGAGGTATCAGGGGTCCCATATCACTCCAACTTCACACGCCCCACACCATTACAGAGCCTCCATCAAACTGAACAGTCCCCTGCTGACATGCAGAGTCCGTGGATTCATGAGGATGTCTTCACACACGTACATGTCCATCCACTCGATGAAATTTGAAACGTGACTCGTCCGACCAGGCAACATTTTTCCAGTCATCAACAGTCCAATTTCGGTGTTGACGGGCCCAGGCCAGACGTAAAGCTTTGTGTTGTGCAGTCATCAAGGGTACACGAGTGGGCTTCGGCCATAAAGCCCGTATCGATGATATTGCGTTGAATGGTTCGCACGCTGAAACTTATAGATAGCCTAGCACTGAAATCTGCAGGAAGGTTTGGACTTCTGTCACACTGAACGATTGTCTTCAGTCGTCGTTGGTCCCGTTCATGCAGGACCTTTTTCCGGCCGCAGCGATGTCAGAGATTTGATGTTTTACTCGTTTCCTGACATTCACAGTACACTTGTGAAATGGTCGTACGGGAAAATCCCCACTTCATTGTTACCTCAGAGAAGCTGTGTCCCATCGTTCGTGTGCCGATTATAACACCACGTTCAAACTCACTTAAATATTGATAACCTGCCATTGTAACAGCAGTAACCGATCTAACTACTGCTCCAGACGCCTGTTGTTTTATATAGGCGTTGCTGATCGTAGCGCTGTATTCCACCTGTTTCCATATCTCTGTATTTGAATACACATGCCTATAGCACTTCCTTTGGCGCTTCATTGTAGTGGTGATAACGATCAAAAAAATGGTTCAAATGGCTCTGAGCACTATGGGACTCAACTTCTCAGGTCATTAGTCCCCTAGAACTTAGAACTAGTTAAACCTAACTAACCTAAGGACATCACACACATCCATGCCCGACGCAGGATTCGAGCCTGCGACCGTTGATAACGATCCCTAGGTAATTAAAGCTCTACACTAGTTCAGCTGACACCACATTTACGAGTACGTCTAATTTCATCTTACTGTGTTTTTGTTAGTACCAGAAAAGAATTATTAGAAAGGAATTCTCCTTTCTTTCTCAAATGAGGCGAACGTGCAAATACTCACTAAATTAACGACATGCAGTTGAACTGTACCAAGTATCACACGAAATTGTGGTGATGACACACACGCAGTCGGAACATTATAAACTATACTTCAAAGTTGATGAGGTTTTTGTGGCCACTTGTATACGTATTGCATGATGTTTCAGGATCTACGGCCGATTTTCATTTAACTATCTTCTTGTCGTTTCGCTTTAATTGTGTAAGATTCGCCCTCCACTGCCGGTGGCGAAGTCGAGAAGAGTTAAACAAACGTTAGCCAAAGAGACCGGGTCAGATGCCAAAAGCCAGTACATCATGAACTATACCGATCTCAGCACAGGCGCTAACAACCAGTACACCATAAACTATACCTTATATCACCGTTTCATATTCAAAAGCGACCAACATCACCAGGCTGCGACCAATGGGCGGTACTCACGAAAAAAGAAAGAAATTTAGTCATACTTCCTTACAAAAGCGACGCACCACGAAGGAATTATTCAAATGTGATGGCAATCGGTAGATATCATTTACATGTACAGACAAACAGAGGATTAAAATTTCAGAAAAATTTGATGCTTTATTCAAGAGGAAGAGATTCACATACTGAGCAAATGAATAATGCGTTGGTCGACCTCTGGTGCTCATGCAAGCCGTTATTCGGTTTGGTACTGATTAAGAGATTGGGGCATAGCGTGCCAAATTTTGTCCAATTGGCTAGCTAGATTGGTGAAAATCTGGAGAGTTTTGGAGGGCCCTGACCATAATGCTCCAGACGTTCTCATTTGGGGAGAGATCTGACGCTCTTGCAGGCCAAGCTAGGGTTTAGCAAACACGAAGACAAGCAGCAGAAACTCTCATCGTGTACAGGTGTGCAGTATCTTGCTGAAATGTAAGCCCAGGATGGATTGCCATTAAGGTCAACTAAACGGGGCTTAGAATATCGTCGACGTTCGGCTCTGCTGTAATGATGAAGTGGTTGACAACCAAAGGAGTGCTTCTGTGAAAAGAAATGGCACCCCAGTTCATTACTGCTGATTGACGGGCCGATGACAAGCGACAATCAGGTTAAGATCCGATCACTGTCCGGAGCGTCTCCAGATACGTCTTCAGCTGGAATCTCGTTGATTGGAACAGAATTGTCGTCAGCGATGAGTTCTGATTTGAAATGAACCCCGATGACCAGTAAAATCTATCTTGTACTTAGAGTGGGTAATAGCGGCTTACATGCACCCATACTAATCTCTGTGCCGTGTGAGAGATCGTCAGGTGTGGTATTCGTGTGAGTAAGTGGCTTCTGTTCTCTGTATTGGTGGGATGTCTCATTTCACACCATTGGTCAGAGGCTATTAGCAGCCTGACTGTGGGACTGCCGTCGCATGTGTAGGGAATGCAACACAAACGGTTGCGTTTGGAGTGGAGCCGTGACCACAAAACATGGACTACTCATGAATGTCGTCGCGCTGCGCTCCGCGATTTATCTCGTTCTGCACTGTCCGGGATGACCCTCGTCGGCAAGGACAGAAGACGCCCAGTTCATCTACCACGGGATTCGTATGCTATTCGAAAGATGGGAAAATGTAGCGGCCAGCGTTGGGCAATACTATGAATCATATTTTTTTTGTAAGATTTTTACAATATAGCCCCGAACTTCGAGAAAAAAACGGTGGAAGCAAAGTTGTAGACCTAGTAGTATAGGGGCTGAAGTGGGAATAGCCCACGAAGTCCGCAGCAAATTTCACATTTTTTCAACCGAAACTGGCTGAGAAAAACAGTGTGTTGCATCACTTATTGAACGCCCCTTGTACATGGGGTTGACAAATGATGAATAATAAAAAAAATAATAATAATTTGAAAACGGCTTCAGGTTCCGGATTTAAGCCTCGGTTCATTCGATTGTCTCCACAGCGCTCAAATAATGGGGACGGTACAGACTGTTTTCGTTTTACAGCGTGGGCTTGCGTGCCGGCAGCTGACAGTGGCGGAGCGTTCCGTGTGGGCGGCGAGGAGGCCGCCGGAAGCGGTCGCGCTCTTTCCCTAAAATATTTACAAAAGCGCCCCGGGCTAGGCCGGGCTGATCTCGGCGCTGTCCGCTGGCCGATATCTCGCCATCTGTCGCCGCGGCAGCCGCGGCCGCCGTCGCGCCGCTGTTCCCGTCCCGGCCGGCCGGCCCGCACGCACAGATTGAGCGGCCGCGGTGGCCTATCGCCGGAGCGGCGCGCCGCTATCTGGCGATCGGTCGGCGTCGGCGCCGGCGCCGCGCCGCGTGGCCCGGCGCGCCATCAGATAGCGCTAATTGTGCGCGCTTTGTGTGTTTTACGGCGGTCGTCAGCCCGCGGGGTCCCGATGGTCATCAGCCGCGCGTCTGCACGCTGTTACTCCGATTCGCTCCTCGGTCTCCGCCGTGATTCCCAGCTTCTGAGCTACGCACTGCGAACTGGGCGCGCGGAGTCTGGTGACGCGCCACCGTCTCCACGGACGAGTAGACAGTTGTATACAACAGATACAACATGATCGGATGCAGGTGGTCTGCAAAAATGTTCAAATAGTTCACAATCGTCATTGTGTGTTTGATTATTAGTACAGGTCGCATGGAAGCCGAGACGAATGTCCGCTACTAGCATAATACTACTTCCATCCTCTTACGTCCGTTGCGCAACACATGTTTCGAGTAACTTTTCACCTGGATGACGGTTATACGACACAGTGCAGAGCCGGTTCTTGAACATTTTGCCACAGAAGTGTCTTCTCATTTAGCGTCACGCCCCCTCGCCCCCTCCAGCCCTATCTCTCATACACTTTCAGCCGTGTCAATTTTCACTACCAACTATGACAAGTACTGTATACAAATCTTGCACTTGGTAGCCCCTGACGTGCTATCGAAATCAGCTGATACTAATTGTGAGACGTGTCGTGTAGAAACCTCACAGTTGTGAAGCTTCTGACTCCCCTCTAAGCTTGGCGCCCCAAGCGGCGAAGTGTGTCACTTTGGCACTGACCTGGTCCAACAAGAAACGTGATACATTCGACCAACCGCCACGTTTCCTTTGTAATGGTTCTTTATTTCCGTGACCATTACGGCACTCCAACACTAGTTCTCGATACCAGTAATATCGTACTGATTTTCTGCGAAGTAACAGACATATTTTTGTGACAATATTCACATTTGGTTTTATTAATGTATAGGTACTCTGATGTATTGATATATTACAGTGATATGGTTCTTGTGTGTATTCATTTCTGTGAGACTGTCATAATCTTTGACTTACTTGTAACCGTTTTGGCGCGAATGCGCACAGACCAGTCTTTGTTTCACTTTGCAGAAGTTAAGTTGTTATTTGGCTTTGCAAAAGAACACTTGTGTTTGGTTAAAGTGGAAATTAAATATATGAAGATTGATACAAAACTGTTTTCTTGATGATGGGACAATTAAGAAGAAGTATATGTGAATTTACAAGAAGTTTAATAAAAATGTGGGTCGTGAACACCAAGTCAAAAATTATTTCTACCATACCATTGTTCTGATCTGGGATTGTTTGATCATTAAGAATTTCCTGAAAAATGCATTTGCTAGGTCTTCAAATATTGCTAAAATACAGATCTGGACCTTCTAGCAGTCAAAGTGGAATCACCCTAGAATCAACAAGATGAGCCATAACAACTTCGACAAAATCTACGCGGGAATCCATTCAAGATAAGTGCCAAAATTAATGAGTTTTGTACAGTGACTTCATTATTACCATTCTGACGATACCATCCACAGTCAACAACGTTGTTGTTGCCCGATAAATCGAACATATGCTGCCTGAGCAACATTATTAATCTCATTTCTAACCAACTTTGCAAATGGTGGTATTGTTAGACCATCGATCCACGTTCCAGTATCCATGACCCCGTTCCCATTGCAATGGTAATTCACCATGTCTTTAGTTCAGCATGGGAGTACGTGGAGGTGGTCCGCTGCGAAACCTGTAGACTAACAATTTGTGCTCTACGCTGTGATCCGAAGTACTATTGCTTGCACCTGGATTGTATTCTGTAATGATATCTGACGCAGATCGCCACCTATCTTGCTTTACAGACCGGCAAGCAAGACGTGGACGCCAATACCTTGTCGCCTAGTCATGGCTTCAGCGTCCTTCAAGCACTTTCCATAGATGCTCACGACAGTAGCACGTGAACAGCCGACCAGCTTTGTTGTCTCCAAGCTGCTCGTTCGCAGGCGCCAGGCGCCGGGCCATAACGGCCTGCCTTTTGTGAAAGTTGCTTATGTCCCTAGATTTTCCCGTTTGTGTCGCTACAATGATATTTCAGTCGTCTCTTTTCCACTTGTATACATTCACTAGCGAACCTGGCAATGCTTCGCAATTGGTAAATATGTTTCCTATGTCCTTTCTCACTTCTGCCTGCCTATCTACTCCTCCCCATCTCTATCCAACTCCTATTGCCCCTACCTCTCGTTCCATGTCCTCCACCCCCTATTTCTGTGCACCCCCTGCTGGCCCCCCTCTACGTCCGTTTTCCCACCCCTCCCCTCTCCCCTCTGTCTTTCTCCTCTCTAACCGCGAGCATTTTTATTGTTATTGCCAACGAATTCTTGATCGGGAATTGAAGCAGCTTAAAATGAATGGGTAAACTGGTTGGGTTCACTGGCGTTCGGTATATGAGAGACCTTTCCTGCTGCTGCGTCTGTGAGTATAGTGGCTTCGGTGACAGTATTTCGCAAAGTTTTAATCCTCAAACGGTTCGTATTACGACGTTTCCGACGATTCAAATCCCATAGTAGTATTCTAATCATAAGTCGATAAGCCATGAATACAATTTTTCTGTATTCTGTTGAAACAGATTGTGAGGAGGAGAACAAAACAGTACATAGTTGAGCATAAAATTTTTATTTAAAATTGCATAGAAGGAGAAAGTATATATGAGAGAGAAACAATCTGTCTAACGTTAAAAACGCTGCTATCATAGTTAAAACTGGCTGTGAGAAAGTAAACGAAACCGCACTTTTTTCGGCACAGTGCAGCACAGCATTTTCTTTACCAGTCGGTTTTAGCAGAAAACCTGTACAGTGTTGTTTAAAAAAATATATAGCCGTCTGAATGTTCATTAGGGTAGCTTGTAAAAATTTGAAGTAAGTTGGTCAGGAAATTTGTAGATTCATGCTGACAATTTTTCCTTACTATACATTATGTATTTATAAATTATATGTATTAAAAATGTCTAATCTATATCAGTCCAAATGTCTGTCAGAGCCTCAAGTAAAATTTTGAAATAAATCGGTGACGAACTTGTCGACAATTTTTGGTAACGACTTGTCTTTGCATAGTAGTATAGATCCTATGTATCTGTTTATGTACCATACAAATTAAAAATATATAGTCTGTGTTCGTCCAAACGGTTATTAGAGTATAGAGTAAAAATATGATGTAAATCGTTCAATAATTTTTCGAGATTTTTGCTGACAGCATTTCCTTTTTATGTAGTTTATACGTGCTCAGATGCCACACATATTTAGAAAATTTGTAGCCTTCGTCCGTTAGAACATTTATTAGAGTATTGTGTAAAAGTTTGAAGTAATCGGTCAAGAACTTTCCGAGACTTTTGGTAACAACGGTAAACAACGCCTTAGTTTTATGTAGTAGCGCAGAGTATAGATTACTGCGTCACAGGACAACAGTCTCACAAAGCCACCAGATTGTATTCGTTCTCGTTACGGGTAGTGATTGTAATGTTTTGGCTCATCAGTGCAAACGTACTCAAAGGCTTATCTAGTCGATCCTATGGTTACAGACAAAAGTCATAAAGTCGCAGGTTTGCCGCTGTCCATCTGTAACATTAACGGTGTGGTATTAACATGGGCAGAAGTTAGATCAGATACCCGGAAGCACAATATCTCGGCGGGAAAACTTGGCAGCAAATTTATAGAAACTTGGGTTGCATTTATTACAAGGAGGCAGTAAAAGAGTGGGATGACTATTGCTGTTAAGTATAGCAAGTTGAAGAGGGGTACAGGAAACACGAGAACCGTATGCAAAGTGTCATGCATGTACACTACTGGCCATTAAAATTGCTACACCAACAAGAAATGCAGATAATAAACGGGTATTCATTGGATAAATATATTATACTAGAACTGATATGTGAATACATTTTCACGAAATTTGGGTGCATAGATCCTGAGAAATCAGTACCCAGAACAACCACCTCTGGCCGTAATAACGGCCTTGATACGCCTGGGCATTGAGTCAAACAAAGCTTGGAGGGCGTGTACAGATACAGCTGCCCATGCAGCTTCAACACGATATCACAGTTCATCAAGAGTAGTGACTGGCGTATTGTGACGAGCCAGTTGCTCGGCCACCATTGACCACACGTTTTCAATTGGTGAGAGATCTGGAGAATGTGCTGGCCAAGGCAGCACTCGAACATTTTCTGTATCCAGAAAGGCCCGTACAGGACCTGCAACATGCGGTAGTGCATTATCCTGCTGAAATGTAGGGTTTCGCTGGGATCGAATGAAGGGTGAGCCAACGGTCGTAACACATCTGAAATGTAACGTCCATTGTTCAAAGTGCCGTCAATGGGAACAAGAGGTGACCGAGTCGTGTAACCAATGGCACTCCATACCATCACGCCGAGTGATACGCCAGTATGGCGATGACGAATACACGCTT
Organism: Schistocerca americana; assembly: GCF_021461395.2. Lineage (NCBI taxonomy): Eukaryota > Metazoa > Arthropoda > Insecta > Orthoptera > Acrididae > Schistocerca > Schistocerca americana. The sequence continues at coordinate 483,419,930 of NC_060119.1, forward strand.
ACAATGTACGTTCACCGCGATGTCGCCAAACACGGATGCGACCATCATGGTGCTGTAAACAGAAACTGGATTCATCCGAAAAAATGAAGTTTTGCCATTCGTGCACCCAGGTTCGTCGTTGAATACACCATCGCAGGCACTCCTGTCTGTGATGCAGCGTCAAGGGTAACCGCAGCCATGATCTCCGTGCTAGTCGATGCTGCTGCAAACGTCGTCGAATTGTTCGTGCAGATGGTTGTTGTCTTGCAAACGTCCCCACCTGTTGATTCAGGGATCGAGATGTGGCTGCACCATGCGTTACAGCCATGCGGATAAGATGCCTGTCATCTCGACTGCTAGTTATACGAGGCCGTTGGAATCCAGCACGGCGCTGCGAAAGCAAAGAGAGCTTCACTCCAAGTTTAAACGCAGCCAAAACCTCTCAGACAAACAGAAGCTAAACGATGTCAAAGTTAGCGTAAGGAGGGCTATGCGTGAAGCGTTCAGTGAATTCGAAAGTAAAATTCTATGTACCGATTTGACAGAAAATCCTAGGAAGTTCTGGCCGAAGTGGCCGTGCGGTTAAAGGCGCTGCAGTCTGGAACCGCAAGACCGCTACGGTCGCAGGTTCGAATCCTGCCTCGGGCATGGATGTTTGTGATGTCCTTAGGTTAGTTAGGTTTCACTAGTTCTAAATTCTAGGGGACTAATGACCTCAGCAGTTGAGTCCCATAGTGCTCAAAGCCATTTGAACCATTTTTTGAAGTTCTGGTCTTACGTTAAATCAGTAAGTGGCTCGAAACAGCATATCCAGACACTCCGGGATGATGAGGGCATTGAAACAGAGGATGATACGCGTAAAGCTAAAATACTTAACACCTTTTTCCAAAGCTGTTTCACAGAGGAAGACCGCACTGCAGTTCCTTCTCTAAATCCTCGCACATCGAAATAAGTGTCCAAGGAATAGAAAAGCAACTGGAATCACTCAACAGAGGAAAGTCCACTGGACCTGACGGGATACCAATTCGATTCTACACAGAGTACGCGAAAGAACCTGCCCCCCTTCTAACAGCCGTGTACCGCAAGTCTCTAGAGGAACGGAAGGTTCCAAATGATTGGAAAAGAGCACAGGTAGTCCCAGTCATCAAGAAGGGTCGTCGAGCAGATGCGCAAAACTATAGACCTATATCTCTGACGTCGATCTGTTGTAGAATTTTAGAACATGTTTTTTGCTCGAGTATCATGTCGTTTTTGGAAATCCAGAATCAACTCTGTAGGAATCAACATGGATTCCGGAAACAGCGATCGTGTGAGACCCAACTCGCTTTTGTTGTTCATGAGACCCAGAAAATATTAGATACAGGCTCCCAGGTATGCTATTTTCCTTGACTTCCGGAAGGCGTTCGATACAGTTCCGCACTGTCGCCTGATAAACAAAGTAAGAGCTTACGGAATATCAGACCAGCTGTGTGGCTGGATTGAAGAGTTTTTAGCAAACAGAACACAGCATGTTGTTATCAATGGAGAGACGTCTACAGACGTTAAAGTAACCTCTGGCGTGCCACAGGGGAGTGTTATGGGAACATTGCTTTTCACAATATATATAAATGACCTAGTAGATAGTGTCGGAAGTTCCATGCGGCTTTTCGCGGATGATGCTGTAGTATACAGAGAAGTTGCTGCATTAGAAAATTGTAGCGAAATGCAGGAAGATCTGCAGCGGATAGGCACTTGGTGCAGGGAGTGGCAACTGACCCTTAACATAGACAAATGTAATGTATTGCGAATACATAGAAAGAAGGATCCTTTATTGTATGATTATATGATAGCGGAACAAACACTGGTAACAGTTACTTCTGTAAAATATCTGGGAGTATGCGTGCGGAACGATTTGAAGTGGAATGATCATATAAAATTAATTGTTGGTAAGGCGGGTACCAGGTTGAGATTCATTGGGAGAGTCCTTAGAAAATGTAGTTCATCAACAAAGGAGGTGGCTTACAAAACACTCGTTCGACCTATACTTGAGTATTGCTCATCTGTGTGGGATCCGTACCAGATCGGGTTGACGGAGGAGATAGAGAAGATCCAAAGAAGAGCGGCACGTTTCGTCACAGGGTTATTTGGTAACCGTGATAGCGTTACGGAGATGTTTAGCAAACTCAGGTGGCAGACTCTGCAAGAGAGGCGCTCTGCATCGCGGTGCAGCTTGCTCGCCAGGTTTCGAGAGGGTGCGTTTCTGGATGAGGTATTGAATATATTGCTTCCCCCTACTTATACCTCCCGAGGAGATCACGAATGTAAAATTAGAGGGATTCCAGTGCGCACGGAGGCTTTCAGACAGTCGTTCTTCCTGCGAACCATACGCAACTGGAACAGAAAAGGGAGGTAATGACAGTGGCACGTAAAGTGCTCTCCGCCACACACCGTTGGGTGGCTTGCGGAGTATAAATGTAGATGTAGATGTAGATTACCCTCCTGAACCCACCGATTCCATATTCTGCCAATAGTCATTGGATCTCGACCAACGCGAACAGCAATGCTGCGATACGATAATCCGCAATCGCGATAGGCTACAATCCGACCTTCATCAAAGTCGGAAACGTGATGGTACGCATTTCTCCTCCTTACACGAGGCATCACAACAACGTTTCACCAGGCAACGCCGGTCAACTGCTGTTTGTGTATGAGAAAATCGGTTGGAAACTTTCCTCATGTCAGCACGTTGCAGGTGTCGCCACCGGCGCCAACCTTGTGCGAATGCTCTGAAAAGCTAATCATTTGCATATAACAGCATCTTCTTCCTGTCGGTTAAATTTGGCGTCTGTAACACGTCATCTTCGTGGTGTAGCAATTTCAATGGCCAGTAGTGTACTTATAAATGGCTCCACTTCTGTCAGGGGAGAGATTATCCAAAGACGGGAGTGATTGAAAGTGACGATTTTTTTTTATTTTTCTTGAGTTCATATCTTCATAATACATTTTCTAGTCACTTAAACGTGACAACCTGCCAAAAGACTGAATAACGAGCTTTCGCTGCGCGGACCGCTGCTAGACGTGCAGCGACGGAGTCAGAGACGTTCTAGAATGTAACGACAGGGACGTGGAGCCATGCCGACTTCAATGCCGTGACCACCTGCGCTGGGTTTCTCAGTTGAGGATGCAAGGTGCGAACAGCCCGATCGAGGTGGTCCCACAGATTCTCGACAGCGTTTGCAAACCGCGGGGTTTTTATAGCCAGGGGAATACGTTAAACTTGTCCTGCTGTACTTCGAACAACGCACAGGCACTACGAGCATTGTCTGCTGACAGATGCTATAGTGCCTAAGAAAAACAAACCATGTGTGGGTGGACATGGTCTCCAAGGATAGATGCGTAATTGTGTTAGTTCACAGTGCCTCGAAAACATTCCCCAGACAACGGCCTCGCGTCCGGCCTGAAACCTTCCGATGTTTGTTGTAGGGTATTTGCTTTCAGGAGTTTCAAGCCGAACACACCAACGGTCACCTGACCGACGGAAAATGGTTCAAATGTCTCTGAGCACTATGGGACTTAACATCTATGGTCATCAGTCCCCTAGAACTTAGAACTACATAAACCTAACTAACCTAAGGACATCACACATATCCATGCCTGAGGCAGGATTCGAACCTGCGAACGTAGCAGTCGCGCGGCTCCGGACTGAGCGCCTAGAACCGCTAGACCACCGCGGCCGGCCCTGACCGACGGAGTATAAAATGTGATTCGTCTGAAAGGGCCACCAGTCGCCACATAGTTGACGTAGGCAAATGTTAAACTAGATACCCGCAAGTACAATATCACGGCGGGCAATCTTGGCAGCAAATTTATAGAAACTTGCATTACATTTAATACAATGACACTGCAAAACATCTGGATGGCTGCTACCGTTAAATACATCTAGTTGAAGATTGGTACTGGAACCCCGACTGCCGTTGCAAAGTGTCACACATTTTAATGCCTCCATTTCTGCCGGTTGACTTGGCCTCGGGCATGGATGTGTGTGATGTCCTTAGATTAGTTTAGTTTTAAGTAGTTCTAAGTTGTAGGGGACTGATGACCTCAGAAGTTAAGTTCCATAGTGCTCAGAGCCATCTGAACCTCCCTTTCTGACAGGGGACACAACTTCGAGAATCACCCAAAGATGCCTCAGTTGCCTCAGTTGCAGTTTTAGTGTGTAAATTTCAGCCTTCTTCGATGATGGACAACAGTCGGCTTGGGTGCGTGAACATGGCGCCTGGAGAACGGTCACTGAGGTGACACTGTTGGTAGTTCCTTTCTTTATTTGGGCGTTCAGTTGCTCGACTGTTGCTCATCTATTCGCCCGTACTCGTCTTTGCGGCCGTCGTTCAGTCCTGTCATTTGTGTCCCCTAGCCTCGGCACCGGTTTTGGAGAGCGCCATCTTGCCATGTACTGTATAATTAACCACAACGGAACGCTAAAAGCTCACAAGCTCGTCACAGACTCAGCCGCGTTGGAAATTCTTCCACCCCTGGCCCGAAAGCTAATAATCATGTCCTTTTGGACGTTTCCGCACTACGACAACGACTGCACTGTTTTTCACGTCCCCCTCTCTCCTTGCTCCCTATCGACACACTTTACATACCCTCCGCTGATAGTGCCGTCAGCTGCCATGTGTGGGTCGTTATTGTATGTTGACGTCGAACACAGGTGTTGGTAGCAGTAATTTGACTTGACCGTGTAACATACATTACAAGGTAACCCAAGTTTACTCAAAATATTTTTAAGTTATTTTTGCTGACCAGATCTTAAAGTGACAGTTTCTCCGAACCAAGCGCAAAATTTTAGGTCCATTTTTTTCGGTCAGGTTTCCAGCACTGCATGAGGGATGTGGCTTTTACCATCCCCTCAGCACCACATCCATATTCTACGACTAATTACCGCAGTCCCGCGTACTTCCATCTCTAAGAAAAACGTGAACAAACAGTACAGTACTTTCCGTGTGCTTTTCGCTTGATGTGATTCTTTGTACGGAACGTCATTTTGGCTATTTGCGTTGCGACGTCTCAGGTATCTAGCTGTGTAGGGCAAGTGACAGTAATGAGTGCCCGGGATGTGTCAATATCGAGATTGTGATGTGGTGCAGTCGTCTGGCGTACCAGCCCCACATACACACTACTGCGAGGTTCACTAATATGCAGAGACCTTCGGGGCCACGACGATATTCCTGTGAAGACCACAGGGTGTTCGCCTGGGAAATTGTCCGTAGACTAATCACAAAGGAAGCACATTGTCTCGAATGGCTAAAATCGAATAAAAATCATTTCAGAATACTGAAATCGTTTTCTTATTTATTTAATCTTATACCTTCTTCACCCAGCGCGTTAAACAAATATTTTAGTTCTTGATGCATGCATTCTTCTTCCTCTTCGTCCACATTCGTTTCATATGTCCTGATCTCTCGTAGCTTTTCGCTGTTATAGGGCTAGTTTTTTCTTTTCTTTCTTATTGATCCCTGAGGAACACTTTCTGCATTATGTTCCTAAAATATTCCTGTTACGTGTGTCCATTATGATAATCTTTGCTTCTTTGAGGTCACTTTCTGTCTGAGTAATCATCTAGGCTGTCCTTTCAGCTTAATAATTTTACGAAAGTTCTGTTTCGTCACTCTGTCATCACCTATTATAACCAAATATCCGCCGGCCGGAGTGGCCGAGCGGTTCTAGGCGCTACAGTCTGGAACCGCGCTATCGCTACGGTCGCAGGTTCGAATCCTGCCTCGTGCATGGATGTGTGAGATGTCATTAGCTTAGTTAGGTTTAAGTAGTTCTAAGTTCTAGGGGACTGATGACCTCAGAAGTTAAGTCCCATAGCGCTCAAAGCCATTTGAAGCAAATGTCCTAAAAACGACATTATGATTTAGTGCTTGGTGTGTACTATGCTCTCTACTCGTTCGTAGATTTCCATGTTGGGTCGTGACCTGTTGTATCGTTTTTTTCTGTTGCAACTGGGCTAAAACTGCTTGTAACCGGTCTTCTTTCTAGTTTCGTGAATTTTTTATGCCATCTTTTAGACCTAGTTATGATGTTCCTGCAAAATGCGCTACAGCAGGTCTCACTACTGTATTATAGTGTTTCATTCTAATGTTAAAGTAAAATGCCTTTTTCTTGTAAATGTTTCTGGTGTTCTTGAATGCAAAGTTCTTCTTTTTTGGTATTATCTGTAGACCGTTTCTCCCACTAATGTTATGCTTAGCCACTCACCTAAATATTTGAATAAGTTTTGCTGATTTTCTTTTGAGTTAAGAGTAATATCCATGAACAATTTTGGACGTTTGTTATAAATTCTGTCTTTGGGAAACAAAGTAGTAAACCGATTTTTTATGTTTGCACAATTAGGTTTTTTGTTTGGATTTTAGCATTTTAAGGGGTGGCTGTTATTAAGACCATGAAATCTGCGAATGCCACGCAGTCCACATAGATGTTATCTTTTTAGTTTTACAAGTTGATGACTTTCGTGTCAGTTTCTCTCCATTCTTTAATCACTTTCTCCGAGGCTTAATTGAAAAACATTGGTGACGGCCCATTATTTATCTACAAGACTGTGCATTTCCACAATTGAAAAGAACCAGAAGACTGTAGAAGCAGATGTCACTGAATACCGTGTAACGGATAATTCTGAATATGAGGTTCACAAGAGTCACAAATGAGGAATCATTTGCCAAAAAAATATACATTCACCTGAAACAATATGTATTGACACACGCAGCCATCCTAATAAAATAGAACGTGAGGAGTTGTATATTCTTCATTTATTCGTCGCCAAAGTGTAAATGTGGATCTCCAATGTGATGAAATCACAGTGGAATGATGCAGGACCCACACCCCATAAGAGCTACATGTGGATATGCTACGTCATTTTCAATATCGCCTCACTATAACAAAACTATATCAAACGCTACAGTGATCACATTGTCCACATTTTGTCATGTACTGTTCCATTTCGCTTTATTTTAATCATTTGTCGTTGTTATTCACGTTTGGGCCCTGCTGGACTTCGCGAATTGCAACAAGGTCATTTTCAGAGTTTTGTTTTAGGTGCCGTTTTCGCTTTTTCTGCAGGCCCTCCAGTCGTGATTTATCTACCTAAAATTTTCCTGTATCTTGTCGGTCCACTTCCATAGGTGAGTGGTCAGGACATCTCACTCTGAGGCGGAGTATGCTGCCCAAAAATCCCTATACTGCGAGAGATTTTTCCCTAGTGGGAGGTCTGGATGGCGTGAACTTAGCCTCGTGATATCAAAAGAGTAGCTGCTTGAATACGAAGTAGCGGCTCCAGGGTTCGAAAAGTAGACAACGCCCTGCAAAGCGGGCTGCTGACCTCATGCCCGTCGGTAACGCATCGACATGACGCCATATGAGAGAGGATGACACTGCGGCCGATCGATATTGCGTGGTCTTCTAGGCATGACCGTGGAGTTAATTTTTTTATCAGTTTGTGTTATTCCTACTCACTTAAGGTTTTTTAAGCGGCTGCGATCGCTTCTATTGCTTCAGTTCTGGCTTTACTGCGAGTTTCGCATAATTCCATCACCTGTCTAGTTAATCTGGTTGATTCTATTCTTTTAATTGCCCGTAGAATTTTAGTCTGCGCTTTTTCATATCCGAATACATGTTGGTACACTTTTCAATTTATTTATTTGTTCCTTATCTGTATTTCGCTTCTTTGGCACAATTTCATCATACAATAATCCTGATGCTTATTGTTACCTATTTCTCTTCAAAATGAGCATCTCGAGCTGGTAAAGACACCCTGGTTTGATAATTGTGTTTAAGTGTCTCAGTTTGGTGTTTTTTTTTTTTTTTTTTTTTTTTTTTTTTTTTTTTTTTTTTTTGAGGCGTCTTTTGTAAGCTTGAAAGTTGTTTCTGTTTTGTGACAGCGAATTTCGTAACCAGTGTCTTCCAAGCTACTTTCCTGAATGGTTTCGCCCAAATGATGCACTGCAGGAAAAAAAGTACACCTGCAAAGACGACGTCGGTTTTGATCTGATAACGGCGTATGCCACCTCGGGGATAGTAGATGCACTGATAATGGTTTGAACGTCGTCCGCCAACAGATAGCGTTGTGGCGTAGCTAGCAGAGCGCCGTTTGTGTCTCCCCTTTAACAGAAAATGCTCACAGCCAGACGGCTCAGTGTGGTGCAAGCGCGTGAGGCAAGCAGGACGCGCACTTGTGCTTCCTACAGCCAACTGTGCGAGTTTTAAAGAGGTCCAGTTCTGGCTTCCCGAGAGGCAGGATGGTCATTTTGAAGAATTGCCTCACAAGTTGGACTAGCTGTGTAAGTTGTGCAACGACGGAGGTATACAGTGGTCACCTGAACATTGTCACAACCGTAGACAACGTTCTGGACGTTCGGTCCCTGGCCACTCAGGGATCTGTGGCAATGAACAAGCCGATAGGTTGGCTAGGATGGGGGCAACAACTCCGTTTATTGGACCGGAACCTGTCTTGACAATCACCAAGGCTATGATCAAATTACAGGGTGATCAGAAAATCAGTATAAATTTGAAAACTTAATAAACCACGGAATAATGTAGATAGTGAGGTAAAAATTGACACACATGGTTGGAATGACATAGGGTTTTATTAGAAGAAAATAAAAGAAAAAACAAATTTCACAAAATGTCCGACAGATGGCACTGGACAGCAAAACTGCTACCTAACGGGTGAGAGGTACGCCGATGTGTTACAGAATCGCATCATCCCCAGCCTGGCTGATAAACACCTGCTGGAACATACGATGTTTATGCAGGATGGCGCTCCACTCCATATTGCTAGACGCGTGAAAGATCTCTTGCGCGCGTCGTTTGGTGATGATCGTGTGCTCAGCCGCCACTTTCGTCATGATTGGCCTGCCAGGTCCCCAGACCTCAGTCCGTGCGATTATTGGCTTTGGGGTTACCTGAAGTCGCAAGTGTATCGTGATCGACCGACATCTCTAGGGATGCTGAAGGACCACATCCGACGCTAATGCCTCACCATAACTCCGGACATGCTTTACAGTGCTGTTCACAACATTATTCCTCAACTACAGCTATTGTTGACGAATAATGGTGGACATACTGAGAATTTCCTGTAAAGAACATCATCTTTGCTTTGTATTACTTTGTTACGCTAATTATTGCTATTCTGATCAGATGCAGTGCCATCTGTCGGACATTTTTTGAACGTTTGTATTTTTTTGGTTCTAATAAAACCCCATGCCATTCCAAGCACGTGTGTCAATTTTAACCTCTCCATCTACATTATTCAGAGATTTATTCAGTTTTCAAATTTATACTGACTTTTTGACCACCTGGTAGAACTACGGAACTGGCTTAGAAAACAGCACGTAGGATATTGGACCAAGGTCCATAAACAAAAACATGATAAGGTAATGATGCCCAAGCCATGTTTTAAAAGAAGCTCTGTAATCCTGGGATTAAACGGAAAGAGATCAAACTCATGACTGTACTGATGAACGGCCATGGGAACTTCAAAAAACACCTACACACAATGGATGTAATGGAAGAGGACCCTATATGTAGGATCCGTGATGAGGGTGAAGAAACTGCATCACAACTAATCTTTGAATGCATGGCATTGGAGAGTAAAAGATACAGAATCTTCGGGACAACTAGACGTGAAGAAATTGTGTCTAACAAAAAACTGGTAGAGGGACTCCATGCATTATTTAAGGGCACTGGTTGGCTTTACTAGATTAGATATACAGGGAGCGATACCGCACAATAAACCTAGTTTCGGTGCGGGCAGTGGCGGGTGACACCTAAGCTGTTTTAGCTCTCTTGTTAAAATCAATCAATCAATCAACCGTAGACGACGTTCTGGACGTCCAAGCAGCACAGGCGCGCGCCAGGATCCCCATATAGTAAGGGCAGCAGTGGCAGATCGTACAGCTACCACAGCACAGATAAGAGGGCTTGTGTGCCCAGAGATGTGAACACCAACTGTTGCTATTCAGTTATTAGCATTAGTAGCAGTAACAGTAGTAATATTAGTGGTCTATGGTCACGTGCGTCTCTAGCCCTGTCTTCCACTCACGCCATAGCATCGACTGGTGCCGTCAGAGATTCACTTCGAGTATGGAATGGTACGCCGTGGCCTTTAGCGCTGAAAACAGATTCTGCCTCAACGCAAGTGTTTTGTCACTTGCGCTTACGACGTAGACCTGGTGAGCGTTGCCTCATAGAGTGCATTCGTACAACGCACACTGACCCCTCCCCAGGCCTTATTGTCGGGGGGCGATAAGCTATAACTTCCTTTCACGATTGCTGATTCTGGAGAGGGACGCTAACCAGTGCTCGGTACGTGCAGAATGTTCTTAGACCCGTTCTTTTGCCATTATTGCAGCAGCAAGGTGATGTGTTGTTTCAACACGATAATGCTCACCCATTCACTGCCCGTGAAACTCAACGTCCTCTACAAGGCGTGTAGGAGCTTCCCTGACGAGATGATTTCCGGACTCGCCACCAATCGGGCACATGTGGTATATGATGGGACGTGCGACTCGTCAACCAACAACTCTTGCAGAGCAACGTGAACAGGTCGAGCAGGCGTGACATAACGTATCCCATGACAGTATTCGCCATCTGCGCTAACGACTGGATGCCAGACTCAGCGTCTCCAATGCCGCCCGTAATGCGGATCCTTCAGCATGGATCAATACCTGTTACCGCAGAATTGCCAGTAATAATTTTATGTACTCCATATGCACTGTTGCAACAATAGATATTGGGTGAATTGGAAACCTGAAAAAAGGTGTACTGTTTTCTTCCGGCAGTGACTCTGAATTGAGAAACTCTCTCGATTTTCACTTATTTAGTTTTTATAACTTTGGATGCCATGTTGTTTATAGACATGTGTTTTCCTTTCTCGGATGATATTTGGAGCCCCAGTTTTTCGACTGGTTTTTCTAAGACTTTCTATCTTTTACGTTGTTTGAATATCCAGACGTATGATCACCAAGTCGTCTGCATATGGTATGCATAAGGGTTCTTCCTAAGTTGATTGATCAGTTTCAAGCTCTGCCTGTTTTGGATTACTTTCTTGGATACAGTTCAAAAGTAATGAGGATACACATCAAGTTGTCTCATTCCCGGTTTAATTTCAAAAAGTTCCGAAATTTCTCCTCTGAATTTTACCTTAGATTTTGTACCATTGAATGTTTCACAGAGGGTGCAGTGGTTGTGAGATCCAGACTTTACTTTTTTTTTCAGGATATGGACGACAGATTTACGATCTACTGAGTCATAAGCTTTTTCTAAATCTACAAATATACAAACCGCTTTCATATTGTAAATTTTATGCTGCCTGAGAATTAATTTCAGACTTAAAATTTGGTCAGGGAAAGATTATTTAATCGATATTCCACTTTCTGAGAAGTACAGGGTGTCCGATAAGACTTCCGCTGATTACATAAATTGATAACTCAGGCTAGAAATAAGATACAAATATGAAACTTGCGTAGAATTGTTTACAACTATCAAAGTTTTTTTCTGTTTTAGGTTCGCAGTACGTAAGTAGTGGATGAGGTGCAGTGCCCAAGAAGCCATGTTAACCAATCAGGAGAAGGCACAGTGTGTCCTGTGGTACGATGCGACAGGATCGCCAACCACAGTGCAGAGACACTTCCAGACAACGTTTGGGAAGCTGTAAGGCAGTCTTTTCTGCGAAGTCCGAAGAAATCGGTGCGCAGGGCCTCACGTGAATTACAGATGCCAAGAAGCTGTCTCCATGGCATTTTACACAAACGTTTATTGTTTCGTGCATACAAAGAGAACACTGTTCAGGCCTTGTTGCCCAATGACAGTACACGTCGATATGACTTTGCGGTCGAAATGCTATCACGTATTGAGGACGATGATGCTTATCTTACACGAATTGCCTTTTCCGACGAAGCGACCTTTTTTTTGTCAGTGGAGTAGTGAATCGCCGTAATGTGCGCATTTGGGGTTCACAACCCCTGGCGAGGTCAAGGAGTGCACCAGAGGCAGTCCAAAGGTGAATGTTTGGTGCGCGCTATTGCACGATCGAATTATCGGGCCATTCTTCTTTGCTGAAGCTACCATCATATCTGCAGTGTATCTGGACATGTTTCAACTGTATGCTGTTCTTCAGCTGCTTCAGTATCACCCCGATGTCTTGTTTCAGCAAGACGGTGCACAACCTCATTGGGGTTGGGACGTCCGTGCCTATCTCGATATGACCTTTCCTGGGCGATGGATTGGTCGTGATGGACCAACGGTTTGGCCTCCACGCTCTCCTGACATAACCCCATTAGATTTATTTTTATGGGGTTATGTCAAGGACGAGGTCTACCGAACACGTGTACCAGATCTTGAAACCCTGCGGCAACGGATAACCACAGTCGTTGAATCGATCCCCCCAGTGATGTTGGCTAATGTGTGGACGGAAATTGAATATCGCCTAGATGTGCTACGTGCTACCAAGGGTGCTCATGTGGAAGTTTAGTGATGTGTGAAAAAAACTTTTGCCCGCATCTCGTGGTCGTGCGGTAGCGTTCTCGCTTCCCACGCCCGGGTTCCCGGGTTCGATTCCCGGCGGGGTCAGGGATTTTCTCTGCCTCGTGATGGCTGGGTGTTGTGTGCTGTCCTTAGGTTAGTTAGGGTTAAGTAGTTCTAAGTTCTAGGGGACTGATGACCATAGATGTTAAGTCCCATAGTGCTCAGAGCCATTTGAACCATTTTTTTTGAAAAAAACTTTGATAGTTTGTAAACAATTAGACACCAGTTTCATATTTGTATCTGACTTCTAGCCTCAGTTATCAATTTATGTAATCAGGGAAAGACTTTTCGGACACCCTGTACATTAAATGGCGTATTTCCATTGAATAGTGAACGAAGGAAAATAAAAGTTGACTTTTAAAGAGATTAATACTTTAAACTGAATGTAAACTTTCGTCCTCTGTTTCTTTGTTAAAAGTGTACGTCGCGAAAAAATCATTTTTATCTCCCTTCCACCCACACTCAGTGCTTAGAGTTGTGACGTGGTGTGAGAGTACAATGATCACCCAGTAAGCGGGAAAATTATTGAATACTTCTATTTTAAATACTTTTGAGAGTTTTACCAAATTTAGCAAACCTTCCATCACCTCCTTTCCGTTCAGTTAATACATTTATAATGTAGGCAGCACATCTCTAGTTTTCGACATTACAAACCACGTGCAGTAGGATGTGTACCTCCTTGCTGGGTCATCTCTTCTTCGCCTTCCGATCACATTCTGATGCTGAGGACTTGTTCACTTTTCACGTACAAAATGTCTTTTCCCTTACTATATTCTAGTGCACGTAAGACGACCTACACATTTGTCACTGCAACCACGTGCCGTTGCTTTTTAAAAAATATTACTCAAGTAATTAACTTTTAATAGGGCTAACTGTTAATTGCGTTGTTTTTCCAGATCACAGCCCTACTGAATCAGCAGCGAGATTCAGCGAAACGTTTACAGATGCGTAATTGCTTCACAAATTTTCTCCGCGAGGCAGATTCCATCACGATAGGCGGCGGATGTGACGGCTTGGCCGTTCCAGAATTTTCGGGAGCCGCAGCGCTTTCTACACTCTGGATGCGTTCTTATCTGCGCCCTCTGTGCTTTCGCTCATTACTACATTAGCGATCGTCATTACCACAAGGGCGGAAAAACAAACTCACGGGTGCGTTGCGGGAGGAACACATATTTTCCTCGTTGGCGGAATTTCGGCTACCTGTGCCATGCTTGGTGCAGGTAGGTCGTCGCCCACTGCGGTACCACCGGAACTTGTTATCGCACAGTTGGAGAAAGATGGGTTACCGGTTTGAGCACCAGGAGCCGAAACAGGACCTCGGCCGGTCACTCAGACGTGAGCAGTCCGACGCGCACGTGGCGTGTTAGCGTGCGTCGATAAGTATTTTCAGAAGCGGGAAGGCGGTCGACGCGAGAACAGGACCATGCGGTAGAAGCTGAGACAGCATACGAACCAGAAAAACGACTGAATACATTCGTAAGTGCTGTGTGCAGTGTTCGGGTTAATTCTGCAGAAGTGTGAATCAGGAAATAAGGAATGCATCACAAAATGAGCTCATCAGACAAGGTACGCTGCACAAAAGAATTAGAACATGGGTCTGGGCGACTGTCATATTCCGTTGAGCAATAATTGAGAACTGAGTGTGTTACCAAATTCTACGTTTATTTTTTTCAAATTAAGAACACAAGAAAACACCATTATATTCTCATTCAATTATGTAACAAGAACTGAAATGTCCGACAGTCATTCATCTAATCAACCTTCTCACTGGACTCTCAGAGCTTCAACAATGTTTATGACCTTCCTGAGCATTTATCACCGCCTGACTGCTCCATGGGATGCTCCATGCTGCAGAGGTGTCCACGTGGTATCTGTTCCAATTCTTCAATGACAGCCCTTCAGAGTTCTTGGAGTCTGTGGTGGAACAGGACGAGCACGAACAACTCTGTCAGCCTCGGCCCACACATGCTCAATGGAATTTACGTCATGACTCGCCGCTGACCATTCCATTACTTCAGTGCCCAGGCTTCTCTAGAGATCCCTGATGATGACCGCTACCAGGGGCTTGACATTATCGTGCCTGAATAGAAATTCAGGGCCAGCACCATATTCAACGGCCACCATATAGGCCAATAGGATCTGCTTGATGTATTGGACAACATTTGGCAGTAACTGTTCACCATGACATCTCCACACAAGAACACAGCCATTACCTTTCGTCAGAGGAAATCAGGACTCGTCTGTGAATAACATATTTCACCAGTACCAAATTTGTCAGTTGCATGGGAATAGTGGAACTGAGCTGCGAGATATCGTCGTGTCAAGTGATGTACATGATCGTCGAAGAAGTGCAGCTTAATGTACTGCTGTCAGAAATATCCTTTTGCGAGGTATCCGCCTTACATGCAGTTCGTTTCCCAATGTTCATCCGAAAACAGGTTGGTGTGGACTGATTCACAGACAGCAGAAAATCCTATGGGGTCTCAAACTGCTAGCTGTTGACAGGGCATGACACTCGTCTCCGAACTCTGTCGGTTAGGATCTCCTTACGATCACTGATCTCACGCCGTGTCACAAGCCTGTGAGAAGTCACCCTTTCTTGGGGACACGGTGGACAACCAACTCTAATGCACCAAGGGATAGGACAATTTAATTCACAGGTTGGTTGTTAGCAAATCCTAATACGATAGTTCCTCTCTGTTATTCTGTCACGTCTCTACATCGACCTATTTAAACACGAGGGATATTCGGAAAGTAAGTTCCGATCGGTCAAGAAATGGAAGCCACGGTGAAAATATAATAAAGCTTTGCACAGTTGTGTTCGACAGTGTCTCTAGTATCCGTGTCGGTTGCATCACTTCGCAAGGTCCTTTCTCGTAACCTGCTCCTTACAGTACTTACAGTCCGTTGGTCTTTCTAAGATAGAGTTCCAGTGCTCTTGCGGAAGCTAGACAGTGACGCAAGGCAGAGAGGGGCAGATATTGGGTCTTCACGTCGGCAAACTCGTCCAACTAGCCTTGTATACTGACCAGTCTCCCTGTAGCTTTTCCAGAGCCTATCGGTGAAATGTGGAGAGATATCGGCATATGCAGCAGTACGACGGAAAGTCTATCCTTTTTGGATCAAACAGATTGCACTTGCAATTTGCACTGCATGAAGATGTGCTTGGTTGAATACAATGTACACAAATAACAACTGCTATCTGTGTACTTCGGTAGAGAACAGTGGGACACCGGTACTCATTTCCTCTAATGCACAACATAGCCGACAGGTGGCGAATGACTTTAGTTGTTGTGTACATTGAAAGCTACTATTTCAGACTATGCAATAAGACAATTGGTACCGCCTGTATCAAAATAGATTTAATATACCAGACGTTGATACAAGTGTTCCCCTCATTCTTTTGAGCAGTGCATTAGTCATCCCATTAGATCTAGCATTAGGCGGTCAGCTAACCCTCCACGGCTAACGTAACTCATAACAGTGAAGTGGTGTACATGTGCCAGTTAATAAACGGAATCTGAATGGAAGGCTTGTCCAGAAAGTAAGTTACGATCAGCCACGAAATGGAAACTACATCGAAAATCAGAAATCTTTTTTCTGCGACAGTCGGCTCCACCTTCCAGGTACTTCTCTACATTGTCACCGCTCCAGCTAGCACGTCTGTCGCACAGTTGTACCAGCTTTCCAATACCCTCGTAATAAAAGCCAGCCGCCTGTGCTTCTCGCCAATTCTCTACGCTCATCTATAGCGCGTTGTCTGTGCGAAAATATAGTCTTCATAGCCAGCAGTTAATGTGAGCAGAGATGAACCACAGAGGGAGCCAATTACCGGCTGAAGTGCGGGTGATCAAACTTTTCCCATCGAAAACGCTGCAGGAGCATTTTCATTGCCGCTGCAGATTGCGACCGAGAATTGTCACGAAGTAGGAACCGTATGACAGTTCTGTAATGTGGGCTGCATAACATCAGGCGAAATTTCTCCCCAGGACCGCATACTTGGCGGCAGACAATATTTTCTACGCATCTTTATGTGCTCACCATGCGCTCAGAACTAAAAAGAGCGAAGTGATTCAACCGACAGGGATGCTAGAGACACCGTCGAGCACAAATGTGCAAAACTTTATTAGATTTTCACAGTGGCTTCCATTTCTTGACTGATAGGAACTTACTTTCCGCATATCCCTAGTATTTAAATAGATTGACGTAGAGAGGTGACAGAATAACTGAAAGGAACTATCGTATTAGGATGTGCCCACAACCAACCTGTGAATGAAATTGTTCTATCCGCTGGTGCACCAGAGTTGGTTGTCCGTGCAGACAAGCACAAAGATTTCCATACACTCTGTCTTCTCTACTGTGTTATCTACATACACTGTCCCCCATATCTCTTCACGATCTTAACGCTCTTGTCTGAACACCTGTTCCCATCAGAGCAAAATGCTTTTGGTCCCATTCCATCCTTCAGTCACTTCCTCGAAATCCTTTTTAGTAGCAGGAACCCAACTCTGGCATACTCGTCCACATTATATTACAGAACTGAATAACATCTCTAGCTTCAGAAGACAGTTAATGACGCATCTACTGAAGCAACAATAATGTCTATCATTGTTCCTGTACGCGCTCGTCACCCCTGTGCACTATTCTTTCCATCCAGATCTTCCTCGTTCCCCAGTATTCACAGCTGGCACAATCTCCTTAAATTTCCTTTCCCCAGAACTCTCTATATCAGAAAACATCTATTTTGTGCACCCACAAATTCTTTTTATCTGTACCAATATCATTATTGTCATTATTATCGTTATTACTGTTATCATTGTTGTTATTGTTATTACTATCATCAGTATCAGTGGCAGCAGCAGCAACAGCAGCAGTAGTAGAACCACCGCCAGCACTAACTTTAGTAGTTCACAGTCAGTATTATGTACTCACATTGTTACTAAAGACGTTCAAATGACTTTAATGGTATTTGTCATATTAAAATTGCTATTTCTTACGTAACTGTATGTGTGAAACCCTGGTCCGATGTAAGAGAGGGCCTGATAGTCCTGATCAGATCAAAATAAATAATGTTCGAATACGGCATTGGTCGTGCTATGCTTGACATAATCACGTCTATTAGATGTCTAGGCTTAACGTGTAGAGCGATATGAAATGGAATGAGTACCTAAGGACGGTAGTAGGGAAGGCGAATGATCGACTTTGGTCTGTTGCGAGAATTTTAGGAAAGTATGGTTCACGTGTAAAGGAAACCACACATGGGACACAAATGCGATCCAATCTTCGATACTGCTCGAGTGTTTGGGATCTCCACCAAGTCGGATTGAAGTAAGACGTCTAAGCCATTCAGAAGCTTGCTGCTAGATTCGTTACCGGTATATTCGATCAACATGCGAGTGTTACGGAGATGCTTCGTGAACTCAAATCGGAATCCCTGGACGAAAGACGGCTTTCTTTCCGCGAAACACTGTTGACAAAATTTAGAGAACCAGCATTTGAAGATGAGTGCAGAATGATTCTGCTGCCAGCAACGTACGTTTTGCATAAGAACTGTGAGGTTAAGAGAAGGAAATTAGGCTTGTCGAGGCTTGTAGATAGTCGTTTATCCCTTGGTCTGAGTGTCCTGATTGGGACAGGAGAGGAAATGACTAGTAGTAATACAAGGTACCCTCCGTCATGCACCATATGGTGGTTTACGCAGTGTGTATGTTGATGTATATGTAAACCTTATTTTCATAGAAAATGTCTGGAAATATTTGAAACAGGTAGTGAAACGTAGCCCTCAACATCCCCACAATTTGGTACTTGTACGAGATCTAAACATCAGTGAGTACCTTCAGCTGGGTACACAATACCTGGAGAAACTTCGGGACTACCTTCCTCACCGGACTGATAGGCACGGTGCTACATAGTACTAGCGTGATGTGTCGTGGGGGTTATTATTTTGCATCCGGTGTGCTTATTTGGCAATAGGGAATGCTAGGCTCTGGAAAACTAGCTGACGAAGATATGGACCATTCCGGTCTCTGACGTATCTCTGCGGAACGTCTTCCTGATTGGGCATGAAGGGGAGGCACTACGCCTTGACCATACGGGGATGTTACAATCAGAGTGCCATCAGGTGCAAATCTGGCGTTGTGAATGCAAGAAAGGCAAACAGAAATGTTACCATGCATATGGAATTTTCACCTGATGATCGAAACTGAAACTTAATTTTTTTACATCGTAAATTTGGTCCGCATTAACACATTAGCATATCTACGAAGTATCGCTGCCATACTACACTACTGGACATTAACATTGCTACACGAAGAAGAAATGCAGATGATAAACGGGTATTCATTGGACAAATATATTATACCAGAACTGACATGTGATTACATTTTCACGCAATTTGGGTGCATAGATCCTGAGAAATCAGTACCCAGAACAGCCACCTCTGGCCTTAATAACGGCCTTGATACGCCTGGGCATTGAGTCAAACAGAGCTTGGATGGCGTGTACAGGTACAGCTGCCCATGCAGCTTCAACACGATACCACAGTTCATCAAGAGTAATGACTGGCGTATTGTGACGAACCGGTTGCTCGGCCACCATTGACCACACGTTTTCAATTGGTGACAGATCCGGAGAATGTGCTGGTCGGGGCAGCAGTCGAACATTTTCTGTATCCAAAAAAGCCCGTACAGGACCTGCAACATGCGGTCGTGCATTATACTGCTGAAATGTAGGGTTTCGCAGGAATCGAATGAAGGGTAGAGCTACGGGTCGTAACACATCTGAAATGTAACATCAACTGTTCAAAGTGACGTCAGTGCGAACAAGAGATGCGTGAGACGTGTAACCAGTGGCACCCCATACCATCACGCCGGGTGATACGACAGTATGGCGATGACGAATACACGCTTCCAATGTGCGTTCACCGCGACGTCGCCATACACGGATGCGGCCATCATGATGCTGTAAACAGAACCTGGATTCATCCGAGAAAATGACGTTTTGCCATTCGTGCACCCAGGTTAGTCGTTGAGTACACCATCGCAGGCTCTCCTGTCTGTGATGCAGCAACGAGGGAACCGCAGCCATGGTCTCCGAGCTGATAGCCCATGCTGATGCAAACGTCGTCGAATCGTTCGTGCAGATGATTGTTGTCTTGCAAACATCCCTATCTGTTGACTCAGGGATTGAGACGTGGCTGCACGATCCGTTACAGCCATGCGGATAAGATGCCTGTCATCTCGACTGCTAGTGATACGAGGCCGTTGGGATCCAGCACAGCGTTCCGTATTACCCTCCTGAATCCACGGATTCCATATTCTCCTAACAGTCATTGGATCTCGACCAACGCGAGCAGAAATGTCGCGATACGATAAACCGCAGTCGCAATAGACTACAATCCGACCTTTATCAAAGTCGGAAACGTGATGGTACCCATTTCTCCTCCTTACACGAGGCATCACAACAACGTTTCACCAGACAACGCCGGTCAACTGCTGTTTGTGTATGAGAAATCGGTTGGAGACTTTCCTCATGTCAGCACGTTGTAGGTGTCGCCACCGGTACCAACCTTGTGTGAATGCTCTGAAAAGCTAATCATTTGAATATAACAGGATCTTCTTCCTGTCAGTTAAATTTCGCGTCTGTAGCACCTCATCTTCATGGTGTAGCAATTTTAATGGCCAGTAGTGTATAATTCCTCCCACAATGGACCTCCGTGAGTAACTGCGCTTTGAAACTTCCTGGCAGATTAAAACTGTGTGCCCGACCGAGACTCGAACTCGGGACCTTTGCCTTTCGCGGGCAAGTGCGGAAGTTTCATATCAGCGCGCACTCCGCTGCAGAGTGAAAATCTCATTCTGGAAACATCCCCCAGGCTGTGGCTAAGCCATGTCTCCGCAGTATCCTTTCTTTCAGGAGTGCTAGTTCTGCAAGGTTCGCAGGAGAGCTTCTGTAAAGTTTGGAAGGTTGGAGACGAGATACTGGCAGAATAAAGCTGTGAGTACCGGGCGTGAGTCGCACTTCGGTAGCTCAGACGGTAGAGCACTTGCCCGCGAAAGGCAAATGTCCCGACTTCGAGTCTCGGTCGGGCACACAGTTTTAATCTGCCAGGAAGTTTCATATCAGCGCACACTCCGCTGTAGAGTGAAAATCTCATTCTGGTAACTGCGCTTTATTACAGCCCCAATGGAGGGTTTATTGGTCGGTATTTGCATCTTTAGTGGTAGTGGTTTTATGGACATTAGGCCGTAGTCTGAGGTATGTCTCTGTTTCCTTGCGGTGTCCTCAACTAGCTAAACAAGTTTGATTTCGAAAATTGACTCACTAAGTCTTATAACTTCTGGGAATGTCTCTGGCTGAAGGAGTCGATACGCTAGGAAAAAACAGCACAGAGGCATGCTGTGGGCCACGGACTAGTGTCCATAGTGCCAACGTCATCAAGGATATTACTTCCTGAGTTGCCATATTATCCGACCTCTATTATTATCTTGCATTTCCATTTCAAACTGAAATTAGTCACTAGGATATCAGCTTCCTGTGGTGAGGATCAGAACATGATAATCTTTCGAGGTGTCGGATGACTGAAGCGCAGGACTTCCTTTCTGGAGGAACAGGTTCCAAATCCTTGTCCGACCATCCAAATTTAGGTTTTATAGTACCTGGCGCCTCAGTCAAGATGTGTGTCTGTCCACGTTATTAAGGACGTTCCTTGGTGCTTGATTTGGACACTTCTATCGACTAGTCGATTCGCCTGAACATTCCTGCTTCGGACATCGCCTCTATCATAGCGCTGCGAGAGCTTCCTTGTTTGTCTTTAGAGTCGTGTGCGACCTTGTGTACGTCGCACCGTTGTTTGTCTCTCAGCTTTTCGTGTTTGTAACTCAGTTTTGACTCGGCGTTGTCTTGCGCGGTGATGTCGTCCATGGCTCCCAGGTACGTTTCACATATAGGTATCATCAGTTTTAGTCCACGCTGCATGTGCAGTCAAGTTCGTTGGAAATTCATGATTGGCTTGTAGATAGGATCAAGGTAACTTCAGAACAGGTTCACATGGCTAGCTTCGATTGTGAATCGTGTGTGTTTTATGTTAAGTTTCTAGACCTGCTTCAGGTTGACAGGCTCCTTTTGCTACAAAGACAAAAATTACCTTTCAGTCATCATGATGGTTCTAGTAGTATGGTCATTCTGGCGAAAGCGGAGGTGAAGTATACGAATTTTAAGGTGTTTAGCCTTCCACCCGAAACTGACAACAGTTTCCGGAAGACCGCCTTGTCTCCGTTTGGGGGCACACGGAGTATATGGCGGGAACGTTGGTCCACTCACCATTGTCCATCACGTCCATGGATGTGGTGGACAAAATGAGGATCCCCTGTCGTTTGCAGGTGTTCAAATGGTTCAAATGGCTCTGAGCACTATGGGACTTAACATCTATGGTCATCAGTCCCCTAGAACTTTATTTTTAGAACTACTTGAACCTAACTAACCTAAGGACATCACAAACATCCATGCCCGAGGCAGGATTCGAACCTGCGACCGTAGCAGTCGCGCGGTTCCGGACTGAGCGCCTAGAACCGCTTGACCACCGCGGGCGGCCGTTTGCAGGTGTGTGGATGCTGAGTACATATAATTTACACAAACAATTTACACACCGCCGCACAAATTGGTGGCGCTGTGTCGCGGTCTTAAGATTTACTTATGAACATTGTAAAAGGCTAACTTTAGCACCCGTGACTCCGGAAGTGACAGCCAAAATTCTGAGAAGCAACGCGAGCCATTGCCTGATGTTCGTAGTGCATATCCGCCGTTAACCTTGCGTAGGACTTCGCCACTGTAGCTTCCGCCCCGCCGCCACCTCCAATTCGAAACAAGCGTAGACTGACGCAAGATGGTGAGGAATAAGACGACTCCTCCTCGCTTCTCCTCTCGACTGAAAGGATACCGTTGGAGGAGGCGTCTCCCAACACCTAGTTCAGGCCGGATGATAACATGTTGGCTGCTGTCCAAGATTCGAAAGCATCCAGCACCTCCTCCGACGGGTATCCCAAGACCGAGAACGCCTCTTCGGCATCACATGAGGAATAGACCTGTTCTGGAACCCGGTGCTATATCGATGGACTGTCTGTAACGTGTTCCCACCCATCTTCTCCCCCCAGATGGGGAAGCATGCCATAGGCCAGTGCTGATCAGAACCAGATCGGCACAAGTGTGCCAGTGGAACACATCGTGACTTTAAAGGACATACTATCAGTTTTAGTTTCAGTTGATTTTCAGGAGCCGCTCACCTGTGGAAGTTTGTGGTGTGTCCTCTGCACCTGATGCCGAATTTCCCCAGAACATCCTCTCCCTCCCCCCCCCCCCCCCCTCTCCACGCACGTTGACTCATGTGGCAGTTGCGCTCCCGCAATGCTGCAACAAACAGCGTTTTCAACCTGAGCGTGCGGCATCGTGAAAGGAAGAAAAAAAAACAAAGAGGGTGTAAGAAAGAGCTCCAACTCTTTGTATTCAGATTCATCTGTTGACTCCAGTATGGACTGTGGTACACGACTTTAAAGATATCTTGCAAGTAATCGATTGAATTGTTTTGGTAATAGCTAGATGCAGGCGTATACCTTTCTTACCTTGAATGTGAACATAGACTTGTCGCACAGCGACAATTTGTTTACGATTCATGTGCAGGCTGTTATTTTTGTAAGAAGTATTGTCTGATCATTTTTCTGTTCTCGGCTTGTATTCTTTCCTTAATGTGGTTCCTGGACTATCTACTAGTACTGCGTTGTTTTACAGAGAGGGAATATCACTGACTGATTTCGTAGATCTTGATAACTGCCGAGAGATGGGCTGCACTTTTTGTGACCTTACTTTCAATCATTTTTATGCCCCTTCAGAATCTGTCCGTTTCACAGATTGCAAGGGTTTTTATAAAGAGGATATAGTTTATTCAATTCGTAAAACTCAGCAGAAACTTCTGTTAGACAGAGATTTTAATTATATTTTTCTTCCTGTGTATCAGCCTCCCAATTTTAATTTCAGTAAGAAACTAAACGATTTGGTGCGCTCTTCGCAAATATGCGATGCATAGATCTGTCCCTAGTCCACTCTCGTCAGGTATACGCATTTCGCAGCTACTACCGGCAGCAGACTTGATTGTTTTTATCTATCTGATTCTGATACCCACTTGTTATACTGATAAGTATGCCGTAGCTGAAACCTTAAATCATGTGCCACAACCAGTAAAACTATGTCGCCTCCCCTGAAAGTTGGGCACATTCTCCCTCAAAAGATCCTTCCCTGGAGATATCATTCTAGAGGTTTTGGCCCGTAGCTTTCGTTCGCAGGACCGTTATCCTTCTGTTATGGAATGGTCGTCAGGGCATACGAAACCATTGCACCGGAAAGCGTTAATGCATTATGGCACTGAGAGGACGATGGATTCCGTCAGACGCAGGAATTTTATTATTCCGTCTTGCGACAACTTTATGAAGGTCCCTTACGGAATATGAATGTCCGCCATGTTAAGGCGAGGCTTATTCAATTACGGAGAAAAAAATGGAAGGATACATGGTCGATCAAAATCCCACTCATCCCTACAGGATGAATTGACTTTCTTATATTATTTTATCCTGTTGCGGACAGTCGAAAAGACCGTGTATCGTGTCCCTCACTGGCACCGATGGTCACGTACTGACATCCCAACGTGACATTTCCAGAGCGAACTGAAATTCCTTTACCGACCTTTCTAATGTCAATGCTACTGATAACGTTTCCCTGATGCATTTACTCCTCTTCTACATTGCATGGTTACTCCCGCATTAAATGGCGAATTTCTGAGTGACTTTACTCGAGATGATATTTATCGCCTTATTGTTGGTTCACCATCGCAAAAATCGCCGGGAATCGACGATATTCCTGAGGAATTTTATGTACATGTTTGACCCCCTACAGGTGATACCATTACGTCATTGGTAAATGTGGTGCTACATGGGTGGGTGGTTTGATTCCTGACAGTTTCAAGGTTGGTAAAATCCTTCTAATTCCGAAGACAACCGGACGTCCTGACGTTGATAAATTCCGCTCGATCACACCACTTAATTAAAGTTACAAAACTGTCTCTGCCGGCGGCGCTGGCCAAACGGTTCTAGGCGCTTCAGTCCGGAACCGCGCGACTGCTACGGTCGCACGGTCGAATCCTGCCGCGGGCATGGATGTGTGTGATGTCCTTAGGTTAGTCGGGTTTAAGTAGTTCAAAGTTCTAGGGGACTAATGACCTCAGATGTTAAGTCCCATTGTGCTCAGAGCCATTGAACCATTTTTGAAAATTGTCGCTCGGGTGGTTAATAGCCGTTTGTCGATACTGATAGAGAAAATACTTACTTTTCACCAAAGCTGTGTGCCAGGGCGCTTGATCCTGACTTTTACAATCGAATGCCTGCACGTCCTCTCGGTGGCTGCAATGACTTCTGTTTCTGAAGTTTTATAGATTTTAATAATGCGTTTGACGGAGGCAGTCGCAGTTTCCTGAAGCACCTGCTCAAGGCAGCTGGTCTCAGTCAAACTGTGTGTCAGGTATTATTCAATCTTTTTACTAGTATTCAGGCATCTATCCTAGTAAATTGACAATTATTCCCCAGATTATCAAGTGGCTCTGAGCACTATGGGACTTAACTTCTGAGGTCATCAGTCGCCTAGAACTTAGAACTACTTAAACCTAGCCAACCTAAGGACATCACAAACATTCATGCCCGAGGCAGGATTTGAACCTGCGCCCGTAGCGGTCGCGCGGTTCCAGACTGTAGCGCCTAGAACCGCTCGGCCGCCCGGCCGGCCCCAGACTATCGTCCGACGGGGCTCACCGGAGAGGAGCCCACTCTTCATGTCGTTTTTTTCTTGTCCCTGGAACCTCTCCGTCACCGTACTGCAGATCAATTATGTGACTGGAAGATACTAGGAGAAACCTTCCCGGTACGGGCGTACGCAGATGATGTTATGGTATTGCTACGTCATATCGATGATATATCCTTCCTCACAGAAATATTTGATTCCTTTTGTTCTCTCTCTGGGGCCCAACTTAATAAACGGAAGTCTACACTGTTACGATTACAGGGTTTTCGCCATGTTGTCGTTCCATGGGCAACGGTGATTGCTCGCCACAGATAGTTGGCGATTACCGTGCATTACTGCACTATGAAAATGGCTGCAGTCAATTGACGGCACGTGATGGATCGAATTCGAGGATCAATTCCAATTCGTGAACGCGAACGCCGTTCACTTTGCCTCCTTCACAAAATGCCGATCTCAGATTCCTACATTTTCAGTAAAGTGCACGATGTTGCACAAATAACCCCGCTCCCAGCGGTGATAGAGCGCAAACTTTTGCAATTATACTGTTGTTTCCTTTGTAAAATTCTTATCTTCCGAATTCGGTATGAAGTGGTAGCGAGATCCCGTCTCCTTGGAGGGTTGTGACTTCCCCATATCAAAGTGAAGCCTTCAATATTGTGCATGTGGCGTAACGTTTTAACATGTACTCGAACTACTCATTCCATTACTTCTCACTTATTTTCGTATCTTTGACCGGCCAGTCCGAATCCCACGCCGATGTTGCTCAGATCAACTCTAAATTGCAACAGATACGTGAATTTTATATTGTAATACATTTCCTAGGAGCTGACATTTTATCAATGACACACCTAACCAGCAGCTCTTCGCTTTCTCATTGGAGAGTGCAATAATGCCTCTGTCCGGTTGAAATGACCGCTCCATGGACATCCTGGATCTGATGGAAGTCGCCTCATCAAGGTGAAAAGGCATTCACAATCTGATCCCGACCAACGAGCGCGCCCAGCGCATTGGTCTTACTCTGACTGGTCTTTGCGACAAATGCCGTCTTCCTGAGGTATATTACCACACAGGCTTGTCTCTTGCGGCCGAGACCACTGGCACTGGATTGGCCGACAACTGGCTTTCCTTACTCTATCAGCTAAAGCTGCTTTCTCGGTTGAACTTCTTCTGCGTCCGGGCTTTTCCCTTTTCCTCGGATCAAAACTATTTCGATCGTATTCTCTTCGGACACTGCATCCAGTATGTAGTCGCGTGTGACAGCGATCCAGTCCCCCGTGTTTTTCGCCAATATATGGTGAACGCGTATTGGAAGTGGCAGACGCTTCCACACTATCATGCCTTGTTTGCAAATATGTTGCACCTCGTCATTAATCGTCAAGATATTGATAGCTTTGTTAGTTTTTGCCATTGTTCTGGAGCCTTCTCTCACTGTGTTCCTCCTAGAGAGAAACTCTGTTTTCGTTTGAGTGGATAAATTATGGAATTTATGTGTCTCCAGTTTTATTTTCGTAAAACGTCAGCATATATTCCCCACCTCACATTGAAACGTCACAAGAATTGTATCTGCTAAACAAATGATGTACTCGGTGTCTTTCTCTTGCTTGAATGTTTGAATGGGTCAAATGTAGACAGATTTTTAAAGAAAAACATTGGCACTTCGTACAAAATTTTTGCCAACAATAAAACAATGTCGATTGAAATACTGGTCTGCTGACCACTTTATTTTAGTTTCGTTAAGACTCCAGTGTCAGAGATGATATTGTTAGCCTCTTAACTCGTAACCACCTTAAAGCTTACTCAAAAGCAGCATGTATTTTCGATATATTATAGTAGGTCTACAACTTTGCTTCCGCCGTTTTGCAATAGATGGCAGCAGCGACAAATGATGGTGCGGGTGGTAGGTCGTAAGTGTCATACATTATGCTTAGGCATGTGTAGATATAAAGCCGTCAGAATATTATTCAACTTGTGATTGCATTGTAAAATTATTCTAGATTTAATATGTCAATTTACGAGCCCAATCCTCGTCTTTTGAGGAAAGTTTTAATTTTCTGTTTTAACGTGAAGAAAACTGCCGCTGAGGCTCATGAAATGCAGAGTAAGACCAATGATGGGCAGCTATTAAAGAAAGAATTTGCAGAAAATGGTTTCAATGCTTGACGAACACTCATTTTGGAGTCGAAGACCGGCATGGCGATGGAACAGAGAATGTTTTCAAAGTTACTGAAACCGACGGAAGCAACCACAGAAGATCGTTGTCGAAAGTAGTTAATAAGTTTGAAACCAGCACTAAAAAGACAAACGACCACCATACAGCATTAGAAGTGAGAAAGTGATTTTGCAGCATGACAACGTTCTACCCGATGTCGTAAAACCCTTCAAAATATACTTGGAAAATTTGAAAGGGGAAGTACTACCTGCCCCTCCCCCTCACCGTATCGCATTGTCCGGATATTAGTCTCTTCGACTACCACGTTTTTCGATCAATGGCACACGACTTGGCTGACTAGCTCCTCCGGTTGTATGGACGAGTGCAAAATTGAATCGATTCATGAGTCTCCTCGAAAGACGTCCAGATCATCCGCCGCGCGATTCTTTTACTGTCCAAAAGATGGGAGAAAGTAGTGGCCAACGATGGTCAATACATTTTGTAAGTTCGCCACAATAAAGCCTCGAACTACGAGAAAAAACGGCTGAATCAAAGTTGTAGACCTAATAGGATATGTCAAGGAGGATACGAAAGCTCTCCGTGGTTTCTCTGGATCACTCAATGCGTATGCCGGAACGGTTCCTTTAAAATAGGCGTAGCTGAACACCTACGTGATCTTTGTTGAATCGGAGTTTGTGCTCCATCTCTGACGACCTCGTCGTTGACGGATGGCTATACACGGCTACTCCTTCCTTCCTTCTTTCGACACACAACTGGAATATCTGGAAGGGTGCCGTAGAATACCTGTAAGAAATCAACGTTATTTAAGATGTGAAACTGCTCCATATTTTTAAATGAATACCTGACACAATGTAGTTACATTAACTAAAACTAAACCTAAACTCCTCCCGAACACGCCATGAAGGTCCAACGGCACCGACCGGCCGCCGTGTCCTCAGCCCATAGGCGTCACAGGATGCGAATATGGAGGGGCATGTGGTCAGCACACCACTCTCACGACCGTATGTCAGTTTACGAGACTGGAGCCGCTACTTTTCAATCACGTAGCTCCTCAATTTGCCTCACTAGGGATGAGTGCATCCCGCTTGCCAACAGCGCTCGGCACACCGGATGGTCTCCCATCCAAGTGCTAGGCCATTCCGACAGCGTTTAACTTCGGTGATCTGACGGGAATCGGTGTTACCACTGCGGCAAGGCCGTTGGTAGTCACATTAACAGGAATACAAATAATATGTGCAGTTCTATGCGGTGAAGTATGAATGAAACGAAAACAGAAAAAAAAATGATTCAAATGGCTCTGAGCACTATGGGACTTAACTGCTGAGGTCATCAGTCCCCTAGAACTTAGAACTACTTAAACCTAACTAACTTAAGGACATCACACACATCCATACCCGAGGCAGGATTCGAACCTGCGACCGTAGCAGTCGCGGGGTTCCAGACTGTAGCGCCTAGAACCGCTCGGCCACCCCGGCCGGCGAAAACAAAATACTTGGTGTCTAGCGAAGGAATCGCTGATTTGAGAACTAAATATCTCGAAAACTAAGCTCGATGGACGAGTGCAACAAACGGTACGTTTACTGTGGAAGCTGTAAAAATACTATACAGAAGTTATACAGAAGATACGAAATACTTTGAAGATTTGCTAAATGATGGCGCTGTAATCGCAACCGTACTGCGTATAAATAGTACGCCGCAGCTCAGAACGATCAGTACGGTACCACCGCTGAAATGTGAGAGGGAGCTAGCGCACGGAAGAAAAGGTTAAAGTTTTTTTTGTGGCAAGTTCCTATGGGACCAAACAACTGACGTCATCCGTCCCTAGGTTTACACACTACTTAATCTAGCTTAAACTAACTTACGCTAAGGACAACACGCACACACTCATGCCCGAAGGATGACTCGAACCTCTTCCTATGGGGGGAGCCGTACGAACCGTGGCAAGGCACCCAAGACCACGCGGCTACCGCGGGCGGCTGAAGTTATTTATTCCGCTGACAAACGTGTTTTTGTACTACTGGAATACCACAGGTTAGAACGCAGATCTATGGCAACAAGACGCAGTTTTCAGACCAGATTTAATGTTCCAAATGGACCCGAAGAGAATGTCTTTCGCAAGCTCTCCGCGAAGTTCCAACGGGCAGGCATCGTTGTTGTTGGTCAAGCGGAGAATGTTGGCCCCAGGAAATCCGTCCAAAGAATAGGGTATTAGACTGTTTCCTGTAAATCGTCTTAAATGGTTAATTATATCATATTATGATCATAACAAGCTTTTCCTTCTTGAATATCAGTATTCTTACATAAAAACGGAAATGAAATTAAAATAATTTGAAAGCCCCCTAATATGCTTCATTCGAATCACGTGATGCCTGTGAGTCACTGGCTAGGTCGCTGCTCCTACTGCCATAAAGCTAAATCACATTGAGGTCTTTTTTTTGAATTTACGCTTCGGTAAATGGATTACAAATGGTATGCAGTACCACACAGTACAAACACATTCATAAACCTCTTGAAAAATTGTTTCTGAATGTTTCAGAGAATGACAAGTTGCGTAAAAACTGGTTGCACTGTACCGGCAAAACGCCACCACGTCGGTGCCCAATTTCCCTTGCTTAATTAAAAATGTCTTGCACTCTGAAGTTAACATTAATCTATCTTCGAGATACGTTTTCCCACTGTTACGAGGAAGCATAGCGTCATTCGATGAAATTAAACTCTTAGTCAAAATTATCGTTATACCCGCTTCTTTCAACATCACTGAGAGCTCGGTCGACAGAGGGATGAACTGTCGTGTGCGAAACGATGATATCCTTAGGTTCCTGTATCGAATGTAGCCTGCAACAATATTTTAACTTATTTATAAAACAAAACGACCGTACTTTCATATGAAAATGAAATCACAATTACAAAACTTCACCGAACCATTTAGAAACAGAACGTTATTGTGTTCAAATGGCTCTGAGCACTATGGGACTTAACTTCTGAGGTCATCAGTCCCCCAGAACCTAGAACTACTTAAACCTAACCAACCTGAGGACATCACACACATCCATGCCCGAGGCACAATTTGAACCTGCGACCGTAGCGGTTGCGCGTTTCCAGACTGTAGCGCCTAGAACCGCTCAGCCGCACTGGCCGGCTTTATTGTGTTTTTCTTGGCTTTTACATGCTAATGTGACCACACATTTTTTACTTTATTAGAAACAACGTTGTTGTTTATTTTTACCTTCGTACTGTCCCGCTAGGATCCTTGTTGTTTAAGCTTTTGAAGTTTCATCGTCTTCCGTGAGATGAAGTTAAGTCTGCTTTAGACACTGTCGTTAGTTTATTCTCACAAACAGCGCTGTCGTGGCGTTTGCGTTATGTGCATGTTGCATATTCTTTATATCTCTCCACATAAAAAAACCTCACCGTCCTACATCTCGTTGTACTGCTGGAGTTTGGTGATACCGTCAATACTAGCACCGCTTTCCAAAAAATGGTAATTGCTTGTAAGCAAGGTAGATGCATTTATCTTCAATTGTCCGTTTCTCAGACTAATGTGAAGCTACATACATCCCACCATCGAAACAACGCCGGCCGCGGTGGTCTCGCGGTTCTAGGCGCTCAGTCCGGAACCGCGCAACTGCTACGGTCGCAGGTTCGAATCCTGCCTCGGGCATGGATGTGTGTGATGTCCTTAGGTTAGTTAGGTTTAAGTAGTTCTAAGTTCTAGGGGACTGATGACCACAGATGTTATGTCCCATAGTGCTCAGAGCCATTTGAACCATTTGAACCATCGAAACAACATCGAACAAAGCGCCTGCTAGCGCTCTTGTCATATTTCGTATAAAACTTTTGAAAATTTATTACTCTTCCACGATGCGAACTTGCGTTCTTTTTATCCGTTCATGCGCTATAAAAAAAAAAGAAGTTCAAATGTGTGTGAAATCTTATGGGACTTAATTGCTAAGGTCATCAATCCCTAGGCTTACACACTACTTAACGTAAATTATCCTAAGGACAAACACACACACCCATGCCCAAGGGAGAACTAGAACGTCCGCCGGGACCAGCCGCACAGACCATGAATGCAGCGCCCATAACCGCTCGGCTAATCCCGCGCGGCCATGCGCTATCCGTTGAGCCACAGTGTCCTTACTGTTTGTCATTTATTTAATGAGTGTCTTGGGTAACGGGAATCAGCAGTAAGATTTGGCAAGAATGATTTTGTTGTGCCTCGTGTCGTATTTCATGGCTAGTACTCGACGATCTAGATATAGGATACGGACCCATTTGCAAAAGTTCCACAGTTTCTTAGTTCTGCGTGGGTTTAATGATGTTGCAGGGAGCAGGGAAAACAATGTCCGTCCTTGCACATATCACCGCTCTAAATGAGTGGAGCTTAAACGCATTAATTTTCGTACGTTTACACTATCAGAGTTCACAAAAGTCTTTTCTATTATTACTTAATAGTTTTAAATGCGTTCTCCATAGCTAAATTGCTAAATCATTTGCAGAAAAAGAACGTAAAAACCTAAGAACTACGGCTAACACTCCTGAAGCATACGTGTGGCTTCGTCTTACTCCGAGTCCGTGACGTCACCAGAGAGTCAGCCAATAACAGAGTGTTTTAGACCGCATCACCAAATCTTGATATTTAATGATTTTTAAACTTTAATTACATAAAAATAAGAACTATTTTGTGAGAAGATTGAAAGTAAATGAGATTTGAATCTTACAATCATTCCGAATAACGACAAGCCGAACCATATTTAAAAATTGGAAAATAGCCTGTTGCAGCAGAGACTGGTTTGGAGCGTTCCAGCACGCCAAAAATACTGAGAGAAAGCCTACAAACGTTTTCATTCAAAATCCGAAACCACCAAGCAGTGTCTGCATGACCCGCGCAACACAGAGGGCTGACTTTGCGAAATTTCACTGCACGTTTAGGCCACATCCGTACTGCGAGTGATGGAAAGTTCGAAAAGATTGTGACGTGATTGCAAAGACTACTTGCAGATGACGAGTTTAATTGTGTACGCCGATACTGCACGAGCTGCACATCGTACACCGCTGTCTGTTAGCAGCTTGTAGAACTATTTCTAAACTTCCGTGTAAAATTCTTACAGGTTTCACAATAAATATACCTTTTGTTGCACTCGTCTTTCGATCTTAGTTTTCGAGACATTTAGTTTTAGACTCAGGAGCTCCTTCGCTGAACACCCTGTATTGAAGTAATACATGAATAATAAAGTAAATAATTCAAGGTAACGTTTAGAGAATTCTGATTTAAAGGAAAGGGCATACAAGATGCAAAAAGTGTATACTACAGCTAAGAATATATACAACAAAAAGTGCTTATTAAATAAACTTCAAATAAAGCACTACAAATCAGCATGCCTGTATGCTAGGGAATGTGTGACATTAAATTATTAGCTTGATAAATTAGAAATATTAGAAAGAAAAATTATACAGGACACATTAGGCCCTTCGAATAATGCAGCATTTCGGGAATTAAAAAGTAACGATGAAATTTACCAGAACAAAGCAAACATATCGCAAACAATAAGGGGTGGGATATTACTATGTTTTGGTCATATTTACAGAATGGATGACAATAGAATCACCAAGTGCTTTTTTATATATGTTAGGAAACAGAAATCAACAATCACCTGGAGGCAAGAAGTTAGGATAGACTTGGAAAGGAATAAGCAAAGAAGAAGTATTGGAAAGGGAGGCTGTTAGGAGAAAGTTTTAAAAGTTGAGTGAGTCGTTTTATTTGACCCGTGGAATTTTTGCGCTCTTTTGAAAATAATGTTGCGTAAATTGTTATCTGTTACATCAGATGAGATATGGCGACGATTAAGACTGAACTCATGACATCATTTCAAGACGGCGCTGGGATGGTGTCATCAACATTGTTCCTTCCTTCCTCCTTCAGCTATCACCGTTGATTTCAGTACAGAAAACTATGTTCGAAGCGCATTCGCGGATGATTCAAAATTGTAAGGAAGAAAAATAGTTTACTGCCATGTATTAAAATAAAACTAACGCATTCAATTGAAAGATTTGCGCCAGTCCACTGGGTCTCACGAAATTGTTTTAGTGACCAAAATCCTCTGTGATATTGTTCTGTTATAGAATATCCACCTGTCGGCATTCAACTGCGTTATTCTCTTCCAAAAGCATGGTACTTCCTCACTGGAAGGACATTCAGTCTCTCATCCTTGAATGTTGGTCTTCAAACCAGATACCACTAGTTCTACTTGAAGTTGTTCTCACGGGATGGAGTGGAACATTTTTCCGTGCTTTCGCAAAGTAAGAAACCTTGTCGCTGCCTTGGATTGGGTCCGTGGCAGTCAGACATTAAGTACTTAGTCACAGAGGCGCCTTCCTCTGCAATTTTTCCACTGTTTACGTCAATGAGTCAAGAGTGAACGACACAGTAGTGCTTTTCACAAGGTTAGTATAGATTTCATGAAGAAACTGTTGTCCAGCGTTCGCAAGGTGCACTATGCATAGATGATTACATGTTAAAGAAACACTGGTTCTAATAGTACTGTACAAGGCTGAGAAGACCATATTAATTTTTAACTAGCCTAATTATGTGCGTGACTTTGTAGCGGAGGTTGCTAAATGGCGGAGAAACTGGACGCAGTTTATTTTACTAGTGAAGAACAGATCCAGGATCCTTTTAGGCTGACAGGCAAGATAAGAGACTGCATTGTGTACAAATACTTGCGCTGTAATCCTAATCCTGTACCTACTCACAGTGGCACACAGGAATTTAGTTCTGCAACTTTTAATTTACTGATGGACTGAGGACTACCGTTCACAGTGCAGTGAGAATTGGGCGGCCATTTCTCATCACTGAAGACATTGCGAAAAGTGGACACGAAAGCTAAAGATCTCTTCCTCGACTACTGGGATTTCTTAACCTTTTAGAGGTGTTCTCAGACAAGAGAAATTACTTAATTTTATCTATTTCTGCCAGTGTTTCTTCCGTGACTGTGCTACTTTCGTAAACTACAGAACAACCGTGTTTAATCACATAAACATGTTCATCCATTTTACCCATACTGTGCTTCAAAAACCGCAAACCACATATCGCCCGCTGCAAACAGTAAGTTATTTTTTGATTTGTTTTAGTTTTGTAAACTTATATTCACAATGTGCCCTCTTTGAAATATACTAATGTAATCTTAGTAAGACCAGAATTAGCCTACGTCTGTGAAAAACAATCGATGTAGACCGTCGAAGCCCCGGAAGATCGACACCCCGGCGCTCGAAATGTGTCGTGCATTAAAATAAAATCACGATTGTGACTGAATGCGGCTGTTCTTTATTTTACGAAAAGAGAAATGAGGCAGTGACGAGTGAAAATTATATTGAAAAACAATGTTCTATACGGATGTAAAAATAGAATTGTTTTTAAAAATTTGGAGGCGGTTGTCTCGCAGAAGGTCAATGTTCACAACAGTACATAAAGCTTCAGCCTTCACTGCGCCAAACACCACTGAAACTAGACAGACTGTATGGGTATAGTGTGTCTCTTTTTCAAATACTGTGAGGTGTTAAGCGCAGCCGGCCGTAATGGCCGAGCTATTCTAGGCGCTACAGTTTGGAACCCAAGCGATTCTAGGCGCTACAGTTTGGAACCCATATGGTCGCAGGTTCGAATCCTGCCTTGGGCATGGACGTTTCTGACAGACTGCATGGGTGTAGTATGTCTCTTTTTCAAATACTGTGAGGTGTTAAGCGCAGCCGGCCGTAATGGCCGAGCGGCTCTAGGCGCTACAGTTTGGAGCCCATACGGTCGCAGGTTCGAATCCTGCCTTGGGCATGGACGTGTGTGATGTCCTCAGGTTAGTTAGGTTTAAGTAGTTCTAAGTTCTAGGGGACTGATGACCAAATAAATTAAGTTCCATAGTGCTCAGAGCCATTTGAACCATTTGTTGAGTGCACAAGCACCTTGCACCCGCTTTGTCTGGAGTGCTTGTTATGGCCCTCGGGATGGGGGTTGGGAGGGGGGAGGTTCTGTGATGTTCCTGGGCTGTTGTTTGTTCCAGGATTTCGTTCCATTCAGTCTGGTTATAATGAACATGAAGCGTGATGTTTATTTCAACATTCTCAGAGACGAAGTGTAGCCCCTTTCTTGCACATCTTCAGTCATATCTACGTTGTGCACATTCCCGTCTTCCAAGGCGACAACAGGCGTGTGGGCGGAGCAGTACGCATACATTCCTGGTTTGACGACATCACGGGTACCCTACCGCAAGTCGACTGGCCCGTTACATCTTCTGATCTTAATCCCATAGAAGATATCTGAGACTATCTGTAACAGTAGGTGGAATGTGTACATCAAAATACTCGCAATTTTACAGCTCTTCTAAGTGAAATAATAAGAAAGTGCTTGAGCCGTAGTAGAATCTGCTGTTTTGAAGAGCGCGCCGCAGCGCGTTGTGTAAAGCAGTCGCCCTCCGTTCCTGGCGGTGGCGCCTCTGTAGCAATCGCAGCTTGGTGTCTCCCTCTGGTGGAAAAGGGAAAAGGTTGCTTGTTCACGTGCATTTAAGGGGCGCTATAAGCTCGCCAGGGTGAGTCTGTCAGTCTCGGCGAGTCTAGTAGGTTGGTCAGTCGGAGTGAGGCTAGGTGAGTCTCGCTTCACCATTTGCTGGTCTGGCTCTCGTTTGCATTTGTGCGGCAGTTAGTGTCTGTCTCTCGTTTGGATCAAACCTTAAAGCCATAAAATGAGAGTCTTGCCACTCCGCCAGTAACAGAACTCAGCTAGTGGTCGCCCGGTCGGGGCTGAGTTCCTACATCTGAGTCCGCGCGTTAGGCCGCCAGTCTGCTCGAGTTGCTCGGGCAACGGTCATTGACGGTTGAATTGTTCGTTGGTCGGTCGCACACTGGGACACGTGAGTGCAGTGGCCGCGCCATATAGCGAGGCGTAGTGGCTTCACGGCCGACAGGAGAGCAACAGGGGTCAACCCACGACATCGGTCTGGCCGGGCCGAGCTGCGACGCCAACAGACGGGAGATCGGCGCGCCTTCCTGCGTCCGTTGAAGCGGCTGGAAGCGGACGGTTCGGGAGAGCGTTTTGGGGGTGCTGCGCCAGGTCTTCGCCAGAAATCGCAGTTATTAGAAGCTGAGTGATTAGTGATATGTTGTTTCAGTTACTTGTTAAATTCTACTTGTGTTGTTGGTCAGTCTCTCGTCCCCAGCTTGCTCGTTTGTCTCTCGTCCGCATTTGTTGAGCAGTTAGTGTCGGTCTGTCTGTCTGTCGGTCTACCATACGTTAGTAGCTGCCTCTGTCATGTTTGCCGGATTCGGTGTTAACGAATTTTTAGAATTACGGTAAAGGCCGAATTCCTGAAATATGTTTTTATCTTCCCTATCATCTTGCGAGGAGGTATATGTGTAATGTAGAACATGTTGTACACTTTATGTAAGTCGGAATTTCATGGGTTTTATTAAAATAGTCTACCGTAAGAGGCCCTTTTAAAGACAAATTGCAGTTTTGGTGGAAAATAAATTCTTAGTGTGAGTGTGTGTGCCATTTCCATCCCTCTTACGGGGTGCATAGTTAATGTGTTTGTAAGTGTGTTGTTAAAATTTTTAGTTTAAAGTAATCTGGTGTGTTGCAGATTTGCACCAGTGTAGTTTATCAGAGGTCGTTGTGAGCGGTCGTGACTACGGCCGTGTTGAAAGGGGGCGGAAGCTTCGCAGCCCGAAGGCTCCTACTGTATATGTAAAAAAAAAATTGCTATTCTGCCTCTGAATAATTGTAACTTGATATTTAGAGGGTGTTTTCTGATTGTAATTTTAAATCTGTTTTTGAAAAGGCTTTTAGGAATAAAATTTACATTTGTTAAAGGTAATATTATTTTCCATCAGTTACTTCCTGGCAACTGCTTGTAAGCTCACCTGGTGTGATTAAGTGTGTTAATGTTCTTGGTAAATCGCTAGTAAATAAAGTAAATGCTCTAAGAAAAGAGTCTGAAAGTAAAAATTCACGGTTCAGTACTTGAGCTGGATTCAGCAGACGTAAAGAAACATGTGTACTCTGTTCTTCGCCGAACTGAGAACATTATGAAGGCTAGCGGCCCTGTTACACTGTATAAGGTCTTCTTTTTGGAAGGGTCTGACTTATAGTCTGTGCGGTGTGCTTATAACTGGTATACACAAGTCTCATGCACTAAAGTGGTGGGGTACCTCCCGGCATAGTGCAACAACTCGACGTGGCGTGGATTCAGCAAGTCGTTGGAAGTCGTTGGAAGTCGTTGGAAGTCCCCTGTAGAAATGTTGAGCCATGCTTCCTCTATAGCCGTCCATCATTGCGAAAGTGTTGTTGGTGCAGGATTTTGTGCACGAACAGACCTCTCGGGCTTACCCATGAATGTTCGATGGAAATGATGTCGGATGATCTGGGTGGCCAAATCATTCGAATTGTCCAGAATGTTCTTCAAACCAATCGCTAGCAATTGTGGCCGGTGATGTGGCCATCTTTGTTCGAGAACATGAAGTCCATGTGTTGTGGACTGGCAAGACAGCCAATCCACAGTGACGGGTAACCGAAAGGCACGCGCTTAAACTCACGCAGGCCTGGCGTGAGGTCTGGAACAGGATACGTAATGAATGCTATAAAGAAAAGTACGTAGCTGCTGGAATACTTAACTTTAATCCATCATTTGTATACATCGTTCTTGATGAGACATGCTTCATACGATAACTATCAATTGCTATGGCGCCTTGCTAGGTCGTAGCCATTGACTTAGCTGAAGGCTATTCTAACTATCTTCTCTGCAAATAAACGAGGCTTCGTCAGTGTTGCATCGCTAGCTAAGTCGTCCGTACAACTGGGGCGAATGCTAGTAAGTCTCTCGAGACCTGCCGTGTGGTGGCGCTCGGTCAGCGATCACTGAGAGTGGCGACACGCGGGTCCGACATGTACTAATGGACCGCGACCGATTTAAAGCTACCACCTAGCAAGTGTGGTGTCTGGCGGTGACACCACATTCCTCCCCCGCAAATCGGCGAACGGTCGTGTTGTAAGGCTTCCGCCCGCCGTGGGGAGGACCCCATGTTGGCGTATGCGATTAGGTGGGGAGCCTAACAACAGGCGAGGCTGTGCCACCCGCACCCGGCCATTCGGTCCGAGGGGAGCTAGGAAACGCCAGAAAACCTAGTCCAGGGTGCACGCCAACATGCGGTGTATGCGCCCGTAAAGAGACAGGAGGGGCTGAAGGGTCGACCTCCATCGCGTCGGGGTACCCGACGCGCGAAGACGCCATGTGGTCCGAAGCGGGCGAGAGTTCCATGGCGGAGGACA
Source organism: Schistocerca americana (assembly GCF_021461395.2). Taxonomy (NCBI): domain Eukaryota; kingdom Metazoa; phylum Arthropoda; class Insecta; order Orthoptera; family Acrididae; genus Schistocerca; species Schistocerca americana. The sequence goes on from NC_060119.1 coordinate 483,458,791, forward strand.
ACTGGTCACGGGAAGCGATCGGCGGCGCGTGACCCAGGGAGGCGCCTGGCGGCTGCAGCGAAGCGTCCACTGCGGGCGGCGCCGGCGGGAGAACAGGCGGCGGCGGCGGCGGCTGTGGCGGCGCGTCGCCATGGGGCAAAATGGAAGGCAGCGTCGGTAACACCTGGGGATGAGGCGAGCCAGTAGATGGGTCCCCAGGGCGCTGACCGGACGGCACCGTCGCTGAAAGCAGACGGGGAGCGGCAGAACCCGTGCGACGACAGAGGCGCAGCTGATTCAGATGCCGACGCACCTCACCAGAGGCCCCCAAAACCAGATACATAGCGCGGCCGAGGCAGCGAAGAATGCGCCCTGCGAGCCAACGCCGTGAACCTCGATAGTTGCGATAGTATACAACGTCGCCTGGAGCAAAAGCAGGCGTCTGCCGCTGCACAGGAACCTGATGCGGTGGATGCAGCAAAGACATCAAGGTTCGATGAGGACGACCGTGGAGCAACTCAGCCGGCGAGCGACAATCTCGGGGCTGAGAGCGATACGAAGACAAAAAGAGCAACAACGCGTCCTCCCGAGAATGCGACTCTTTCAACTTCAACATCTGTGACTTGAAAGTCCGGACCAATCGTTCAGCGGCACCGTTTGACTGAGGGAAAACGGCGCGGATGTCAGATGTTGAATACCATTAGCCTTGCAGAATGACTGAAATTCTGCGGACATAAATTGTGGGCCATTGTCGGAAACAATAGTCTGTGGAAGACCTTCAATGCAAAAGATAGCGGATAACGCTTGGATGGTGGCAGATGACGTCGTGGAAGACATCCGGACAACAAAAGGGAAATTACTGAAAGAATCGACCACAACCAACCATCGAGCATTCCTGAATGGACCAGCAAAATCTATGTGCAAGCGTTGCCAAGGGGAAGTGGCTTTTGGCCATGCAAAGAAGTTCCGCGGCGGTGCGGATTGTTGTTCGGCATACGCCATGCAAGAAGAGCACATATTCGTAATCGCAGCATCGATTCCGAACCAAGTACAGTGCTGACGAGGAAGTTGTTTCGTTCGCACAATACCCCAATGCCCTTGGTGGAGAAGCCATAATACAGAGGACTGTAACGAACGTGGGACCACGACTCTGGACTGATCATTATCAGAACGCAACAGCAAAACACCACGTCGAACAAAAGGTCTCTCCTTGTGAGCAAAAAATCGGCGAACCAACGGATCCTCGATCCGTGACTGACAAGGGCCATTGCGTAGCAACAAAACGCAAAACTGTAGCAAGGACAGGGTCAGCAGCTGTGGCTGTAGCTACACGACGAAAATCAATCGGAAACGATTCGACCACGTCATCGGTTTCCGCATCAATGAACATGCAAGCAAGTTCGGAGGAATCGAATGCTCTATCCTCAGCAACAGGCAAACGGGACAACGCAACGGCGTTTCCGTGCTTAGCAGTGGACCGATACAAGATATCGTAGCGGTACTGCGAGAGGAAAATAGACCAGCAAATGAATTTCGGCGCTGTACGTGGAGGTACAGGCTTGTTCGGATGAAAAAGCGACGTCAAAGGTTTGTGGTCTGTGATGATGGTAAAGTGACGACCATACAAGAAATCGTGAAACTTTGTAACACCGAAGACGAGAGCCAAAGCTTCTTTCTCGATCTGTGAATAATTTCATTGCGCTGACGAGAGCAATTTGGACGCAAAGGCAATAGGGCGATCATGCGAGCCATCTTTGTGTGCAAGCACAGCTCCGATCCCGAAATCCGATGCATCTACCATCAACAAAAGGGGTTTCTGGGGATCGAATGGCGTAAGGCAAGTATTTGACAGCAACGCCGATTTCAACTGGCGAAAGGCGCGTTCGCATTCCGTCGTCCAGACGAACGGAACACCTGTACGGCATAAGCGATGAAGCGGAGCCGAAATAGAAGAGGCATTGCGCACATTCAATCGCACCTTGTGATTCCAAATCGTGTAATGTTTTTGCGACCTCATCACGCAATGCGCGGGGAACAGTGCGCGCTCTGAAAAATTTCGGTTGCGCATTTACTTTCAGTTCCAAACGTGCTTCATAGTTCTTAGCGCAACCTAGGCGCGGTGCAAAAATGTCTGCAAATTCTTTACATAGACGAGAAACACTGTCTGAAGGCACAGTCTGGTTCACTGATAGGACCTGATTGACTATAGACAAGTTAAACAACTGAAATAAATCTAAACCAAACAAGTTCACAACAGAAGAAGAACGAAGGACGTAAAAAGACACAAGTTTTGTTTGTCCCTTGTATGTTGCAAGAAGGCTGCACTGTCCTAACACAGGGATCGTGTGACCTGAATATGTAGTTAGCTTAACATTTGTGGCACCCAACGGAGGTGTGCCCAGTTGTTTGTAAGTGTCTTTATTGATCAATGAAACTGCAGCTCCGGTGTCGAGCTGGAATGGGATCACGTTGCCATTAATGTCCAAGTCTACAAAAAGTTTATTGCCCTGCTGACGACAAGAGCGACTGTTTTGTGCAACGTGAACAGACACTGGTACAGAATCACTCGCGACTTGACGTGAGTTCCGTCGATGTCGACGCACACTTTTTGTGGGACGAACACAGTCACTGTTAGAGAGAGTGGCACTGGGCGGAGTGGAATTGACTACATGAATTTCCATGGGCGAAGGTTCACGAACCTGAGCATTCTTGGTTCGATTCCAGCGCGAAGCAAAGGGCCTGGAATGGTTGTGAGTGTCCGATCGGAGCTTTTTCTGGCAAACACTTTGAACATGTCCTTTTTTATTACAGAAAAAGCAAATAGCTTGGCGTGACGGGCAATTTTCACGCGAATGTCTAGTAGCACACCGCGGGCATGATTTTAGTACTGCATTTGCATGCTGGCGCGGGACACGTGGCTGCGCGGACGTGCGCGAGGGCTGTTTACAGTTCCGTGCAGCTCGCCCGGCGGGCCGGTTAACGTGACACACAGCTGGCGAAGTTGCAAATGATTCCTGAGCAAAGTCAAGTGTGTCTTGCCTATCCAATATGTCTATCACTTGTTGAAGGGAGGGATTGACTAGTTTCAAAATTTGCTCCCGTATAGGAACATCAGAAACGTTCTGTGCAGTTGCATCATGCACCATAGTATCTGAATAAGGGAGTCCACGTTCACACTCAAAAGCACAATCCCTGGTAAGGCCTTGCAAAGTTGCAACCCACTCCCTATTAGTTTGACCCGCCGTACGTTTTGTACGAAAGAACGTATACCTTTTTGCAACTACATTGACTGATTCCTTGAAATATGCATCTAAAGCAGACAAAATTTCGTCGTAGGACAGAGTTGCTACGTCGCGTCGGGGAAATAATTTCACTATCACACGGTACGTTTGGACCCCTACACACGCCAATAAATGAGGCTGCCGCTCGTTACCCTGAATTCTGTAGGCGGCGAGATGAAATCCAAATTGGCGTGACCACTCCGTCCAGCTTTCCATCGCCGCATCAAACGGCGGTGCAACTGCGTGTTGTGGCTGCGGTAGCGGTGGAGCGGCGGCTGCCGCATCGTTTTGCATTGCACGTTGACCCTGGACGAGCTGTCCAAGGGCATCCAACAAGGCCTGCGTCTGCTGATTCTGCAAGCGATAAAATTCGGACAGTACATCTGGAAATTGTGGCGAAGCCATGACACAAGTAATCTAAGCAAGGATAAAGAACTAGACCCTGTTTTTACTCGTCGCCAAAAATGTTGTGGACTGGCAAGACAGCCAATCCACAGTGACAGGTAACCGAAAGGCACGCGCTTAAACTTACGCAGGCCTGGCGTGAGGTCTGGAACTGGATACGTAATGAATGCTATAAAGAAAAGTACGTAGCTGCTGGAATACTTAACTTTAATCCATCATTTGTATACATCGTTCTTGATGAGACATGCTTCATACGATAACTATCAATTGCTATGGCGCCTTGCTAGGTCGTAGCCATTGACTTAGCTGAAGGCTATTCTAACTATCTTCTCTGCAAATAAACGAGGCTTTGTCAGTGTTGCATCGCTAGCTAAGTCGTCCGTACAACTGGGGCGAGTGCTAGTAAGTCTCTCGAAACCTGCCGTGTGTTGGCGCTCGGTCAGCGATCACTGACAGTGGCGACACGCGGGTCCGACATGTACTAATGGACCGCGGCCGATTTAAAGCTACCACCTAGCAAGTATGGTGTCTGGCGGTGACACCACACCATGAACGGCTGCAAATGGTCTCCAGGCAACCGAAATGATCGGTTTGGTTGGATCTGAGAACCCATTACATTCCAAGTAAACCCAGCGCACACCGTTATGGAGCCACGACCAGCTTGTACAGTGCTTTGCTACGACTTGGAACCACACCTTTGTTGAGTCTGCGCCACACTCGAACCCTTTCATCAGCTCTTACAAACTGAAATCGGGTCTCATCTAATCAGGCCACGGTTTACCTGTCATCTTGGGTACAACCGATATGGTCATGAGTCTGGAAGAGGCAGTGCAGGTGATGTGCTGTGAGCAAATGCACTAGCTTCGGCATGTGCTGCCATAGCCTATTGAAGCCAAATTTCGCCGCACTGTCCTAACGGATGCGTTCGTCGTACGTCTCCCATTGATTTCTTCTGTTTTTTATGCAGTGTTGATCGTCTTTTACAACTGACAACTCTGCACAAAGGCTACTGCTCTCGGTCGTTAAGTGAAGGCCGTCGGACACTGCGTTATCCATGATGAGACGTATGGCAGAAATTTTGTATTCTCGGCAGACTATTGACAATGTGGACCTCGGAATATTGAATTCCCTAACGACTTCCGAAACGGAATGTCCTATGCTTCTAGCTCCAACTGCCATTCCGCGTTCAAAGTCTTGTTAATTCCCATAGTGCAGTCATAATCACGTCGGAAACCTATACAAAAGGATCACCTGAGTTCAGCCCGTCCCCAGTAGCTGAGTTGTCAGCGCGACATGTTGTCAATCCTAAGGGCCCGGGTTCGATTCCCGGCTGGGTCGGAGATGTTCTCCGCTCAGGGACTGGGTGTTGTGTTGTCCTAATCATCATCATTTCATCCTCATCGACGCGAAAGTCGCCGAAGTGGCGTCAAATCGAAAGACTTGCACCCGGCGAACGGTCTACCCGACGGGAGGCCCTAGTCGCACGACGACCTGAGTACAAATGACAGCTCAGCTAATGCGCTGCCCTTTTATACATTGTATACGTGAAACTACCGCTATTTGTCTATGTGCATATCGCTGTCCCATTACTTTATGTCACTTTTGTGTATGTTCAGATCAGTGGGTCGGTGATCAAAGCAGAGTTCAGTACGTAATTAATTCTATAGTGAAAATCGACTGGACTGGGTAGCAGAGATTAGACGTGAGCTCCATATACACACTTCAAACTCGCAAGAGAGTCTTGAGAGGTCACCTTCGAACTCGCGGTCTCCATGTGCAAGTGGACTAGATTTGCTTAAAAATGAGACCGCGAGCACAGCTTGGCAAGTATAACTGCTACATACATAACATTTCTGAAAGAAATTTGGCCTCTAAACTATCAATTACCGTTCATTTGTGTCACACAGTCATGACTTTGGCTTTATAGCCATTCTCAAGAGCCAGTTGACATGTCAGAAAATGTTCGGTCTGCGTCGGCCGCGGTGGTCTAGCGGTTCTGGCGCTGCAGTCCGGAACCGCGAGACTGCTACGGTCGCAGGTTCGAATCCTGCCTCGGGCATGGGTGTGTGTGATGTCCTTAGGTTAGTTAGGTTTAAGTAGTTCTAAGTTCTAGGGGACTTATGACCGAAGATGTTGAGTCCCATAGTGCTCAGAGCCATTTTGTTCGGTCTGCCTAAACGACATAAGCAACCATTGGGCATGACGATTAGTATGTAACAATATTATGACTGATAGGTTAGCAGTGAATATACATATAGGGTGACTCACCTGAAACTTCCAACGCAAATATCTAGAAAATGGAAAATGCTACAGATGTGTGGGTTTCACGAAACGGTTTGGCAGCAGTGACTCGTATTGTTGGCCAATCAACAATTCGTAATAATACTTAGAATGCGTATTTTTGTGCAAATATGCACTTTTTAAATGGAACAATGCCTATTGACAATAATAAACTAAAAGGAGGGTAATTTGTAATGTCGGTGCTGTTTGTTGTAAGACTAGTGCGAGTCATTTACGAGACATCACGTTTTGAATAGTTCCCACACTGACACTTGTAGAATACCTGTGGTAGCACACACTAAACAACAATACAACTGTGTATACTAGTTATGTGGACTCTGACCACTAACGAGACAACTGACCATCACATTTGTGTTCAAAATGAGCACCAGCAGCAACAATACACACTTCCAGTCTGGTATGGAACGACTGCTGCACACGTGCTAGCGCTTCAGCGGAGATGTCCGAGCAGGCTGCAGTAATACGACATTGCATATCATCGGGTGTCGTTTTTTTTTCTGTTACGCCAGAATTTCAATGCGGGCGCCACATATAGCTAGTAGAATATCAGGGCGATGTTCGAATTCTGCCCATGTACCGGTCAGCACTGCAGCATCAACAATTATGATTGCTTCATGCACGAAGGGTAGCAATATCATTGACTAGTGTTGTGTGCACGCAATCTTTGTCGTAACCCCGCAAAAAGAAGTCAAATGGCGCGACGTAGGAAGAGCGCGGAGGCCATATGATGCGGCCCAATCGAGCCCCATCCACCTCTCATGAAATGTGTCATCTAGTACACCCCGCACGTTCGGACTCCAGCATGAGGGTGCACCGTCATGCTCGAAGACGATGGACGGCAGCAGCTCTTCGATCTGTGCTAGCACGAACTGTTCGAGCATGCCCAGGTAATCATGTCCCTTTATGTTTTCCTCTACGAAGCTTCGGCTTGTCACGGATGTGTTCACACGTTTTGTGTGTGTTACCGGAGCAACAAATCCTAACGATGTGGCGATTCACATATCCAAAAGTGTTTACGTTGCTTCATTTGATAACTGGGCTCTCTTTCAGGTAGACATTGTCGGCATCTATGGACGCCATCGTGGAACACGCGAATACATACCACAGAGGACGATCGTTTGGCTGCAATGTTTGAACAATCTGTACTTTGCACGCAAAAAGACATAACCGTTTATGTAACATTAATGGGCAATTGCTGTTGCTTCCAGCAATTTGTGTGATGCACGACGAATTAAGTACTTGGAGCAGCGTTGAAATACACTTGCACTTTGTCAACACGTGCTTGAGGCATAAGGGGAGTCCACTTCCAAAAAGGTGTATGACACTGCTTGTCTCAAATGAAAAAGTGTGTGAAATCTTATGGGACTTAACTGCTAAGGTCATCAGTCCCTAAGCTTACACACTACTTAACCTAAATTATCCTAAGGACAAACACACACACACACCCATGCCCGAGGCAGGACTCGAACCTCCGCCGGGACCAGCAGCACAGTCCATGACTGCAGCGCCATTGACCGCTCGGCTAATCCCGCGAGGGTGCTTGTCTCTTTCAAGTTTCTGAACCACCACTTTATACTTGTTTTTGCTGTTGGTGCCCTCCCATCAGACGTCGACACTCACGCAGTACCGTTCTCACAAAGTTGGATTCTACATACCAGATGGCACAATCGCTCTTTCTTCTCGTTTGCAGTCATTCTGAAGCACTCCAAACAAATCTCAACACAGGACAAAAGAAGAATGCTTTGAGAGCTGCTAAACGTTTACGACAAATCATGATTCTGTACCTCCAATAGTTTCCTGTCCGCAGCTCGTGGTCTGAGTAGTAGCGTTCTCGCTTCCCGAGCACGGGGTCCCGGGCTCGATTCCCGGCAGGGTCAGTGATATTCAACTGCCCCGAGGTGCCTGAGTGTTGTTGTGTCGTCTTCATCATCATCATTCATCCCCATTAGTGTCGGAGGAAGGCAACGGCAAACCACCTCCACTAGAACCTTGCCTAGTACGGCGGTGCGGGTCTCCCGCATCGTTCACGATCTGTCAAGAAGCATGGGACGTCATTTCCAATAGCTTCCAATTATGATTTTTGAAACGATAGTCATTCTGAAGCACTCCAAACAAATCTCAACACAGGACAAAAGAAGAATGCTTTGAGAGCTGCTAAACGTTTACGACAAATCATGATTCTGTACCTCCAATAGTTTCCTGTCCGCAGCTCGTGGTCTGAGTAGTAGCGTTCTCGCTTCCCGAGCACGGGGTCCCGGGCTCGATTCCCGGCAGGGTCAGTGATATTCAACTGCCCCGAGGTGCCTGAGTGTTGTTGTGTCGTCTTCATCATCATCATTCATCCCCATTAGTGTCGGAGGAAGGCAACGGCAAACCACCTCCACTAGAACCTTGCCTAGTACGGCGGTGCGGGTCTCCCGCATCGTTCACGATCTGTCAAGAAGCATGGGACGTCATTTCCAATAGCTTCCAATTATGATTTTTGAAACGATAGCGGGGAAACATTCGAGAAAGAAGCAGTAAAGCAAATACATGGAAAGTATTGATTCAGGTCGTCAATAGTGATGAATTTCTCGGTGTATTTTAAAAATATAACAATTATTACGTTACCATTGCTCCTGTCCAGAAATACGTAGCACTGGTTCCGTGAATAACGTGTGAACTCGTTTGGAAATATGTTGTGTACTGTTAATACGTGGGAAATAAATCTTTGGACTGTAATTCCTCGCGTAATCAGTTGCCTACCGAAGTGGCTGCATCCGGATAAAATGGAGTGATAAGTGGAGAAACTTTTAAGTCGTTAAAGTGTCCCCATAACAACTTCCCGTTGCAGCTGAAACAGTCTGCTCCGGAAATTAATTTGTTGCTGTTAAAGTTACTTGTGCTCCGCTACAGAAATTTGCGAGCGAGAATGAATCAAGAAAGTGTGTTTTCGCGCTGTTAGCAGTAGCTGCCTCATACACAACACACGTCTGTGAGTTTTCTAAATTACAGTGACTCAGAGATTGGGAAATGTGCCTAGTATTACCTCTCATTCATTGCAGACACAGCCCTCTATGTTACGAGTATGTTTCAGTCTATTATTTCTTCTGCGGTTGTAAATAAATGAATCGTTTTCATGTAAGTCTGCAGTTTTTTTATTCTGTTTATTGTACAATTTTGTGACACGTAAAAAAATGAATTTAGAAAAGAAAGCGGCTACAACTGAGGAGTAGCGAAAGTGTGCTGCAGTATGAGCTCGAAGAAGTGAGTAACAATGGGAAAGAGAAGTCAATCAGACAACGAGCTAATGGAATCGAGAGTGAGGAGCAGACCTTGTTGTGGCGGTTTTTCAGTCCGAAGACTGGTACGATGCACCTCTCCATGACAGTCTATTCCGTGCAAGTATAGACATTTCTGCGTAATGGTTTCTTCCTATATCCACTTTAACCAGACCCACAGCGGTCCTAGCCCACCGTTGCTCGCACCGAAACAGGGTTTATTGTGCGGTTTCACTTCCTGTGATTCTAGTAAAGCCAACCAGTGCCCATTAAGAGTGGTACGACGCCCTTCACTAATTCTTTATTAGAGACAATTTCTCCAGGACTTGATGACCCAAATATTCTATGTCTTTTGGTCTCCAGTGTTTCGCATTGGAAGATTAAATGGGGTGCGATTTCATCACCCTCACCACACAACCTACACATAAATGCTTCTTTTTCTTTACCGCTGGCCAGAGTGGCCGTGCGGTTCTAGGCCCTACAGTCTGGAGCCGAGCGACCGCTACGGTCGCAGGTTCGAATCCTGCCTCGGGCATGGATGTGTGTGATGTCCTTAGGTTAGTTAGGTTTAAGTAGTTCTAAGTTCTAGGCGACTGATGACCTCAGTAGTTAAGTCCCATAGTGCTCAGAGCCATTTGAACCATTTTTTTCTTTGCCAATCGTGTGTAGGTGTTTCTTCAAGTTCCCATGAACTGTAATTAGTCATATCGTTAGTTTGTCTCCTGTCCAAACCCAGGATTACAGACCTTCTCTTAAAACATGGCTTTGCTATCTTCAGTGCACAATGTTTTGGTTTTTGGATCATTGCCCAATATTCTACATGCTGCCTTTTGATCCAGTTTCTTAACTTTGATTTAACCATCGGCTTAGTAATGATTGGTAATGGCCTTGCCACAGTGGCTACACTGGCTCCCGTCAGATCACCGCAGTTAAGCGCTGTATGGGTGACCGTTTGGGCTGCCATTTTTTGGGGTGCATTCAGCCTCATGATGCCCTCTGAGGAGCTACTCGACCGAATAGTAGCGGCTTCAGTAAAAAAAACCATCATAACAACCGGGAGAGCAATGTGCTGACCCCATGTCCCTCCTCTCCACATACTCAGTTGAGGATGACACGGCGGTCGGATGGCCCCGATGGGCCACTTGTGGCCTGAAGACGGAGTTCCACTGCTACTGTGCTGCTTAGTAATGGTTAGGGCAGGTTTCGGTCCAATAAATGGAATCGTCGCACATGTCCTGGCTAGCCTATCAGCCTGTTCACTGCCACTGATTCCTGAATGACCAGTGACGCACTCCAGGTCTAGCCTGTTGCTTTCCCCTAGTCTCACAAGAGATTTGTGGCATTCTCCAATACCTTCGATTGATGAGCTGCATGGACATCTGAACAAACTAGATGCTATAATCTTTGTAGCGCCTATGCAGATTCTCCTTTGCACACACCCTGAATGATTCCTGCCGCCAGAGTACCCCTAAACAGCCCACGTAGGACTCTAATCAAACTCACCCCTGCTTGTCTCTGTAGAACTGGAGCCGGCCAGTGTGGCCACGCGGTTAAAGGCGCTTCCGTCTGGAACGGCGCGACCGCTACGGTCGCAAGTTCGCATCCTGCCTCGGGCATGGATGTGTGTGATGTCCTTAGGTTAGTTAGGGACTGATGACCTCCGATGTTAAGTCCCATAGTGCTCAGAGCCATTTGAACCATTTTTTGTAGAACTGGAAAAATTCCTCCTGGGCTTGGAGACATGAAATGTTCCCTAGAGAGACTGTCTAGTCTAGGCTTTATCCCATATACCCTGACCAGAGAGCCTCCGTTTGTATTTGACCCACCAGTAAGCCAGCCTATGTCTCCAGCAAACTTCTTCCACTGCCCCTTACTATCAACTGTTAAAATGAAAGGTTTATTGAAGCAACTGTATTTCCCACATTCCATGAATGGGTGTGGAATTCAGGGTATCCTAAAGGTATCCAGGTATTTGCAGTTTCCAACCTGTATGCCCCTCCCGCTACTTCCGTTTTAACTCACAGTTGTAAGGGGAACACGTACAGCATGGTCTCCATCCCAGCAGTGGGTGTGCTGCTAATTCTGCCTGTTACGGCTAAGCAGACCTGTCTCTGCACTATCTTAAGCTCCTTAGCAACTACCTACTATTTTACTCTGTCACATCGTACTGTAGCCCCATAATTTATCATTGGTATTGCTACAGTGGTGGATATCCAGTACGTACTCTTGGGGTATAGACCCTAGTTCTTTTTCTCCACAGACTCTTCTAATTCTCTTAAGAGTACCTTTAGCATTGGAACATGTATTCCTTATCTAAGGGGTCCAACATACTTTCCCATCCAAGGTTACCCCTAGATAATTCACTACCCCTTCTACAGACAGAGTTTCATCGAGAAGCTTAAGATTATAGTATGTGTATTGGATATGCTTGTTCATAAATGGTACTACAGCAGGTTTCTTAGGACTGACCTTTGGATACTGTTTTCTGCGCCAGTTTTACGCAATGTTCAATGCACATTGTGCCATACCTCTAACAGTACTAGCAAATTTGCCAAGTATTACTGCGACTAAGTTGTCTGCATATCCCTGGCAGAAATATCCTCTAGTATTTTGTTCTCGAATGAGTTCAGTCACCACAGGGGCAAAACTCCTATCGGACTCCCTCTGGTGGTCTTGATCACCATTTTTTCATTCATCATGGTGGCTTCTGCCTCTCTGCCTCTCTTCGTTCAATGCTATGCTCTTCTGCAGCTATAACCATGGAGTCGATAGTCGTATTGCTAAAGACCTCCTCGATATCCAGCAAGATGCAGAGAGCTTTTTTCTGCTAGTCTAATGCCTTTTCCACTCTCCCAGTAAGTTAATGAAGTGCTGTTTAACATTATTGGCTGGTTAATATGCATGTTGGTTAACATGTAGACGAACCTTACTTATCCTCATTTCCATAAAGTGCACGTTAACCAGTTTTTCTAATGTCTTCAAAAGAAAGAAGAACATACTGATAGATATCATATCTTTGGCCTTGGTGTGATAAATTCTTCCTGGTTTCAGAACGGAAACAGCCCTTACTGTCCTCCAGGCATTAGGAATGATTCCTGCCGCCAGAGTAACCCTAAACAGCCCACGTAGGACTCTAATTAAACTCACCCCTGCTTGTCTCTGTAGAACTGGAAAAATTCCGTCTGGGCTTGGAGACTTGAAATGTTCAAACGTTGCCACCACCCACTGTTTTTTTTATCAACACACATTCTGCCGTATTTCCAGTTCTCTCTTTGATTAATTGTAAACCAGTGGCTTTCAGGGACTGAATCTTTGTCTATGTTGTCTGCCCAAGCACATCGAGGGGAACCAGTCTCAGGGAGCGCACCCAGCGTCTAATTCGCTGTCCTGGTGTATCCACCATCCTCCTTCCTTAGGGAACGTCCTGCAGTAGCTGGTATTCTGGTAAGGATTTTGTGAAGTCTGCCGCAAGCAGCTGTACCTTCCACTTTCTCACAGAATACCTCCCAGGATGGTAGTTTCTCTTGCTTATTTGCAAGGTTGTATTTGAAAGTGTTTCCAGATATTTTTCCCATTGTCCTTTTCTTTTTGCAATGTTGGACTAACTTCTTACCTGCCTCCTTTACATGGTCAGGTTATTGTTCCATCAAGGTACATTACCGTTTGTGCAGTTCTAGGTGATTTGGCGGTTTTCTAAATACGAGGCCTTAATAGCAAGCTTTACTGCATCTGGCGTGTCCTCGAAGTTTATTGGATTCCCTATCGAAGTTCTGATTCCAGATGAGCGTGAGTAGAGGTCATTCCTATACGAATAACAGCCTGCTTTCCTTGGACTCCTATAGGCTGCGGTCTGTTTAACACCCATTTCAACATCGAACATTATATACACATGGTCAGATAAGGATGGCTCCAAAGCCACATCCCATTTTTTGACATATCTGCCAATTACAATGACCCAAAAGTCAATCACTTCTTCTCTTCTTATGTTCCTGAACGTAGGTTCTCTGCCCCTATTCAGTATCTGCAGGTTGTTCTCCAGTAAATATTCAAGAAGGTACTCACGTCTGATGCTGGTGTTATCCGCTTCCCCACACCAGGTTGCGAGCACTGATAACACAAAAAACCAGCAGCTGTTTATTCTATATCGCTGGAACAAATATTCGCCATTGGTATGAATGAAATTCCGTTTTTGACGTAAAAACATGTTCTGGAGTTCTTTAGATTTCTAGCATAAACCAGCTGACCTCCAGTTCCTCCGAGGCCTGAAAGCCTCTCTATATATGTAGGATACCTGGATCAGGGTCACATCCACATGCCTTCGCAGAAGATGACTCAGGGCGACAGGTTGCCCCTTTACAGTGTTTCAGGTTTATCTGCAGCACTAGCAGCCTCCATCTCGCCGCCATGGTCCCTTCCGGTATCTGTAATTACCCTGACGGTAACCTGCGAGACCCTAAATACAATCTCAGGTCCTGTATCTTCAATCCCTTCGGGATTTTTCACAAACTTCCACCACAAGTGTTTGGCCACCTGAATTCAGCTGATTATCCTCCAGTCCGATGTCGAGACCTTCTGGTTCTGTGCCCTTATTTTTTCCAACACTCTTTGGAAGAGTATCCTTAAAAGATTTTGTACCCAAATCTTCACCTTCCTGAAGAGCTCAACTGCTATCTTGACCAGCAGCTTCGCCTCCTGCCAAGGAGATATCTTGAGCACCATCTCCTTACGCTAATCAACTGTTCCCAAGCCTCAAAAAAGATAAGAAAAACTCTTCCAGATAGACACTCCTTAGACTTGCGTCCCCCCCCCCCCTCCGGGTCATATTTCTCAAAGAGAACCATCAGAACAAGCTCCATCTGTTGCAAAGAGATGTAGACCAATGAATACCCCTGCTGGATAACCGCAGTCCACCGAGCCCCAGACAAACATTTAAACTTGACCTGGCTCAACAATTTCCTCATCTCGGACTGGTCTGTCACCCAATTTAGTTGTGGAAACAGCTTCCATCGGTTCCATCCCCGATGTTTGGATGTTTGAAGTCTCATCATGATCCTCAGTTTTTGTTTTTTCTTGTTCTGCGTTCTCCGTTTTGGATAACTGCAAATCTGAGAATTGGGGATATATTCAGTCGATAGCACGGAGCCCCTTGCAAGGTTGATTACTCACGGAGGTCGTACGATACGCCTAAGGCTTCATTAATGACCAATCTTCCCATGTGCCACGCACCCGTCGGCACGGTTGGTATCTCACCTTAAGCTGGTATCTGGGGAATTGGGATATGACTATGGGGTTCGACATGGGAGTGTTGCGGTGTTGTGGGATACTCTTCGTCAGGTCCACCTGATGAGGTCTCTCCTACCTGGGAGACCACGCCAGTAGTTGTGCTACGACCAGCGTAGCCCTCAGCTTCTTGCGAACATCCAAGCCTCTCCACCCGCATGGACAATGCTTTTACAAGGCCGTGTCCCCCGGGAAGGGTGCGTGTACGAAGTTACTTTGATATCCGATTGTATCTTTTTTGTCAGGCAGTATAGTTCCAAACGCGACTAACAACTGGTAATGGTTGTTATTTTTATAACAGATTTGAGAGACAGAAGAAAAATAAAAATAAATTGTTTGTCAGTAACTAGAACTGACTGTGTCATTACAAATAGTACGTACGCTTCTTGAAAAGATATTCGTTATTCACCTGAACGACATTTCACAGATGATGAAAAGCCTGTCATATTAAAATGACAGGGCTTCTGACCTTACAGTTACGAGAAAAAGTTTCTATTTCGACTGGTGTCGGAAACATCTTTCCGTAGTTTGCGCAGTAACTTATCTGACAAGCTGACTTTCAGAAGAGCTAATATGAATACGCTGTATTTGGTTTGTTGAAAACAGCATTAAACAATGAGAATGTTCCCTACTTGATCACTCTCTCATTCGGCATTCGTTCCGATCGAACTTTCGTGTGTCCTTCCGGTTGGTTGTCATGGTTTTGGACCTCAGTTCTGTCGATAACACGTCAGGACATTAAACTTTCGCGAGTATCCAACAAACTAGCAGAAATGTTGTGAAATATATGTACTTCTTTGTACTCCACAATCTGTAGCGAATGGTGCGTGTTAAGAACGACTGTCACTAATGCTTCACATGAGTTCTAATTTGCTGATAATACCGTCGTGGCAAATGTGCTACATACGTGTAAGGAGAAGAAATGTGTTGCTTGATTCTTCTTGAATCTATGCCTTTGGTATTCTAACACGAAATCCCTCCTCGAACAATATTTTTTGGGCGCATGCCACTGGAGTTTGAAGAGCAAAAGCGTAAATCTTTCACGATTGCTCAAAAAACCCGCCATAGAACGGGCCACCTTTCTTTAGATTTTGTCTGTCTTTTCTATAAATCCTAACTGACAATAGTCCCAGACTTCCGAAAGAAATTCGTAAAAGGGTCGAATAAGGATTTTGTAAGCCGGCTCCTAAGTGAATAAATCGTATTGTCTGTCAGTTCTAGTTCCTCCATGAAGCGTCGATCTTGTATTTCGCTACAATTTTTTGACATTGCGATCGTTATCTGTACGACGTTGTACGCAGACGATCTCACGGAGCTCCCAACCCTACCCACCTGGTTCTTTACACATCGTTTTCACACTAGTCCTTTAAACACCCTTATGCGATATGCCTGAAGCTATTTTCATGATAACTTCCTTTAAGAACTACATGCGACGTTCTGTCAGTTAGGAAATCCACTGTCGACTCAGAAAAGTGGAACGCTGTTCCATAAGCTCGTATTTTATTATGCCCCCTAAATTTCATGAAAAAAAAGACTAAACTGAGTTTCACAGGATCACTGTTTCCAAAATATCGTTTGGTTATTACAGGGGAAATTTCCGTGCGACAGAATAGTTTTCATATATGAAACATGTTCCATAATACCACAACAGTAACGATGCATACGTTTTATTCCTAGGTAGTGCTGATTTTCTTCCAAACTATGAGCCGGCCGCTGTGGTCGGTTGTAGGCGCTTCAGTCTGGAACCTCGCGACAGCTACGGTCGCAGGTTCGATTCCTGCTTCGGGCACGGATGTGTGTGATGTTCTTAGGTTAGTTAGGTATAAGTAGTTCTAAGTTCTAGGGGGTTGATGACCTCAGAAATTAAGTTCCATAGTACTCAGAGCTATTTGAAAAATTCAAACGGTTCAAATGGCTCTGAGCACTATGGGACTCAACTGCTGTGGTCATAAGTCCCCTACAACTTAGAACTACTTAAACCTAACTAACCTAAGGACATCACACACATCCATGCCCGAAGCAGGATTCGAACCTGCGACCGTAGCGGTCGTGCGGTTCCAGACTGTAGCGCCTTTAACCGCTCGGCCATCCCGGCCGGCAGAGCTATTTGAACCATGTGAACCAAACTATGACGCTAGTCTGGCATAGACCAAGTTTAAGAGAATGCGTTCCGAGTACAAACAAATATAAAATTCATGAAATGTATTCGCAGTTGCGAATATGAACCACGTCCAGCTGTACAATGGAATGGCGACAATGAAAATTTGTATCGGACCGGGATTCCAACCCGGATTTTTTGCTTTACGTGAGCGGTCACCTTAACTGCTTAGGCTATCCAAACACGGCCCACAGCCAGACCCAAACTTCCATGTCGCCGTCCACGTGTCTACATACCGCTCTCGTACACATAATGTTATTTCTGTACTGGGGGGAAATGTTATTTGTAAGTCGCAGGCCCAGTATTGGCTGATAAATACGAAATTGCAGTGCTTGTGTTGTGAAGAAGAACGATGAGATCTTCCTTCATACATGCATATCGTACTTCTTCACAACACAGGCACAGATATTTAGTATTCGTAAATATAAAATTATGTGGTCCTGTTGTCAGAAGAATTGACTTTTCTCGGACTACATTAAAAAAAGTAGTGTGCAGAAAACTGGAATATAAGTTGCAGAAATTATGAATAAAATGTGGTCTTGAGTTGGCAAAAATGTTATCCGTCGAATCGTCGCGTTAACTGGCATCGTCGTGTCGTAAGTCATTTGAGTGAATGACGTAATTAGCTAAATTGGTCGAGTCAGTGGTATCTTTTACAGCCACAATGAATTCCGGAATAAATAAATAAATCACGGAACAAAAAGCAGAGTTTCCTAGAAGCTGCTGATATCATCGTTGCCGACAGTGACATCTCATTTCACTTCGAGGAGGATAAAACATTCTTACCGCTTTCAGATTGCAGACAAGTTTTATTCCTTCCGTTCTTTGCAATACTATGCTACTCATTTTAATTTTTTTTCTGTGAATCAGAGGGGAATCATCAGTTACAAGCCTATGAAATTAGCTTCCGTTTGTTAATGAAAACAACTGGAGAAAGTAAACAGAAACAGAAACGCGATTTTTCCGTCTGTTTCATCTTAAACATTAGTGAGTAGCATTTCATTAAATATGAGTTCCTGATGGTGTTACTCAGAATAGTGATGCGATTAATAACTGTCCTAGAATTTTTCTCTGTAATGATAATCTGAAGGCATTATTCGGAAGATTCAAACTTTGGAAATCTAAATGTTACTATCGTCTTCAGTTTTAGTTCTTCTTATCAGTTTTTTTAAATTTCTTCATTTTTAGCAACCTTTAATACTGCAATTAAATTATGTTCGCAGTATTGTGTGGTAAGCTATAACAAAACGTGTCTTATACTCTAAAGCACCCGATAACATTTACAGTGGCCTTTAACATGGGGTTTATCTACCCTTCGCCTTTATGATGACTTAAGATGGGACACTTTCAGCTGGAAACACTTTCATTAACGTGTCAGTTCTGTGGAGGAATGACAGCCCACTTATCAGTCGAAACCAGAGATGAAAATGATGTTAGAAGCTGGGTTATATAGTGAAGTCACTTTGTGATTCCTTCCAGAGGTGTTCTATTGTTCTATTCCGTTCAGGTTGAGACTTCGGCAGGCTAATCCATTTCGGGAATGTTCACAAACCGTTATGTCGCAGATGCTGCTTTATGACATGGTAAATTATCCTGCTGATACTATCATCGACTCTCATCTGCTCCTCTACTGAAAGTAGTACACAATACCTTAAAAAGCGAATTTAGCCTTCTGTTAAGCGCAATTAGGGAACCACACCATAATTACGAAAAACACTCCCTATTGTAACACCACGTACGAACTTCATTGTTGGCAGTGCGCATGATGGCAGGCGAAGTTCTCCTGGAATTTCCCAAACCCTTACTCTTCCGTTGGATTGCCACAGGGTACAGCGTGATCCATTACTCCAAATCAGTCTGCCCCAAGTCATCTACTTTCCAGCTGCTCGAGCGTTACACCAATTCCTACGCTCAAACATTGTACTAGCTGGACTACTGATAGGACTTTGGAAACCTCGAGTGATTTCCTCCGCTGATTTCTTACAACCACTCTCCACAGTGCTCGACGGACCCTGTCCGCCAGTATATGAGGTCTGCCAGGTATTGGTATAGCAATGGTTGTTACTTCGCGTTTCCAGTTCACAACCGCATCACCAACCGTCGACTTGGCCAGCTTTAGAAGGGCTGGAATGTCCCTGATGGACTTTTTACTCAGGTGACAAATGGTTCAAATGGCTCTGAGCACTATGGGACTAACATCTATGGCCATCAGTCCCCTAGAACTTAGAACTACTTAAACCTAACTAACCTAAGGACATCACACAACACCCAGTCGTCACGAGGCAGAGAAAATCCCTGACCCCGCCGGGAATCGAACCCGGGAACCCGGGCGTGGGAACTCAGGTGACGTCCAATGACTGGTCAACGCTCTGACCGACTCGTTATGCTGTTACTGCTTCTTTACTGACAACACAATACTCCCCCCGCCTTCTTCTGAACCGGCACACCCATCTTTAGTGACATTTAGTGGGAAACTTCACGTTACACGGGGCGTCCGTGTAGCTGTGATCAGATAGTGTATGTTTGCCAGTCGCCCGTCCTGCTGACGCTGCGTAAGTGTTTAAGGAGACGAAACAGCAGCAGTCGTGTCTCCTGTACTGAACAGCCTCAGGACAGAAGCAGCGTATCCAGTCCGTCTCCTATAGAGTAAATTCTGTGTACAAGAGTGAGAAAGTTTACACAATATTTGCGTAGCGTGCATCTGCGGCGGGAAATGGGAATCAGAATGGTATTCACCTTGCGTGGGAAACTACATAAAACCCACATTCAAGCTGGGCAGTAACCAGTCTCTATTCGCTAATCCACCGGACAGATACGGTCCGGGGCCGGCATATCTGATCGTGTAACCAGTAGCCACGTCTCTAGGTTGTAAACACCTTGTTGATGTACATTTCCAGTGTTTCTTATTATTATCATTTCAGCTTTATTATTTTATTTATTATATATAAAGGCTTCCCAGTTTTGAAACAATGTCATTCACTAGAAATGGATTTGCCACTGTCTGGTGAATTAGCTCTATTATATTATATTATATTATATTATATTATATTATATTATATTATATTATATTATATTATATTATATTATATTATATTATATTATATATTATATATATTATATTATATTATATTATATAATATTATATATTATTTTATGTATTATATATTATTATATAATATTATATTATATATAATATTAAATATAATATAATATAATATAATATAATATAATATAATATAATATAATATAATATAATATAATATAATATAATATAATATAATATAATATAATTATAATCGTCCTACAACAATGTTTCAGCAAGATGTGGTGCTTCTGGTTATCTCGAGTTTATCTCCATTATATCCTGGATTTCAGGTGTACTGGTTGGTATTGCTTCAGGGGCCTCTTGGACATATTATAAACTATGGCTTGTATTTGTACCTGTGCACTTCAGATTCGTTTGATAGTTCTGTAACTGTGTACTTCAGATTAATTTGAATTTTTTCCCATTATTTTTTCTTCTCTTGGACATTCATACATTTTCCTTTAAACATTCGCTACCAAACACAGCTCTTTTACTGAAGGCAGTAACCCTTCCGACCTTCACTAGTGACACAGAGATAACTGATTCATAGTTTGAATTATAGCATGCATGATCTGGAGAAGGACAGTTCAGATTTCCAACCCATTCATTGTATCACTTGAGAGAAGAATCTGTCCCTTGCTGAGACTGCTTAGTTAGAAGACAGTTTATGATCACTCACACTGAAGTTGACGCAGAGTCCGATGAAACAATCATCTACATGATTGCTCTGTAATTCACAATTAAGTGCTCAGTAGAGGGATCATCGAACCGCCTTCCTGTTCCTTTCTCTACCGTTTCACTCTGGAACGGCCAGCCGGAGTGGCCGACCGGTTCTAGGCGCTGCAGTCTGGAACCGCGCGACCGCTACGGTCCCAGGTTCGAATCCTGCCTCGGGCATGGATGTGTGTGATGTCCTTAGATTAGTTAGGTTTAAGTGGTTCTAAGTTCTAGGGGACCGATGACCTCAGAAGTTAAGTACCATAGTGCTCAGAGCCATTTGAACCACTCTGGAACGGGGTGCGGGAAAAACAATTACTTAACTCTTTCTCTGCGAGCTGCGATTACATCATTTTATCATTACGATCATTTCTCCCTGTGTAGGTGGGCTCCAACAGAATATTTTCACAATTGGTGGAGAAAGTTGGTGAT
Source organism: Schistocerca americana (assembly GCF_021461395.2). NCBI lineage: Eukaryota > Metazoa > Arthropoda > Insecta > Orthoptera > Acrididae > Schistocerca > Schistocerca americana. The sequence goes on from NC_060119.1 coordinate 483,479,689, forward strand.
TGAAATTTCAGAGGAGATCCAGTCGCAACAATAAACGCCTTTGTTATAATGACTGGCACCCCAATTCACGTATCATGTCCGTGGCAATCTCTCCCCTGTTTGCGATGATACAAAACTAGCTACCCTTCTTTCAAATTTTTCAATGTCCCGCATGAGTCTCATATGATGGGGATCCCACACCGCCCAGCAATACTCCACAAGAGGGCGGACAAGCGTGGTGTAAGCAGTGTCTTTAATAGAGGAGGTTTCTTTGGTCGACGGCGACTGAGTACAGGACGTGAACGGTTAGGCAGTAACAGAAGTCTAGAGAGCAGAAATAATCGTCGTAAAAGTGGGCGAAACAGCCCAGGAGGCGATCCGAATGTTACTCTCGTGTCAGTGGACGACGCGCTCTGCGGAACCAACTAGTGGCCGTACATCAGTACTACGATCACGATGGCCAACTACCTCTGTATATTGTCCATATCGATACTAAGGCTGGGTACGGATACTAAAAACGCAACAACTATTTTGTTTAAACCTCATAAATAAAACAGAAAAATAAACTGTCACTCATCGAAAACGGCAAGCTGATTCTATATACTATTGTCAGTACCAACCGTTAAATACACGGTTCAGATAATTAAAGAAATACAAAATGTGTGTACCTCTGTTGCTTTACATTTAAAACGTTTCCAGGTTTTCTTATCCGATTTTAGTGGTCCGCGCAAGTGTTAAAGTGCAGCTGCAAAAATGTCCTACGACAAATCAACAGCGGTTTTCTTGTAGGGTTTGTTGTAGGGAAGTCGGCGACGACAGGGTAACGGAAGCCGGCGGCGGACATTAGCAGGCCCGGTGGAGGAGGATAAAAAGCGGCTTCCACCTGATTCGGCGCTTCGGAAATTACGCCCTCTGCCCGAGTGACTATTAGCTGTTGTTTATTATCAGGAAAACAGCATTAAACAGCCCAAGAGCCGCATTTGCATAATTGCGCGGCGCGCTCGGTGCGCGAGCAGCGAGGACTCACCGGCGCCTTCCTTTGTTTCATCAGGCCATTATCACGGGGACTGGACTGCTGTTCATCTGCCGCCACCTCCCTCTCCTCCCCCCTCCCCCCCCCCCTTTCCAACGAATAACGAGCTCAGGAGCGCTCGCGATGATTGAGTGCCTTGCCGCTTGCAATACATCGCTGCAGAACGCCGAACGGCACCTGTTCTCCAACGATCCCGGCGGCAGGCTTCGGCATGGTACACAACGGGCAGCTCTCCTCCGATATCTGCAAAGACCAATGACTGGCTGTTTGTCAAGACAACGGTGACAAGAACGTATAGAAATTTTTCGTTGAGAATCTATTGCAACGTGCACACTCGCGCTGAACCATAAACTTGTTAAGAGACTGGCGTAAACGCCCCAGTGTGTAATGATCCTCAGGTATTATGACGTGAAGTGACTGTAGGAGCATACAAGATGACTTCGACAAAATTTCTAGTTGATATGCTGTATGGTAGCTAGCTCTAAACGTACAGAGACATAAGTCAAATCAGATGTGTAGGAAGAACAAACCCACAGTGTTGGGCTACAACGTCAGTAGTGTGCTGTTTGACACATTCACGTCGATTAAATGCTCAGGCGTAACGTCGCAAAGCAATATGAAATGGAATGAGCATGTAAGGACTGTAGTAGAGAAGGCGAACCGTCGACTTCGGTTTATTGGGAGATTTTAGGAAAGTGTCGTTCATCTGTAAAGGAAACCGCACTGACAATACTAGTTCGATCTGTTGCTGAGTACTGGTCGAGTGTCTGGGATCCGCACGAGGCCGAATTAAAGGAAGACATCGAAGCACTTCAGAGGAGAGTTGCTAGACCAATGCTCCAGAAATACGCAGATATTTTGCCAAGTCATATGATAATAGCTGGAGGGAGAGTGACGTTCTTTTCATGGGATACTACTGAAAAAACATGGAGAACCAGCATTTGAGGCTGACTGCAGAACGATTCTGCTGCCGCCAACCGTACATTTGGCGTAAGGACTACGAAGATATGATTAGAGAGATTAGGGCTCGTACTCAGGCGTACAGGCTGTCGTTTTTCCGCCGCTCTATCTGCAAGTGGAACAGGAAAAGAAATGACTAAACATATTATAGAGAATCCTCCGCCACACATTATGCGGTGGCTTGGTAAGTATGTATGTAGATGTAAATTACCTCTAACAGGAAAACCGTTGCCGAGAATACTATTCCTCGAATTTGTAAGGAGTGCGTTTTCGTAGCTCGCTCATCAATCGATATACGTAAGCGACCGTCTTAATGCTCTGACCAGGGGGTTTCATGTGCATATTGTTTGAATGCAGTCGAGTGAGAAAGTGCGTTTTACACGTCTGTACACATCTGTGTGTACTCTTACTCTTCGACATCTGCAAGACAAATGCCAGGCCGTATGTGTATCTTTACCTTTTCGCGTCGTAATAATTCATCCATTACGTTTCGGGAGTACAGTCGTCCAAAATTGCGCGGTGTAATTTAAAGTATTCTTAAATGAAGCAGGAATAAGGTTCATAGTGACATTCATTTAATTCACCGAAACCACAAACTGGAATCGTAACATGCAAACAGTATCTAAAGCTGACACTCAAGATAATCTGTTCCTCCGTAGTAACCAGCGGCCCACAAGGGGACAAGAGAACGTTACACGAGCATTTCTGACAACAGACGATCCATTACATTAAGACCAAAAACATATCAAGTTCCCCATACCACAAATTCCTTCCGCCCCCCCCCCCCACCGTCTTAAAATTAATAATCTGTCATTGGTGACTCTGCGTAAAATAACCAACAATAACCTAATTTCTTATTACTAAAAATATATTAACGAATGCTTGCACCACACACATAAGACGCCAATATAACACACTGTCACTTACTCATCGTATCTTCAATTGATGAGTCCCATAGAACCCCGTATCGCATCTCTGAATGAGAACATTTTCAAACATTTCATCCATCCAACTGATCAAGAACCGGTAGTCCTTCGCTCGTAATACTGACACCTTCGTCTTTCCAGCTCCCTCCTTCAACTGGGCAGACAAAATGATTCATACACAAGAACGCATACGATGCGCGCTCAGCACAGCACTCAGCACAGCCCCTCACTCGCAATGACGTTAACAGAGCTTCGGAAACCATGAAACTGCCCGACACTAGCGCACTGGACAGTGTTCTAAAAACCAAGTGACAACAGGACATTCATCAACACAACTCAACCGCTGCCCATAACCAAACTTGTCCATGCTAGTGCTAATTCACCTTCATATTACTTTTCTAAACTCGACATATCGCTTCTGAAACATCAGAACATAGGGCGACTCTCAGCTGCTTACGGCCGCACAACGTTACGATTTCACTTAGCGAACTAGACACGTTTCCCCACTCCGCCGTTACTCGCCACAGCGCGGCAAACGTGCTTTATGGTGTTGTCCCAACTGTCCCACCAACTCTCAGCATCATCCCTGAGTAAAACGACAGTAGACACTAATCGATAGCACAACCTCGGTCGATTTGCAGAACCTTGCCAATTGGCACAAACTTTATGCAGTTAAAACGGCTGCACTCTTGAAATTTAATGGATGACGAGCCTGTAATTCAAGTCAGTGGTGACGAAGACCTAGCGAAATTTTCTTTGAGTTTCTACTGTAAGTAGGCTGTTTAGGTTTTTATATTGGTAACGCCACATAGCGCTCTGTATGAAAATCACTGGCTGTGCTGTGTGCCGTCTGTGGCTAGTTTGCATTGTTGTCTGCCATTGTAGTGTTGGGCAGTTGGCTGTGAACAGGGCGTAGCGTTGGCAGGTGGAGGTGAGCCGCCAGCAGTGGTGGATGTGGGGAGAGAGATGGCGGAGTTTTGAAATTTGTAAGACTGGATGTCATGAACTGCTATATATATTATGTCAATTAAGGTAAATACATTGTTTGTTCTCTATCAAAATCTTTCATTTGCTAACTATGCCTGTCAGTAGTTAGTGCCTTCAGTAGTTTGAATCTTTTATTTAGCTGGCAGTAGTGGCGCTCGCTGTATTGCAGTAGTTCGAGTAACGAAGATTTTTGTGAGGTAAGTGATTTGTGAAAGGTATAGGTTAATGTTAGTCAGGGCCATTCTTTTGTAGGGATTATTGAAAGTCAGATTGCGTTGCGCTAAAAAATATTGTGTGTCAGTTTAAGCACAGTCTTGTATAATTGTTCAAAGGGGACGTTTCATAAGTACGTTTTGTGGCTGCCAGCGGTATGACTCATTGCCTATTGTGTCTTTGTTGGCGCGCGTCGTTATTGGGATTTGGAGACCTAACTTCTACAAATTCACCTTGTCGAGAGGGCCCTGCTCTGTTTGAATCCCGCCAGTTCTGATGCAATTCAGGTCTGTCGTTACGATCATATCGTCTGTCGTCATGTCGGTAGATTCCATAGTTTCTTTCTTGTCGGTCACGTGGTGGAGAAATTCTCCCTGAATAATTGCGCGCTGGACCGTTGCGTCTAAAGTTATTCTGTCTCCCCTGATAATATTTATTTTGGTTCCCATATTGTCTGTTTCTCTGATTGTCTCTCTGATAGTCATTACTGCAGAGAGGTGATGTTTCCCTGTAATTATTACTACTCTGCCAACGGTTGTCATACGGGTGGTGTCTGTTTTGGTTACAATTTGTGTTGTGAGAATAGACTTGTCGCGTCCAGTTATTATTTCTTTCATCGCAGAATTGCGACAGATGTGACCTGTAATTGTTGTGTTCCTGTTTTCGCGTTCCGCGATTGTCAGTGTCAATTTCTAATTCTTGTAAGAGTCCCTGAAAAGCTTCAATGTCGTCTTTGCAACGTCCTGCCAAAATAATATGTCGTAAATGTTCAGGCAATTTGATTAAGCAAATGCGGATGAGTTCTGAGGGGCTATAAGGGTTTGACAGGTACTGATTCTTGTGCAACATGTTTTCAAAATATTTCACAAGACTGGAAAATTCAGATTGTTCGAAATGTTTCATCATTATGATGCCATGTTTTACTCGGTCTTGTGTAGCTTGAGACCAATATGCTGAGAGGAAGGCATGATAAAATTCTCCTTCACTGTGACAATCGTGAATGACCGATCGCATTCTTACAGCTGGTTCATTCTCCAAGTAGCCACACATAAATTCTAATCTGTGTTCTAATGACCAGTTGGGAGGAAAACAATGAGAGAATTGATGAAGCCATGCTTGTGGATGAATGTCGTTGCCAGAATTCTTAAATGTTTTGAATTTACGTGCAGTAATGAACAGCTTATAGTCAAAATCATCATGTCGGCGAGTCGCATGTCTGTCATTGTTACGTCGTTTCAGCGGTTCCATCTCAAAATTCGGTGTACCTTGCCAATTTCTTTCATAATTCCCGAAGTGCCCTGTGTTATTATTTTGTGGCTGTTCCGCATTTCTATGTCCCTCTTCCCGTATTGGAGCGTGAGTGTCCTCTGAAATACGTAATTCTTGTATTACCTGTGTCAGCTGATCTTGTTGGATTACTTCACACTTACGAAATTGTATTTTGTCTGTACTTTGTGAACTGTTCATATTTTTTCGGACCCATTGTGATATTATGAGAGCTTTGAATGATATATTTGGGTATGGGATCATGATTTTTAAAGTACGTTTGAGGTAGATGAAACTCTTGACATGAGCAGAGAATTTTTTTTAGGTTTTGAAATTATTGGAGGAAGCTACGACAATTTTGAGATTTAGCTGAGGGTTTATGATGTTATGATGATGATGTGTATTACGCTGTTGCGGTATGTTTACGATCAATAAGCTGATGCTATATGAGGAATTTGATTATGCTACATATTTATTATGATGAAATATTGAAGAAGTGTCGATGAATATTGATATGTGTAACAAGGTAAGGAATAATGAGTAGTGGTTAGGGACTCTGATTTGTGGAAAAGGATGTTGGAAACCAAGAATCGTACTTTAAGAATTATGAAATGTGTGTACATGCGTGAATGTATTACAACGCTGTCGAAAATTTTTTGGACACTGTTATATTTATAGGATTTTATTTTCTACACATTTGTAACGCAAATTCTCAACCTGTGAAAGTATTTTTGTATGAGACTGTCACTGTAGCGGAAGCTGCTGTCGTAAATATTTCAGAAAGAAAGGTAAGTGACCTTGACGTAATGCGTTTTGAGCGCCCAGCTGAGATATAGTCGTCTGACAAAAGAAAGCCATTAGGTGGAGAAAAAAAAAAGGAGGCCATTATCCTTGCTATTGACATTTCTTTGTCAAAAGCATCACAAATACGACACACTCAAACTTGAAAACATATGATTATACTGTGGAGATCTTAATTTATGATATTTACGAAAATGCCTAATAAAATGATGAGAAACATTTTACATCTATTGTCTTTCTGGTTGAGAGAATTTTTTTGCCTTTGGAGCCGCCATTTGCCTAGTGAATGACGTTTCATATGTTGCTTTATATATATATATATATATATATATATATATATATATATATATATATATATATATAATTGCTCATTTTGTTTAATATCTAGTTCCTAGCTGCACTGCAGCATTGGTTAAAATAAAATTTTATAGATGTACTAATATAAAAATTTTATGCTTTCAGATACAGTAAATAATAATTTTGATGTACTTCAAAAAAAAAAAACGAAGGAGCACAAAAAGACATTTCCCTTCACAGGAATTGCATACGGAATTTTCTTATCAACTACTTGGTAATTTGTTTGGTACAATAACTTCTTGTGGTGCACCACTTTAATTACATAGACATTAAGATGTGAATATACATTTCCCTTGTCTGCATTGTTGTCTTTAGTGTAATATTTTTTTCTGCTTGAGCTATGTCATGTTTAGATATAAGTTATTGCATTTGCTGCTGCTGTTTGCCAGGCATAGTGCTACTAAATTTCACTTTACATTACTCTGTTAAGCAAGTTTTACTACTGATTTATTTTTCTTGTTGCTGCACATTGGTTCATATTAGTTGTAATTTTACATTTTTATCTGTTAATTTAGATTTACTGCTGCTTGCTTTGCAAATTGGCATTGTTTGTCATTGCTATTTGTGTTAATTTGTTATGTGCTGCTGCATTGCCTCGTCCCTTGGTATATATATCTGAGCTCAGTAGATTTAAGTTAGCTTAAGAGGTGGTAGACTATATAAGAAACAAACTATGTTGAATTGGAAGAAATGCATTGAGAATCTATAAGAAAATGGTTTGGCCAAACAAGTATTTTGAAAGAGGATGTGGACAGAATACAGAAAGCATGCTTGGATAGGATTTTTTTTTTTGTGGAAACGAATGTTAAAATAAGACGAAAGATCTATGGAATGAAGTTTTGGGTTGGACTGCAGTACCAAATGTTACACTGAAAACAAACCCTGCCCTTTCCTCTTGTGTTATTCTTCTATATGTTTGCGTACCCTTGTTTATTTGTGTTTTTCCTGTCTTTATGTGTTTAGCTGATGAGAGTTATGTTGTAGAATTTTTCTAATACTATGTTATTTACTTTGTAAAGGTGTTTAGACATTATTTATCTGTTCTGTTTTGTTGCTCATGTGTGAAGGCGATATTTCAAAATTTATTCTGATTTTTGTGTATGTACTCATGCCATAATTCCTGTAACACTGATGTATATGTTATTTCGATTCTTTTGTAAAGCCTGTACTATAAATGTTATCTGTATTGTTATGTTCTTTAATGATGTATTTTGTACCTTTGTAATTGTATTCTTATGTTATAAAATTGTAATTGACACCAGTTCATCAAATTAAGTAACTTCTAAGTTCCATTTCACTGCACATGTTTCTGTTGATCATAGTATATGGACAATATGTGAGAAGTAGGGACTGTTAGTGTTTGCACGTGTGTTAATAATTCAGCAAGGGACTGGATAACAGCATTGCTGGTTCTAAAGACAATAAAAAAAAAAACTTTGTGAGTGCACAAGTGGTGGTTTATGGACTTGCTATATAGTACAAGACTCTTTGATGGTGATTGTGCACCTGCACAGTCGCAACAGATGGCTGCTGGCCATCTGGACTACAGTGGATCTGCATCTTTGATGGCCCACCAATACCATTATTTCTACAAGGACTGCAGTGGGTCTGCACCTCTGGTGGCCCACCAATACCATAATCTCTACCAGGACTACAGTGGGTCTGCTCTGTGATGACCTACCTACCAGTATTCTTCAAAACTTCGAATGACTCTGCTGTGGGTTTGCTCTGTTGTGGCCCATTACCTGTCTGCATGTCGAGAGTCAGCACTGTCTTTCTGTTGGAAGGACAACACTACTTCTTCAAGACTGCATGGAAATCCACTACTTCCGTGTGCATTTTCTTTTACTGCTCAGCCTTTGAGAAAAACACTGCAATTTTACTGTGATGAATTATCAGAACTGTCTTTATGGACTGTGAGAAAATTTTAGCTGTTGACCAACATTGTATCAATAAGTGTGTGCATTTGATATCTTTGTTATTGTAATTATGAAAAAATTTATCAAATCATTATTGGCCACTGCCCAAAACAATTTGTAAAATTTTTTGTGGGGAGCATGGGGGCTATGTAAGTAGGCTGTTTAGGTTTTTATATTGGTAACGCCACGTAGCGCTCTGTATGAAAATCACTGGCTGTGCTGTGTGCTGTCTGTGGCTAGTTTGCATTGTTGTCTGCCATTGTAGTGTTGGGCAGCTGGATGTTAACAGCACGTAGTGTTGGCAGTTGGAGGTGAGCCGCCAGCAGTGGTGGATGTGGGGAGAGAGATGGCGGAGTTTGGAAATTTGTAAGACTGGATGTCATGATCTGTTATGTATATTATGACAATTAAGGTAAATACATTGTTTGTTCTCTATTAAAATCTTTCATTTGCTAACTATGCCTATCAGTAGTTAGTGCCTTCAGTAGTTTGAATCTTTTATTTAGCTGGCAGTAGTGGCGCTCGCTGTATTGCAATAGTTCGAGTAACGAAGATTTTTGTGAGGTAAGTGATTTGTGAAAGGTATATGTTAATGTTAGTCAGGGCCATTCTTTTGTAGGGATTATTGAAAGTCAGGTTGCGTTGCGCTAAAAAATATTGTGTGTCAGTTTAAGCACAGTTTTGTATAATTGTTCAAAGGGGACGTTTCACTACTCACTCCTGCACACAAGAATTGGACCAAAAAATGCACTGGTGTAAACATCTCACTATGTGAATAATATACTGGTAGAAACAGGCGCATGTTCCAGATTGTTGCCTCTCGTACCTATAAAGACCATTACTACGTCTGTAACGTTAGAGATTTGTAAGATTAGCTCATTTACCAACGTACGAAGCGTAGTCGTGGGTTTTACTAATCACCTCGAAAAATCGAGCTGAGACCATTAAAGCTGGTCTCACTCGACATATTCATCTTTATATGCGACACGTTTTCCGTATGTTAGATGAGTTGGTGGGATCATGATTGCAGAAGTCTGATTTTTAGAAGTTCGGGAAATCTTCCACCCCGAAAATCACATCGTCGTCATTTTGGAAATACCTGGAACACAATGGTTCTTCATGCGAGAAACGAAGAAGAAGTCACTGATTGGCACGTCACGACAGTACGGAGGATGATGTAGAATTCGATAGCCCAAAGAAGCAGCATGTCTGACTGTTCTGTCCAGAATGAGATGGAACACTGTCGTGGGGCGAAAACACCAAGTTGGACAGCTTTCTGCGATCTTTCATAGCAACAGCGTCACATAACCTCATTAGGAGATTTTCATAGTAAGCTCCTTAAGAGTATAATGCACTGCCGGAAAAGAATTTAGTACACCGGGAAAGATGACGATTTTTATCCGATGATAGCATAAACCACATTTGGGATAGCAGATGTACTGATAGTAGTTTCAGTGTCGTCCACCAGCAGATAGCGTAGTGGCATAGTTACCAGAGGTAATGCTCACAACCAGAAGACTAAGTGTGGTGCAAATGTGTGAAGCAAGCAGGCAACCATGCCATGGACACACACTCCTGATTCCTATAGCCAGTTTGAAAGGGGCCCCACTGTGGCCTTCAGAGTGGCGGGACGGTCCATTCGGAGAACTGCCCTGTCGCAAAATGGTTATTAGCAGTGGGAGTATGGGCACGCTCACCTCTAGCCCGTCTTCCACTCACGCCACAGCATCGACGTTCATGGCTCTACTGGTGTCGTCGAAGGATCACCTGGAATGGCGGGCTATGGCCTTCAGCGGTGAAAGCAGATTCAGTCTGCATATAAGTGATGGTCGTTCGCACGTACTACATAGCACTGTTGAGCGCATTCCCCCAAGACACAATAGCCCCATCGCCTTATGGTCTGGGGTGCGGTAAGCTACAACTCTCGTTCACGACTGTTGTTTCTGCAGGGGACGATAACCAGCACTCGGTATCTGCAGAAAGTTGTTCGTCCCATTCTTTCGCAGTTCTTGCAACAGGAAGGCGATATCTTGTTCCAAGAGGATAGTGCTCGCCCACACACTGCATGTGAAACTGAACGTGCTCTTCAAGACTTGCAACAAATTCCCTGGCCAGCACGACCTCCGGACTTGTCTCCAGTCGACCATGTGTGCGACTCGTCAACCAACAACTCTCACAGAACTATGTGAACAGGTCGAGCAGGCGTGCCATAACGCATCCCAGAACAAGTGGATGTCAGTCAACGCCTGCACTGCGACCCGTGGAGATTACACCACTTACTGATATGGGTGTTCCAGGCCAGGTTGATGCCTGGTATCTTAGAACCGCCTCTGTTACTGATCTGTAAATGTAATCATTTCATATACTCCATATGCACTGTTCCACTGATAAATGTTGAGTGAACTGGAGACCTCTAAAAGGGCGTACTATATTTTCGGCTGTGAATGTGAATACCGAACCACAGCAGTCCAAAAAAACACTCAATATCACATTGACCAATGGTGGCCCGGTCTTCACCTTTTTCTGTGGTGGTGAATCTACGTCATTTTTCCCTGCTTGCTATGTTCTTTTGTCTCTGGTTCATAGCGATACACTCAGCAGTTCACGGTGATCTGAACTGGCCTGACTCAGATGAAAGATTTCCGCCACTGTTTCGGTTCGGCGGACTTCTTGAATAGTTGTGAGAAGTCGCGGGACCCCAGTGGGTGGCGGTGTATGAGGTGCTGAAAATATCGTGCAAGATGCTGAAAACTGATCCGTGACTGATTTTCTCTTTTTCCACTGTCAACTCTATTGTTGTACTCGGGTCTTCGAGCACCATGCCTCCACTTCTCTTGCAATTGCAGGTTCTTCACAGATAGATGGTCTGTCACTTTGTCGCATTGGAGGTGTCGGCGTCACGTGACCACTGTGCCATATACGTTTTTGCCGTACCCCCTCCACCTACTGAGCGTGGGCTGCTGCAGCGTTGTCCCTCTTTAAATTCAGAAAACGGGCCGCCGCACTATGCTCCACCCTATCAAAAAACCGCATTTTGTTTTGGCTGTTTTAGCGGCGTGCTACGGTACTATAGCAACGATTTTAATGTGTACCAGGACTGGGGACACGCGCCTGTAAAAAAAAAAAAAAAAAATCAAATACATAACTTTAATTTTTTAATTTTATAATTAAAATCTTGTGACCAACCTCTTATGTGTACGCAGCTCTTTGTACCCTCAACTCTGGGCTTGTGTACTGCATTCGACAGATAATTAGATTATATTTAAAACACGCACAACAGAAGTTGTCCTTGAAATGTACGCTCGGGTTCAGAAATAATAGTAAAAAAAATGGTTCAAATGGCTCTGAGCACTATGGGACTTAACATCTATGGTCATCAGTCCCCTAGAACTCAGAACTACTTAAACCTAACTAACCTAAGGACATCACACACATCCATGCCCGGGGCAGGATTCGAACCTGCGACCGTGGCAGTCGCGCGGCTCCGGACTGAGCGCCTAGAACCGCTAGACCACCGCGGCCGGCAAATAATAGTACTCACTGAAAGTAGTATATACGTTGAAATAATAGTACCCGTTGAAAGTAGTATATTTGTTGAAGCACATAACAATATAAGGTGATTCAAAAAGAAAGAACAGGTCTGAGTTGTTTATTACAGGAAACTATGAAAGAAACGCATTGCGCAAGTCACTGGATACTGTGAGCTTGAAAGTCTTACATTCGAACAAACGCTATACCATATACCCAACATGCGCACCATTCGTTCCTTAAGGAACATCGAAACTGTAACCCATTCCTCACGAATCATAAGGTCCCTATTTATTGAATGAATAGCTTCAGCAATTCGATTTCGCAGCTCTTGAGTGGCAACTGCTATATGTGGGACAAAGACTCTGTATTTTATGTTCCCCCATAGAAAAAAAATTGCAAGGTATGAGGTCTAGTGACGTGGGAAAAAGCAATGATTTAGGTCTTATTGTCCACCTCTTCGAATACAACGTCGTGAGATGGTGTTGTTAACGTCGCACCTCAAGGTGAAAGTGAGGCGGGGCGCCGTCGTGCACAAAAACGATATAATTGGAATCTCCGTGAAGTTGAGGAAACACCCGATTTTTCAGCATGTCCAGGAATGACATTCCTGTCACAGTTTCCTCCACAAAAAAAGAAAGACCGATAAACCTTGTGTACAGGGACGGCACAGAACACATTCAGTGTCGATGAGTCTCTTTCATGCTCAACAAAGACATCAGATTTCGCGACCCCCAAATTCTTGCATTATGGCGGTTTACTTTATTCAGTAGATGAAACGTCGATTCGTCCAAAAAGATGAGACATTCGGAAAAAGTGTCCTCTGCCTTATTCTTTATAAATGAAATGCTAAATTCGTACCTTGTGTTATGCTCGCAGGGAAAAAGTTGTTGCAGCAGCTGCAACTAGTACGGCTTCGTATGCAGGCGTCATTTCAGAACACGCCACACCGTTGTTTGAGAATGTTGAAGTTCCTAGAATGCCCGTCATGTGAACTTCCGAGGGCTCCGTGTGAACACATCTCGAATACATTTTCGTCAGACGTGCGTGACCGACCGGTGCTCTTCCCTTTACACATGCAAACCAACTTCCTAGAATTTTGCATGCTTATCATAACTCTGCTTGTACGGAGGCGGCTTCTTGCTGAATCGTTGGCGGAATGAACGTTGCACTTGAACAGTGGATTGGATTCGTGCAAATTCCAACACACAAAATGATTGCTGTTGTGATGTAGTCGCCATGTTTCTGTCAAAAAGTACAGCGCAGCTGTGTTGAAACTTCGAACCTTCCTCTATCCGGAGATATGTGCAATTGGCTTCTGTCTTTTATAGTTTGTCTGTAATAAACACCTGTAATCTGTTCTTTCTTTTTTGAGTCACCTGCGTATGCTTATTCACTCTCACAGTCGACTGTATCAGTAGCACAGAAAGTTCTTAGAACACATGTAGGCAAAGCTCTTCTGAGTAACATCATTATTATCAGGCAAGTAAATTCCTCTAGCTGAGAGGGAACACATTGACTACAAAAAAATCAAAATAAATCAAGAAACGCTACAGTCACACTCAATCCGCTTTGGCATTCTAGCCCGAAACCTACCGTTAGACAAAACTTGAGCGTAACTCATTTCTCAGGACATCCGTACTCCATCGGGCATGGCATTCAAGGGCGAACCACGAGAGACACTTTAGTCAATCAAAGATCCTACTTTACCTATCCGAGGTCTGTCGCTGCTACTACTTATGCACCTGTCTACCTCTTACTTCTCTTTCCGATCCGTCAGTCAATACGCTGATCTGCATAAAATTTCGTTTAGCGTTATGTAATTACTTCTCATGTCAGATTACCAACATTGTTACAAGACGCACCACTAATACGTCATTCGACTTTATGCCAAAATATTGCCAGACAGTAACTTTCATAAAGCATACTTCTCTGTTTCCGAGTGACGGTACTTCAGATGGCCGGCAGCCTGACCTCTTAGGCTGCGGTCACAGTGGTGCCGACCGACATCAGACATCAGTCACTGCGCCACTACGTGCTCCTTCACAATACAGCCGACCTCGTCGCCCCAACACGCGGACTTCGAGCGACAATCGGTGAAATTCAAATAAATATTCAAATCAGTTTTATGAATGCGAGGTGTCATCATACATTCATATGATTGATTCGCCTCGATCGGCAATGAATCCGCAATATCTGATATCATCAATTGCTTTCCTTTTCTTTTCTTTCTCCCCTCCCCCCCCCCACCCCCCGCACCTTATATTGACATAATATCAAAACAGTTTGTTTTCTTTGGTCAAATAGGGCGACGTTCTCACTCACGAAATATTTAGTGTGAGAAGCTGATGAGTTTAGTCTAATAAAAAAGTCTGTGGCATCCTGAGGGCGAAAAATTTCGTAATCGGGATGCAGTTCTGAATACATGGGTGGTGAAATTTAAGCTTTATTGGAAACCCCAAGTAGGCAAAAGCTTTACCGAAATTTTAGATCCAAATTATAATTTCAAAAATAGTTTTATCATGACGAAAAAAATTGGAAATTTGTGGTAAGTCCTATAGGACCAAACTGCTGAGGTCATCGGTCCCTAAGCTTACACACTACTTAGTCTAACTTAAACTAAGTTACGCTAAAGACAACACAAACACCCATGCCCGAGAGAGGACTCGAACTTCCGATGGGGGCAGCCACGCAATCCGTGCAAGGCGCCCCAGACCGCATGGCTACCCCGCGCGGCTTTTTCATGTGGGTAGGGTGGTGTATCTTATGCTTAAGGTTACGGCAGCGGATCTTTCTTTGGTTTGTGGTAGGCTGGTATTACCCGCCTACAAGTTCTTATTACTGTTTACTGGAGTTTCTATGCAAGAAGGTTTATGAATCTCTTACATGAGTGGTTCGCAAATGATATTACACTTTTCCACTTTTTTTAGATGTTCAGAGAACCTCACTCTAAAATTTATGTTTGTCTTTCATTCGTTGGTTGAACGACAATCATCGAAGGTTAACTTACATATGTCTATTTTGCTGAATTTATTTGAAGCTGAGCAAAGTGTTTGTTATCTTCCTTTCTAATGTCAGCACGAATCATCTCCTGTATGTAATAGAACGCCGGCCGTTGTGGCCGAGCGGCTCTAGGCGCTTCAGTCCGGAACCGCGCTGCTGCTACGGTCGCAGGTTTGAATCCTTCCTCGGGCATGGATGTGTGTGATGTCCTTAGGTTAGTTAGTTTTAAGTAGTTCTGAGTCTAGAGGACTGATGACCTCAGATGTTGAGTACCATAGTGCTCAGAGCCATTTTTTTGTAATAGAACGATTCTCTCTTCATCTCAGTTATTCATAAAATTTGTCTGCTTAATCCAGTAACTGACGAAAAAGTGTAAAGTACTCACATTTTCTTTTCGAGATAGATATAGCTCATGCACATACAGTCTGCGTCTTTTTAATAGCAAACACCGCAATGCAGCACTCGCCTCTTGACCCCAGAGGTTAAAATATGTTCTAACATCTAAGCTTAACAGACTAGACAATAATGTGACCTAACATAGCCTCCTTGATCCCGCCAAAAACTGACGAAGGCGATCGGACGTTATGTGAGCAAGCTGTCGACCGCTGTTATCAGGCGACCTCCGCCAACGTCGTCTGGCGTCTGTTGCCAGTACCACTGCGACCGCAGCCTTACAAAGCAATTTCATCGTCTACAAAGGACCAATCTGGGAGCTAGCCGGTGGATCAGCCACAAGCTAGAACCTACTAGGTACTCCGGTTAACCAAACCAGTCATTATAAGGACTCAGCTGATGAGCGCCATAACATAATGAGCAACTGCTTAACAGCATGTTGGTCCACCTTCACACCGATTCTGCATGCCATGGATTCGATAAGTCCTCATTAGTTTTTCAGAGGTTTGTGGCAGCACATGCCTAAGCGCAGGTTATGCAGTTCCAACAACTACGGTCGGCGGTCTGTGAGCGTGTAGGTGGGGTCTAGCGATGTCCCAGTTGTGTTCCATCGGCTTCAGATCAGGCGAATTTGGTGATCAACACATGAACGTCAGTCTGCTCTCATGCTCCTCAAACTATTGTAGTACGATTGTGAGCCTGTGACACGGACTGTTATGGTACGGGAAAACGCCGTTGTTTTCAGGGAACAAAGCAAGGATGAATGGATGCAGATTGAACGAGCAATGTCCATGTGGTCCAACTCTCTCAAAGTGCCTTCGATTACTACCACAGTTCCCATGGAACCTCAGGTTAGTCTTCTCACGCTGTTTCACGAGGCGTGGCCATCCAACATCTTGCTACCTCTCGTGGTTTCACCATCCATCAACCACTTTCCATAGATGCACACAACAACAGCATTCGAACAGCCAACCTGTTTCGCCTTTTTGGAAATTGGAAATTTGTGGTACGGTCTTATGGGACCAAAGTGCTGAGGTCATCTGTCCCTAAGCTTACGTACTACCGAATCTAAAACTAACTTATGCTAAGGACAACACACACACACCCATGCCTGAAGGAGGACTCGAAACTCTGGCGGGAGGAGCCGGGCGAATCGTGAAAAGACGCCCAAGACAGCGCGGCTACCCTGCGCGGCAGCTTCGCCTTTTCCAAGATACTTGTTCCCAGACACCGGTTCATATCCTTCTTCTGTTTGTCAATGTTGCTTACGACAGTGGTTTCCTTCATTTGTGGCCCGTATAGCTACTAGAATGGTGTAACAAGCTCAGTGTCCAGAGAGCATTAGGTGAAGCCCCACAAATCATTATGCCAGATTGACTTCAGAGTGTTCTAAGGAAAAATAAAAACGAGTTCATGTGACTATAGTGAGTGTTACTGTCTGCGTAGTCTGTAAATGTGTGGTTGTCCGTAAGTTACGTGAAAAGGTCATCTGTGGACGTTTCCGAAGCGAAATTTGAGGTTCTTGATCTAATGAAATGATAAGGTCGTGGGGCGAAGTAACGGATTTTGTATAGAATTAAAAATTTCTCCTCGATGATTTGATAGATGGATGGTTTCTCCAAGTGTTGCCTAGTGTGTGTCTGGAGATTATAAAGGCGGGCGTTCACTCTAACCCTGAAAACCTTATTTTGAAAAGTCTGTAGTTGTTTAAAGTACGTATCGGCAGACATCGACCACACTTCCGAAACATGCAAGATGGCCAGAGGTGTGATGGCACGTCAAAGAATCAGTTTCTCGTTGTCATAATTTTTGTCCATCACTCATGAAGACCGGGTACAATTGACAAAGCATGCCACAATCCTTACTGTCTTGTAACCACACTGGTTATGTGCGATCTCTATGTCAGTCTCTTGTCTATGGTAAGACCAAGGTATTTTACTCACTTACACCAAGCAAAGTCCCTGTGAATTGGCGGTTAGGGGGTTTTAGCTCGTTTGGAAGCAGAATTGATTGGCTCTTCTTAGAATAGATTTTCACGTTACAGACAGTGCACCACTGGTGATTATGTCCAGATGTCTGTGGAGATGCCTTACAATGTACCTCAGGTTATGGCACCGATTGAGTAGCATAGTGTCGGCGGAGTACAGGGCGATCTTCCCTTCCGTATGCTTGGTTACCCAGTTGGTGCAGAGAGAATCCTGCGGTACCTCAGCCAACGTTGGTTTCATGCTGCTGCAAAGATTACGGCTCGTGAAGGAAACCTTATTTCTATGCGCCGTTAAGTATTTCCCCTCCTTCAGTTTTTCATTTTTCTTGAAGTCAGGAAACTCGTTTCTGTTTTGCCAGGTCGTATCGAAAACGTCGATGTTATACTCGTTAATGTGTCGACCAGGCATGGGGTAGTGCATTAGTTGTCGAAGTTAACACAATAAGCCTTCCCGAATAAATCATGAACAAGCTCCAAAATAATTAGGAACATTATTTCAACGTGAATATAATTAGTGTCATTTATTGCGTTCTTACCAGTATAAAACGGTGGAAAACTTTGTAAACGGCCATTAATACGTTATCTGAGTAACGAGATGTACGATCTAGTGAAAGAAGCAGTAACTAATAGCATTGTAACACCGGTCGATGCGAAACTCGGCATTTCCATTAGGTACAAGCCACATCCGTCGAACCCTCTCAGAAAGGGGTTAAGTGACTTAGGTTGTTTCGCTACAACAATGGTATCTCCTTCCTAATTACTACTCTTGGCGGTAGATATTTTGAAGTCGAATTACGTCTTCGGAACTTTTTCTCAAAACGCCATTTCGAATTTTGACTCTAATATACCTCTTCAGTTGATGAACGTCATCTTATGCAGAAATATTTTTCTGGTTTTTTCTTGTGTCAGTCATCTTATTAAAATATTTGTCTCTAAAGTAAAACCATGAAAGTTGTCTGTCACAATCACAACTTTCAGTACTGATTTTCTTTCACTTATTCTGCATCGAAGACACTCCGCGAAGATTTATTCTGTACTGAACAATAGATCTCTGGAAATCTGACTTCCTTTGACATATTCGGTAGGAGTTTATGAGGGAACAATCTGGCGCTGTATTTATGGCAGCCAGTGAGAAGCGAAGGCGCCACGTGGTTGTCTGGGAACATTTAGTTTCAGTGCTCAAAGAAGGGACTCTGGCTATAAACATGATGTGGTGTGGTACGGTGATGTTGTCGCTGAGAAAGATTTAATCAGAACTGGAGTTAGAGTACGCCGTTCATTCTCGGATCTCGTCCTATAAATGTCTCCTTTTTGGTGATTCCTCTTGCAATTCCTGGAGTGGTGACACGGCATTTTCAGAACTTATGCGCGCAGTTATCTGTGTTGATAAAATACGTCGTTGTTTGGTGAAATGGGAAACTTTCGAAGCACGGAGCAGAATCTGATGTACATCGTTCAGCTGAAATTACGGCATTTGTACTCATCAAATTCCTGTTTAGTGAGCTTCTTTCAGTATTATCTGATGGTTACAGAATTCTCCTTATTTAAATAGTTCACTTTTAGTGATTCACTGGAACACATGTTCCACATACGAATGTTGTGTACATCGTGGTGGCTATAGATATGATTTAAATGAAATTCCATATTTTTTCGTCCAAAGATTCTAAGGTATATTTGTAATCCATTGTCACAACTTTTGTGACATCACATCACGGGCTTCGCGAGGTGAGCAACGGAATTGCAAGTTTCTATTACACGCCAACTAGGGTTGCACAGGTTTCGGCGGAACCAATGGTGTGCACCCGCCGAGTCACGTCTCCAGCGGCTCTGGACGACGAGAGGCCCCTGCTACCAGCGGCTCAGCCGACTTGGGCCTGAAGCCTCTTCGCTACGACGCCATCGTTCTTGCTTACTTTAGGGAGCCTCACCCTAGTTGACATTGTGATACACTATGTATCAAAGTATCTGGACACATGGCTGAAAATGACTTACATGTTTGTGGCACCCTCCATCGGTAATGCTGGAATTCAGTATGGTATTGGCCCACCCTTAGCCCTGATAAAAGCTTCCACTCTCGGAGGCACACGTTCAATCAGGTTCAAATGGCTCTGAGCACTATGGGACTTAACATCTATGGTCATCAGTCCCCTAGAACTTAGAACTACTTAAACCTAACTAACCTAAGGACAACACACAACACCCAGCCATCACGAGGCAGAGAAAATCCCTGACCCGCCGGGAATCGAACCCGGGAACCCGGGCGTGGGAAGCGAGAACGCTACCGCACGACCACGAGATGCGGGCTTCAATCAGGTGCTGGAAGGTTTCTTGGGGAATGCAGCCCATTCTTCACGGAGTGCTGCACTGAGGAGAGGTATCGATGTCGGTCGGTGAGGCCTGGCACGAAGTCAGCGTTCCAAAACATCCCAAAGGTGTTCTATAGAATTCAGGTCAGGACTCTGTGAAGGCCAGTCCATTACAGGGATGTTATTTTCGTGTAACCACTCCCCCACAGGCCGTGCATTATGAACAGGTGCTCGATCGTGTTGAAAGATGCAGTCGCCATCCGCGAATTGCTCTTCAACAGTTGGAAGCGAGAAGGTGCTTAAAACATCAATGTAGACCTGTGCTGTGATAGTGCCACGCAGAACAACAATGAGTGCAAGCCCCGTCCATGAAAAGCACGACCACACCATAACACCAACGTCTCCGAGTTTTACTGTCGGCACTACACACGCTGGCAGATGACTACACAAGGCATTCGCCTTACCCACACCCAGGCATCGGATTGCCACGTTGTGTACCGTGATTCGTCACTCCACACAATGTTTTTCCGCTGTTCAATCGTCCAATGTTTACGCTCCTTACCCCAATTGAAGCGTCGTTTGGCATTTACCGGCGTGATGTGTGGCTTATGAGCAGCCGCTCGACCATGAAATCCAGGTTTTCTCACCTCTCGCTTGTCATAGTACTTGCAGTGGATCCTGATGCAGTTTGGAATTCCTGTGTGATGGTCTGTATAGATGTCTTCATATTACACATTAGGACCCTCTTCAACTGTCGGCCGTCTCCGTCAGTCAACAGATGAGGTCGGCCTCTACGCTTTTGTGCTCTACGTGTCCCTTCAAGTATCCACTTCACTATCACATCGGAAACAGTGGATCTAGGGATGTTTAGGAGTGTGGAAATCTCGCGTACAGACGTATGACACAAGTGACACCCAATCACCTGATTACGGTCGACGTCCGAGAATCCCGCGGAGCGCTCCATTCTGCTCTCTCACGATGTCTAATGACTACTGAGGTCGCTGATATGGAGTACCTGGCAATAGGTGGCAGCACAATGCACATAATGTCGAAAAACGTATGTTTTTGGGGGTGTGCGGATACTTTTGATCACATAGTGTAGAACGTTCTTGGAGTTCAGTCGACATCCTACATATGGCCATTATCATAACGTTGCACAAAGAAGCTACTCCTGTTGTCGCCTTTTTCTGTTTCTTTAAAAATGACGCATTTAGCTTTAACGTATGATTTCATGAGCCTAAACTTCGTACAGGGGAAGCATTGTATTCAGGACATGTTTCTGGACACTGATTTGCATGTATTCGGAAACTGAAAAGACTGGAGGTCACAACTGTAATTCAAAAGGAATAGCAACAGAACGTCACTTGTCAATGAAATGCTAGAGCAGTGCGTCCCAACCTTCCTGAGTGCCATGAAATATTAGCTAGTATGAAAAGGCTAGAAAGAAAGGTAGAAGAAAAATAATATTCACTCAACACTTTTATTTTTCAAACGAGGACAGGTAAATGATATATAATTTTTGTAGGCATTTTATTAAACCACGAACTAGTGAGTCAAGGCCACAATTAATATTGCTTGTTTCTAAGAACCTTTTTTTATTGAATGATGAAGCAATCATCAGTGGATCGCGAATGATAGCTTCAACTTCCCCTCAGAAAAGAAAGCTTAGTTTTTAATTTAATCGAATGGCTAGAGGCCCCCGCCGGGCAGGCCGTTCGCCGGGTGCCGGTCTTTCAGTTTGACACCACTTCGGCGACCTGCAGTCGATGAGGATGATAGGATGATGAGGAGGACAGCACACCCAGTCCCTGGGTGGAGAAAATTCCCCGACCCAGCCGGAAATCGAACCCGGGCCCAGAGGATGGACAATCCGTCACGCTGACCATTCAGCTACCGGGGGCGGACAGAAAGCTTAGTATACATCTGGGACAGAGACATGCTGCCTCTGCACCATTCCTCCTCCTAGCGGCCCTTGCTTCATCCACACCGTGTACCCATGTTTAAAATCAAGCACGGTAAATAGCGTTCACTACACTTACTGGTTGTAAACCACTCGATTGTTGGCCGCTTTACTTTGGTAGAAATTCAAAGACATCAGATTGACAGTACTGCGTGCCTGACAACTGCCACTAATAATACTAATAATAATAATAATAATAACTATTAGTATTATTATTATTATATTTATTGTTATACTGTGTGGAACCTACATCCATTTCACAAGCTGTAACCTCCATCACACTGTGCCGTGCCTTAATTACAGTATTTGAGAAAAAAACGTAGTTATTGGTTAGTAATGTCTTACGAAATAGTGATAATAGTGACCACCTATTAAAACGAGTTAAGTATCGTGATCGAAATGCGATATAGCATTTTAAGGTGTGCCCCTTGAAAATTACATTTTACCCCTCAGGTGTAATTACCGCAAGGTGAGAAACCACTGTGCCAGAGGGACCCAGAAAGGACGCTCTTTGCCGTAGTACGGGAACGAAACGATTGTCTGCAATGTTCTTGACGAATTTCACTCGTAGACTGGGAGCGGATGTCGGCAGGGCAGTGGGGGAAGAAGAGCTACCGTTGTGTGGCAGGCCCTTTTTCATGCACCACACCTCACACGCGTACGCTCGCACACATTTCATCGTGCGTGTTTCTGCCTGCGTGCCATTGTTAGCGCCGGGGTAGCACGTATCTGTATCAAGACAATAGCCTTGTTTAATAGCGGAAGTATGACTTGCAGTACGGAGCAATTAGGTAGTGGTCGGTGCACGCTGGCGGAAGACGGATTCGCGAGAGTCCGCGGCCCTCCTTTCGACAGACATTATCGCTTCCTGGGACGTCTGCACGCCCGCGGCCACGCAGACTGACGGCCGGACCATTTGTTTTGCGGCCCGTCAGCAGGGGAACAATGAGCCCTCGTCTCAAGTGCCGAGTCCCGAACCTCGGGACTTTCAACACTGCGTACAATAGCGCGGTAAGACAACGCACTTTTGCAACCGAGACGCCCCTTTTAACGAGAGCGCGGGAATGCAAATTCTTTTATGACCTAATTAGTACCGTAATACGCAAGAGAAGGCGAACGATAAATTCCTATTGATTGCTAATTAGCGAGCCAATTAGGGAGCCCGCGGCCCGCGGCGCCGGAAGCGAAGGCAGGTGTATGGCGGCTTCCGGACACGTCGTACCTCTGGAGCGCGGCGTCAACGCACCGATCCAGTTTCTTTGTCCTCCACGGACACAATAGAATTTCGCCGTTAAACGGTGATATCTATCTCCGCCGCGGTAGTTGATCAGAACGTCCAGAGGTATACATTACGGCACACGCGGTACTGGCATCATGCAAATAGTGGCGGGACGAGATGTCAGCGGCCGCGGAGCGTTTACCGGCCGCCGCCGTCGGCAGGTGGATCACGCGTCGATAGCTGCCTCGTTACTCGTTAGCCGGTGTCGTCCTGCATCCGGCTTCCTCCGCCAGTGATAGCCCCTACAGCAGTCGGAAGCCGTGAACGACGTAACGACACACGAACAACCACTGTAAAGACGAGCCTCCAATTCTTTCAAATTACCTACGCTATACGACTACTGAATTACGGCGACCGGCGCGGTGGCACGTAAGTCATTACTTTGCCTCCCACACATGGCTGAAACGATGCATGAATTCAGAACAGGGAGACAGGGATAATGTTGACAATTATCGACCTATTTCTATGCCATCGGTGTTTGCTAAAGTTATCGAGAGGGTCGTATATACAAGGTTACTGGAGCATTTAAATTCACATAATTTGCTATCAAATGTACAGTTTGGTTTTAGGAATGATTTAACAACTGAAAATGCTATATTCTCTTTTCTCTGTGAGGTTTTGGACGGATTAAATAAAAGGTGGCGAACGCTAGGTGTTTTCTTTGATTTAACGAAGGCTTTTGACTGTGTTGACCACAAAATGGTACTTCAGAAGTTGGACCATTATGGAGTAAGGAGAGTAGCTTACAATTGGTTCGCCTCTTACTTTAAGAACAGAAAGCAGAAGGTAATTCTCCGCAATACTGAGAGTGGTAGTGATGTTCAATTCCAATGGGGCACTGTTAAGTGGGGTGTTCCCCAAGGGTCGATGCTGGGGCCACTGCTGTTTCTTGTTTATATAAATGATATGCCTTCTAGTATTACAGGTGATTCAAAAATATTTCTGTTTGCTGATGACACCAGCTTGGTAGTGAAGGATCTTGTGTGTAATACTGAAACAGTATCAAATAATGTAGTTCATGAAATAAGTTCGTGGCTTGTGGAAAATAATTTGATGCTAAATCACAGTAAGACTCAGTTTTTACAGTTTCTAACTTGTAATTCAACAAGAACCGATATTTTGATCAGACATAATGGGCATATTATAAGCGAGACGGAACAGTTCAAGTTCCTAGGCGTTCGGATAGATAGTAAGCTGTTGTGGAAAGCCCATGTTCAGGATCCTGTTCAGAAACTAAATGCTGCTTTATTTACCATTAGAACAGTATCTGAAATAAGTGACAGTTCAACACGAAAAGAAGTAGTCTACTTCGCATATTTTCATACGTTTATGTCATATGGTATTATTTTTTGGGATAATTCTTCTGATTCAAAAAGGGTATTTTTGGCTCAAAAACGGGCTGTTCGAGCTATGTGTGGTGTAAGTTCGAGAACCTCTTGTCGACCCCTATTCAATAGTCTGGGAATTCTGACATTGCCCTCACAGTATATATTTTCTTTAATGTCGTTTGTTGTTAGCAATATTAGCTTATTCCCAAGAGTTAGCAGCTTTCACTCAGTTAATACTAGGAGAAATCAAATCTGCATATGGAATGCTCTTCCTTGACTCTTGTGCAGAAAGGAGTGCAGTATTCTGTTGCATCCATTTTCAATAAGCTACCACAAGAACTCAATAATCTTAGCATTAGCCCAAACACTTTTAAGTCTAAACTGAAGAGTTTCCTCATGGCTCACTCCTTCTATTCTGTCGAGGAGCTCCTGGAAGAGCTGAAAAATTAAGCAAATTCCAGTGTTACATTGTTGATTTTTTTTATTTAAACTTACGAATTGTCGCCTCAATATGTTACTTATATTTCATTTTATCTGTTTCTACTATCGTGTTATAATTTCATGTATTGACTCGTTCCATGACCATGGAGACTTCTCCTTAATTTGGTCCCACGGAACAATAAATAAATAAATAAAAAATCAATAAAAAATGTCGAGGAGAGGAAACGTACCTTTGTAACCGAGGTCGCTAATACTTTATGGTGGTGTTTTTGTCGTAGCTTGACACAGACTAGACAAGCCACTTTCGCGAACCGTACAGCACGTGAGAACCACATCGAGCGCTAAGTCTGTGGTCGAAAACGCAACAGACAGTGAACATCAAGCTAGCAAGTACCGAGTGCTCAACTCAGTATAGATTAACAAATCTAGAATCATCTTAAACAGTAACACACAATCAGTGTTGTTGTTGTTATTGCTGTCTTTGCGGTTTCACGCAGTTCTCATTGCTAGTCTATCCTGTGCAAGTCTCCTCATCACTGCTTAGCTTCCACAACTTATAATCATTCGAAACTGCTTACTATATTCGAACCTTGGTCTCCCTCTACAATTTTTACCACTCATATTTCCTTCCCATTACCGAATTCACAATTCCTTGACACCTCAGAATGAGTCCCATTAACCTATCCCTTCTTTTAGACAATCTCTATTGACCTCAATGCCGACGGGACGTTAAACTTTAATCTTCCTTCCATCCTTTAGCTAAGCTGAGCTATAAATTTCTTTCCTCACAAATTCGATTCAGTTCTTGTTATTCTATTTACCCATCTAAAACTCAGCATTCTTCTACAGAGTGTCCTGGGATGAATGGTCGATATTCAGGTATATAACAGGAACTGTCATCCGAAGCAAAAATGCCTACTAAACATGAACTTCAAAATATATACCTTAAGAGCAATGATCACTTCTTCATCTTCGATACTGTGAATTCTAATTCTGCTACTGCAAGGTCCGTGCTAAACTCCTCACAAAATATGGGAAGCGAAGAACTTGCAGAAGAAGAGATTTGTTTCACAGTATCATAGGTGAAGAAGTGAAGATAGCTCTTCAGGTATGCATTATAGAGCCCGTGTTGACGAGGCATTTTTGCTTAGAATCGCCATTCCTGGCATATCCCTCAATAACGACCATTCCTGCTACGACGCCCCGTAGAGTTACACATTGCAAAATCTCCCGTTCTCTTCCTGTCTGAACTGCTTATTGTCCGCGTTTCGCTTCCGCACAAGGCTACACATTCAGAAGAACGTCGCTAACACTTAAATTGGTATTAGAGGTTAACAAATTCCTCATCTTAACTCGGGTAAGTTCACTAATTGAGTATATTCACTTTTCGTTTTCCGTTTGAGTTTTTTTCTGTGGTAAGTACCTGTGGGACCAAACTGCTAAGGTCATCGGTCCCCAGGCTTACACACTACTTAACCTAACTTAAACTAGCTTACGCTAAGGACAACACACACACACACACACACACACACACACACACACACACACACACACACATGCCCGAGGGAGGACTCGAACCACCGAAGGGAGGAGCCGCGTGAACCGTGGCAAGACGCCCCAGACCGCGGGCCTCCGTTTGCGTCTATGGAGATGTTTGTAAGTGGTATTTGTAGGAGAGAAATAGTTAGACTACAATGGGCAGCAATTTTATATAGTGTACTATGGGAAAATCATTATGTGGTAATTGTTTTATTATTCTTTCCAATTTGTGTCGCTTATTTACGTTAATAACATTTGGTTATTACAAATAATGTTCTTAATTACACAAAGCTACTATCAGACAGTCAAATTAAAGTAATGCTCTTAAGTGTAGCTTTTGAACTGAAATAACGTAAAGAGAGAGATTATTTATGCTAGCTATAAAGATATATTTATTCTTGCACAAATCAGTCATTGTAAACCAAGGCTACATTGATGGTAACTCCATTTACAAAAATGTTCAGCATCCCACCCTGTAGTATTTAAACGAAAATAGCACACATATTTCCACGACAAACTAAGACTTCAAAACAATATTACGTCCAATCTATTAACAATGCTGAGAGAATTAAACTAAGAAATGAGATACTAGAAGCAGCAAACGAGTTACGATATTTCGGCAGAAAAATAACAAAATCTGACAGTAGTGAAGAAGACAGAAATTGCAGGCGCAGTGGTAAGAAAAACGTCTCTGAAACAGACAAATATGTTAACATGTAACATAAATTAAAGTATTGGGAAGGTATTTGTCTGATGTACAGATTCTTATGGAAGTGAAACATGGACAATATATACTAGATACAAGAGCAGAAAGTGGTGCTTTATAACAGTGCTGAAGACTAATAGGTTGATCAAGTAGATACTGAAGAATTATTGAATAAGTTCGAAGAGAAAAGAAATGTATGGCACAGCTGTCGTGGTTGTCAAAGCTTACTAATGTAAGAGATGTCGTGGGATTAACGAAAAGAAAGGAACTTTATTAAGTAGTTATGTCAAGGCAGCGAAGAGGCAGAGTCTGGTATGTACCAGAGAGCGGCTTTCTGGGACAGAGCTATACCTGACGTAAGATATCGAATGGACACCTGAGAAAGCAGCTGCACAGTAACTGTTAATGAGAGCATCATCACCTTTTATATAGCTGGGAAGCACCGACATGACAACAGAAGCAGTACCAGTCAGAACGCTTTGGGAAATGTTCGGTCTTTAGGAAAACCTGCAGAAGATTCAGGGGAAAACAGTTATTATCCTTATTTATCTGCCTGTTAAAGAAGAAGAAGCCCTATAGAGCTTGTCTCTAGTAGCAACGAACAGTTGTTGATATTTTATATTTGACAGAATATAAAGAGAACAGGCACTGACTCGCACCTTACTGCTAATGCGAATAAAACTACAAACGGTAATAGTTGACATGTCTGTCAGAATATAAAGAGGAACAAGTGAATAAGTGGTGTCTCGGACTCGTCTCCCGTTGTGGGTAGGTATTTGACTGCCTATTGTCGGGACGACTGACACGGACAGCTCTAGTTTCTCACAGAGCGAGGGAGAACACAGAAACCGAGAGATGTTGGAAAGGACCGACATACAGAACGGTAGCGTGTATTCATTCAGTGGCAAAGGTGTACAGTCTCTGTGAGACGCCTCTATGGATAAGGTCGAAAAATAAATTGTTGTTAGATTAAATCCTTAAGCGTTTGCACCCTTATCCATTTTCTACAAATCACATTGTTTTTTCTCCGTTCTAGAATCACTATGCTTAGCGCCCTAGGAGACTTTCTCCCTCTTAGTTCATTAGAGGTGACTTAGTAGAGCTCAGCCCACATTATCGTCAACGTACTGGCTGCACTACGCAGGCCGTGCCTGCACACAAGGTGGTTATAGGACCAGCGCTGGGACGCGGCACACTTGACTAAAATTAGACTGGTAGACGGGTCCGAGGGTATCAAGGAATTTTCATGTTAAGAATAAAGGAAAACTTGGGGTAGAAATTGTAGGGGAAACGAAGGTTTGACTACTGTCAGCAGGTGTTACTGGTCGTAGAGCGCAGAAGTTACACTTGTACGAAAACACTTTCACCAGGTAGACTTGCATGGAAATCTGGACAAACCAAACTCCTGACTGATCAAAATTACAACAAAAACACATTAATGATAACATCGAAGTCACTTTCCTGGGCGTTTGTTATTACTTTTATAGAATATGGACTTTGGCAACAGATTTCTAGTGACAAGGGAACCTCCCCATCGCACCCCCCTCAGATTTAGTTATAAGTTGGCACAGTGGATAGCCCTTGAAAAACTGAACACAGATAAATCGAGAAAACAGGAAGAAATTATGTGGAAGTATGAAAAAATAAGCAAAATATACAAACTGAGTAGTCTACGCACATCATATGCAACATCAAGAAGACAGGGAGCTCACGAGCGCCGTGGTCCCGTGGTTAGCGTGAGCAGCTGCGGTGCGAGCGGTCCTTGGTTTAAGTCTTCCCGCGAGTAAAAAATTTTAATTTTTTATTTTCAGACAATTATTATCTGTCTGTTCGTTCAATGACGTCTCTGTTAACTGTAATAAGTTTAGTGTCTGTGTTTTGCGACCGCACCGCTAAACCGTGCGATTAGTAGACGAAAGGACGTGCCTATCCAATGGGAACCGAAAAAGTTTGATCGCAAGGTCATAGGTCAACCGATTCCTCCACAGGAAAACACGTCTGATATATTCTATACGACACTGGTGACAGCATATGTTGTCGACCCGCCTAACTTGTACACTTGGCGAATGGGTAAAAAGATTCTTCTACCTTGCCCGATTTATGTTTTCTTGTGGATGCGATAATCACTCCCAAAAAAGTGATCGCTTCGGACGGACGGACGGACAGATAATAATTGTCTGAAAATAAAAAATTAAATATTTCACTCGAGGGAAGACTTGAACCAAGGACCTCTCGTACTGCAGCTGTTCACACTAACCACGGGACCACGGCACTCGCGAGCTCGGTCTCTCCTTGATGTTGCATATCATATGCATAGACTACTCAGTTTGTATTTTTGCTTATTTTTTCATACTTCCACACAACTTCTTCCTGTTTTCTAGATTGATCTGTGTTCAGTTTTTCAAGGCCTATCCACTGTGCCAACTTATAACTAAATCTGAGGGGAGTGCGATGGGGAGGTTCCCTTGTGAGGTACTCTCGTTCCTATCGCTGCCAAGACGCTTGCGACCAAAGTTTTGAGCGAAATTCCAGCAGATGTCGAAGCACCTCTCATCCGAATTAGCAGAAAAGTGATTCCCGGTATACGAACACCACCGTCTCTTCTCTTCCTAAGAGATCTTCAGAATTCGCCCTGCGCAGGTCCTTACGCTTTATTGTCCATTTCGGATTCTCCATCCTGTCAGTCGAATTAAATAGCAATAGCTTTCATTACTGTGGCGTAACAACCCGTTTCCGCACTTTAAAATCTACATACTTGCCAAAACATATTCTTTCTAAAAGAATTCCACAACATTATTTATACTTACAGTATCTCTTGCAGTCTACAAACTTTGTATTATGTAGGACCATGAATTTTCTTGGCCTCAGATTCATTTATTGTGTATTTTTCGCCAGTGACCTGCTGAATTAACAAGTGGTGGGTATGTGTTTGATCCCTACACCCATTATAACAGCTTTCGGTTCTTGTCCCATCAATGGAATAATGTATTGGCTAGTTTCACCATTGGTAAGTAACATCTTTTATCCAACATTATGAATTCCCTGAAAGTAACTGTCTATTGACGCACAGTCAGCACGTATTCAGAAAATATAGGTGTTGCAAAACACAACGAGCTCTTTATTCGCAAGAAGTAATAAGTGCTACTGACCGGGAATCTCAAATTGATCACGTATTTCTAGATTTCCAGAAGGCTTTCGACACCGTTCCCCACAAAAGACTTCTAATCAAATTGCTTGAATATGGGGTTATCATTTCAGTTGTGCTACTGGATCCGCGATATCTTCTCAGCAAGGTGACCGTACTTAGTAACCAACATAAAATCACCCAGTAAAACGGAAGTGATATGCCGCGTTCCACAAAGAAGTGTAGAATAGGTCCTTTGCTGCTTGATGGGTTCCTCTGCTGTTCCTAATCGACATAATCGGTTTAGGAGATAATCTCAGCAGTCCTATTAGGTTGTTTGCAAACGAAGCTGTCATTAACCGTCTAATAATGTCATCAGAAGATCAAAATCAATTGCAAAATGACTTAAACACGAATTCTGAGTGGTGCGAAAAGTGGCAGTTATTTCTCAGTTAGAAGAAATGTGAAGTTATCCAGAAAAGTACAAAAAGAAATCGGTTGAATTTCGATTACACGATAACTCACACAAATTTAAAGGCCGTCAATTCGACTAAATACCTAGGAATTACAATTACGGACAACTAAGTTGTAACAGTCACATGGATAATGTTATGGGTAAGGCAAACAAAAGACTACATTTTTATTGGCAGGACACTTAGAAGATGTAACAGGTCTACTAAAGATACTGCGAGAGTATCGCTGTTCTCTGTGTAACCCTTACCATATAAGACTGACAGAGATCATCGAAAAAGTTCAAATAGGGGCAGCTTGTTTTGCATATTGCGAAATAGGTGAGAGAGGGTCACGGATGTATAAGAGAGCTGGGACGGTAAACATTAAAACAAAGTTACAATGAAATGAACACCCTTAGCTGCTTACAGGCGTTGACATACGTCAACGGGGACAGATGAAAATGTGTGCCCCGACCGTGACTTGAACCCGGGATCTCCTGCTTACATGGCATACGCTCTATCCATCTTTATCGATTCCACAGACCGAACGTGAGGAGAGGGGCTAGTGTAATTGGTTAATACAAACCATAAAAAAATGCACGGAAGTATGTTTTTAACACAAACCTACGTTTTTTTAATGGAACCCTGTTAGTTTTGTTAGCACATTTGAACTTATAAACAAATACGTAATCAGTGCCGTTTGTTGTATTGTAAAATGTTAATTACTTCCGGAGATATTGTAACCTAAAGTTGACGCTTGAGTACCACTCCTCCGCTGTTCAATCGTGTGTATCGGAGAGCACCGAATTACGTAGGGATCCAAAGGGAACGGTGATGGACCTTGGTACAGAAGAGATTGGAACAGCACATTACGTCCACATGCTAACACCTTTTTATTGGTCTTTTTCACTGACGCACATGTACATTACCATAAGGGGTGAGGTACACGTACACACGTGGTTTCCGTTTTCAATTACGGAGTGGAATAGAGTGTGTCCCGACATGTCAGGCCAATAGATGTTCAATGTGGTGGCCATCATTTGCTGCACACAATTGCAATCTCTGGCGTAATGAATGTCGTACACGCCGCAGTACATCTGGTGTCATGTCGCCGCAGGCTGCCACAATACGTTGTTTCATATCCTCTGGGGTTGTAGGCACATCACGGTACACATTCTCCTTTAACGTACCCCACAGAAAGAAGTCCAGAGGTGTAAGATCAGGAGAATGGGCTGGCCAATTTATGCGTCCTCCACGTCCTATGAAACGCCCGTCGAACATCCTGTCAATGGTCAGCCTAGCGTTAATTGCGGAATGTGCAGGTGCACCATCATGCTGATACCACATACGTCGACGGGTTTCCAGTGGGACATTTTCGAGCAACGTTGGCAGATCATTCTGTAGAAACACGATGTATGTTGCAGCTGTTTGGGCCCCTGCAATGAAGTGAGGACCAATGAGGTGGTCGCCAATGATTCCGCACCATACACGGTCGCTGTCGCTCTACCTGTCTGAGCCAGCGAGGATTGTCCACGGACCAGTAATGCATGTTCCGTAGATTCACTGCCCCGTGGTTTGTGAAACCCGCTTCATCGGTAAACAGGTAGAACTGCAACGCATTCTCTGTTAATGCCCATTGACAGAATTGCAATCGATGATTAAAGTCATCACCATGTAATTGCTGATGTAGCGACACATGAAACGGGTGAAAGCGGTGACGATGCAGTATGCGCATGACACTACTTTGACTCAGTCCACCGGCTCTCGCAGTGTCCCGTGTACTCATGTGTGGGTTCATGGCAACAGCAGCTAACACACCAACTGCACCCGCTTCTCCTGTGACGAGCCTGTTACGGACCCGTTTGCGTGCTACGACCATACCTGTTGCATACAGTTGGCGGTAGATGTTTTGCAATGTGCGACACGTTGGATGCTCTCTGCATACACCCTGCAGGCTTCAGCTGCATTTCGTCGACACTCGCCGTAGATGAGTATCATCTC
The DNA here is from genome assembly GCF_021461395.2 of Schistocerca americana. Lineage (NCBI taxonomy): Eukaryota > Metazoa > Arthropoda > Insecta > Orthoptera > Acrididae > Schistocerca > Schistocerca americana. The sequence continues at coordinate 483,512,177 of NC_060119.1, forward strand.
CGCCTTTTCAGAGTTCGAATACACCATGGTCACAGTTCCTACAACACTACACTATCACAGACGTCTGGTAACACGGTGTACTACAGTTGGTCTGCGTGCGGAGACGAATGCAGAATAACAATAGCAGCAAGCGCTACATGCGGACACTGCGACAGCTAGACCTAACCGCAACAGTGCACAACAGCCACACTCGTAAACACGGTCGTCATCGTAAACACGTCCCTGCAAATGCTGCTCGCCGACCGCGGCCCGTGTTTGTTACAACACGCAACTGAACGTCGGAAGTTTCAAGCGTCAACTTAGGTTACAATATCTCCGGATGTAATTAACATTTTACAATGCAACAAACGGCACTGATTACGTATTTGTTTATATGTTCAGATGTGTTTTTCGTTGTGGCGGGATCTTTTCACAAAATTTCAGTCGCCGACCTTCAGCTCTGAATGTGAAACTATACGGGGTGTTACAAAAAGGTACGGCCAAACTTTCAGGAAATATTCCTCACACACAAATAAAGAAAAGATGTTATGTGGACGTGTGTCCGGAAACGCTTAATTTCCATGATAGAGCTCATTTTAGTTTCGTCAGTATGTACTGTACTTCCTCGATTCACCGCCAGCTGGCCCATTTGAAGGAAGGTAATGTTGACTTCGGTGCTTGTGTTGACATGCGACTCATTGCTCTACAGTACTAGCATCAAGCACATCAGTACGTAGCATCAACAGGTTAGTGTTCATCACGAAAGTGGTTTTGCAGTCAGTGCAACGTTTACAAATGCAGAGTTGGCAGATGCCCATTTGGTGTATGGATTAGCACGGGGCAATAGCCGTGGCGCGGTACGTTTGTATCGAGACAGATTTCCAGAACGAAGGTGTCCCGCAGGAAGACGTTCGAAGCAATTGATCGGCGTCTTAGGGAGCACGGAACATTCCAGCCTACGACTCGCGACTGGGGAAGACATAGAACGACGAGGACACCTGCAATGGACGAGGCAATTCTTCGTTGACGATAACCCTAATGTCAGCGTCAGAGAAGTTGCTGCTGTACAAGGTAACGTTGACCACGTCACTGTTCGATTCCCGGCGGGGTCAGGGATTTTCTCTGCCTCGTGATGGCTGGGTGTTGTGTGCTGTCCTTAGGTTAGTTAGGTTTCAGTAGTTCTAAGTTCTAGGGGACTTATGACCACAGCAGTTGAGTCCCATAGTGCTCAGAGCCATTTGAACCACGTCACTGTATGGAGAGTGCTACGGGAGAACCAGTTGTTTCCGTACCATGTACAGCGTGTGCATGCACTATCAGCAGCTGATTGGCCTCCACGGGTACACTTCTGCGAATGGTTCATCCAACAATGTGTCAATCCTCATTTCAGCGCAAATGTTCTCTTTACGGATGAGGCTTCATTCCAACGTGATCAAATCGTAAATTTTCACAATCAACATGTGTGGGCTGACGAGAATCCGAACGCAATTGTGCAATCACGTCATCAACACAGATTTTCTGTGAACGTTTGGGCAGGCATTGTTGGTGATGTCTTGATTGGGCCCCACCTACGCTCAATGGAGCACGTTATTATGATTTCATACGGGATACTCTACCTGTGCTGCTAGAACACGCGCCTTTACAAGTACGACACAACATGTGGTTCATGCACGATGGAGCTCCTGCACATTTCAGTCGAAGTGTTCGTACGCTTCTCAACAACAGATTCGGTGACCGATGGATTGGTAGAGGCGGACCAATTCCATGGCCTCCACGCTCTCCTGACCTCAACCCTCTTGACTTTCATTTATGGGGGCATCTGAAAGCTCTTGTCTACGCAACCCCGGTACCAAATGTAGAGACTCTTCGTGCTCGTATTGTGGAAGGCTGTGATAGCTATGATACAATACGCCATTCTCCAGGGCTGCATCAGCGCATCAGGGATTCTATCCGACGGAGGGTGGATGCATGTATCCTCGCTAACGGATGACATTTTGAACATGTCCACAAAACACATTTTCTTTCTTTGTGTGTGAGGAATGTTTCCTGAAAGTTTGGTCGTACCTTTTTGTAACACACTGTATTATTGTCGCCAACCTACACAGGGAGAAATAATCATCATATAAAATAAGAGCAATTAGAGCTCCCACAAAAATATTTAAGTGTTTGTTTTGCCCACGCGCTATTAGAGGGTGGAACGGTAGAGAAATAGCCTGAATGTGGTTCGAAGAACCCTCCGCTAGGCACCTACGTGTGAACTGTAGGTGTAAAAACAGGTACACTTGCTAAGAAGTATCCTTCTGAAAGCATTCCGCCTTGCCGGTATCTCTGCCAAAATCTGTAAAATCCATGTTGCACTAGATTTTAATTTTGTGGCACTCGGTAAGAAGTCAGCTGCATTAATTCTGCAGTAACACTGACCGCGCAGACAAGACAAATACTAGCTCCCTCTCGCAATCATCGCTGCGCTCGTGATGGCTCCTCTGTGGCGTCTTTGTCTGGGGACGTTGCCGTCTCTTCAGGTATTTTCCACCAATTGTGAAGATGGTTCATCGTGATGATTCAGCCGCAGCAAAGCGTTTTGGTCCGAGTGGCCACGCGGGAGTAAGATGCCGCGGATTGAGGCAGCGGCGCGTTCTGTAGCCAGCCGCGGGCGCTGCGCGGGGTGCGGCAGAACGGCAGGGGCGGGCGTCCGCTGATCGACCGCGGCGGTCGCTAGGAGACGCGCGTTTGTTGGGCTGCGTGTGCGTCGGCCGTTAGGCGGCGCCGAGGACCGCCAGCGAGGCCGCCCGCGGCCATCAATCCAGCCGCCCTTCCGGCATCAACAGGCTGCGCGATCGCCTCCAGCCCAAGGACGACGCGCTCTCGGCCTCACTTCTACACTTGCGGACGCCGCTGAAAACTGCCTGTGCCGGTCTCTAGGCCACCTCATCTATGTATTTTTCGCCTAATTTCGGGTCGACACTGTTGGATACATTTATGTTCCGAAACCCTTCATCACTCTTACAGAGGGTAACGCACAGAAAAAAGCCATTCTGAAAATACTGTAAAAAATTCAATAAAGTTTATCGTATTTGTATTTTTACCACCTTCAATTACATACAAAAAGCATTTAAGATAATTGCATACGCCTACTGTTCAATAAAGAGAGTTCAATTATTTGAAGAAATACCTTATCCTCATAATTTTGCTGGTCCTTCTCAAAATTGTCCTCTTTGGATGCGATCCACTCGTCCCTGCGTTTCTGCTAGTCTGTAAAGACAGGGTGAAAACCATTTTTTGAAAGGTCTTTCAGAATCACCTTCGCATCCTTCATTACTGCTTCTGTTGATGGAAAATCCACCGTGAATGTCTTCCTCCAACTCAGGCAATGGAAAAAAATATCGCACAGCTGTCACTATCATTATTGTAATTCTTATTATTATTATTGCTATTAGCATTAGTACAAGCACTGTTAGTATTAAGTTTATTAGCTCCCAGTCAGTATTATTTACTGACTCAATGACAGCAGCGGTGTTGATATTCTCTTCCGTAACAGCAGTAGCTGAAGCGACAGGTTCATCGTCCGTTTAAACTAATTACCTCCCCTTTAAACAATTAAGGCCATCTTCGACCCGGCCGGCCGGAGTTGCCGTGCGGTTTTAGGCGCTACAGTCTGGAACCGAGCGACCACTACGGCCGCAGGTTCGAATCCTGCCTCGGGCATGGATGTGTGTGATGTCCTTAGGTTAGTTGGGTTTAATTAGTTCTACGTTCTAGGCGACTGATGACCTCAGAAGTTAAGTCGCACAGTGCTCAGAGCCATTTGAACCATTTGAACCCCATCTTCGAGCCGGCCGCTGTGGCCGAGCGGTACTAAGCGCTCAGTCCGGAACCGCGCTGCTGCTACGGTCGCAGATTCGAATCCTGTCTTTGGCATGGATGTGTGTGATGTCCTTAGGTTAGTTAGGTATAAGTAGTTCTAAGTCTAGGGGACTGATGACCTCAGATGTTACGTCCCATAGTGCTTAGAGCCATTTGAACCATCTTCGAGTTGTACTGTAGGGTGGAACACACACTCCATAGGGTTTGTGTAATACTGCGTAGGCCTCAGCTAAAGATTTGTTGACGCAAAAGCAGGCTTTCAAAGTCGCGTATTCTTCATCGCGCGTCATCTCCGTTGTTGCCGTGGGTGATACTGGACACGCCTCAGCTCTCCGTCTCTCACATGAGGGAACCAGCAATGAAATTAGTTCGGCGTGTTTGTTACCCATTAAGCTAAATAATATCGAAAGATTTAGTTCCAACACGAAAATAATGACGTAGAAAAATTATGATCATTCAAGTTAAAAAAACCCGCAGTAAGATGACGTCCGCTCAGATGTAGACATTCTTACAGACTGGCCCAAAAGTTATTCAGTACATACTTCAGCATTGCCTGTGGGATTTTAACCACTCCCTGTCGGAGCCATTCTTTCAGTGCTTCAAATGTTTGTGGGTGTTTATCCTGATACATTTTATTCTTCAGGTCACACCAGAAAGAAACGTCGCCCGTTGCTAACTGCAGTGAACGGGAGATCAAGCGAGACTCACGTTTTGAGAGGTCCCGTGGTTGGGAAGCAGAATCATTAACAATATTCGTGTTTACTATTGCAGTATGGTAGACCGCTCCGTCTTATTTAAGAAGTACTTCCTAGTTTATTTCGGTATGAGGAAGTTGTGCAGCAAAAAACTTTTATAACGTGTCTGCGTACGAGTTCTGAAGTCATTCTCATAGTGTAGCCTATATCATCTTCGAAAAAGTGCAGCTCTACGGTCTCACACACAAACTTTGGGAGAATGGAGAGTTTGCTGATGCTATTGCCTATGATCCAGTTTGCTCCAAATCCTAAATTTCTGGTTTTTGACGTAACCAGACAAATAGAAATGGGCCTCGTCACACATCCAGAGAATGTTTACAATGTCTTCGTCCTCAATTAATAAATCCAACATTTCTTCACAGGATCATCTTCGACTGTTCCTTTAAGATCCTGAAGAATTTAGATTTTGTAAAGGCGATAGTCCTGTAAAATCCGTCTAAATACTCTGTTGGAATTCCAAAATGTACTGCTATGCTGGCCAGCTCAGCCACGTGAGCTTATATCGACTGCAGCTCTTACACACTCAATGTTTTCAGGAGTACATACTGTCTTTGGTTTCCCACGCTTCTTTACCGTCGATGATGAAGTCTCTACAAAGTTCTTAATCCACTTTTCAATCGCATAGGCAGACGACATTGGTCGATTCCGGTTAATCTGAAGACGGTTCCGAAAAGCACGACTTGCGCGCACGTAGGAAGTACCGTTTTGGTGAAATACTTTGGCAGCAGCGTATACGCAACACTGAGGTGTCCACCGCTCCACTGCCGTCGAGTGCTAACGAGCCAGGAACATGTCCGACTGCATTCCCACCAATTTCTATCAGCTGAGCACGGTTCCCATGCTTTTCAAAATCACTCTCTACTCTGCCCCTCTTTGCATTTGACATAAAATAAAAGATTTCCAACATCTGTGTGCATACAGCATCGCTCCATAGAGTAAGAATGTCTATGAAGCGATCATTCAGATGTGCTGAACGGAATTTTTGTCGCCGACATACGTCAACTCATAAAGTGATGTGACGACTATGGTACGATGCAAGGTATTTCCGTAAGCAGATTTTGAATGTCGTTACGTCGCTGCTACGAATACATCCCGTTCAAAAGTACAGTGGGAAGGTAAACGCATTTCATACTCATCTTAATTCTTTGCATTCGTTATCTAGCCTTAAAGCTTTTAAGAGTCAAATACAAAGGCGTTCCGGTTGTTTACAATAAGTGTCACAGATAAAATTGTGGTGTCGTCCGAGCTCGGTACCTCGCAACGCAACCGTAATAAAATACATTCACTGCAAGCCGCATGGACGCATGAGCGACACTGGAGTAGCCATGCCCAAAAACGTAAAAACGTTTCGCTACGCCACCGCAACGATCTTCTACGTACGGCCGAGAACAGGACCGCTCAGCCCAGTCTGCGATCGTCGAGTAAATCGACGGCATCGTCTTCTAGTAGACTTCCTATGCGAGCAATGTACACTCCTGGAAATTGAAATAAGAACACCGTGAATTCATTGTCCCAGGAAGGGGAAACTTTATTGACACATTCCTGGGGTCAGATACATCACATGATCACACTGACAGAACCACAGGCACATAGACACAGGCAACAGAGCATGCACAATGTCGGCACTAGTACAGTGTATATCCACCTTTCGCAGCAATGCAGGCTGCTATTCTCCCATGGAGACGATCGTAGAGATGCTGGATGTAGTCCTGTGGAACGGCTTGCCATGCCATTTCCACCTGGCGCCTCAGTTGGACCAGCGTTCGTGCTGGACGTGCAGACCGCGTGAGACGACGCTTCATCCAGTCCCAAACATGCTCAATGGGGGACAGATCCGGAGATCTTGCTGGCCAGGGTAGTTGACTTACACCTTCTAGAGCACGTTGGGTGGCACGGGATACATGCGGACGTGCATTGTCCTGTTGGAACAGCAAGTTCCCTTGCCGGTCTAGGAATGGTAGAACGATGGGTTCGATGACGGTTTGGATGTACCGTGCACTATTCAGTGTCCCCTCGACGATCACCAGTGGTGTACGGCCAGTGTAGGAGATCGCTCCCCACACCATGATGCCGGGTGTTGGCCCTGTGTGCCTCGGTCGTATGCAGTCCTGATTGTGGCGCTCACCTGCACGGCGCCAAACACGCATACGACCATCATTGGCACCAAGGCAGAAGCGACTGTCATCGCTGAAGACGACACGTCTCCATTCGTCCCTCCATTCACGCCTGTCGCGACACCACTGGAGGCGGGCTGCACGATGTTGGGGCGTGAGCGGAAGACGGCCTAACGGTGTGCGGGACCGTAGCCCAGCTTCATGGAGACGGTTGCGAATGGTCCTCGCCGATACCCCAGGAGCAACAGTGTCCCTAATTTGCTGGGAAGTGGCGGTGCGGTCCCCTACGGCACTGCGTAGGATCCTACGGTCTTGGCGTGCATCCGTGCGTCGCTGCGGTCCGGTCCCAGGTCGACGGGCACGTGCACCTTCCGCCGACCACTGGCGACAACATTGATGTACTGTGGAGACCTCACGCCCCACGTGTTGAGCAATTCGGCGGTACGTCCACCCGGCCTCCCGCATGCCCACTATATGCCCTCGCTCAAAGTCCGTCAACTGCACATACGGTTCACGTCCACGCTGTCGCGGCATGCTACCAGTGTTAAAGACTGCGATGGAGCTCCGTATGCCACGGCAAACTGGCTGACACTGACGGCGGCGGTGCACAAATGCTGCGCAGCCAGCGCCATTCGACGGCCAACACCGCGGTTCCTGGTGTGTCCGCTGTGCCGTGCGTGTGATCATTGCTTGTACAGCCCTCTCGCAGTGTCCGGAGCAAGTATGGTGGGTCTGACACACCGGTGTCAATGTGTTCTTTTTTCCATTTCCAGGAGTGTATTAGGCAGAAACCTGAGTGAAAGTTATTGTTAAATGTACTACGAGCTAGGGACTTGTGTATTTTCTGTATCAAGTGATGCATTAATGTTAAGAGATAGCTGTAAACGCTCAAGGCGTTCCTGTGGAAATAGAGTGTACAAAGTGAAGTAAAATAATTCTTCTTATCTACATTGTATTAAAGTGAACTCCTACACTCTAAAAATAAAAAATATAAAAAAAAATAGAACAACGACGCACCACGAGGGAATCATACGATGACCGGCCGTTGTGGCCGAGCGCTTCTAGGCCCTTCAGTCCGGAATCGCGCTGCTGCTACGGTTGCAGGTTCGAATCCTGCCTAGGGCATGGATGTGTGTGATGTCCTTACGTTAGTTAGGTTTAAGTCGTTCTAAGTCTAGTGGCTGATGACCTCAGATGTTAAGTCCCATAGTGCTCAGGGCCATTTGAATTATCCGAACGGGACGAAAATTGGTAGATCTGATGTACATGTACAGAAAAACAAATGATTACAATTTCAGAAACATGGACGATTTATTCAAGGGAAAGAGCTTAATAAATTGGGCTAGTTAGTAATGCATTGTTCCACCTCTGGCCCTTATGCAAGTAGTTACTCTGCTTGCCGTTGACGGTTAGGTTGTTGGATAACCTCCCGAATGATATCGTGCCAAATTATGTCCAATTGGCGTTTCAGATCGTCAAAATCCCGAGCTTGTTGGAGGACCCTGCTCATAATGGTCCAAACTTTCTCAGTTTGGGAGAGATTCGACGACCTTTCTGGCCGAGACAGGGTTTGGCAAGCACGAAGACAAGTACCTGTAGTAGGAACTCTCGTCATGTGCTGGTGGGCATTACCTTGCTAAAACGTAATGTTCATGATAGCTTTCCACGAGGGGCTACAAAACTGAGCCTGAAATATTGTCAACGCACCGCTGTGCTTTAACGGTGCCATGGGCGATAACCTACACTGAAATGAAAGCCACCCCAGACCATCACTCTTCGTTATCAGTCCATAAGGCGGGCGACCACTTCTGTCTAGGGCATCTTCAGACAAGTCTCCTGCCTGAAATTTCATTGATTGGAGTAGGTTTGTCTTCAGTGATGAGTCCCGCTTGGAACTGAGTCCAGATGATCAGCGAAGACATGTCTGGAAACGCCCCGGTCAACAGTGGAATGCCTCCTAACTGTTGTTGCCCGCCATTCGGCTGGGCTAAATGGAGTGATGGTCTGGGGTACAACTTCTTCTCATAGCAGGACTCCTTCGGTTGTCATCCTCAGCATCGTTACTGCCAGTGGTACGGCGGCAGTAGTTTTCTCCGCGTTTTGTTGCCATTCACGGCAAGCCGTCGTGGACTTACATTCTACAACATAATGGTCTCCCGCACACGGCGAGAGTTTCTACTGATCATTTTTGTGCCTGCCAAACCCTACCCTAGCCAGCAAGATCGCCGGATCTCTTTCCGATTGAAAGTGTTTGGAGCATTTTGGGGAGGGGCCTCCAAACAGCTCGGAATTTTGACGATCTAACGCGCCAGTTGGACATAATTTGGCAGCATACCCCTCAGGAGGGCATCCAACAACTCTGTCAATGAATGCAAAGCCGAATAACTGTTCGCATAATGGCCGGAGGTGGACCAAGGCGTTATTGACTTGCTCCATGTGTTAAGCTGTGGCTGACCGGAGTGGCCGAGGGGTTCTAGGCGCCTCAGTCTGGTACCGCGCGACCGCTACTGTCGCAGGTTCGAATCCTACATCGGGCATGGATGAGTGTGATGTCCTTATGTTAATTAGGTTTAAGTAGTCCTAAGTTCTAGGGGACTGATGACCTCAGCTGTTAAGTCCCATAGTGCTCAGAGCCATTTGAACCATTTTGTTAAGCTGTTTCTCTTGAATAAATCATACTAAATTTTTGAAATTGTAATCATTTGTTTGTCTGTAGATGTACATCAGGTCTACCGATTTCCGGCACATTTGGATGATTTCTTCTTGGTGTGTAACGTTTTTTGTCTTAGAATGTATTTCATGTCTTATAGAGCGCACTCGGTCTCCTCCCGGATAAAACTAAAGAATCCATCGTGTACCGACGAGCGTATTTTCGCCCGGTACAGGACAGATGTCGTCTTCATTTTCAGCTATGGAACATCCTGCCAGATTAAATCTGTGTGCCGGACCAAGAATCGAATTCTTGACCTTTGACTTACGCGAACAAGAGCTCTACCTACTGAGACAGAACAGAAACCACTAAAATATGTACAATTCTATAAGAGCGCGACGGCTCCTTAGCGGCGTTTTTTTTTTCAGTGCGGGCGCACTCCTTCGGGAATCAGTAATTTGCCAGCAGGAAATTAATGGACAACGGACGTAGCACTGCAGCGTGCGATAAGTTGGACATTTGAGTCGGTCAGGGACCGCATCTGGATGAAGGAAACGATTAAGTTATCTGTTCATGAGAAGCGGTAAATCTGGGTTCGAGTCCCGGTACGGCACACATTTTCAACTTCCGTCATCGCATTACGACAATGCCCTGTGCGGCTGGAAGTCACGAATTCCCACCCGTCCCTTCCCTTTCTTTCCCCATTCTCCAGTTTTTATAGATAATGACATTGCGTGCCGTAAGACAAATTACTGTTGAAGATACGTCTCTATGTTACAAAGAAGCCACAAGAGGGCCTCCTTAGTCGTGACAGGTCCGGATGATTTACACGACAGCTTTGCCAGTAGAAACCAGGAATTGATTACTCGAACAGTTCCATTCAGTCTCCCTTTGCTGTTTCTTAACACATACTGCAGATAATTCATAGCCGCTTGTAGACGTCGCAGCATCACTTTGCTAATTTCGTATATGTATATTATTTCTAAAGTGATTAGTAACCTCTTTCGGAAATTTGCAGACATCCTAACAAAACCTCTGTTTATTATTCATTTTGATCATGAATTTCGCTGTTACAGACCGATATGTACTGTTGTAAATACTGAAATTCTTAATCAGAAAGAAATGAATTCGTACATAGATCATATTATCCTGGCTTAAGTTTCCTGCGATGTCCTGTTTTTGCAGGTTTCCCGAGACTCTTTGTTCACAGTGAGGTGCGAAAAAGAACAGAAAGATACAGATTTGACAAATGCTCGGTTATTCGGAGATGATCAAATTGCGGTATGAAGGTAGCATGCTGCGTTTTTGTAAGTGAAAAAGATTGCTAAACTAGCTATAGGTGACAAGTATCGCAAGAAGAATTCCCTAAATTAGAAGCATAAAAAATTATTTCCACTTTAGTAAATTCACATTGCATGATTCTGTGGTATGTTACTCATTCTCTGCTCCATAGCACTGCGTATGGAGTGAAGTCTTCACTGACATAATCCAGTTCTATATCCTTGACAGTTGATCTTCATCAGAAACGAAAAAGACTTCAGCCTAAACCTAAGATACCTCACTGGACACCAATACTCTCAATGCAGATAGCAGTCAAGGTCGATAGATGTCTCAGACTATTCTCTGACATAGAAATTATTTCAGCCTGCTGTGCTAAACAGCAGTTTTCCTGAATACTGGCCAAACGCAAGATAATGCTGCCAACGTCCTCAGTCCTTACGTAGCATATATGCCACATCCAACTTTTTTTTCAGCTGAGGGAATAAACTACTCTCTCTGTGCTTTACTGTAGAATACACTTAACATCATGTGGATTTGGTGCATCAGTTCTTATTGTTTTCGTGTGTTCCTAGTAGATGACACAACCTACTTGGAAAAAAGCTGTTCTTCGCACTGTGAGCATGTCTTCGAAAAATAACCGTAATTCCTGTTTTTATTTCAGTAATTTTGAACTAGAATGTCTTTATAATATGCTATAATCTGCTGATATACCCTTCATTATCGAATAAGTGATCGTTTATTTCATCACAACAGTACTCCGATGACTGGACTACATGTGTCAACTACCTCATCAATACCGAGTGATCTGGGTATAGTATATACTTCAGTTATTCTGTGACGCAGTGTTCACTTTGAACATGTCCTAAATTCTGGTGAATCGCACCATTTTTCAAAGAAAATGTAGTCTTATAGTTTCATTTTGTCTTACCAAAATACATTGACCACAAATATAAACTTTTAACGCATTCAGTACAAGCTCAGACTGAGGAGGCTAGAAAATAATAAGTATTAGATAGTGTCTGATTGCTGTATAATGACAAATTACTGTGACGTATCTCATTGTATAAAAACCCAAGGATAAAATTACGAAACGATATGGATTTGAAAGAGCAAGAAATCAGTATTCGGAAGATGGCTGGAAGACTCAGTTTTGTTGGCAAAATTTTAGTAAAGGGCAGTGCATAACGTAAGCAAACTTCACGTGAAATACTAGTGCGTTCTCACTGGTTTTAGAGTGTTTATCAAGAAAACTGACAGAGTATGTCAACGTGGAATTGAGAGCCGCTCTGCTGTTATCGCAACAGGTATGCATAGCCGATACGAAAGCGTAAAGTCAGTTCCCAGAAAACTCAAATGGGAATCATTGTAAGAAAAGTGACATTGTTCAAAAGAAATTTTATTGAATAAGTTTAACTGAACAGGATTAGAAACATCATAACTATGCAGCATACTTTGAATAGTGTTGTGAAAGTAAGAAGTAGTAGTTTGTGGACAGCTCCCCAGTTTCACACGAGGCTGTACTAGGGCAGTGGGTGGCCTAATAGTATTGATTACTTCATTCGCGACCTACGGTTTCTTATTTCTCCTTGAAGTTACATGCAACCACGATCGCATTATGCCAATATATTCTACACTTCTCATTTTTTATAACTGACTTGGAGAGGATTCTATATACTCGACCGGTGTTTAAGACTAGATCGCTATAATTTTCGAGAAGTCTCCTGACATACCGCAATGATTCACACGCTTTGCTAGATACAGATTCTGAGAGTGCATTCCACTTTATAACACTTCATAACATTACGCTTCGGTATTTAACTGATATGACAGAGTTCTCGCGCTTATCAGTAAATCAGTAATTGAATTACACTTAAAATTTTCTCCTTTTTATCTGCATTACCTTACGTTTATGCAAGTTTAAGCGATTTGTCCTTCGTTACATCGAACGGGATGTTTACACAAGTCGTTCGGAATTCCCCTGCAGTTATTCAGTGACGCTTTTCTGCCTAAGATATGAACGATCACGTATGATTCCTTTCTTGTTTAGATAAATTGCTGATGAACTCATCACTAATGTACTTGGACCATATGGAATTACTATAACTACGTCCAAGAATTGCTTTTCAGCTGTAACTATACAGAAAACAAATTGCTTGCTTCCGAAGTCATGCAGGCCTTTACCATTTAGAAGTGCTGGCATTCTTCGATTCTCTCGGGAGCAGACCGGGTGGCGCCGCAATATTTCTTAAATGTTCAGTTTTCACGACACTGAAACGTTGATTCGACTTCATTGTTCTAACAGGGGTGGGGTATATCTTATACCACACTGAACAAATTATGTCAACTATTGCAATATAATTACATTAAAATGGATTCTAACGTCTCATTTTCAGAAATTTCTTCTGTAAGGGGCATTCAAATGGACATGAGACAGTTGAAAAAACCCAAGTAAACTGTTTATTATTTCAATAGTTATCATCGTAACTGTTAAAACATTTATCTCATTGGGAGAGAAGACGATCAATACCTTCAATGATAAATGTTTGAGGTTCCCCGCGGAACCGTGATTGTACACACGCGTGCACCTTTTCGTCCGAAATAAATCGACGGCGACTAGCGTTTTTCTTGAGGGCTCCAGAAATATGAAAACCCCATGGGATGAGATTGCGATAGTATGGAGAATGCGTAAGGGCTTTCCAACTAAAGTTCTGTAGCGTGGTCAGAACAACCTTGCCTGCATATGGGCTGACGAAGAGGAGCACGCCTGGGCACAATCATGGTTCCGTGGGCAACCGCACACATTTGTCGATGAAGGTATTGATCGTCTTGTCTCACAGAGAGATAAATGTATAAAAATTATCTCGATTACTTTAGAAAAATAAGCAGTTTACTTGCTTTTTTTCATCTTTCTAATTTTCGCTTGACTGCCCTTTATATGTCTGTTTGGCATATAGGAAATTACTGAACAACTAATTTTCACTTGGTGGGCAGAGAGGTGGGGAGGAGGTCACCGCGGAATACGCGCGTCCGTATTAAGCCATTTCATTTGATAGAGTTGGACGGTCAAGTTCTCACCTTATGGCCCCGCGGGGTAGCCGAGCGGTCTTGGGCTTCCTGTCACGGTCCGTGCGGCTCCCCACGTCGGAGGTTCGAGTCCTCCCTCGGGAATGGTTGTGTGTGTTGTCCTTAGCGTAAGTTAGTTCAAGTTAGATTGAGTAGTGTGTAAGCTTAGGGACCGATGACCTCAGCAGTTTGGTCCCGTGTGATCTTACCACAAATTTCCAATTTTTTTCTCACCTCATGTATCACTGGAAAGATGATGAGCCAAATCACTTTTTTCTGCATTAAACATTTTATAAAATCTTATCATGATATCATCTGCTGTTATACTGTTGAAAATTTATTATAACCATTCGTAGTCTCATTTGAACTGATCTCTTAGTGTTCTAGCGTACCAAGAATATTTACCGCTGCTAACTCCTGTCGCTAACCTAATTTATTTTCTGTGACCACGAATCACTTATTTAATTTATTATGTTGCATCCCATAAACGTCATCGTGGTGCTCAGACAGTTAGAATTGAGATGGCTCCCTCTCTTAAAAGGATTATTTTAAATTTATCGCCAGCTATTTTATTTGAACCTATCAGCATACGTTGCGTTGCTCGGAAATGTATTTACTGTAATCCTCTATTAATCCCTCTCTTCCTTTCACCTCCCACTGTCCATCTCCTAATCTCCTATCTCTATCCACGTTCTCCTTCAACTTTCTCTGTTCATCTGCTACTCTTTTCTTCTCTCTCTATCTCCTGTCTCCACCCATCTCCTCCTCATTGCTTCCTCTGTCCATCTCCACCTCTCGCCTCTCTTTGCCCAACTTCTCCTCTCCCCTTTCTGTTCTTTTCCGCATTGCCCTCTCTCTACCAGCCTCCTCCTCTCCTGTTTGTGTCCATCTCCTCTTTCCCTTTCTCTGTCTGTCCATCTTGTCCCACCCTCTTTTCTGTCCTCGTTATCATTCCTACTCCAATCAGAGGTAATATGCGTACCAAGTTCGGCTGAAGTCGATCCAGTGGGTTAGGAGCACCTTTTTACCTGTGGCTTTGCACACATACGCAGGTGTCGCATGTATTTCACATACATTTAACATATTTCTCACATATTTGTACACACATTTCACCTGTATGTCTAGCGGATTTCGTTTTTTCTCAGCTCAGTGTTTATGACGTTATATTTCCTGAAGTATGTGTCCTACATTCATATAATTTTATAGGTACGTTCGGCAGCATGTGTGGATACTGTCTGCGACTCGTGTTGCGGATAGAGTCAGTAGCAAAGAAGTAATAATCTTGCGTGATGCGGCATTTTTTTACTCATCTGATAGCGTTTGACGTCATAGCACTTGAACTATGTGTCGTACAGTGTTATAAATTTGCAGGACCTTCAGTGCTATATGAGAAACTGCAAAATATGTCGCGCATGCAATTTGAAGTGAAGAAGTAATAGGTTAAAATGTCATTTTATTTCATGGACAAGGAAAATGTAGCAATGTTTTGTGTGTGTGTGTGTGTGTGTGTGTGTGTGTGTGTGTATGTGGTAAAATCTTATGGGACAAACTGCTGAGGTCATTGGTCCTTAAGATCACACACTACTTAATCTGACTTAAACTAACTTACGCTACGGACAACACACACACCCATGCCCGAGGGAGGATTCGAACCTCCGACGGGGAGAGCCGCGCGGACCGTGACAAGGCGCCCTAGACCGCTCGGCTATCCCTCGCGGCAGTAGTAAGCTATCAACGCTTCTCTTTTCATTATTTTGTGGGGACTGTCAGCGAGAAAAAGTTTCATAAAGGTTTGAAATTGTGTGTAAATTTGGTCTCAAGTCACTAAGTACTCCCTTTCTCAAATACTGGGTGAATGAATTCTAATTATTAGCACGTAGTGTCCTACAGTCCTTTTTCACTCGCATTCCCACCCCTTTGATATGCAGGTGGTTCTTAACCCCACAGGGATTGTTTACGTACCGTAAGTGATATGTGTTCAAGGCTATTTTGATATTGGTCCAGTGTTTTGGGAGGAAGTGTGGAACGTACGTACATACATATGTATATACATCTGCCTTTATATTATATATACTGAAGGGCAAAAACATTATGACCACTACCCACAACGAGATTAAATGCCGTCTGATGCGTCGCGAGATGGTGACGCGACAGAAAGGTATATAAGCAGAGTAGAGACGGAATGGGGGAATCATTCTCTGGGCCACCAAGCCCCCCACAGCCGGACCACACGTCAGCCTGATCTGCTGAGAGAGCAGTGCCTCCTGCGGTAAAGAGGAAATGCACAGAAACGTCTCTTGACATGCACAAAGGCCATTCCGACGAGAGAGGCGCCTACTTTCAATATTAGGTCCCAGCAGGAAGAGAAGCTTGCTGCTTAACCTGCATGCACACCTGGCTTTGGAAGCCAGAGATCTTGAGCGATCGGATGGGGAATGATTCCGGCGATGATATGAGAAGTAAACAGGCAACTCTGCTGACATAAGCGATTTTAACAAAGAACAGATTGTTATGACCGGGTTCTCGAAACGATCATCTCGAAAAGGGGGAAGCTCATAAACTATTTGTTTGCTGATATCGTGAACATCTACGGAAAGTGGTTGAAGGACAGTGAAACCATGAGAGACGAGATGTGGGAAGTCCACATATCATCACAGAACGTGGACGTCAGAGACTTTCCTGATCTGGAAAGCGGGATAGGCGGCAATCTGTGGCAGATCTGGTGAAACAGCATAATGCCGGCGCAGGCACAAGTGTTTCTGAGCACACTGTTCGGCGCACTCTGTTGAATGGGACCCCTACGTGTTCCCATGTTGAGCCGGCCGGAGTGGCCGACCGGTTCTAGGCACTTCAGTCAGGAATCGCGAAACCACTACGGTCGCAGGTTCGAATCCTGCATCGGGCATGGGTGTGTGTGATGTCCTTAGGTTAGTTAGGTAAAAGTAGTTCTAAGTTCTAAGGGAATGATGACCTCAGATGTTAAGTACCATAGTGCTCAGAGCCATTTGAACCATTTGTTCCCATGTTGACGCAACAACAGTTGCGGCTATAATGGACACGGGACCATCAAGATTCGACCGTGTGTCAATAGACACGTGTCGTATGGTCAGATGGATCACGTCTCCTGTTACAGTAGATCGACGGACGTTTCGGATATTCTGTCACCCAGGCGAACAGCTGTTCGGAACATGCACTTCGCCACGGACGCGGGCCGTTGGGGACAGTACTGTGTTATGGAGGACATTCACCTGGTCTTCCACGGATCCTGAAGTAACAGTCAAAGGCATCGTGAAAGCTCTGGAGTACGAGAACATTACAACATTACAGCCGACAAGTTGTATCCCTTCTTTCTTGAAGTCCTCCCTAACGGCAATGGCAACTTCCATCAGGATAATTGTCAGTATGACAAGGCCAGAAGCGTGCTACTGTGGTTTCAGGAATGTTATAGTGAACTCATGTTGATGTCTTTGCTGGCGACTTCGCCAAATTAGAACCAGTTTTGGACGGTACTGGGTGCCAGCTCCGCGCCCGCAAACAACCAGTCCGTCATTTATGGACATTGCGTGACGGGTGCGTAGACGTCTGGTACCACATGCCTTCAGAAATTTACCAAAGACTCATCGAATGTAAGTCACGCAGAATTGCCGTTGTATTAAGTTCCTAGGGTGAAATATCATGCTATTAAGTTGGTGGTCATAATGTTTCGACTCGTTAGCGTATAATATTTGGTGGTTAATGCCCATTTTCAGTACTCAGTCGTTCAATTGTTGCCATTTTTACGATAGCACTTCTATGTATAAGATTAAGCCGTTGAGCAAAAAGACTAAAATACCACGAAGGTGGCACGAAATAAGCGTCGAACTGATATGAAGTGTACTATATGCTTGGCTGCACAAGTGATGGGACTTTCAGCGCAACTGCACAAAATAGGTAGTATTAACGCCACTTAAATTATACACACATCAAGAAAAGGTTTTCCATCACCCCTGTTCCCAGAACTCCTCAAGACAGACGTTGGCTGTTCACAGATGCCACTAAACCCGCGCAAAACAACCATGCATGAGCAGCGCCTATTAGACGGAGGGGGTCCGACAGCCGATCAGTTCCATTCATTCCACCAGGAAAGAGGTACACGGCTTGTGTTTTCTGTAGTTCAACCATGCCTAGACGGTCAATACCGCGGTTCGATAGCGCCTGCATTGTTACTTTGTGCCAGGAAGGGCTCTCAACAAGGAAAGTGTCCAGGCGTCTCGGAGTGAACCAAAGCGATGTTGTTCGGACATGGAGGAGATACAGAGAGACAGGAACTGTCGATGACATACTTCGCTCAGGCCGCCCAGCGGCTACTACTGCAGTGGATGACCGCTACCTACCGTTTATGGCTCGGAGGAACACTGACAGCAACGCCACCGTGTTGATAATGCTTTTCGTGCAGCCACAGGACGTCGTGTTACTACTCAAACTGTGGGCAATAGGCTGTATGATGCGCAACTTCCCTCCCGACGTCCATGGCGAGGTCCATCTTTGCAACCACGACACCATGCAGCGCGGCACAGATGGGCCCAACAAAATGCCCAATGGACCGCTCAGGACTGGCATCACGTTCTCTTCACCGATGAGTGTCGCTTATGCCTTCAACAAGACAATCGTCGGAGATGTGTTTGGAGGCATCGCGGTCAGGCTGAGCGCCTTAGACTCACTGTCCAGGGAGTGCAGCAAGTTGGAGGTTTCCTGCTATTTTGGGGTGGCATTATGTGGGGCCGACGTACGCCGCTGGTGATCATGGAAGGCACCGTAACGGCTGTACGACACGTGAATGCCATCCTGCGACCGATAGTGCAACCACATCGGGAGGATATTGGCGAGGCATTAGTCTTCGTGGACGACAATTCGCGCCCCCATCGTGCACATCTTGTGAATGACTTCCTTCTGGGTAACATCATCGCTCGACTAGAGTAGCCAGCATGTTCTCCAAATATGAACCCTATCGAACATGACTGGGATGGATTGAAAAGGGCTGTTTATGGTCGACATTACCAGCCAACCACTCTGAGGCATCTACGCCGAATCGCCGTTGAGGAGTGGGACAACCTGGACCAACAATAGCTTGACGAACTTTGGATAGTATGCCACAACGAATACAGGCATGCATCAATGCAAGAGGACATGGTACTGGGTATTAGAGGTACCGCTGCGTACAGCAATCTGGACCACTGCCTCTGAAGGTCTCGCTGTATGGTGGTACAACGTACAATGTGTTTCCAGAACTCTCGGAACCGAGGTGATGCAAAACTTTTTTTGATGTGTGTTTATATAAGGATGGGTCACGCAGCCGGTGTCTCATTCACCAGTCTTATACAAATGTTATTTGGTTGTGAGAAGAACATGTTAAGCTCCATTATAGAAGGAGGAACGTCTGACAGCACCTGTCGGAATTGGACAGCGGCAGGGCGGTGTCGTATAGGGACTGCGGTTTATTACTGCGGTTTACCGCTCCGCGACACAAGTGCTCGCTTTGGAAGAGATCCTGCAATGACCATGCGAATATGGAATCGATGAGTCCAGGACGATCACATTCAGCGCACTGCGCGAACTGATCGGCTCCACGTGATAAGCGCCCGAGAGAACAGACATAACAGTTCATTTGGCCATGCAAGGTCGGACAGCCACGTCACCTAACTTGATTCAGGAAATCGGGTTGTCTGCATCAAGACAACTCCCCCTGAGGACTTTAGGTTGGTTTCTGGAGCACCACTTATTGTAAGAACTTGGTGACATTAGAAACGGCTGGTTCGACTGCGACAGGGTGGTTTGAAATCGACAGAACTGTTGTAGGGTAGGCGAGAAGTGGAGTTGTGGCAGAAAACTGCCAGCTGGACTGTGGGCAGGCGAGTTGAGATGGAGGAGCAGCGGTCATCGGGTTTTTTCAAAAGTGGAAAGAGATGTGTGCGGGTCCAAGCGGGCATGGTTGAGGCATGAGCAAGGATAATGAGCCCCGTGACTTGGAGCATTGTCATTAAATATAATTATTGAAAATACGTAAAATTCCTTACAGGCATGCTAGGAAAAATATTAAGACAGGTCTGGAACCGCAGTGATGGCACGAGCTCATTGGAAACAGAACCATGTTTGTGACTTAAAGGGTTAAAAAAATTTAATATTCTCTATCGCTGTAATAGATGCGTCTGAAAAGACGGCGCACGGAATCGTGGTTTGGGGGCTTCTTGATGCTCGATTCTTATTTGAGCAAGGATATGGCAATTTGTATAACCATTACGTTACAGTATATCAAGCATGGTTCGAACGACTAACCGGAGCTGGTACCCAGGCAAATAGTGCGAATCGATTAATTCTTGTTACAAAAGATTTTAATTGGGCTCAAGTTAATTCTCAACTAATGGCACCGTTTGAATGTACATCGTTCTGATTTCAAGTGCAAAAATATACAAAAACCCCGTTTTTCTGGGAAGATTCTGAAGCGCGCCACTTCTATAGTTTACACTTGTACGAATCACTTTCTTTTTGCACCGCGATGGATACATGGGTAAAGTAAAAAAGAAATATTTTAGCCAATAATCTTTAACCATTGTCGAGATACGATGGTTGGTATTCGATCTAAATGCCGCATTCTTACCTATACTGAAAGCTTGTAAATGGTTTAAAATGAGTAAAGTAAATAAAATGTGAATAATGCATTCTTACGACAAAGTTGAAACTCGCTATCGAAAATCTAGCTTTATTTTGATTTTACGTACAAAAACATATTTTTTGTAAGTTTTTTACGCTCGCCACTTGTTTCTTTCAAACATGGGCAAACCGATATAAGAACGTAGGCTTCCGCGGCCGGTGTCATAGTGATTAAAATTCTTCTGTGTATTATGCCGCGTCATTGCTAAAAACTAACAACAATAATAAACTAAAACCGACGTTTCGGCCGAAATGCAACGGCCTTCCTCAGGGCACGGCCGGTTTTGCATGGGGATAGGTGCTTTTATTTATTACAGACTATCGATGTCTGACGTGACCGTTATAAAACTTTTAATTGGCCCTCTAATATTATTGGCTAGTCATGACGTAAGGGAAGATGGAAGGAAATGGTTCAAATGGCTCTGAGCACTATGCGAGTTAACTTCTGAGGTCATAAGTCACCTAGAACTTAGAACTAATTAAACCTAACTAACCTAAGGACATCACACACATCCATGCCAGAGGCAGGATTCGAACCTGCGACCGTAGCGATCGCTCGGCTGCAGACTGTAGCGCCTAGAACCGCACGGCCACCCCGGCCGGCATGGAAGGAAAGAGGCTATTCGTGGAATTCCATGTCGTCAACGATTGGTAGCTGTTCGCCAATCAGCTTTCGGCTTCTGGTCGGCAACTTTTCCTCCTGGTGTGCGCAGAACTGGACTGACAGTTGCTCTACAGCTGTTTGTGCAGATGCGTCCGTGTCCCGTGTAGCTTCTGCCCCGCGACCGCTTGCGGCCCGTTGGACTGGGATGGCCGGCAGCTGGACGCCGGGAGTTTGTAGCCATCTTCTCTGTTGATGTTGTCAGGCTGCTTAATAATTTCGATCGCCTCCCGTATTTTGCGTTTGTAACAGTGACGTCTGACATCGATAGTCAGTAATAAACAGAAGCACCTATCCCTATGCAAAACCAGTCGTACCCTGAGGAAGGCCGTTGGAATTCGGCAAAATGTCGGTTTTAGTTTATTATAGTTGTTAGTTTTTAGCAATAACGGCGGCATAATACCCAGAAGAATTTTAATCACTATGGGCAAGCCGGCCGCGGTGGTCTAGCGGTTCTAGGCGCGCAGTCCGGAACCGCGCGACTGCTACGGTCGCAGGTTCGAATCCTGCCTCGGGCATGGATGTTTGTGATGTCCTTAGGTTAGTTAGATTTAAGTAGTTCTAAGTTCTAGGGGACTGATGACCACAGATGTTAAGTCCCATAGTGCTCAGAGCCATTCGAACCATTTGAACTATGGCCAAACCGGTTTAATTTTTGTGAAAATGTAGGCAAATACGTGTGATTAATGGTCCTGTTGTAGTGTGAAAACTTTATCCATTCCCACGAAAATACAAGGAATATGATTCGAAAGTCAATGAAAAGGACATATACTAGCTCAGCCATCGCCCGAGTCAGAAAAGTCTATATCGGTTGGCAAGCTATCGCGGTCTAATGTCAGAATTATGGTAGGGTGGAAGCTGGGAATCAGAATAAGAAATCCAAACGTCTTGAAATATTCGCACTTTTTGACGAGTTAACCCTACTTCCCCAGCGCATGTGTTGTCACACATTCAGCTTGCATATTATAGGCTTAAGTCCGTGATCCTGTGCTGAAAATCCAGAAGATTCGCCAGCTTTAGTGTAATATGATATGGTTGAAAAGCATACATGTAATAAGTAAAAAAACAAAAAAACAAAATTCTGGCAGTATAAAATTTTTGGAGGTTGGCTTATTCCTGGGCTGATTTTCTCCCAGAGACGACCAGTTCTCTCCCAACCCACCGCTTGTAACAAGTATGTTGAAGGGGTGAGAACAAAGAGACACAAATTAATGTGCTTATAGATAGTGGGATGCATCTAAAATAGAAACTGTTCGAGACTGAGGATGCACATTTAACAGGAAGTATCCCAGGGTAGGGATGCATGCAGCCTAAACTTTAATGACATTTTGCCATATTGCATGACATGACAGATGCCATATTGGATGACATGATGGCATGTGTCACGCTATACGACGTGGCATCATGTGTCATGTTAGTCTACTTCACACAACGCATTATATTACATGACATGGCTACTAGAACTAACAAGTAAAAAAGTGCGAATCTGTGAAGATGTTTTGATGTAAATGTCTCTGAAGCTGCCAGATAAGATAAAAAGCTAGTTCCTTTCTTTTACGTCTATAACTCATTCCAGGAGATTTTTTGTGCTATGATAGGAGAGTTTTTCATTCTGGTTGTTATTGTTTATAAAAATTTAACAACTAAGCCTTTTAAGCAATTTACACTTGCGATACATCAAATGGAAGTGGATGATGTCAGCAAACGTATGAACAGATCACTTCCCTAAGTAAACTAATATATAAAATTATGTAAACAATTTGGTTGATTACACTTAAATAGTGCTGTAATTATGGTATTCTCTACAGACACATACATAATTTATCAGCATGAATATCTCATTTAATAATCCAACTATTTCGACCTATAGTTATCTGTGTTTGTAAGTGGTGAAATGTATATTTAAGTGTTTCTTGAACTAATTGAAATGAGGCATAAATGCTTTATTAAGGAGTCGTAAACTAACCGCAAAAATTTATAGAACATTTTACCATACGTTGTTATGTTAAATTATTGTATCAATTCTGAATGGTGGTCAGGGTGAAAGTATCTTCACTGATTCGAATAGTGGTCATGTGACCGAGCCTATAAATAAGCGTGTACAGCAGAGTGCAGGGTTTCTCGTCTTCCGTGGTTCATCCGATGTTTTTTGTCTGTAGTCGGTCGGTAATGTGGTGAGATTGTGTGCGGTTATCTGCCATATGTTTCACTTTGTGAACTGCGGTCATGTAATTATTATGGGATCGCGGATGAAAACGCGAAAATATTTGTGGTCTCTTATTTCAGTTGGGACGTAGAATACTCGAGTTGTTTGAATGAACGAGTAGCCATCATGGCGCGATCTTTGATTTCGTTTTCATTATTCTTGGCAGCTGTGACCTTGTGGGACTTTGGCTGTGCTTAAATTATTTGTAATTGTGGTGGACTTGGAAGAAAAGCGACCGGGGCAGTGTTGTGACTACTGCGTTCAAAGTCACTGAGGATCACACAGTTCATAGCAGCGAACGTGAAGTCGTTAGAGAATTTCTCGTATTAAGGCATAAAAAGTGTATAATTATTTAGCTCATGTTGTTTGTAAACGCTCTGTCTACTCAAAGAGCTTATAAACTTTGCACTGCTGGTTCAAACGTTGACCAATAATACATTCATTTTTATATGAGACCAGCGTTCACAAAATTATACTGCGCATATCTGAAATAAACGTACAAAGCTATTGAAGATAATGTGGTTTAGCCAGCTTAATTATACTACGGAATTTTATTTAACCATTTCACCCTTAATTCAGTTATTCTGCATTCTGCTAAACTGCCTCGTTACTGGCTACGCGTTAGAGTTGCGTTCCACCGTACTACTGTTCGGTAGTTCTGATACACTACACAAATGACGAGTAAATGGTAGGGTTGCCGGCAGTATTGGTAGCGTTGGTAAGTAAAAATGAATGTGGAAGAGAGAAAATGGGAGCCGACGACTTTTCTTCGTTTTTTGATTCTTTGTTCGCTTGTTTTACACTAATTATTACCGTACATAGTTCATCGTTAGTCAATTATGTATATGATATCCTTAACAGTAAGTTTATAAGTAATAAAAACTAGATGATCGTGTAACTTCTGAGTTTTTATGCAACCAAAGCAGTAACTTTTGATGCAAGTACAGTTTACGTGCACAAACATAAAAAAATATATGTAATTATCGTTGTTACTCTGCACTGAACAGAACGCTCTTCATCATGATGAAAGGCAAGAGTTTCTTGTTATTACTGATAAATGCAAAAGTTGTTTATGAGTAACAGAAACATGTTTCATGTAAGTTAGACATACTGTTAAAGCAATGTTTGAAACATTTCTGTTTTACGTTTTTTTACCTTTTAACTTTTTGTTGAGGCGATTGCTTTGCTAGCGCTATATGATATATCTCTATTATTTTCTTTATTTTTAAAACAAATTCCCTCTATTTAATGTTGCAAATTAACAATTTTCGAATAAAACCAATACTTATGTTGAAGTAACAGACAGGACGAAAACTATATAGAACAATAACGTTCTGTAGCTTGCCAGCCCTTTACAAATCCTCACTAAGTTTCTAGACAATTCACCACTTCCTGTTTTTAGAGGAATCTATCAAGACACTGCGTAAGGAAAGTGATCGGTACGAGGTAACACCCGGTAGGTATGCAACAAACCTAATTTACAGGTAAGGCAGGTACGACCTTAAATGACCAATGTAACAAGGAAACCTGCCGTAGTCTACGCTTACCGATTATAGTCTACGGTAGCTTACGGTAGTTTTAGTGCTATAGTTTGTATGAAAATTATTGTGATAAATATTTCTACTTTAGAGCGACAGTTTGCAGCCACCACATTTAACGATAGCGAGCCCCACTGAACGTTGTAGGTCATACATTGCCTGCACTGTTGTCACGCTCTACAGCGTCGTGACACTTTTATCTCACAACTGAGACAAGATGTGAGCAGAGTGGAAGAGTCCAACGGGTGAAACCCTAACTTCCTTTGGCGCAGCAGCATTGAGAGGCGTGCCGACAATGGTGCTCCCAACAACACTGGACTCAGAATTGGCGGCAAGTCATCTTTGCTTATCAGCTTGTGGAGGTTCCGAGTGGAACAAATGTCAGATTACATTCGTCATCGTCATACGGGACCAGTGCGCGGCGTGACTGTTCAATATGTCGTGCCACTGGTACAAAACACGAACACATATGCTTCGGGTAGCCACTAATTTGGATAGCATCCGTTACTTTTCTCATGTGTTAAGGCCAGCGGCTGTGCCCTGTCTTAGAGATGACCGTGACCTACCTCGATACACTCCGTGTTCGACCATTACCCCGACCAGCACGAACTACAGACCCTAGTTAATGGGTCTGCCTGCCTCAAAACCTGTGATTATTGTCGTGTTCTCCGACATTTTGTGATCGGCGATGTTCCCATTTTCATTCCAACAGTTTTGAAATGTCTTTTATTTTGTAGCAAGTGAGGTGATATGATGATTAAGGCAATGGGCTCAAGTTCAGTAGGATAGGTGTTCAATTCCATGTATGGCCCCACAGATTTAGGTTTTCTGTGATTTTCTATCTCGTAAATGGGTGGGATGTTTCCTTTGTAAAGGATACAGCTTCTTTCTTTCCCCATTCTACTTCTGACATAACTCGCGCTCGTTCTCCAGTGACCTCGACGTTCTTTTCTGCTCTTTTTTGATGATAATTTGTGGAGTTAATTATTCGTATTTCGATTCGTAGTCACCGATAATTGACACGTGTTTCTGCTGCTTGTGTATGAGATGTAGTTTGTTTTTGAACTAATATTCATACGTTAAATCAGTTTTACCGAGCGGGGTGCCACTGTAGTTTGCACACTGGACTCGCATTCTGGAGGGCGACGGTTCAAACCCGTCCCAGCCATCCAGATATAGGTTCTCCGTGATTTCCCTAAATCGCTCCAAGCACATGCCGGGGTGGTTACTTTGAAATTCATTCATTTTTATATGACACCAGCGTTCACAAAATTATACTGCGCATATCTGAAATAAACGTCCCCATCCTTGACACAGTCCGAGCTTGTGGTCCGTCTCTGATGACCTCGATATCGACGGGACGTTAAGCTCAGCCTTTTAAAAATATTGATACTGATATGAATATAACTGAAAAATATTGTATAAGGGCCGGCCGGTGTGGCCGAGTGGTTCTAGGCGCTTCAGTCTGGAGCCGCGTGACCGCTAGGGTCGCAGGTTCGCATCCTGCCTCGGGCATGGATGTGTGTGTCCTTAGGTTAGTTAGGTTTAAGTCGTTCTAAGTTCTAGGGGACTGATGACCTCAGATGTTAAGGCCCATAGTGCTCAGAGCCATTTGAGCCATATTGTATAAGATGCAATCATTCTTGACCATTACACCATCTCTACATGTGTGGCGTATCACAATTTTTGTGAATAATTCACAAACTAATAAGATAACTAAGTAAATACAAATTGGCCTCATGTTGACATTTCAGTACTAACAAACACGTGTATCACACCCAAAGAAATTTCTAGTGCCTACGAAAGACCCGCAGTGAGAAAGAACTAAATGCACTGATTCGATCTAGTACTTAACGGACCCACAGCAAAAATTGTGATATTACGAATCCCAGCCTCCATTCAAACATCAGCAGTAGTTTAATACGTGTTAATAAATAGATTTTAAGTTACAGTCGGGTAGTGAACGCATTCTCTGTAGCAGGTCGATATGACGTCATAAAGTGGGTGCCGGAAGGACTCAGTAAAGTCAGGAAACGAACATGCATGTCCATTTTGGGCGTTGTCAGGCGACCATTTCAACCAAACTGTCGCGTAACTTGTGTAAGACCTGTAAGTGATAGGTTAAATTGGCATAAATTAATCATCTCCAGGTAATTAAATCTGTATTCGTATTAGTGACTGACAACACTTAACTGCTTAGATTTTGATTTCCTATGTAAAACTACATGTGCAGCTAAATGTGAAGCCACTGTGAAAGTTGAATAACAGTTAGGGCGAGGAACACGGCCTAGGCCATGAAGTTGCAGGAATTCCTTCCCCAGCTCTATTTGCAGACCTACTGCTCGTCTCTCTATGTGAAGGAAAGCGCAAGGCAGTTGAAATTGGCCAGAGCAAAGCGCTGTTAAGCGGTAGAAAGAAAAAAGCCACTACGGCCGAGTTGGTGTCGTGTGCCTTCCATCAGACAATGCAGAGTACATCTCAGGAATGTAAGGGGCAATAGGATTTGCTTTCAACAAGCCATGTCTTCGGAATGAGTGCCGCCTAACGGCCAGAGTCAACGAAGAACCGTTTTTGTAGGAGGGCACAATAGGAAGTTAAGCACTGCCAAGAAGCACAGACTGTTAAGATAACATCTTAGAGAGTGAAACGAGAACAGTGCGTTGGGACTTATTTGTAATGTGTAAGATGCTGACACTCTAGCGCATGATATCAAACCGAATGAATGTTTAAAGAAATGTACAGATGTCTCCTATTCGTTTATATAAGTAACCTGGCTCAGATGGTTCAAATGGCTCCGAGCACTATGGGACTTAAATTCTGAGGTCATCAGTCCCCTAGAACTCAGAACTACTTAAACCTAACTAACCTAAGGACAGCACACACATCCATGCCGAGGCAGGACTCGAACCTGCGACCGTAGCGGTCGCGCGGTTCCAGACTGTAGCGCCTAGAACCGCTCGGCCACTCCGGCCGGCAAGTAACCTGGGAGAGGGAGAAGGGAGAGCGAGTTTGCTTACAGATATCTAACCATATTGGTCAGCGAACAGAGGAACGCAGAGTCAGGAAGTAAATCAGGCACGTTTTGGAGCTCAAGACTAACAAGTTTTCTTAAATGATAAAGCACTTGAAGCCAGCGTCTTGCAAGGCATTGGTCAGCACAATCAAGAACAGAATTCCACCAATGAAAATGACGCAATATCGATTAACACAGAACTCAAAGTTTTCCATTTATTCTGAGATATAATATTGACGTATGTACTGTTACGCTGTTTGTGGTTACCCGGTCGTACAATGGAAGAAGGTACGAGAAAATTGTTGATGAAACGAGACATAGGGTACAAGGAATAAGTAAATCGATGTGTTACCACCCAATAGAGATTTAGTCTAATGCACTCGCTGTGGCACGGCCAACCAGTTCATTTGGTCGCTCAGCCGTGGCTCACGCCTCGGTATTGGTCGCTGCTTGCACCCCCAAAGAAACCACCGCTAACACAGTGGACGCTGCATCGACTTCACTATCTGTGCCCCATATACAAACTGAGGACCCGAGGGAGTTGCTGAGAACCCGTCGTCGCCTCGCCACGAGCGAATGCCCAGCTGGTAGTCCCAGGCACTGCAACGACAAGGCGGGTATCCTCTGGCAAAAATGATGATGTCACGTGGGGTCTAAATGCAGGTACTGTCAATGAACCACTATGTGTTGTCCGTGTGATGAATGTACCTGTTTTATACTTGATGAACATTGAGACAGTTACAAACATAATTACGATTCTAGAGGTGATGTGCACAAAGGACACCTAATTTTGACTTTATTGTAACCTTGTGGACACAAAGAAACATTTCGTCTAGTGAGGGGAGTAGCTTACTGCTTCTCTCGTATAAACAACAATGATGGTTCAGTGTGTTGAGAGAGTGAAAGACACTAAGCCACTCAGTTTCGATTAATCATGTTACACTACTGAAGTAGTAAGAGACACTGTTTTTGCTTATATATCCGAAAAAAGTGAATTGCTGTGACCATATCAAGGACTTATACTAGTGAGTACTTGGAACACTGTAACTAACGAATTAATGTGTGTGTGTAACACAGACAAAAGGGGCAAACTTTACGCTGAGAACTGTCTTACATTTTAACCAGACCACATTCTCGTTAAACCAATGTTAAAGTGCCACAGTCTCTTATACTCATAACTCTGAAGCTTGAACTCTGAAATTAATTCTGTACCTTGCGTACCAAACCAGTGACTAGGCCGATATCATGTGATAAACTAATTAAACAGCTCACACAACGGTAATATTTTGTGCGTGTTTTCTTTTAGGTACAGTTTTATGATTGATTAACAGAATGCTGTATGTCTTGTATCTATGTAACATATACTGACCAGTAGGTCTTGGTCACGAACGTAGGTAGCCCTTGTGTATAATTTAACGTTTGGTAACTTCATTTTCATTATTTGCGTGTAAGTACACGATTTTGATGGACAGTGACACGGAGTGTGAATTTTGCATGTTAAGTTGAATTTTTCGTTACATATGTCTTGAGTTATATACGTTTTTGTGCCATGTGTGTCATTATCTAACTGTGGAATATTGTGTATGTTTTCCTATATTTTCCATATCTTTATCTACATATTTGTAAAATAGATGAATGAGATAAATTCGAAAATTGTTTTGAGACGATAGTGAATGTTAATTGATGTTTTAAAAGGGAATAAAGAAAATGACTGAAACTAAGACATCAGTGAGAGCATGAGCAAGACAAATATGCAATTTTTTTAAACTCAGGAATGGTGAATGAAGGTTCAGAATAGAAATTGTGATACTAATTTAAAAGAAAAATGAATGAGTCCATAAGCTGGTATCCAAAGTGAATATCATACTGTTTAATTAAAAGAAGTCACATTTATCTCGTCAGGAAAAAGAGTAACTGTGTAATAGCTTACTACAAGAATAGGGAATATAATAAGTGTTGATGGGTGCCGGTGGAAAAAACCTTATCCTTCTCCAAACAATCTGTGCCATGAGCACGCAATCCCTATATTCTGTTAGTTAAAATTTCTTTGATGCAGTTACATTACAAAAAAATACTGAGCAAAACAGCATCTGAATAAATTTAAAAAGTGGAGGAAGGCGTAATGCAACGTAATTGTTTTAACAAAACTGTCCTATTTGAAAGCTATAAGAGACAATCAGAAGCCAGTCAGATTAAGTTGGAATAAATTTATCCCCATTGGTTAATGAAATCTGGATTACTAATAGTGATTGCCAATAA
Source organism: Schistocerca americana (assembly GCF_021461395.2). Taxonomy (NCBI): domain Eukaryota; kingdom Metazoa; phylum Arthropoda; class Insecta; order Orthoptera; family Acrididae; genus Schistocerca; species Schistocerca americana. The sequence continues at coordinate 483,542,247 of NC_060119.1, forward strand.
ATAACTACTTGGATTCTGACTTCTTATGGTAAACTGGATGCATTGTAAAATGAGAGTCGACTGTGAAACCAGGTTCAAAGCCATTGAGGATGAAGGACGTGGTGTAGGAAACTGAGTTTGTAATTAAAAAGCCATATCTGCGGGATACGACATTGGAGAAAATAAAGCAAGTCAGACTTTGTCGAAACACATGGGCTGTTACGATAACACCTTAGAGAGTGGAATGGGAACAGCGTGTTAGGACATCGCAGTATGCCCGAGAAGCTGACACGCGACTGGGTGATGCCAAATTGAAAAAAATGTTTAAAGCAACGTGACGACAGCTCCTGTTGGTTTATATAAATAATCTAGGAGTGGCAAAAGAGAGAGAGACACTTCGCGTACAGAGATCTAACTGTATTGGCCAGCACTGGAAGGGAGGCACAGAGAGGGAATACATCATACGCGGGAGCCCCAAGACAAACAAGTTTTTATCTGGTTAACAACTTGAAATATGAGAAACGAAAGGAGGCCAGAGTTTAGTAAGATAACATCTCACTAGTTGGCATTCTCAAGAATCAGTAGCTGTCAACCAAAATTTCGTAAAATCGAAAAACACAGAGTTCAAAGAAATTTGTTTGAGGAGAGAGTCCACCTTGAGAAGAACACAATAATTCGTTTTCTTTTTATTCCCCAGACATGTTTCGCTGAAGTATCAGCTGTACAGAAGATTATATGTAAAAAACACTGATGTAGCTGAAACGTCAGCGAAACATGTCAGGGGAATAAAAATAAAAATAAAAATTGTGTTTTGCTCAAGGCGGACCCTCTCTAAAAACAAATATGTTTGTAAGTAGACACAGGCAGAAGAACTTCAACATCAAGATGATCAACAGAGCTCAAACTTTCCTCACCCGGGGTGACAGGCTGTCATCCGTTTGAGGTTGAACTTAGACGCAGGCAGCGACGAGTTGTTGGTACGGAGTCTGTGACTGATTTAGCAACGGTGAAGGGAACTCCAGGGAAAGGGGAAGTTTACGTAACGTTGCCCAGTAATTCCTATCTTGATTTCGAAAACTTAATTGTAATTAGAAGATCAATATGGTTTCAACTTCAGCAATATGTGTTAATTTACGGCAATCGCGATACCACCTCTGCGAACGTTAAAGCTTTGTTCAGATGTGCATTAACTTTGGATTACCATTCCGGATCCTTTATCCAAGTTTGCTAATGAATTAGTTTACTGATTTCAGTTATTATTGAATTCGTTTCTTGTGAGATTTGATTGCTTGAGAATAATAAACTGAGTTGACAAATATCGTTATTTGATTTAGTAATAAGATGCATTCCCTAATCATCGATTTGTAGAGTGATAATTTCTTTGTATCGAATATTGCAGGGTCAAATGGTTCAAATGGCTCTGAGCACTGTGGGACTTAACTACTGTGGTCATCAGTCCCCTAGAACTTAGAACTACTTAAACCTAACTAACCTAAGGACATTACGCACATCCATGCCCGAGGCAGGATTCGAACCTGCGACCGTAGCGGTCACGCGGTTCCAGACTGTAGCGCCTATAACCGCACGGCCACTCCGGCCGGCATTGCAGGGTCAAATTCATTTATTTAACTGAAGTATCCACTTAAAGAACACCACCCACTCATAAGACAAAAGAGAACCAAAAGTACATACTCTTTGTTTTATTTATGATCTTCGGACATGATCCACTTAGCCAACCTTCAATACATGGAATTTAATCAATTAAAAAGATACCATCACACACAAACACACACACACACACACACACACACACACACACACACGCACACGCACACAATAATCCAACCGTCACAAAGAATATTGACATGGGTTGTAAACATAGGAATTAAATACTGATATGCTCAGCTGAAAATGATTATACACTGAAACGCCAAAGAAACTGGTAAAGTCATGCGTATTCTAATACAGAGATGAGTGAACAGGCAGAAGACGGCACTGCGGTCGGCAACGCCTTTATAAGACAACAAGTGTCTGGCGCAGTTGCTAGATCGTTTACTGCTGCTGCAATGGCAGGTTATCAAGATTTAAGGAGTTTGAACGTGGTGTTATAGTCGGTTCAAGAGCAATGGGACACTGCATCTCCAAGGTAGCGACGAAGTGGGGATTTTCCAGTACGATCATTTCACGAGCCTATCGTGAATATCAAGAATCTGGTAGAACATCAAATCTCCGACATCGCTACGGCCGGGAAAGGATCCTGCGTGAACGAGACCAACGACGACTGAAGAGAATCGTTCACCATGAAGAACTGCAATCCTTTCACAAATTGCTGCTGATTTCAATGCGGCCGCAAGGAGTGGCTGTGCGGGTTGAGGCGCCATGTTACGGATTGCGAGGCTCCTCCCACCTGAGGTTCGAGTCCTCTCTAGGTCATGGGTGAGTGTGTTGTTATTAACATAAATAGTTTAAGTAGTGTGTACGTCAAGGGACCGATGACCCCAGCAGTTTGGTCCCTTAGGAATTCAAACACGCATTTGAACTTTCAATGTTGGGCCTCCAACAAGTGTCAGCGTGCGAGCCATTCCACAAAACATCATTGATATGGGCTTTCGGAGCCGAAGGCCCAGTCGTGTACGCTTGATGACTGCACGACACAAAGTTTTACGCCTCGCCTGCGCCCGTTAAGAGCGAAATTGGACTGTTAATGACTGAAAACATGTTTCCTGGTCGGGCGAGCATCGTTCCAAATTGTATAGAGCGGATGGACTTGTACCGGTATGGAGACAACCTCATGAATCCATGGTCCTTGCTTGTCAGCAGCGGACTGTTCAAGCTGGTGGAGACTCGGTAATGCTGTGGGACGAGTGCTGTTGGAGTGTCATGAGGGACCTGATACGTCTAGATACGATTCTGAAACGTGACACATACGTAAGAATCCTGTCTGATCATCTGCATCCATTCACGTTCATTGTGCATTCCGACGTACTTGGGGGCAATTCCAGCAGGATAATGCGACACCCAACACGTCCAGAATTGCTACAGAGTGGCTCCAGGATCACTTTTCTGAGTTTAAACATTACCGCTGCCCACCAAACTCCCCAGAAATGAACATTATTGAGCATACGTGGGATGCCTTGCAGCGTGCTGTTCAGAAGAGATCTCCACCACCTCGTACTCTTACGGATTTATGGACATCCCTGCAGGATTCATGGTACGTCCCGCATTGATTTCTGCCCAGTCTGTTAGTACTGACAACTCTACGGAAAAGCCGCTGCTCACACGTCTTAAGTGGAGGCTGTCGGCCCCTGCGTTGTCCCTGGGTAGAGGTAACGCCTGAAATGTGGCATTCCCGGTATATTCTTAACACTGTTGATCTCGGAATATTGAATTCTCTAACGATTTCCGAAATTGAATGTTCCGTGCATCTACCTCCATTTACCATTCCTCGTTAAAAAGTCCGTGAATTCCCTATTGCTGCTATAATCAAGCCGGAAACCTTTTCACATGAATCAGCTGAGTACAAATGACAGTTCGACCAATGCACTGTTGTTTTATACCTTGTATTTGTCATGTTATTGCCAACTGTATACATGCATATCGCTAATACATAACTTTTGTCACCTAAGTGCATATTACTAAACTCGTAACCTGGGGACCATACTTTGACCTGTTTGGTAGTTGCTTACCTAACGGCTTCCACGGGGAAGAAAAAAAAAATTATTTTCAATATTTCACTTGATTATCGATCGAACTTAAAAATGTAAAATGCTGGCTTTATTTGGTCATTAAGAGGCACAATACTATGTTAAAAGTTTAACATAGAAAGACAAGTTCTGAAGTAGGAAGCTGTGTGCTTGTCTCGAGGAAACGTAACTGACGGCGTGCAAATGCCCGAACGTAATTTCATCCAGTATTTAAGAGTGAAAGCAGTTAGCTACTTCCAACAAATTTTACACGTAACTTCTAACCTTTTAGAAACTCTTTCTTCCTGACTCCTTCCACAAAGTGGCGAAAGGAAAAATGTTTATCGCTTACTGTATTTCCGCTATTCGTGCAGAGAAACAGCATCATTAAACATAACGATTTAATTCAGTACTCCTGTATTACTTTCTATATGTGTGATACAGTTTTCAGACGACATATATCACTGAATCTACCTGCAAAATTATGTCATTGTACAGCTTACAGTTCAGGAGACATGACGTTATAAACATTTATACGCGTGAAAAATTAGCTTTTGCTTAAAATAACGAGCAGTAAAACTTCAATATCGGGTATGATATACCTCAAAAATTATATCATTGTACAGCACATAATTCAGAAAATATGAAGTCATAAACATTGAGTTTGTGATAAACTAAGTGTGACTGTCTTCGCCGTAGCTTTAAACAGCATTACATCAGTACTGAAAAGTCTTGTCCCAGTGTTCTTTGTTTGTGGATGACTTCTCTGTGTTTTGTTCTTCTTCAAACCTTGCAGCGACAACTTGTCAGTTGCAATTAACTCTTCGACTGCTGGATGAATGGGCGCAGAGGATTCGGTGTAAGTTTTGAACCGAAAAGTCTGTATGTGTTCTTTTTAACTGTTCTCGTTCCACTTTGGACTTTTCCTGAGTTGAGGATGAGGGACACTGCTCTTAATTTTAAACACACGGTGAGGTTCTGGGCCTCATAATTGACTGTCAACTTACATGGTTGCCACATATTACGGACCTGAAAAAATGGCCCCTTAAGTCTCTAAACATTTTAAAATTCGCATTTTAAAATTAGCCGCAATACATGGGGAGCAGGCAGGACTTGTCTGCTCCGGTTTTATACAGGATTCGTGCGGTCTCGGCTAGATATGGGTGCATGGCGTATGGGCCTGCGAGACCCTCTTATTTAAAGATGTTGGACGAGGTGCACCAAAAGGGATTCTAATGGCCACTGGGATGTTTAGAAAAAGTCCCGTACCACGCTTCTGTGCGGAGGCTGGTGAACTACCACTTCACATCAGGTGACGGCTACTTTCGGAGCGCCAGGCGTATAAAACACTGGCCGCTACGGTCGTAGGTTCGAATCCTGTCTCGGGCATGGATGTGTGTGATGTCCTTAGGTTAGTTAGGTTTAAGTAGTTCTAAGTTCTAGGGTACTGATGACCTCAGAAGTTGAATCCCATAGTGCTCAGAGCCATTTGAACCATTATAAAACACTGTCCACTGACACACATGTGCGTAACATACCGTTGCTCGGCCTCCAATGGAAAGGCTTTTCCGTAAGCGGTAACTTGCAACGAGGCCCTATGGGATTCGCCCAAAGGATTGCCTTTTAGAGTTGGGTGCGGCGGGTCTTAATATTTTACATCGAGGCTGGACCAGATATGCACCTTTACTCCTTCAGGGCCCAGACTTATTTCAGACTTGACCAATTTTAAAAAAGATAGTACGCCAGATTTTGCATTTCAATCTCTGTTTTTTACCTTTTCAGATAAGCATCACGGTTTCACATTAGTTTACACTGACGGCTCCAAACAAGAGAATTTCCTTGGCTCCTCTGTCGTGTTTCCCGACTATGTCACCATGATTCGCCTTCGTGATGAGTATACCGTTTTCTCAGTGTAGCTCCACGTGATCCTGAAGGCACTGGAGCAGATGCGTCTTATTCAGGGCAAACCGTTTCTTATCTGCTCCGATTCCTTTAGTGCTTTACAATCGCTACAGAACCTGTACCCAGCTGATACATAACCAATCACACTTACTCCAACGGCAGGGAAAGCACGTGTCATTCTGCTGGGTGCCACGGCATGTGGGGGCACGGGGAAATGAAAAGCCGATCGGGCTGCCAAAGAGGCCTGCAGAGGACAGGACGTAGCTCAGTGTACTATTCCCCTGCCGGTCGTTGTTTCTGCACTTCACAGGAAGTTCATGCAATTGTGGGATGAGGAATGGCTGACAGTAACGTACAAGAAGCTGCGGTTGGTGAAGTCAACTATCCGGCCGCGGCGATCCTCCTACCGGTTGTACAGGCGGGATCAAGTGACCCTTACAGGTCTTCGCATTGGGCACTGCCCTCGTATGTATTCGCGGCCTTTTACTACGTCGTGAGGATCCCCCGTTTTGTGATGCTTGTGGCATGTAACTCTTTATACACCATATTTCAACAGAGTGTGTTTCATACCGTGATGCAGGGTCTGACCGTTCCCGCTCAGTTGTTACCCAAAGTTCGTTTATTAATGTTTGGAGTAAGTTAGTAACTTGGACGGCCGATCACATTTTCACAGCACTTGCCACGCTGATACAGTAACGAAATTCAGCGAGTGACAGGGACAGCCGAATTTAAATGACCACTTCTGTTAGAAATAAAAATACTCAGCTTTTTTGTTGGGCTTCTTTGTTGTATGATGATAGCTCGTTGTGCATTTCCTTTCTGCTGTTTATCTTTCTGATTTGGCTGAAGTTTCAATAATAATATTAATTCTGTTAGACTTTCTGCAGAATTACACATCTTTTTTCAGTCATTTCACTTCACAATACAAACCAATAAAACATACATAACTGATTCTCCATCATCGCAGTTAAAACTCTTGCAAACAACTGCACAAAAGAAGAAAGATTTGTACAACCAACTGCATAAAAGAACAAAGATTTACCTCTAACAACATGTAGCAAGGAAATTACTATCATACATCGATCTATTTATGCAAAACAATCTTTGGAACATACATTTCATAAACAAAATATAAATAATTTTCTATCATTTTTGAGAAGTCCACTGCCATCGTTGTAATAATCTTAGATATTTGTAAACTTTGACATTTTAATATTTTCACATAGCTATATAGTAGTGGATTTTTTGTTTTTATGTCTTTGGTACCGTATCATTCCTTCTAATACCAATGAAATATCTCTGTCACAACCCTTTATAATGTCTTACTTCTAAATTTACCTTCCATACAGAAAACTGAACTCTTGGCATATAAAAATATGCTATAACAAAATCTATTTCTTGCTTTATTTTGCAAGAACGTTTTTTTTCCTTTTGTGCAACTTGGCGGATGCTTCAAGGGTAGTACTGTCGGATAGGAACACCCTCAGAAGTTGTGGTGACATAGATAGAATAGACTCTTGATAGAAAAGAGTAAAAAAATTGACGAGCACTTTGGGAATAAAACCCAGATAGGAAAGAGCTGGAGTAGAGTGCACCAGAAATGAAGAATGGATACATCCAGTTAGGAAAGGCACCGCTTGCCACTTGGTGTGGCTACCGAAGTCATAATACCCCCCCCCCCCCCCCACCTGTCTATGTGCAAGTGTATCGGTTTCATCTCTTATTTTGACCTTTAGTCTCTGATTGTTACAAACATTTTACGTTCATTAGTTTTCACCTCAAGTAACAGATTATACAATAAGCCTTTCAAATTATATTACTGGATGAGGTAACTAGCTCATTCTTACACGTTTTCTTGAAAACTAAATTATTTGGTAAAAAATAATGGCCATAAACTATGTTATAGAAGCCAAAAAACTAAAATTTGCTTTAAAGTGTTGTTCATTAAATATTTGTCACTGTTACATTTAAAATTCTTCTTCCACAGCTACATAAAGTACACTGGTTCAATAGGGCAATATGAAAGTTCAATATATATACAAAATAATATTAAACATAAAAAAGATCTATCACAGTAAATACAAGTAGACTATACTCAGTACAAGAAAGTGCAGTTCTTTTGCGAGAAATGGAGTGCTGCCTTCCACACACATTGGCAAACTAATATTCAAGAAATGTCAAAGCTGCATTGGGCGAAAAATAATTCTAGACAGCTAAAGGAGATGCTCTAATGGTAATTTTTCAACATCCAGAGTATTCTTTTTTTTACACAAATATCATGACTAAAAAACTTGGAAATGACTTCACAAGGTGTTTATACTTTATAGTCAGCAAGAAGTTATTTACATGTTTAGTACCTGTAATTATTTCCTACCAATACTAACTCTTTCTCATACCAATGCTATGGGATCATACAATTGTTAAACAAAATTCAGGCATTTTCAACAAATCAGATCCAGCTCAAGCTTTCATAAACATCAATCATATAATCCAAGGCTAATGCCCAATGTCGTTTTTCCTAACTTCCTTATAGTCATTTCTCAGAATTCTCTAGAACATTCAATCATAAACAAAAGTAAAATTCTGTACTAAACACAGCACCATTAAGTCCCTAATATTTCATTTCTCTAATGTCATTAAAAACTTCACATACTCATTATAGTTCACAATACAATAAACCTTCGTTTCTCACAGCAGTTCATCTCAACATAAACCTCATTAACAGCACAAAATAAGTAACAACACCTCATAACTTCATCAATAGGCCTCAAATAGAAAAACTGTTCTACACTGTAATTTTTGTATTCTATTGATAACAGCACAAGAAGTGTTATGAACCAAGAAAAATATGTTAATCATTCACTTCACATAGGTCTGAAAAACAACACTCTCCATTATGCCTTTCCCTTACAAAGACTTCATAACAATAACTGAACTGACCTAGCTTATAAACTTTGTATATTTTCATTTTCCATCAACATTTTTTATTCGCTAAAGCACTAGATATTTTGGTACTGCTAACACTGGCTGACTACAGTAAAATTTTTTCAGTCTGAATCATTTATGTAAAAGAAATTTAAATTTCTTTTCTTTAATGCTTATAAGCTCATTTGAAGTTACTGTCATGTTATCTTCAATTAATTCCATTATACTGAGACAGTAAAAGACAAATACATAGTATAATGTAATTATAAAAAGATGAATATTTAAGTAAAAGACAGACCTTGCAGTATGGAAATTAAAATAGATCAAGCAATATTCACAAGCAAAAACAATAAATCAGATAGTCTGTTTTGACATGACAGAAAATTTTTCACACCTCAAGTAGCAGTGACTTCATCTCTATTTATTATTTCACTGCATAAGACAATCTGCCTACAATGTTTGGTTTCTAGTTTGCTTCAATGTCATTCTTTACTTAGCATAGCTGGTAATTATTTTTTTCTTTTTATATAGTAGCTTAGTTAAATTACTATTCCACATTGTTCTGTACTTTCATGTTTGCAAATCTCAGCTAAAATTTTACCTTTACTCTTGTCTTAGATTCCTTCATTAACTGCTTTCTCCACCTACAGATATACAGCAATAATATTTCACATAAATTCCTGAATGTAAGTTACTACCACACATAGTAAAAAGCCTCTACACCATTACTTCCTCAACAAAGTTCTTCCCAATACATCTATATAATTATCATTATTATAATTATCTTCATCATAAAACCTTAAGACATCATTAATACTCTCTTCTCACAAATTATCTGCATCTTACAATTCACCACCAAACATCATTAATAACAATCAGCTCACAGTACAGAAATATCAGAACAGTAGCATAAAATTCATTTTCTCATTACCATGTTACAGATTCCAAATCCAGCATCATGACATTCAACATTCTTTATACCACAAAGATAATTATGTTAATAACTGAAAAATGCTAGGAACTGATTGAGTCTTCCAGTTAAAGCTTGTTCTATCATTGACAAATAACACTGTAAAAATTAAGTAATTACTTCCCATGAAAGAACATAATAAAAATAATAATTTGA